>NC_084480.1:321235881-322435881 GCF_030035675.1 Rhineura floridana | reverse complement strand
AGGGTGCCCTTGAGCAGGGGCAAAGGGTATGTTCTTTTGCAGCTGGGCAGCTGCAATTAGGAGCCTTGATTTCCAGGAAATCTTGATCCCTGCCGCACACGCACACACCTTGCTTGAAAATTAAGCTCTGTGGTGCAGCTGACGCCATGGGGGAGGCAGGCCCCCCACTGCTGCGGGCCAGCAGCAGAATAAGTCTCTCCCAGCCAAGCAGCCAGAACTGGTCCCCTCACACACACCCCAAAAATCTGTTTCCACTGGCAGGAGACTGTCCGGGCTTCAGGCCCCTCCCCTAAATCCCTCTGGCCAGGATTTGCTCCTTCTACAGCCTTTAGCAAACATTAACTGACAGGCCAAGCTGAACCTGATCAGGAAGTCTCCAGCAGGGATGGAGGGTGTGTGTGGGGTGTGTGTGTGACAAAGCTTCAGAAAGGAAAACGGTTCTGTTTACTGCTTTGGGGAGGGGTCTGGGCCCCCTTACGTCAGCCCCAATTTAGCAAAAGGCTTGGTGAGGTGAGGCGCGGGCACATTTGAAGGCAGGGGGGCTGGGGCTGGCGGTGCCCTGTGTGTCTCCAGGCCCACCAGCAGGAGAAGCCTCCGTCCTCCCCGAGGTTCAGGCTGGGGCCTCCCAGGGCTGGGGCGTGGGCGGGTCCCCTGCACCGAGTCGCCGGAGATCTCTTCCTGCTTGCGCTCCATGCCTCCCCTTCTGAAAATGTTGCCCCTGACCTGTGCTGTCTGCCCTCCATCTCTTTGTATGCCTCAGGTGCAACTGGGAGCTTCCCAAGGGCAAAGGATTGTGGGATACCTGAACTGCACCCACATGCACGCTCCAGAAGGTACGTGTGGGTCCCAAGTGAGGGTGGGGTGAGGTCTTCTCGTGCAGAAGGAAGGCTTGCCTCACTGAGCCAGCTGGGTAGGCCCTCTAGGAACAGGACACCTTCGGGCGAGGGGCTTCGGCCAGAGTTGGCCAAACCAGTTCCTGGTCCGTAAGGACCTACGAGAAGCAGTGCAGGGTCAGGCCCGCAGCCCATCTCTCTCAGCAGCCCCCTGGCTCTTGATGAGGGGCTTCCCTGATTCTCTCATCCTTGCATCTGATGACCGGGGTCGGAACAGGGGAAATGCACTTCTCCCCGTCAGGGTCAGCCTGTTGGGTTCTTATTTTATTTTTATTTATTTATTTAAAGGAATAGAATCATAGAATAGTAGAGTTGGAAGGGGCCTATAAGGCCATCAAGTCCAACCCCCTGCTCAGAAATAGAAATATTTCTATCCCGCGCTTCTGCCCTACAATAGGGCACTCAGCGCAGCTTACAATAAAATCGCACACATACATAATTAAATTGTACACCATAAAGAACACTGATCTTGGGCCAGTCACATTCTGTCGCTCGACCTGGCCTAACTGGCAGGGGAGATTGTGAGGGCAAAATGAGCAGGGAGAGCCTTGCTGGAGTTGTGGCAGTTTGACCTCTGGTTTGCGGCCGGGCGGGCACCTTCCATCCCCTTGCTCTTGTTTGCGTTTATTGCCTGCCCTTCACCCAGAGGTCCAGGGCAGGTTGCAACAGTTTAAAAACAGATCATTAAAACCAGTTAAAACCAGCCCCGCGCGCAAAGCCTTTCTCTCCTCATGTGTGCGTTGCCCCACAGCGGGGCCCGTCTCCTGGGGATTCTCCATGCACCTGACCCAGCCCCACCTCTGGGCAGTGGGCCGGGATATTGCTTGTGGGGATGTGCTGGGCTCTCCCTGTGCCTCACCTGCTGTGCTGCAGTGGAGTGTTCTGGGGTGGGGGGTTGGAAATATGGGCGTTGCTCTCTCAACACCCCCAGCAGGAGAGGAGGGGTCCATCAGCACTCTGTGTTGCCAGTGCCCCCTTCCCCCTGTGGAGACAGGCAGGCCCGGAGGCTAACGGACCCTGATTTCTGCCCCACCCTCACAGCCGATGCAGAGATCCGCTTCGACCAGCTGAGTTTAGGGCTGCTCTGGGCTCAGCTCTTCCAGGATGCCAACGCTCAGCCCGGGGACATTGTGGCCTTCGACATCTACTGCGGGGATCTCAACTTCGACAACTGCTCTTCAGGTGGGCATGGAGACCAGGTGGGGCGGCTGACGGGGGCCCCTGAGGCCACCCCCTTCGCCTCCCTCTCACTCACTCCTTTCTCCCCAGGGGATGAGTTGGAACAAGGGCACGAGATATTCACCGTGTACACAGATCCGTGCCGCGTAGGACCCAGGAAGGATAAGCCTTGGGCTATTGGTAGGTGTCCCTGGCCCACTGGGCCTCCCATTGTGCACTCCCACCTCCCTCACCCCCCGGGGCTCAAAGGAGGGAAGGCCCTCAGCTGGGCCCCAATGCTGCAGAGGCTCCCTGCAGGGCTCGCTGGACCACCCTGGGCTCGGCAGTGGGGCAAGGGATGAGCCTGTCAGGCGGGGGGGGGGGAAGCTTTTGCACATTGGTGAGGGCAGATGGGGGGATCTTTACAAGGTGAGAAGGACTTAAAGGGGGCTGAATCCTTTTTCACTCTTAACCTGGAAGCTGCCTTATCTCAGGTCAGACCATTGGTCGTGGGAGCTCAGTATTGTCTGCACTGACTGGCAGCAGTGGGGCTCCTGGGTTTCAGACTGGGGCCTTGTCCTGCCCTGCCCTGCCTGGAAATACTGGAGGGGATTAAACCCGGGCTCTCTGGTGCTCTGCCGCTGAGTACAGCCCTTCCCCAAACTTAGGACTGGCCAGAAGTCAGCGGTGGATGCCAGCTTTGCATGGCAGTGCTGGTCTCTGCTCCAGTCCCCGATGGCAGCATCTCCGGATAGCGCTGGGAGAGGCTCCTGCCTGAACCCTGGAGAGCCATTGCTGCCAGTCAGTGCAGGCAATGCAAGGCTAGATGGACCAAGAGGCCAAGTCTGCCTCAGGCACCTTCCCCCGGTCCTGACTTTCTTGCTAGCCTTGCGAGGCAGAGCAGCTTGAAGGGTGGGAAGGGGCGAAAGAGTCATGCCTGAGGTTACAGCGGTTGCTCCTGCACCCCACAGGCACCCTGATGAATCACCTGGAGATCTATAGTGAAGCTGTGTCGACCCCGGAAAACATGAAGAGGTGAGGGGGCTTCATGGGGGTGGCACTCGGGGAGGGGCAGAGCTGGGAGGCAGATGGGCTGGTGCCTGCTTTTGCTGGCACGGGGGCAGTGGTTGACGGCAACAAATTCAAGTTTTTTGGGGGGGCAAGCTTTGCACACAGCCTATTCTATAGGGATCTGGACCACCTGCCCCAAAACGTTTCTGGGCAGGGAGTGGGAGGAGTCCTCCTCCAGGCTCTCTGGGGACGCTTGCTGTGCGGCATCAGCAGGATGTGTGTGGGACCACGCCAGGGTCCATCTCTGAGCCCAGCAGCCCCCTCCTGCCCTTACACTCCTTCACGTTTGCTCCCAGAACTCTGGAGCAGCCCGAGGGGCGGCGGAAGTACCTGGTTGGCCCCATCATGGAGGACGGGAGCCCCGACCACTCGGCTGCCTGGAGCGAGGGCCGGCGCATTGACTACATCCTGTACCGTGACCATCTCGGGCCCGTGGAGCTGAAAACTGTGAGTTGGGGTGTCCGAGGCATGAATGAGCTGTGTGTGAGCAAGCATGGGGGGGGAGTGATGCTCTCTGCCGCATGGACTGAGGAGGGAGGGGCGTTATGGCGCCCAGAATGTCAGCAGGCCCCTGCCCTCTTTGAACGTGGGTTAAGTCTGGGGCAGGGGGTGGGCAAGGCCCAGCAGGCGGTCCCTGCACAAATTCTGCATGGTGCCAGGTGGACTCTTCCTCCCTCACTGCCCCCCCGGCCTCTGTTTTTCTCTCTGCTGCCAACCCTGCCTTGCCTTCATTGTGCCCCCCTCCCCTTGTTTCCAGGCTGTGGAGAAATTCTTCTTCGTCACTCAGCTGGCCGCCTGCTCTGACCACTTGCCTGTGGCCCTCCGACTCCTCCTGACTCCCCAGCCAGAAGCATGAACTCTGCCCGCTGCCAACTCTGCTGGGGGGTCCCTGAGCAAGATGGCTCCCCTTCTCATTGCCCAGCAGCAGAAGGACCAGGCGCTGGGCCCTGTTCAAGAGGGCGGGGGGCCCACTCCTGTACTGAGCACGTGGCCCTGAGGGGGGCTGAGCGGAGGCCTCTTGCCCGCCTGGAGGGGAAGGAAGGAAGGGGCTTGCTGACAGGTCACGTTATTGGGGAGGGGTGGAAGCACTACCCTTCTTCCACCCCCCAGTCTTAAGAGGCCCTTCAGGAGCACCAGCCGCTGACCCAGGGCAGAAGGGGATGCCTGGAGTGACCATCACCCCCCCAAACCAAACGGGGTTGTAAAAACAAATGTTCTGCGTGACATGATGGGATTGCAATCCTTCTGTCCATCTCTCTAAGATTCTGTAAGGTGTGACCCTTGTTTCCCACCTCGTGGTGAGTGATGGGGCACCTCTGGGATGGAGTTGCAGCCGGGGGGGGGTGGCCCATCCCCTGTGGATGAATGTTCTTTTGCTCGACGCCTGAAGTATCCCCACACCAAACATATTTTTCACCATGTGCAGCTTCTGTTTAGAAACCCAGAGTAACTTTGTGTTTGTTCAGGCCTGCCCAGTAGAACTGAAGTGTAGGACAGGCACACTCTGCATATGTTTCAGCAAACTGACATGTTTCCAACAAGAATAACTGGCTGCCCTTAAGCAGAGTCCTTCCAAAGTGATGTATTCTTAGTTCCGGTGGCTTTTAAAGGCACAGTCAAGAACATGCTAAAATTTGCCTAGCGGAGCTCAGTGCTCTTCAGCTGGGGCTGGACTGTCTTCGCTGCAATCCAGTCAGGGTCAGTGCCGTTCCCTACATTCGCTTTGAGTGTTCCAAGATTTCACTGTGTAAAATAGCCGAAAGACAAATTGTGTAATGTGGGCTTGAAGGATACGGTTCTGACTCTACAGCCAAGGTGCTCTGCTCTGTCCTTCATTCTACATCATGAGCAGAGTTGTGGTTGCTAGCAATAATGCTGAAGAGGACTTGTGGGGCGCGGAACTGACTGAGGAGGCCGGGTGACCCTGGGCCTAGGGGTCGCCTGTGGCTAGAGGTCCAGTTGCCTTCTCAGGAGGAGACGGCCTGCCTGCTTCGGTCACCGTTTCCACCTCGGCAATCTTGTGCGTGGAAGTGTGACTCTGTCTCCCAACACAGCGAGGCTCCCTTGCCCCTTCTGCATGCGACGGCACCTCTGGAGAGGGTCTGCTGGCTGTCAGGCGGCAAAGTACAGTTCTGGGCACGTTGTGTCCTTGTGTTCTCTTTTTCTTATGTATCAATTGTAATTGTAATAGAGCCCTTGGCTCTGCATTTCACTCGCTTGTTTTCATCCAGTTCTCTGTGCTTTCATTTATCTTGCTGCACGCGGGGAGGGGCAAGGGGTGGTCTTCATTATGGACAGGAGATTGTGCCATCTGTGAATTACCCCCCCTCCACTCACATGCTCTTCCTCCCCCCCGCCCTTTTTTGCTCTCCTTGAGGGGGCATTTGCCTTTGCTTTGGATCCTCCTCCTCTTGCTCCAGTGAGTAGAGGGTGGAGGGGAGGAAGAGGCGGAGCAACAGCTGCTCCAAGAGTCGGAGCCCCTGCAGCCTTGGCAGACTCTGCCTTCTGTGGGAAGAGTTTGCCGACGTCTCTCTGGCCAAAGAAAGCCATCCTCATGGTGCAGATGGCAAGGTCCTTGGCTGGAGTGCCTTCCTGCAAAGTGCTGCAGCTCTTGTTGGCAAGTGGCAGAAATTTGTGTGATCCCAGAGAGATGCGCAAATGTACCCCTGCAGTCAACCAGCTTGGCAAGGGGGGTAGGGGTGTCTCCACATACCAGGGTCCCAACCACTACCAACCTGTTCATGTGGGTACTCGGTTGTAGACCACTACCAAATGTGTTTATCCATGGCCTCTTGCCACTATTGTCTGCTGGAGGGTATCCATCATAGTTTATTTATTGCACTCCAAAAACATTGTAAACTTTCTCACTGACAAGGCAGTTATGGCACTAAAAAGTTCAGAAGCGCATTATATGCCCTGATGCCTGCGTCACCGCACTTAGAGCAGACAGAATAGGCAGTATTAACTGGATTATAGTTAGTTTAGGTGTTGCCCAGAGATATGGTAAGGGCAGCGTCTAGTGCCTGGAGGGTACAGGAGAGCTCTGTGGGAGCTGGGCCAGGCCAGTGTCCTGTTCTCAGCAGTGGCCAACCAGAAGCCTCTTTTGGGAAGCCTGCAAGGTGGACCGGAGCACAAGAGCGCTCTGCCTCCTGCAGTTCCCAGCAACATTATTCAGGCTGCTGGTCCATCCCGCTCAGAATTGTCTGCCAGCCTGGTGCCCTCCTGATGTTTTGGACTACAACTCCTGTCAGCCCCAGCAAACAGAGCCATTGGGAAAGGCTGGGCGTCAGGTGCTTTGCCAGCCCTACCTGGAGGAGATACTGGGAAGTGACCTGGAAGCGACCCTTCACATGGAAACCTTGTGCTCAACCCTGATCTCTGGCCCTTTCCCCCAAACAAGGGAAGCGGAGAGTCTAGATCCCAAAGGAGAGACTTGAACTGAAAATATTGATGTGCAGAAGGTGCACACTCATGGCCTTGCAGCACCGCACTTTTACAGCAAAGCCAAATCAGTCTCTCATACTTGCGAAGTGGAAAACTGATTTGGGAATGAGCAAGTGCTTATTGTTGATCACTCTGGCATGCTTGAATCCAGCGTAGTGTGCACATACTTCCCCAAGCCCTGAAACCTGTTTCACTGAATCTTATCGCTCAGAAACTGTTTCACTGTTTCACTGAATCTTATCGCTCAGAAACTGGAGATAGCCGAGTCCCACCCAGCTGCAGAGGTCAGCATGGCCAGGCAGACTTCATTCCTGAAAAGCACAGAGCATGTCTCTGGCTGGCTGGGTGCACTTTAGAGATTCAAATTACGTGCTTGAAGGGTGACCTCTTTGCAGGTAGTGATCTGATGCTTGCAAGTCAAGAAGACCTTGCTCTGTCACTGGCTAGTAGCAGGAGCTTTAACAGTGCCGGATGGAAATGCTCCCCTCTTTGTTTTTAGGGGAAATATGGACTGTCACGAAACCCAGTGTCTGCCTGGTGCAGAAGCTGGCACCCTGAGAATGCCAGGTTTTGTTTTTAAAGCATGTTTCTAGTCTTCAAAGGTGAGACAGTGCAAATGCTGAGACTGTGTCTGCTAAAAGTAGAGCTGCTTTGCTCCCATTGTGCTGCCTTCCCAGCAGCCCAGGACGTTTTGGCATCTCAGCTCTAATCACCCTGCACCCCACCCCCACTATCTCTGCTCCCACCAGTAGGCAGCTCGTCACCAACTTAAGATCTCTGCTCTAAGGGAGTCTCTCCCAAATCCAGGTGATCTGGACTACAACTACCAAGAGCCCTAACCAGCCCTGGGAGTCATGGTCCAATGCATCAGAGGGCACCCTGTTGGGAAGGCCCAAGAGATCTTTGGCTGTCGCCTCATCTGTAAGAAAAATGCATGGGCTAGGAGTAGTCCAGCCTTCCTTCAAGGGGCTCAGTGTGGCTTAGGCTGAGAGAGTGTGACTTGCCCAAAAGCATCTTTGTGGCTGAGGAGAGGTTTAAAATCTAGGTTTATCTTTACAATCAAACCCTAGGATTATGTAATAGGGTATGGGAGGCCTAAATGGAGAATTGGTAGCCACAGGCAACAAGACTGACCCGCTGAGTGTAGGAAGCAGACAAGATCAGTCCAGCCGTGTCCTGCCCCCTCTGAGCCTATTTCACTCTGCAGCAAAGAGCTCCTGGGCAGTTTTCAGGGGGCCCATAGGGCCTGTGCAGGTGCCCGGAGGCAGTTTTTAACTAAGTGCAGGAAGGCTCTTCAGTTAACATACCAAGGTCTGCCCTTGGCCCCAGTGAAAACCCTGCGATGACAGGGTCCATTCACTCCACAAACACCCGTCCTCCACGGGCTTAGACCAGGCTTTGCCAACTGGGGGCCCAGTTGCTGGGAATCCCATGGGGAGAGAGCGGTTACACCCGGGTCCTGCTTGTGGGCTTCCCAGAAGAGGTATCTGGCTAGCCACTGTGAGAACAGGCTGCTGGACTATGATGGGCCCCTCTGGCCTGATCCATCAGCCAGGCTCTTATGTTCTTACAACAGCATCTGAGGGAGGCAGGATGCTGGACTGGTTGAGCCTTCAGCTGTAATTTTACCAATGAAGTAGGAGATGATGTTAAACTGAGATGGGAAAGAACTACAGAAGAAAGGTTGCTTAGGCACTTGGCGGCCACAATGACTTGCAGCCGGCTGCGTGGCTTCCTTCCAGCACCAGCCCATTGTTACCCCCACACTGCCCTGCGCTGACTCACCAAAGCCTTGGGAAGCAGCCAGGTGGGGCGGCCTGTTTGCTCCCAAGGGCGGGCTGTGGGGAAGGAGCCTCTCCATTTCTGATGAAATGACCCAGAGACATGGCACGCCCAGCCAGGTTTTTCTCCCGATAGAAAGGAAGGCTGTAATCTTGGAACTGTAATTATTAAGGGTGCTAATAGTGGTTGGGAGACCTCTCACAGAGCCACAATTTGCAGAACCCTTAAGAAGCTACACTTCCCCAAATTCTTTTCTGGGGGAGGGCGGAGAGCCATGCCTGTTAAAAGTGGAGTAAGGATCACACAGGTGGATCTCCAGCATCATACTGAGCCAAGAGTTTGGGAATAAGGGTGTGTGTGTGTGTTGCGCTACAGTTCAAAATACCATGCCTTGCAAAAGTAATCAGACCTCTAACCAATGCTCTCATCTTACTGAATTATAAATGGTACATTGTCATTTCAGTCTACGTGATATCTTATTTTGAAACACTGAAACTCAATTATTGTAAGGACATTGGTTTTAGGTTTGGAAATGTCTGTAAGAAACATAAAAAACTGAAACATGTTGCTTGCATAAGTACTCAACCCCTGGGCTGTCGAAGCTCCCAGTTTGCACAGATGAAAGAAACTGCCCTATCGAGAACACAGTTACCTGACCATTGGCCTCCACCTGTGAACCATTAAAGTTGCTGTCACATTGTCAGGATAAAAACCCCACTGTTGAAGAATCATTGGTCAGGCTGTGGATCTGAAGGAAAATGAAGGCCAAAGAGCATTCTACAGAAGTGAGAGGTAACGTAATACAAATGCATAGATTAGGAAAAGGGTACAGAATAATATCCAAGTGCTTGGATAGCCCAGTGAGCATAGTTGGATCAATAATCAGGAAGTGGAAGCTGCTTCACACTATCCATGCACTGCCAAGAAAAGGCCGTCCCTCAAAACTCAGCACTCGAACAAGGAGACGTGAAAGAAGCCAGAGAGGCCAACAATCACTTTGAAGGCGCTACAGAGTTCAGTGGCTGGGAGTGGAGTAATGGTGCACCAAATCAACCATATCAAGAGCTCTGCACTGGCCTGAATGGGAAGGTGGCAAGAAAGAAGCTGTTACTCAAACAGTACCCTCTGAAAGCTCGTCTGGAGTTTGCCAGAAAGCGTGAGAGTGCCCCAGCTGCATTTTGGGAAAAGGTTTGGGGTCAAATGAGACCAAGATAGAGCTTTTTGGCCAAAACTCAAAGCACTGTGTGTGGCACAAACCTAACACTGCCCATGCTCAAGATGCACCATCCCTACAGTGAAGTGTGGTGGCAGCATCATGCTGTGGGGATGCTTCTCATCAGCAGGGACTAGGCATCTTGTTAAAACTGAAGGAAGACTGGATGGAGCAAAATACAGGGAAATACTGCAAGAGAATCTGCTTCAGTCCACTAAAAAACAGGCTTGAGAGGAAATTCACTTTTCAGCAGGACAGTGAACCCAAGCACAAGGCCAAAGCAACACTGGAGTGGCTCAAGAACAAAAAGGTGAATGTCCTACAGTGGCCCAGTCAATGTCCTGATCTCAATCCCATTGAGAATCTGTGGCTTTCTTTGAAAATTGCAGTCCACAAGCGACGTCCAACCAACCTGAATGACCCGGAGCGAATCTGCCAAGAAGAATGGGCCAAAATCCCTCTGACACTGTGCGCAAAGCTGGTACATACCTACCCCAAAAGACTTAAAAGCTATTATTGCAGTGAAAGGTGACTCTACCAAATATTAATGTGTGGGGGTTGAATACTTATGCAAGCAACATATCTGAGTTTTTTATGTTTCTTACAAACATTTCCCAACATAAAACCAATTCCACCTTAGAATAATTGATTTTGAGTTTCAGTGTTTCAAAATAAAATATTTGTTGTGTTGTTATGTGCCTTCAAGTCGATTTCGACTTATGGCGACCCTATGAATCAGCGACCTCCAACAGCGTCTGTTGTGAGCCACTCTGTTCAGATCTTGTGAGTTCAGGTCTGTAGCTTCCTTTATGGAATCAATCCATCTCTTGTTTGGCCTTCCTCTTTTTCTGCTCCCTTCTGTTTTTCCCAGCATTATTGTCTTTTCTAGTGAATCATGTCTTCTCATGATGTGTCCAAAGTAGGATAACCTCATTTTCATCATTTTAGCTTCTAGTGACAGTTCTGGTTTAATTCGTTCTAACACCCAATTATTTGTCTTTTTCGTAGTCCATGGTATGTGCAAAGCTCTCCTCCAGCACCACATTTCAAATGAGTTGATTTTTCTCTTATCCACCTTTTTCACTGTCCAACTTTCACATCCATACATAGAGATTGGGAATACCATGTTCTGAATGATCCTGACTTTGGTGTTCAGTGATACATCTTTTCATTTGAGGACCTTTTCTAGTTCTCTCAGAGCTGCCCTCCCCAGTCCTAGCCTTCTTCTGATTTCTTGACTATTGTCTCCATTTTGGTTAATGACTGTGCCGAGATATTGATCATCCTTGACAAGTTCAATGTCCTCATTGTCAACTTTAAAGTTACATAAATCTTCTGTTGTCATTACTTTAGTCTTTATGACGTTCAGCTGTAGTCCTGCTTTTGTGCTTTCCTCTTTAACTTTCATCAGCATTCGTTTCAAATCATTACTGGTTTCTGCTAGTAGTATGGTATCGTCTGCATATCTTAAATTATTGATATTTCTCCCTCCAATTTTCACACTTCCTTCATCTTGGTCCAATCCTGCTTTCCGTATATGTTCTGCGTACAGATTAAACAAATAGGGTGATAAAATACACCCCTGTCTCACACCCTTTCCGATGGGGAACCAATCGGTTTCTCCATATTCTGTCCTTACAGTAGCCTCTTGTCCAGAGTATAGGTTGAGCATCAGGACAATCAGATGCTGTGGCACCCTCATTTCTTTTAAAGCATTCCATAATTTTCATGATCTACACAGTCAAAGGCTTTGCTGTAATCTATAAAGCACAGGGTGATTTCCTTCTGAAATTCCTTGGTCTGTTCCATTATCCAACATATGTTTGTGATATGATCTCTGGTGCCTCTTCCCTTTCTAAATCCATCTTGGACATCTGGCATTTCTCGCTCCATATATGGTAAGAGCCTTTGTTGTAGAATGTGAGCATTACTTTACTTGCATGGGATATTAAGGCAATAGTTCGGTAATTACTGCATTCTCTGGGATCCCCTTTCTTTCGAAGTGGGATATATATTGAATGCTTCCAGTCTGTGGGCCACTGCTTAGTTTTCCATATTTCTTGACAAATTTTTGTCATAATTTGGGGAGATTCAGTCTCAGTAGCTTGTAGCAACTCTATTGGTATGCCGTCTATTCCTGGTGATTTGTTTCTTCCAAGAATTTTAAGAGCAGCTTTCACCTCACATTCTAAAATTTCTGCTTCTTCATCATACGGTTCCTCCGTGAATGAATCTGTCATCCTGTCATCTCTTTTATAGAGTTCTTCAGTGTATTGCTTCCATCTTCCTTTTATTTCATCTCGGTCAGTCAATGTGTTCCCCTGTTGATTCAGCATCCCTACTCGTGGTTTAAATTTCCCTTTCATTTCTCTAATCTTTTGGAACAGGGCTCTTGTTCTACCCTTTTTGTTGTCCTCTTCTGTTTCTATACAGTAACTATTGTAATAGTTCTCTTTGTCCCTACGTACTAGTCGCTGTATTGTTGCATTTAGGGTTCTGACCATGTTTCTATCTCCTTTTGCTTTTGCTTTCCTTCTCTAACCATTTGAAGAGTTTCTTCAGTCATCCATTGAGGTCCTTCTCTCTTTTTAACAAGGGGTATTGTCTTTTTGCATTCTTCCCTGATAACGTCTCTGACTTCATTCCATAGTTCTTCTGGTTCTCTGTCAACTAAGTTTAAAGCCTCAAACCTGTTCCTTATTTGATCTTTATATGCTTCTGGGATGTTATTTAAATTGTATTTTGGCATTATGAGTGCTTTGTTGTTCTTCTTTAGCTTTACTCTTTTCGATACGATCAGTTCATGATCTGTACCGCAGTTTTTTATTTATTTTATTTTTTATTTTATTTAATTTATATACCGCCCTAAGCCAAAAAGGCTCTCTGGGCGGTGTACATAAAAGATAAAACAAGCAAAATATATAAATACAGTAAATATAACAGAATCAAAAATCAAAACAACAAACAACAAAAACCAAGCAACGTCAAAATATAACAATAATAAGATACTGTTTAAAATACACAATAAAAACAATTATTAAGATACATTTTAAAATGCCTGGGAGTATAAAAAGGTTTTCACCTGGCGCCGGAAAGATAGCAGCGTCGGCGCCAGGCGTACCTCATCGGGGAGACTATTCCACAATTCGGGGGCCACCACCGAGGAGGCCCTAGTTCTGGTCACCACCCTCCGAGCTTCTCGATGGGATGGCACTCGGAGGAGGGCCTTAGATGTCGAGCACAGTGTACGGGTAGTCTGCTCCTGGTCTTGTTTTTGCAGAAAGTATGGAACTTCTCCATCTTCTGTTTCCAATTATATAATCAATTTGATTCCTATATTGACCATCTGTTGATGTCCACGCGTACAGTCATCTTTTTGGTTGCTCAAAAAATGTGTTTGCAAGAAACAAATCATTGGCTTCACAGAATTCAGTAAGTCTTTCTCCTGCTTCATTTCTGTCACCTAAGCCCCATTTCCCCACAATTCCTAATTCTCCTCTGTTCCCTGCTTTTGCATTCCAATCCCCCATGATTATCATCATATCTTGTTTTGGTGTGTGATCAATTTCCTCCTGTACTTCCACGTAAAATCTCTCCAATTCTTCTTCTTCTGCGTTTGATGTTGGAGCGTAGACTTGGATGATGGTTATGTTAATAGGTTTCCCATTTAATCTCATTGATATAACTCGCTCAGACCTTGCGTTGTAGTTGCCTTACTGAAAATGTCCCATTCCCGTCCATTTTAATTCACTCACGTTAAGTATTGTAATGTTGATACGTTCCATTTCTTGCTTGACGATTTCTAACTTTCCCTGGTTCATGCTTCTCATATTCCATGTTCCTATTGTGTGCATCATACAACTCCGGACTCTCCTTTCGCATCTGTGTGCATCAGCCTCTGGGCTTCCTTTTGGCTGTGACCCAGCTGCATCATTAGTCACAGCGTACTTGTCCTTTGTTTTTCCCCAGTAGCTTGGTGAGTGCCTTCTGACCTGGGGGTCTCGTCTTCCAGCGCTATCTCATGTTGCATTTTGGATACTCTGTTCATAGGGTTTTCGTGGTAAGAGTTATCCAGAGGTGGTTCACCATTGCCTTCCTCTGAGTTTGGATGCCTCTTAGTCTGGTGTCTCAGCTTTGACAGTTCTGCCATGGGTGCCCCTGCTAGGAGTCTAGCCTCTTGGTCTAGACTCCTGACGGCATTGCTCCCTGCTCCTCCAACACTCTCAAACCCCCTCACCACGTTAAGGTGTGCATCCTAAAGGGGGAAAATACCGACAGAAATTACAATCTACTATTTGTAATTCAGTCATATGAAAGCATTGGTCAAGGGTCTGATTACTTTTGCAAGGCACTGTAAGTTAGACTGCTGTGACAACACACGGTGACACGAAAGAAATATCTTTTAAAAGTTAGCTTTTCAAAAATTCACTGGCAAGGCATAAAAGCAAAGCACAGAAGTGGAGTGGCTGTATTCAGAAATTGCACCCCCCCCAAAAAAAATTTACCCATCCAACTTTCACAACCCTTTGGACCTCCCCTTAAAAGGAGCAAATTAGCATCTTTCAAAGGACGTTTGATAAATGATTGCTAGATGTGGCAGCCAGCTCAAATCCCCAATTTTGGAACCATTTAAAGTAGGCACCACCATTGTTAAAATAGTTGCTTTTACAATGCAGCTGGAGAACACCAACAGGAGAAACTGGAAGTCTTCAACTGGGGCAGGGAGAAGAGGAGCGAGTGCTAATTGTGGCCCTGGCTACTGATGATGGCGGGGTGCTGCTTTTAAGATCTGGGTGGGCAGTTTTAAGGAGTTTGTGTGCCCTCGAGCTTGCCTACAGAGAAGAGGGGCCTGGAAATCATGCTCCCCCCCCTCGCTGGTCATCTGCTTGCAAAGGTGCTGTTTGCATTAAACCTTCAAAGGGGCAAATTGCATGTGTATTTTCAGCAGGAAACTGCTGGGGGAGGCACCTTGTGCATGAGGGCTGTGTGGCTTTTTCTTCAGAACAAAAGTGGCTGGTTTAAGGATGGTGTCTAAAACCGAGACTAATGTCATGTGCAGACAGGCCGGATGCAGACACAGGCCCTTGTGGAGCTTCTTTCATAGTTAATCCTGTTTCCTGTTTTGTGCACTGAAACCTGGATACTAGGAGCCAAGAGGTACAAGCTGCCGCGGGAGTGTCTCTGTGGCAGGGCTGGCCTTCAGACAGCAAATTCAAATGCTCCTCTGTGCGCACGTGCTCTATGTACAACATAAGCAGGTTTGAGAGGTCTAGGCGAGCTCCCACCCCCTTTAACTTTTGCATTTTTCCCATGAGGGAGTCATCTTTCCCTCCCTCACCTGCAATCCAGCAGCTGCTGCTGCTGGCGTTCCAACAAAGACCCCCAAAAATCCCTTGAGGAAATGATGCTTCCCCCTCCTCCTCCTCCTCCCTTGTGTTATGCAAACGTTCAGAGCATGCATAGATACGCAAAGCAAGGTCACAACTGGCATTGCACAGTAAACAAACATCCCCCCACCCCACCTCAAAAAGAGTAATGCTCTAATCCAGAAATATTGTATTATTAAATAGAAAGGAATACTCTGGCTGGGAGAAAAGTGCTAATCTTTGAGGTGGCATTTCAAGAATTTTCCCTGTTGGAGTTACGCCACTAATAAGTTATGATCGTCGTGTGGGGATCACTAAATAGAGATAACTGGAGCACATGACGTACATATGTGTGTGTGTGAGAGAGAGGTGGGGGTAGACCTTGTTCTGGGGGGCCTGGATTCCTAGTGCTGCAAAAAGCTTCCTTACTGGTCTGACCCTAGAAGACAGAGTGGCATCTTAGCAAGGAGCAAGCCACTGCAATGGCTTCTTCAAGCGCTGGAAGAAAGGGCCAGCCAAATCCTGTTCCCATCCACGGAAAGAGGCCGCTGAGGAAAGACCGCCCCTTTGGAGATGGAGTGGCCAGGGTCATCGGTGCAATGGGTGGAGGGGGTCCTTCCACCACCAGCCCCCACCCCAACTGAAAATGACTCCACTGACCACAAGCCAAATGGTGAACTGGTTGCTCCATGTTTATTCAGCCCTTGAACTTTGAAGAAGGGAAGCCATGAATTGGCCCAGCCAAGCTCCACAAAGAGATCCATGAGGGGCTCCTGTTGCAGAACCTGCTGTCCCCGGAGGTCCCCCTCCCCAGGGACTGCACCCAGAGTGCTTCCCCCAAGGCCGGATGCTGCCCGAACAAGACCCTAGCTGAGAGGGGCTGCGCAGCAGAGCCTGGTTTGGGAGAAGGGTCTTCCTCCGCAGAGGAGGGGCTGCTGGGGGGGGGGTGGGAATTTGCTCAGAGCAGCGGGCAAGGCTGAAGCAGTGAAGGCAGAGCTGTGGGCAAGCGACGGCCAGCCAGAAGTGGCAGCCACGGCTGAGCACCTGGGAGGGTCTCCTTTCTTCCCAAGTTAGGGGAGATGAATTCCTAGCAGCCCTGGGGTCACAGGATGTTCCCCCCACCCCCCCGCCAGTCTGGCTCAAGGACAAATGTCAGGCCCTGCTGCCCCCTTGTGGGAAGAAGTGGAGTTGCGGATTCTGATATTCACACATTCCCCCCCCCAAACACATACTACAGGAATACAGTATATCCACTTCAGACTGTGTCTTCCTCTTCCTCACACCTCTTCCCCCCTCCATCCCTCCCATGGCAAAGAGCGAGAGCTAGGCCCACAGGGCTATGTGCACCCCATGGGATTCCTGTCTCCACGTCTGCCCTACGCCCCACTGCGCCTGTGTCTTCCCCACAATGGCCAAATAATACCCACAAGAACACAACCCTCCCTGCCAGCATGCCCATCACGCCATCTCCTGAGCCAGGCGGTAGTCATAGAGGCTTCCTCGCTCCACAAAGGGCCAGCCTCCGGGGGATGTTCCCTGCCCTTTGGGGGAAGCAGAAGGCATGGTGGGCGGTCCGAAGCCTCCTCCACCAGGGGTCTGCAGGAGGAAGATGTCCTGGAAGGAAGTACAAGGAAGACTTGGAGGGAGGGCTCCCTGCCATGGCAATGCCCCCTGGAAGGAGAAGGAACCCCCAGGGACAGGCAGGCAAGAAGAAGAGTGCCCGAGGCACGTGCGTGCACACGCGGGCACTGAATCCTTACCCCAGGGGACACTTCCACAGACGTCTTCCCACCCAGGTTTATGGTCCGACCGTCCTGCCGGACCAGCAGGTTCAGGCCTGGAGAGCCAGACTCACCCCCTGCCAGGGAGGAAGAGGAGGGAAGCAATCAATTGGGGGGGGATAACGAAGATTACCAGGGGTGTGGGGGAGTAGACAGCCCAACAGCCAAACTGAGGAGAGGGGGAGGGCCTCCAATCATACAGAGCTGGTAGCACATGCCCTCCCCTCAGACACGCAACGCTCCCCCCCCCAGACCCTGCCCTGGCTTCTTGATGAGTTCCAGATCCGGCACAAGCGCCTCCTCCAGACCTCAAACGTTCTCTGTGACTGCCCCTTCCCGCCCCTGGCAATCTGTGTGGATGTTGGGCCATCCTGCAGCCCCCACACCTACTGGGAACGGGGGGGGGGGCGGAGGGATGGATTGGAGCCGGCCCATGCAGTCCCCTCACCTCGCAGGCCGTACGGCCGGAAAGCTCTCCGCTCACTCAGCACCGATAGCACCATCGCCTCCCGAAACTGGAGTTCCCGGCGCACCCCGTCCCCGCCTCGGAAGTGCCCTGCTCCCCCTGTGCCCGGGGCTAGCTCAAAGCAGTTCAAGACCACAGGATACCTTATGGGAGGGAGACAGAGGGAGGGAGAGGGTGCGGTTAGGGTTATGATACGCGCAAAGTAGGAGTATTGAGTAACCCCCCTCCACACAAAGAGGAGGCCCCCCCTCCTGTGGAAAAGGACACGTGCCACACTGCAGGGCACCCGAGAGTGAGCCATATCAACCCCATGTCTGCACCATTTACTCAGCTGCATGAAAAGGGCACAGACACCCCCTCCTCTGGCACAGGTGCATCCCGCCCCCCAGCCATGTTGACTCCGGGCCCCCAGAGGCCCCACACTCCCAGCAACCCCCACCGTTTCTCCAGGATCTCAGGGTCGGTGATGCGGGTGTTGGTCATGTGGGTGTGCACCCCACTGCGCCCATGCCAATGGGGTCCTGCCCCAGCACCCCCGGCCACGGTCTCGTAGTAGCCGACACGTTCATTCCCGAATGTGACGTTGTTCATGCAGCCCTGGAAAGAGGCCGAGGCAGTGAGGAAGCCGCCCCCCAGGCCCCCCCCCTCCTGTGCTGTGGGGGCATCTTCCTGCTCCCCCCTCCCGATCAGACTCTTCCCACAGGATGGCGGGAAACAGACTCCCCGCTGAGCCCCCCCCCAGGCTGAGGCCTTTCCACCAGCTAGGGGAACATGCAGGTGAACCCTCCCACCGGCCCCTTTCCTGGGGGGGGGGGAAGGTGAAGGCTGCGTGGCCAAGAGAGTGACTGACTGCCCTGGAATCCGCAGCCTAAACCCAGGACCCCCCCTCCCCCCCCCACAGATTTGCCCCAGTAACTGCGTGGCTGTGTCTGCATCCTCAGTTGAGAAGCAGCCAGTGGCCTTTCCCGAGTCTCAGGTGACCAGAGCTTTTAATATAAGGGGGGGAGGGAGGGAGGGAGGGGGTGGCAGGCAATCGCTTAGCCTGGCCTCAGGGAGGTAAGGACCCAGGAAGCTGCCTGGCAGAGCGAGGCCCTGGGTCTACCTGACTGGCAGGGGCGGGGTGGGGCTCTCCCAATCTGCCAGGGGGGATTGGCCTTGGCCCTGTCGCAGACAGACCGCACTATTTATGTCAAGTTGCCTTCTGAAAAACAGTAGCCTTCTCTCTAACTGTGTCAGACAAATGGACCATTTTGAGGCGTTCTTCAGCTGTGCATAAACTGCAAGCACAGATGTTTGTGAACTGTGACATAAAGCATGTATGGGTGGGATGGGACCTCCGGGTGGTCTCTGGACTCCAGTTCCCATCACCCACCTCCTCCCCCCCCCGAGCATTGGCCATGCTGGGAGGGGGGAGTTCCCTACTGCTGACCTAAAAGCTGCACTAGCCCATGGCTGCCCCCTGTCCCCTTTAGCTGGGAGCGCCCCACACCTTCCTCCTTCGGGCCACCCCTACTTAGCCTAAGCTGACCTGCCCCCCACACACACACACACCTGAGAAGCTGCACAGGCCTCAAATGCACGGAAGATGACATCGACCACCCTCTGCGAAGTCAGCACGTTGCCCCCCACCACGGCGGCATCCAAGGACGGATCCAGAATGGAGCCCTTGGGGATGATGACCCGCACGGGTGCCAGGCAACCCTGCAGGACGAGGGACGCAGAGAGAAAGAGAGAGAAGCTCCAGGCCCCAGCCAGGACTCAAGGACAGCCCCCAAGCCGCACCAGGCCCCCTGAGGCAGGGGTGGCTCACGTGTGGCCCTCCAGCGGGCAGCCCAAGCAGCCAGCATGCCCATGGTCAGGGATGGTGGGAACTGGGAGTCCTGCAGCCCCCCACAGGCTCCCCGCCTGCCCTGACCCTAAACTCCCCGACTTGGGCACAGGGCTCTCCCACCGGATGATGCTCCTGCCACAGTGGCTCAGGACCCATGTCTTTCGAGTGGGGTTGTTGCCCCCCACCCTAGAGGATCCCACCTGGGGCTCAAAACCTCCTCCCCCCACCCCTGCTTCTCCAGCCCTTTCTGTGGCCAAGGGCTGGGCTGAGGGGAGGCAGGGGCTCATGGCTGTGGCCTGCCCCCAGCCAGGCACTGCTCCCCAGCTGCCTCACCTGGTTGAGAGGGATCTCCTGGCCCACCATGCAGCGCAAGCAGTAGATCAGGGCCGAGAGGGTGATGGCCCGAGGCGCGTTGCAGTTCCCGTAGACCTCGTGGCCAGACCCGGTGAAATCAAACACGGCGTTGCCCTGCGGGGGAGGAAAGAGCGTGTGCTGAGATCTCAGCTACAGTCCCTGCCTCCTGCCCCGATTCCATGTGGAAGTAATCAGCACCACCTTTAAGAGCAAGGATTTCCACAGATCTGTGTCCTGCTTTTTGCATTCGCTTGCATGCATGAACAAAAACCCTCCCATACCCATCGCCATCCAGACCCCACTGCTCACCAGAACGTCAGAAGAGGCAAATCTGAATCAGGCCAAAGGCCTCGTTAGGCCACCTGTCTCTTTCAGGCAGTGGACAACCAGGTGCCCAATGAAAATCCCACAAGCAGAGAGAAAGTCCCCCTGATGATAAATCTGCACAACATCACAACGCCCATCACTGCATCAACTGCAGCCCAATTATAGACCATTGTATTATTCGAAGTACTTGTACATGTTAGTAATTTCTGTTTAAACTGTTCTTTTAAAAAAATGTGTTTTTAAATTTGTATATTTGTTTTTAATGTTTTTAATTGCTGTAAACCACCCAGACAGCTTCGGCTATGGGGTGGTATATAAATGTAATAAATAAATAAATAATTAAATAAACTTGGTGCTCACCTCCTGGGGATCCACAGTCACCTTCAGGCGAATGGGGGAGCCGTCGTCCATGAAGTCCTCCGCCTCCACCAGCAGAGGGCACCCTGGCTCCCCCTGGCGTGCGGCAAAGTCTCGCAGCATCCCTTGTACAGCTACTTCTGCATTGGCCTGAGGGGGGAAGGGGGGTGGAAACCAGTGTGTGCGTGTATTATAACATTGAAAGCCCAGAGAGGGAAAAAACAGCGAGTCCCCCCCTCCCCCAGGCTCTCCACACACACCCCCCCCCCAACCTCT
The DNA here is from genome assembly GCF_030035675.1 of Rhineura floridana. Classification (NCBI taxonomy): domain Eukaryota; kingdom Metazoa; phylum Chordata; class Lepidosauria; order Squamata; family Rhineuridae; genus Rhineura; species Rhineura floridana. Next base: position 322,415,562 of record NC_084480.1, on the reverse strand, counting down.
GTAGCAAAGCCCTGCCTGTGTCAGAACTGGGCAGTTTTGGTATTTATGGCAAGAGTTTAGTTGACTTTTTAACATTGGCATCGTTTTCATTTTATATTGGGAGAAGCTCCGGAGGTATATATGCCCGCTGGATGCAAGAGTCTTTGAGGAAGCTATTCTACATTTGAGTGGTATGCTTCTCATAGGATTCTACTTTTTAAGATGTTGAGACATGGTGAGGCAGCCCCCCTCTACGGCCCCACAGGTGAGGGCCACAAGGAGGAAAAGGGCTGTCATGCAGAGAGCCCAGTTCTCACGCCCCCCACCTTTGAGCTGTTATAGGGCGGGGGGGCTGTTTCCTCTCTTCCCCCTGCCTGCCCCCGCCTCCGCCCGCCTGCTCCAGCTGGCCCCCAGCTGAGCACAGAACAGCTTTCCCTGCCAGCCTCAGAGCTGCATTTCAAGAGAGGAGGAAGGCGCTCCAGGCAAGAACACATTTTCGGCTGGCTGGTCTCATTATTCTTTCATTGGCTTCATAAAGAAAACAGGCCTTGAGGATCTGAACAGCCTCAGGTGCCAAGCTATGGCCTGCGGATGGAACGGCAAGATTGCTTCCTCTCTTTAGAAGCCAAGAGGGATTTTTCATCTTCTTTTACGTGAATCTCTCATTTGCAAGGGCTCATTTAAAGCCGCACCAGATAGATGGGAGATGCCCCCTCCCCCGCAGACAGCTCACTCCCCGTCTTCCTCCTCACCTGGATGTGGGCCATGTATGCTTGCACCACTTCCAATCCGTACTGACCAATCAGTTCATTCACCAACTGGATCCCCTTCTGATTGGCTGCCACCTGAGCACGCAGATCAGACAGATTGTCGTGGAGGTTGCGTGTGCCACTGCTGCCACGGGTGTGAGCTGGAGCCATCAGGGCCTCAGTAACCGCTGGAAGAGAAGGCGACGACAGACGTCAAAGAGGTGCCAGGGCACTCCAGCATTGTCCCAGCACCTGCCGGCACAAGGGACGTTGAAGGCTGGAGGTGGGCCCGAATCCCCGCATGAAAGGACGCGGACCCATCCCCGGAGTACCAAAGACCCCAGCCTCAGGATCCTCCTTCCCCCTTTGCAGGGACATACCCTCCTCTTGGAAGACACCGTCTTTGACCAGCTTGAAGGAAATGAAGACGGCCCCCTCCTCCTGGAGGGAGCGGGAGTGTGGGGGCATCGAGCCAGGTGTGATCCCCCCAATGTCTGCATGGTGCCCCCGGCTGGCCACAAAGAACACAGGCCTGGGCTGCCCCGGCCAGAAAACCTGCAACGGAGCAGAAGGGCTGAGCATGCTCCTTGCCCGAGGAGGGAGCCCCAGGTCGCAACGGGACAGCAGTGATTGCAGAAGCCAGGCCCATGGAGCTATGGGGTGGGCTTCTGGAGGCTTGTATTCCCAGCTTCAAAGGTGGTACACAGCGACAAGTCACACGTCAATTATGGAGCAGGGTCTTCAATGTGAAGCCTTTGCCAGGAGAAGATGCGGCTGTTGGTCTCCAGAGCAGAGGAGCCAGCCCAGGCTCCATCCCTGGGGCAAAGGCTCTAACACACAGGAGCAGTGCCGTAACTAGGCAGGTGCAACAGGTGCACAGGGCCCAGGACGAAGGGAGCCTTGAAATGGAACTGACAAAAAAAATGGTCAAATGTAATATTTTCAAATTTTGAATTTTGCTGCCACGCTCTGCTGTGCGGTTCAGATGTCGGTGAACCGAGTGCGTCGAGTGGGCCCAGGCAGCCCATTGCGTTATTTAGCGGTTTAGCGATTGGCCATTGCGTCGCTCAGTCCCTGGACGCCCTCGACACCCTCTGCTCACCAACATCTGAATGACTGAATCGCAGGACTGATCGACGTCTCACACGCGCGACAGGAGTGAATGTTTATGTCATGGTTTAAGGGGCCCAAAAATAAATTAAATAATTAAGGGCCCCAAAAATAAAACCTTGCACAGGACACATGGACAGCTAGTTACGGCACTGCACGGGAGCCTCCAGGCTGCCCCACAGAGGGATACCAGAGGGGCAAGACAAATGGCCCACCAACTCACCGGGGTGATGACGGTCAGGTCAGGCAGGTGGCTGCCCCCTGCACATGGGTGGTTGCTCAAGAGAACGTCCCCCTCATGGAGGTCGGAGCCCAGGTTCCGGATCTGGAATGGCACCAAGGGAAGAAAGCAGGGGTGTGGTGGGAAAGTGTTGGGGGGGGGGAACATTTGCTGGGATGGAGCTAGCAGCTGAACCACGGAGTCAGGAGGGACCCAGAGACTCCCCTGTTCCCAAAGGCAGGGCCGCCCCCAAGCCATGCAATCCAGACCAGCGCAAGCAAGCAGCAAATGCTTCCAACGCTTCCAGTCCTCTAGCCTGTAAAGCAATTCCCGTTTCTGCCCGCCCGGGCTGGGCCACTTGAAAATATGACCGGGAGGGACCGAGGACACACCGACAGGGCCCGAGATCAAGCAAAGGCTGACACCCACAGAATCCTGTCAAAGGAATCTGTACTGAGGCTCAAAGCCCAGGGCAGGTCAGAGCCAGAGTTCTTGGGGACTAGCCCAGGCCTACCACAGGCTGCTACAACTCCATCAGACCTCACAAGTGTGGAAGTTCAGCAACATCTGAATGGCCAAAGGGTCCTCACACGTGGCCAAGCCTCAAGATGACATGAAAGAGCAGGAAGGTGAGAGCCAAGTTCTCAAGCCCCTTCCTGGCTTGGGTCCCAGTTGACAGCCAGGTTGCGGAAGACGATACCTGAAAGTCCGCCTTATCATGTAGTCTCGGGGCTGGGATACGGTCTCAACTTAAAAGGCTTGTTGGAAGAGGAAGGTCTTCAGCAGGCACCAAAATTACAACAGAGATGGTGCCTGCCTAATATTTAAGGGGAGGGGATTCTACTGAAGACCTTCCTCTTTTGACAAGCATTTAAGTTGAGACCTTATCCCAGTCTGTGTCTGTGTTGGTGTTTTATTTAAATTAATTAATTATTTGATTTCTATCCCACCCTCCCTCCCAGTAGAATTGCTTTTACAGATGTTTTTAAAGTGTTTTTTTTTTTTAAGATATTTATGTTTTAAAAATTTTTAGGTCTTTTGTTTGAAAGATGTTTTAAGACGTTTTCAGTGTTTTATCTCTCGTTTGCCACTCCGGACTCCTTCTAGGAGGGAGGGAGGAACATTTAATCCATCATGCCAATAATGCCCCTACCTGAAATTGGACCGTCTCTTGCATGGCACCCAAATGGACGGGGATGTGGGGTGCATTGGAGACCAGTCCCCCGTTGGGTCCAAAGAGGGCACAGGAGAAGTCCAGCCTCTCCTTAATGTTGGTGGAGATGGCCGTGCGCTGCAGAACGCGTCCCATCTGCTCTGTTGGGAGGGCGGGGGGAAGGAGAGGGTCAGGAGGCTCTTCCGTCAGGAGCCCTGGTCCCCTGCCCACGCAGGGACAGAGGCAGACTTGTGTGCTGCCCCTCCCCCCAGCACAACACAATGCTCCACGCTCACCTGCGATGCTCATGAAGCGATGGGAGAAGATGGACAGCTGAATGGGGTCAATCTGGGGGCCAACAGGGCGCTCCATCCCGGATCCCACTGCAATGCAGATGTCACCTAGACGGGTGATGGAGGCCGTGCAGGCTGGCTCCACAAGGATGGTGCTGAGGCACAGAAATTGCAGACTGGTTCCTTCCTCCAAGACCCCATCCCCCGCCTTCTCCCTCCCCCTCCTTGGAAAAAGTCTCCCCCCCCCAGTCAACAAGGGCCAAAGCTGGGATTTCCCAGGGGAGGGAGGGAAGAGTCCCAGAGCCCCCAGTCTGCCTGGCCCTCCCTCACCTGTTCTTATCAATGATGATGCTGGGGCCAGGTATGGAGTGGCCCCAGGTGAGGTCCTCCAGCAGGTAGACACAGGTGTCCAGGTAGCCACCCTCAAAGTAACAGCGGGACACCTGTTGGGGCAAAACCAGGATGGGGGTTGGATGCTTTGCTTTGGGACCCCTTTTCTGGAAGGGCCGAAAAAGCCCACCTTGTACAAACCCAGCAGGGTGAAATGCAACGGCAGTTTTAAGCATGGCCCTTAAGAGCCAGCAACACAAGTTTTTTTGACAGAGGGCAAGTTCTCTGCGTGAGGGTCTCAGAGCACCCTGCTTGCTTTGGGGGGACCTAGTGCCTCTTGAAAAACTAGCGCAAGCCCTTTGGGTACTTGCCTGCTCCCCCAGGCTGGATGTGTATGTTGGTAAAGAAAAAGATATCACAAAAAGACTATGAATGTCTCCAGCCTCCTCTCCTTCCAGGGAAATTTACCCGGCGGCGGCAGCAGCAGCTGCTCAGGGAAGCGGGGAAGACAACGCAACCTGCATTGCAATCCCCTCTCCTTACTGCAACAGCAATTCTTCAATGGTCCATTGGAATATGCATTGTATCAGTACACGTGTTGTCTTTGAAATAAAAGCGTAATGAAATAAAGAGAGCTAGTAAAATACAGCGTTTGAAACTGGGAGAGGCCAAGCATGGGCATGTTGTCTGGGCCCAGGCTGACTCCATGCCATCTCCAGTGACAAAGTGCTTGAGATCCTGGAGAGCTGCTCCCAGTTAGAGGAGACCAGCCTTCCTCCATCTGGGTGCCCTTCTGAATGCTTTGACTACAGCTCCCATCATCCCCAGCCAGCACAGCTGTATGATGCTGGGGCTGATGGGAACTGCAGTCCAAAACATCTGGAGCGCACAAGATCAGGGAAAGATGGAGGAGAAAAGTCTGGGCTTAGATCAGCCACATCCGGAGGGTGAAGGCCGAACTACATCTCCCATCAGCCTCAGCAAGCATGGGGAATGGTCAGGTATTACGGGTGTTGTCATTCAGAAACATCTGGAGGGCCACAGGCTCCTCACACCTGCCTTAGATGGACCACTGCGCTGACACTTCGTACGCTCAGTCAGAATTGCTCAGGGCGACATTTTAGTGCCTCTCCAGATGCTGGGAAATCCATCACTGTGGAGCAGCCCTCAGAATGCAGCCTATACGCAGACTCCCCACCCCACAGAATTGCAAAAAAGGGTGTCTTCAGCAGACGGAAGATGCTGGCACGGACATATTAGAGCAGAAGGGGCAGGCAGGCTCTCCAAGGTCCAAGATGGCTGCAATGGGGGAGGCACTTCTCTGACACCCTCCTTCACAGATTTGTTTTAAAGTGGGGGGTGTTAGCAGTTCACATAAGAGCATCACCTGCCCTTCACTTCACCCACCTTGCCAATAGCTTCGCTTGCAACTGTCTTGTCACAACAGAAAGTGGCTGAGGAACTCTCAGCTAGCTCTGCCGGAGCAGTCCCTCCCTGTCGCATAGCAACAGGCTCTGCCACTTGGGCGTCACAGCCGCTGATCACAGGGAGGCCCTCATTGGGCGACATCCACCCTGCTTGGCTCACGTTTTGCACCCAGCCTCCTCTGGTCCGTCAAGATGCTTCAGGGCACCACATCCCACCCTACCCCATTCTTGGCCTGTGGGGTGCAAAACGATTTCCTTATGTGCCCTGCTCAATACAATAAAGACCAAATCAAAACTCTAGAGTGAAGTCCGGTAAGGTGTAAAGGGGTTTCAAGACCATGGCTGCCCCTGCAATTACCCAGAGGAGGGCATCCAGAAGGTGGGTGCTATTGCCAAGAAGGCCCATCTCCGTGTTGTCTCCCGGTCCTGGGAAGCCAACAGGGTCTCCTTGGGAGATAGGAAGGACCAGCTTGGTCTGTACTGGGGGAGGCAGCCTGCTAGTTATCTGGGTCCCAAGTTGTTTGGGGCTTTAAACGTCAACAGAAAAGCCTTGGACTTGCCTCAGTCGCTAATGGGCAGCCAGTGCCTAGCCAAAGAGACGCCTCAGTCGGCGGGAGGGCATGCAAGGCAGCCGTTTCCCCAGCTTTGGGATCCCCCCGACTTCAGAGCCTGGTCAGTCACCAGAAGTGCTGCCAGATGTCCTCCGCCAAAGGCATTAGGAACGCAAGAAGATACAAAGAGCCATGTAGTCTGGCACCCCCTTCCTCCCACTGACCAACTAGATGCCCCATGGGAACCTTTGGGCCCCTGCAGGCTGGTGGTTTTCCTGCAAGGGTATTCTGCATGAAGTTCTTGGCACAATTACAGAGCACGAGTGCAGTGGGCGTATTCTGGTCTATTCATTGTCCTGCGAGGTTTCCTCAATGCTACCGCCTGATCGCTCTCTGGAGGGGTAGAAAAAGTCAACGGGATTTCCACAGGAAGTGCACTGACGGGAAGTAAAGGAGTCTGACTGCCCCAGAACTTTGCCAGGCTTGAACAGGATGGAAGGCGGGGTCGCAGATGACATCCCCTGCCCCCCAAGAGCATCAGGAGCTCAAATCATGGATGCCCAACACAAGGACGACTGCAGGGGCCAGAAAGGAGGTTGGGATCACTTTCACTGTTGCTTACAAAGGTAGATGCTTCCAGTTTTAAAATGGTTGCTGCCTTCCGCTCAAGGACAAGATGGCCATTTATAAGAAATGAAAACGAAAGACACAACCCCCCACCCCACCCCCGGTGGAGAAGAGGGAAGGAGCGCCTGCCACCGCCCCCCCTCCACCCTTGGGCAGCCTTTCTGAAGGGGAATTTGGGGTAGGAGGTTGGGCGGGGGAGAGCGAGCGAGCAAACATGGAAGCTTCTCACCATCTCCCGGTGGGCAGGCTGTTTGCTGTCAGCCACCGGTTGCTCCTGGCCCAGTACAGAACCGGCTGTGCCTCTTATCCTCACGTCATCCACCAGGATGGCCCGGCTTGGGATGGTGAAGCCAAATTCCTGCAGGTACCTGATGGAGCCAATGCAGGACCAGCGTCATGGTGCAATTTATTCCAACATGGTCCAAGCTGTGGTGCCGGGCTGAGAGAAAGCGAGGACCTCACTGACCTGGCCGCAAAGGCAGCGCGGAAGTCCCCAGTGCGACAGGACTCGGGGGTAGCCGGGTAGCCCTTGGTGGAGCACATGAGGGCGCAGTCAGTCCGCTCATAGCGCAGGTGCAGGAAGGCCTCTGTGCTGATCTGGGATCTGTTGGAGGGCAACGGGGGGTGAGCTTCCTAGATCTCACCTGCACACTGCCCTGCTCCACAAGGTTGGATCAAAGTGTGATGAGTCCCCCACCCCTGCCCCACGTTGGCTGCAGTGGCCTGCACGGGCTTCCTGGCCCCTGCCTCCTCCCACCCAAACTCTCCGCTGCGCTCCGCAAGGGCACTGCTACCTGGCAAAGCCCTGGGCCTCCAGAGCCTGCACGCACTCGGCCTCCAGAGCTGCCACACGCCGGTCCAGCTGGGCGTAGGCCTCAGGCCCATAGGCCAGGGAGCAGGGCTCCTGGGCCTCGTGCACCACGTCGGCCAACGCCAGCCCATAGGCTGACAGGATCCCACTGTGCCTGTCAGAGGAAGAAGGGAGAGGTGGGGAGAGGGGCTGAAGGAACAGCAAGGGCCTGCAAGACCCCAGCCCCAATATGTTCTTATAGGAGGAACAGACAAATTCACGGGGGATAAGGCTATCAGCAGCTACTAGCCACAATGGCTCTGTTCTGCTTCCACCGTTGGAGGAAGATGCCTCTGGATACCAGGTGCTGGAAACGGCAGGAGGGGAGAGTTGCTGTTGCGCTCACGTCCTGCTTGAGGGCTTCCCATTGGGGCAGCTGGCTCACTACTGTGGGAGCAGGATGCTGGACCAGATGCGCCCCCTTTGACCTGACCCAGCAGCCAGGCTCTTCTGATACCCTCATTCCCTCTGGGCCCCTTCAGGAGCCAAAGGACACGGGAGGCCCTCCCCCTCCCCAATATGCATCACAGCCCCATCCGTCCCACAAAGCCTTCCTCCAAAGACAGACAGACACATGGATTTCCTCCCCTCCTAGCCTTGGAGGCTGAAAAACAGGCCTGTGCGCAGGAGACCGCTGGCCAAGAGAAGATGGAGGGCTCTCCTGTCGCATCCCACACCCGGCAGGGAGAGTCTGAGAACTTGAGGGCTTCTTCTTTCAACAAGCCTTTTAAGCTGAGACCTTAATCCCAGGCTGCTTCTGTGTTGGAATTGCTTTTTAATGTTTTTAAAAGTTTTTTTTTAAAAAAAACCCATTGTTTTTAACCTTTTTAAAAAAAAGTCTTGAAAGCTTTTAAAAAAAATGTTTTAAAAGATATTTTGTTTTAAAGTATTTTAAAGTCTGTTTTTATGATGGTTAAAGTGTTTTTAGCGCTTTTGTTTGCCGCCCTGGGCCCTGCTGGGAGGAAGGGTGGAATATAAATCAAATAAATAAATAAATAAACTTCCAGAGAGGACACTTGCCTATGCATGTGCGCGCATGTGCGTATGCGTGCCTGCATCTTTGCCTAGCGGCAGGTGCTTGCTGGGAAAGGCAATCTCTTTCTTGGGGGTGCTGCCCTCAAAGTCACCCTTCCAGTGCCCAGAACAGCTTCTCCACAGGAGAAAAGGGTTTTCCCTGCCAGGTATACTCAGACGCAAACATGCATATATGCATAAGATGGCGACCACTCAGGTCACCCCTACAGACAACAAAGGGCACCAGCCTTCTTAAACATGGAAATGGCGTCTTTGTTGGGGCCAACAAATGTCACACCTAAGAAGTAGCCAGGATTCATGAGGCCAAGGATTTCTATGCAGACGGCTCATGGAGGGAGCCAGAAGAGGAGTCTGGGATCTCTCTCTCTCTCTCTGCATGGGGGAGCAGAGGTAAAGGAAGGGGGGCCGGGGGGGTCTCTCCCCAAAGGGAAGTCAAGGCCCAGACCAGCCCATGCTCAAAGCAGCTGCCAAGTCAAGCAGGGAGCAAAGCAGAGGGCTGCTCACCGGCTGGGCAGGAGATGTCACATCAACCAGCTCCAGCCAAGATTTTGCTCTTGTCCATGACGAGTGCGGAGCAAATGCTGCAAGGCGGCAGTTGAAGTGGCATGCTGGGCACCACCGGCCAAATCCTGCTGATGGTGCCAACAGGAGTAACCCAAACAAGAAAGGCCCCTTCTTGCTTTGGCCACCCGCTAGCAGCTCCATGGCGAGTGAAAGGGAGGGTGCCGAGCCCAGCTTGTTCCCCAAAGGATCCTGCTCTGACGGGAGGGGGTAAAGGGGGGCCAGCAACTCGCCAGCCTCATCCCTCTCCCCACAGCAGCTACTGCAACAAGGAGAGGGGCGTTTCCAATTCCCTACGCCCACACCGGGGGGGGGGGAGAAATGTCTCTTCCTCCTCCTCCCCTCCACAAACCTTCCTGGCCCAGAGTCCAGAAGCAGCGGGAATGTGGCTCTTCCTGCTACTGGCCACAGAGCCCCCGCCCGCCCAGCAGCCCTCAGGCTGGAGACCCTTCCCCCCCCCCCGGCTCCCACCTTTAGTGCTGCTGGGCTGCAGCCTCGCCTCCGTCCCGCCATCCACCCCCCGGACACTCACTTGTGGATGAAGACCTTGCTCATGCCCAAGGCCCGCGCGATGGCACAAGCGTGCTGCCCTCCGGCGCCGCCAAAGCAGGCCAGCACATGGCGCGAGGTGTCGTGGCCCCGGGCCTGCCGAGAGAGAGGCAGGGTAGCTGCATCAGACCTCCCTCCTGATGCCCCTCTCCCCCCCCATTTCCCACCCAGTGGAGCTCAACCCCTCACCCCTCCCCTCTTTCTGAGCCTGGCCACCTCCACCTCCTCTCACTTAGAATCACAGAACAGTAGAGTTGGAAGGGGCCTATAAGGCCATCAAGTCCAACTCCCTGCGCAATGCAAGAATCCAAATCAAAGCATTCTAGAACTCCACCGGAAATCATTTAAACTTCACTGGATCTGGGTCTAGAAAACTGGCTGGAGGCTGCCAGGCCCGACTCGCCTGCAGCTACTCTCCTGTCTTCCCACCCAGCAGCAGCTCCCCCCCCCTGCAGCTCTCTAATCTCTCTGCCCAGCAGGTGAGACTTGGGGCCCTACAGAGCGTAGAAAAGGCTTTCTGGTCAAGTCAGGTCAAGCCTCCCGATAGATGCTTGCTTGACGTTTCAGAGTATTGAGCGGGGGGGGGGGGTTGGAGCAGCGGGGGGGGGTTGGAGCAGCAGGGGGGCAGAGTCACACACACACAGACTCTCGCACTGGTGGCCCTGGGGGAGGGGAGGGCAAGGAGCCATGGCAACCCTGTACCTGCGTCAAGGCTCGGATGGGCCTGCACATGGCTTCGTTAGCCACACGGATGAAGCCCATGGCTACCTCCTCCACGCTGAGGGGTGAGCTGGCACCCAGGAAGGCGTTGACGCTGGCAGTCAGCTCCTCAAAGGCCTGCACTGCGGCCTCCCGCGAGAGTGGCAGGTCCTCGCTGGGCCCAAAGATGCGAGGGAAGTAGCTGGGCAGGAGGCGGCCCAGGCACAGGTTGGCATCCGTCACAGTCAGGGGCCCCCCTGGCAACAAGAAGGGAGAGGAAGCAGTAAGACACGCGACATTGCCCCCCCCCACTGCCCCCACGCAAGCCCTGCCCCACACGGCTGCCTCACCCTTCCGGTAACAAGCGGGGCCAGGATGGGCACCTGCCGACTCAGGGCCAACGACAAACAGCCCGGACCTGGAATGGGGGGGAGGAAAGGCGGGAGGAGGAGGTTAATTCACTGCTGTGTCAATGCAGATGGGGAGGGGTGGGCAACTGCCAGCGAGAATGAACAGACCCCAAATTCAAGACCAGGCAAGAAGAGAACAACACAGTGACGGGAACAAGCTGGGGTGAGGCGGAGGAGGTGGGGTGAGAGGAGCAAGGAGATGGTCCTCATGAGGGGGCAGGTGGTTGGGATCCTGAGGACGTCTCCCAGCTGCCTCATCATCAAAGGAGGGTGAGAAGAGGCGACTGGCCAGGCCGAGCGCAGGAGGAAGAGGCGCCACCACGCCACAGGGACTGGGGCTGGGGCGTGGGACAGGAAGCTCATGGAGGACAGCGGGGAGGAAGGCAAAGGGGCGCACCTGAAGAAGAGCCGAGAGCCCCCGCCGGCTGCCACGGTGTTGATGTCCAGCTGCGGGGCCTGGATGCTGATGCCGGCAGTCAGGGCCTCAAAGACATGCTCATACTCCCCAGCGTAGCGGCTCACGTCTGTGGATGTGCCTGCAGAGAAGCCCGGAAGCCACAGGCCACGTCAGCTGTCGGCCTGAGCCCTTTGGCAGCACCCTGCCTCCTCTGCTCTCCCTCCTGCAGCACCCCTTACCTCCCATGTCAAAGCCAATGACGGGCTGCCCGTCCGCCTGGCGGAAGGTGGTGGTGGCATAGCCCACGACTCCCCCTGCTGGGCCCGACAGGATGGCCCGAGAGCCGCTGAAGGTCTCCATAGGGCTGAGGCCGCCGTCGGAGCGCATGAACATGACCGGCACGCCCTGCGGAGGGAGACAGGCCATGGGAGCAGGGCAAGGCCAGCTGTCCAAGGGGCCACAGGCGGCCCTTGCTGCACCTGACAAGAGTCCTTGAATTCCCTTCTCGCTCCCTGCTGTGATGCGCCCAGGTGGGGGTGGAGACCGGGTGCCAGCCATGGATCAGGCAGACCCAGGTTCAAATTCCTGCTCAGCCATGAAGCTCATCGGCCAGTCCTTACCATACGGACTAACCCGCCTTGTAGGGTTGTTGCAAGGACAAAATCAGGAGACGGGAAACCACAGACTCTGTCCTCCACCTCTTGGATGCTGGGAGGCAGGGCAGTCAGTTCAATAAATTAGGGCTGCTCTCCAGGGCCATTTCCAGCCCTATGAAAACCTCGCTTGCCAGCTCCTTCCCAAACAATCCTGGCCTACTAACCAACATGCAAAACATGTGAAAGGCACAATTTGCCTGTCTGAAGGGGAAGAGCAGAGCGCCTCTTTGGCCTGCACAAGGCTCCGGTCCAATCCCCGCTGGCGGCGTCTCCAGGCAGGACTGGGAAAGAGTCCTTGCCTGAAACCTTGGTGAGTTGCTGCCAGCCAGTGCAGGCTGTTCTGAGCGAGATGGACCAGTGGCCTGACTTGGTATAAGGCTCTTCCTATGTTCCTGTTCAGGTTTTGCGCCCTTGCTTGAGAACTTATGAGGCGCTTTGCTGGAGCAAGCCCTCTTCCACCTCTCCTAGCAAGGCCCTGGAAACGGGCCAGTGACCTACCTTCTCCCAAGGGCTTGAGAGATGGGGGCCCAAGGGGGAAGAGGAGAGCGTAAGCCAGCCGCGAGGCTCTGCCAAGAGCAACCCTGCAGGCAGGAGCAAGCCGGTATGAGGCACTGAAATACAAAATGCTAATCCTCAATGCCCCAGCCCAGGGCTGCATCCGTATCAGAGAAGCAACAGCTCTGGCGGAAATTCCTCTTTAAGCGAGCCAGTGCCAGGAATACGCCTTCGTCAGCTGGCATGTCAAGCCGCTCAGTGGGATAAGAGGCAAGCAAGGGCCCCTGCCTGTCCATAGACTGGAATCAACCCAGCCACTTCCTGCTTTCTGGTGTTCAATGACAAGCGTTCGTCCCTACTGGGCCCCCATCTACTCAGAGGAATGAGAGTTCAACTGCAAGTTATACCATGGATCATTTGACTGACAAGTCCAACAGACTTTTCTTATTTGCTTTCACAACAACCCTGTAAAGCAGGCCACATCTTACTATTTTACAGAGAACAGAAAGCCCCACAGTCAGAGCCTGGCAGAGGTAAGACTTGAACACAGATCTCCCAGGATAAGCCCCACTCTTCGGTTGTTTGCAAGAAACGAAGTTTGTACAAGAAAGTGCCGGGCTCTCCTCCACCCACCCAAAGAACCCCAATCACCTTCGGGGAAAGAAGAGGAAGGAAACACCCCCCTCCCTTTCTCACCTGCAGCTGGTGAGCAAAACCGGCCTGGAAGCTGTTCAGGTAGCGGCGGATGCAAGGAGTGAGGTAGGCATCAGCGCAAGCGGTGTAGCCTCGGGGCACTGCCCGCACCATGGGCATCACCTCAGAGGAGAGAGAGACCTGCTGGAAGCCCAGCTCCTGGGCCAGGTCCCCCACCAGCCGCTCGTGGTCCGGCCACCTGTTGGAGGCGGGAGAGGCTCAGCCAGTGAGAAAGAGGGGCTGTGCCAGGGACACCGCCAGGGCACACAGGACGGCAGAGCAGGGAGCTCTTTGCTCAGTCTGGCTCGGAGCAGATCCCAACCTGGGGCTCATTAACTGGGGCTCAGTTGGTGGGAACGGGCAGCATATCCTTGGTCTGCAAAGCGGTCTGCAAATGTTATGGCACTGAAGAATAAACACAAACATGCCACTCTTTGGCGCAACGCAGCTGGCCTACCAGAGCATGTGCCAGGGCATGTGGTCTGCAGCCACAGCATCCCACAGGCCAGCCAAACTGGAGGCCTCAGAGGGAGAGGAGGGAGGGAGGGAAGCTGCAAGGATGGGGGGGAGGAGTGGGGGGCAGAGTGCAGCAGCAGCAGCAGCCCCACGGGGAAGCATCGCAAAACAACTACTATAATGAACAAAAATTATGCATCTGTTGTCATGCTAATGACACATTGCGGAATACTTCCAAACACACACACACACACACACAAAACACCAGTCTGGAGAGGCCCTTACTCCCAAGTAAGAGTGCACAGGTTTGCAGCCTAAAGGGCTTTTCCCTAGCTTGGCAACCCAAGGTCAGGTAAATCTCTATGCGCGTGTCCAGCAAGGGGGCCACATGCCAGTGGGGCGGGGGGGGGGGGGTTCCATGCACACACACACACAGGGGAAGGCTAACCCACGTGTGATGTACAGGGTCAAGGTGCACGTCCACAATGCGCCCCCGGCTGGCAGACCAGAGATCTGCCTTTGCAATCTCTTTCATCGCTCCCTCTATCCCATTTTTTCCATTAAACGTTTGTCAAGTTAACATGGGAGGGGGCTCCTGCCTGTCAACTGGGTCTACCTGGCTGGTGTGACTGTGGGCTTTTCAAGGGCTTTATATTTGCAAAGGATTGGATATGCGCTGCTCATAAGGGTTGCAGGCTGCTCACAGGCCCAGGCTCAGCAGCCCACAGCACATTGACCAGACCCCCATGCCTGGCGATGGCAGCCAGAAGCGCAACCAAACGGGCAGACTAAAGGCTCCATCCAGCATCGGGCACAGAACTCACATGTAGGAGTGTAGAAGTACCACCGCCAGGCTGCAGATCCCCCGGGCCAACAGTCCCTTCAGCTTCCCCCGCAGGGCATCCAGATCCACAGGTCGCTGCACCACCAGGAATTCCCCCGTCAACCCTGGGGAGAAAGAGAACGCCAAGTGACAGCCCACGTCCGAGACCCCGCTTGCCCTCTCCCCATCGCCTGCACAGACCCCAGAACACCAGCACTAGCCCTCCTCGCTAGCCAGGCCAGGCTGTGGGCTCCTGTGGAGATGGAGGCAGCAGCTTCCCTGCCCCTGGCTCCCACCTGTGGTTGGCTGGACCGAGTCAAAGAGCTGGCATCCCTCGCGATGCAGGACCACGCGCTCCTCCACCTCCACCACAGCCTCATACAGCAGTTCTGGCATCGATATTGCCTGGGGAGAAGGGGGGTCACAGAAAGATCAGGTGCCACCTGTGGGGAAGGGCAATGCGAGGGACAGCCATCCTCACCCACGGCCCAGGACAGGATCCGCAAAGAAAGCGACTGACACACAGCTCTAACCCTCTCACGGAGGCGCTCGGAGAAATGGCCAATGGTCACGGACGACCACGGGAGTCGAGGGTCCACAGGTTCCCCCATCCCCCCTCTTGCCCACGGGTGTTTCTGCTGTGATAAACATGCCAGGCTTTTGCTGCTGGAGACTGTTGCCTGTGCCACTAATCAAAACCACGAAGAGGGATTAAACTCCTCATGGGACATAATCGTACAGTACGTGCAAAGGGTGCAAGTTCTGCACACAGGGGGCAAGGCCAGGCGACCCCTCAACCTCTTCAGGGCTTTACATGACTCACTCCTGTGAGCAACCGTGCCGCAGCATCCTGCACCAGCTGCAGCTTCCAGACCAACCACCAGGAGAGCCACACAGAGCACACTGCAGGAGGCCCGTCTACTGTCGCCAAGCTACCCTGGCCCATGAACAGCCAAGGCTCTCCATTCCTGGCTCTCCAGGAATGGCCACCAGCTTGGATGGCTTTAAAAGAAGATTAGACAAATTCATAGGACAGGGCTATCAATGGCTACTAGCCGTGATGGCTGTGCTGTGCCATCCTAGTCAGAGGCAGCATGCTTCTGAAAACCAGTTGCCAGAAGCCTCAGGAGGGGAGAGTGTTCTTGCACTCGGGTCCTGCTTGCGGGCTTCCCCCAGGCACCTGGTTGGCCACTGTGAGAACAGGATGCTGGACTAGATGGGCCACTGGCCTGATCCAGCAGGCTCTTCTTATGTTCTTATGAGGCCTTCAAGAGGCAGTTGGACAGCCATCTGTCGGGAAATGCTTTGATTTGGATTCCTGCATTGAGCAGGGGGTTGGGCTTGATGGCCTTATAGACCCCTTCCAACTCTACTATTCTATGATTCTATGAAGGCTGGCAGAAGGCGCTCCTAGCCACAGAGGCTACCTGGATGTCTAGTGAGAGCCATATCCAAGTCCTGACAGCACTCTCATAAGAACATAAGAACATAAGAAGAGCCTGCTGGATCAGGCCAGTGGCTTCCCAAGAGGCCATCCCGGGAAGACAGAGAGGGCTTGAAGAAAAAGAAGAGGCAAACGCACGGAGCCCTGAGCCACGGCGAGAAGCCCCACCTTCAGAGGCAGTCTACCCCACGGTACTATGGAAGGCCAGCTGCCTTCACACTCTGCTGGACAGTTGTTTGAGGCAGGGGGCTGGCCGAGAAGGGCCCACCTTCTGATGTGACCCAGCAAGGAGGCTCCTTATGTACTCTTAGGGGCCACCCTCAAGGGCCCAACTGGGAGAAGGGAGAGTAAGCCAGGCTGAGAAAAATATTCCGCCCCACTGAAAACCAGGTGTGTGTGTGTGCGTGTGTGTTACAGACCAGAGTGAGCTGCAGCAACCTGGGCAGGGGGAGGCTGAGCACATCCAGGGGAGGCGGGATGTGGCTTGTTACAACAGCAGCCGCCCTGCTCCTCTTACTAGTCCAAGGAGCCCGAGCCACGAGCCTGCAGAGACAGCCCCTCCCCAGCCTTCATCTTGCAGCCAAGCCAGGCCAACGAGGAGCGGAGACTCACCCCACCCCACCCCACCCTCTCCCACCTCTCCCCACAGCACTGGTTCCAGTCAGCCGGCTCCACAGCTCCACGAAGGGCACGGCAGCCCGCCCACTTGCCCTCCCCGGCTCCCTCCTGTGCCCAGCCAGGCAAAATGCTCCAGCCGCAGCAGCCAATCCCAAGAGCGGCACAGCACCCGCCCCTCCAGGCTGCCCAAGGAAGGTGGCACCGCCTGCGGGCAGGAATGGGCTGCCTTGCCCCCCTCCCCGGCACTTGGCAAACAGGAAGAGCGCGTAGGAGGAGGAGGAGGAGAGAGCCCAGCACTGACCAGGTCAAAGATGTGGGGCCGGGCCTGGTTCCCAATGTGTAGCAAGTCCCGGAAGCCCTTGGTGATGAGCAGAGCCAGCCGCTCTCCCCTGCGCTGCAGCAAGGCGTTGGTGGCTACAGTGGTGCCCATCCGGATCCACTCAATGCGCGACGTGTCCAGGGGCTGGTCTTTGGGGAACAGGACACCACATTCCTGGGGGAAATGAAGGGTTAGTCATCGCCTGCCAGGCCGCATCCCCCCCCCGAACATCAACACAACACGACAGTCCCCAAAGGCAGGCAGGCAGGCAGGCAAAGCTCCCGCCCAGCCCCTGCCGTAGGCCACAGCCGGGGGCTGGTTCATAGAGTTATTAGGAAGCCTTTTGGGATAAAACTCCGGAAGTGTCCCCACTCCACCCCAGTCCTCATCATGGAAGAACATAACTGCAAGGAGAAGACCACTCTGCTCCCAACCCAACCCTCCCACCTGCCCTCACGGAAGCTGCCCCCTGCCCCCCACTAAGAGAACACATTTTGCAAATGCACCCGAGGAAGAGAGAGAGAGAGAGAGAGAGGCCCTTCCCGTGTGAGAGTTCCCGCCTGCCACAGTGGCCCGAGGAAGAATTCAGAAGCTTCCACGTCAGTTTAAGATTAACTGCAGTGACTGCGTTGTCCAGATCCAGCAAATCACCAACATTCACTATGGTTACAGTAGTTAACAAGCCAATACCGGTTCATTTCAAGGAAGATGCCACAGGAATTGCTGCCCCCCAGCGCAACCGCTCGCTCAGCTGGAAACTGCCTCTCGTTTGCCAGCTAGAGGATATTGCCCAACTTCACAGCAAGCCTCTGCCACCGGGGCACTGCAGTGGCATACAGCCAGGGAAAACAGGCACCCGGCCAGGGAAGGGGGAGGCCCGGCCAGGCCCACTGCTCTGACCCTGTGCCCCCCCGACAGGGGCATAACAGCTGTACTACTGGGCCCAAAGGTAGGCGGATGGAAAGCTGCCCTGTACTGGATTAGACCCTTTGCACACCTGGTTTGTATCATCTACACTCACTGGCCACCATTCTCCAGGATTTTGCAGAGGTCCTTGGATTGAACCTGGGACCTTCCGGATGCAAAGCTGATGCTCTGCCTTCCCTGACAGAGCTTCAATGACACCCCTTTCATTCAAAGAGCCCCCTTTGGCCACCCTTAAAGCCCCTTGAACCCACCCACTGAGCAGCTGAGATGGCCACCGAGGCCTTTATCTGGGTGCCCTCAAGGGTGCAGGGCCTTTCCCAGAACTGCACCCCAGTCATGGAACTCCTCCCCCCCCAACTACAGTATCTTGTGTCCTTGCTGCTATTTCTCTACCTGGGCTTGGGGGGGGGTCAGTTTGTCTTACAGTTGAGTTTTGGTGGCTGCCTGGCGGGGGGGGGGGGGGACGCTGGAACCCTCCCTGCACCTACTCTGGCTCTTCAGTCCCCGATGTGTTGTGCAGCAGCTTTTCCCTGCTGTTTTGCAATAGGCAGCTGTGAAAGAGGATTGGGATAATTTTATCGTTCAGCTGCTTTTAATGCCGCTTCCGTGGCAGAAACGCAGCCTGGGAGGCCACTCTTTCCGGCCCATCCGCGGGAGCTCCCGGCGTTCTGCCCGGGGCCTTTTACCTATCGGCCTCCGGGGGAGGGTCCTTCGCCCAGCCCAGCAACCGCCTCACCTCCTCCAAGATGCGGCGGATACCCTCGGTGGGGGCGTCGCTGTAGTTGAGCGGATCCTCCGAGAGCAGCTTCAGCACCCGGACCTTCCCTCCAGGGCACCGGGCGAAGACGTCGGTGAAAGTACCCCCGCGGTCGATGGCAAACTGGAACTTGCCGGCGCCTGCCGCAGCCATGGCCAAGACGGGCTCCCGCCTGCCCTGTGGGCGCAAGAGGAGGTCGAGTGGCCGGCTGGATGGCGGAGGAGCAATGGGACGCAGGACACCGGGGTTCCTAGGAGGAGGGGTCCGGCTGCGCTGGAGACGGGGCTGGTGACAGCCTTTCCAGTCCGGAGTGGGCGCCCCGGAGACTCGCTCGACGGCGCAGCAGCAGCCTTGCGAAGATCGGCTCGGCGGCGCGCCCCTCCCCGGGACCTCCGCTGTGGGAGCTCCTCCTGCGACGTGCGGGGGGCGGCGGCTCCGCGCCCCGCCTAACTTGTTGGACGGGTTCGGTTAGGGGGTTGGAGAGAGACCGCTGCCGAGACGAGGGCAAATCCCCTCCCGCAGCTCCTGCGAAACTGAGCCCGCAAGGGGTTCAAAGGGGTCACCGAGCAAAGGCCTTGGCGGGGGCAGCCCTCAGCGCTCCCCTCGGCGGGGCCAAGCGATAGGGAGGGGGCTTTGCTCCGCAGCTTCTAAGGAAACCAAGCGCGCCCCGCCTCCATTCCCCCCAACAGAAAATTCAGGCGCTGGCGACGGCCGTCCCGCATCTCATCCTGAGAGGGAAGGTGGGGAGGCGACGCCGCGCGCCCCGAGGGCCCCGCTGGCTTCCTAGACGTTTCCTGGCAGCATCACTTCAGTGCGCGCTCCCGCGAAGAGACGCAATCGCGTCTCCTTGGCAGGGTGCAGAACTCCATGCCCGCCCTGCGGGCTCCCGCCTGCCGTTGCAACCGCTTGCCGCGCGCGTGCGGAAGCCAGGCGCGTCTTGCGCGGCAAACGGGCACGCGGCGGCCAAGTCCCCGGAGGGAGGCGGGCCCTTGAAGGGGCGGAGCGGCGGCGGCTCTCGGCCTAGCAGAGCACGTCGGGAGACTCCGCCTCCGCCACTCGGCGGGGAGTATGGCCGGGCTGGAGCTGCTGTCGGAGCAGGGCTACCGCGTGGACGGGCGCCGCGCCGGCGAGCTCCGCCAGATCCGCGCCCGCATGGGCGTCTTCGCGCAGGCCGACGGTTCCGCCTACCTGGAGCAGGGCAACACCAAGGCCCTGGCCGTCGTCTACGGGCCCCACGAGGTAGGTAGGTGGGGGGTGCTGCCGCTGAAGGCGCGGCCCAGGAAGGAATCCGTCTATCCCCCCCCCGTGCCCAGGAGCTACTCTTCCACGAGGGGACGGGGCAGCGCTCCCCCCCCAGAAGAGCTTTAGGACGTCCTGGGGCTCAACCCTCCCCGGTTTGACTGGGCCAGGCCGGGAAAGGGGGGCGTTCCTGAAAGCCGCTCAAGAGGCACGCTCGCCTCCCTTGCCTTCTCTCCTTACCGCGGGGCTTGTGCTTCCCCGCTCCCCGTCTCCCCCCACAGATGCGCGGCTCCCGCAGCAAGGCCCTGCACGACCAGGCCTTGGTCAACTGCCAGTTCAGCATGGCCACCTTCAGCACGGGCGAGCGCAAGCGGCGGCCCCACGGCGACCGCAAGGCCAGCGAGATGACCCTGCACCTCAAGCAGACCTTCGAGGCTGCCATCCAAACGCAGCTCTACCCCCGCTCCCAGATCGACATCTATGTCCAGGTGGGGCTGCTCGGGGCACGCACAGCTAGTGGCAGCGGAGGGGGCTGAGCCCCGAGCCTGGCGTCTCCCCCAGAGGAAAGGGTGCTTGTGGCAACTTTGTGGCTCTCTGGGGGCATCCCATGGGTCTGGGGGGGAGGGTTCAGGATGACACAGCCAGTGGTCAGCCTTGCTTCACAGCATGGGATGACCTGTTGGGATGCTAGCTGGGTTTGGGGCCTCCCTGGCGCTGTGACTGCACATTTGCAACTGAGACCTGACTCAGGTGGCAACCATACCCAATTCCTGGGAAGTTGTCAGAGGATGAGAGAGTGGAGTTCTCCAGCTCTTGTATTCTAACACGTGCATAGTGGCTGTGGTCTAGCTTCGTGTATCGGGGACCCTGCCTAGCCAACCGGGGTGTCTGCGGGGCTGGTTCCTCCAAGTGGCTGGAGGGAGGGGGCCGTGGCTCCTCCCGTGTCCTGAGGAGGCATTCTGTGTTTTCCAGATCTTGCAAGCAGACGGCGGGAACTATTGTGCCTCCGTGAATGCAGCCACACTGGCAGTCATCGATGCTGGCATCCCTATGCGGGACTATGTGTGTGCCAGCTCAGCTGGCTTCATTGAAGACACACCCTTGGCTGACTTAAACTATGTAGAGGAGGCAGCCGGTGGCCCCCAGCTGGCCTTGGCGCTGCTGCCCAAGTCAGACCAGATTGCATTGCTGGAGATGAATGCCCGGCTGCATGAGGACCACCTGGAGCGCACCATGGAGGCTGCCAGCAAGGCCTGCAAAGATGTCTATGCTGTGCTTGACCAGGTGGTGCGGGAACATCTGCAGGAGGTCACTGCTTTGCTAGGCAAGTGAGCACCCTCCCCTCTGCCTGGCAGGGCTCGAGGCTGCGGCTCCCGTTGCCCCAGTGGGAGGAAAGGCCTCTGCGACTGCTGATGGTCTTGTCCCCCTTTGCTTGCTTCAGGTGGTAAACCTGGCAATGTGGATGTCTGACTGTGTGTGTTGCATTACCTGTGGCGGTTTGCACTAAGCATTTTTGTATAGAATTTCTTCCTTTTTACACATCAAAGAATAAATATACTTCCAAAGATTAGTTAGCAAATCATGACCTGGGTACACACTGCTCTGCAGAAACGTTCCCTTCTGGCCTTAATTGAGGACATTTAAAAGTGCGCAAGCCTTGCCCCTCTCCTAGCCAGTGCACTGTTTCCTCTGCCATCCGCCCATCCATGCAAGGATAAGCACCACCAGGGGCAGAAGGCTTCTGTTCCCTGGGTTTATATTTGCACCTCTGCAGGGGAGCAGGATGGCGCATGCAACATGAACCCCCTTGGTTTCTCTGAGTGGGTCACCTTGACCTCTTGGCTGGCCTGGCGGGTGTCTGGTTCTACCTTGGGAGTTGGACTGGGTAGTTTTGCGGTCTCTTCTAGCCTCCTGATTCCATGAATATTTTGAAGAGGTCTGCCTACAGCACCTGTCATTGAAAAAGACGAGTAAAAGTGATATTAGCGTGCATAGGAGCTGCTTCAGTGGCCCAGGGCTAATGTGCAAGCCCCATGTCCATGCCAGTCTCAACCCTTGGGAAACAGTTGACCCAGAGATGGGTAGCAGCTGCAGCACAGCCCCATCCCCCATGGGGCACAGTGGGACTGCAGCCATCAGAGTAATAAGAGCAAGAGTTGAGCCCCAGGTAACGCCGTGACCAGGCCTCAAAGCCTGTTACCTGCAGCATTTGCTGGCGAGGATGTTCAGGGCAATATGTCTTCATAACAGCCTGGAGCAGAAAGTGGGCTCATAGAAACGCAGCAGGCTACCTTATACCAAGTCACTGGTCCAGTTAACTCAGTACTGTCTATTCTACTAAGGTATCTCTGGCTCCCCGCTGTTTCAGGCAGGAGACGGTCCCAGCCCTACCCCACCTGGCGATGCCAGCAGGGACTGAACCTGCGGGTAAAGTGGAGGCTGTACCGCTTAGCCTGGGCCTATTCCTGAACTGGTGGAAGAGAGTTGCCCAGGGAAGCTCAGGCTGATCGTGGCGGGGAAGCCAGTTCTTCCATTCAGGAGATGCCTTGTCTCCACACATCTTGGGCCCACAAGAGTAAGGTTGCACTGATGGTAGCCGGTCTTGAGTAGGTCTGCCTGCTACAGTCAAACGAGGAGCGAGGGGGGTTGGCATGGGGTCCCAGCTCCAGTGCCAGCTGGCCTTCACTGGGTGCCCTCGGGCAAGCCCTCGTGGCTGACCTCGCAGACTTGGCCAAGGCCAAAGGACGTGGCCGCAGGCCTCCCCGGGTGCAGGGGCAGGGACTCGTCGGCTGCACCTTCCTGTCGGGTGCTTCTGGTGCGCAAGGAGGGCGCATCCCTATCCCAAGGCCACCCTCGAACGCCAGCCCGAGCAGGCAGCGAGGCCGCCTTTTCTGCACTAGCCATATTGGTCCCATGGCCGCGTGGCGCCGGTTAGTGGGCTTCACATCAGCGCTCGGCCCGCCCTGGGGCCAGTCGCTCTCGGGCTAGTCCACCTCACAGGGCTGTCGTGAGGATAAACTGAGGGGAGCAGAGAGAGCCCTGCCTCAGGGTGGCCTTGAGCAGCTTGGACGGAAGGCAGCCCCTGAAGCTTGCCAAAGACGAAACACAGGAGGAGGTGAAGCCCAGGCGGGGACGGGACAGGCGGTGTGGCGGGGCTCAGACGCACTCTGCGCGTGCTCAGAGAACGTCCCGCACGAGGGCCGTCCTCCTAGGGCTGGGCCCCAGCAGAGTTGCCAAGGCCACGGGCTCCGGAAGGGGCGGGACTTCCGCTCCTCAGTCGCCAGGGCCTCGGCGGGCGGGAGCCGCTCTAGGCTCCTCCCCTCGCTGATCCGTTCTGCGCGGCTGCCCAGGGAGGCAGGCAAGCAGGGAGGGGCCGGCCGTGGGGCCGATGGGCTGGGCTGGGCTGGGGGGCGCTCCCCCCGAGAGGAGGGCTTCTACCCGCGAGGGGCGCACCGACTTGGACGGGCAGAGACATTCACGGGGCGAGAGGAGAGGGATCCTCAGTGGCCGCTCCTCCTCCATCGCCTGGCCTGCCTGCCTGCCTCTGAGCGAGGACGGCCCGAGGGGAGGGGAGCGTCTGCCGGTTTGTGGGCTTCCCCCCCAGCCGTTGGCCACCGGGGGAGGGGAGGTCGGGTGGTGCAGCCCCCCCGCAGGACCCTGACGCCCCTTCTCTGTCCCCTCTCCCCCACCAGTGACCCGCCGCCGCTGCCATGGGGCTGCTGTCCGACCCCTACCGCCGGCGGGCTCTCTCTCGCCTCCTCCTCCGCCTCAACGCCCCGCTCTGGTGAGTGCACGACCCCTCCCCGGGCAGAGCCTCCTTGGCTTGGGAGGGCAGAGAGAGCTGTGGGCAGGAGGGGCCTGACACCCGGCCTCCCTCCTCCTCCTCCTCCTCCTCTTATCCCCCCGCCCCGTGTCTCTGTGCAGCATCCTGAGCTTCCTGGCCGGGCTGGGCTGGTTCCTAGGCTTGGCCTTCCCGCCCTTCACGCTGCGCATCTACATGTCGGAGAATGCCATGGGCTCCACCATGGTGGAGGAGTACTTCGCCTACGGGGAGCGCGCCCTGTCCTACGCCCGTGAGTTTGCTGGCCACAAGAAGAAGGCTGGGTGAGTGCCCCAGCCCACAGGGCGCCCCATAGCTTTCCTCCCTCCAGAGCGCCGTGGCTGCTGCTGAAGCCAAGAGGGTTGCCAGGGGAGCCCTGCCTGCGTGGGGCTGTGGCGCTCTTGGGGTGCAACATTGCCCCACACAAACACGAAGGCTCACTCTGGGCATTTCAGTGCTGTCCCTCATCTTCCCACTGACTGACTTGAGAGCCCCTGCACAGCTCAAGGGAATCCCAGGGTTTAAACACCTGGCCCTAGAAAGAGAAATCTCACACACTGCCAGGTTTTGGATATCGAAAAGAGGAAGCAATTGTGCCCCCCAGGGCAGTTTTGATTGGGTTTTATAGAGCCTGGCTGAGAGTCCAGAATCTGTAAGTTCAAATCCCCGCTCGTGTCTCCTGGGTGTCAAGGGCCAGCTAAAGATCACCCAAAAGGGAGTGGCTCAGGGGTCACGTGCCCTGCCACCTGTGCAGCCGTGGGCAAGCTGCGTAGTCCCCAGGAGCCCAGTCGCCCCACAGCTGGCAGTTGCGGACAAGGAAGGGGCTGGCTTGTGCCTCTGTGGTAAGCTGAGCAGGCTCTGGCCAGCTGCGGAGGACTAGCCTCAGAGGGAGGCAATGGGAAACCCCCCCTGAATACCACTTACCATGAACACCCTATTCATAGGGTAGCCATAAGTCGGGATCGACTTGAAGGCAGTCCATTTCCGTTTTGCTTTTACCACAGCAGCATTGCGCTCAAAGCAGCTCATAATAATAATGATGGCATTATAATTAGCAAACTAGTTAGGGCTGAGTGCTGCCATTTGGCTGAGCTTGGCATACTTTGGGCAGCCACTTTTTCCCTGTATTTTATAGTCTCTACAGTCAGGGAACTACACATATGCCTCCTTGAGTTCCTTGATAAAAGAAAGGCGAAATGTAAATGTAAGTAAGTAAAACAATAAATGTTTCTAGTGGGTAGATAAGCCTTATATTCCGTTTGGACTCCTGGATACGAAAAGTAAATTGTTGTTGGTGATTGTTAAATTCCTTTGGAGGTCCACCAAAATCATCTTTCAGAGACAATACAAGATTCTTGCTTTACTAAAGGAGAAACAGCGGGGGGGGAGTTGAGAATAGGATTCTACAAAATGCGCACATGATGTACAATGTGCATCTGCTAACTTCTCTTCGTATTGTGGTGACGCACCTTTGGATAACTTAGCTAGTCTAACTGAGCCTTCTGTCACCTGGACACCTTCCCCGTTCTCAAACAGGGCTTTGCTGTAAACACTGGGGGCCCAGTTCCGTTTGACGGAGCAGAAGAGAATCGCTGGGCCCGTGTTCCTCCATTCTGCTCCTTCCTCTCTTTCCAGGGGCATGCCGGTGGCCTGGCTGGAGAAGACCATGTGGAACCTGGGACTGGAGGTGTATAAGCAGCCCTTCTCCCGGACGCTCCCCTTCCCGGATGAGATGCGCGAGAGATATGTACGTGCCAGGCTTTCAGACTCCTCCTTGGGTGGGTGGCGGTCGTGGGGCGGGGACTGCATTGCAGCTTCAGGGAAATGAGCCCTTGCGGATTGCCTTCTCTTTGCAGATGGTGAAGGGTACCAATGTCTATGGGATTCTGCGGGCGCCCCGTGCGGCCAGTACAGAGTCCTTAGTGCTGAGTGTCCCGTGCAGCGAGGGGCAGCAGAACAACCAGGCCGTAGGCCTGATGCTGGCGCTGGCCTCCTATTTCCGAGGTGAGGGGGGGGGCGCTGGCTGCCCTTTGTCAGGCCTTTCAGGGTCTGTCAGCTGTTTAAGGTTAGGGCTGGGCAGGATCTTTCGCTGAACTGTAACTCTAAAGGTGCTGGTTTCCATTTTGTTTTGTGTGGTTTTCAATATTACAGTGTGACAGTGCATGGCATTTCCAAAAATTAGAGCCAGTGTGGCGTAGTGGTTAGAGTGTTGGACTACACCTTGGCAGAGCAGGGTTCGAATCCCCACACAGCCATGAAGCTCCCTGGGTGACCTTGGGCCAGTCAGTGCCTCTCAGCCTCAGAGGGAGGCAATGGGAAACCCCCTCCGAATACCGCTCTCCATGAAAACCCTCTTCATAGGGTCGCCATACGTCGGAATCGACTTGAAGGCAGTCCACTTCCATTTCAGACATGAGTGTGATTCAGTCTCCTCCCTGTGGCCCCTTCCCTGGCAGGGAGATCCGCTCCTGTCCTTTGCTCCTGGGGGGTGGGGTCAGTGGTGGGCCTGCCAAGGTGCAGGTGGCCGCGTGGGCTGCTCAGCTTGTCTCTCTCTCCTAGGCCAGATCTATTGGGCCAAAGATATCATCTTCCTGGTGAATGAGCACGACCTGGTTGGTATGGAGGCTTGGCTGGAGGCGTATCATGACGTCAACGTCACAGGTGAGAGGCAGTTTAGGGCGGTGGGGTAGGCAACCTCACCAGAGGAGTCTGCCTGGAGCATCCACTTTGGAGCTGGCCAGGGGGCGGATGCAGCCACTTCTTGTCCTCTTTTCTCATCTAGAGCAGCTCCTCCTGCTCCCATCTGCCTGCCTGCCCCATGCCTGGCACAGCCTCCAAAAGCCCTTTAATCATGCCAGCTGCTCCAGGATCCAGTTCTCCAGCAGCAAAGCTTTTTCCTGAGCCCACCAGAATCTGCCCTGCCCCATCACAGAACCGCAGGCTGTCGTTGTCTGTCTTCACGCTCAGGCAGCGGCTTGGAAAAGAGCTGTTGGAATTAATGCTGCGATACAAACTACCTCCACCTTTGGGTTTCGTTTTAGAAATCCAGGCCACGCATCCCCACCCACTTGGCCATCCTTTCCTCCCTAGAGATGCACTCATCGGGGATGTTGGGTCGAGCAGGAGCCATCCAGGCGGCCATCGCCCTAGAGCTGAGCAGCGATGTCATCACCAGCTTCGATGTGGCTGTGGAGGGGTTAAATGGGCAGCTGCCCAACTTGGACCTGGTCAACCTCTTTTACTCCTTCTGCCAAAAGAACAGCCTTCTCTGCACCATCCAGGGCAAGGTGGGTGGGAAGGGAGCTGTCCAGGGTGGCTGCGAGAGGGAGCTGCCTCATCTAGGCAGAGGCAGCCACGGTGCCTGCCGCAAAATGGCTCTAGCCGAGTTGTGTGGCTGGCTCCTTCCACATCGCTTGGATCGACTGCCTCTCTCACCTTAGCCTGGTAGGTCTCCTTGCTTCCCCTGAACCCGGGGACAGTGTCCACCTAGTGGGGGATGAGGTGTGGGACAGGCTCTTGGGTGTGAACACAGGAACCTGCCTTAGGGTGAGCCGGGCTGTTGGTCCCTCTCGACCAGCGTTGTCTGCTCTGACTGGCAGTGGCACTGTGGGGCCTCAGGTCAAGAGAGGAGCCTTTTCCACCATCTGAGGGCCTTGAACTGAAGTGCTGCCACGGACCAGGCCCCGGGGAGCTTCTGTCCCCAGAGCATGTGCTTGGCTGCCAGTCCATACCAGAGGGGAGCCTGGATCGCACCCTGCCCAGTCCCCAGCACCGCCCACTCTTCCTTTCTTCCCTCCCTCCAGCTGCAGCGCTCCGACTGGGACTCCCTGCCGGCCTACGCCCACTCCCTGCAAACACTGCTGCTGATGGTGCTGAAGCAGGCCTCTGGCCGGCCTCAAGGAGACCATGGCCTCTTCCTGCGCTACCACATCGAGGCCATCACCCTCCGCGGCATCAACAGCTTCCGGCAGTACAAGTTTGACATGAGCACGATTGGCGCGTGAGTACGGCAGCGGGCAGCTCCCGCGGCAGAAGGAGGGGTCCCGGGGCGTGCGTGCTTTGGAGGCAGCAGGAGCAGGCCTTGGCTTGCGTGGAGGCTGAGGCATGCACGCCTGCCTCGGGAGGGGGATGTTGCGCCTCACTCTCCCCCTTCCCCCAGGACCCTGGAGGGGATGTTCCGGAAGCTGAACAACCTGCTGGAACGCCTCCACCAGTCCTTCTTCTTCTACTTGCTTCCGTCGCTCTCCCGCTTTGTCTCCATCGGGGTCTACATGCCGGCCCTTGGCTTCCTCATCCTCATCTTGGTCCTCAAGATATCCTCATTTGTGGGGAGGGGAGAAGGCAGGTGGGCGGTGGGCTGGGCCTCTGCCTCTCGCCACTATGGAGTCAGGACCCAGGGCAGGCACGGCAAAGGGGCACCTTCCATTTGAGCAGCCCAGCCGCGTGACCAGCTGATGGGCTTTGGAAAGCAGCTGCAGAAATACCTGGGGGGCAGGTTTATTGGTGGTCGTCAGCTCATATGGCTGAGTCTCCGTTTCTAGGAGCAGACTCACTCTGACTACCAGGCACTGGTGCCCTGGGAGCCAGGCTGGCCACTGAAGAGAGACTGCTGAACTTGATGGGCCTCTGGTCTGAAGCCAGAGGGTCTGCACCGACCAGCTGGGTGAGCAAACAGAGGCAGCCGCAGAGCACCTCCATCCCTCATCTGGGTGAGTTAAGGGGTGGGGGGTTGTGGAAGAGTTCTTGGCTTGACTACGCAAGTCCTCCAAGGTTCCGGCTTTTCCTTGACTCCCCCCCCCGGTCTTTACGCCCTGGAGCTGTGGATGAAGCTCAGCAGATACGACCTGGACCCAGATGACCGGCTCTGCGATGGAGACCAAGGTCCGCCTCCTGTTGCTGTGGAGGTAAGACATGGTGGGAGGCCGCAAGAGTGTAGGTGAGCCTGGGGAGGGTTTGGTGGGCAGTGCGGACCTTTCCTGCCCTTGGAGAGGACCATACTTCTCCCTACTTGCAGTAATGCAGGGCTGCCATCCGAAGCATCTGTGGAGGCCAGCAGCTTCTTGCTTCTGGTAACTCATAATCGCTCTACAACCAGCCCTCTCCCACACTTGCTCCTTGATTGCACCACAGTCAGTAATGAGAGCACACTCAAAACAGCGTGGCTGGCTGGCTGAGAGAGGGAACAACCTGCAATAATCAGATGTCGGATATGTTATTTCCCCCCGCCCTGCACCCGTGAGGACTGGAGACTTTCTCTAAAACGAGAGCTTAAAGATCCTAAGGAAACGGCAGGCCCTTAACAGCTACAAGTTGCAACCTCCACCATTCTAGCCCCAGGATGCTGTGCAGGGTCAAGGTGGCACTGCCTATTTGGTAGAACTGCGTGCAGTGGGGGCTGTCTGTTTTAGTTTAGTACAGCTCCCCAAACCCCTTTACACAATTAATTATTCTTGTGTGAAAGTGGAGATGTCATGTTCACACAGTGTTTCGCAGTGACTTTCATTCTGCTTGGCAGGCAAGAAGGGCTGCTTCAGCCCTACCTTTCCAGTCCTGGTAGCAGGTGACCGTGGGTCCCATGGGCTTTGGCCCAGAGTTTCTTACGCAGGTCAGTCATCCTGCCTGCTTGAGAGCACCTTCTCCCTTTTCTCTTGCCCAGGAGCCCAAGCCCGGCCTGCTGATGCTGGTGCCCCCGCTGCTGATCTGCCACGTTACGGGCCTTGCCCTCTACTTCGTGCCAATCCTGGGGCAGCAGGTGGCCACACAGCACTTCCCTGTCTCCGAGTCGGAGGCCGTGGTGCTCACCGTCATTGCCATCTACGTGGCGGGGCTCGCCCTGCCCCACAACACACACAGGTGACGGGGATGTGGGGGGGGTTGTAGACTGCCAAGGTCAGGTGACCTGAGGTCAGGTGACTCTGCCTGCCCCCTGCAGAAGGGGGCAGGGAGATGGCAGAGAGTGGAGGGGTGCAGGATTGCACCAGACACACTGGGACCAGCTCCATGATGCTGCGTCTCCAAAAGGGTGTGTGTGGCTGCACCACTTGCTGACAGACTCTGTGTTTCTGCCTTGCAGGGTCTTGACGGGCTCTGGAAGTGATCGTGGCTGGATGATGCTGAAGCTGGTTTCCCTCTTGTATTTGGCCGTGCAGCTGAGCTGCATTTCCCTCATCAATTTCTCCCTGGGCTTCTTGCTGGCTGTCACGATGGTGCCTGTAGCTGCTGTTGTCCAGCCTACGGGGCCCAAGTATGTATGAGGCTAGACTAGTTCCTGCTTCTGACCACTCCCCAGGAATCAGGCCATGGAGTTGTCCTCACGGGGCCTCTGAGAGGAGAATGTCTGGGTGAATTGCAGGGGGCGGGTGCTGTTGCTTGGTTGGAATTAGGAGGTGCCAAGTGGATGACGGATCCGCCTCTTCCTGCCACCAGACTCTGGCCTCCAGCTACAAGTGGGAGTTGTAACCTTGCAGCGTCTGGAGGGTCACGTCCCTGCCCTAGAGAAGCTGCCGTGTCCCTCTGTGGTTGGTCCTTTGTCCTGCCCAGGATGCAATTCTTCTGAAGGGAAAAGCAAGTAGTGAAATATCGGCAGCACCAAGTGTGCTTCTGTAGCATGGCCTTTGTCAGAACACACTGGATGATGATGATGATGCAGACGCATTTTACTATTATCCTTATTAAATGTATATCCCGCCCTTCCTCCCAGAAGGAGCCCAGGGTGGCAAACAGAAACAGTTAAAACATTTTAAAACACCTTAAAAACAAAGGACATAAAAACATATTAAAACATCTTTTAAAAAACATCTTAAAAAGCAATTCCAAAACAGACACAGCCTGGGATAAGATCTCTACTTAAAAGGCTTGTTGAAAGAGGAAGGTCTTCATTAGGCGCCAAAAAGACAGCAGAGATGGCGCCTGCCTAATATTCAAAGGGAGGGAATTCCAAAGGGTTGGTGCCGCCACACTAAAGGTCCGTTTCCTATATTGTACAAAACAAACCTCCTGATAAGATGGTATCTGCAGGAGGCCCTCAACGGCAGAGCGCAGTGATCGATTGGATCTATAAGGGCTATGACATTTTGCACAGTTGAGGTTTTTAAAAAAAGCTTGTAGAGAAAATGGATAGGTTATTTTGTAAAAAAATGATGGGTAAAGAGTCCCTCTTCCCATGCTTTTTACACAGTGGAGCGGGGGCAGGGCCCTTGGGGAGTGTGTCCCTGCAGGCTTCCCAGTTTTGTAAGATTTTTGGCCCTGGTCCAGGGGAAGGGCTGCAGCTCAGTGGCAGACCACCTGCTTGGCATGCAGAAGGTCCCAGGCTCAACCCCTGGCAGCGTCCCCAGGTAGGGCTGACGCAGATTCCCTGTCTGAACACCCAGAGAGCTGCTGCTGATCTAGGCAGTCCTGAGCAAGTTGGACCAGTGGTCTGACATGGTGGAAGGCCGCTTCCTGTGTCCTGCTAATCAGGCCGGTGGGTATTCAGGACTTGGAGAAGGAGCTTGATGAGGCAAGATCAAGTCCTGGCCTTTCCCACCAGATCTCGGAGCAGGTTTGTGGCACAGGAGGCCACAGCTCTGCCCTGAGGTGTGTTTGCCTGCTTTCTCCTTGCAGATATCTCTATGCTGTGCTGCTGGTCCTGGTCACCCCAGCCGCCACCCTGCTGTCCTGTATCTTCTTGTACCAAGAGCTCATCGAGTACCCGATCTCCGTGCTGGAGGGCTGGCAGCACTTCTTGCAGGCTATTGCAGAAGGGTTGCTGGACCACCATCTCTACGGGTCCATTCTGTTCCCCTTCATTGCCGTCTTCGTCTACCCCTGCTGGCTGCTGCTCTGGAATGTGCTCTTCTGGAAGTAGCCTTCCCTGCCGTGGCCGCCGTGCTCAAATTGCCCTGCCCAGGTCTCATCTGGATGAGACTTTCCAGAGGAAGTTGGTGGAGGCCTGCCCTCTGGTTTCTGACAAGTGAAACTTGAGGGGGTGGGTGGGTCAGGCCTGAGGGAGCCTGCAGCTGGAACTCTTTTGGGCATGGCTGCTTTGGGGGCTTCCTGGGCTTGCTGGATTCCATGTCCGTACAAGCTGCAGGTACTAACCCTACAATAGTTCTGGGTGTGGCAAGAAGGCAGCTGCCTGGAGCTCACAGGAGAGGGGAGCTGGAAGGGCCCTGCTCTAAATTCTTGCGAGTGGAGGCATGAGCCTCACGCTTAGGGGCACGGCGCAGGCACAGGTCCTGTACACCAGCTGTTCTTTGGTGGTTGCAACTTGCAGGTGGTGCAGAGCGCATGCTGCATGCGGCTGAGAATTGGGCTCTGATGTTAAAGTTCCCGGGGGGGGGGGAGTGAGAGAGTGGCTGTGTACGAGGTTTAAAAGAGAAATAAAGACAAATGGTTTTCATAAGGTGCATTTATATTCATCCTGACTTGTTGCCAAAAATGTGGCTCTTGGAGTAGCCACCAACAGTTTAAAATACCAGCTGTAGCATTACCCTCGCTGTAGTACCCTTGTAGTGATGAGTGGGCTTGCGTGTTCCAATGAACCCTGTGAGCGATGCCGTCGGGAGTCATGCACTCCCAGCAGGGTCACCCATGGCGGTAAGGTCAAGGGAGAGGAACCAGACAAAGAACGATCCAAGAAAGTCCTCAATGGCAGAACAGGCAAAGGATAACTATATATATGTTACAGTGAGTGTGAAGGCGGATGAAGGCTACAGCAGATAAAGGACTTCCAATCGTCGTGGTACCCATGACATTGGATCAAAGCCTTTTTCGGTTAAGATTGTGTGTTGATCGTGGTGCGCCGATCTCCCCACATAAAACAAATTCACACACAGGCTTCTTCCATAACAAAAGTCCCATGGCAATCAGCAAATGGCGATGGGGGCAGTACTGTGAAATCCAGAAGCCTCTAGTCATGGACTGGTACATCAGCGGTGGATACAGATTCAGACAGATCTATTGTTAAAGACTATATTTTGGAAGACAATCTTAGTCATGAGTGATCGCCAAGAAGAAGCGTTATAACATTAAAATGATGGAAGCCTAAGCAACCAGCCTCTAACGAAGGAGGGTTCACCACCCGAGGTGTTACATGACCTCCATAGTCAACTGTCAAAACAGCCTCTTCCAAATAGAAATTGCTTCAGCCATGTGCCTAACAGCGCAAGGACACATCTGATGGCAGTCTCCTCGAGTAGAGTTCCACAAAAGGGGAGACCGTGGAAAAAACCTTGAGCTGCCTTGTTGCTCATCTCCCCTCAGGGGCGGCTGCACCTCAAGTAGGCTACCTGAGAAGATCTCCATGTATGTGGGTGAGGCGCTGCTTCACCTAAGCCCCAGGAAGGCAACACCAGCCCTTGGAGTAGGGCTCTGACTCAAAGACTGCCTCACAGGCAATGCAGAGCAGTGAAGGGAGGCAGAGATGATATGCAACGAGGAGAGTCCCTGCAGAAAAAGCAATGGGGGAGGGGGATAATAAAATATTTGAGGAAGATCATGGGGGGCTCATTATCCCAAAGAATTGGAAGCTGTAGTGGAGGCCCCTGCCTAAATTTATCATTTCATTTATAATTATATCCTGCTCTTCCTCCCAGAAGGAGCTCAGGGTGGCAAACAAAAACACTAACATATTTTTAAAAAGCGTCTTTTAAAAATATATATTAAAAAGCAATTCCAATTAGCAGGGGGCGGGTGAGGACTATGGGGAGAAAGACTCTGCCCTTGGTGCATTTTGTTAAAACTATACAGAGCATTTGAGAAGTTTCAACTGACATTCTTTAGATAATCATGTCCCGTTAGGCAGAAGGCAACTGCTTTCAGACCATAAAATTCTGTTAAATCATGAGAAAGAATACTGTAATGAT
This sequence comes from Rhineura floridana, assembly GCF_030035675.1. NCBI lineage: Eukaryota > Metazoa > Chordata > Lepidosauria > Squamata > Rhineuridae > Rhineura > Rhineura floridana. Next base: position 322,382,530 of record NC_084480.1, on the reverse strand, counting down.
GTTGTTGCTGTTATGTGCCTTCAAGTCGATTATGACTTATGGCGACTGTATGAATCAGCGACCTCCAAGAGCATCTCTCGTGAACCACCCTGTTCAGATCTTGTAAATTCAGGTCTGTGGCTTCCTTTATGGAATCAATCCATCTCTTGTTTGGCCTTCCTCTTTTTCTGCTCCCTTCTGTTTTTCCCAGCATTATTGCCTTTTCTAGGGAATCCTGTTTTCTCATTATGTGTCCAAAGGATGATAACCTCAGTTTCATCATTTTAGCTTCTAGTGACAGTTCTGGTTTAATTTGTTCTAAAACCCAGTCATTTTTCTCAGGCCATCATGGTATGCACAAAGCTGTCCTCCAAAACCACATTTCAAATGAGCTGATTTTTCTGTTACCAGCTTTTTTCACTGTCCAACTTTCACATCCATACATAGAGATTGGGAATACCATGGTCTGAATGATCCTGACTTTAGTGTTCAGTGATACATCTTTGCTTTGAGGACCTTCTCTAGTTCTCATAGCTGTCCTCCCCAGTCCCAGCCTTCTGATTACTTGACTATTGTCTCCATTTTGGTTAATGACTGTGCTTAATAATGTATTGATAATCGTTGACAAGTTCAATGTCTTCGTTCTCAGCTTTAAAGTTACCTAAATCTTTAGTCTTGACATTCAGCTGTACTCCTGCTTTTGTGCTTTTCTGTTTAACTTTCATCAGCATTCTAGGCCCCCATGATTATCAGCGCATCTTGTTTTGGTGTATGATCAATTTCTTCCTATACTTCTGTGTAAAATCTCTCCAATTCCTCTTCTATAGGAATATAGGAATCAAATTGATTATATAATTGGTAGCAGAAGATGGAGGTTCCATACTTTCTGCAAAAACAAGACCAGGAGCAAACTGCGGTACAGATCATGAGCTGGTCGTATCAAAAATCAGAGTAAAGCTAAAGAACAACAAAGCAATCATAATGCCAAAATACAATTTAAACAACATACAATTTAAATAAAAATAAATAAACGGGGGGAGGAGTGGGGTGGGGTCAATGGCCGCCTTGGACCTCCCTGGTGTGTGCCGCTCTCCGCCAAGGCTTCCCCTCTGGGATTAGCCGCCCTGGACAACACTGCAGGGGGCTATAAATCCCTTCCAGCCTGGCCACCAACAGGCACTATTCAAAGCAGACTGCACTGCAGGGTTGTTGTTCTACAGCCCTTCGGCAGAGCTCCTGCTTCGCATGTCCCCCCCGGGGGGATCAATCCCCAATGGCGTCTCAGGATAGGTCGGCGGGGGGGGGGGAAGAGAGAGACAGACCCCCCCTCAGCCCTGGCTCTCTCCTTGGAGAGCTGCTCCTGACAGGTGGCGTAGAGAGAGGGGAGGACAGAGAGGCCCCCAGCCGGAATCTCCGGTGGAGATCGAAGGCGGCATTGCTGCAAAGTGGCGTCGCTCTGGGCGTTGGCATCTCCATGGTGGAGTCCGTTGTTAGGTCCAAACCCAACACGCGAGTCGCCTCTGTCAACCCCAACTCGCTTACACCCGAGAAAGTGCGGAGTTGAGTGCAAATGAACCCACTATCAGAGATCAAATAAAGACCAGACAATTCCTTTGCAAAGGGGACCCAATACTTACAAGCCGAAGCAGGCCAGCATGGGAACCTCGTTTATTGGTGTCTTAAGGTTTATATAGGTTCACCCTGAAGTTTACAATATCGGGCTCACATCATAAAATACAAAAGAAGCAATTGCTAGATATTATAGCCTCAGGGCATGTGTAAGGAGGTAAAGGGGTACCGGGGAAAGGACAAAGTAGAAACATTGAGACTATCTTTCAGACTCTATGTCTGCATACTTCGCATGTCCTTGAGATAAGCATTATGCAGCAACAGACAAAGGCAACTATTGAGGGGAGGCCCAGCTGCAACCGGGCGCCCCATAAGTTGGAGACAGACATAAAATTGCTTTGCTTGCATATCAAAGGGTTTCACAAGTCAAGGTTTGTGGGGCAGCGGAACAACTTTTAACATTTCTATGCAAAGGCACATTTGTAGCAATAAGCAAGGTTATAGGCATAGATGTGATACAAGAGATACATAATAGGGAAGTTTCCAGCTTAAACCGGCTTTTATTATTCGAGCCACTGGAATGTAGGTAAGGGTCAGGTCACCAGGAAATAAACCGACATTTTATATCAAAAGTCATCTAAAGGCCACTTTGGTCCTATTTCCTATGATGCCCAAGCTGGTTCAGGTAAGACAAGTGAATTATAGTTTTACAGGCAACTGGGGTTCAAATCCAATCCTAACAGTCCCCCCTTTCAGCCCTGAGAGACTAACTAGTCTCTCAGGTAGCTGTATTACCTTGCTTGGGTTGCCAGATCGGTCTCAAAGCCATTTCCATGTAGGTCGGCTGTGGTTTCCGGGAAAATGACAGTGTGAGTCTGTTTAGACAGACAGAGGCCAATTGCATCAAATTCGGAATACATTGCAAGCAACAGCAAACAGAAATCAATAGGGTGATTACCATAACAATGTAAAATAAAATTTTGTGCCAGTCTGGCCATGCCGAAAACCAATCAGAAAAACCAGAGAACAAGGAAAAATTCCCAATGCGCTCAACCTCGTGATAGATCTTCCCGATATCATTAATGTGTTTAATAACATCAGCTTTGCTGTCCGTAATATGGGTACAACATTCGCTCCCTATTAGCGAACAGACCCCCCCGTGAGAGCTTAATAAAAAAATCCAAGGCGAGCTGGTTTTGCAAAACTACAGTTCTAACTTGTCCCTGCTCATTTGTGAGGTCCGAAAAGGAGATAGCTGAATCATTCATAAAATGTTCAAAGGCTTGGGAAAGTTCTATGAGTTCCTGGTATGTTTTTGCTGGCCCATACATTGGAAAAAAACCTCTCAATACTGCCTCCCCTGTGCCTCTTTTGTTACGACGGCGCAGAGTTGGCAGGGTGGGGGAAACCCGGAGCCCTGGCACCACCCTCCCTAAAGTACAGGTCCAAGAGCCCGATGTTGGTAGTTTCCTTACCGCTGAGTGTCCACAAAGCCACCAGAGTCCAGCTGGGGTTTGGTGATTCACTAAGTCCGTGAGGAAAGGCACTAAGTGATGGTCTGCAAAAGTCAGCCGCAGCAAATGCTGCCAGATGGATAACCATGTTAGGCCCGCTGCCCTGTGTGTCCCATTTACAAATGTCCAATTACCCGGGTTTGTAGAGAAAATTAAGCCATCACACATCATACCTCCCGTCGGCTGGCTTCCACTGCCTACACAAACTGACCTGGCAATGGGCCCGCTTAAGACCAGCCCCCCTTCCAATTCCTGTGAGCTGGAATGTGACGCAAAAGAAAGATACTCCTTTAACGGCAAAGGGGCCCCGGTCAAGGGGACTCCAGCTTGACCATGTGGGGGTGTATGGGCACAGACATAGCAAGTACCATTCTTGGGGGCTGTCTCTTCCATCAAGGCAACAAACGTGTTTCCATCCCACCCATCGCCTATTTTTGTGTTCCTTTGCCTGAATCCACCTATTGTTTTTACTTCATGTGTGGCCTGTTTTACCTGATTTTGTGGGGGTTTCTGTGCCCTCAGCTTATCATTCAGTCATGCATAACAGGATGGTATACCGACACCCACACAAAACTTCTCTTTTTCTGTTGTCTTGATCTGAAAAGTAAGCATGTTATACTCCGATCTTATAGTATTTACATCCAAATTAGAGGAACAACCATAGTTAGGCATGGGGTGATATTGTCTGCACCGAAGTGCGAGTCGGATGGGCCATTCAATTTCCACGCGGATGCAATGTGCTGTCCAGCTGCCTGTGTAGTTGTGTTGTAATATAACAGCCGCTTTGTGACATAAACGTCCCGCAATGTCAGCCTTCACCATTCCCTCCCGTATTTGGTCCACATCGTACAGAAAAGGGTCCGGGCAGTCCTGTGTTTTGGGTATTGTTCGTCTGAAATCTTTCAGGTAATAATAGTCATTGTCACTGCATATTTTCACATTGGGGGGGCAACAAAGAGACCAGGCATGGTGGATCAAGACGCCTCCGGCCCACAAACAAACAAGCATCCCCCATTCTTGTCGGGTCATCTCAGCGTTGGCGTGGTACTATCGTTCACTCAATATCTGCATCCTGAAAGGGAAGTTGAGCTGCTTGCCACTGGCCGGTTTCTTCGTTCCTCTGCAAGCGTATTTTGGGGACCCGGGGCGGTGGAGCCGCTGCCACTACCACAGGCTTCACGTGGGAATGATGTATCCACGACTTTCGCCCTTCCAGGAAGACGGCTGCTTGTGTAGATAAAAGGACTTGGTGTAGTCCTGTGTATCGTGGCTGCAGGGAATCGCCCCTCACGAATTTCTTTGCCCAAACAAAGTCCCCTGGGCGAAATGGATGCACTTGGTCCTCAAGGGGCACCGTCTTGGTAAGTCCAGCAGTTTTCCACAACTCGCGGATTCTATTCTGCAGAGAAAGATACTGGGATACAGTTATGTGATCCCCCCCCAATAGTGAAACATCCACATTTGGCAAGCTCCCCCCTTTTGTTGGAGGCCTGCCATACATTAATTCATACGGTGAGAGCCCTAAGGCTCGGGTAGGACGGGTACGCAAATGGAAAAGAACGAGAGGGAGTACCTGAGGCCACCTTAAACCTGTTTCCTGCGTATACTTAGCCAATGCAGTCTTAATCTCCCGGTTCTGTCTCTCCGTCGCTCCGGACGATTGTGGATGATAAACAGTATGAAACAGGTGTTTGATTCCCAGACCTTCTTCGACTTTTGCCAGAATCTGTCCTGTGAAGTGTGTTCCTCGATCTGAATCTATTACCTCTGGAACCCCGAACCGTGGTATTATCTCTTTTAGTAGTAATTTGGCCACCGTTGTGGCGGTGGCATTTGTGGTTGGGAATGCCTCTATCCATGCTGTTAAGGGACATACCATGACCAAGAGGTGTTTCTTCCCTTCAGCCTTTGGGAGATCAACAAAGTCAATTTGAATGTGTAAGAATGGTGCAGCCGGTACGGGTCTACCCCCTTGCGGGGCCCTATTCGGTAGGGCTGGGCCGTTTGCTTGGCAAATGTGACATGCTTTCACTATTGCACCACATACTGGTTGAATTCCGGGGGCATACCAGAAACGCGTGATCGAGTCCACTAACGCGTGTGTACCATAAGGACCCCCATGGTCATGGAACCATTTTGCTGCTGTTTGGTACAAGGCTCTGGGAAGGCATGCTCGACCGTCAGGCATGGTCCATAACTGCTGCTTCAGGATTGCTCCTAGCTCAGTCCATCGCTTTAATTCCTGCGGGGGTACTGAAACAGATACAGGTGAAACAAAGGCAGTGGTTACCAGCGCCAGAGTCGGCATGCTTATAGGAAACAATGCCACCTGGCGCGCAGTCTGATCTGCCAGGGCGTTTCCGAGGGTTACAGGATCTTGCTCCTTGGTGTGTGCTTTGCAATGCACCACGGCTAGCTGTGAAGGTTCAAGAATAGTTTGCAATAACTTTTGCACAAGTTCCAGATGCTGGATGGTTTTACCTCCAGCAGTTGTAAACCCCCTGTATTTCCACAAATGGATATGACAATGTATAACCCCGAAGGCATACCTGCTATCTGTGAAGATGGTCACCTTTTTACCTGCCGACAACTGGCATGCTGTAGCCAGAGTGTAAATTTCTGCTGCTTGTGCTCCCCACCGTCCTGGGAGCGCTGCTGCCTCTATTACTTCCCACTGCGTTGTTATAGCAAAGCCCGTGTATCTTACCCCATCCTGGTAGTATGAGCTGCCGTCAGTGAAAAGAACGCTATCTGAGTCTGGCAGCGGTTCGTCAGACAAGTCAGGTCTGATCTGTAAAGTAGATTGCAGAACTTGTACGCAGTCATGATCCGGAAAAGGCGGAGGCAGTTCAGGCAGAAGGGTGGCTGGGTTTAACGGCCCACAACGTTCAAACCGCACGTTAGGATCCTCCAGCAGCTCCACTTCCAGTTGTTGCTGTCTCTGTGCTGAAAACTGTCTCTGTGCTGTACACCGCCCTGAGAGCTCGTCGCTATAGGGCGGTTTAAAAGCGTAATTAAATAAATAAATAAGTAAATAAGTAAATAAAAGACTTGAGTGGTGCCTTTTCGCAATAAAGCTGAGAGTGCGTGTGAAGTCCAGACAGTGGTGGAGTGACCAAGGGTCAATCCTTTTACTTTAGTCAGGAGTAAAGCTGCCGCTGTCAGCATGCGTGTGCATGTGGGGGTCCCGCGAGCTACATTGTCAATTTGCTGTGAATAAAATGCCACTGGGAAGTGACTGGGACCATATAGTTATGTCAAAACTCCGCTGGCCACCCCCGATCTCTCATGCACAAACAAATGAAAGGGTTTACCGTAATTCGGTGGTTTCAAAGACATAGAAGTAGCTACGCTTTGTTTCAGCAATTCAAACGCCTTTTCATTGTCCCGGCTCCATTGTATCAGATCAGGAGCTTTATTCGCGGTAAGCGCATATAGCGGTTTACTCAATTCTCCACAGGATGGCAGCCATGGTCTGCAAAACCCAATCAGCCCCAAGAAACCTCTCAATTGTCTCTTTGTCTGTGGAAGTGGGCAATTTTGTATAGTAGAGACGCGCCCGGGGTCCATTTGTCGCCCTTCTGGCGTCAGAATAAAACCCAAATATTTAACTTTGTCTGATAGCCACTGGATTTTCTTCGGGTCAATTTTATGACCCCTTGAATGCAAGTATAACAGAAAAGCCTTACCGTCTTCTCGCAGCGCCCCCTGGTGTCCATTCGCGATCAAAATGTCATCAACGTTCAGAACTGAACCCCCTTTTGGGGTGAACCCCTCGAGGTCGTCTCGCAGGCACTGGCTAAACACCCCGGGACTGTCGCAGTATCCCTGAGGAATTCGGGTCCAAACGAAAGAGCGCTGATCCCATTCGAACCCGAACAAATGCTGCGTATCTGGGTGGAGAGGAATGCTGAAAAAGGCATTTTTTTAGATCAATGACGGTAAACCACTTCGCGTCCCATGGAATCTGGCTGATGATTGTCACTGGGTCGGGGACAACAGTGTGTAAGGGGACCACATACCTGTTTACCGCCCTCAAGTCCTGGCAAAACCTCCACCAGACTGGATCTCCGGGTTTCTTTGGGGGTTTCTTTATAGGTAGAATAGGTGTGTTGCAGGGGGTCCGCTGCGGCCGGATGACTCCTTTTGCAATAAAGCCTTCTATTATGGGGCATAGGCCTTCTCTTGCTTCCAATGATAAAGGATATTGTGCAACATTGGGTGGCGGAAGGAACGGCTTTACCTGGATTCTTACAGGGCTTACCGATCGCAGCAGTCCCACATCCGTATCCTCTGTGCCCCATAGGTCAGGCGGCAAGTCAGCGAGATCTTCTGGTAAGCTGTATCCTAGATGTTTGTGTTTAACTGCAGTTCCCACAGGCACCCCCAATACACTCATCAGCAAGCCCACCCCGTCAGGGGTGCAGGTTAAGGTAGCCTCCAGTTTACATAACATGTCACGGCCCATTAGAGAAATAGGGCAAGAGGCGGAATAAAGAAAAACATGGTTAAACACTTTATCATTGTATTTTACTTGCAATGGTGACATTATGCACATAGGTGTGGGGTTTCCGTCTACCCCCATTGTCATTTTTACTTCTTTACTTAACCAACTATCACAGGCAACATTTATAAAGGAGTATGTGGCTCCAGTATCCACCAGGAAAGTTACCTCCTGCCCCTGCACGCTTAGGGACAGTCTGGGTTCTTGGATTGGGAGAGAGAGAGAGAGAAAGAAACCTGCCAAAGACATAAGATTCATTAGCCCTGCTCCCAGCCCCTCCCTATCCATGTTTAGTCATTGCTGGTTCGCTTGGCGACCGCCGTACTGGTCCCATGAAGCCGGTGTCTGTTGAACGGCAGGTGGAGGTGGAGGCGGAAACTCTGCATTCGTACCTGTAAAGTCTGGGTAAGAAGGGTTATTAGGGGTATACTGCGTGTTCCCTGTCCTCCACGGACAGTCCTTCCTGAAATGAGAGTAATCTCCACACTGAAAGCAAGCTCTATCTCCCTGCCACGACTGCCTCATCTGTCCCCTGCCTCTCTGCTCTCTGGCTCTCGGCCCCCTCGGAAACCCTCTTCCCCTGCCTCGATATCCTCTATTTGGTGGCTGGCCTCTTATTGCAAGAGCCAGCATTTCAAAATCCTCCTTCTTCTCCTTCTTCCTACTTTTCTCCTTGTCTTTATCCCACACAAAATCCGCCACTTCCAAGATCACAGTCACAGCCTCCCCCCCCCCATCCGGGTCTGAAATTCAAAAAATAATCCCTCACCGCTGGCTGCGCTTGGTGAACAAAATTGGCAATAAGAGTCGGGTGGTCCAGCACGTTTTCTGGGTTCAAATTGGTATAACTACGTGCTCCCTCTAACAAGCGCGACCAGAATTTCCTGGGAGGTTCGCTGGCTTCTTGTTTTATCGCCATAAATTTAGCTTGGTTGGGGGGTTTCTGTGACATCCGTTCCAAATGTGTCAAAATCCTATCCCTATTGGTCTGCAGCTGGGCGCGGCGAGGCTGCGTCCAGTCTCCCGCCACCCAAGCTGCAGCCGTTTGTGCTCGGTCCGACCAAGCTCTATTTGTTGCCGCCTCCGCAGCCCAAGCAGTCTCCAATGTCCACAACCTGCTACGTTCCTCACCTGTCAAGTACCCTTCTCAACAAATGTTCCACATCCGAGTACGTCGGATTGTGGCTTTCAAACAACCTGCCCAACAGTTCCCTGATTCTCCTTGGCTGTTCCCCAAAAGTTCCAGCCATCCTGCTCCATTCTTTCAAGTCCCATTCTAACCAACTCTTCAATTCAACCACCTCAGTACGCTGGATACCACCACGGTCATCCACGTACGGCTGATCATGTACAAGCAAAGGCAACTCCAACGCTTCTGCCTCTTTCCTTTCTTTCTCCTTTTTTCGCTGGCGCGTGTCCATACCCCCTGAGGCCCCCTTCTCCTTCTCCTTTTCATCTGTCTCATCATCTGACACATATGAAAGGGCCCCCATCTCCAGATTGGGATCTCTGCCCCCGGGAGCTGGGAGCGGATCCGGAGCGAAGGGTATTATAGAACGATTCAAGACCGTTCTTTTACTTGACGTATCGTCATTAAAATAATGAGGAGGGGGTTCCTCAATGGACAAAGTTCTCACTGCCATCAAAGTGAGGCTATCCCATTTTTGAGATCCTATTTTCCATAGGAGCCAGAATTCCAATTGGTCCGGTATCCCCAATCCGTCTCCGTATTCCCAAAAGCGGAGCGGTTTCAAAGGACCCACCCCTCGGCCACCGTTCACCCGGCACCGACACTGCAGTCATCCGCGGCCACTCCTCCTCACAGAGCTCTATCATCTTTCTCTTTTTCAGGCCTCTTTTGCGCACTGGCAATTCTTCTTCTTCCCACAACATGCACATTATTCCTAAAGGGCTGTCCTTTACCGGCACACTCCCTTTATTTCCCATGACGTCTGATAGAGGTTTTCCTCAACTGTGCTTTATCCCCGTAATGTCAAAGCAACCCGCTTTTATTGACAACCAAGAAAATCTCTCGTGGCGCCTGTTGTCAAATCAAGGGGTGCAATGGCAAAAAAAGGGGGTCCGCACAAGGGATCCCGGACGAGCCCCCAATTTGTTAGGTCCAAACCCAACACGCGAGTCGCCTCTGTCAACCCCAACTCGCTTACACCCGAGAAAGTGCGGAGTTGAGTGCAAATGAACCCACTATCAGAGATCAAATAAAGACCAGACAATTCCTTTGCAAAGGGGACCCAATACTTACAAGCCGAAGCAGGCCAGCATGGGAACCTCGTTTATTGGTGTCTTAAGGTTTATATAGGTTCACCCCGAAGTTTACAATATCGGGCTCACATCATAAAATACAAAAGAAGCAATTGCTAGATATTATAGCCTCAGGGCATGTGTAAGGAGGTAAAGGGGTACCGGGGAAAGGACAAAGTAGAAACATTGAGACTATCTTTCAGACTCTATGTCTGCATACTTCGCATGTCCTTGAGATAAGCATTATGCAGCAACAGACAAAGGCAACTATTGAGGGGAGGCCCAGCTGCAACCGGGCGCCCCATAAGTTGGAGACAGACATAAAATTGCTTTGCTTGCATATCAAAGGGTTTCACAAGTCAAGGTTTGTGGGGCAGCGGAACAACTTTTAACATTTCTATGCAAAGGCACATTTGTAGCAATAAGCAAGGTTATAGGCATAGATGTGATACAAGAGATACATAATAGGGAAGTTTCCAGCTTAAACCGGCTTTTATTATTCGAGCCACTGGAATGTAGGTAAGGGTCAGGTCACCAGGAAATAAACCGACATTTTATATCAAAAGTCATCTAAAGGCCACTTTGGTCCTATTTCCCATGATGCCCAAGCTGGTTCAGGTAAGACAAGTGAATTATAGTTTTACAGGCAACTGGGGTTCAAATCCAATCCTAACACCGTGAACACGTTTTCACGGGAGACGTTGGCGTGGAAACCCCGGAAGTGACGATCAGGCTTGCGACAGTGCGGCTGCTCCAGTCCCTCATCTCTATGGTTGCCCCCTTCCCTTCCGGGCGCAAGCCCCGCCCGTTCCGCTGCGCGGTGCCATGTGGGCCGTCGGGCTGGCCGGCTCCTCTCCAAGATGGCGGCGGCGGCTGGCGTGTCGGCGGCGCGGAGCCTGGCGCGTTCCCGGGGGGGCCTCCTGCTGCCCCCGCTGCCCGGGGGGCCCCGCCCGCGGGTAAGAGGCGCCCGGGGCCACGCCCCTTCTCCCGCCGAGGCCACGCCCCGCGCCCCGGCCTGGCGGCCCCAAGGTCACCGCGTCCCCCTGGGGTCACGCGATCCCTCTGCGCCCCGGAACCCTCTGCCCCCCCGAAGGCATCCCGGGAGCCCCCGGCGACCCTCCTCCTGAGCGGCCCCGGATGAAGGAGGGCGGCTGGCGGGCTCTGACCGCTCACCCTCCGTGGCCTCCCTGCGGCAGCGAGGCGAGTCCCGCGGGCCTCGGGCGCCCCTGCCCGGCGAGCGCAGCCGCCTTCGTCGCGCCCTTCTGCCAAGGGGAGCGCGGAGTGGCCTTCTCGCCCCGCAGTTCCCCCTGCGAGGTAGGCTCGTGCTGTTCAGCCGCGGGAGAGCGCCCTGCGGAAGGTCCCTGGAGGCGGCAGCAGCCGGGCACGGGTTGGAGGCGGCCTCTCCTCGCTCTCCCTGCTGGCTCAGGCGGCGGCGGCTGCCTGCAAAGATGGGGGTGGCTTGTACGAGGCGGCGGCGGCGGCAGCGGCAGCCTAGAGGTGTCCCGGGAGAAGCCGCTCCCGGCAAGGCTGTGGCCTCTGGGCCAGGCCGGCCTCCTGCCGCCTCCAGCTCTGCATCCTGTGCGTCGGGGCGGCCGCTGCTTGGCCTGCCTGGAGATCAGGGAGGAGCCCGCTATGCCCTGCCAGAGGGAAGCCGTTCTCAGGCACCTGAGAGGTGAGACGTTTCAGGCTTGGGCTTTCTGAGGAGAGGCTGAGGGAGTTTCCACTCCCCTCTGGGTCTGCCCCTTGTTGCTGGTGCTGGTAAGGGGTGAGGGCAACAGTTGCAACACAGTGGTGCCTGAAGACAACCTGCCCTGGGAGTGAGTGCCTGAGCATCTGGGTGCTTGCTTGCAGTTCCAGCCCCCCTGAAAGAGGTTGTGATCCGACCACATCTGAAAAAGCCCACCCTGGACACATTGGTCTGAGACAATTACTGACTGGTTGCAAATGCCCCCTTCTTCGGGAAGGTGATTGAGAGGGTTGTGGTGCAGCAATTGCAAGTACTCGTGGATGAAACAGATTATCTTGACCCATCCCAGTCTGGGTTCAGGCCCGGTTATGGCACTGAGATGGTTTTGGTCGCCCTGACTGATGACTTATCTGGTGAAGGATGAGGAGTGCGACTCTCTGACTCAGTAAGATGGGTATTGGAGACACTGTTTTACAGTGATTCCGATCCTATCTCCAGGGTCGTTTTCAGAGAATAGCATTGGGTGATTGTCCCTGGCAGTTGTGCTGTGGGGTGCCACAGGGTACCGTCTTGTCCTCCATGCTGCTTAACATCTATATGAAGCCTTTGGGCGAGGTCATCAGGAGTTTTGGGGCGAGGTGTCAGCAGTATGTTGATGATACCCAGCTCTGTTTCTCTGTAACATCTCAATTGGAAGAGGCCGTGCAAGCCCTGGACCGCTGCCTGGACTCTGGTGGGCTGGTTGAGAGCCAGTAAAGTGACTCTGAATCCTAGCAAAACAGAGGCACTGTGGGTTGGTGGTTCCTGAGTGTGGATAATTGGTCAGTTGTCTCCTTTGGATGGGTCGTACTCTCTCTGAAAGAGCAGGTCCGTAGCCTGGGGGTGCTCCTGGATCCATCTTTGTCACTAGAGGCCCAGGTGACCTCAGTGGCTAGGAGTGTTTTTTACCAGCTTTAACTGGTAAGACAGCTGTGGCCGTTTCTGAACAGGGATAGCCTGACCACTGTTGTCTGTGCACTGGTAGCCTCTGGATTGGATTACTGTAATGCTCTCTATGTGGGGCTGCTCTTGAGTTTGGTCCGGAAACTGCAGCTGTTGCAAAATACAGTAGCGAGACTGCTCACTGGAGCAAGTTATCGCCATCATGTCACTCTGCTACTGAAAGAATTATACTGGCTTCCTATTAGCTACTGGACTAAGTTCAAGGTTCTGGTTTTGGTGTACAAAGCTCTATGCAGCTTGGGATCAGGATACCTGAAAAATCAGCTTACCACTTATAGACCCAGTCGACCGCTGCACTCTTCATGTGGGGGCCTCCTGCAGATACCATTTTATCAGGAGGTCTGTTCTGCACAACATAGGACATGGACCTTTAGTGTGGCGGCGCCTACCCTTTGGAATTCCCTCTCCTTAAGTATTAGACAGGCACCATCTGTGTTATTTTTTCAACGCCTTCCTCTTTCAACAAGCCTTTTACATAGAGGCCTTATCCCAGTCTTCACCTATGCTGGAACTGCTTTTTAATACATTTTTAAACCTTTTAAAAAATGTTTCTAAAGATGTTTTGTTTTAATATGCTTTTAATAGTTGTTGCATTTTAATATACTTTGGAGTTGCTTTTATGATGTTTTAAAGTGTTTTTAGTGCTTTCGTTTGCTGCCCTGGGCTCCTACTGGGAGAAACGGTGGGATATCAATCTAATAAATAAATAAATGGTCTCATCTTCTCATCTTTAGGCGGCCTCTCATTGCTCACCTGTACTTGGGAATTCCTTCTGGGGTTGCTCTGGAAGGAATACGCAGGGCTCTGCGCGGTTAGATGTGGGGCAGTGCAGCTTGGGCCTTGCTCTCAGGATGTGTGAAGAGCTGCGCAGTAGCACGCTTGGCATCCAGGTATGGGAACTGGCCCGTGCACCCACGCAGGCCCTTTGTAGTGGGGAGGCACAGTGGGTAAACAGAGTTTGATTGTCTCCGCTCTACTGGATTGGTGCAGAGAGCTGGAACTACCCCTGGACCTTCTTGTGAGAGGAGATGGTTGACAACAGGCTAGGCAAAGTGGTTTAAGGGAGCCTCGTATGGTGTAGATGGGCCCTGAGCTTGCGTGCTCCAGGGGGGATGCCTGCAGAGTCTTGGGGACTCAGCTCCCACCAGCTACTACATGCTGAGAAGCAGCTTATTAAGTTTTGGTTTTGCACTGAGGGCATGTGGATTCTGACAAGTACAACCTAAGTGGACACACTTGTCGTATGCTTGCTGTCCGTGTTTCTTTTTTGTGCCTTACCACCAGTATCCTCCCTTTTGTCTCGAGAGCCTCTTCCTCCATCTTGATGTGTGGTAAAAGGTGTGTGTGTGCTGGATGCCTCAGGATGACTTGAACAGGCAGGGCAGCCACTGAGAGTGTTGAAGCATCTGTGGGCTGTCATAGTGTTGATCATCCTCTAGTTTTGTAGAGTGATGCTTGTAAATGAGCTGGAGACAACTCTGATGCTCTGCTCCACTTTGGATTTTGACCAGTGTGGCCAAGTTCGGTGACTCAGGGTGCATTTCATGCCCCCTTTCTCCACACAAAATGTAGTTCTGGAGAAGGAATCTGGGGGTGGGCCATTGCTTGGGGGGGGGTGATTTATCTCCAGAAGGCCCCAAGTTCTTGTTCCTTGGGGTCTCCCAGTTGAGAGGAGCACATAGCAGGTGAAGGGAACGTCTTCTGCTGGAGAACTACTGCTGGTCATGTTCATTCATTCAGAGAATTTACATACCACGTAACGTTTTTAGCAATCTCTACATGGTTTACCCGTAGACTAGGTAAGGCTAGATGGACAAACTGCCTGGCTTGGTGTCAGCAAAGTGTGGGGCCCATTTGGAGTGCAGTTTTTGGGACGCTGCTGCTGCTTTAGCAGTGCTGGGTAGGAGTCCAAGGTAGAAGCCCTTGTAGCCTAATTCTTGCTTCTTTTGTAGGGCGCGAGTGATGCCAGTCCAGCCATGCCCACTGCTTATGCTCCGGCGCTCATTCTGTTCTTCTCTGTTCCTGTAGGCCAATATGGCATCTCTGACTGGTCTCTCCCGAGGCAGGAAAGTGGCCCTGACCACGCTGGGGGTGTTGACGGCCGGCGGAGCAGGCCTGGCCTTGGCCCTTCACACTGCCGTGAGTGCTGGTGAGCTGGAGCTGCATCCGCCCAAGTACCCTTGGAGCCACCGAGGCATGCTGTCTTCCCTGGATCACAGCAGGTGCGGACATGGGGGGAGGGAGACAGAGCAGGATGGGGTTGCTTTCTAGAAATTGAGGCATCCCCCTTGGCCTTTCCAGCCAGTGGGGTGGGTCTCTCCTGTGCCTTTAGTCAGGTTCACATCTTGCTCACATTTCTTACCCAGATCTTTCATGTTAAGCATGACGAAGACAGAGCTGCTCTGCTCTTTCCTGCGCCCCTCTCATGCTGTGCTGTCTTCGTCCCGGTCCCAGAGACATAGAAATCAGAACTTGAACTCATCTCTCTCAATTTCCTGCCATCTCTTTCATGTTCCATTCTGCTGAGGCCCTTGCCTGTCATGGGGGTGCCTCTGTTTGAGAACAGTGGAGCTACCTCCCTGCTGTGTCTCCTACCTTCTCATAAACAGGAAGCAAATGCTGCTTTCTTCTCTATCATTACGATCCTGTTGCCCCTCTCCTTGAGTCCACGTGGTCAGCCCTGCTTTGCTTTGTACCCTGACCTTTCTCCATCCCTGCCTTGTCTACCTACGCAGACACTGGCCACACCCTTTTTGCTTTGGGTATGACACGTTACATCCTGTTGAGTAGTTCCCATTGTCTATGCTCCTAGAGGATGCTTCCTTGCTGCCTGCTGTGGCGGCCACCCTAGAGTGTCCCCACCTGCCACCTCCATCCTTTAAGGAAGAAGGGAAAGTCTTGCCTACATTTAGCTTTTAGCTGTTGCTGTGTTTCATTGTCTAACTTACAGGTTTGTATTTTAAAAAAAATATTTTGAATTAGTTGTAATTCGCCACATGAGAACACACATATCCCAAAAAGATGAGAGATATAAATACTTTAAATAATGTTTTAAAAAATTTTTGTCTCCAGCGTCCGGCGTGGCTACCAGGTGTACAAGGAGGTGTGTTCAGCTTGCCACAGCATGGAGTATGTAGCCTTCCGCAATCTTGTTGGTGTCACCCACACCGAAGCTGAAGCCAAGGCCCTGGCTGAGGAGGTAAGAATTGGGAGAGGGGCACCACAGGGAAGGGGGGCACCACAGGGAAGGGTACTGAGCCAGGGCCAGATTCGCGGTGTTGTGGCTGACAAGGAGATGCTCCCTTTGGAAGAGGCTGAGTCGTGCTGCTGGAGATGTTGGGAGCTGCATGATGGGGAACAGCGGTTAATTCTGGGCCAGATGGGATGCTGAGAGCCTGGCTGCCTGCAGCCTGAGGAGGCATGGGACTCTCGCACTCAACTTTCGCATGTCCCACAACAGTATCAGATGCAGGACGGACCCAACGAGAACGGGGAGATGTTTATGCGGCCTGGCAAGCTCTCAGATTACTTCCCCCAGCCCTACCCAAATCCTGAAGCAGCACGAGCAGCAAACAGTGGAGCCCTGCCCCCTGACCTCAGCAACGTCGTCAACGCCAGGTAACACTGCCGGAACGGAGGCTGGAGCAAGGGATGTGGGGTCTGACCTGGGCTCTGGCATGTTGGCAGAGCAATGCACTGATCTTGGCTGGCTGGTGCTTCAGTTCCTCTGGCGGCAGCAGCCAAGGAACTAGAATCTGGAGGATGGCAGCTTTGAGCTGGGGTCCCTTTTGGGGCCGTGACGGCGTCCTTGCCCTTCTTTTCCAGGCATGGAGGTGAGGACTATGTGTTTTCCCTCCTTACTGGCTACTGTGATCCACCTGCTGGTGTGCCCGAGCGCGAGGGGCTTCATTTCAACCCCTTCTTCCCTGGGCAGGCGATTGCCATGGCGCCCCCAATCTACGACGAGATCTTGGAGTTTGAGGATGGTAAGTGGGCCAGGCAGGACTCTCCTTAGGTTGGGCATGGAGCCCATAAGCTGCTTAGGCACCCATAGAACTCTGCCCTCTCCTCCGCAGGCACCCCTGCCAGCATGTCACAGGTTGCCAAGGACATCTGCACCTTCCTGCGATGGACTGCAGAGCAGGAACATGACCACCGCAAGAGGATGGGCCTGAAGGTTGGTCTGTCCATTGAGAGGCCTAAACTCAGCTTGGCTGTCCCCAGCTGGGCAAAGAGAGGGCCATGGAGAGGCTGGCACCACTCTGGGTGTTGCACTGCTATGAATTCCAGGGGGTGGACAGTTTGTCCAGCCAGGGTTGGGGGCTCCAGGGGATCCTTTCCTGCTCTTTCTGGGCTCCTGTCAGAGTCTCTTCGCATAACAGAATAGAATCATAGAATAGTAGAGTTGGAAGGGGCCTACAAGGCCATCAAGTCCAACCCCCTGCTCAATGCAGGAATCCAAATCAAAGCATTTCCGACAGATGGCTGTCCAACTGCCTCTTGAAGGCCTCCAGTGTCGGAGAGCCCACTAGCTCTCTAGGTCATTGGTTCCATTGTTGTACCGCTCTAACAGTTAGGAAGTTTTTCCTGACGTCCAGTGGAAATCTGGCTTCCTGCAACTGGAGCTCATTATTCTGTGTCCTGCACTCTGGGACGATCGAGAAGAGATCCCGGCCTTCCTCTATGTGACAACCTTTCATGTCCTTGACGGGTGCTATGTGCCTTGACACCCCTCTCCCCATGTCCCCTCTCTGCAGATGTTGCTCATTGGGGGCCTGTTGCTGCCCCTCACCTACTACTTGAAACGGCACAAGTGGTCAGTCCTAAAGAGCAGGAAGATTGCCTACCGGCCTCCCAAGTGACCTGTGCAGGTGAGGCGGACCTCTCTCAGATGCCTGAGCTGTGCTGTCTCCTCTGCTGCCCTAGGAATGTATGTGGAGACTGGCAGGTGGACAGCCGCTCCGCACCATGTATTTGCTGTTATTTAATGTCTCCATCCATCCAGTCACCCACAAAGCCTTGGGAAGAGGACCCTGGGGTGGCAAGCACCCAATAAACACATTTCTTCAACCGGAAAGAAGTTGCTGTGGTCTGTGTTGAAATGTAGAACCGTGTGTGTGTGTGTGTGTGCGTGTGCGCACACCTTCTGTGAATTGTCTTAACTTCAGTGGGCTGCTCCTCTTCTCCCTGCTTCCCCACCTCTCAAATCCCAGCTCCCTTGGGGGGAAAAATCTCTTACACAGTCCCAGTGTTACACTGTTCTTTATTGAAGGGGTTTTGTTCCCTCCTGTGCACAACATAAATCCTGGGCTTGCTCCTTCCTTGGCACTGGTCTTGCTCCCTCAAAGCTGAACATCACACACTGGCTCCCAGGGACTGTCAGTTAAAGCCGGGACTCTTCCGGATGGGGTGGGGGACCCAAGTCTCTTTGGCAACCGATTAAGGAGCGAGAGTCTGGTAGTGGGGGGGGGCAGAGGCACAGCACAACCCTTTTTCTCTGGCTCTTCCCCTGCAAACCAAGGAAGAGGCAGGCGAGAGCCACGGCCAGTGCCCTGGCATCAGTGCAGGGAAGGAGTCGAAAGGGCATCTGCCACAGCCATCAAAAGAGGGGTTGTCTTTTTCATCCACCACACGGCTAAAAGTGCAGAGAGGGAGGAAAGCATACCCCCCCTACACACACACAGAATGCGGAGGCCCCTCCCCACCCCACTGCCCAATGTCAGTCCTGGCCAATGGGTGGGGATCAAGGCAGGGCTGTTTTTCCAAGGGCACTTGGACACCTCCTTGTGCTGCATCCAGTCCAACCTGGTGTCCCATCAGCAGGCGCTCAGTGACAGTTCTGACAGTTTGGGTGGCATCTTTCCCCATCCACATTGCAGCGGCATCCTCCGCTGGTGTCGCCAGGACCCTGCCGGAAAAGGAGGACAAACCTATCAGGGCGAGCAGCAGCAACAGGCACAGGCTGAGGCCTGCCAGGCCGTAAATGAAAGAACTTGGGTTGCTGAAAGTAGGGAATGGCCCAGCTTCAACTGCTGCCTCTTAATCTAGGACTTGAGAAGCGGAAGAAAGGGGCAGGATGTGTTATGTAACCTACTTAAACCTTGCCAATTTGCATAGGTTTGCTATTAACTGAGGATCATTGGCAAAGGAACTGAAAACAAAACTCCCAGTATCATAATGCCATTATACAAATCTCCGGTCCAGCTACATTTGGAGTACTGTGTACAATTCTTGAGGGCCATACTGGTTAGCATGATGAAGATGTCGACCCAGTGTGTGGCAGCTGCAGAAAAGGCAAATGGCATGCTAGGCATCATTAGGAAAGAGATTGAAAATAAAACTGCCAATACCATAATGCTGTTGTATAAATGTATGGTGCAACCGCACTTGTAATACTGTGTACAATTCTGGTCGCCTCACCTCAAAAAGGACATTGTAGAGCTGGAAAAGGTTCAGAAAATGGCAACCACAATGATCCAGGGGATGGAGCAACTCTGCTGTGAGGAAAGTGCAGCATATGGGGCTTTTTATATTAGAAAAAAGGCGACTCAAAGGCAACATGATAGAAGTTTATAAAATTATGCATAGCATAGAGAGAGTGGACAGAGACGAAGTGCTCCCTCAAAATACTAGAACTCGTGAACGTCAAATCAAGCTGGATGTTGGAAGATTCAGGACAGACCATACAGCACGAACTTGCCCCACAGGACGCAGAGATGGCCACCCGCTTGGACTGACTGAAAGAGGATTAGACCAACACATGGAGGGAAAGGCTGTGGGTCCCCTCCGCTGAACACCAGTTGCTGGAAACCACAGGAGGAGAGAGCACTGTTCTGCTCAGATCCTGCTTGTAGGTTTCCAACAGGAGCTGGGTGGCCACTGTGAGACCAGGAGCAGATGGGCCCCCTTTCACCTGATCTTCTTCACCAGCATGCTACCTCTGAGCTGGTGGTAGTCTATAGCCATCATAACTTGTAGCCATTGATAACCTTATCCTATATGATCTTGTTGCAAATTGTCGGATTTGGTGGCCATCGCTGCACCGTATTGTAGCAAATTACATATTTTAATTCTGTGGTAAAGATAGTCCTTTTTGTCTGTCCTGAATCCTCCCATCCTTCAACTTGATTGGATGATGCTGGACTCTAGTATTGTATGTATGTACTGCCTTCAAGTCGATTCCGATTTATGGCGACCCTATGAATAGGGTTTTCATGAGGCTGAGAGGCAGTGACTGGCCCAAGGTCACCCAGTGACAATGGAACCAGTGACCTAGGGAGGTAGTTGGCTCTCCGACACTGGAGGCGTTCAAGAGGCAGCTGGACAGCCATCTGTCGGGAATGCTTTGATTTGGATTCCTGCATTGAGCAGGGGGTTGGACTTGATGGCCTTAGAGGCCCCTTCCAACTCTACTGTTCTATGATTCCATGAAAAGCTGGCTCAATGCTGGAACCACCCACAAAGTGCAAGGAGGTGTCGTGAAGCATCACAGAAACAAGTAATCCGTGCAAGGGTTGGCCAGAAAAAGGAACTTTGGTGGAATAGGATGGAAGAGTGCCATTGTATGGGGGAGAGGGTGTGTGTGTGAGAGAGAGACAGCTCTGTGCATCCCTTGTGGTGGAGCTGAAAAAGGCAAAGACCATTCCTCAGCATCTTCTCCCCTTCCCCCCCCAATGCCACGTTTTTCAGGGAGTGGACCTAGTCTGCTCTGGATGCAAAGCGTGGCCTTCCACATGGCGATGCCTGAACCTGTCACCTCTCCCTGCCCACGCTTACCCCCGGCCCCCAGCGTGGCCCTTTTGTCACCCAGCAGATCTCCGTCTGGCAGACGGGGCACCGGAGCCAGTCGCAGCCTCCCTTCTTCTGCACAACGATGCGGCACACGGGGCAATGCATGGCCTCTCCTAGCTGCACCAGCATCTGGCAGAGAGAGAGAGAGAGAGGTAGAAAGGGAGACTGCCGGCCTGTCAAGAGGGAAACATCCCCAAGCCAAGGGGCCGGAGACTCAGAACAGGTCCTTGTCCAGTCCGTTTGAGCTCCTCCCCCTGGGGAAAGGCCGTTCACCATGGGAGCCCAGGAACTCGGGGTGGGGAAGAAGGGCTGTAGTCCCAACTTGGCCACAACAGACCCCTCCTCCCTATACTCTGCAGGCCCCAAAGGGGGCTCCATGCACCCTCACCTTCAGCATGTTGCTGGTCTCCCGGGCTGCAGCATCATGGTGGGCCTGGAATTGCAGCTTGTCCTGGTACTGCTTACAGTTCATGCCCTCGTGAATGGCCTGCGGTCAAGCAAGGAGGTTCAAACTTTGGGGGCCTCACAAGAGCCAGTTCCTGCTGCTGAAACTGTGTGTGGCCCCCCTGTGTTCTGTGCCCACGGCAAGAGCCACAGATGCAGAGGAAGGAAGGAGTAACACATTCAGCTGGGCAGATGGAACGCAGAGCTAGCACTGTGCAGGCAGGGTGCAAAGGGGAAGACAAGCAACTGAACTGCTCCAAGAAACAGGCTCCCACACTCCAGAGTTGGTGAAAGAAACTAGACAATGGGCAGGGGGTGCTGAAAACCCAGAAGACAGAATGAAAGTGGGAGGGCACTTCTGAGGTTCTGGAGACAGGATCCTTCCACTCTGCCCACCTCACAGTCCCCAGCCCGCTCCTGCTAATCAATGTCTCGCCCCCATCAGTCCTCCAATATTGTGTCTTGATTGGTTTTCCAACTCCCCCTCTCGAGAGGCGCCCGCAGCCCTCGCTTACCTTGCAGACAAGACAGTTGAGAGCCCAGCAGATGGGGCAGCGGAACTCATTGAGGTCGTCCTCGTAGATGCACCAGCCCAGGCAGTCGGCCGTCTGGCAGTGGTAGCTGTTCTGGGCCCGGCTCTCGGCCACTGCCAGCCGCCGCTCCAGGAACCGCTCATACTCGCCCCACGACACCAGCTGCAGAGATTGAGGAGCTGTCTCAGAGCCTCCTCCAGTGGGTGGCAGGGGAGGTCAGGGCACAGACTGGGGTGGGGCCCTCAATGACTTCCACAGCTAGAGAGGGGAAATGGCAGTCGCTACTGCCCTCCTCGTCCTCCAAGGACAGAGTTCTCTAGTTTTCATGCTCTCGGCCAGCCAGAGGCGGCCCACTAAAAAGATGGCTTTGCATCTCCAACAGCTTTCGATGGATGACACAGCAGGGTAGGGCTCACCAGGCTGCCCCTTGCCAGAGGCCACGGCCTCCCAGACTCACCGCCCGGATCTCCCTATCCTGGAGCTGGCTGCTGCAGGCGTAGGAGTCATCCCGGAAGGGGCAGGCCACCTGAGGCTCCTCACTGCAGTTGATCAGCTGGTGCAGGCAGTCCCTGGGGGGCAGGGGGTGGGGGGAGAAGGATTAGGGTTGTTTAGTTTTATTCTTCTTCAGTTTCTATCACACCCTTATCCCAAAGGAGCCCAGGAGATCAAACACATCAATATTGATAACAATAAAAACAGTAGGAACATTTTCTCAGCCAGTCATTCCAGGACGGGATCTTCAGCCGTCAATGTGGGTCAGACAGCAGCCCCAGCCCAGCACACCTCCCCCTCCACCCCACTCCCTCCGCCCGGTGGGCAGATTACTGTTATACTTTGTTTGATTCTGTACTAATGAATTATTTTACTTTGTTCACTGCTCTGAATTTGGATTTTCTGAACCAGAGCGGGATATAAATCTGTAAATAAATAAATAAATAAATTACCTGCAGAAGCTGTGCAGGCACTCTCGCAGCAAGACCCCCTCGCCCGGCTCCACGTCCAAATAGCAGATGCGGCACTCCATTGCCTCCTGGTTCGGCACCAGAGCCTCTTCATCCAGCTGGCGCAGCTGTTGGAAGTTCTGCAGCCGTTCCTGTTCCAGGGTCTGTTTGGGGTGAGATAAAGTGGCCGGTGGCTCACCAGGCAGGCAGGACAGAGTTGCCAGGTAAGGGGGGCTCAGCCGAGGGACACCCACGGCCCAGTCCTGGTTATGCCGCCTGCCTGGTGGGATTTGGGGACTCGCCCCCACCAAGGTGTGACCAGTTGCAGACTCTCCTTGCTCTCAGAAAGAGAGTATTGTTTATTAATATACGGTCACAGACCCATTCAAATAAAACAGTCAATAAAAGTACAACATAAAAATAGCAGTTAAAAGAGAAGAATCCTCTTGCAACTCCTTTGGGCAGAGAAGAGGAACTTAGCCACTAACTCTGTTGCAGACTGATTAAAATCAGCTAAGAAGTATTTCAAAAACCAGACCAGAGAGCAAAAGCAGAAGCCCAATAGCAAAAGCAGGAGAGAAGACTTTGAAATCAGGAACAAGCGTTCTGTGAAGAGAGAGACGTGAAGTGAAGATGGGGACCTTGAAGAGGAGCCAAGAGCATCACCTTCTCATCTGCAACAGGAATATTAGGAAATAATATCTAGCCGTTCCAGCTTCAAAGTGCTTTACTATATTATCTCAGCTGGTCTAGCACAGTGGGGAGGAGAGCCTGGCTGGGAGTCCAGAGTCTAGGAGTTCAAATCCCCGCTTGTGTCTCCTGGGTGCCAAGGGCCGGCTAAAGATCACCCCCACAGTGAGTGGCTCAGGGGTTACGTGCCCTGCCACCTGTGCAGCCGTGGGCAAGCTGCGTAGTCCCAAGGAGCCCAGTTGAGGACAAGGAAGGGGCTGGCCTGTGCAGCTGTGGCAAGCTGAGCAGGCCCTAGCCAGCTGGGGAGGACTAGCCGCAGAGGGAGGCAATGGGAAACCCCCTCTGAATACCGCTTACCATGAACACCCTATTCATAGGGTAGCCATAAATCAGGATCGACTTGAAGGCAGTCCATTTCCATTTTTCAGCCCTTACTTATGGCACCCCTATAGGGCAGGCCAGAATTATCAATAGTTCAGGGATGGGGCAAGGTGGGAAAAGAGAGCTGCCTAAAGTCCTGCTTGGGCATTTTAAGGCTTGTACTGTTTGACTGTGCTGCTGCTGCTGCTTCAGTCTGGTGGAGGGCTTTTATATATATATATATATGTAATTGTATGGTTTGTTTATAGTAGGGATTATACCCAGCCCTGGTATCTAGATAGATGAAGGGTGAGACACGTTTTTTAATGAAGAAAAGCACCATCCACAGCCACCCTTGGGAAAAAACCTGCATCTTGAGATGTCGTCACTTCCCAGGCACTGCAGCTCCGGGTTGGGTGTGGCAAGCGCATCACACCTGCATTAAGCCCCGCCCCTTTTACTCAACTCATTTGTACATTTTTTCCAAAATGTCCCAAAGCAACTTACAAAATATTAAAATCAAGTACACAGAATAAAAGTACTAATACAAGGGTTCCTCCACCAGTCAGAATCAGGGAGACAAATCCTGCCCCACGAAAAGGTGAAGGGCGGGCCCAGACACACGTGTCACAGTAGGAGTCGACTTTGAGGGCCGGTGAAGCCCCTGATGGCCCTCCTTCCCTTCTGCCACCTAATCATTGCACAAGAGCTGCTTCCCTGTGGCAAGACCCTCCAGTCAGTGTGTGAATAGCAAAGTCACAGAAGTAGAACCCCTCCTTTCAAGACAAAGTGCAAATTCCCTGGTGGTATGTGCTATTCAACCGTGGAACTGACAATCTGGGAAGGGGGTGGACGATCCTTTGTGCTGTTTTTTCAGGAGTGGGTTGGACTAGTTGACCTTTGAGGTACCTTCCACCTTTAAGGCTGTGATTCATTGCTCTGCACATAATATAGCCATGTAAGAGCTTTAACTGGGGAAGTAGCCGCCCTACCAAAGTCTGGTGTGTGAATGCAGCCCTAGTTTCTGGGTACAAATTACAATCCTGTTCTTTTGACCTTAGATGTCTTATTATGGGCTGCCTCCTCCTGAATGAGGTTCCTCACCTGTTTACTAGAGAAGCCCTGCTGTATATACCCTTCTACACCCAGGTAAAACTGGCGAAAGGATTCCTTCCCTTGTTACTTATACTACAGGGATACTGGTTCAGTCCTGAAAGTGGGTCTCACGTGGGGTTTGTTTTGCTGTATCTCAGAGAGCCCTTTCGGAGACCTTCTGTATCTGCACAGGCAGTGGCAAAACTATTTTATGATATAAAGGTCAACCATGATGCAAAACATTTATTAAAATGTTAACTTCCTTCATTTAAGATTGGCAAGGTAAACCTTACCCATCTTCAAATGTGGCACATAGATACACCTTAAGTGTAAAAGTTTTAGGATCACTTGGTGCATTTTGCAGAGATCCTTATTGTTCTGAACTGAGTCAAAACACAAATATATATCATACACACTTACTTAGAGGTACATATTATTTAATTGTATTTTAATCACATTTAATTTCAAGAGGTCTCTCTCCCGGAGAACCCTATCTGAATTCTTCAGGCTATTGACATGATCCAAAGTCTTGGAAGGATATTCTCTCCAAACAAACCTTAGAGGAAATGCATAGCTCAGTGGGAGAGCAGATGTGTGGCATGCAAGTCCCTGGTTCAATCCCAAGCATCGGGTCTGACTCAATTCAATTCAATTTATTTATTTGCGGTCAGAGACCCGTATACTGAGAGTATAGTAAAATAAGTATGTACAGAAATTATCAAATAAGAACAACATATACATTTGATCAGGAGAAGATCGGAAAATTACATATCAAAGGCATTTGAGCGTAAAGGTTGAGCAGCGTATAAGAATTTGGCCACATTCATAGTTATTTCGGGTCTGGCTGAGAAAGATTCCCCTGGGAAACCCAGTCAGTGAGGTCACCCTGGGGCTGACTTGGTAGAAGGCAGCCAGCTATGCGGCAAAGCAGCTGCCTGGAGTTTACTCATGGAACTTCTAGCATTTCCTCAGATTATATGATTTTGTGTTACCATTAGATTTACATTTTACTGTCTTGCTCGCTGGACTGCCTTCAAGTTGACCCCGACATATGGTGACCCTATGAACAGGGATTTCATGGTAAGCGGTGGTTTCCCATTGCCTTTCTCTGAGGCTGAGAGGCAGTGACTGGCCCAAAGTCACCCAGTGAGCTTCAGGGCTGTGTGGGGATGCGAACCCGGGTCTCCCAGGCTGTAGTCCACCACCTTAACCACTACACCACACTGGCTCACATTTTACTGTAAAGCACCTCAAATGTCCACACAACAAAAATAGGGGCAGATGAGATATAAAAACTGCGCAGAGATAATGGATGTGTGTGTACGCACACAGAATAATAGAATAGTAGAGCTAGAAGGGACCTATAAGGCCATCAAGTCCAACCCCCTGCTCAAGACAGGAATCCAAATCAAAGCATTCCTGACAGATGGCTGTCCAGCTGCCTCTTGAATGCCTCCAGTGTCAGAGCGCCCACTACCTCTCTAGGTCATTGGTTCCATTGTCATACCGCTCTAACAGGAAGTTTTTCCTGATGTTCTGTTGAAATCTGCCTTCCTATAACTTGAGCCCATTATTCCATGTCCTGCACTCTGAAGAGATCCTGGCCCTCCTCTGTGTGGCAACCTTTCAAGTACTTTAAGAGTGCTATCCTATCTCCCTCAGTCTTCTCAAGGCTAAACATGCCCAGTTCTTTCAGTCTCTCCTCATAGGGCTTTGTTTCCAGTCCCTTGATCATCCTCATTGCCCTCCTCTGAACCCATTCCAGTTTGTCTGCATCCTTCTTAAAGTGCGGTGTCCAGAACTGGACACAATACTCAAGATGAGGCCTAACTAATAATGAATAGAGGGGAACCAATACTTAGCACAATTTGGAAACTATACAGTACTTCTGTTAATGCAGCCTAAATAGCATTTGCCTTCTTTGCAGCCACATCACACAGTTGGCTCATATTTAGCTTGTGATCAGCAACAATCCTAAGATCCTTCTTGCATGTAGTATTGCTGAGCCACCTCCCATCTTATAATGGTGCATTTGGTTTCTTTTTCCTAGGTGTAGAACTTTGTACTTATCCCTGTTAAATTTCATTCTGTTGCTTTCAGCCCAATGCTCCAGACTATCAAGATTCCTTTGAATTTTGTTTCTGTCTTCCATGGTATTAGCTATGCCCCCCATTTAGTATCATCTGCAAATTTGATAAGCATTTCCTGTACTTCCTCTGAAAGAGCAGGTTCATAATCTGGGGGTGCTCCTGGATCCATCCTTGTCGCTAGAGGCCCAGTTGATCTGAGTGGATAGGAGTGCCTTTAACCATATGTTTTAAAGTCTTTTTTTTAAACATGTTTTAAAGTGCTTTTAGTGTTTTTATATGCCACCCTGGGTGCCTTCTGGATGGAAGGGCAAAGGGAAAGAAAAATACTCCAGGTGAATGACTGGCTATGAAGGAGGTGCCAACGCAAGAGATTTGGATTCTGGGACCATGAGCTACACTTCCTGCTGTCAAGTGATGGATTGTACCTCACAAGGACTGAGAATAATGTGTTTGGCCACAGCATGGAGAACACCATCTGAAGGGCTTTATACTGAATCCTAAGTGGGAGACGTAAACTTGGAGATAACAATTGACAAAGGCTTATGCAGAGTAAGAGGAACTGAGAGAACAGCTCTAATAGGGTCCAATAATAGTCTTCATAAAAATGCAGGAAAGCAGCCAGGCAGTAAATCACATGGTCTTCGACTTCTGTATACTAATGCGCAGAGCATGGGAAACAAACAGGACAAAACCTGAACTCTTAATACAGGAGAGGAAATCCGACTTGATCACAAATTCTGCCAAACACGGCCCCTCCAAGAAATTCCTGACTTGTGCTGGAGAAAACGTTCTCCTACAGAAAGTGGAGGAAGCAGGCTTGCGTGTTGGGTTTGGACCTAACACAGCTAAAGGATCAGCTATCTTTGACTTGATTCTAACCAACAGATGTGACTCAGTGGATGAAGTGGCAGTTAAGGGAACTCTGGGGGAAAGTGACCATGTTTATTTATTTATTTATTAAATTTATATACCGCCCGACTAGCAATAGCTCTCTGGGCGGTGAACATAAAATAGCATAAAAATACAATGAATAACAAAATAATACTAAAATACAATCAACAATCCAATACAATAAACATTTTTAAAAGTAAATCAGTGTAACTTAAAATGCTTCAGAGAATAGGAAGGTTTTGACCTGGCGCCGGAAGGAGAGCAGAGTTGGCGCCAGGCGTACTTCCTCGGGGAGACTGTTCCATAGTTCGGGGGCCACCACTGAGAAGGCCCTAGATCTTGTCATCACCCTCCAGGCCTCCCTGTGAGTTGGAACCCGGAGGAGGGCCTTCGTAGCAGAACGTAGTGCACGGGCCGGTTCATATCGGAAGAGGCGTTCCGCAAGGTATCGTGGTCCCGCACCGTATAAGGCTTTATAGGTTAATACCAACACTTTGAATCTAGCCTGGAAACATATTGGCAACTAGTGCAAGCTGGCCAGAACAGGTGTTATATGCTCGGACCGCTTGGTCCTTGTCAGCAATCTGGCCGCCGCATTTTGCACTAGTTGTAGCTTCCGAACTGTCTTCAAAGGTAGCCCTACGTAAAGTGCATTACAGTAATCCAAACATGTTGTACTTGAGTTCTTGATTTTAAAGGAAGCAAAAGCTGAGAGTAGCCAAATGTGTACCCTGGACTTCAGGAAAGCCGATTTTAATAATCTCAGAACAGTGGTAAGTAAGGTTCCATGGTAAGTGACCCTAATGAGAAAAGGAGTCCAAGATGGGTGGGAGCTTCTGAGAAAGGAAATTCTAAAGGCACAATGGCAAACAATTCCGTGAAGACAAAAAAGGAGGGAGACAGCAGAAGCCAGTGTGGCTTCACAAAAAGCTTAGAGATGACCTGAAAACAAAAAAGGACACACACAGGAAGTGGAAAGAAGGCCAGGCCACAAAGGAAGAGTACAGGCAGGTACCACAGAATTGCCAGGATGGTGTCAGGAAGGCTAAAGCTGAGAGTGAGCCGAGGCCAGCGAGAGATGCCAAAAGCAACAGAAAAGCTTTCTTCAGGTACATCCGTAGTAAAAGACAGAGGAAAGAAATGGTAGTTCAGCTACTCAATGAGGATGGCAAAATGATAATAAAGGCCAAAGAAAAGGCAGAAGTGTTAAATTCCTACTTTAGCTCAGTCTTCTCCCAAAACAGGGTCTATGACACTCCTGGCCAATGTGAAGTTGAAGTGGTAGTATTTAATCATAGACTTGTAGAGTTAGAAGGGGCCTGTAAGGCCATCAAGTCCAATCCCCTGCTCAAGGCAGGAATCCAAATCAAAGCATTCCCGACAGATGGCTGTCCAGCTGCCTCTTGAATGCGTCCAGTGTCGGAGAGCCCACTACCTCTCTAGGTCATTGGTTCCATTGTTGTATGGCTCTACAAGTTAGGACATTTTCTCTGATGTTCAGTTGAAATCTGGCTTCCTGTAACTTGAGGCCATTATTCCATGTCCTGCACTCTGGGAAGATCAAGAAGAGATCCTGGCCCTCCTCTGTGTGGCAACCTTTCAAGTACTTGAAGAGTGCTATATCTCCCCTCAGTCTTCTAAACATGCCCATTCCTTTCAGTCTTTCCTCATAGGGCTTTGTTTCTAGGATTGCAGCCTGAGATTGATAGACAGGTGGTCAAGGAATACCTCATTACTTTTAATGAGTTCAAATCTGCAGGGCCGATGAACTGCATCCTAGAATATTGGAACTGGCTGAAGAACCACTGTCTATTATCTTTGCAAAATCATGGAGAATGGGTGAAATGCGGGATGACTGGAGGAGGGCTAATGTTGTCCTTATCTTCAGAATCGGCAAAAAGGACGAACCTGGGAACTATAGACCTGTCAATTTGACATTCATCCCTGGGAAAATTCTGGAGCAGATTATAAAGCAGACAGTCTGTAAGCACCTTGAAAAAAATGCAGTGATTACTAGAAGCCAACATGGATTTATCAGGAACAAATCCTGCCAGACTAAACTTATTTCATTTTTTGATTGCATAACCTCTCTGGTAGACTGTCGGAATGCTGTGGATATAATATATCTTGACTTCAGCAAAGCTTTTAAAATACCCCATGATATTCAGATTAGCAAGCTAGCTAAATGTGGGCTGGATGGAACAACTATCAGATGGATCCCCAGTTGGCTACAGAATCATCCTCAAGGAGTGCTTATCAATGGTTCCTTCTCAAACTAGGGGAGGTAATGAGCGGGGCACCGCAGGGTTCGGTCCTGGGCCCAGTGCTCTTCCACATTTTAATTATTATTTATTCATTAAATTTACATCCCACCCTTCCTTCCAGAAGGCAAAACACGAAAAGCACTCTAAAACATCGTAAAAACAAAACATATTTAAAAACATATTAAAATGCAATTCCAGCATTGAATGCAAACTGGGACAAGGCCTCTACTTAAAAGGCAGGTTGAAACAGGACGGTCTTCAATAGGCGCTGAAAAGATAATGGAGCGGGCCTTTTGATAAGGTGGTACCTGCAGGAGGCTCTCACCTGCACAGCACAGTGATCGGCTGGGTATATAAGGGGTAAGACGGTCTTTCAAGTATCCAGGTCCCAAGCTGTGTAGGGCTTTGTACACCAAAACCTGCACCTTGAACTTGAACTTTTTACTCCTAAGTGCTGGAAGGCTGGATGAGAAAACTATGTGGGCCCCAAAGTCCTTCAGTTTCCTTCCCAGAGCTTCAAAGACTGATGTGATTTCTTTGTAGCTCCGCTTGGCAGTATAATTCGTTCCCACACAGATGGGAGCAATACATGTCCGCGGGCTTTATGAGTGTTGGCAACCCTTCCGTCACATCTCTAATCCATCCTCCAGGAAGACAGCATATCTGGCAAGTCCATGAGTCTCCTTGGCCTACTTGGGTTTTAATCCCATGCAGTGGGGAGTCTCCCACTCCGACTATTCTTTTATCGTGGGGCATGGTTTCATTGCTTCTGCCTGTCTGAACGTCAGCCTCTCACTGTCACATGGGGTCTCCTACAATTCTTCCACAGCAGGCGGTCCTCCAGTCTCATCCTCAAATGCCTGTAAGCGGTTCGACTGGTGCAGAGTGCCTTCTAGATCTTCTCTTCCTGTCACCCTTTCTCACAGAATTTCCTCCACCACTTCCCCTCTCTTCAATACTCTCTTCTCTTCAACATGCTGTTGTTCTTCCATCTCCTGTACTTCTCTTTGCTGTTGTCGTTCCAGTGTTCGGCCATGAAGTCTTTGTCTTCTCTTATACCCTTGAGTGTGGCCACCCGCCACTCCAGGCCTTTTACTTTTTCTTCCAATGGTGCCACCAGCTTGCATGTGTATGCCATGTTGTTGTCAGGCAAGAAACAAACATTGCACTCACCTTGCAGGCCACCACCACTGAAGTGTCCTTTCCATCCATACTGTTTTGTTCCCCCCCCCTCCTTGTATTGTTATATAGCCTGTGCTTTGTCCTGTCCTCCTTGAAGTTTAACAGGAGAGTCCCACTGATATGTGGTGTGCACTACAAGAAATTGCATGTTAGGGACCTCCCCCTTGACCTCCCTTGCTGAACTCCGCTGCCAAACTCCTTTTAGCTCTCCCTGTTTGCTCATTTTCTGAGAGCTGACTTGCTTGTATATCCTTTGGACCAGCTGAGACAGCTCTCTCTGCTCTGCTCAGCTAGAAGTTGGAAACAGAAACAGTCCCAGCACACACTGCTGTTGCTAGTAGCACCCAGCAGTTATCAGACCCTGCCCCTCCAGTCAGTTTCACTGTATTACATACAATTTTCCATTCACAGAATTCAAATGGTAATGCAAAAAATGCAATTTAGAGAA
The DNA here is from genome assembly GCF_030035675.1 of Rhineura floridana. NCBI lineage: Eukaryota > Metazoa > Chordata > Lepidosauria > Squamata > Rhineuridae > Rhineura > Rhineura floridana. The sequence goes on along the minus strand of NC_084480.1, from coordinate 322,351,284 downwards.
GCAGCAAGAAAAATACAATTAAAAACCTCTATGAATATTTAATGTGGACATGCTACAAATTACCTGAATGAAGCTTGTGGACCACTAGTGGTCCATGGACCAGTTTGGGAACCCTTGCCTTAGGCTGTGGCCCCTGCATAGCTCTAGTGGCAACCTCCTACTCTGACATCCTGTCTGGCACCCCAAATCCAGCCACTACTGAGGCCAGAACCACTCAGAAGCAATGGAGGGCCATTTCATTTGCATTGGCAAGGCTTCATGAAGTAGATGATTTGGGGTGGGGGAGTTAATTTGGCTTTAAGCCAGTTAATTGCTATTTAAATATTAGTATGATTTCACAGCAGGGGTGACTGACCTATGGCCCTCTAGATCTTGTAAACTACCATTCCCATCAGCCTCACCAGCAGGGTCAATGAAGGATATCGGAGTTCAACATCATCTGAAGGGCCACAGGTTAGCCAAACCTACCCTACCAGAATCAGTCCACAGGCAACTAACGAGGCTGGCAGAGCCTGCATGCCCAGTAACCCCATATTATGTATAGTTAATTTTTATAATTCAGTTTCATACATTGCTATTTCTGCTTTGCTATTTCTTCTCAAAATGAAAAATGTAAGTGTACTGCCTTCAAGTCGATTCCGACTTTTATGGCAACCCCATGACTAGCGTTTTCATGAGGCTGAGAGGCAGTGACTGGCCCAAGGTCACCCAGTGAGTTTCATGGCTGTGTGGGGATCCGAACCCTGGTCTCCCAGGTCGTAGTCCAACACCTTAACACTACAATGAAAGGCAATATATAAATAATAAGCAATGATTGTCATAATAGCATGATGAAGGTGGCCAGTGTTGACTCAGCTACACAAGATCACAAGAGCTGCACTTGCCCTCAGAAGAAGCTCAAAAAGGTTAGCCAAGCTGGGTAGCTAAACAGAACCAACAAGCTAAGGGTGGTATTCAGTGCTAGTTCTACACAGAGCAGGCCTACTGAAGTTAACATACATGACTAACTTAGGGTCATTAATTTTAATGGGTTTAACTCCAAGTGGAACTTATCTGAATAAAATCCGCAGAGAGAGAGTCTTTCTGTCACAGATTTGGACAAAGGGCAACCTCAGATCGCCCATTACCAAAAGGCCATTGTATGCTGCAGGCACAGCCACCAGAAGCCCACCTTCTCCAAGAGCTGCTGCTGCTGCTGCTGCAGCATCCCCTCACGCACAACACACCTACAGGGGGAGGGGGGAGAAGGGGCTCCCGTTCCCCTGGGTTTCTTGTTTCTGTGGAGGTGGCCCTTGCACCATGGGGAGACACTTCAACCACTAGTGCCCCTGCAGCTGCATGCCCAGCACACGTGAACACTCCCCCGCCTGGTGAACAGCTGCCGCCCAAGCGTCCAGCCACTGCTGGCCAACCTCGTAAGGATGAACCATCGACCGAGTCAGCTAAACCTCTTTGAGCTGTGGAGTAAACTAGAATGGCACCCAGCAGTTGGCGTCACACAAGCCACTGTCTCCCCTCAAATCCTCTTTTGGAGGACGTGTGGCTGTCCTGCCGAGCTTTGCCAGGGCTCACTGTTGGCTGGGATTCTTTCTTGTCAGCTGTCAATCCCTAGAGCAAGGGAAGCAAACCAACCCCACCCGAGGAACCAGCTGGGGCTGAAATCAGCAAATGGGGAGGAGGGGGAAACATCCATCAGGCAAATTTCCGAGACCATGCAGTTAAACTGGCTGAGGCAGCTCTTTAGAGGGCGAAAGGGCCTCGTCTGCAGCAGACGGCCTCAGTCAGGCTTTCCTGAGGGTGGATTTCACCAGAGATCCCCTCACCATTTCGTAACTCTGAGATAAGTTACTTGTCAGGATTTCTCTCTCTCTCACACACACACACTCTCTCTCTTTACCTTAACAGATGCTACTCACCACTCCCTCCCTCCCCATCAAGGATGCTACATAGAAGTGCTAGGATTTGCCATCTGGCCCAAAGGAATTGTTTAATAGAACAAAGGCTCTCCAATTCATTTAAAAAATTCAAATATACAAACACATTATGCAGAAATTACCCGTCTCAAAACGGCACCTGAAATTTACATTGCTAAAAACTCAGTGTTCAGTAGAGAGAGGGGGAAGGTGGGTTTTTCATTATTCCCAGCATGCACTGCTGCCTCCACCTGCTCCAAGATCTGCTGGCTGGTGCTGGCAAATGGTAGGCTAGCAGGGGCTGGGGCAGACCCCCAACTCTCAGGCTGCAGCACATACTTCCCCCACTGAGAAGCACTGCGGGTATGGGGCAGTGGAGGGAGAGAAAGAGAGCATTTCTCTGGCAAAGTGCTATTAAGACAGAGGTACTGGAGGCATCCAGCACAGAGGGTTTCTCGGTCCAGTGTAGCTTCAGCAGCAAGTTCCAAAGGAAGAGACTGGCCTTGTGATTCAAACATACCCTGGCCTTTTGGGTTTTCCTGCAAACTGCCTCCAGCCACGAGGCTTCTCCTGGTCAAAGGCACACACAGAGAGGACCCGCAACAGTGGCTCCAACATAGCTTGCATCACTAAGCTGGCCAGCGGGATGGCTCTTAGCAGACAGCATCTACACTTGATGCAGAACTTCCTTCTCCTGGCCACGCCTGCTGCCTTCTCTTCAGAGCTGTGCCAGGATAGGAAGAGGGGGTCTAAGGACAGAGCTCAGAGACGAATGCAATTGAGGTAAGAAGGCACTGCAGCTGTTGCTGAGGGCCAGAGGGAAGGAAGCTGGTGCAAGGCAGCCTGGGGAGGGTCCCCAGAATGCAGTGCACTCCACAGCCCTGGGCCCAACTATCTGGGGCAGACATAGCATCGCAGCACCTGCAAGGAGGCAGAGGGGGTCACCGGGTGGGGATGGTCGGGGCCTTCATTATGTGAGGCCACCTTCAACGACAACAACAGATACATCCACAGGATTATACAGCAGATCTTCTGCCTCCCTTGGGAAAAGTGCAAAATTGCCTTCCCAGGATTCAACACCCTCTCCCAAACTGGGACAGGGACCACAACCTATGAAAAGCTCTCAGTTGGACAGTGTTGACAAGCCAGGGAGACAAGAGGCGGTGCTGGGAGGGGTGTCAGGCTATCACCCGCTCTGGGGGGCCCTCTGCACCAGCTGCTGACCTGGCTCCAACCCCCATGGGTCACATAACTCCTCCTTTGTGGATAAGCGGCAGCCCCCCCCCCAAACAGGGGGGAAGAGGTCAGAGCACCAAAGACGCGTTATTCTCAGGCCTGCGCTGGAAATGGGATGGAAAGGCAAAGGAGAGGCCAGGCAAGCCCTCCAGCATGGTGCCGTGAGCCCAGCTGGGACCACACCAGCTTTCCCATGAAAGCTGTTCACTTCCCACGCAGCGACGGCCGCGGCAATGACTGCAGGGGGCCCTCGAGCCCTTTACTGAAGGCAGCCCACACTACTGCTCTGCCCAGCTGGCTCAAAGGCTGACTGGCCTCTGAAGCACCCAAGGCCCAGCAGGCAGGAGGAGCGGCTTGTTCTGAGAAGTGGAAAGAGAGGGCGCCGCCCGCGCTCTGCCCTGCCTCCCCACCTCTGCTCCATTGTCCGCTCAGCTTGTTTCAACAGCCGCTGGCTCTGCTGCCTAAACAAACGCAAGGCCCCGCTGCAAGACAGGGGCAGGCAGCAGTCACTGAGCTATGAGAACTCCGAGGAGAGGTGGATAAAGTCCTCCGAGGAGCCCAGGCTGTGGGCACAGGGCACAGCCGAACCATCTTCTCTCCTTCCCTTTTCCTGCCACAAGAGAAAGAAGACAGAAGAAGAGAGAGGGGTCAGGGGCAAAGATTTCTTGGGAGCCTCCTTCTCCCCACCAGCCAGCCGCACCTTCCGCCCACCCACACCTGGCTGGGCCCACAGCCATCCCTGAGAGCGGGGCCAGGCCAGGCCCAGCCCCCTAGGAAGCAGCCCTGGGGCACAGGAGGGTGTTGACTGATTAAATGCTTCTTAAATAAAAGAAAACTATCCTTAGGAAATACAGTGGAAACAATACACTCAAAATTATCACTTGCAAAAAGGGCAAAGGGACATACTTAAGTGCTTTGTTATGTAAGAAAACAATTGACAAGCTAATACTAAACATCTCCTGCAGCATGAGCACCTTCACGCCATATGGGGGGGAACAGGTCTTGGCCCAGTGCGCCTGGATCCTGAGCTCCCCATGGCACCCACCTGTCAACCACCTGACCTTAACATGATGTCAGGAGGCAACTTCAGTGGCGGGGAAGGGGCAGCAGAGAAGGGAAGGAGCTCCCAAGTCTTCTCTTTCTTCCTTTGCAGGCCCGGCTTGGAGACAAAGATGTTTAAATTCAAAGGTGTGGCATCAGCCATGGGACAGGTGGCTGTAGTTAGGGGGAAAGGGGCTTGCGGGCCACATTAGGACCCAATTTGGCCCTTGGGCCAGTGGCTTCCCATTCCGGCCTTAGGCCATTAACAGTTGTGTAGGTAGGGTTTGCTTTGCTTTTTGAGTTTTGCACAGCAAAACTAGACCTGAAACACGTTGGGCTCAATATGGCTACTTCTGCTCCCTCCCTCCCTTCCTTCGTTCTGATGCCTTCCTATTTTCAATCTCCAGTGCATGCTGCTAAGACGGAAGAAGGCAGCTGCCCCACACACAAGCTGACCTTGGGCTGGAGGCCCACCCCCATGGCCCAGGCTTGTCCAGGATACTGCTGGTGGAGATCTGCCCTCCCCTCTCAAAGGGCTGCCCCCATGCAGTGAACGCAGACTGCAAAACGGAAGCATCGGGGGGCAACAGACCCCCACCCAGGACCACTGCAGGTGATTCCCTGCATTTCCACTCTGCTTCCACCCCAGTCAATATTGGCCCAAGACAGAACCCGGGTGTGTGGTTAGGGATGAACGCTTTTCAGCATCTTAGTATTGTCTCAATAGTCTTTTGTTATGTAATTCCCTGTTTTACTTCTCTTCTAAATTGCTTTGGGAATTCTTTCAGTTGCATGATGTGAAAAATAAATCCAATAGACTAAACCAATCATTAATCACCAGAATTCAAAAGAATCAACGTAAAGAATAAGAGTCCACTACGAAATTTAAAGACAGTAAAAGTACCTGCCAAAAGAGGAAGATTTTTGTCAGCCTCCTTAACGCAGTTTGGAAGCTGGCTAGCCAGGCCACTACTAGTCAGGGTGGCTACTGTATGTTCTACCTCCGCTGCTGGAGGCAGAATGACTCTGAATAACACCTGTTGCCTGGGAGGGGAGGAATCACAAGAGGGGTCAGCTCTGCTGCTGCTGCTCTTGCACTCAGGCCCTGCCGGTACCTGCTTGGCCACTGTGAGGACAGGGCTGGGCTGTGACAAGCCCCTTGGGCCTCATCCAGCTGCAGCCAGGCTCTTTGTACGTTCAGAAGGAGAGGGCACTACAGAGGAACACCACCAGTGCTAGGAGCCACGCACAGCACTTCAGGCACCCACAGAGAGCTTCCCCAGCAGACTGGAAGGCTCAGGGGGGAACCCACCCCTTACCTTCTGGTACTGTAAAATCCCTTCCTTTTCCTGCTTCATCCGCCAGAGCTCCATTTCATCGGGTCTGTAGCCACCAGGAACCACGTAGTTGGCAGGCCGGTCTCTGCTGCACATCTCACAGCCGGGCCGGGTGGGCTTGTTGATGAACGTGCAGGAGGGACACGACCAGCCATCCTGCAAGGAGAGCGGAGGAGGTCTTATTGCCTGCAACAAGGCTAGCGCAAGACTTCCAGGAGATATGGGCTGGGCTGCAACCCCTTGCTCCAGACCTCCCCCCCCCCGCATATACTGCCAGGAGGAGATGAGACCCACTGTGGGGGGCACTCTGACCCCTTTCTCGGGCAGACAACAGTTTGATGTGAGGCAGTGTCACTGGGAGCACAGAGAGAAAGGAAAGCGCAGGGCATTTTTGCTAGGGACTGGGAAAGAGGGTCCATATGTCTCACTCTCTTTCAGGCGTGTGTGTGGGCGGGGAGAGAAAGGAACTGCTTGCGCTGTGGCGTGAAGCAGAGGCAGTACATACCGGCACAGGAGAGGAAGGAGGGGCAGCAGCTTTGTCAGGAGGAGCTTGGGAAGGGCCAGGGAGGAAGTTGCGGAGCTGAAGGTTGCCCAGGAAGTGGCTGATCTCCCCAACATCCCTCTTCCTGCCAGCATCTTTTGCACCTGCAGCAGAGTGCATAAAAAAAATGGGTGGTATTCCATGCTAGTTCTACTCCGAGTAGACCCACTGACGTTAATAGTCACGGCTCCCCCTTTAGGATGCGCACTTTAACGTGGTGAGGGGGTTTGAGAGTGTTGAAGAAGCAGAGAGCAATGTCATCAGGAGGCTAGACTCCCAGCAAGGGCACCCACGGCGGAATGGTCAAAGCTGAGACACCAGACTAAGAGGCATCCGAACTCAGAGGAAGGCAGTGGGAAACCACCTCTGAATACCTCTTACCACGAAAGCCCTATGAACAGAGTATCCAAAATGCAACACAAGATAGTGCTGGAAGATGAGACCCCCACGTCAGAAGGCACTTACCAAGCTACTGGGGAAGAACAAAGGACAAGCACGAGTAGCGCTGTGACTAATGACGCAGCTGGGTCAAAGCCCAAAGGAAGCCCAGAGGCTGATGTGCACATGTATGCCCTGGCCAATGGGCATTCAGGTTTCCGAGGTACCAGAGAGATGAAGAAGGCAGACTGAGCCGTAAGTTTACTTAAAAGGAGACAGTTTATTGAGCAGCTTTCAACCCACAGGTGTGCTCGATAAATGGAACAGGCTGCCAGGCTCTGCACGAACATAGACCAGGCTGAACACCAAACTGGGCAGCCAAGAACCCCTTTTACAGGATACATGCTTAATTACTACAAAGGATTCAGTCATCACTTTCCCAACATAGCCATAAAGTGCTGGAGCTCTTTCCCAGGATCATACAGCATAACAATAGCTGGTAAGCAAAGCCTCTAATTGCCAAGGTCTACACTATCTGGTTAACAAGGCACCTTCCCAGCATCCCAGCATCGCTCTTGACACAGCATCAGAGCTTTGCCTGTTAGGAACCCCAAATTAGACCCCATATTAGACCCCAGGTGGCTCTGAGCTATACATTGACCATCCCTTGACCCATCTTCCTGCATGCTTAGATGCTGAACGCTAAACTAGAGAGAACTAAGGCGGGGGGGGAATACAAGCCCCCCTTGCCTACAGACAGCTATTCTGCTGGTATAGCTGCTGAACTTCCCATGGGCCAGTACAGCACAGATGCGAAAGGAGAGTCCCGAGTTGTATGATGCACACAATAGGAACACGGAATGTGAGAGGTATGAATCAAGGAAAGTTAGAAATTGCCAAGCAAAAACGGAAGGGAGTAGTAAAAGAGGAAGGCCAAACAAGAGATGGGTTGATTCCATAAAGGAAGCCACAGACCTGCACTTACAAGATCTGAACAGGGTGGCTCATGACTGATGCTATTGGAGGTTGCTGACTCATAGGGTCGCCATAAGTTGTAATCTTGACTTATGACTTGAAGGCACATAACAAAAAAACCCCGATGTTCATTATTCTCAATGGGTCTACTCTGAGTATGATGTAGCTGAATACAGCCTAATTTTTTTTAAAAAGATCAGATTGTTTAAAAACATTGTAAATGCTAACTTTCTTCTAAATAACACCTAGGTTAATACGGAATGATGTGAATATAAGCATGTTAACTGTTTATGGGTTTTAATGATTAAGTGGTACACAAATCTTGTTAAATAAAAACGAATGAATGAATGCTGGTCCTACCGTTGACCCTAAATGAACTCAATGCCTCTGCCAGATTCATTAAAGGAGGGTTTTCTATGTAAATGATGAACCAATCTGATCATTTCTCAAATATAAATATTAACACCAAACACAGACGTTTCCTTTTCAGAAAACAAGCCCCTCTAGTCTGCCCAGGGGCCATCAGGCCTGGCTTCTACCTCTCAGTCACAGCATTATTTTTCCCCCCCTGCCATGTTTTTGGGAGAGTGGGACTGGGCCAAGGCAGAGCAAAGCAGCAAGGAGCAACGCTAGGAAGAGGCAGCAGCAACAGTCTCGAGTGTAGAAGCTCCTACATCCCATACCCACTTGCCCAGGAGTAAGCCCCAAGAAATGGAATGGGACATTTTTCTATTATTAATCATTATTATTATTTTATACCCTGCTTTTCTACACAGTAGATCTGTATAGGATCATGCTGTTAACTTCAAACCACTGCTGCCTATGGAGCAGCATGCCCAGCACAGCATGTGACCCCCCCCCCCCCGTGAACAGCTGCCGCCCAAGCATCCAGCTACTTCTGGCCAACTTCATACGGATGACCCTTAGACTGACTCAGCTGTCCTCGTTCAGATGAGGAAAAAACCAGAATAGCACCAACACACTGTCAAGGAGGCCTGGTTGGCTAAGGTTTGTTAATAAAGATGGTTCTGTGGCAAGAGACTGTAGGGAGAAACATCTTGCCTGAATTAGGGCCTCCAGAGACTGCTAGATCCTATGGCTGAATCCAATTAATTAAGCAGTGACTGAGAACACCTGCTTATCAGCTTGAGGCTGGTACCTCGAGGCCACAGGCTTGGGAAGGTTAGAGAAGTACATAAGAACATAAGAAGAGCCTGCTGGATCAGGCCAGTGGCCCATCTAGTCCAGCATCCTGTTCTCACAGTGGCCTGGGGGAAGCCCGCAAGCAGGACCCGAGTGCAAGAACACTCTCCCCTCCTGAGGCTTCCAGCAACTGGTTTTCAGAAGCATGCTGCCTCTGACTAGGGTGGCACAGCACAGCCATCACGGCTAGTAGCCATTGATAGCCCTGTCCTCCATGAATTTGTCTAATCTTCTTTTAAAGCCGTCCAAGCTGGTGGCCATTACTGCATCTTGTGGGAGCAAATTCCATAGTTTAACTATGCGCTGAGTAAAGAAGTACTTCCTTTTGTCTGTCCTGAATATTCCAACATTCAGCTTCTTTGAATGTCCACGAGTTCTAGTATTATGAGAGAGGGAGAAGAACTTTTCTCTATCCACTTTCTCAATGCCATGCATAATTTTATACACTTCTATCATGTCTCCTCTGACCCGCCTTTTCTCTAAACTAAAAAGCCCCAAATGCTGCAACCTTTCCTCGTAAGGGAGTCGCTCCATCCCCTATCATTCTGGTTGCCCTCTTCTGAACCTTTTCCAACTCTATAATACCCTTTTTGAGATGAGGCGACCAGAACTGTACACAGTATTCCAAATGCGGCCGCACCATAGATTTATACAACGGTATTATGATATCGGCTGTTTTATTTTCAATACCTTTCCTAATTATCGCTAGCATGGAATTTGCCTTTTTCACAGCTGCCGCACACTGGGTCGACATTTTCATCGTGCTGTCCACTACAACCCCGAGGTCTCTCTCCTGGTCGGTCACCACCAGTTCAGACCCCATGAGAGTATATGTGAAATTCGGATTTTTTGCTCCAATATGCATAATTTTACACTTGTTTATATTGAATTACATTTGCCATTTTTCTGCCCATTCACTCAGTTTGGAGAGATCTTTTTGGAGCTCTTCACAATCCCTTTTTGTTTTAACAACCCTGAACAATTTAGTGTCGTCAGCAAACTTGGCCACTTCACCGCTTACTCCTAATTCTAGGTCATTAATGAACAAGTTGAAAAGTACAGGTCCCAATACCGATCCTTGAGGGACTCCACTTTCTACAGCCCTCCATTGGGAGAACTGTCCATTTATTCCTACTCTCTGCTTTCTGCTTCTTAACCAATTCCTTATCCACAAGAGGACCTCTCCTCTTATTCCATGACTGCTAAGCTTCCTCAGAAGTCTTTGGTGAGGTACCTTGTCAAACGCTTTTTGAAAGTCTAAGTACACTATGTCCACTGGATCACCTCTATCTATATGCTTGTTGACACTCTCAAAGAATTCTAAGAGGTTACTGAGACAGGACTTTCCCTTGCAGAAGCCATGCTGGCTCTGCTTCAGCAAGGCTTGTTCTTCTATGTGCTTAGTTAATCTAGCTTTAATCATACTTTCTACCAGTTTTCCAGGGACAGAAGTTAAGCTAACTGGCCTGTAATTTCCGGGATCCCCTCTGGATCCCTTTTTGAAGATTGGTGTTACATTTGCCACTTTCCAGTCCTCAGGCACGGAGGAGGACCCGAGGGACAAGTTACATATTTTAGTTAGCAGATCAGCAATTTCACATTTGAGTTCTTTGAGAACTCTCGGGTGGATGCCATCCGGGCCCGGTGATTTGTCAGTTTTTATATTGTCCATTAAGCCTAGAACTTCCTCTCTCGTTACCACTATTTGTCTCAGTTCCTCAGAATCCCTTCCTGCAAATGTTAGTTCAGGTTCAGGGATCTGCCCTATATCTTCCACTGTGAAGACAGATGCAAAGAATTCATTTAGCTTCTCTGCAATCTCCTTATCGTTCTTTAGTACGCCTGTGACTCCCTTATCATCCAAGGGTCCAATCGCCTCCCTAGATGGTCTCCTGCTTTGAATGTATTTATAGAATTTTTTGTTGTTGGTTTTTATGTTCTTAGCAATGTGCTCCTCAAATTCTTTTTTAGCATCCCTTCTTGTCTTCTTGCATTTCTTTTGCCAGAGTTTGTGTTCTTTTTTATTTTCTTCATTCGGACAAGACTTCCATTTTCTGAAGGAAGACTTTTTACCTCTAAGAGCTTCCTTGACTTTGCTCGTTAACCATGCTGGCATCTTCTTGGCCCTGGCGGTACCTTTTCTGATCTGCGGTATGCACTCCAGTTGAGCTTCTAATATAGTGTTTTTAAACAACTTCCAAGCATTTTCGAGTGATATGACCCTCTGGACTTTGTTTTTCAGCTTTCTTTTTACCAATCCCCTCAATTTTGTGAAGTTTCCTCTTTTGAAGTCAAATGTGACCGTGTTGGATTTTCTTGGCAATTGGCCATTTACATGTATGTTTAATTTAATAGCACTGTGGTCACTGCTCCCAATCGGTTCAACAACACTTACATCTCGCACCAGGTCCCGGTCCCCACTGAGGATTAAGTCCAGGGTTGCCGTCCCTCTGGTCGGTTCCATGACCAACTGGTCTAGGGAATAGTCATTTAGAACATCTAGAAACTTTGCTTCTTTGTCATGACTCGAACACATATGCGGCCAGTCTATGTCCGGGTAGTTGAAGTCACCCATTACTACCACATTTCCTAGTTTGGATGCTTCCTCAATTTCATATCTCATCTCAAGGTCTCCCTGAGCATTTTGATCAGGGGGACGATAGATCGTTCCCAGTATTAAGTCCCTCCTGGGGCATGGTATCACCACCCACAATGATTCTGTGGAGGAGTCTGCCTCTTTTGGGGTTTCGAGCTTGCTGGATTCAATGCCTTCTTTCACGTATAGAGCGACTCCACCACCAATACGTCCTTCCCTGTCCTTCCGATATAGTTTATATCCAGGGATAACCGTATCCCACTGGTTTTCTCCATTGCACCAGGTCTCCGTTATGCTCACTATATCAATGCTCTCCTCTAAGACCAAGCACTCCAGTTCTCCCATCTTGGTTCGGAGGCTCCTAGCATTAGCGTACAGGCACTTGTAAGCAGTGTCTCTCTTCAAGTGTCTTTGGCACTTGTGGTTTGGCCTGTGGTAATTTTGCTCTTCTGAATTTATATCCTGTGCCCCTGCTCTCACAATGCCTACTTCTAGGCCTACCCCTTTTAAAATTTCATCATTTCTTTGGTTTTTATCCCAGGGGGGAGGTTTATTCCGAACCGGACCTTTCTCAGCTCCTGTCGGGTTTCCCCCCTCAGTCAGTTTAAAAGCTGCTCTGCTACCTTTTTGATTTTAAGTGCCAGCAGTCTGGTTCCATTCTGGTTCAAGTGGAGACCGTCCCTTTTGTACAGGCCCGGCTTGTCCCAAAATGTTCCCCAGTGCCTAACAAATCTAAACCCTTCCACCCGACACCATCGTCTCATCCACGCATTGAGACTGCGAAGCTGGGCCTGTCTGGCTGGTCTTGCGCGTGGAACCGGTAGCATTTCAGAGAAAGCCACCTTGGAGGTCCTGGCTTTCAGCATCCTACCTAGCAACCTAAATTTTGCTTCCAGGACCTCACGGCTGCATTTCCCCATGTTGTTGGTGCCAACGTGCACCACGACCACTGACTCCTCCCCAGCACTGTCTACCAAACTATCTAAACGACGGGCGATATCCGCAACCTTCGCACCAGGCAGGCAAAACACCTTGCGGTCTACACGCCCATCACACACCCCACTGTCTATGTTCCTAATGATCGAATCACCCACTACAAGGATCCCTCCACCCCCTGGAGATATATCCTCGGCACGAGAGGATAGCTGCTCATCCCCCAAGGAATGGGTCCCTTCTAAGGGATCGTTTCCCTCTTCCTCGGCTGGATGCTCTCCTTCCCTGAGACCATCGTTCTCCATGACAGCAGGAGAGCTATCATCCTTGGAGTGGGACACAGCTATAACGTCCCTGAAGGCCTCCTCCACACACCTCTCTGCCTCTCTCAGCTTTTCCAGGTCCGCCACCTTGGCCTCAAGGAAATGAAGTCGTTCCCGGAGAGCCAGGAGCTCATTGCACTGAGAGCACACCCACGACTGCTGTCCAACAGGCAGATAGTCGTACGTGCTGCAGGCGGTGCAAAACACTGGAAAGCCCCCACACCCCTGCTGGGTTCTTACCTGCATAGTTTTGTTTAAGGTTTATTACGTCAATGGGTTGGAGACTGCGGTTTAGTTGAGGTCAGGGGACAGATGGGCAGAGTGGGGGGCCCTGGCCTCCTCGCTCTGCTGCCGAACTGGCTCTGCTGCTTAACTGGCCTTGACGCTTCGTCAGCTGGGGCTCCCTCTAGCTCGTGGAGCAGCAACATGACTGTTAGGCACAAAAGCTCTGGAAGATTTCAACGGAAAGCCCTCTAATTAATTAACTGGCTAATTAATTCCTGGCTGCTGCCAGGCTTCTTCCCAATAAAAGTAGAGGTAAGATTCTGGGCCTTTGTTTCCCAATGTTCCTTGGTGTTACCTGATGTTGGGGTGCCATCTTCTTATTTCTATCCAGGGCATACATTTCTGGGGGAGATGCGGAACCATGAAGATGCTGTATCTGTCTTCCTATGATGTGTGAGTATAGAAGAGGCTAGACAGTGGAGAGGAGAGCCTGGCTGGGGGTCCAGAGTCTGCGAGTTCAAATCCCCGCTCGTGTCTCCTGGGCGTCAAGGGCCAGCTAAAGATCACCCCACAGGGAGTGGCTCAGGGGTCACGTGCCCTGCCATCTGTGCAGCCGTGGGCAAGCGGCATAGTCCCAAGGAGCCCAGTCGCCCCCCAGCTGGCAGTTGCGGACAAGGAAAGATCTGGCTTGTGCAGCTGTGGCAAGCTGAGCAGGCCCTGGCCAGCTGGGGAGGCCTAGCCTCAGAGGGAGGCAATGGGAAACCCCCTCTGAATACCGCTTACCATGAAATCCCTATTCATAGGGTAGCCATAAGTCGGGATTGACTTGAAGGCAGTCCATTTCCATTTAGACAGATTTGTTGTATTTGTCCTGTGACTGAACTCTCTGTATTTTTTGTATTTTACCTAACCTTCTGGGTGTTTCGTTTAAGGAACTATTTTGCTGCTATATTTTTGCACTTATAATTTTATTTTAATAAAGACTGCCTCTTATTTAGCCTACGGCCATACTACCCTGAACATGCCTGATCCTGGAATAAGCAGGGTCAGGCCTGGTTAGTACTTGGATGGGAGACGACGGCCTGGAAATACCGGGTGTCGCAGGCTTAGAGGAAAGCAATGGGAAACCACCTATGAATGCCTCTTACCATGAAAACCCTGAGAATACATATAGAAAAAGATTCATAGGGTCACCGTAAGTCATAATCGACTTGAAGGCATATAACAACAACAACATCAATCCACTTATTTACCAGCGTGTGTTCATTGCAGGGGAATTTTGCCTCTGAATCCAGCACCGTGGCCATTTAGCCACAGACTACCATATAGCTGGGTATTTTACCTGAAGGCTCCAAGACAAGGAGTGCATCTTTGGCTCTTGTCTTTTGGAATCCTTGGCAGATCTTTTTTTGGCATTTTCGGTTTCCCCTTGACACAGAGTGGGTGACCAGGTTTAAGGGGTGGTGGCAGTTTACCTACCTTACAAGGTCGGTGTTAGTTTAACTCAGCCTTAGTAAGAGAGGCATGGGTTGTGCCTGGCCAGGACCAACTGCCCTGCGTCTGGGAGTTGACACCCCCCCCGGCATATTTCTTTACACATATCATAGCCTTTACCTGAAATCTCCTTTTGGGGGACCTGCAGCCTTCCTTCTTTTCCACCAGCTGCCACAGGTGCTAAGAGAATAAAAAAAGACCTCGTATATTGGAATATTTTAAACACACTCCCTCTGAAGAGAAAAAAAAGGAAAGGATGCAAGATGTATCCAGCATGACACAGGGATTCAGAGCTGGCTGTAAGACTGAGACAGGACAAATAATACTCCATTGAATTGTAAATTAACACGGTGCCGTGGTCAGATCAGCACTGTAGCTTAGAAAATATATCAAGTAGTATCAATGAGAAACTTGACTTGAATCAATTATTTAAATTGACTTTTTTTCTTACTGATCTAATCTGCCTTGATTTAAGTCAACTCACCCTGACCTGCAAGCAGAAATGACATTTGGGAGAGATGTTAGCTACTGTGAGGGAGTTTTTAAGGTTCTGATGGGGAATCTTCACCCCCCCGCCGAGCCCACTTCTTTGAGCCAGCTGTAACGTCTTCCCCTTTTTTCCGACTAAGAAGAGGGCCCCTGAAGTGCTCCCCCAGTTCACCTTTCTTTGGCAGAGGGCTGGGCATGGTGCCATATTTGTGCTTGGCATCAGTGGTATCGGCAGGGGGCGGCTGCAGCAGCACCCAGTCTTTATCCTCCTTGTAACACTGCAATGAGAGGTTGGCACCCTTTGCCGAGAGTAGGTAGAGAAAGGCCGTATCACCATCCTTCCGGATCCCGTAAGAGCCAATAGTGCGGTCTTCCATACAGAGGCACTGGCCAATAATCCAGCGCTGGACACTGGGGTGGAATCCGTAATCCTGAAACACCTGGGGGTGCAGGAGATAGAGACAGGGCCGGCAGAAGTTAAGTCCCCCACTTTTTTACAATGCTCCAGAGCCTTCCACACTCCACAGGTCAAGGCCAGGCCATTTATTTATTTATATTTATATCCCGCCCTTCGTCCCAGTAGGAGCCCAGGGTGGCAAACAAAAGCACTAAAAACACTTTAAAACATCATAAAAACAGACTTTAAAATACATTAGAACAAAACATATTTAAAAACATTTTTAAAAATGCTTTGAAGACATCTTAAAAAAGAAAAAAAAGTTTAAAACTTGTCATTTTTTTTAAAAAAAAGGAGGTTTAAAAACATATTAAAAAGCAATTCCAACACAGATGTGGACTGGGATAAGGTCTCAACTTAAAAGGCTTGTTGAAAGAGGAAGGTCTTCAGTAGGTGGCAAAAAGATAACAGAAATGGCGCCTGTCTAATATTTAAGGGTATTTAAGGCCATTGCCACCAGGACTCTTTTTCCAAGAAGCTGGTCTAGGTGGGAGACCAGCAGCCTGCACCTCTGCCCTTTAAAAGCTTTGCCCAGCTCACCTTCTGCCTGAGTGCTGCAATGGTGGTGTACGTGTGGACCCGGGTGGTAATGCTGGTCGAACACGTGGCATCTTCCACCTGCACCTTCATGCTAGAAGGAAGGGAAGCGCAGCCAGTGAAACAACCGCCATGTGATCAACAGTCTGAATGCTGGGCATGCCCAAACAATTTCCCAACAGCCCCCTACCCTCTGCGCACACCTGATCTCACTTCTAGGGTAGCAAGACTCCTTCAGCAGGATGCGCAGAGTGGCATGCTGTTGAGCAAGCACTGTGGCACATTGCATGGCCGCCTCCTCATCCCCAAGCTCGATCACCGCAGAGAGGTGGAGGGCCAGGTCTTCTGAGGAGAGAAGGAGACAAAGCCCTGGGTGAATTGGCCAGATCGAGTGTCGTGCCATCCTGCTCAGAGGCTTAAGCGCAAGCCGACCCATTCTTTAACGTGATGGAAAACCTGTCAGTAAGCCCATTCCCCACTCCAAAAAATCCCTTTGGAACTGGCTTCCTGCTGCAGGTTGTCTGATCAAGACCTCAGCTCTTTCAAGCAAGCTGCAAAGACTCCATGATTATTACTCACAGAGGTAGGCCAGCTGGCCGGCTCTGTGTGGCTCGGGGTGCTGGTTTTAGCTGTTTCCAGCTGCAGGAGAACTTTGGCTCAGCCTCCTTTCCATTTATTTTTACAGATGTCTTTACATATTTTAACTACTGCTTCTCACTTGAGGAATCTTGCATTGAAAAGAGAGTTATAAATTCTCCAGAACAAATCTGCGTATTTCACAATGTGAGGACAACCAGAGAGGCACATGCTCTTCCAACTCAAGGAGCTGCTATTTCAGGACCTTTACATTACCAGAATAAGTTCTACAGGGCTATTCGCTCCACCACCACCCTTAATTGTTTCCAGCCCCTGGGCATTTCAGGGACTCTTCACTACTGAGGTGGTAGGTAAAGTGGCCACTCAGGGAAGATTTGAACACTGCCAACTCTCCAGCATGGCAAATACACCAGGTAGGCAGGTAGACATCAGGTTGTCCCAGCACAGCTTACTGCCTGCAAATGTGCATAGTGTACAGATGCTTAACAGTAATTCTAGCTCACGTTTTCTTGGAATAAAATCCCACTAAAAATGGGAAACAGCTTGCTTTCAGAGTGCCCAGCAACAGATGCTTCCTACCCCAAGAAAGAAAGAATGCTGGAACATTTTTAATTTAAAGTACATACCTCCTGAGAAGAGGAGCTGGGTGTGTGACTTCACTTCCTCTCCTCCCCCCCCCCAGAGATAGTGAGTTCCTGTTAGTCTGAGTAGCCCCATCACCATTTTCCTAGGTCTTACAATTAGATTATTTATAATTCAACTAAAAGCTTATAATACAATGCATTCATTAATACTTGTGAGGGCCTCAAATGATTTTTTTCCTGTGTATTAGCGTCAATGGCCTCGGGAGAAAAAAGTTCCCCAACCCCTGTCATATGTGTCAGGATGTGCAAACATAACTTGCTGTTTTAGTAGCTGCATTTATAAATGTAAATACCGCTTATTCCCAAAATGGCTTCTAAGCCATAACAATATAGGGGAGATTCAGGGCAATCACTGAAGCCAAGATTTCTCTCAATTCACCTCCCCAACAGTATTTCACAAATCCCACCCACTCTTCTCAGCACCATCTTGCATAGCCTAACCTGGTACAGGCAGAAGGACATTTAAAATATGCAGATGTCCCATTTTCTGACAACCGAGTAGAATTTTTGACCAACGAGATGAATGTGATTTGTTTGAGTTAGCAAGTTGAACAAATAATAGTTTTGGTACCACTTTTTCCCTGTACTTGCAGAATTTGGCTTTCCCAGAAGCAGGGTTTTGATGCCCCTGCAGGTGCAATGTCTTTTCTAGAAATTTTAAAATCTTTCTTCTCCAAAATGGTCTGGCAGCCTTCAAGTGGCACAGCCAGGCACCAGCTCCTTTGGTCACCACACTGCCAGTGGAGAAGTGCCCTGCGCCATCAGCCACCTACCTTTCCTGGCAAGCTCCAAGGGCAGAAAGGTCTTGGGTTCTGGCAGAGAGTTCGCAGCAGCCAAGCAGTGGGAAGGAGGCCGTCCTGTCAGCAAACTGGTGCCTTCAGTAGCTGGGGAGAGAGAAGAGTTTAAGGGAGCCTTTTCACAGCCCCTTCTCTACTGGCTCAGGAAATGGATATGCTTCGAAACTGTAAACAGGAGGAAAAGCTGGGGTAAAGCCCCAGAGTGTTACAGAGCTGCCACGTTAAATGAAAAGTGCCTCCGTGTTCATGCCCTACCAGATTTGGACACTGCTAGCTCTCAGTCAGCATGGCAGATACACCAGGCAGGAACCTAGACATCTGGCTGCCCCAGTACAGCTTACTGCCTGCATGAACCACCTGCATCAAGGGATAGAAGCAGCCCTGCAAATGGGCCTTCTGCTACAGATGCTGGGGCCTGGGTTGCATCTCTAGGCAACACTACCCAGATTCAGCCACAGCAACCCATTTTCTCAGCCCAATACTAATGGACTCTTCTTAACCTCATTCACAAACCCCTGCTAACTGCCTATAAGTGATCAAACCAGACAGAGTCGGGCATCTTGGTGCAGGCTGACCACCTTTGCAAAATTAACAAAACTTGGCTTGAATGTGCAGCCAGCCTCGGTACTAGAAGCCACAAAGTGTCCCCTCTATGTGCTTTCTAAGTGCCTTCCAGGGCAGCAGCTGACCTTTTTGCACCTCCCAGAGGCAGCTGCTGAGGACTGTCCACCACTTCTGCGCCTCATGCTCCTCCTCAAAGTGAAAGACAAGGGGGTAATCTGGGCGGGCTAAGACCTTCAACTCATGGCACGTGGCAGTCTTCATCTCGTAGGAAATCTCTTTGAGGCTGTACTCAACAAGGCTCTGGTGGCAGAAGAAGAGGGTCAATGGGTCAGGGCAAAGTCAAGCAGCCCCAACCGTCTCCACGTGATGCCTTTTTAGCCAAGCTGCACCCCCAAGCAACACACCAAGGACGGAGATCAAAGCAAGGCAGTACCCCTTCTATTCTTATCCAGCCAAGCTTGGCTGCTGGCAACCCCAAGAGCTTTGGGAAAACCAGCCACGCAAGCCTTTCGGATTTGGTGCAAGGAAGAAAGGTCCCAAGACCCAACGTGCAACAGCCCTGAAGCTGCCGGCCCTGGGATTCTCGGGCGGTGCACCTTCTTGGGCTAAGGGCCAAAGTACCTCAGGGGCAGTGCGCCTGCAGAAGGTCCCGGTTCAATCCCCAAAGGCACCTCCAGGTAGGGCTGGGAACGTCCCGTTTCTGAAACCCTGGAGAGCACCTGCTGCCGGTCAGAGTAGACAGTAGCGGGCTCCGTGCACCAAATGGTCTGACTCGGTATAAGGCCCCTCCCCCATCTCGAAGGCGCCGCGCGACCTTTCCCAGCCTCTCCCCCCGCCCTCCACCAACCCACAGAGGCCCTCTGAACTGGGGGGGGAGGGGAGCCACCCCCTCCCAAGGCAGCTCAGGAAGCCACCCCCGCCCTTCGCTCCCTCCTCACCGGTTCGGGTCCTGAGTCCGGTCCGCCCCTCAAGCCGAGTCGGAAGCGCTCCAGGCCGGGCGCCGCGCTGAGTTGGAGCCGGAGGAGCCGCTGCCCTTCCCGGCCCGAGGGGGAGGAGGACAATGAGGAAGGCGGATGCGGCGGCGGGGGAGGCGGGCGCGGCACCCAGGCCTGCGCCGAGGCCAGCACTAGGAGGCCGGACGGGGCCGGCGCGCAGCCCGAGCCCGGCACCGCCGCCGCCATCGCGTCGCCGCCTGGAACCGGAAGCCAAGCCGGCGCTTCCGCTTTGGCCGCTGCCGCCCCCCGGAAACTGCCCCCCGCCTCCGGGGTTCCGGGGCAGGCTCGGGAAGGACCTCACCCCCAGCAGGAAGGAAGGAGGAAGGAAAGGAGGGAGAGAGGCTGGCTTCTGGGCGGCCCGCTAGCCCAGATGCGGCCCACTGCCCGTCGCGACAAAACCCAGCCCGGGAGACGGACCCTGCGGCTCGGACGGAGGGAGGGACTGCTGGTAACTCTCTGAGTCCAGGCCCGGCCCGGGTGGTGCCAGGGACCCGCAAGCGGGGCGAGTGGGCTCCGTCCGGGGCTCCTCTGCGTGCGTGTGCCTCGAGGGTGGCAAATCCAAAGGTTTTGGAGCGGGTGGTCGCCGGCCAGCTCCAGGCGCTTTTGGATGAAACCGATTATCTGGATCCGTTTCAATCCGGTTTTAGGTCCGGTTTTGGCACTGAAACAGCCTTGGTCGCCCTGTATGATGACCTTTGTCGGGAGAGGGACAGAGGGAGTGTGACTCTGTTGATTCTCCTTGATCTCTCAGCGGCGTTTGATACCATCCACCATGGTATCCTTCTGGGGAGGCTCGTGGAGTTGGGAGTTGGGGGCATTGCTTGGCAGTGGTTCTGCTCCTACTTAGCGGATCGTCGCCAGAAGGTAGTGCTTGGGGAACATTGCTCGACACCCTGGACTCTCCATTGTCGAGTCCCTCAGGGGTCGGTTCTGTCCCCCATGCTTTTTAACATCTACATGCAGCCTCTGGGTGCGGTCATCAGGAGTTTTGGAGTGCGTTGCCATCAGTACGCTGATGACACGCAGCTCTATTTCTCCTTTTCACCTTCAGGTGAGGCTGTTGATGTGCTGAACCGTTGCCTGACCGTGATAATGGACTGGATGAGAGCTAATAAACTGAAACTCAATCCAGACAAGACTGAGACACTGTTGGTGAGCTCTTTCCCTGCCCGGATGGTGGATGTTCATCCTGTTCTAGATGGGGTTACACTCCCCTTGAAGGAACAGGTTCGTAGTTTGGGGGTCCTTTTTGACCCTTCCTTGTCGCTTGAGGCTCAAGTGGCCTTGGTGGCACGGAATGCGTTTTACCATCTTCATTTAGTAGCCCAACTACGCCCCTATCTGGACAGTGACGATCTCGCTTCAGTTGTTCACGCTCTGGTAACCTCTAGATTGGATTACTGTAATGCACTCTACGTAGGGCTGCCCTTGAAGACAGTTCGGAAACTTCAGCTAGTGCAAAACGCGGCAGCCAGGCTACTGACGAGGACCAATCGGTCCGCGCATATAACACCTGTCCTGGCCCGTTTGCACTGGCTACCTATTTGTTTCCGAGCCAGATTCAAGGTGCTGGTTTTGACCTATAAAGCCTTACACGGTGTGGGACCACAGTACCTTGTGGAACGCCTCTCCCGCTATGAACCTACCCGTTCACTTCGTTCAGTATCTAAGGCCCTCCTCCGGGTACCATCGCATCAGGACGCCTGGAGGATTGCTACTAGATCTAGGGCCTTTTCTGTAGTGGCCCCCGAATTGTGGAACAGCTTACCTGAAGAGATACGCCTGGCGCCTATGGTACTTTCTTTTAGGCACCAGGTCAAGATCTGGCTATGCTCCCAGTCATTTTAATGTTAATGTTTTAGGTTTAATGCTTTTAGTCTTAAATTGTGTTGATATTTGTTATTGATTTTATTGTAATTTTGTATTTTAATCTGTTTTGTACACCGCCCAGAGAGCTACTAGCTATGGGCGGTCTATAAATGAAATTAAAAAAAAAATCCTCCGCAGGGGAAGAGCCCCTCCGCAGACGACGGGCAAGACGGCTGCTGCTGCTGCTATCGCTCCTGGTGGTGGTGGTGCAATCTGGAGCGGGGAATCCGTGGCTGGTCTGCCGGCCCTCCCCGCGGCCTCCGGGGTGCAGGACCTTTCCGCGGAGGGGCCGCCGCTGCAGGCGGATGCTTCCTAAAAGGAAGGGATGCTGCTGCCAGAAGTTTATTGGGGGTCGTTGTTGTTTGTTTGTTTTTAATCTGTTAAATTTGCACAACACAAATTGAACCTGGAGGAGCAGGCATGTTCCCGAAGAGACAGTGCGAGTGCTGACCCAGCAGCATCAGGTCCCCAGAGGCACACAGTGCGCCATCGGTGCCACACAGCTAGTAGCGTAGCGGCAAATTCAGAAGTGCAGGGTCCCTTTATGATAGCCACACCATGCCCCCTCACAGCCACCACCCCTTCCCCTTCCCCTGGTCTCCCTCGCTCTCCGTCCTCTAGCGAGTCCAAATTAAATAATACAATTATGCGCTGGTTAGTGCTTTGACTAAGCTCTATGTAGGAGCAGTGAAGGCAGCTAAAAAACATCATTTTGCTGCCACTATTAAATCATCTCTTTGCTGCCCAGCGGAGCTCTTTCGAGTTGTCCGGGGGCTTCTCCATTCAAACCCTCCGGACACGGTGGAATCATCGGAGGCCCGCTGTAATCAGTTTGCCTATCACTTCCAGAATAAGATCTCATGTATCCGCCAGGACCTAGACTCTCAAGTTATAGCAGTAGATCCTAGTGAGATGTCCGGAGCACAGTCTTGTCCTGTTTTGTTGGATGAGCTTCAGTTGGTTCAACTCAAGGACGTGGACAAGGTGCTTGGACAGGTACGTGCAACCACTTCGGTACTGGATCCTTGCCCCTCCTGGCTGATAAAAACTAGTAGGCATGGAACAGGTAGCTGGGCCAAGGAAGTGATAAATGCCTCTTTACGAGAGGGAGTGGTCCCGGGCTGTCTGAAAGAGGCAGTGGTGAGACCACTCCTGAAAAAGCCTTCCTTGGACCCAGACAATTTTAACAGCTACAGGCCAGTGGCGAATGTTCCATTCCTGGGCAAGGTCTTGGAACGGGTGGTTGCTGGCCAGCTCCAGGTACTATTGGATGAAACTGATTATCTAGATCCATTTCAATCGGGTTTTAGGCCCGGTTTTGGCACTGAGACAGCCTTGGTCGCCCTGTACGATGACCTATGTCGGGAAAGAGACAGAGGGAGTGTAACTCTGTTGATTCTCCTTGATCTCTCAGCGGCTTTTGATACCATCGACCATGGTATCCTTCTGGAGAGGCTCGCGGAGTTGGGAGTTGGAGGTACTGCTTGGCAGTGGTTCCGCTCCTACTTGGCGGGTCGTCTCCAGAAGGTAGTGCTTGGGGAACATTGCTCGACACCGCGGGCTCTCCAATATGGGGTCCCGCAGGGGTCAGTTTTGTCCCCCCTGCTTTTTAATATCTACATGAAGCCGTTGGGAGAGGTCATCAGGAGTTTTGGAGTGCATTGTCATCAGTATGCTGATGACACGCAGCTCTACTTCACCTTTTCATCTTCTTCAGGTGAGGCTGTCGATTTGCTGAACCGTTGCCTGGCCGCGACAATGGACTGGATGAGAGTTAACAAACTGAAGCTCAATCCAGACAAGACTGAGATGCTGTTGGTGGACGGGTTCTCTGATCGGATGGTGGATATATACCCTGTCCTGGACGGGGTTACACTCCCCCTAAAGGACCAGGTTCGTAGTCTGGGAGTCTTTTTAGACTCTTCCCTCTCACTTGAGGCTCAAGTAGCCTCGGTGGTTAGGAATGCGTTTTACCAACTTCAGTTGGTAGCCCAGCTACGTCCCTATTTGAGTAAAGAGGACCTTACATCAGTGGTACATGCTCTGGTAACCTCACGTTTGGATTACTGTAATGCGCTTTACGTAGGGCTACCTTTGAAGACAGTTCGGAAGCTACAACTAGTGCAAAATGCGGCGGCCAGATTGCTGACAAGGACCAAGCGGTCCGAGCATATAACACCTGTTCTGGCCAGCTTGCACTGGTTGCCAATATGTTTCCGGGCTAGATTCAAAGTGTTGGTGTTAACCTATAAAGCCTTATACGGTGCGGGACCACGATACCTTGCGGAACGCCTCTTCCGATATGAACCGGCCCGTGCACTACGTTCTGCTACGAAGGCCCTCCTCCGGGTTCCAACTCACAGGGAGGCCCGGAGGGTGATGACAAGATCTAGGGCCTTCTCAGTGGTGGCCCCCGAACTATGGAACAGTCTCCCCAAGGAAGTACGCCTGGCGCCGACTCTGCTCTCCTTCCGGCGCCAGGTCAAAACCTTCCTATTCTCTGAAGCATTTTAAGTTACACTGATTTACTTTTAAAAATGTTTATTGTATTGGATTGTTGATTGTATTTTAGTATTATTTTGTTATTCATTGTATTTTTATGCTATTTTATGTTCACCGCCCAGAGAGCTATCGCTAGTCGGGCGGTATATAAATTTAATAAATAAATAAATAAATAAATAAATAAAATAGCAGACGTCCCTAGGAGCTAATTGGCGTCAAAGGGGAGGCTATGTGTTAGCTACTGAGAAATCTTCTCCGTGGCTGACTCACCTCCTTTCATTCTGATTCGAGTTGGGTAGCAGGAGATGGGAGCGCAAGCCTCAAGCAGGGGAATGGGGAGGCCCGTCTGGGACTTGGCCCAGTTCGCCTTTTCCATACCTTGCTGGAAACAGTCATGTCAGGGGCAACAGAAAAGCTGTGCCCATGATACAGACCTACACTGCACACACCACAGAGCTGTTCTTGGCCATAGCAGTAGGCATGTCCTGGGGCATGTGTCTTTACCCAGCCCTGTGACCCAGTCATAGATGCCAGGATCAGATGGGCTGTAGGAGGAGCCCCAGCCTGGTGGAGCAGTTTGGGTTTTACAAGCAGGGAGTCCCAAGTCCAGGTATGCAGTGCATCACCCCACACTAGAAAAGGTGGGGAAGGGCTCCCCCATGCAGTATTCAGTCAAGAAGAGTACTGCAGGGGCCAGCCTACCCTTTCTGCCCACCCTCCCCTTGACATCAGCACTGCCACCACCTGCTGTTTTGCCTGATAGGCCAGCCCTGCCAGGTGGCATCCCAGCAGGAGACAGTGCCCTCCCCCCACCTGACTGCCTTGTAGAAGTACACCCTGGCAGCAGCAGCAGCCACCACCCCTCTTGGCGCCTCCACGCAGTCCAGGGCACCCGAGTGAGCAGGGAGTGGCAGGGCTGCTGCTCCTGAACCTGTCAAACTCCTTGCCCTCCCCTCTTGGAGTCCCATCAGACTAGGCTCTCTACCCACCACTCCCTATCAGACATTCAAAACAGATATGGCGAAGTCAGAGCCTTTATTGAAGGGCATCCGGGTTAGAAGAGGCTGTGCTGTTCCTGCATGCTCTTGGGCACCTGGAGTGGACTGAAGCCTTATTACTCGTTTTGATGATTTTTTTGTGGGGATATTCTATGCTGGTTTGGAATTGCTGTTGTCCTTCCTGTGCAGGATGTAGTTGTTTTTAATGAAATTAAATAAATAATCCTGAAAATTTTTATATAAAGCTGGAAAAGCACCTTATGCAGAGGTTGTCAGTGGTTGCCCGGTTCAGCCACCACCTGCTCAGTTCCCGCCTATACTTTGGCATAAGATGTGCCCCCAAACCATTCACTGAGGCATACACAGCCATACACAACTCGTTTGCCTCTCCAAGAGAATTCACGGAATTATCTGCATGGAATGCTTGGAATTCCCCAAAGGAAATAAATTATAAATGTAATTGCATAATCATAATCCGATTGTTATGCTTCCACACGCATACACTTGACAGGCAGCTGCATCTCCACCCTGTGTTAAGGGGGCGTAGCCACCTCCGCGTTGAGTGACAGCCGCCCTCCCCTTCTTTGTTCCCCAGCAGGCTAAACAGGGCGTTCAGGCTACAACCAATCGGAGGCCGGCTCTATCCCAACGGAGGGAGGCGGGACAATACAGTTGATTAACGTTAAGCTCAGCCACTGGAATGCTACATTATGAGTGATTGGCATCCTTCTCCACCAATAGAAACTGGGAAGCTGGCTGCAGTCCAATCGCTGCCTGTATAGGGCGGAGCTACTCGTTCTTGTTGTCCTCTGCCTGAGCGAGAAGAGTCAAGTCGGTCGCTTTGCTTGTCAGGAAAGACGGTCGAGGGACTCCGGCTTGGGGGTGTTCGATTAATCGGCCGCATCGTCCCAGATAGTCGGGGACATGTCGAGGTGGGCGGGAGCCCGGCGGGCCGCTTGGAGGAGACGGGCGGCGGCGGCGGGTGTGACGGCTGAGGTGGCGGCGCCCGGTTCGAGTTGTTTGCGGAGACTTTGCTGCTCGACGGTGTGCAGCCCCTGAAGGAGCAGGCCTGGGATCGGGAGGAAAAAAGCGGCAGGTTGGTAACGGTGCAGCCTGTGGCCCGCAAGCGGCCGGACTACGCTTCCCGGCATGCCGCACGACAAGGCCTCCTCAGCCGACACATTCGACTTTGGCGCGTTGCCTCATGGGAGCGGGAGTTTCGGAGGCTTGGCTTAGATAAGGGTCTTTATGCGGCGCACGGCATCTTGGGAAGTGTAGTTTGTTTCTTCCCCTCTTCTCCCACGGTTGCGAAGAAGCCCCACCCCCGCGCGCTGCTCCCTTTCCGAGCGATGAAACCGGCACGGCGCGAACGGTCGTGGTGGGAAGAAGCCCACATGGCACGAGAGAGGCTGGTGCGGGAGGCGGCGGCGCGGGCGCAGGGTTGGAGTTCGTTGCTCCTCTGGCTGCTGCTGCTGCTGCTGCGGCCAGCGGGGGCGTGAGCTGCACTGCCGACGGAGCTCTGCCTTCTTTGGAGCTCAGTACCGGACGGGAGCGGGGCGGCTCCGTGGCTGCTGCTCCCAGGACCGACGCAGAGCTTGGCTGCTGCCCGGCGGGAGCGCTGGGTACCGGCTGCCGCTGCTGCTCCCGATCGGGCCAGGCAGGTCCGTGCCGAGCTTGGGCCTCGCCTCGGGGGCCGGGGCCAGCCCTCCTGGTAGATTCCCGGTGGGCAGCTTAGCTCCAGGGCTCCTAAAGCGGAGCCGAGGGTCGGGAGCTGGACTGAAGAGGGCGCGTCCTTGTGGGGCTCTTGCTGCTTCCCGTCTGCCTTCCCGGAAGCGTAAAGTTGCGTTTTGCTTGGTTCCTGTTTAGCTGGGTCTCCTCTGGGATTTATTACGCTAATGATCGGCTGCTTTTGTTGAGCCGAGAAGCATTTAGGCCCAAGCAGACGTTAACGGCAGAAAATCCCCAGAGCTGAAACGTCAGGCTTAGCGCTTTGAACAGCCAAAGAGCAAGGATCAAGCTGCCTTTTGCGCTAGGCTGTGCCATGCGGCTCCTTCAGACTCCCCTTCTTCCTCCATAGTGGACACACACACATCTACCTACCTATCCACAGTGGCTTCCTTAAGGTTCTGCTGGTGTATGTAATCACAGGGCTGCACCACAGCCACTGAGTGAGGTGTTGATCCTTGGGCGGCAGTCCCGGTGGCTCTTCAGTATCCTCTTTCCATCCCAGCCATAGGTGGTTCTAGTTGCCATCACAGGGCTAAAACGCATGCCGGCCAAGTCTTTCAGGCTCACCAGCTTGGCTTTACTTGCATTTAGCAGGATCAAACCGTTGTTATGAAGACCTGTCCCCCAAGCTATGCCTGGCTGGCCGCAGGGATTTTTCCAAAGGTGGGGGAGGGCAAAGTCAATATTCCCAGTGGTGGGCCCAGTCAGCCTAGTTGCTGTTCTCTTGGAGTCGCAGCGTTTCACCTTTTTCTTATATTAGCACAACAGAAAACAACAGAAACATTTATAACATTAAATGTCAGTTTATTATATTTTATTTTACCCAAAAGACACACCAGCCAATTCTAAGGTTGTGCAAACAAACTGAAACCAAAACAACCCACCTGGCGTAGAAGGTCTTTGTCTGCTCTTGTCTCTTTGCTGGCTGGGCTGGCAAGAGACCAGTCCCTCCCCACACCTTGTGCCTTCCCAGCCAGGAATATTCTCCCTCTTGAGTGCCTCCTTCAGAGGAGCTCAGAGGCTGTCCTGTTTGGGTTTAAACATGCATCTTCCAGCATGGATCCCACAACTGATCGCCACCCTTTTGAGGCCTGGTGCACTTCAGACAGAAAGTTGCTAGCTATTCATTTTTTGAAGACTAATGTTAAAAACTAACCACTGGATAATGTCTTCTCCACTCTTGCTCCACTCCAGCCCTCGCAGATGAAGGTGGCAACTGCATTTTGCCACAAGGAGGTTCATCAGCACCTCTGGCCTGTAATGCAGAGCAGAAGAGGAGACACCTGGTGGAGAAGAGGTGTGAATGACTTGTCCTGGGGGTGGGGGAGGCCAGGCCAAGCAGTATCGAGGATAAGGATGCTTCCAGGCTGTTCAGACTGCATTGCCTTTCCCCAATTCCATGCAGAGGGAATGTTTCCCCTAGGTCGGAAAATCCCAGGCACCTGGTCACCGTGAGGTTTAAAATGTTGGTGCTGGCACCTAGAAATGTGGCCTAAGTCTGCACTCTTGCAGGTGGACCTTGTAAGAAAGTGTCCAGAGACTGTGCAGGTTTTATTTTTCCCCTTGATAAAAGATGATGGGGTGAGTGGTTAGGAGGGAGCTATGGTCTTGGCCTGCCTTCCCCCTGGGAGCAAAGCCTGGAGTGGTCTATGGCTGCCTTCATAGCAGGGCTGAGGAGCAGGTGTGGCCCCTCAGATGTTGCTGGACTCCAACTCCTATCAGCTTCTTCCAGTGTGTTAATGGCCAGGGATGATGAGGGCAGCTGTATCCCAGTAATATCCTGAGGACATCCCTGCTTTATGGGTTTCAGCCAGCTCCTTTCCAGCAGGATGCTTTGAAAAGCAGAGTTGCCCCACCTGGGGATTTCTGGAGATGCCACCTCAATGCAGGGTCTTTTGTTGGATGGGTTCAAGGGGCTTGCCAATGTAGTCGTAGCAGCGTATCGTGATCCTGGCTGTGCTGTGCCCAGGCATGTCCCTGCCAGCTTCTCTGACCCTGCATATTCTTGGACCAGGCACCAAGGTCAGAAGCCAGCAGCCTATGCTTCTTTACAGGATCTCTGGTTACAGCACGGAGTTTAGTAGCTCTTCCAGATGCTGAGTTTCCAAAGCCCTAGAAGAGGAAATCTTGGGGATTGCTGTTGGCTTAGCATGCCCAGGTGATGCATCTGGTGCTGCTGTTTGTGATGAGTCAGATCCAAAGGCCTTAACATCTAGGCGTCCTGCTTCCCACAGCAGCCAGCCAGGGGCTCCTGGCACACTTGAGCTCTGCCCTCTGGGGTTGCCCCAGAGTTTGATACTTGGGGCTTTGTTCCCTCGTTTGGAAGTGCTTAGTAGGCAGCTCTTGCCCATTCACAGACCAGAGGCTGCCTCCTCCTCCTGCCCAGATCCTGACACATCTCAGAGGCATGTGGAAGTTGGCGGTTTGTGTGAAGTCTGGAACCAGAAGGCAGGTGCACTGTGAGCTCTCTGAGCTGGATGGCATTCCTGACTGAAGCTTTGGAAGTGTGGGCTGCATTCCTCTATGAGTCACTGCTGTAAGAGGTAGCATGTGGGGCTTCCCAAGCCAGAGCAGGCTTCTTTCCCTGCTAGACTTTTTGATCTGCCTTGACTTAGAGCCATACGACAATGGAACCAATGACCTAGAGAGGTAGTGGGCTTTCTGACACTGGATGCCTTCAAGAGGCAGCTGGACAGTCACCTGACAGGTGTGCTCTAACTTGGATTCCTGCATTGAGCAGGGTGTTGGACTCGATGGCCTTGTAGGCCCCTTCCAACTCTACTATTCTATGATTCTATGACGGTAGTGCCCCCTTGTGCAGCCTTCTGGATGGGCAGCAGATTCATCTGTTCTCAGAAATATTTCCTGATGGCCACTTATCTCTCCATCTTTGCCAGGAAGTTCCAACCTCGTAGTCGTAGCACTGACAATTCTTCCAGCACCAGGAGGCACGAAAAATGAAGTTACTGGAAAACTCAAGTTTTGAAGCCATAAACTCCCAGCTGACAGTGGAAATGGGAGACGCACACATCATTGGCAGGTGAGAGACAAGGTGGCTCCTCAGCTAGGAGAGAGAAATCTTCCTTGTTCATCTTGCCACGTGCCCCCCTCCTTTGCAGAGGAAACTGTGTACATCTGGTCCAACTTGCGCACAGTGCACAATGGGTACCATTTTTCCAGAAAACTATCCGGGCTTTGACATAACTTTTAGTTGATTGGAAATCTTTTGTTAGGAGGCTGGGGGTACGGGTGTGCTGGGAGACTTCTGTTCTTCCTCTTATCTTGTGTAAGCTGCTTTGATGAATGTGGTATATGTTGTTATGTGCCTTCAAGTCGATTACGACTTATGGCGACCCTATGAATAGGCGACCTCCAAGAGCATCTGTCACGAACCACCCTGTTCATATCTTGTAAGTTCAGGTCTGTGGCTTCCTTTATGGAATCAACCCATCGCTTGCTTGGCCTTCCTCTTTTTCTACTCCCTTCTGTTTTCCCCAGCATTATTGTCTTTTCTAGTGGGCTCCTGCTGGGAGGAAGAGTGAGATTTAAACCAAGTAATATATAAAGAAATAGATAGTAAATCATGTCTTCTCATGATGTGTCCAAAGTAAGATAACCTCAGTTTCATCATTTTAGCTTCTAGTGACAGTTCTGGTTTAATTTGTTCTAACACTCAATTATTTGTCTTTTTCACAGTCCATGGTATGCACAAAGCTCTCCTCCACCACCACATTTCAAAGGAGTTGATTTTTCTTTTATCCACTTTTTCACTTCAACTTTCACATCCATACATAGAGATCAGAAAAACTATAGTCTGAATGATCCTAACTTTAGTGTTCAGTGATCCTTATTTGATCTTTATATTATTCTGGGATGTTATTTAAATTGTATTTTGGCATTATGATTGCTTTGTTCTTCTTCTTTAGTTTTACTTTGATTTTCCTCTCCTGTTCATAGAGTTTTCATGGTAAGAGGTATTCAGTGGTGGTTTACCATTGCCTTCCTCTGAGTTTGGATGCATCTTAGAATGTGTATATAGATACTTTAAAAAGACTGGCTGCTTGAGACATTTTAGACAGCTGCTGGCATAAAAAAGTCTTCCAAAGATGCTAGATAATCAAAACCGAGGAGGGTACCTGCCGAATCTCTTCTGGGAGAGTGTTCTGTATCATGGGACTGGCGCACAAAATGCCAAACTTCTGGTTGAGGCCAGTCGAGTGTCTGTAACACTGAGGACAATAACAGTGCTCCTCCAGATTATCTCAGTGATTGGGCTGGGATGTAAGTGATCAAGCGGTCCTTAAGGTATCCTGGACCCAAGTTGTTCAGGGCTTTGAATCAACACAAGAGCCATAAACCTGGCCCGGTTCAGGTTTTTGATGGAAATGCAGCATCCATATTCCTAGCTCTCAGAGTTTGTTATGCAGTGCTTAAAAATAAGCCACTTGTGTGTGCTAAAGCCTCAGAAGCCAGAGGGCTAGCAGAAGCCAAATCTGCCTTGCTGCTAGCCTCCCTGTTGTGTCGCTGCAGCTGGCATGCCAAGAGCCTGGTGCCTGCCTCCCAAGTGTTTCCAGACTCAGTGGCCTGTAGGCGGCTCCTCCTCCTCTGGATCTGCCTGTGCCTTTCAGTTTCAGAAGTCTGCGGGGAGCCCCTGGCAACAACCCTTCTCTCCCACCCCCATTGTCAGGCTCAGAGTTGCATGTCTCCCTGCAGGATTGAGAGCTACTCTTGCAAGATGGCCGGTGACGACAAGCACCTTTTCAAGCAGTTCTGCCAGGAGGGGCAGCCCCACGTCCTTGAGGCCCTGTCCCCACCCCAGACCACAGGGATCAGCCCAAGCAGGTACGTGTGCCCCTGCTTGACCCCACACAGAGCAAGCTGTGGAGGTGAAATTGAGTCTTCAGCAGCCTTACCTGGCTGCCCACCTGAACGATCCTTGGAGATTGGTTGGCTGGGTCAAGAGTTGGCAGGAGGAGTCTCATTTTGCAGCACAAAGTTGGCTGAGTAGTGAGGAAGAGGAGGAGGCTCCCTTCGGGGGGGGGGGAGGAAGTGTGTGACAGCCTAGCACGGGGGGCAGGAGAAAATCTCAGAACTTCCTGTTCCCAGATTCCCCTCCTGTTCTGAGCAGGGGAGAGGAAATCTTGCTGGACTGTACTTCTCCCATCACCCCAATCATTGCCCCTGCTTGCTGAGGCTGATGGCAGGTGGGTGTCTAGCTATATCAGGCTCCCCAGCTGTCTGAAATGCCTCCCCTGCTCGAGATGTGAAGGCCTGGGAAAAAACCCAGAAAAACTCAGAAAAAAACCTGGGTTTTTTCCAAAGCCATTTTTGGGTTTTTTTTCTGAAAAATTGAAAAATATGAAGAAAAAATGGATTATGGAATGTTTTATTTTAGCATGATGAATAAAATGTTTCATTGAATCTTGGTCCCCCGCTTTTTCTCAGATCTTTTTATGGGAATGCATGCTTTATGTCTGACACTGTGGAGGACTAGCGGAGATATACATTTTTTTTTTTGTTATTAATGTTGATGGTTTCTTCTGTTTTTTAAAAATTGTTTTTTGCCTGCCCCATATAAACTGGCAAAACGAAGGAGGTTCCTTACAGTTCAGGATCTTGTAGATTCATTTGTTACCAAAAAAAGTAAAAATTTTAAAAAGTAAATTCAATTTGTAATAATTGTTTGAATAAAATGTACTTTTAATATACCAAATGTGATAATTTTATGCCAAACTAACTTGTACATAATTACATTTGATGTTCCTGAAGTAACAAAGTGACTTTCAATCTGTAAAAAGTGCTACTATTGCATTTTTTCCCAATTTTTCTGAAAATTTCCAATTTTTGCTTAAAACAACCCGGAAACCCCCCCTCTTCCCCCCCATTGCTCCAAAATTTCTGGAAATTTTACATCTCTAGCTTCTGCCCTCCGTGGAGCATCCCAGGCCCCAGGCAGTGTCGGAAAGCTTGTGGCCATGGGGCACCTCTTCCTAGCCTGCTGTCCCAAGATCAGGCAGTGCCTGCCCGAATCTTGAGTTTGCTCAGCAACAGGGAAAGAGCATGGCAGGTTCCAAAGCCCCGGGCTAGCCTGGGGGAGGTAACAGACCAAGCTGTCCTGTGTGCTAGGCTCAGCAAAAGCCAAAGCGGCGACGAGGAGGGGCCCCTCAGTGACACATGCAGCCGCAAGACCCTCTTCTACCTGAGGGCGACGCTGAACGAGTCCTTCCGGCCCGACTATGACTTCAGCGCTGCCAAGAGCCATGAATTCAGCCGGGAGCCAAGCCTCAACTGGGTAAGCCCCTCCCAGGCTAGCAGATCCCTCCTCGCCTCATCCGCGCAGCAGCTCCCACACACGCACCTTGCGAGGATGCCTGCCACGTCACCTTCTCGGCCCTCCCAGCCCCTGAGTGGGAAAGCCTGCCAGGGGGCGGGGTTTCCTTCACCTCGGGCCACAGGCTCCTTCACCTCTCCCCCATGTTGAGTAGGAAGACCCCCTGTGGGAAGCAGTCTTGCCTCCTCTTCTGTAAAAGATCTTTTGCCCCTGACTTTCACGGGATGCAGGTGGGGCACTATCCCTCTGGAAGAAAACCCCTCCCACTGAAGGCTCCTTCAGGGAGACCTGCAAAGCAATGCCCACGTCACCTGCCTGAGATGGCCTCTCCTTGGACATTCCCGGCCCCCTTTCCAGCTTGGAGGGCGGCTGGGTCCCACACGGCTCTCGCACTGGAACCAACATCCACTGCCCTAGACTGGCCCAACCTGGCCATCTCTTGGAGGATGCCTCCTTCTCAGTCTGGCCCGAGGCTTCTGCTTCACTGATCCCCTTTGCCCGGTCTCGGACTGGCTAGCCAGTCCCGTCTGTGGTCTCTCTCTCGGATCAGAGACTTCCTGCCTCCGGTGGAATGGGGCGAGTGGGCTGTGACTCCTTGTCGGAGCTTGGCAAAGTTACTTTTTTGAACTACAACTCCCATCAGCCCCAGCCAGCACGGCCACTGCATTGGGCTGATGGGAGCTGTAGTTCAAAAAAGTAACTTTGCCAAGCTCTGCTCCTTGTCTGAGTGCCGTGGTAACTAGTTCACTGCTGCCGGTGAAGGGCGCAACCCTGTGCCTTGACTGGGGGGCCTGTGCCAGCCCCTCTCCTTGCCTCCCACACGGGAGTGGCTGCAGGGCCCTCGTGTGGCGCAGGGAGAATCGCTCGCACCACTCCCTGTTTGCAGTGCAAGAACCCCACCAGGCTCCCCGGGTCTCTTGCAGGTGGTGAATGCCGTGAACTGCAGCCTCTTTTCGGCGGTGCGGGAGGATTTCAGTGCTCTGAAGCCTCACCTGTGGGATGCTGTGGACCAGGAGATCTGCCTCTCTGAGTGCGACATCTACAGGTGGGCTTGCAGCACTGCTCTGGCACAGAGCGGGGCGGGTGCGGGTGGAGGGGCTGTTGGTGGGGAATGGGCAGGCAGGGGGAGCGCCTCACAACTTCCCTTCTGCTGCTGCAGCTACAACCCGGACCTGGACTCGGACCCATTCGGAGAGGAGGGCAGCCTCTGGTCCTTCAACTATTTCTTCTACAACAAGCGACTGAAGCGGATTGTCTTCTTCACCTGCCGCTCCATCAGGTCAGAAGGGCCTCTGCCACGGTGGCAGGTGTCTAGGCTGGCCAGAGCCCATGGCTCCCTCTGCCCTCCAAGCCTCCTGGGCCAAAGGGCAGAGCAGGCGGTTGTGGGGAGGCCGGCGCTTACCGAGGTCTTGTTTCCCCAGTGGCTCCACGTACCCGCATCCTGAGGCTGGCAACGAGCTGAACATGGACCTGAGCGAGGACGACACGGTGGAGGAGGAGGCGGCAGCAGGTGCCTGTGACAAGGACGGGGGCAGCATTGCGGAGGACAGGTGAGTGGGCCAGGCAGGGGAAGCCCGGCGTGCCCTCTGCCCGCTGGAGCCTGCAAAAGCATGGAGACACCCAGAGATCCTGGCTGGGGGCAGCGGAGGAGGCCTCTCTACAGCGTGACGGCTGAGGCGATGTTCCCCTTCCGTGGCGGGAGACAAGTTGCTCGGGGGACTGGGCTTTGCCTCTCCCAGCAGCTGGAGGCCAAGGCTGTGGGGTGCTGAGGGCCTGCTTTCCTGTCTGCAGGAAACAAGTGATCTGCATGTGACTCTCCACGGATGGCGTTCCCCCAAACCAACCCAGCGTTGTGTTGCTTGGCCTGCCTGCCCTCCCGCCCTCTGGATGCTGCGTGATCAGCCAGTGCCTCCAGGCTCCCGGGATGCTGCCAGCCAGCCCGCCCCTTGCCCACCTGCACGCGCTTTTGGATCCTGGACGCTGAGGTTTTTGCGCCCCGTGCAGCACTGGAAACTTTGTCCTGCCTTTGCCGCCGTGCCCAAGCGGGCCAGGGCCGGCCAGAAGCACTTTTCTGTTCCTAATTCTGGTAGAGCAAATGCTGGCCGTTTGGAGGCAGCACCTGTTGGGGGCCAGGGCTGTGCCTCCCTCCCTGGGAATTGGTCTGTCAGTTTCAAGCTCCTGTCGGGCTCTTCCTGCCCCAGAGCCATGCTGGCTGCTCCTGTGGCCTCGGTCCTTACACTTCTTGATGCTGTAGCCTGCTAAAGACTGGACAGCTGGCAGAAGCTGCATTGACTGGGGGAGGGGGGAGATTCTCCCTCTTTTCCTTTTTTTAACCGCAAAAGACTTTGGCATCGAGTGACCCTGGACTGGCAGAAGCCCTGCTTCTGTTTCCCATGGCCGCCCTTGCCCCACTGCCAGGCAGCAAGTGACTTGGGGGCACCCTTTGCCACCCCTCTTTTAGATTCACTGGCTTATTTGCCGCCTCCTGTTTGTCTGTGTTGCCTAGCAGTTTTACTGTTGCAGCTATAAACTTTTTTTCCCTCCATGACTTAACATTATTCTGTCTACTTCCTGCAAGGAGAATCTGGATGGGGCCAGTGGGAAGGGTCTGCTCTGTGGTCTCCCCCCCCCCAGCCCTCTAGGAACTTGTTTGCTGCCTTGGAAGCTGTGCCTGGGAGGCAACAGGGCCCGGGGGGGTGGGGAGTTGTGGGCTTCAGTGGGTCAGCCTTCCCCTTCCGTGTTGCTCTTGCTTGTCCTGCCAAATCTCCCTCGCTCCTTTTGGGGCAGGCAGAGTAGCAGAGCAAAGGTCCTTGTGCTGGTCTCCCACCTTTTTCGCACCCCTGAAAGGATGAGTAAAATCGACTAGGAAAGTGGTATTTTTTTTTAAAAAAAGCTTGAATTCTTTTTCTTCCTCTCCCCCAGGAATTCTGCTCATATGTCACAGCAGCTAATTGTCCATGCAGATGGACAAGGCAGACAATGATATTGGAGGGTTGAGTAGTACTGCTGAAGGCTGCAGTTGGTTCTGGTCCAGGCAACCTTCATCTGCCCCTCCTGCTGTCGCCCCAGTCTGGTAAAATGGCAGCTGTGTGGGCCTGGACCGTGGTCTGGCTCTTGAGAAGGGCTATCATGCCATCATCCACATGTGCCAGTACTTTGAAGTCTCATTCCCTACCCTTTTCCATCTAGTAAGGCCTGGTCGCCACCACCCCTCACATGCAAGAGGTAAGCAGGCCCTGAGCTCGGTTCTTGGCAGAGGGGACTGTGACAACTGCAGCTGAAGGTCTTCCTGAGCCTAGACGGTGACCTGGAGTGCTGATACCAGTCTCTGACACCATCAGTTTGGGTTGTGGAAGCCTGGAGCCAAAGTCAGAGGCCCACCCTGCAGAAGGAACCTGCAAGAACCTCACCCATTGAGTGTGGTTCAGGCCCTCTCCTAAGCCACCTTTGGATTGTTCCAGCCCACAGGCAGCACCGGTGCAAATGGAACGGGAGAGACATTGATGGTGGAGTCCATCTTGGCCTTTTCCATTGGCTGCTGCACTTTTGAAGCTGCTGTGATGGGGTGTTTTTTTCACTTAAAACTTGAGGGATGAACGAACAAGCTGCACCTGAGAGACTCGTTTGCAGGGTGGCTTGAAACGGAAGGAAGGGAGTGTGCACCACACTCTGTGAAGGGCTTCCCATCTGACCTTAGTAAGAATGTGCTTGATTTACAACTTAATTCCTGATACTTTATATAGAAAGATGGGTTGAAAGTCTCATTCACCGATGACACTGCCCCGTTCTCCACTTCGGTATTTCCCCCTTCCCCCCCAAAAAAGAAAGGCACGCGGGGAGACAGGGTTCACCAAACACTTAGTGTGTCTAGAAAAATGACAGCAGAATTTTAAAAAAATCTTTCAGCAATAAGTTTTGAAATAATTTCTGTACAAATATTTGTAAACGTGTGGAAACTATTGCCTGAGCATTGCATTCTCTGGAAAAATACGTGATGTGGAGACAGAAGAGCTTGGGCAGCCTGGGGGCCCCTCACCTGTGGTGCTTGGGGGATGGGAGGGGCTGCACAGGGTCACAAGATCCAATTCCCTTTACATCTGGAACTGCTGCACCTTCCTCGCTTGTTGGCTCTTCCACCAGTCATAAGGACTGTAGAAATCACTGAGCCAAAAACCCTCCAGATGCAGAGGGCCAATGGAAGGAGGAATCAGAATAGTAGAGTTGGAAGGGGCCTACAAGGCCATCAAGTCCAACCCCCTGCTCAATGCAGGAATCCAAATCAAAGCATTCCCAACAGATGGCTGTCCAGCTGCCTCTTTAATCTCTCCAGTGTCGGAGAGCCCACTAGCTCTCTAGGTAATTGGTGCCATTGTTGTGTAGCTCTAACAGGAAGTTTTTCCTGATGTCCAGTCGAAATCTGGCTTCCTGCAACTTGAGCCCATTATTCCGTGTCCTGCACTCTGGGACGATCGAGAAGAGATCCCGGCCCTCCTCTATGTGACAACCTTTCATGTACTTGAAGAGTGCTATCATATCTCCCCTCAGTCTTCTCCAGGCTAAACATGCCCAGTTCTTTCAGTCTCTCCTCATGGGGCTTTGTTTCCAGTCCCCTGGTCATCTTTGTTGCCCTCTGAACCTGTTCCAGTTTGTCTGCATCCTTAAAGTGCGGAGACCAGAACTGGGTGCAGTACTAAAGATGAGGCCTAACCAGTGCTGAATAGAGGGGAACTAGTACTTCCCGTGATTTGGAAACTACTTCTGTTAATGCAGCCTAAAACAGGATGAGAAGTAGTTTGTGCTGTTTAGGAGCCCTTGGGCAAGGGTGGCTTAAATTGACTTTACCTGGACCTGTCTGTTTCAGCTGCCGGAGGCAGGCTTTTCAGTCACGCTGGGCTGGTCGTTGGGCTCGTATTCCTCTTTTCCCAACAGAAGACCCCATAAGGTTCCCCTGCATGGGCAACTGCTGCTTGAAAGGCCTGCCCAGGTCCTGAGGGTCATAGTTTGTAGCACTTCAGCACTCACAGAGCCTCATCTTCCTGTTCTTGCTGGTTCCAAAGGGCAAATTGGAGGGGTGGGGGGAGAGACCAGCAGCCTCAGTTTCTTGATCTGGTGCAAGAGCTGTGGGACGCACAGGGCCTCTAACCTGCCCTTTATGCTGTTGGCTTGCAATGGGGTTTCTAGGGTGCCAACACCTGGCATGTGCATTGGCAGCAGCTGTCCAGGTGCCTGCTACTTACTCCCCTTCCTGCTACGCTGGACTGCAAAGCAGCCACAACTGGAGATGTGTGACTGTGAAAGGCATTTGAAGGGGAACAATTCCCCCCCTTGCTTTAGTCCTGATGTGCAGTTCTTAAGGCATTCATTACAAAGGCTGTGTGAGCACTTCAAGGCGCAGAGCCTAGGTGGGTAACTAAAGTCTGACTTTTACTTAGTCATCAGAAGTCACTCCTTGCTAAAAAAAAATATTGGGCTCCATTGTGAATTGTGCTCTGTCTCTAAATGTGCACTGGAGTAATACAGAAAGATGCCTAAAAAATAAAATAAGGCAGGATAGCAAATGTCACCCTCCACTGGAGCTCTTGAGGAAAGGAGCCATTCTCACAAACCTCTTTTGGTTGCAACTGTTTTTTCAAGAGAGTCTGCCATTTTGGAGATAAAAGTGATGAATATGGAGGGGGGAGAGAGGCTTCACTTTTCTGCAAGGACGGAGAAATGAGCTGGCAAGCTTACAGGGGAGGGCTCCCTTCTACATCGTAACAAATTTGCATCCTGAGCCAACCTGATGCCCATGTGCAAGTACAGGCAGGTCAGAGACCTCTGTTCCCTGTATATTATTATTTTACTACCTATTCTTCACCCGGAGGTCCCAGGGTGGGTCACAACAATTTTAAAACGCATAATTAAAACAGTTAAAAACCACCTAAACAACATTACAGAAAATAGGGCGGGTCCTAAAAATGTACATCTCAGGTGTCGAAGGCCAGGGTAAAGAGGGTAATGAGGACTAGCATCCCAGCATGTACTCTACCCCCCCACACACACGCACACGTGTGCCAGGGCGCCCTGCCCTGCTCTCGGTATCCTGGATGGCTAAAGGGCTATCTTGGCCTGCCAGAAACAAGCATGGTCTCCACGGCAACTCTGGTCTCCACGGCAACGTGGCTCTCTCAGCACTGCAGGCCCTGAGGTAAACGGCGCTGCCCTGTGGGGAATGAGGAGGTTTGAGGGGGCCAGCAAGCCGTGGGGAGGCTCTCCTCCTGCCACCAGAGATGTGGCTGGAGGGCAGGGCAGGCTCTGGCCCCACTGGGGTTACCGTCTCCTCCTCCCACGCCCTGCTCCTGTGCTTTTCCAGGCAGCCATGCTGCTCTGCCGCCAGGCCCCTGCCGACTCTGGCAAGTCTGGCTTCTCTCTCCTTCAGGCCTGGGCCGGAGGCTCTCCTCTGGCCTGTGGGCAATCTTCCCTGCCAGCAGCTGGAGCAGAGGCATTCGGTTCGGGGCCCTACCTGGCCTCAGGCCCGCCACCACCTCTCGCCTCGGCTACACCGCTCCCCAGTCTGCACTGCAGTACTGTGGGGTGAGAGGAATGGGGTGGTGCTCCCGGGAGAAAGTTGAGCAGCATTGCGTTCGGGGCTGAGAGGCCCCTCTCCTGCTTGTGCCTCCAGGGAGTTTGTCATTGGGATCTGGGCACCTTTTGGCCCAGCCTCTCGGGGGAACGGGGAGAAGCACATGGACGGTAAATGGAGGTGGCACATTGGGGCATTTTTAGGGCTTCAGTTTTGTGGGTTTGTGCGTAGTAGGGTGTTGTCACTTTGAGCACCCGTTGGATGAAAATGCAATTGGTAGGTTGAACAACTGAAGGGGCTGGTTTCTGTAATGCTTTCTTTTGCTTTTTAACATGTTATTTTATCATGTTGATTGACTGTCTAAGCTGCCCTGGAAAAATTATATTTGGTGGGAGGGATATCAGTTTATTAAAAAATAATATATACATAAATATTTATGTATGAAATGTGCATCCCTTCTTTTCTTTAGCAGCATTGCTTCCCCCAGGCACCTGGTTGGCCACTGTGAGAACAGGATGCTGGACTAGATGGGCCACTGGCCTGATCCAGCAGGCTCTTCTTACGTTCTGATTGCCAGGCTGCTTGCATGTTTCCTGTAAAACACATACAGTTTAAACCAAGTTAAATACTAATTCTATAAAGGTTCACTCATCTGTCATAGAAAGCATGAGCCTGAAAGGTAGAAGTGAAGTGAATTGTTTCATTGCTTGAAGCCAGAACTGATTTGCCACTTATGCAGCCCCTCCCTGTCCTGGGCGTAATTGTCAAGGGTGCCTGTTTTTCTGTTGCTGTTTTTTTGCATCCAGAGAAGGACAGTTGTTGTTTTTTAAAGGCTCAAATCAGGCACCCTTGAAAGTTGGCGCAAGTGTGCAGGATCTGTTCAGGCGCAGCACAGCATGCTAGAGAGATATTTTCTCAAGCCTCTTCAGCAGCTGCTAGAATCAATCAAGTTTTTATGCTGCCCTGTGTGGCTTTGGAGAGATCTGAGCACCCTCCTGTGGGTGGATGGAGGAGGAAAACCAAACCTAATGCTGGGCATGGAAAAAGTTTTTGAAAACAGCATAGGAGCAGGAAGGGTGGGCTGGGAGCCTAAAGCACCATCCCACCCCACACCTAAGGGTGAAATTCACTGTTGGGACAGGGGGGTGAGGGTGTTGCCATATTAGGCATTTAGTGCGCCATTGCTGTTCTTCATTTTTCTTACTGTTATGGGGCATCCCATGACACCATCATCCCATCATTGCCATCAGGCATTTTCCCTCTGGTCCTTCTGTGGAAAAGTGAACCTATCACTGCTCAGAGTACTTTCTTTTTTTGGTAGTCCGTGGGACAACTCATGGTGACAAATTACCATGGCTCAAACACAGCTTAGTGTTATGCAAGAACAAGCACAAGGCCTGCTTAGCTTCAAAGGGCTTATTGAGGGACTCAAATCTCCTCCCTCCCCACGTGCCTATGACATGCCTACTGCTGTGGACAGGGACACATAGCTGGAGGAAAAGCATATAAAAAAGCCCAGTACTCTCAATAAATGTGAAGGAGCGTCCATTGTAATTCTGCTTTATAGCTCACAACAGAAGAGGAATGACTGGGTAGCGCTAGGAGCCTGGAAGCAGACCAAGTTGGAAAGCAAATCAACTGCGGAAGTTGCCCACCTGCCCCGATCCCTGTATCTAATTGCTGCAGGCCTATTATTAGTATTAGCATTAATTACATTTATTAGTCGCTGTTCTTCATAAAAATGACATACAATAAAAATATTAAAAGCACTATAAAACTGACATGACTAAAAAAGTTTTTAAAAAAATACATAGATAAGAGGGTACAATGTCAGAAACCTTCCAAAAAAATAAAGAGCCAAATGCTTGGGAGAATATTGTTTTTACCTGGTGCCTAAAAGATAATTATGGTGCCAGGCATGCCTCCCTGGGGAGAGCTTTTCATAAGTGGGGGGCCACCACTGAGAAGGCCCTCTGCACTTTCCTCAAAGGGGACACACAAAGAAGCACCTCAGATGTTGAACGTAGGATCCAGGTTGGTTCGTATGGGAAGAAGCAGTCCTTGAGGTATTGGGGTCCAGAGCCATATAAGGCTTTATAGCTCAAAACCAGCACTTGAAATTGAGCCCGGAAACTAATTGGTAGCCAGGGCAGCAGTGCCAAACTTGGCATTATGCTCTCAGACGGTCTTGCCCTGGTGAGGAATCTGGCTGCCAAATTCTGCACCAGCTGCAGTTTCTGGACAGTCTCCAAAGGCAGCCCCATGTAAAACACACTGCAGCAATATAGCCTAGGCTACAAATCAGGCTATCCCTGTCTGAACAGAGTAGTAACTGGGCTACCAGCTGAAACTGAGGGAAGGTACTCCTTGCCATTGAGGCCACTTGAACCTCAAGTGACAGTAATGGATCCAGAAGTACCCCCAAGCTACGCACCTGTTCCTTCAGAGGGAGTATAACCTCATCCAGAACAGGCCACATCCCTTCCATCTGGCCTAGGGAACCGCCCACTAACAATGCCTTAGTCTTGTCTGGATTGAGTTTCACTTTATTGGCTGTCATCTAGTCCATTACTGAGGCATGACTAGCTCATCCACTGCCGCACCTGGAGATATAAAGTAGAGATAGAATTGTGTGTCATCAGCATATCGCAGACAACTTCATATCTCTGGATGACCCCACTCAGCAGTTTCATATAGATGTTAAATAGCCTGGGGGATAAAATCGAACCCTGAGGAACCCCACACTGAAGGCCCCATGGGGACAAACAATACCGCCAAGCACCACCCTCTGAGTGCGACCATCCAAGTAGGACTGGAAACAATGCAAAGCAGTGCCATCCACCCCCAACTCAGACAGCCACTCCAGGAGAATACCGTTGCTGATGGTATCGAAAGCAGCTGAGAGATCAAGGAGGATTAATAGGGACATACTCCATCTATCTCCGACATGGTCATCATACAGGGTGACCAAGAGACAGACAGACACACACCCTCTACCTCTTTTGTAAAGCTGTTGGTCCTCCCCTCCCACACCCTGCCCCTTCTCTCGGACCTCTCGCGCCACCAGGGAGGGATGACTCCTCAGCAAGAGCTGCTAAATGAAGGGAAACTGGATGAGTGCAGATGTTTTTCAGATGTGGCCTTTGCCAACACTGCCATTGCTTTCCAAGAAGTGCTTCATTTCAAGAGGGAGGGAGGGAAGGGGGTGCTGGGGCTCCTGGCTTGACTTGGCAGCCTTGTCTTACCCGAGTGTGGTTGTGTTGTGCCAATTCGGGTTGTTCAGTGATGAGGCAAAAGCACTCTGCACTTTTACAGAAGCACCTCTTGGTTATGTTTCAGGTTCCAGCACTGGAAACAGGTTCGACATCCACTTCTGTGGGCTCTTGAGGAGGCGTTTCTTTTGCCCTACAGCACCCTGTGTGTGGATGAATCTCCCTGCTCTCTCCTGAAGCATGGAGTCTGCCTTTAGGAGCACGGCAGGACTTGCAGGGACAGTGGCCATGCAGAGCAGCCCCTGTAAGTAGGTCTGCCTGAGTTTGCTGGCTCCACTTGGGGATCCAGAGACTCCGGCTTGGTGTGCTCATCATGTTGAGTAAAGCCAGGAACAATCCCCAATGTGTGGGGCTCTCTGGGGCTCATGTGGGGCTCCCCAGAGACAAAAGGGTACAAGTGAGTACCTCCTGCAGAAAGGGATCCTGAAACAGCACAATACTCAGGTCACTCGCACCATCCTTATCTGCTCCTCCCTTCCTCCAACAGCAGGGAGACGAAAGCGGCTGCACTGCCAGTCACAGCCAGCCAAAAAGAAGATAAAGGAAGACGAGGAGGTGGAGAAGCAAAAGCAGAATGAGGCGGCAGAGGCGCCCCAGAGCAGACAGCAGAGCAAGGGGCGCACGCTGTGGCGCAAACTCCAGGCGGGCTTCCGTCATGCTTTGGAAAGGGTAAGTTTCTGGTGCTGGGAGAGGCTGGCTGTCCTTCTGCGA
Organism: Rhineura floridana; assembly: GCF_030035675.1. Taxonomy (NCBI): domain Eukaryota; kingdom Metazoa; phylum Chordata; class Lepidosauria; order Squamata; family Rhineuridae; genus Rhineura; species Rhineura floridana. The sequence continues at coordinate 322,308,036 of NC_084480.1, read as the reverse complement.
GTAGGAGGGAAGTCCAGGTGTGGCAGCGTTCAATTTAATGTGGAGGGAAGTAGAATCATAGAATAGTAGAGTTGGAAGGGCCTATAAGGCCATCGAGTCCAACCCCCTGCTCCAGTAGTAGCAGCACCTGGGATTAGGAGAGGTGTCAGGGCTCCAGCCGCTTGGACCTGCTCAGAAAATAGCACTCTGCCTGTCAGTGGCATTCTATGACTGCTTCGGGTGTCCCGGAAATGTTTCCTGGCACTGCAAATAGGTCTTTCAAGGCCTAAACTCTGGTTCAAATGAAGCCCTACATGGAAGGGAACATCCAGTGGCTTCAGATACTTCTTCACGGTGGGAGCAGGAGGCTCTTCTTTTCCTGCTCTGCACATAAGAACAGTCCCATGTCCTCACAATGGCCAACCAGATGCCTCTTCTGGGAAGCCCACAACAAGCCCTGAGCACAACAGCAGCATTCTCCCCATTTGTTATTCCCAGCAACTGGCATCCAGGGCCAAACTGCCTCTGGGAGCACAGGTAGATCATGGCCATCATGACTAGTAGCCAATGAGAGTCTTAACTTCCATGAATTTGTGCAATCCTTTTTTAAAAGACATCCAAGTAGGTGACCACTGCTACATCTTTTGGGAGCAAATTCCTTTTTTTAATTATGTGCTGAGTTCTTATTTAGGCTTGCACAGCATATTCCGGTTGTAAGAGCTACCAGAGCTGAGACCCAAATAATATAACGTAGGTCATGCAGGGGGATGACAGTTGCTGCTGTTGCCTCCTCCTCCCCCTCCTCCCCCTCCTCCCCCTCCTCCTCCTCCTCCTCCTCCCCCTCCCCCTCCTCCCCCTCCCCCTCCTCCCCCTCCTCCTCCTCCCCCTCCTCCCCCTCCTCCTCCTCCCCCTCCTCCCCCTCCTCCTCCCCCTCCTCCCCCTCCTCCTCCCCCTCCTCCTCCTCCTCCTCCTCCCCCTCCTCCCCCTCCTCCTCCTCCTCCTCCTCCCCCTCCTCCCCCTCCTCCTCCCCCTCCTCCTCCTCCTCCTCCTCCCCCTCCTCCTCCTCCTCCCCCTCCTCCTTCTCCTCCCCCTCCCCCTCCTCCTCCCCCTCCTCCCCTCCTCCTCCTCCCCCTCCTCCCCCTCCTCCCCCTCCCCCTCCTCCCCCTCCTCCTCCTCCTCCCCCTCCTCCCCCTCCCCCTCCTCCCCCTCCCCCTCCTCCTCCTCCCCCTCCTCCCCCTCCTCCTCCCCCTCCTCCTCCTCCTCCTCCTCCTCCTCCCCCTCCTCCCCCTCCTCCTCCTCCTCCCCCTCCTCCTCCTCCTCCTCCTCCTCCTCCTCCTCCTCCCCCTCCTCCCCCTCCTCCCCCTCCTCCTCCTCCTCCCCCTCCTCCTCCTCCTCCCCCTCCTCCTCCTCCTCCTCCTCCTCCCCCTCCTCCTCCTCCTCCTCCTCCCCCTCCTCCTCCTCCTCCTCCTCCTCCTCCGCCCCCTTCGCCTTGCACTCTTAGCCAGAGTCTACATTCATTTCACTTAAAACTAAAGCCTCACAAAAGCAGCAGGTATTACTCACTCCCTTCCCATGGGGCCTTCATGGATATGTTTCTTTCCACTTTCTAGGCATTTAGGAGAGCCTTAATTTGTAGAAGTTACAAAAACCTCAAAAGATCTGGTTGGTAGTAGAATATGAACAACAAATCATCGCGGGGGTGGGGGGAGGCATAGACAGTTTTAAAGCCAGAGTCACATTGGCCGATGGCCACTCTAGGCGGCTTATAAATTAAAGTTTATCATTAGTTTATTATTATTTATGTAATACAAGGGAAAGGACATTTATTATTGTTTCTTGTTATGTGCCTTCAAGTCGATTAGACTTATGGCAACCCTATGAATGAGCCACCTCCAAGAGCATCTGTCGTGAACCACCCTGATCAGATCTTGTAAGTTCCGGTCTGTGGCTTCCTTGATGGAATCAATCCATCTCTTGTTTGGCCTTCCTCTTTTTCTGCTCCCTTCTGTTTTCCCCAGCATTGTTGTCTTTTCTAGTGAATCATGTCTTCTCATGATGTGTCCAAAGTAGGATAACCTCAGTTTCATCATTTTAGCAGAAATCAGGTGGCACACAAACATATAACAAAAACATTTACTGCAAAGTCTGGCTGAAAACCAGCTTTGCTTTTGTCCCCAGATAAGACAGGGAAGCCCAGGCACGCTTGCATCGTTTTAGGAATGAAAGTCTGTCTTCCCAAACCAGGTGCTGGCAGCGGCATGGCTGGCATCTGCTGTTCAGAACAAAGAGAATAAACTAGCTGGGACTCTGCAAGTTTGAATCTGAGCCCCCACTTTCTTAATAGGGAGAAATTGTTGATTGTCAGAGTGACGTAAAAAAATAATCTTTTTAAAATTGTATTGTATTTATTGAATATTTGTTGACCACCCAGAGTTCTGTTAAAACATTCAAAATAAGTCATTCAATTTCTATCACAGTGTGATAGGCAGAACAATTAAAAACTCAGAGCACAAGGGGGCATGAAAATATCTTGCTGCCAGAGGTGGCTAGCAGGGTATCCATAGCACTTAAGTTTCAACTTTTGAGCAAAAACAGATTTTTCTGTCCCATATTGTATAAGCCATGCAGTAAATAGACACCCCATGTCAGATCTACAAATCGGAACTCTGAGAGCTCCATTCAGCCAAATGCTGTTCCTTGCCTCTCCTTCCTCCTCCTCTTTGTAGATGAAGAATGAGGAGATGAAAGTAACCTACCTGAGCCATGGCCTACAGCACCTCTGCCGCATTGCCTTGGTCAGCCCTGTGCGCTACGTGACACATGATTCACACAAGAGGATTTTTGTGGTGCTTGACTCAGAGAACATGTTGCACTTCGTGAGGGAGGACGGCTCCTACAAGAGTGGCAAGAGAGCACCTGCTCCCATGACGGGGCTCTTGTATGCCACTCAGGTCAACCAGTTTGTGGCCTGGGACGATGGGGGGCTCCAGGTCCTGGACTCTGGCTTCCAGCTGCTCTCCCAGGTGCAGTCCACCCTGCCAATCCGATGTGGCCTTTATAGCGAGTATCTGAACCGGATTGTGACAGCTGGAGACGGAAACTTCACCATCTGGGACTTCCGCTATGGTTTCCGGAGTCTGCAGTGCCGCGTTATTGTGACCGAGGGCCTGGGGCCTGGTGATGTCTTCAGCCACCTAGCCTTGGATGCCAGTAGCACTGATCCCCACCGCTGTTTTGCCTCTTGTGACACGGGCGCTGCTGCCTTTGATGTCTCCAAGGGAAAACTCATGTCTTTCAAGAAGGAGCTTCACAGCAGGTGAGGAAGCCTCTCTTGGCCCCTGCACAGAGCTGGCCTCCTGGCAGGGAGAGAAGCCCTTGGGAACAAGGTACTGCCAGGGAGGGAGGAATGGGCGTTCTGCACCTTCCACTGTAGCAGGTTCTGTCTTGCTCCATCTTTTACTGTTTAAGGCTTTAAAGGTGACGATAAATCCTGCACTTTTTGAATTGGGCCTGGAAACAGACCCGTAAGTCAGTGCGCAGAGTTGCAAGTGTTCCAAAAGGCCTCCCAAATGCATGCAGGAACCAGCTGTGGATCCTGAAAAGTGCAGTATTTTGCAGGGTTTTGTTTTTATTTTCAAAAGTAACTTTCAACAGAATTTGCAACTGCTGTGGGAAAACAATGGTGGCACAAGTGTTCTTCAGGACAACCTTGCTCACTGTGGCTTGTTCTGAGGAAGGACACCTTCCGTGGAGCACAGTGCTGAGACGGCCAGTGCTGCTGCCAGAGGAGAAGGAGCCGCCATGCTCCATCAGGCTGCCTCAGGTGGGGCAAGGTCACAAGTCTTCACGCCATGCTTGTGGGCCTCCCATTTGGCCCTGGTTGGCCTGTGTGGGTAATTGGATGCTGGACCGGATGGGCCTTTGGTCCAGTCTAGCAACCAAACTCTTCTTACGCTTTTATGGCTTTGAAGGGCATGACGGCCAAGCTCAGGGACACACAAAAAGAACGGTGGATGTATGGAATTCACTCCCACACGTTGTGGCGATAGTCAGCCACCAACCTATGTGGCTTTCAAAGGGGAAGAGGAGTGTCAAGGGCTACTTCACGCACGTCCTGCTATCAACATGCCCGGAACATCTGGCTTGCTGCTTTGTGGGGGAGAGGGGGCAGGAGGATGCTGGGACGGGTGGGCCAAGCTGGGTGTGATTACGCCAGAGCTGCTGCTCCTCCTCTTACCAGGGGTCTTCCCCCCTCTCCTCCCAGGGTGATCACGGATATCACTTACTGCGAAGCGATTGGCTGTGCTATTACAGCCTCACGAGACACCACCATCAAGGTCTGGGACAAGAACTGGCACATTCAGACGGTCTTTGTGGGCCATACTGGTGAGTGTGGTGGTTGCATCACGTGGGCACACACAGTGAGGGTGGGGAGGAAAGGGCAACTGAAAAACCCCTCCTCCCCTCAAGGGATTGCTCAGACAGTCTTTGGCAAGAAACCCCTCCCCCTCCCCCCTTGCGCTCCAGGCTCCAGAGTGCCAACACCTACAGGGCCTTTGCGGGGGAGGAATGCCTAATCACCAGGGAAATATGAGTCCTTGGCAACACATACCTGCCCAAACCGCTAAAGGCATAAGGATGCCAAATAGCTGCTGATTGTGAATTTCTCTAATCCTTTTATAAGGTCCTCCCATGGACGGCTTCCTCTTTGCTCATCTGCTGTGCTCACTGGCCTGTGTGTGCTGTTGTTTAACACCAGACTGTTACACAGCAAGACCACACTCATCCATGATCTGATCATGAATGAAGGTGCCGATTTGGTGTGCATTACCAAGATTTGGGTGGGTGAGTTGGGAGGAGTTGATCTGGCCCAGCTTTGCCCACCTGGATACTCGGTGCAACACCACCACAGGCTGCAGGGATGGAGGGAGGGGTTGCTGTGGTCTACAGAACTTCTATCTGTGTCTTGGAGCTGGTTGTGGAGGCCTGCACCTGGTGTCGGGCCAAGGAGACAGTAAACTAGGGTTGCTGCTGGTGTACTGTCCACCCTGCTGCCCAGCAGCTTCTCTGACCGAGCTGGCAGAGGCCATCTCGGCTGTGGCGTTGGAGGAGCCCAGAACGAAGGTGCTGGGTGATTTCAATGTCTATGCTGAGGCTGCCTCTAGTGTTCTGGCTCGGGACTTAATGGCCTCCATGATGACCATGGGGCTGTCTCAAGTTGTCACCGGCCTGACGCATAGGGCAAGGCACACCCTTGACTTGGTTTTTGCTCCAGATGGAGGAAGGTGTAGTCTGGAGATGGGGTGGTGGTGGATGTCACCCCATTGTCATGGTCAGATCACTTCCTGGTGAAGTTTACACTTATGGCTCTGATCTTCCCTTGCAGGGGTGGTGGATAGATTAAGATGATCCGCCCCTGGAGCCTAATGGAATCCACTGGATTCCTGAATGCCCTGGGGGAGTTCCCAGTAGATAGAGCAGGTGACCCTGTTGAAGCCCTTGTCACACTGTGGAACAGCGAGGCGCGTCGGGCTCTTGACACGGTTGCCCCCGAGCACCCTCTCCGGCATTGTGGAGGCTGGTTTGCACCTTGGTACACCAGTGAACTAAGGGCAATGAAACAGGCTAGACGACGGCTAGAGCGCAAGTGGCGAAAAATGTGCTGTGAGGCCGATTGGGCACGAGTAAAACATCATAACCGTGCCTACTGTATGGCGGTGAGGGCGGCGAAGAAGGCCCACTTCTCTGCCTCCATCACATCCTCAAGTAGCCGTCTGGTGGAGCTTTTCCGTATTGTAAGGGGTCTGTTTACATCAACTCCAGGAAATGGAGTCTTAGACCCTTGAGAGGTCCACTGTGAATTGTTTGCAAGGCACTTTGAGGGTAAAGTTGCTTGCCTCTGTAGCAATCTTGTCGCTAGAGGCCCATCCACATCTACTGTAGTTCCCTGTGAGGTGTGCGGTGCAACATCTGCTGCAACTTCTTGGGATCAGTTTCAGTTGATGTGGCCCGATGATGCGGACAAGATGCTTGCAACAATGCAGCCAGCAACATGTTCTCTCAAACCTTGCCCTTCTTGGCTTATTAAAGCTTGCCAAGGGGGTTTGACCAAGTGGATCCAGGGTGTGGTCAACGTGAAGTTGCAGGAGAGAGTGGTTCTAGCTGCCCTGAAAGAGGCAGTGATCTGACCACTCCTGAAAAAGCCCACCCTGGACCCGTTGGTATGTGACAATTATCACGCTGTGGGTTGGTGGTTCCTGAGTGCAGATAATTGGTCAGTTGCCTGCTTTGGATGAGGAAGTACTCCCTCTGAAAGAGCAGGTCCATAGCCTGGGGGTGCTCCTGGATCCGTCTTTGTCGCTAGAGGCCCAGGTCACCCCAGTGGCTAGGAGTGCCTTTTACCAGCTTCGGCTGGTAAGACAGCTGTGGCCATTTCTGGACCGAGATAGCCTGACCACTGTTGTCCACGCACTGGTAACCTCTAGGCTGGATTACTATAATGTGCTGTATGTGGGGCTGCCCTTGAGGTTGGTCTGGAAGCTGCAGCTGGTGCAAAATGTGGCAGCAAGACTGCTCACAGGCAAAGTATTGCCAACATGTCACCATGCTGCTGAAAGAATTGTACTGGCTACCTATTAGCTACCGGGCTGATTTCAGGGTTCTGGTTTTGATGTACAAAGCCCTATACAGTTCGGGACCAGGATACCTGAAAGACCATCTTACCCCTTATAGACCCAGTCAATCACTGCGCTCTGCAGGTGAGGGCCTCCTGCAGATACCATCTTTTCAGGAGGTCTGTTCTGCACAATATAGGAAACGGACCTTTATTGTGGTGGCACCTATCCTGTGGAATTCCCTCCTTAAATATTAGAGAGGTGCCATCTCTGTTATCTTTTCGGCACTTACTGAAGACCTTCCTCTTTCAACAAGCCTTTTGAGTTGAGACCTTATCCCAGCATGTGTCTCTGTTGGAATTCCTTCTTAAGATGTTTTTAATTTTTTTAAAAAAATATTTTGTTTTAATATATTTTAACGTCTGTTCTTATGATGTTTTATAGTGTTTTAGTGTTTTGTTTGCCGCCCTGGGCAAACTGGGAGGAAGGGCAGGATATCAATTTAATTTAATATAATAATGATGATGATGATGATAACACACAGCCCTAATGCAGGACAAGAAGAAGACTTTCCTCCTTCCTGCAGTTATTTGGAATAGCAAAGCAGATGCATGAATGCATCCATTCACTCACAAAAGGTGGGGCAGAACCCCAGTTCCCACACACGTATGCTCCCCCCCCACTTGACTGTGAATGGCTTGACCTCTTTGGCCTGACTTCTTACACTCCCTTGCCTTTCCTTGACCCAAATGTGTTGTGCCTCCAGCTCCAGTCATTGCAGTGACCATCTACCCTCAGAGGCCCCTCATCTTCTCTGCCTCCCAAGATGGAACTATTCGCACTTGGAACCTGGACACGATTGACCAGGTGGACCAGGTCCACATCTCTGAGCCCATAGAAGTCCTGGAGACCAAAACCACCTCGCGCGTCATCTCCGTCTCTGGCGCGTCCCTGAACCTCTGGAAGATCAACAAGCTCTATTCGCTGTATACGTCTGTGGGGTCTCCCATCAAGCGCCTCAGCTGCATCAACCTGATGGCCCTGGGCAACTTCCCCGTCCGCATCCTCTGTGTCTGCCAGGACTCCACGGTGAGGATGGTGGATGCGCAAAGCGGCATCATCCTCTCTGTCCTCTTCTTGGACAACCCCCTCCAGGCCCTGGACATGGCTTACTGCTTGCCCCGGGAGACCCTCTTTGTGCTGGTGGAGGATGGGACCTTGCTGCGTGCCAACAGTGCCCTCGACCCCATGCCAGTGAAGAAGAGCATGCCAAGCAGCAGCTGGGAATCCAGCCCCTGCTCCCTCCTGGTCTACAGCCACATGGTGGACCCTGAGAGGGCATACTCCGAGTGGCTGGAAGTGGTGGACAGCAAAGGCTACCGGATGCACTGGCAGAAGGTCCCACAAAAAATGCAGGAGAAAAACAGGTAGAGTGGGCTGCAAGGGGAAGCCCTCCAGGTGGTGCGAATTACCAGGGAGCTCTGTTCACCCTTCTTTAATAAACTGGCCATTTTATTATCAGTGCCTGTGCAGAGTCTGACACTGGCTCACAAGAGAGCGCATCAGGAAGCAGCACCAGGCTTTACTGCAGATGGGATGAAATGTCAACATTTAGGGTGAAGGCACAGTGGCTTTGGCAGCATCTGGTCTGCAAAGGATGTGAGGCAGGGCGTGCAGGTTTATAGGGGGAAGTCATGGCTGTGAAGGAGGGCCCTCCCTGGCTCTGAACTGAAAGCAGTGTTCTTCCACAGAGCCCACCCCATGAGTAGGCAAATCACCGAGTGGTGGCACGGAGTGGGAATCGAGTGGACAGGGCGACTAAGGGCAGCAGCCTGGGCCTTCTCCTGTAGGGGTGGCACCAATGTCACCGGGGCAGTGAATCCACTCTGGGTTGTAGTCTGAAATTTCAAGGAGCTGCCCCACACAATAACAGGGTGGGGGTGGAAGGCAGCCCTGGGGGGGGAGGCGTGAGCAGGGAGCTGCTTTCCAGAACTACTTGGTGAGCTGAGCACTCTCCCCTCCTGAGGCTTCCAGCAACTGGTTTTCAGAAGCATGCTGCCTCTGACTAGGGTGGCAGAGCACAGCCATCACAGCTAGTAGCCATTGATAGCCCTGTCCTCCATGAATTTGTCTAATCTTCTTTTAAAGCCATCCAAGCTGGTGGCCATTACTGCATCTTGTGGGAGCAAATTCCATAGTTTAACTATGCGCTGAGTAAAGAAGTACTTCCTTTTGTCTGTCCTGAATCTTGCAACATTCAGCTTCTTTGAATGTCCACGAGTTCTAGTATTATGAGAGAGGGAGAAGAACTTTTCTCTATCCACTTTCTCAATGCCATGCATAATTTTATACACTTCTATCATGTCTCCTCTGACCCGCCTTTTCTCTAAACTAAAAAGCCCCAAATGCTGCAACCTTTCATCGTAAGGGAGTCGCTCCATCCCCTTGATCATTCTGGTTGCCCTCTTCTGAACCTTTTCCAACTCTATAATATCCTTTTTGAGATGAGGCGACCAGAACTGTACACAGTATTCCAAATGCGGCCGCACCATAGATTTATACAACGGCATTATGATATCGGCTGTTTTATTTTCAATACCTTTCCTAATTATCGCTAGCATGGAATTTGCCTTTTTCACAACTGCCGCACACTGGGTCGACATTTTCATCGTGCTGTCCACTACAACCCCGAGGTCTCTCTCCTGGTCGGTCACCACCAGTTCAGACCCCATGAGCGTATATGTGAAATTAAGATTTTTTGCTCCAATATGCATAATTTTACACTTGTTTATATTGAATTGCATTTGCCATTTTTCTGCCCATTCACTCAGTTTGGAGAGGTCTTTTTGGAGCTCTTCGCAATCCCTTTTTGTTTTAACAACCCTGAACAATTTAGTGTCATCAGCAAACTTGGCCACTTCACTGCTCACTCCCAATTCTAGGTCATTAATGAACAAGTTGAAAAGTACAGGTCCCAATACCGATCCTTGAGGGACTCCACTTTCTACAGCCCTCCATTGGGAGAACTGTCCGTTTATTCCTACTCTCTGCTTTCTGCTTCTTAACCAATTCCTTATCCACAAGAGGACCTCGCCTCTTATTCCATGACTGCTAAGCTTCCTCAGAAGCCTTTGGTGAGGTACCTTGTCAAACGCTTTTTGAAAGTCTAAGTACACTATGTCCACTGGATCACCTCTATCTATATGCTTGTTGACACTCTCAAAGAATTCTAATAGGTTACTGAGACAGGACTTTCCCTTACAGAAGCCATGCTGGCTCTGCTTCAGCAAGGCTTGTTCTTCTATGTGCTTAGTTAATCTAGCTTTAATCATACTTTCTACCAGTTTTCCAGGGACAGAAGTTAAGCTAACTGGCCTGTAATTTCCGGGATCCCCTCTGGATCCCTTTTTGAAGATTGGCGTTACATTTGCCACTTTCCAGTCCTCAGGCACGGAGGAGGACCCAAGGGACAAGTTACATATTTTAGTTAGCAGATCAGCAATTTCACCTTTGAGTTCTTTGAGAACTCTCGGGTGGATGCCATCCGGGCCCGGTGATTTGTCAGTTTTTATATTGTCCATTAAGCTTAGAACTTCCTCTCTCATTACCACTATTTGTCTCAGTTCCTCAGAATCCCTTCCTGCAAATGTTAGTTCAGGTTTCAGGGATCTGCCCTATATCTTCCACTGTGAAGACAGATGCAAAGAATTCATTTAGCTTCTCTGCAATCTCCTTATCGTTCTTTAGTACACCTTTGACTCCCTTATCATCCAAGGGTCCAATCGCCTCCCTAGATGGTCTCCTGCTTTGAATGTATTTATAGAATTTTTTGTTGTTGGTTTTTATGTTCTTAGCAATGTGCTCCTCAAATTCTTTTTTAGCATCCCTTATTGTCTTCTTGCATTTCTTTTGCCAGAGTTTGTGTTCTTTTTTATTTTCTTCATTCGGACAAGACTTCCATTTTTTGAAGGAAGACTTTTTGCCTCTAAGAGCTTCCTTGACTTTGCTCGTTAACCATGCTGGCATCTTCTTGGCCCTGGCGGTACCTTTTCTGATCTGCGGTATGCACTCCAGTTGAGCTTCTAATATAGTGTTTTTAAACAACTTCCAAGCATTTTCGAGAGATGTGACCCTCTGGACTTTGTTTTTCAGCTTTCTTTTTACCAATCCCCTCATTTTTGTGAAGTTTCCTCTTTTGAAGTCAAATGTGACCGTGTTGGATTTTCTTGGCAATTGGCCAGTTACATGTATGTTTAATTTAATAGCACTGTGGTCACTGCTCCCAATCGGTTCAACAACACTTACATCTCGCACCAGGTCCCGGTCCCCACTGAGGATTAAGTCCTCAGAATTAAATCCTGTCCCCATATAAAGGTGAACTTCCCTAAACCACACTTTCTGAAGCAAGATACAAAGTGAAGCACAGCCACCTTTCAAAATGTGCACTCCTCCACATTTGGCAATGCAGTCTTCCACACCTACAAAAATGAATGTTCTTGTGCAAGGCATGCATATAAGGGCACATGTTCATGAAAGGTAAGTGCCTATGGTAAGTTGTATTTCGGGGCAGTGAGGACAGCAAAAAAACAATATTTTGCTGCTACTATCAAATCATCAATTTGCCACCCAGCGGAGCTCTTCAGAATTGTCCAGGGGCTATTACACTCTGGCCCCAGGGACATGGTAGATCTATCTGAGTCCCGCTGTAATGAATTTGCTAGGCACTTCCAGGATAAAATCTTTAGCATCCGCCAGGACTTAGACTCCAGTGTTATAGCAGATGAATCAAGCGAGGTATCCAGAGCGCAGCCTTGTCCCGATTTCTTGGATGAGTTTCAGTTGGTGCAGCTTAAGGACGTTGACAAGGTGCTTGGACAGGTTCGTGCAACCACTTCTGTGCTGGATCCTTGCCCTTCTTGGCTAATAAAAGCTAGCAGGGATGGAACAGCCGGCTGGGCCACAGAAGTGATTAATGCCTCTCTACGAGAGGGGGTGGTCCCTGGCTGCCTGAAAGAAGCAGTAGTGAGACCACTCCTGAAGAGGCCCTCCCTGGACCCAGAAAATCTTAATAACTATAGGCTGGTAGCAAATGTTCTATTCCTGGGCAAGGTCCTTGAATGAGTGGTGGCAGGCCAGCTCCAGACCCTCTTGGATGAAACTGATTATCTGGATCCATTTCAGTCGGGTTTCAGGCCTGGTTTTGGCACAGAAACAGCCTTGGTCGCCCCATATGATGACCTTTGTCGGGAGAGAGACGGGGAGTGTGACTCTGTTGATTCTCCTTGATCTCTCAGCAGCTTTCGATACCATCGACCATAGTATCCTTCTGGGGAGACTAGCTGAGTTGGGAGTGGGAGGTACTGCATGGCGGTGGTTCCGCTCTTACTTGGTGGGTTGGCTCCAGAAGGTGGTGCTTGGGGAACATTACTCGGCACCCTGGACTCTCCAGTATGGGGTTCCGCAGGGGTCAGTTCTGCCCCCATGCTGTTCAACATCTACATGAAACCGTTGGGTGCGGTCATCCGAAGCTTTGGAGTGCGTTGCCATCAGTATGCTGATGACACACAGCTCTATTTCTCCTTTTCATCTTCTTCAGGTGAGGCTGTCAATGTGCTGAACCGGTGCCTGGCTGCGACAATGGACTGGATGAGGGCTAATAAACTGAGGCTCAATCCAGACAAGACTGAGATGCTGCTAGTGGGTGGTTCTTCTGACCAGATGGTGGATGTCCAACCTGTTCTGGATGGGGTTGCACTCCCCCTGAAGGAGCAGGTTCGTAGCTTGGGGGTTCTCCTAGAACCATCTCTGTCACTTGAGGCTCAGGTAACCTCAGTGGCACGGAGTGCCTTCTACCGACTGTCCCTATCTGGACAGGGATAACCTGGCTTCAGTTGTCCATGCTCTGGTAACCGCCAAGTTAGATTATTGCAATGCACTCTACGTGGGGCTGCCTTTGAAGACGGTTCGGAAACTGCAGCTTGTGCAAAAAGCAGCAGCCAGATTGGTAACAGGGACCAGACGGTCCGAACATATAAAACCGATTCTGGCCTGCATTGGCTGCCTGTATGTTTCTGAGCTCAATTCAAGGTGCTGGTTTTAACCTATAAAGCCTTACACGGCTTGGGACCACAATACCTGATGGAATGCCTCTCCCGACACGAACCCACCCGTACACTACGCTCAAGATCAAAGGCCCTCCTCCGGGTGCCTACTCCAAGGAAAGCTCGGAGGGTGGCAACAAGGGAGAGGGCCTTCTCAGTGGTGGCCCTCAAATTATGGAATGACCTTACTGATGAGGTGCGCCTGGCGCCAACACTGTTATATTTTTGGCCCCAGGTCAACCGTTTCCTCTTCTCCCAGGCATTTTAGCATGTGTTTTAAATTGTTTTTATATTGTTTTAAATTTTAAAATTGTGTTTTAAATTGTTTTTAAAATATGTGTTTTAAATTGTATATTTGTTTTAATGTTTTTGATTGCTGTAAACCGCCCAGAGAGCTTCGGCTATGGGGCGGTATACAAGTGCAATCAATCAATCAATCAATCAACCAATCAATAAATCAACGTACAATAATGCATTCTGCTGAGAAAAACCACTTTGCAAAAATGTGTATTATATATATATATATATATATATATATATACTGCCTTCAAGTCGATTCCGACTTATGGCGTGTTCATGAGGCTGAGAGGCAGTGACTGGCCCAAGGTCACCCAGTGAGCTTCATGGCTGTGTGGGGATTCGAACCCTGGTCTCCTGGGTTGTAGTCCAACACCTTAACTACTACACCACACGGCAAAATTTCATGCAAAAGCCTCTGTTAGGAGAAATTCACAGTAAAATGCTGATGAATTTTCAGGGGAACTTTTTTTAATTGCAAATTGATATGGAAATGTGGAGACCTGAACTTAAGATTGGAAAAACGAGAGATGGGAACTGACAGATTGGCTCACCCCTCATCATGACTAATTTGGACTTGCAAAATGAAGAGTCCTTGGATGGCTGGAGGCCTGTTGTTGTTACGTGCCTTCCGGTCGATTTTGACTTATGGCGACCCTATGAATCAGCCACCTCCAAGAGCATCTGTCATGAACCACCCTGTTCAGATCTTGTAAGTTCGGGTCTGGGGCTTCCTTTGTGGAATCAATCCATCTCTTGTTTGGCCTTCCTGACAAAGGGCCCAAGTAGACATGGCTTTTAAAAGCTTGGGGTTCCTCGTTTCTATTTGCCTGACTGACTGATTTTTTTTAAAAATCCAGATTGGACTAACCTCCCCCCCCCCGACCTGCTGTTTTCTCATCGAATGCTCTGTGCTCCACCTCCCAAAGCTGTTGCTCCACAATGTGTACCTGTCTGAGCATCCTTATCATTGGAGGCTTGTCTCCCCACCAGGTACATGCTAATTTTAGGACACAAAACTGGGTTCCTCACCATAATGGAATGGTCTCTGAGCCGAACCCAGTACAAAGTGGAGGCTCACGGCTCTGCACCAGTCACAGCGTTGGCTGAATACCCCACGCAGACATGCATCATTTCAGCTGGTGAGTCCTACCTAGGCTAATCCAGATTCAGGGTCCCAAAGAAGGCCGGTCAGCCAGCCAGCCAGAATTGTCCTCTGGTGGGGGGGGGTAGCAGTGGGGTGGAGATGGGGCTTCATCTTAACAATGAGGCTTTTAAAAAATGTGGGTGGGGGAGGGAGCAGAAAAGAAAAAAGGGAGGCCCTAGAACCCAAAGGAGGAAGCTCCCCTCCCCCAGTTTTATCAAGCAGGCCAGTCCAGGCAAGGCTCTGTACATGCCCCCACAGTACTGGACTCCTTCAGCTTTGCCCTGTGGTTAAGGAGCGTGGGCTCTTGCAAGCACCACACAGGAAGCAAACGTTGGCTCAGGCTGACTGCCCTCCCTCCCACAGCATGTGGAGCAGAGGCTCTGAGGCGAATGTCTGCTTCCAGACATTCACCATTTGCTGCTTCTAATGGGCCATGAATTAGCCCAGCAAGGACAAAAGCCTCCTTCCAACCAACACTGGTAATTCAGTCAACATACCGTTTGCCCTTCCTGAGAGTGGGCAATTCTACTCCCAATGTTGGGCATCTTGTACTAGTTGCTCCTGCTCTGAGATAGCCCGGTCAGTCTGAGGTGGGAAAGTTGTTGTTTTTAAAATATTTTTAACACTGTTTTGTTTTAATGTATTTTAAGATATGTTTTTATGATGTTTTAAAGTGTTTTTAGCGCTTTGTTTGCCTGGGCTCCTGCTGGGAGGAAGGGCAGGATACAAATTAAATGAATAAATATGGTCTGCAGTACCTTTGGAGACTCTTGCAGTGCACCTGTGGTGCCTCTTGTTGTCTTGTAATGTTTGTTCCATCCAGCTCCAAGTTTAGCCATCTTTTATTGTTGATGCCCCTGCCCCACAGGAAGCCTCCTCTGCAGTCCCTAGGAGCCTCTCAGAGCCCACCTTGCTCAGCGTTGCCTCCTACCTGGGCTGCCCCACAGTGCAGCTCAGTCCTTTCTACCTCCAGGCTGTCCCTGAGAAGAGGCCTCTGCAGCCGTGCCTAGATCCCTTGCCGCCTCTTCCCCGTGCTCTTGCCTCTTCTCCCTCCAGTGGTGTTATTTTATTTGGGTTAGTCAGGACCCCTTAGGGAACATAAGCTTTATCTTCTTCCTCGCAAGGAAAGTTCTTCTGTATTTTTTTTTGGACCATAGCAGGAGTGCTCTGAGGAACCCAGGGGGCTGGCCTGTGAATTTGGGGGATCTGGCAGGAGCTGTTCAAAAGAAGAAAAGAAAGGCCAACAGGGAAGGAGGTTGTTGCTTTATCAGGGACTTCACAGCAAAAGGCCAGAGGGAGGTGGATGGGCAGAAAAGGGTACAGAGTTTGGACAGATTCAAAAGGGTGTGTGTGGAAACAGCCTGAAGTGAGGCAGGCAGCCACTGTGAGGACTTCAGGTGTTGGATGGTGCAGAGATCGCTGTGGGGTTTGGGGGAGGGTGGGATTTATCAGAAGCAGCCCTGGAGGGATGGGAGGGGGAGGCCAAGGCGGAGAAGTAGGCAAGCGCCCGTGCAAGGAGGGAGGTTAAACAAGAAGCAGCAGACCCAGAGGAGACCATGAAGAAAGGGGAGCGATGGGACCGCCTGCAATGAACTGGAAACTTAAAGGACCGTGTAACGTCTGTACTGCTGTTGGGTGGGAATGTATGCTGTGACTATGTGTATAATGATGCTTGTTTCAGAGTCTTTATTAACCTGTTTCTGTTATTTCTGCACAGGGAAAGTTGTCATTCCGTTTGCTTGTTTGTTTGTTTGTAGCTGGCCTAGTCCACCCAGGTTGGCAGGTTCATAAGAGAGTCAACATCGGGTCACAGAGAGTGGCATGTATGAACTGCAGTATAGAAACCCTCCATTATAACATAGCATTCATCTGTGAAAGCTTTCCAAGGGGGCACTGAGGAGGCCAGTCAGAATGGAACAAAATGGCAGAGAGGCACTTACTCCAGCTGCACTGGTGCTCAAGCTGTTTCTGTGCCTTTCCTTGTCCCTGGAACAGGAGCTGATCTCACGGTGAAGATGTGGCGCATTTTCCCCTACACTATGGAGTGCCTGGTCCCGCTCATGTGCTTCTCCTGCGCCTCCCCTGCGTTGCACATGTGCTCCCTGGGGGAGACACTGGCTGTGGCCTTCCAAGATCCTGAAACCGTCACCTACAGCATCACCTACTATAACCTGATGGAGCAGACACGCTGTGAGCATGGGCCCGAAGATGACGCACAGGATGGCATTGCAGGTGCGCAAGAGGTGGGAGGGCACCTGCTTCAAAGGCCAGGCCAGGCCAGGCCAGGCCAGGCCAGGCCAGGTGGAGCTCGGCTCCTGCATCTCACAGCTGCGCTCCTTCACTGTGTTCCTCCCGTCAGGCCTGTGCTGCTGCCCCAACCTGAAGCTCTTTGCCTCTGCCAGCAGGGATGGCTCCGTGAAGGTGTGGGACATCAACAACAAGCTGCTGCGGTGAGTGACAGGCTGGGTCCCTCCCCGTCTTCCTCCTTCGGTCTGGACAGGAGATGATGCTCTCCAGAGGGCAGGCATTAGCCTGAAGCCTCAGCAAAGGCTTTTGTTTTAACCTTGTCCATTTTGTCTTGTGTGGCTTTTGCTCCCAGCTCTGAAAAGCATGTGCCTACATGCCTGTTGGTATGCCTTTGTTGACAATCTTTTATTTTATTTTATTTATTTAATTTAATTTATATACCGCCCTAAGCCCGAAGGCTCTCTGGGCGGTGTACAAAAAGATAAAAAACAAGCAATGTATAAATACAATAAATACAATAAATCAAGAAAACAAAACAAACAAACAATAAAAGAACCAAACAACATCCATTATTACTTTGTGTAAGGTGTCTGAACAGGCTGGGTAGGTAATCCAGAGCTTGCTGCTGGAGGAACTGTGCTTTGATTCAGAGGCGGAAGTTGCTCCGATGGAAGACTGTAAGCTTGAACATGACTCATCTGTGCATTTCCTGCTACCAAGTATGCATTGCTTTGAGGGTGCCCTGGATAAACCTGAGAGCCAGAAACACCAGATTGAGCCATATAATACTGTTGGTTTTGTAGTTTTGAATACATCAAATACACTGGATCCTCATTCATCAACTTGGTATATAAAGAGAGTGCCTCCATCACTTTAACAATCTTTGTTGACAGCTGTCTAAATCCCTTCTCTCTGAAACTAAAATGTCTGCAGACTATTCTCCTTCTCTTCCTCCACCACTGCCTTCACCTCCCCCTTCCACTCCCCAGGTGCGTTTAGACCATCTACCCCTAATGCTCTGCATGCACATTTTCCACCTTCCTTTTAATTTCACTACTTTATTCATTCATGGTTCTATTTTTTTCTAACCTCTCAGGCAGGGCTGGCGGCAAGCAGGGCCCAAGTGTGGCACTGGCCGACAGCCCACAACCTAACAGGGGCCCACTGTCCCAAGCTAGCCCACCACTACCGCCCATGCTGCCACTGCCAATCTCCACCACCCCATCAGGAAAGTAGCATCTCTTGCCTGCCCAACACACTGCTTGCTTTCTAGGCTTCTAGATTTCTTTACCATCCTCCTTAGTACTCACGGGAGCTGAGTCACTCCCACTGAGTTGGGGCTTCACGTTGGAAACTGCCTATTTCTCTGTTGTGTGTGTGCCTCCTAAAAGCAGGGCGCACATTCTCTCTGTGTGGAGCTGAAATGATTGCTCACTGTGAGACTACCAATCTTCCCTTCCTTCCAGCCCTGCTCAGAAGGAAGCCCCTTGATCTTTAGCTTATTTATTTATTTATTTATTTATTCATCACACTCTTCCTCCCAAAAGAGCCCAAGGTGGCAGGGAAGTGTGCACAGGATTGCAGATTAAGTTATACCTCTAAATTATATGGTTGACAAAACAATTAAAAAGACACCTAATAGAATACTGAAGTTTGTGTTGTTTTTCTTTGACAATAAGTGGTTGTCACATCAGTCAAAATGTTAAAGGGGAGGAGCCACAATGGAGGGGTGTGGTTTAAGAAGGAAAGGATGGGGCCAAAGGGCCCACTAGTATCCTGTGCCCAGAGGCCCCAAGAAACCTGGAGTCAGCCCTGCTCTGAGGCCTTTGTGCCTTTCCCACCCGTGACGACTAAGGGCTTGTCCACACCAGAATTTACTCTGTCTTTGCAGCTGTTTGTGTTCCCATTTGATTTGTGTAGTCCTCATGATATTACTGCCAAACAACACCAGCCTCAGTGCTTTCCCCCTGTAAACTCGGGTTCACCCAATATGAGGACAATTGGTAGTTGGGGAAATCAGGCTCCAAATTGCTCCACTTGGGCTCACTGACGATTTGTTTCAGTGTTTTCGGGTGGGTGGATCAACCCTCTCGTTCTGCTACTCCCCTTTTCACACCCACAACTTCCTCCAGGCTTTCATTTCTTTTTCGGTGGGCTCCTTTCTGAAAAGAAGAGTAGCCTTATCATTTTTTTCTCTTTTTGATCCCTCACATTTACACACACACACACACACACGAAAATTGAACAAGCAAAACACATTAAAAAATTCTACACCAGATATTGGCACCAATCTGAAAAGTGTGTGCTGAGAATTTACAATTGTTTTCATTTCTTTTCCAGTGAATTTTTTTTAAAAGTGTCTGTGTGTGCACGAGAGAGAGAGAGAGAGAGAGAGAGAGAGAGAGAGAGAGAGAGAGAGAGGAGTGCATGCACAGCAATCTGCACATGTGCCCAGTGCAGCATAATGGAATCAACAAATCAGAAAGCAGGGACAATCACAAAGAGATGGTGGATTGTAGAGGCCTCACGGAAGGGCTGAAGTTGCTCCTCACAGACACACAAATGTGTGTGTGCCGACTATTCCAGTCCAATTCTAATGAGGGGGAAGTGGATTAGCAGCTAAATAATGCTCAAATGTGGACAAGCCCTTTATGATTTTGTTTAAAAAATGGAGTTTTAGGTGGTTTTCAGGTATTTTATTATAGCATTTTTAATGTAAGGTGAGTAATGTGTGTGAATAAAGATATTAGTCTGGTGGGCTCAGCTGTCATTAGCCAAAGGGATTCCAGGGGAAATGGTTGCTTGAAGGAGCGTTCACTTTCCTTGTGCACATTTCCATCCCGCAGGCACCTGAAGCTGAACACGATCCCGGAGAGCCTGGCTTTTGCCAACGATTGGGGGGACCTGCTGGTCGGCATTGAGCGGCACCTCTACCTCATCCACCATAACAAGTACTTGCCCAGCTACTACAAGATGAAGGTTGGGCATCTGCTGTTACTTTGGGGGCTAGCAGGCCAAGGAGTGGCCTATGGTCACACGCTCATGGGCCCCGCAGACGCAATGCTCCCAGCTGCACCGGTGCTCTTGCTGAGGACGGCTGGGGGCATGTAGCTGGGAGCTGACCTCTGCTGGGCATACGGGCTCTTGTGACAGCCTGTTTCCTGCTCCTGCAGCTGATGTGTGCAAAGTTCCTGGAGCCCATCAAGGACGTCCCCCTCCCACTCAGTGACTCGTGCTTTGAGGCTCTGGTCAAGGAGAACGCCAGGCGACTGATGCAGGATCCACCCTTGGAAGAGACTGAGTAAGACTGTAGGTGTGGGCCTTGACAGGTTTTGGCAAGGATGCCTCTCCCGCCCCCGCCCCAGGCAGACTCCCCAATGCATACGTGGCCCTGAGACCCTGGCCCGTCCCAGCCCAGCCCTGCTTTCCCACCATTAGGTTTCATAGAATCATAGAATCCTAAAATAGTAGAGTTGGAAGGGGCCTGTAAGGCCATCAAGTCCAACCCCCTGCTCAAGGCAGGAATCCAAATCAAAGCATTCCTGACAGATGGCTGTCCAGCTGCCTCTTGAATGCCTCCAGTGTTGGAGAGCCCACCACCTCTCTAGGTCATTGGTTCCATTGTCGTATGGCTCTAAGAGCTAGGAAGTTTCAGGGACTTGTTCCAGAGATGGAAGCCAGCTTCTCCTTGAGTCGTCTGCAGCGCAGTCCACAAGAGCACAACGTATGATGGGCGCCTCCTGGCAAGAGAGACAGTGGGGAGCCGGGGGAGGGGCGGTGAGGCCACAGGAGGGCATCAACGGTCAAGATGAGGAGCTGCCATTGCTAGAACTGGAACTGAACAGGAAGCCGTAGGAGCTGAGGGAGCTGCCGTCCACTGAGTCAGGTCCATTGGTCCATCTAGCGCCGTGCTGTCTACACTGACTGGTAGCAGCGAATCTCCAGGGTTTCAGGGAGGGACTCTGTCCCAGCCCTACCTGGAGATGTTGCCATCGGGGATCGAACCTTGGACCTTTTTCATGGAAAGCAGAAGCTCTGGCAGTGAGCTACGAGGGCCCTACCCAGCCAGCGTGGGATTTAAGAAGTGGGGGAGGGTGTCACATGGTCAGAACAAAGGGAGGGGGGAATGACATTGTCAGAAGAGTTCTAGGTAGAAGTGGAGGGGGCTGGGGCGTGACAGTGGAAGGCCATAAGACCGGCCCAGTAGTTGAAGTCACCCATTGCTACCTCATTTCCTCTTTGGGAAGTTTCCTGGAGTTCATCCTTCATCTCAAGATCTCCCTGAGCATTTTGGTCAGGGGGTAGGGACGGGTGAGGATTTCAATTCAGTTCGCGAAACAATATGAGAAGTGAAACACAGCCGTCCTTCGAAATTCACATTTATTAGAATGCTGGGATGCAGTTCACCAACTAAACAACATTTACAAGAATGCATCTGTTAAGGGAAAGTGTGCGTAAAAATGAACACGTGAGTGAAAATAAAAGGCAAAAAGGCATGAAATGATGAGAAATGGCTGCAAAAATGTGTACGTCAAAACTGCCCACCAAATGTGTTTATTTAGAGAAATTTGCACCAAAACAGCAGAGAATTTTCCAGAGGATTTTTTTTTAATTCGCTGATCACTGCAGAAATGTAGAGAATTGAATTTAACACTGGGAAAATGAGAAACTGAGAGAACCGGGACAGATCTTCCCATCCCTATCAGGGGGACAATAGTACATCCTCAGTACTAAATCACACCTGTTTGTTCATTTATTTATTTATTAGATTTATATCCAGCCCTTCCTCCCAGCAGGAGCCCAGGGTGGCAAACAAAGACACTAAAAACACTCTCAAACATCATAAAAACAGATTTTAAAATATATTAAAACAAAACATATTTAAAAAGATTTTAAAAAAAGATTTTAAAATATTTTTTTTTAAAGTTTAAAAACATATTAAAACGCAATTCCAACACAGATGCAGATTGGGATAAGGTCTCAACTTAAAAGGCTTGTGGAAAGAGGAAGGTCTTCTGTAGGCACTGAAAAGATAGCAGAGATGGCGCCGGCCTAATATTCAAGGGGAAGGAAATCCAAAGGGTTGGTGCCGCCACACTAAAGGTCCGTTTCCTAGGTTGTGCAGAACAAACCTCCTGATAAGATGGTATCTGCAGGAGGCCCTCACCTGCAGAGCATAGTGACTGACTGGGTATATAAAGGGTAAGACGGTCTTTCAGGTATCCTGGTCCCGAGCTGCATAGGGCTTTGTACACCAAAACTAGAACCTTGAACTTAGCCTGGTAGCTAATAGGCAGCCAGTACAATTCTTTCAGCAGCATGGTGACATGTTAGCGATACCCTGCCCCAGTGAGCAGTCTTGCCACCGCATTTTGCACCAGCTGCAGCTTCCGGACCAACCTCAAGGGCAGCCCCACATAGAATGGATTACAGTAATCCAGCCTGGAGGTTACCAGTGCGTGGACAACAGTGGTCAGGCTATCCCGGTCCAGAAATGGCCACAGCTGTCTTACCAGCCAAAGCTGGTAAAAGGCACTCCTAGCCACTGAGGTCACCTGGGCCTCTAGCGACAAAGATAAATCCAGGAGCACCCCCAGACTACGGACCTGCTCTTTCAGAGGGAGTACTTCCCCATCCAAAGCTGGCAACTGACCAATTATCCGAACTCAGGAACCACCAACCCACAGCACCTCTGTCTTGCTAGGATTCAGACTCAGTTTATTGGCCCAGTTGGGGGACACGGCATCTGTGGGGTACCATCTCAACCCCCCTTTCCATCACGCCCATAGCACAGAGCCTGGAGGGCCTTCTGGGAACAGCTTTGAGGCAGAGTCTGTATTAAAAGCCCCTAGTCCCAGACTCCCTTCGTCTGGGGATCCCACCCCCAGGTGCCCTCCTGGAATGGCAGTGCTGGTAGGGGAAACAGTCCCTTCTGCTTGGAGCTGTTCCAGTCCAAGGGTTCAAGGAGGAGGTTACTGGCAGGCAGCAGCAGACTCAAGGGGAGGTCTGTGTGTGTGTGTTGGGGGAGAGGAGGAGGGCTTCTTCCCTGTTTACGGTGCCATTCCTATCCACACCATGGGTGTTTCCAGAGGGATGGGTGGATTATCCTGTTGTGCCAGAAGCCTCTTTCTTGGTCTATCCACATAGGTCACCTGTGGCTGGATCCCGCCGCTTGGCCATGAAAGAATCAAAAATGCTTTGGGAAATGCAGGCCAAGACACAGGTAAGTCTTGCTAGCCTGTGTGAGAAGACTGGAGCCAGTTTGGAGGGCAGCAGTGCCCTTGTTGGTTGGCGGTGCCAGCCGGGCCTGCTAAATAGAGAGCCATGCTCTGCTCCTGGAGTCATAAGAACATAACTGTCAGCTCTTCACTGACACAGCAGTGTCGGTGGGGGTGCAGGCAGGGCTGGAGATTCCTTGGTAATTGCCAGGCCGTAAGTCCTCAGCCGGCAGCTTGGCTATAAATCTGCCAGGCTAGCAAGGAGGAAGCAAGATAAGGGCAGAGGCCGTTCAAAGCTTACGTGCCAAGCCAGAAATCCAGAAGAGACGTCAGTGAAGGTCCGGGTCTAGTTTGCCAAGAGATCAGTCCAAGTCAAGGTTCAGGGGATAGGAAGACACACAGTGGTCATGCCTGACGTTGTAGTCAGCAACAAGCTGAAGCCAAGGTTTGACTTTTAAGGAGCAGGTTTGTCAGCAGGTGTGAGCCATCAGCGTTTTGGCCTTAAGTGGACAGGCCTGCCCCTCTTCTGCCTGACCTTCTGTTGTCTACGTTCTCCAGGTGAGGGGGGAGTATTCTGTCCACTGTCTGCATCTGGCTGAAGGGCTTCAGCTGTGTCTGGGGTGCTCTGCAGCTGAGGGGGAGAAGGAGCTGGGTTCTCAGGAGTTTCTTCCATTTCTCCTTCTGGGTCTGCTGCTTCTGGGTCTGCTGCTTCTGGGTCTGCTGCTGTTACTCCCGAGTCATCCTCGTCTGATGAGTCCTCTGACGGGGCCATGACAATAACAACATAAGAAGAGCCTGCTGGATCAGGCCAGTGGCCCATCTAGTCCAGCAACCTGTTCTCACAGTGGCCAACCAGGTGCCTGGAGGAAGCCCGCAAGCAGGACCCGAATGCAAGAACACTCTCCCCTCCTGAGGCTTCCGGCAACTGGTTTTCAGAAGCATGCTGCCTCTGATTAGGGTGGCACAGCACAGACATCACAGCTAGTAGCCATTGATAGCCCTGTCCTCCATGAATTTGTCTAATCTTTTAAAGCCATCCAAGCTGGTGGCCATTACTGTGTCTTGTGGGAGCAAATTCCACAGTTTAACTATGTGCTGAGTAAAGAAGTACTTCCTTTTGTCTGTCCTGAATCTTCCAACATTCAGCTTCTTTGAATGTCCACGAGTTCTAGTATTATGAGAGAGGGAGAAGAACTTTTCTCTATCCACTTTCTCAAGGCCATGCATAATTTTATACACTTCTATCATGTCTCCTCTGACCCGCCTTTTCTCTAAACTAAAAAGCCCCAAATGCTGCAACCTTTCCTCGTAAGGGAGTCGCTCCATCCCCTTGATCATTCTGATTGCCCTCTTCTGAACCTTTTCCAGCTCTATAATATCCTTCTTGAGATGAGGCGACCAGAACCGTACACAGTATTCCAAATGCGGCCGCACCATAGATTTATACAACGGCATTATGATATCGGCTGTTTTATTTTCCAATACCTTTCCTAATTATCGCTAGCATGGAATTTGCCTTTTTCACAGCTGCCGCACACTGGGTCGACATTTTCATCGTGCTGTCCACTACAACCCCGAGGTCTCCCTCCTGGTCGGTCACCGCCAGTTCAGACCCCATGAGCATATATGTGAAATTCAGATATTTTGCTCCAATATGCATAATTTTACACTTGTTTATATTGAATTGCATTTGCCATTTTTCTGCCCATTCACTCAGTTTGGAGAGGTCCTTTTGGAGCTCTTCTCAATCCCTTTTTGTTTTAACAACCCTGAACAATTTAGTGTCGTCAGCAAACTTGGCCACTTCACTGTTCACTCCCAATTCTAGGTCATTAATGAACAAGTTGAAAAGTACAGGTCCCAATACCGATCCTTGACGGACTCCACTTTCTACAGCCCTCCATTGGGAGAACTGTCCGTTTATTCCTACTCTCTGCTTTCTGCTTCTCAACCAATTCCTTGTCCACAAGAGGACCTCTCCTCTTATTCCATGACTGCTAAGCTTCCTCAGAAGTCTTTGGTGAGGTACCTTGTCAAAAGCTTTTTGAAAGTTTAAGTACACTATGTCCACTGGATCACCTCTATCTATATGCTTGTGGACACTCTCAAAGAATTCTAATAGGTTACTGAGGCAGGACTTTCCCTTGCAGAAGCCATGCTGGCTCTGCTTCAGCAAGGCTTATTCTTCTGTGCGCTTAGTTAATCTAGCTTTAATCATACTTTCTACCAGTTTTCCAGGGACAGAAGTTAAGCTAACTGGCCTGTAATTTCCGGGATCCCCTCTGGATCCCTTTTTGAATATTGGCGTTACATTTGCCACTTTCCAGTCCTCAGGCACGGAGGAGGACCCGAGGGACAAGTTACATATTTTAGTTAGCAGATCAGCAATTTCACATCTGAGTTATTTGAGAACTCTCGGGTGGATGCCATCTGGGCCTGGTGATTTGTCAGTTTTTATATTGTCCATTAAGCCTAGAACTTCCTCTCTCGTTACCACTATTTGTCTCAGTTCCTCAGAATCCCTTCCTGCAAATGTTAGTTCAGGTTCAGCGATCTGCCCTATATCTTCCACTGTGAAGACAGATGCAAAGAATTCATTTAGCTTCTCTGCAATCTCCTTATCGTTCTTTAGTACACCTTTGACTCCCTTATCATCCAAGGGTCCAATTGTCTCCCTAGATGGTCTCCTGCTTTGAATGTATTTATAGAATTTTTTGTTGTTGGTTTTTATGTTCTTAGCAATGTGCTCCTCAAATTCTTTTTTAGCATCCCTTATTGTCTTCTTGCATTTCTTTTGCCAGAGTTTGTGTTCTTTTTTATTTTCTTCATTCGGACAAGACTTCCATTTTCTGAAGGAAGACTTTTTGCCTCTCAGAGCTTCCTTGACTTTGGTCGTTAACCATGCTGGCATCTTCTTGGCCCTGGCGGTACCTTTTCTGATCTGCGGTATGCACTCCAGTTGAGCTTCTAATATAGTGTTTTTAAACAGCTTCCAAGCATTTTTGAGTGATGTGACCCTCTGGACTTTGTTTTTCAGCTTTCTTTTTACCAATCCCCTCATTTTTGTGAAGTTTCCTCTTTTGAAGTCAAATGTGACCGTGTTGGAATTTCTTGGCCATTGGCCATTTACATGTATGTTTAATTTAATAGCACTGTGGTCACTGCTCCCAATCGGTTCAACAACACTTACATCTCGCACCAGGTCCCGGTCCCCACTGAGGATTAAGTCCAGGGTTGCCGTCCCTCTGGTCGGTTCCATGACCAACTGGTCTAGGGAATAGTCATTTAGCATATCTAGAAACTTTGCTTCTTTGTCATGACTGGAACACATATGTGGCCAGTCTATGTCCGGGTAGTTGAAGTCACCCATTACTACCACATTTCCTAGTTTGGATGCTTCCTCAATTTCATATCTGAGTCCTGTGGGAACAACATTTCACAGTGGAGATTGGCGAGCTAAAAGGGGGTGCAGAAGAGAGCAAAGGTCAGACTCTCCTCTCCCTTGACCCAAGAAGACACATTCTATGGGGTGGAGGAAGCAGACTAAGAGGGGAGATGCTGCCCGTTTGAAAGCATCTCTGACGGGAAGGAATCATTCACTTAAGAACAACATCCCTTTAGGGTTGACCTATCCCAGTCTGCATCTGTGTTAGAATTGCTTAATATGTTTTTTAATAATGTTTTTAACCCTTTTTAAAAGTTTTTTTTAAAATGTTTTTAACTCTGTTTTGTTTTAAGATCTGTTTTTATGATGTTTTAAAGTGTTCTTAGTGTTTGTTTGCCACCCTGGGCTCCTGCTGGGAGAAAGGGCGGGATACAAATTAAATAATAAATAAATTAAATAAATAAAGAACATAAGAAACCCCCCTCCCCATTGGATCAGGCTGCGTAAGGCCTCCTTCTCCCTCCTGCTGTGGGGCCCTTCTAGTCCAGGATCCTGTTCTCACAGTGGCCAACCAGATAGAGGCCTCTTCTGGGAAGCCTGCAAGCAGGACCTGGGCTCAAGAGCAGGAGCTGTGCTCGCCCCGCTTGGGATTCCTCCCAGCAACTTGTCCTTGGGGCATTTACTGCCTCGGAGAGCAGAGGCAGAACCACTGAAGAGAGCCCAAAAGCCAGCGGGTGTAAATGGATCAATGCCTTTCATTGGCATATAGACGCTGCTGCCAAAGTGTAAATCCCCCTCTGCCATGTTCTCCCCTTGGGAGTTTCCAAGCAAAGGCCAGGCAGGTAAGTGTCCGTTGGGATTCTTTACTTGTAGGAGATTGGGCCAGATGAGGGTATCAGCAAGAGAAGGGCTTGTCCATTGCAGTCCTTCTGAAGGTGGCCCCATGGCCTGAGAGAGGAGACGGGGCAGCCCGCCTCCACCAGCCTTCCAAGCAGTTGTTTGAGATGAGAGCGTATTCAGTGAAGCACGCCAGCCGTGCCTTCTGGGCGTAGCATCTGCCCTGGATCCTGTGTGACTTCTCCTGGGACTTGCAATCTGCCTGGGGTCATCCCTAAGGAGGAGGGAAAGGGAGGGCCTGGCAGGAGTGCTCAGGTCTTCCCCTGGCGCAGTCCTGGTTGTTTGGGCAAAGTGCTCTCAGGTGCAGACAACGTGGCCTTTCCGTACCTGCGGGGTTGTGCAGGCTGACCCGTGGGCACTGCTGCTGCTGCTGCTCCCCGCCCAGTGGCAGGCAGGAGGAGGGCAGAGCATGCAAGGGAGGTGGCAGCGGAGTCTGAGCTCTGAACCCTCTTGCAGGGATTTTCCCAAATGGCCAAGAGGAACCAGGATTTAGAGCTCGTCCAGAAGGGGAAGAAGAGCACAACCAAGAAATTGCGGCTCACCAGGGAAATGAAGGAAGAGGCCTTTGAGAAATACCTGCAGATCTTCTACAAGAAACAACCCAAAATTGAGGCAAGGCAGGGCTGCTACCTGGGCAGGGGGTGGACAGGACTTTGGGGGGGGGCACATGCATCATCCAGGGGAGAGGGGTGGGCTCCATAGGTGGGGGTGGACAGGACTTTGGGGGGGAGCACATGCATCATCCAGGGGAGAGGGGTGGGCTCCATAGGTGAGGTACCCCAGCCCATTCCCAACGCTGATGGAAAGGTGAGGGAAGTGGAGGCCAGCTGCTGCGTGATGAGCACAGAAGGAAGACCTTCCTAGGAAGCGTTGGCATCTTCAGCGGTCTCCTTTGGCCCAGCCTGGCACTTCCTGCAGTCAGGCCACCCCAGCAAGACCATCTGAAGGAGCCTTTCCGGTGAGGGCGGGCAATGTGTACGCCTCCAGAGCCTGCCCGTGGAATGGCCCATTCTGACCACCACCACGTCCTCATTCATTCAGGTTATTTATTTATTTAAAATATTTCTATCCCGCTCTTCTACCCACTCAGGGGGTCTTACAAAAATAGAATCTAACATGTACATAATAAAATTGTAAACAGTAAAATCACAAAAACATTAACATAAATTAAAATACATAAAATACAATACACACACACACACACATATACATATAGGGATTGGTACTAAAGGGACTACAAAGGTAAAATTTAATGTAGAAGACATAAAGTCAGTGTCAGGCTCTACCTTCAGTCCCTCCCAAAGGCTCTCCGAACATGATCGTTTTCAGAAGTCTCCAGAAAACCAACAGGTTTCATCACTCCTTCCTCATGTTCCCTTCATAGCAAGTCTCTCTTTATCCAGCCACTGGGCTGCCTTGTTACCTCCTGGTGGCTGGATCATTGTTTGCCTTTAACAGCTAGCGTTTAATTGCATTCCCTGGCTCTCCCCCCCCCCCATGCATTTCTCTCCACCCAGATCCCTGAGGAGGACACCTTTAATGCGGATGAGGTGCTGGAAGTGCTGTGTCGGGCTGATTCCGTCTCTGAGCTGTATGGGCCAGATGGCATGTTCTTGGGGTGTTTCCGTCAACCATCTGTCCTGAAAGCTGCCAACCAGATGTTGGAGGTAGGTGGGGGGACGTTCCCTCTGCCCTCCCTGCTCCACCCCGGAAGCCAGCTAGCTCCTGCCTCCAGCTGCTCTGAGCAATGGGCAGGCTCCTCGGGCTCCCATCAGCCCCTCCTCGGCACCCCAGAGCCTCAGATCCCTTTGAAGCAATTAGGATTATACGCCCCTCTTTTTTTTTTTGCTGCCTGAGATGACAGACACACACACACAGAGTTCCTGGTGCTTTAGAGTGATAACCTGAGGCCACCTTGGTTTATGAGCAACCTGATCCTGCTTTGCAAAAAGATCCTCCTCCTCCCCTCTCTGCAGGGTGCCAGCTCCCTTGCCCATGGAAGCGGACAGATTTCCTCCACACTCCCATCTCGCATCAGAGAGGCTTTATTCCTGCTTCCTCCCATGAGAAAGGTCACAAGTGCACAGGTGAGGGCCTAGAAGTGGACCACCACCACCATCAGCACCACATGGCACCAGGCGCGGGGACTGGAGTGGGGAAGGCGGGACTCCAAGAGTGCCTGTTTTTGCCTCCTAGATGGGTGTCAGAGGAAAGGCAGAGCAGCCTTCAGAAGAAGTGCAAGAGCTCCTGCTGCCACTGCCAAGCCCCTCGCTTGGGGCCTCCCAGCACATCTTTGGTCCTGGCCCAGAGGAAGCAGCCAAGTCGCAGTCCTCCTTGAGAGCTACTTCTCGAGGCCTCCTGCTCTCTGCCGTTGACTCCAGGGAGGGGCGGATCAAGGCCCGTAAGGAGCAGGTGAGAGAGAGTTTGTGGAGGGGGGAGGGGTTCACCTCCTGAGCAGGAAACACATTGGCACAGGCAGACGAGCCTTTGGCATTGGTATGTCGCTCATCTGATCCCAAAAGTTGTGGGCAGTTTGAAGCCACCTGATCCAGCCGGACCCTCCATCCATCTAGAGCAGCGTTGTCTTCTCTGGCTGGCAGCAGTGACTCTCTCCAGGAATCCCTCTGAGAGCCCTTTGGCAAGCCAGATAAGCCACATGTGAATTGGGCTGTTTGCACAGTAAGATCCTTTTCACTTAAGATGCTGTCAGGGACTGGACAGGGTGTGGTGGGGGGAGGGACCTTTTGCATGCAGAGTGGGTGCTCTCTCCCACTGGCTGACAGCCCCTAATTCAGCATCGTCTGAGCTCTGCGAGTGCCGCATTCTCCAGAATGAAGCATAGAGTGTTCGAGGATCAGGATATTTGCAGGGAGACCAAAATGCTTATTTATAAAGCCATTGTACTACCAACCTTCCTGTACGCCTGTGAAACATGGACCATCTATAAACGCCACTCCCAACTTCTTGAAAGATTCCACCAACGCTGCTTCCAGAAAATTCTGCAAATTACTTGGGAAGATAGGCGGACTAATGTTAGCGTATTGGAAGAAGCAAAGACCACCAGTGTTGAAACAATGATCCTCCAACATCAACTTCGCTGGACTGGCCATGTTGTTCGAATGCCTGATCACCGTCTTCCAAAGCAGCTACTTTACTCTGAACTTAAGGATGGAAAAGGGAATATCGGTGGACAGCAAAAGAGGTTTAAAGATGTTCTCAAAGCTAATCTAAAAAAAATGCAACATGAGCATCGAGAACTGGGAAGCCTTGGCCCATGAGCATCCCAATTGGAGGTTGGCCATTATCAAAGGTGCTATGGACTTTGAAGAAGCATGAGTACAGGGCAAAAGGGACAAACGAGCTAAACGGAAGGCACGTCAAGCAAATCCTCATCGTGACCATCTTCCATCTGGAAACCTGTGTCCTCACTCTGGGAGGCTGTGTGGATCCAGAATTGGCCTCCACAGTCACTTACAGACCCACTGTTAAAGACCTTACCCTGGAAGACAATCTTACTCAGCCACGAGTGAATGAATGAAAGAGGGACACCTCCTAGGCAAGGCTGGTTGAGAATTTGAACCCAGGGCCTTATGTCTTCTAAGCAAGAATCACATCCCCCTAGAGCTGGTGTCTCTTACCTGATGGACCAGGGGCCACTGTCAGGTGGGTCTCTGTGCCACTCCCCTTTTGGTTGGACAAAGGCCAGTAGCTGAAAGGGGGGGGCATCCCAAGAGATTACTGAAGCCCGTTAAAATGCCTGGGCAGTTAACTAAGCACCTTCTTTTCCTTGCACCCCAGTTTGATAAAGACTTGGACATGATTAAAGAGTCTGAAACTGTGCTTCAAGTCTTGCCCTCTTCGCAAGTCTCCTTGTCCCCCAGTTCCACCGTGGACCACACCAAGAGCGAGAAGGTAAAAAGAGGCCCCTGTCTAGCAGGACTCTGTGGTGCGATGAGTGTTTAACATATTTCAGACCAGTTTAACTTTGGTTGCTTCCAGCAAAAGGGGCATTCAGATATTGCAAATGAGTCATTGGCAACAGTTTTTTTTTTTAATTGACTGGATTTTCCGCAGAGAGGGTAAATCCAGAATAAATGGGCAAAAGGTATGGGCTGGTGTTTTGATGTTGCTGATGATGTCATATGAATGCTGCCAATTTTTTAAAAAAATTGCATGCATGAGGCACAGGGACCCTCCAATGTTCACCTGTTTGGTAGGGCACCTCTTTGTCCGCTTTGTAGCGACGCATGTTATTTTATCCTTAAGAGCCTTAAGGCAAATGGTGGCCCAGGGTGGAAGTGTGGGGGCTAGAATTGTTCTGCTGCTGCTGCAGCTGGTGTGTGTGAGAGAGAGAACAACCCACACGCCATTAAGGAACCTTCTACTGATGCTTTAATTTTGCACACTTTATTAGCTTTGTTTGCCAAATGAATATGCTCATTTTTCTGAATTTAGATCGGTGTATTCTGCTCTCCCCCAGCAAACTAGAGGAGTACTGAGGCTAGGAGCAGAGACACACCATGTATTTAAAGGACATCCAACACACATTTAAATCACATGACTTCCCCCAGAGAATGATGGGAACTGTGGTTTCCCCCTCACTGAGCTACAGATTCCCAGCACCCTTAGCAAACTACAGTTCCCATGTCTAAAACAACTGCAGTGAGGCAGTGTGTGTGGTGGGGCCTACAGGGTGGGCTGGAGAGGTGAACAGCCCCTGCAGACTGGAAACTGCACCAAGACCTTGGTCCATTTGGCTCAGTGCTTCCTGCACTGACTGGCAGCAGTTCCTCTCCAGGGTTTCAGGAGGAAAAAGGTCTTTATTTCCCAGCCCTGCCTGGAAACGCCATGGGAAACTGAACCTGGGACCTCTTGCGTGCAAAATGGGCTCTGAGCTACGGGTGGCCCTAGCAGGACTTCCTCCTGTTTAAGCCCCATTATTTATTTATTTATTTATTATTCATTATTTAATTAGTATCCCGCCCTTCCTCCCAGCAGCAGCCCAGGGTGGCAAACAAAGTGCTAAAAACACTTTAAAACATCATAAAAACAGACCTTAAAATACATTAAAACAAAACAGCATTAAAAACATTTTTTAAAAACCAACTCTAAAAAAGGGTTAAAAACATTATTAAAAAACATATTAAGCCCCATTAAAAAGAGCAGAACATCCAGTCCATGCACAAGAGCATCAACCTGCTTCCGTTCCTTTCAGCGAGACCCTTCTGTGGGAGATGTTCACCCAGGATTGTGCCTGCGGTGTCTAGTAGAAGCCGCCTGCGCAGTTTCGCAACATGCCCTCCCCTTAAGAAAAAGCAAACCCCAACCAAGTGTGCATCTTTCATGTGCTGTGGCTCCTGCACAGGAGAGTAAAGGGGGGACTGGCAGGAATGGGTGGTTCTCTGCCCTGAGCTGTTGGCTGGCTGGGAGGCATTTTGGAGGCAGAGGAGGGACGGACACAGAAGGAGAAGCAAAGCAGTGGGGGGGGGGATGCCCGGGGGCTCCTCATCTGGGTTTTAATGGCGGCCCCCATGGATTGTGCCTAGAGTGTTGTCTTCAAGGAGTCTCCTTCGCCAGACAAGAGCCAGGACTCCCCCCGGTCCCTGAGCTCTCCTTCCCGTATGAGGAGCCCAACATCTTCTGTGACCATCAAGGGCTTCTTTCCGGAGAGGCCGCCGACAAGCAGCCAGGACCATCTCAAGCTGCAGACGGTGAGGGCTTGCTGGAGCGAGCGAGCGAGCGAGTGGGTGAGCCATTCTGGGCAAGGGGCAACAGGGCCTCTGCTCCTCTGGCGGCACCCTGGGCAGCTGCCCACCTTGGCTGTGTGGCCGGGGGGGGGCATCGTGCCTAGGAAGGGCCAGGCGGGGTACTTCTCCGATGGACTTTATTGATTCTGCTGCGCTGAGCTGCACTGGGCCGGGCCGGAAGCAGCAGCATTATGGCTTCATCCCTGCTTGGACCTTGTGAAAACCAGTCCATACCCTCTCCCCATCCAGCCCCATGTAATGTCTCTCTGCATCCCCCACATCACTCTGCTTTCCCCGAGTGGGGAATTTCTAAACAAGGGAGAAGTCAACCTGGAGGCTATGCTGTCTAAACCTAAAATGTGGGTAAATTAAAGGCACTCTGCACATGCTTGAGAGTTCTTTTTCTCTTTCATACCAAAAACAGGTTACCAGGCTAAGCTCTGGCTCAAATTCAGCTGTCTTTCCTGGCCTTTTTTCTGTTTGTGCAGGGTCACAGGTATGTAGTCTGTACTACCTTCAGTTCTCTTACTTCTGAGATTGCCCTCACATTTTTACCCAGCTGTTTTGGGATCCATAAGGGCTAGGAACTTGTTCTTTATCAAAAGAAAAGCCCCAGAACTATATGCATATGTTCCTCTTCCTGCTCAGTGCAGTCTCCATGCAGTCTTGTTGGCACATTTTGCGGTGACTCCCAAATAGCTTGGTAGGCCTGTGGCCCCCTGTATGGTGCGTTTATGTCTGAAGCTCTAGGGAGGGATGGCAGGCTCTTCCTGGGGCAGGTGATGCTTTCCTCCCCCATCATCCAATGTCTGGGTAGGCTGAATGCCTCCTATCAAGGGATCCTTGCTAGATTGCATGGCACATATTGCCCATTGACTGACAACACCTTTCCTGCCCTCCCATCCCAACAAAGGAGGGAGTTCAGGAACATCTGCTGTCTTCCTGTTATGACGTTCTCCCCTATATGGCTCTTGGGGCAGCAGAGAGATCCTGTTCCTCTTGCAATGCCATTGTGGCATTTTGTCCTATTCCACGGATCTTTGCACAGAGCAGCGTGTTGCACACACAGCTGCCTTCGAGGGTCTTGGCACATTCACAAGTGAGAGATACGATTGGTTGGGATCCAATCCAGAAGGTAGTGCATTTTAAAAATGGGGGGAGGTGATGAGTTCAGAAAGCCTGGTGCCCTGTAGCTTGGCCTACCTGGCAGACCTTGTTGCCCTTTGCTATGGGGGTGGGGTGAGGGAAGAGGCTTGCTGTCTGAACTACTTTGCTTTTTGTTGGTAGGAACAAGAGAGCCAGCCAGGTTTACTGCTGCCCAGGATATCATCTGGGTTCATCCCCAATTCAGTGGCTGCCTTGCAGTTTTATAGTCAGAAACTGCTTATGGAGGACAGAGAAGAGACATTTGTGAGGGTGATAGGACCCGAGGAGGTAAGGCGGAGTGGCAGCAGAGCAAAGACTGGCACCTTCTCCTGCCCCCTCTTGCCAGCCCTGCTAGATCTGGTGACCAAGCAAGGTGGAGTGACTGGTGCACAGTGGGATATCACTGCGGGAAAAGTGTTCTGTGCCACCCTCCCTGTGGGATGTGCTTACAGCAGCACTTTCTCCTGCCAGAGCAACTGCACTCATTCTTATTTGGGAGACAGATTTAACATTTTCTTTCTTTCTTTCTTTCTTTCTTTCTTTCTTTCTTTCTTTCTTTCTGGTAGAAGAGCAGGGGGCTGCTCTGGAAGTGCCCTCTTCCCCACTGCGTGCAGCCCAAGCATACGTTTACTTTCCAGGGTCAAGCTGTCCAAGAAGTGGTTCTGCAAGTTTGGGGTAGAAACCAGCTGTGCATGGTGTTGATTGGCCAGTGCTTGTGATGTCATGAAGAAACCTTCCTTCCCCACCCCAATTCCTAGAGTAGTTTTGTACTTTTTAAAAGGCCATTGGAGCTGGGCAATGTGTTATGCCAAAAGGCTCGCTACATCTGGGGGAAGCTCCAATAATCACCAGATGGGAAACCAGATATAAAACAACACCTTTATTGATTGATTACCGATATCTTTTGCAAAAGAGAGATGAAGTATTCGGCTAACGCCAGAATCCTGGTCTGAAAGCATAGCTACACAGATACATTGATATATGGCTCCCAAGTTCTCCTCACACACAGCCCCTCCCATCTTGTTAGCAACATTTGTCAATGTGCTTCATTGTCTTGCATTTAGAGCGTTCTGGCCTTGAGTGGTCCCTGTGCCCTACCTCCCCCAGGCACACCATATTCTAGCTCAGTCCCTATCTTCTTGGAAGGTATCCCGTTACATGGGAAGAGCAAGTTAGTAGAACATTCAGCCTTCACAGGCGCTGTTAGGAATTTTTGTTTTTCTGCTCCTATGTGGATCAGGTTAATCCATTTTCTGCTGTGTCATATTAACACTACATACTACAATTCCCAAACTATATATCTCATTTCATCACAGTCCCCCCTCAAAAAGCATTTTGGGGTTGAAACTTAATCATTTTCCTCTTTTGGAAGGCTATAATACATCATAAGCATTTGTTTATGTGTTACACTCTCAAGCAGGTGGGCCACCCTTTGGCAACCGGATCCAGTATTTTAGAATAATATCCTATGGGGCACCATCTGTTTCCCCATTTCTTCGTCAGGACTCCTGAAGCTACTCCTTTGTTTTCACTCACATACATTCGGTATGGCTTCTGTCCCTCTGGTAGGGCTAGCCCAGGAGGGTTGCCTAGGGCTTGTTTCAACTCCCTAAATGCTTTTTCCATTAATTTAGTCCATTTTCAATCCTTTTAGCCCCTCCTTTGTCAGGGACTCATACAAAACAGCTGCTTTTACTCCAAACTCAGGGATCCATTGCCTGCAGAACCCCACTAGTCCCAAAAAGCTCTCAATTCTTTTGGAGTTCTGGGGCTTGGCATACCACATATTGCTTCCCTTCTTTCAAGGCCCAAGGCCCTTTTCTGCTTCTAAAGCCCTGGCTGGATTATTCTTGCATACCCATACTATTTCTGGGATGCCCTCTGCCTCTGCCTCCCATTCCAAGGCTGGGGCTTTGTTTTGCATCACCCCCCTCAGGGCCATTTGATATGAAGAGCTACAACATTTAGGAATGGTGACTTTCATCAGGTTCCCTTCAAAGGAAATGGAAGCTTGCAGTTTTGTCAAAATGTCCCTGCCCAGTAAAGCAACAGGACAATTTGGGGATATCAGAAATTCATGTTGTATATGTCCATCTCCAATCTTGACCAACTGAGGCCATGTGAAGTGAAGATTTTGCTTTATCCCATCAATGCCTTCCACCTTCTTAATGTGGGGGCTTATTTGGTCAGGCTGAGCCCCTGGCAAAATAGAATAAGTTGCCCCAGTGTCAATAAGGGCATTGTACTTTTGTCCCTTGACTCTAAGAGGCACTGTTGGTTCTTCTAGCCTCTTGGGGAACAGGCCTGAACCCACCTTCATTCTGAATCTTCCTCATGCCTCATCATTTCCCTTTCAAGCTGGCGAATTTCCCTGTATGATTATGCTGCAATACCACTGCTGCTTTTTGACATAGACGGCCTGCAATTTCTACCTTTACCAGTCCTTCTGGTATTTGAGTTACATCATACCAAAAAGGATCTGGGCAGTTCAATGTCTTTGGGATTGTACGTCCCCAATCCACAAGCTTATGATGCATGTGTGTATATTTATTTATTTATTTATTTATTTTATTCAGCTTATATCCCGCCCGACTAGCAAACAGCTCTCTGGGCGGCAAACATAGAAACATACACAATAATAAAATTACAAGATCAATATAACAAATATAAAAGTACATCATCTAAAATAACAATTACAACATTTACATAAATAACTTAGATTAAAATGCCTCAGAGAAGAGAAAGGTTTTAACCTGGCACCGAAAAGATAATCGTGTCGGCGCCAGGCGCACCTCCTGTGTGCTCCTAATTGACACTAAAAAAAACTAAGGCTCTTTCTAACGAACAATGGGATTCACTGTGGGTGGGGATTTATACGCCAAGGAATAAGATAACATTTATGCAACAGCATTTAACTCTGCCCTTGTTTTCCCTTTGCACAAAACCTCTGGAACGCATCACCAGCCATACCATCAGATGGGGGTGTGTGAGAGTTGGGGTGGGAGTTATAGCTCTTGGCCTTACACCTCCTAGAGTCCACTTGAACTAACATGGGGTTAGCCAAGCCGTATCACTCCCCCTCTTTG
Source organism: Rhineura floridana (assembly GCF_030035675.1). Taxonomy (NCBI): domain Eukaryota; kingdom Metazoa; phylum Chordata; class Lepidosauria; order Squamata; family Rhineuridae; genus Rhineura; species Rhineura floridana. The sequence continues at coordinate 322,271,172 of NC_084480.1, read as the reverse complement.
AAATGTAGACGTATACGTTCTTTCACAATTCTGCCCCTGGGCTCCAATGCTGACTTCCAGTCAGTGTAATTGTGCTATATGTGATGGACACACATTACAAGGGCCATTTAGACAAAGATCAGAATTTTCTGAAACATCAAAATCACCACAATGGGGTGCATTATAAGGGTTAAACCTCCTTTGGCGTTCTCACCCCCAGCCAAACAGGGAATTCCATGTGCCTCTGTCTGTGAGAGCTTATCTATGATTTGAGTGACTGCATGTCGATCATGTATTATCTGACATGTAACTTGCACTCCTGAACATTGCACTATTCCTAACCATTGTTATGACAGAATGGGAAAGTAAGCAGATGGGCCAGAAAATAATGATGCAGTGGGCCAAATCTCTACACTGGTGAACCCCGCATCTGAAATAGCTGAATTCTGTAAAACCCCTGTTACAAAATCACTCAGAGGGATTTAAAAAGCAAAAACATCCTCCTTAAAGGACAATTCATAAAACATTACATTCAATATTACAATGGAAATAAAACAAGTGTCAGGGTCTTGAATCATACTGCAGGGTGGCTTGTACAGAGTTCATCCTCTGGAAACCAGCTGATACTGTAACTGAATTGTGTATGACTTGCCAATGCTAGGCAAAAAGACTGGAATCATGAATAATCATTTCCTCCTCCCCCCGAGTGACTGTGATTTAAAATTGCAAGTTTGCACAACGTGGGACATCTTGCCAAAAGAAATAGTGGTGTCCTCTTCAGGTTGATAGCCAAAGTAGACTGCCAGTTTCTGTATTTGGGGAAGACTGAAGCAGGCCCCTCTGCTATTATGGTAGCACATGCTGGAGAATAGCATGCCAATTGCTGTGAAGCTCCAGTCAAAAATGCCTGCAATAAATCTCCTGTGCCTCACACAAAAAGAAAACGTTCCTTTGGGAGAAAATGCTTCAGCACAGGAAAGAAAATGTAAAAATAAAACACATCCATGGCCACAGATGAAACTTTCTGATCAAAAGTGGACAAAAAACAAAATATTGTGTTGCAACAGACAGACAAACACACAACAGGACTACACATTCTAAAGGCCTTCCCTAGCCTCTGGTCATGTTGCCCATGAAAATAGCCACGAAAAGCAGCCTTTAGGAAGAAAGGGGTTACTTTGCAGCTTTCTACACAGACTGGAGAAAACAACTTCAAGAAACTTAAAAAGAGAAGGGAGCTCCGGAGAAAATCAAGAAGAGAGAGAAAGAGAAAAACAACTTACAGCTGCATTCTTAAATTTCCAAAATATACTTATGCTTTAAATCAGACAGTAAAAAAACTTCTTAATTTCTTAACACTATACCAGAGTGACAAAAGAGGGATCCAGGCGATTCTCCTCTATACCTATATAAAATCAAAACAAACATTGTACCACATGCTTCTGCGTCATCCTATAAAGCAGGCCCCTCTGCTATTATGGTAGCACATGCTGGAGAATAGCATGCCAATTGCTGTGAAGCTCCAGTCAAAAATGCCTGCAATAAATCTCCTGTGCCTCACACAAAAAGAAAACGTTCCTTTGGGAGAAAATGCTTCAGCACAGGAAAGAAAGTGTAAAAATAAAACACATCCATGGCCACAGATGAAACTTTCTGATCAAAAGTGGACAAAAAACAAAATATTGTGTTGCAACAGACAGACAAACACACAACAGGACTACACATTCTAAAGGCCTTCCCTAGCCTCTGGTCATGTTGCCCATGAAAATAGCCACGAAAAGCAGCCTTTAGGAAGAAAGGGGTTACTTTGCAGCTTTCTACACAGACTGGAGAAAACAACTTCAAGAAACTTAAAAAGAGAAGGGAGCTCCGGAGAAAATCAAGAAGAGAGAGAAAGAGAAAAACAACTTACAGCTGCATTCTTAAATTTCCAAAATATACTTATGCTTTAAATCAGACAGTAAAAAAACTTCTTAATTTCTTAACACTATACCAGAGTGACAAAAGAGAGATCCAGGCGATTCTCCTCTATACCTATATAAAATCAAAACAAACATTGTACCACATGCTTCTGCGTCATCCTATAATCAAAAAGGCAAGTGGGATATAAAGATTAGACTTCTGATCATATACAAATGCGTAAAGAAAGACCCTCTGTCCACTCAGTTATCAGCAAAAGATCTCAGGTCAGTCAATTAAATCATAATTTATATGCACGGAAACAACCGCAATCACACAATAAACTGAAAGATATAATAGAATTATATCGGGCTGCAAAGTGGCAGCGCCTGCGTTGCTCTCTTTGGCTGTTTACACAGACAACGAGCTGCCATAGTGAAAACTAAACCCAGTACTTGAGCAAAGGAACGGGACTCTGACATTATAGTACAGAAATTATTCTCTTTTCTTTTCCCTAAAACACCACTAATTTTCCCAAGACATTTCTTACCCATGAAATGTCTATGTAGCTCAAACCTTCTGTCTACATCCTGTCAATCTTACAACTGCCCCCATAAACTGGGGTTCCTTCCACATACACCCTTCATTAAAGGTGATGTCACTATGCTTTTGCCTGGTATAGGGAAGCTTAAAACTTCCAGGACCATTTCTGTACTCCCTTTTTCCTCATCACCATCACCTGAAACATGCATGACTGTGGCCACCAGCCCCTGTTGAACCTGCAACTGTCTTTCCAGTTCTTTAATTTGAGCTTTGCACTCATCATGGCTACCATTCAACCGTTGCTCTCGTGCTCTAACCACAAGGTGTTCAGCAGTTAATTTTGCTCTGGGACATTCATCCTTTTCTTTTAACTCCAAACACTCTTTTTCAAAGGCTTCCTCTGCCTGCTCCAACTTACTCCTTGCCTCCTGACTTTTCTTGCATTCTTCCTCTAACAAATCTGACAAATCTTGACATGCATTATAAAGTCCCCAAGCGGCTGCAGCACTTTTCTTTGATTTGGAAGGCCTGCACTCTTTGCAATATCCTGCATAGGCCTCAGTCATGGTTTTCATAGGGTCATCTGTCTTAAAACATCATCCCACACACACCTTCCTTTCTTAATCAACCATTTCTCTATTTTCGATAGGCACTCTACTGGACTCATAAAGCGTTTTATTCCCTCCATGGCTACCACTTTTGCCATAGCTTAGAAATCTCCAACACCAAAAGCCAAATGCAAAGAATAAGAAAGAATAAATTCAGGGATGAGCCACCTTCAAATGCCACATTCCCAAATCAAGTCACTCATGAGTAAAGCTGCTGTCACCAGCTTTTTCTCCCAGATTGACTCTCAAAAGGAAAAAACAGAGTCTCTGCCAGCCAGAGCACTGAACATTCCCAGTGCAAATCCTGTTCCCACCTTTTCCAAGTACCTAGCCCCACCGGCTCAAAATACTTGCAAGGCTTCGTTCCCCAGAACTGTACAGAAGGGGAGGGAGACACAAGTGTTATCAAGGGCTTTCAAAATGGATGGGACCCAGTTTAGGGAACCACCTTAGTAGCTTAATGAGTTAACCTTCTCTCCAGTCTCAACGTTGGCTAATTGCTGTGTCACAATCACAACCATCATTTGCCAAAGCTTTGTTGCCAAGGACAGAAGGGGAGGGGGATAACAATGTGCCAGGGAATTTCTATACCTTAACCTCTGGATTTACCACAGCATTTAAAGGACATTTCCCCACTCACTTTAAAACAAGAGACAGCAAAACATAGTAAGAAAGAAAAGGAAATTACACTCATTCCAGTTACATTCAGAACTTGGCTACCTGTTTCCCTGGATTGCAGGACTGTTCACATGTTACTTCGTTCCTGCAACCCTTGCTGCCCGCTTGATTCTCCACCAGTTTGTTATGACATGTGCTCTTGGGAACCTGAGTGTATGAATTTGCCACCCTCATGTCCCATGAAACACACCTCCTTGAGAGGAGGGAATCCTCCACCAGAGACAAAACAAACGCTTTGCCCCAAAATGTGCTCAAATGGTGCATATATTTAACCCAAGAAATGCAGGTCCAAACCAAAACAAAGCAAAGCCTGATTTTATTGAGAGAAAGAGCAAGAAAGCACCACAAAATTACTTGGGTGCATGGCGGCATCTATCATTAACATCCTAACTCATTCATAACTTTAAAGTTAAGAAATCAAAGGACCCTTTTACTATAAGAGGTGAAAGGTAGGAGAGATTACCTATCCTATGCCCGGAGTGGGCGGTTGAATACAGCCAAAGCTATGTAGAAGAGCTCTGATCCAAAACCAGGAAGGAATCTCTTGGTCTCAAGGTTTTGCACCGAGACCCAGAGTCTCCCCGGTTCTGCCCCTGCAGTCCTTGATGCATTCCTTGAGAGTGTAGTATACGTGTATGGGAGCTCTGATGTTTCTTAGCCCCCCTTCCTCTTTCTTCCTCTCTTCTTTCTGTCTTGCTTAAACAAACAGAGCAAATCACAAGTCCGCTAAAAGCTACTAAAGGAACAGATTAAGTTCTTTCAATCTTGTGTCGGCACAGCCGATCCAAGCAGCAAGGGAAAAACAACAACATGTTCTATGAAGTGACAGTAAAGGGAAAAAAGTTCCCTTTTAGCATTCCCACAGAAAACCTTCATACAGACACTCTATTCATACACTTCTATTTAAACAAGATCATTCCTAATACCACTTTTATCTCCCAGGACAATGCTACAAACTACCCATATGGGAGCCTGACAACTGACTCCATTCCATCCACATCTTGTGCTCAACCACCATATACATTTTTAAAATCTTTAAAATTTCTCAAAAAACATTCTAACGGATTCTGCAGCTTTTCCTCCCGTGACACGCCCCTGTTCCCATCCTGGGTTTTTCAACTGCCTACTATAGGTCAGTTCCCTGGGTTTTTTCAACAGGCCCTTGTCTCATGGCCCTTTGTGAAGTCACCCCTACTCCCAATTCCACAAACAAATCTTTACCGGGCTTTTCAGTAGGCCTCTGACTCTCACGACCACACAGTCATCTACAGCTTCCCGTTACTCCCTAAGGTGTTGGCTTCTCTGGTTTCACTATTTGAAGCTCCGGTTGAAACTGCTGTACCCTCTGCGCTCCGCTCCCTGACCTCAAGGCAGGTTCAAACAACCTGGAGCTCCCCTTGACTCTCCAGGGGCGACTCAGAAGGTCAGCAGGTCATCCAGACGCTCCTGGCTGGCTCGCCAAAATTGTTATGCCAAAAGGCTTGCTACATCTGGGGGAAGCTCCAATAATCACCAGATGGGAAACCAGATATAAAACAACACCTTTATTGATTGATTGCCAATATCTTTTGCAAAAGAGAGACGAAGTATTCGGCTAACGCCAGAATTCTGGTCTGAAAGCATAGCTACACAGATACATTGATATATGGCTCCCAAGTTCTCCTCACACACAGCCCCTCCCATTTTGTTAGCAACACTTGTCAATGTGCTTCATTGTCTTGCATTTAGAGCGTTCTGGCCTTGAGCGCTCCCTGTGCCCTACCTCCCAGAGGCACACCATATTCTAGCTCAGTCCCTATCTTCTTGGAAGGTATCCTGTTACATGGGAAGAGCAAGTTAGTAGAACATTCAGCCTTCACAGGCACTGTTAGGAATTTTTGTTTTTCTGCTCCTGTGTGGATCAGGTTAATCCATTTTCTGCTGTGTCATATTAACACTACATACTACAATTCCCAAACTATCTCATTTCATCACAAATGTACTGACAAAAGAACAGATAATTTTTTATTTTATTTTGTTAAAAGCAGGCTACCCGCCTGAGGCATGCAGAGAAGTGGCAAGAGAGACAGCTATGCCAGTGTTTGATTGGCTGGTGTGCATGTCTGCCACTCAGAACCCTACTGGAAGCTGCCCCTTTCCCCCCATGACATCTGGCTTCACGCTTGCATTGTTCTGTGCATAGCAAAACACTTGCTCCTTGCTACATTTGAGGCAGAATACTGAATCTGAGGTTAAAAGCATGAGGGTAAAATCCTGAACCGGCATGTGTGTCAAGGGGTTGCACAGCACGTGGGTGTGTCTCATACAAAGCTGGAAAGAGTTCACTGTGTGTGAGGATTATTGCAGAGGCTGATGTGCTAACACTTGGATTACCCAAGAATTAAAAATGAAGATGGAAAAACCTCACAACCGAGGAGGAAGAGGAAGAAGAAGATGGGGGTTGCCTGATTAAGGCAACAGACAGGGTAGATAGTACTGGGAAATGTTCATGAAGGACCCACAGTGGTAAAAGCAGGCAGCTCCTTTGGGCTCTTTGAGGGGCAAGCTACAGGGTTCGTTATTCATATGCTCTCCCGTTAAGTGCAAGCTTTTTCTTTCTCAAAGATCCACCATGAGCAGGCCCAAGCTGGGTGGGGGGCACTCCTGCTAACTGCATTGGGAAAATGCACCCATTTCCTCTAGCAAACAGCAGGTGCAATCTGCAGCAGAGGGCAAATGGCTAATGCCCCTCTCCATGTGCCATGCTCCTGATTGACCCACCACCACCACCACTGCACTGGCTGTTTGTGAAAGAATAATCTTGCACATGTGTAGTCTGGCCTTGAACGAGGACTTCAAAACTTCCAAGGAATGATCTGAATGCAAATGATGCAGGTCTGGCCTTGTTTGCTACATAGATGAGAGGCCACCTGACAGGGCTTATTCATTAAAAAAAAATATCCAGCACTCATAGACTGCCAACCGGAGCAGGTGTGGCCATGCTCAGGCTGGCAGGCCGTCTGTGGGACGTCCTGTTAAACTGCCCAGTGCAGATCTCTTGTGGTCATGCTAGGCATCCTGTGCTTGTTTGCTGCTTAACTGTATATCCCGCCTGTATTTTCCTCTAGGCCGCCCAAGAGGACATACTTGGAGTCCCCAAGTGGCCTCCCATCTGGGTGCTGTACAGATTCAGGCCAGCTTCAGAAGGGCATCTGTCTTGGGTGGCTTCTGTGGGTTGGGCACCGTGGGTCACTGAGGCGCCTCTGTAGCCACTGATGGCTGAGGGCACCTGCGCTGCTGCTGCCGCCGCCGCCACCACCACCCAGGGTAGCCCCTCCTTTCCCTCTTGCCTTTACTAGGTGCCAGAGAGCTCTTCTGGCTCAAGAATCCTCGCAGAGTGGAAGGTTGTCATGGGTGAAGATGAGCAGCCGTCGCCAGAGAGAGGCGTTTCAGCAGCGGGCAGCTTAGCCAAGTCCAGGAGCAAGAAGGTAAGCAGGGAGGGCATCTGCCCTGCCAGCAAAGGAGGCTTGGAATTTGGTGGCTGACGTCCTCAGGTCGTCCTGCGGGGCATAGCTACTTTGAGGACCTTCCCGGTGGGCTCCAAGAGACAGCGGGCCACACTGCCAGAGGCTGAAAGTCACACGCACACCCCTCCAGTCTCCACGTCTGCTTTTGCTACTTGTTCCCCTTTTACTCCAGAGCATGCCTGAGGTTTTCATGACTCAGCTGGACGAGTCTCAGTACCGAGACCTGGAGGCAGAGCCACCGTCCTTCATCGTGCCCTTCATGGACATGGCGTGGTTCATGGCGCTTTTTCCTGAGGTGAGAAGAGCAAGGAGGGCCTTGAGACCATCTGCTAGTCCTGCTGCTGCCCAGAGTGCCGCCTCCTCCCTGCCACTCTCCCTGTATATTTGGGGCTGACAGATCTGGAGGAGGGGGCAGACTGTCTCTAGGGGCAGAACACCCCCCTTTTTTGTATAAATGGCCCCCTAAAAAAAAGGATTGCAATAAGCTGCTGCTACCCAAAGTTATCCTACTTTGGACTCTTAATGAGAAGACAGGATTCGCTAGAAAAGACCATAATGCTGGGAAAAACAGCAGGGAGTAGAAAAAGAGGAAGGCCAAACAAGAGATGGATTGACTCCATAAAGGAAGCCACAGACCTGAACTTACAACATCTGAGCAGGGTGGTTCACAATAGATGCTCTTGGAGGTCACTGATTCATAGGGTCACCATAAGTCGTAGTTGACTTGGAGGCACAGAACAACAACAAACCCAAGGCTGATCCTACCCTGAAAGCTGCTAGGGCTGTCCAGCTATTTGAGGGGATTTCTAAACTCAGCTGACAAGGACCCCTCCCTTAAGCCCAGCTCTAGAAATATCAAACAGCAAGGAGCTTTAGATTTACTCTCTGAAGGTCAAGAGGACACAAGACTTGTCAATATCCTAAGTGTGTGTGTGGTAGCTTAACAACCACGCCGTGGGGAACCATGCCATGGGGAAGAATTTTAATGGGAAACTCCAAAGTTTATTTTTAAAACCAATGAAGACGAGGATCAAAGAATAAAGAATTTTATTTGGGAAAAGTGGGGGAAGAAAAGGAAAAGGCAACAATCTCACACACAGTGACTTCAAATGCCTTTGCTAATTACATTTTACCTGCTTGGACTTCAGGGAATGTTCAGATTTCCATGCGGAAAAGAGGCTCAGAGAGAAACAGAGAGACAGATCATTATTCACCTCTTTGGATGGTTCCAAGGAGGCAAAGGGACTGAAGGGGTGCCTCACATTTATGGGAATTTGAGAGTAATAACACTGAGCCTCTTAATGGAGGCGGACTGTAGTCTGGAACAGTAGCAAGAAAAGCTCCCCCCCTGATGTCAGTTGTCCAGATAGCCAATAAGAAATTTATTTAGAGGCTTTTCCCACCTCCATAACTGTTCTAAACGTTTGTTACAAAAGAACTAGCCAGTTTTGATAGGATGGGTTATTGTAAAAGAAAAAAAGAGGGCTAAACTTTAGAAGGAAGGCTGTAACTCATTGGCAGAGTATTTGCTGTTACAGACCACGAGAGAGATAATATGCTGTGTGTGTGTGTGTACACCCCCCCCCCACACACACACACTGGAAGGGTGAGAGTGTTGTAGGAATTAGATTCCTCTTTTGCAAGGTCTGTGGGTCTGTGGCAGGTGTTGCACACCTTCTCTTTGGGTACATTGGCCATCCACAGCTCCTGCCAACACCCTGAGGCCTCTTCTGTTCTTTCAAGTCTCCTGCCTTTGGTCAGACCCAGCAGGAGGGATAAGGAGGTTTATCAACCCAGAGATGCCCCTCGCCAGCTCCCTTTCGCTTCCCTCTCATCAGGGCTTTCCACCAGGGATGAGTTTGAATCAGTTTTTGACAAAGCTCCTGGCATCCTTGGTCAGCGCAGACTTTGGCACAAAGGTGGACCTAGTTGAAGCCATCGTGAGCCTGAAAGAGAAGATGGGGAATCGGATGAAAGATGCCTTCCACGATACCCTTATTCAGGTCCTGAACAAGAAGAGTGACACTCCCTCTTTCCAGGTGAGGGCCACTCTGGCCACTTTTGGGGAGTGGTGGGCTGTATTCATTGCTTATGTTACTGGGCAAATCTTGTCCAACATCTGCCATCAGATATGCACGTACGTGCGTGTGTGTGCATGTAGATATGTATGGAGGACTGGTTTATTAAATCCGCCAGCCGCTGGCTACATTTTCTGGTATTCATAATTGAATTTCCACTGCAAAGGAAAATGGGGCTTGCCCACACTGGTGCTGGTGGAGAGAACGCTCAGGCCAGGAATCTTTTCAGAAAAAGAATATGTTTTTAACGTCGAGCAAAAAAAAGCGGGGGTGGGGGCATTAGCGTTGGCGATCACTCGTGGCCGAGTAAGATTGTCTTCCAGGGTAAGGTCTTTAACGGTGGATCCGTAAGTGACTGTGGAGGCCAATTCTGGATCCACACAGCCTCCCACAGTGATGACATCGGTTTCCAGATGAAGATGGTCACGATGAGGATTTGCTTGATGTGCCTTCCGCTTAGCTCGTTTGTCCCTTTTGCCCTGTACTCGTGCTTCTTCAAAGTCCACAGCACCTTTGATAATGGCCGACCTCCAGTTGGGACGCTCATTTTGCCAATTGGGGGAGGAGACAGCTAGTTGATGCAAGCTATCCAGATTTCGTTCCTTCAGGCAGTCATTTGTTGTGGGAAGGGCGTTTTCACGGTTCTCCCACATGAAAAGGTTACCTGGGGGGAAAGGAGTTTCTTCTCACAGCCAGCAGTTCTCGGCAGTACTGTGTGCAATGTGGCTCCCTTGCTGCCAGTGAAGGAGGTCCACTGGAGGTAAACTTCAACATTCCTGTTGGCCAGACCCACGAATGACTTAGAGGGACAGTACTGGCGTTTGGTGTGTATACAGCAGCAGAGTGCAGAAACGAATAGTCTGGAAAGACTGGTGGTTGAAAGAATAAAGCGTAAGTCAGAGCTTGGAAAAGTTACTTTTTTGAACTACAACTCCCATCAGCCCCAGCCAGCATGGCCACTGGATTGGGCTGATAGGAGTTGTAGTTTAAAAAAGTAACTTTTCCAAGCTCTGCGTAAGGTTTATTGGATGGATGGAAATGGCCTTCAAGTCGATCCCGACTTATGGTGACCCTACAAATAGGGCTTTCATGAAAAGCGGTATTCAGAGGGGGTTACCATTGCCTTCCTCTAAGGTTTATTACTCCTGGGGAAATAAAGCCCATAGCTCAGTGTTAGGGCAGCTGCTTTGCATGTAGGAGACCCCAGGTTCCAACCTCAACACCTCCAGGTAAGAAGGAGCTGGAGAAGACCAACCCCTCTCTTTGCCAGACCCTGGAGAGCCACTGCCGGTCAGAGTAGACAGTGCTAGCCCTAAATGGGCCACTGGTTTGACTTGGCTATGTTGGGCTCATGCGTTTGCTAGCCGAGACACTCCGTCTTCTCTTGACATTCTAGGAAAGGAAACAGAGGAAGTTCATCTGGTCTGCCCTGCGTGCCCTCATGACTATCAGAAAGGACAGCAAGGAGCTGATGGTGGAGCTGATGACCTATTACTTGAAGTCTCCTGTCCCTGCCAGGTGAGGGGTTGTGTTTCTGTCTGCTCATGTGGGCTTATGAGGACGGAAGGAGCTGGCAGAAGCAGCTTTGGGAGAAGACAATGAGCAGGGGCACAGCAGAGTGGAAGACAGAGAACAGATGGTCACCCAAGTAGGGGCCTGTGGACTCCTCTGAGGGTGCCACAAGTATCCTTCCCATGGGACCAGGGGGGTGGGCCCACAGTCAGCCTGTGTCCTCCTCAGGAGCGGCCACAAGTTGCCTGCAGTGGGATACCTTTTATTCTCTGCCCCTCAGATTCCAGAGCTCCTCTCAGCTAGGCTTGGATGTCTCTGATGGGAAAGGTGACAGAATGATCAGAGAGTGGAAGAGGTTTAGTCCAGGGCAGACTTTCCCCCTATAACAGTGTCTCCAAGCTCTCAGCAGTGGCTGTTGACTCTTCATCGCCTGTCGTGTTCTGATGTGAAGCAACCTGTTTCTGTGTCCAAACTGACTAAGGCCACATGGAGGTTTAGTGTGGATCTGGTGCTATTTGCAGACTCACACACACAAACACAAAAATATACACACTGTGCACTATAAACATTTCATTTGTTCACAAAAAAGGGCTTTGTCTAGAGGAAATGAAACTGACAGCTCAGAAAAGTAATTTCGTGTCAGTTGCACCCCCCCACTGTCTCTGGGCTTAGCCTGAAATTGACAGAGAACTCCTCCCCTTCTCCATTAGCGTTCCGAGGGAGTTAACATGTAAATTTGGGGGCGGGGCCACAAGGAAACAGCGATACTAATAATCAAACGTGTGTGAATGCAAAGCAGCGAATTGGAAGGTAGGGAGGACGGATGTGTGTGAACCGTGGAACTCTATCTCGATGGAAAAAACTTCATATTCAGTATGGATTTTAGCTCCCATGTGAACTTTGCCTCAGCCTCCAGGAATCCCCTTGGTGGTGGCACCACCTCCCGCGCCTGCAGTTCATCTTCCAGCTAGCTTTGATGATGATGTTCACAAGGAATGGGCCAAACCCCATAAACCCAGTGTCACTTCTGTGACCAGTTTTGTCTAGGGCTAAGTGAGCACCCCACGACCACCTTTGCCCAGCCTTTGTCCTTTTATGAAAGTGGGGAGGATATCATCAGTTCTGGAGGGGTGTCCTGCAAAATTCACTTGTCTTTCAGATGGGGGGGTGCAGATAGCTACTCATTTAGAGGGTGCTTTTCACACACACACATCTTGCTTGCAGTTTATAATCCAAGCCACAGCTCCATGTGGCAACCTGCTATCTAGCAGCCAGTTTGAAAATGGAACTGGGAGAAAGTGGGTCTCTAGCACTTTCTTAAAATGCTTGCTGAAACCGAAAGGTCTTTATCAAACGCCTGAAGTTCATCAGAAAGGGGGACTGTCTAATCTCGGCTGGGAGGGAGTTCCACAGAACTGCCCACAGTACTGAAGGCACAGCTTTTAGTTATTACAAGCCATACTTTTGAGCAGCGCGGGACCACTAGCAGAGACTCCCCCAAAGATGTCAGTGATTGGGTAGGGAGAAAAAGGATTAGGAGGTCCTTAAGGTATCCTGGATCTAAGTTGTTACGGCCTTGTAAATAAATACAAAAACACTTGCGCTTATCCTGGTAACATCTGAACAGCCAGGGCAAGCTTTGAAGCACCAGAGTTATGTGCTGGTGGTATTCTGTCACCATCAACAGTCTAGCTGCAACATTTTGCACTAGTCGGAGTCTCTGGGCAGGCCCAAGAGTAGCCCCCCCCCAAGCACATTGCAATAATAATGTATTGAAGTTACCAAGGCATGGATCACTGTGGACAGGATATTCTGTCCATAGTTGGTGTACTGGCCATAGCTGGCTAAAAGACACTCCTAGCTACTGAGGCTATCTGAACCTCATCAGGCTTGGAATATTTCCTATTTAGACTATCTGCCACTGTAGGTGCCCTTTCACAATTGCTCCATCAGCCCGTCCTCAAAGACCATTGTACTGCTTGGTTGCAGACTCCCTGTGGAAGTGATTTTCAAAACAATCTGGTTTATAACTGATTTGTATACTGAACTGAGAGTGGAAATGTTGACTTGGACTGAGGCCTCCCCTGTAACTTTAGCTTCTTTGCTGTGCTTCATCACTTTCAACATGTGCTATGCTGTGCTTGAACAGTGGCTTTTAAAAGAGCAAGTTACCCTGGAGTTTTAAGTTGTAATTTACACTCTATTTTTGGAAACTGAACTAGCTTTTAATAAATAGTTTTAGACTGAAGTGAAAGCTGAAATTTTCAGATGAGGCCTACCCTTACTTTTTAGCTTATATGCCACTCTTTCTGACCTAAAAAAATGAAGCCTATACTGAGCTTGAGTTGAAAGCTAAGCCTTCCTTTTGATTCTAAAGCTGACTTTCCCACCGTACTGCATGGATCTATATATTACTAGGGTTTTTTACCCCCTCTCCAAAAATGGCATTTAATCTAGGCTTCTGGTTCAAGGCTTCCCTCTTTGGGTAGAGCTGAAAGCTTCCTTCCTTCCTTCCTTCCTTCCCTCCCTCCCAAAGAACAGAAATTCACTGGTAAGTACAAAATTTCCATTGAAGCCAGTGGAGTCTTCGCTGGTTTATTGTAATAGATCAACACAGCTGCCCCTCTGGAATCTTCTAATAGAAACATTGCACCGCACTGGAGAGCTGCAGTTGAGCCAGTATTAAAGTCTATCATAGATTGTGCGCACACACCGTGTCTCCTGCACATATGCACAAACATCTTTCTTCTTTCAGGATGATGGTTAAGGATCTGATGAAGGAGGTGGGAGTTCAGGATCCTCACAACTATTTCTACAAGGAATTGGACTGCTGGCAGGTGGAGGAAACTGACAGCAAAGAGGCAATGCGGGGAACCTGTGACCAGTGGCTGGAAGGGTTGATGCAGGAGCTCCAGGTACCTCTTCCGCTCTGTCTTCCTTTGGTCAGTGAGCGGGGGGGGGGGGTCATGGCAAGCCCCAAACCAAACCACTACAGAAGCAGCTTCTGCAAGCAGGAATGGCTACAGTTTGCAGTGTTCCCATTCCTTGTTATTTTTTTCTCTAGCATATCTGAGAGGAATCTGGGTATATTCTCCTCCAGATGTGGTCTGTAGTCCTAGGCTGACCTGTTCCCTCCTCGTGGAAGAAGTTATTGGCTTGCCAAATATTCCTGTTTTTCCACCAGTGGTTTCACCACCTGAGTAGTTTTTGCAACTAGAGTAATCTCACTTCAGCAGAGAGTTAAGCCCTTGTCTACACCTGCATAATACAACCTGCAACTAAAAAGGGAGCTTTGATTATATTACAGGCCGTAATCAACCTTGTGTACAGCATCCTCTGATCCTTTCATCAAGCAAGACTGGAGACTGCGGGCTTTCAATCATTAAGGAGGTCACTGGACCTTAACATCAAATGTCGTTATGTGAATTTACGGCCAAGGGCTATAAAACCGGAACCACACCCCTACACAGAATATTTAGCACAAAAGTGCTAAATCCTTTTACCTGTCTCTTACTTTTCTGCCCACTTTGTTGTTATATGCCTTCAAGTTGATTACAACTTATGTTGACCCGATGAATTGGCAACCTCCAATAGCATCCGTTATGTTGCATTTTGGATAATCTATTCATAGGGTTTTCATGGTAAGAGGTATTCAGAGATGGTTTACCATTACCTTTCTCTGAGTCTGGATGCATATTTATTTATTTATTATTTGATTTATATCCCGCCCTTCCTCCCAGCAGGAGCCCAGGGCGGCAAACAGAAATCTTAGTCTGGTGTCTCAGCTGTGACCATTCTGCCTTGGGTGCCCCTGCTAGGAGTCTAGCCTCTTGGTCTAGACTCCTGACGGCATTGCTCTCAGCTTCTCCAACACTCTCACACCCCCTCACCACGTTAAGGGCCACCAGGCAAGTAGAATAGCTGAGATACTGCTGGGGAGATTTGCATCTGGGCCTTCCACATCCAAAACTAACCGTTTAGATCCATCCAGAGCAGCATGAAGGTTTGTCTGAGGCAAGGCAGTCTGTGACAGATGCTTTGATTTATAGCACACTATTCTCTGTCTGTTTATCTGAAATCAAACCCGCTGGGTTCAATCAGTGTAGCTTCCCCTTACCTACCTATGTCAGTATAGGGGTGGCAGCTTTAGATTTCTAGACTTCCATTTCCACTTTCCTCTTAATTCAACTGTGAACAAATTGTACTAACTCATCAAGAAATACACAGTGTAAAAAGAGTTATCTTTTCAGCACCAGGTCAAGGCTTTCCTCTTCTCCCAGGCATTTTAGCATGTGTTTTTTTTAATTGTTTTAAAAAAAATTAATTGTGTTTTAAATTGTTTTTAAAAGATGTGTTTTAAACTTGTATATTTGTTTTTAATGTTTTTAGTTACTGTAAACCGCCCAGAGAGCTTCGGCTATGGGGCGGTATACAAATGCAATAAATAAATAATAAAAACAGGTAACTCAGCTGTATCAGCCTATAGAGGCCTCACCCAGGCCTCCTCTAGTCTGACAGCATCTTGAGCAGGGGGGGCTGCCTGGCAGCCCATGGACTGCATATGCCCCCCTCCCAAAAGGTTTGTTGTTGCCTCCTGGATTCCCCCAATTTGTATTTTTTTAACAAAAGAATTAAAACAACAACAACGACGACTACTTCTTTGGACTCCTCACTGTGATTCTATGATGCCAAAAGGTTTCTGTGGTCCTGCAAGACAGCCACCCCCATTTGCCAATGTTAATGAAGTTTTTTTCTGAAAAAAACAAACCCATTTTGGAATACTGTGTACGGTTCTGGTCGCCTCATCTCAAGAAGGATATTATAGAGTTGGAAAAGGTTCAGAAGAAGGCAACCAGAATGATCAAGGGGATGGAGCGACTCCCTTATGAGGAAAGGTTGCAGCATTTGGGGCTTTTTAGTTTAGAGAAAAGGCGGGTCAGAGGAGACATGATAGAAGTGTATAAAATTATGCATGGCATTGAGAAAGTGGATGGAGAAAAGTTCTTCTCCCTCTCTCATAATACTAGAACTCGTGGACATTCAAAGAAGCTGAATGTTGGAAGATTCAGAACAGACAAAAGGAAGTACTTCTTTACTCAGCGCATAGTTAAACTATGGAATTTGCTCCCACAAGACACAGTAATGGCCACCAGCTTGCATGGTTTTAAAAGAAGATTAGACAAATTCATGGAGGACAGGGCTATCAATGGCTACTAGCCGTGATGGCTGTGCTCTGCCACCCTAGTCAGAGGCAGCATGCTTCTGAAAACCAGTTGCCGGAAGCCTCAGGAGGGGAGAGTGTTCTTGCACTCGGGTCCTGCTTGCGGGCTTCCCCCAGGCACCTGGTTGGCCACTGTGAGAACAGGATGCTGGACTTGATGGGCCACTGGCCTGATCCAGCAGGCTCTTCTTATGTTCTTATGTTCTCCTCTGCTATGATATTGTGGGGCCCAAAGTTTTTTTTTATGCCCCCCAATACCTCCTGAAATTTGTCATTTAAAAAAAATATATTAAATGTCAATGCAGTCCTTGGCCTGAAAATAGGTTGGCTACGCCTTGTAGGCACGGTTGTGTACACACCACATGTTTAAAGCATGTCCCCCCCACCTGAATCCTGGAACTAGTTTGTTAAGGGTGCTGAGAATTGTAGCTCTGTGAAAGGTAAACTACAATTCCCAGGAGTTTTTTGGGGGGTGGGGGGAGAAATGTGGTTTAAATGTATGGTTTGGTACTAGGCCTTAAGGCTGCTACTTTCAGTTTTGAAAACTGCCTTCTGGTTAGCTAGGAAGACCACACGCTTGGATGAATGCAATGGTCTCCACCGTATTCCTGCAGCAAAGGGGCTGTGTGGTTTGGGCAGCTGCTGTTATCATGTTATTTTTCAACACTGGAAGTAGCCCCTGATGCTCACTGCAACCCTCCCCCCACAACCAGGCCATCTCCTCAGTTGGCGACAAAGTCAGTGTGACTCTGGCTAGCCCATTCTCCTTCTTCCTCCCAGGAGCACAGAGGCCACATTTTGGGGCAGAAGGATCCATCTGGAAGGAAGCGTTTCTTTCAGCATTTCCAGAAGGTGAGGCCAAAGACTTTTTGCAGCTGGGTGACTGGGGAGAAGGAGGCAGGGTGATGGTGACAGTGCCGCTTCCGCTTCCAATACTCCCACTTGTTGCCCCTTTCAGCTCAGCTCCCTGGCCCACTCCGCCCACCTGCCCAAGGTGTCTCCATGCCCCTGGTTCACCCCGGGCTGATCAAGGGTTTTTTATTTTGAACTCTGCCTTGTTTGTAGACACTCCAGGCAATTACAACAAAAACACGCTGAATAAATAAATTACAAAACTGGGCTCTGACTGGCGTGTTGTTCTTTTTGAACCAGGAGCAGAGCAGCTCCACAGTGGACTATGAGGGGCACCCAGAGAGCAAATACTCCTTCCCTGAGAGCTACAAAGAGGTGAGGAGAGGCTAAAAGAGGCATCTCATGAAGCCAGCCAAGGTGGGCCTCCTGGAGGGGTAGTTCTTCCTTTAAGGCGGCATTTGCCAACCTTGTGCTGTCCAGATGTTTTGGTTGGACTACAGCACCTTGACAGCTGGTATAGCACAGTGGGGAGGAGAACCTGCCTGAGAGTCCAGAGTCTGTGAGCTCAAATCCCCACTCGTGTCTCCTGGGTGTAAAGGGCCAACTAAACATCACCCCCAGAGAGAGTGGCTTGGGTTACATGCCCTGCCACCTGTGCAGCCGTGGGCAAGTGGCATAGTCCCAAGGAGCCCAGTTGCCCCCCAGCTGGCAGTTGCAGACAAGGAAGGGGCTGGCTTCTGCAGCTGTGGCAAGCTGAGCAGGCCCTGGCCAGCTGGGGAGGACTAGCCTCGGAGGGAGGCAATGGGAAACCCCCTCTGAATACTGCTTACCATGAAATCCCTATTCAGAGGGTAGCCATAAGTCAGGATCGACTTAAAAGCAGTCCATTTCCATTTCACAGCACCTTGACATTCCTGGGCAGGGAGCAGCCTCTTCCTAGTCACCCTTCTGTTCCCTCCAGGGATTGAGCTGCTTCTGAGACCCCAGACTCATCTGCCTTTCTTCCCCTTCATCTCTTGCCTCATGTATCGATGCTCCATTTGGTTGACATGCATGTGTATAAAATCAGAGCAAATATGTCACCAGTCTTCTGTATGGGTGGCGTGACATAATCTGAGAGCACTGATGCAGCAGGACTCTTGCTGAAGCTCAGAAGGGCTGGTTCTGGTTAGTGCCTGGATGAATGACCAGCTGGGGATCATTCTGCATGCAGCCACCTTGGCGACGAGGCTGTACACTCCCTCATCCAGGAATCAGAGTCAGCAATGCCTCTGAATACCAACCACTGGAGGAAAACGGCAGCTGGAAGTAAGTAGTGGCACCCATCGCACTCATGTCCTGCTGATGGGCTTCCCAGAGGCATCTGGCTGACTGCTGTGGCAAACAGGGTGCTGGGCTAAGACAGGCTTTTAGTCTGATCTTCTGGCGTTCTTACCTTCAAACTAAAATATCCTAAGGAGACAAGCTTGAAATTCACTGTTGTTCTTGTTGTTCTTCACACATCACCATTAGTGTGCAAGAGGTGCTTTATAAGGAGTACAATTTCTGATTTTACGATTTATTGTAACTTGCCTTTATTTTTATTGTATCCCTTTTTGTACTCTCATTGTACACTGCGCAGTGTTTAAGTGCTATATAAATTGTTCTGAAAAAATAAAAGACAGTTCCCTGCCCTGATGAGCTTACAATCAACAATTTGAAATAGGGGAAAGACCAGAGGAAAGGCTTACCCCCCCAAAGCCCCCTGGGATAATTACACTGTTGTAAGTGATTGCGGAGCTCGGCTCTGGTGGGTTCTGTCTTTGACCTAGGTGCAGGGCGGTGTGGACCAGGAAGGTCAACCAGAGAGGAAATATTCCTTGGAGAGCAACAAAGAGGTAAGGCCTGAAGAGAAATCCCACCAAACCTACTAGGGCTGCTGGCCACCTAGAGTGAGTTTTTTTTCCTTTTCCAGGTCAGAGAGGTCCCTCTTCTTCTTGCTCTCATGGCTTCCTTTCCCTGCTTCTGCGATACCAGGCTCACTTAGATTTTTAAAATTTTATTTTTATATTATATTTTATGTTATTCACTGAAACTGTGGTCAGCTTTCAGAAATAGATAAAATCTAGCGGTGGCTGGTGCCCATCAGGACCGGTGGGGCGGAAGGCAAGGAGCCCAACAGCAGCTAGAGCCAGAGCCAATGAGAGGCTGAGCCAACTCACGCTTGCAGAGCTTGGAAAAGTTACTTTTTTGAACTACAACTCCCATCAGCCCAATCCAGTGGCAATGCTGGCTGGGGCTGATGGGAGTTGTAGTTCAAAAAAAGTAAATTTCCCAAGCTCTGCGCTTGTCCCCCCACCCCCTCTCTACTGAGTCCTATAATGCTAACACTGAGACTGAGGAGGAGGAAACTGACAGCCGGGGCCGCCACCACCACCACCCTGCCATGGCCTAGATGTGAAAAAGAAAGCAGGCAGGTAGAGGGTGGCTGGGAGCAGATGGGGGTTGGCGGGGCACTGCCCCATCTGCCCTCATAGATCAGCCTCCACTGAATCACAGTTGGTATCAAACAAAGGAAATAAATCCAAATATTCTAAAAAGACAGGCTGGTACAGCCAATTCTCTTCCCTGACTCCCCACAAAAGCTCATGATGATAAAACTGTAAATATTTAATTGCAAAATTGAGCTGCCATTGACACATTTGTTCTGTTTAACTGAGGGGCAGGCGGAGGAAGACCTGGACAACAAGGAGCAGGCAGCGAGGAGGAAGTCCTTGGAGGAGGAGGACGGTGATCAGGAGGAGGAGAGTCCACAGGTGTGGAGTCTTGGCCTACTGAGCTGGGGCTGGTGGCTGGCTCCTTTGGAGTTCTGGGGCAGGGCAGCCTGCTCTCACTCTCCATGGCCAACTTCCCTTCCTGCTCCACCCAACCCCAGAATCGACACTCCTCCGTATCAGACCTCCCGACTTTTGTTGTTGTTGTTGGTGGTGGTGGGGAAAGTAGAAACTGGAATGGAGCATCCTGGAAAAGGACACGGCTGGCTGGCTGGCTGGCATCCTGAACAGGAACACTCCATATTGCAACATTTTGTTGCACGTTCCCCTGTACTTTGGGAATGCCTCCTTTTGGGGGTATCAGTCCCCACCCTGAGCCCTCTAGCGCTCGGGGAGCTTAGGAAGCAGCCTTCTACCAGCTCAGACCGACCGTCTTTCTAGCCTAGTATTGTCTGCTGTGACTGGCAGCATCTCTGCAGGGTTTCAGGCAGAGACCTTTCACGTACCTCCTGCCCAGTCAGGGGAAGGCTGTGGCGATGGAGAGAATAAATCACCACCACCACCCCACCCCCGTGAGGTTTGGCCAAGACTGCAAGGCTTCTGGTCTAAGCTGGCTGAAATCCTGAACATGAGCACTCCATTCATATGCTGGAGATATTCTGCAATGTTTTTTGCAGGTTCCACGTGTCAAAAATACTTGCAAAACTGGATTCTCATTGGTGTCTTTTCCTATTTAATGCAGGAACAGGTGGATGGTGATAAGATGGATCAAGAGGAGCAGCCAGAGAGGAGGGATCCAAGAGACGTGGAGGTGAGGCCACCACGACAGGAACTCTCAGCCTACTGGAGAGTGTGCACACGTATTTGGAGAGAGGGCTTCCTGCTGCGCTTCAGTAATGCCTCTCCTTGTTCCCCATGGCCTGTCTCCCTTTCCAAAGAGGCTCCATGTATCTGAGGCACCAGATTCAGCCAGAGAAGGTTGCTTTAGGTTCACTAGAAGTTGAGCAGATGTTCCCTATACAAGCACCTGCAAGGCTGAGTTTCATTTGGTGCTGTTTGGCTTCCTCCTGGTCATAGAAGGGTCCCTTGCCTCCTTGGATTCCTGTCCTTCCATACCCCAGGAGGGGATCAGCCCTGTGGGGGCTCTCTTTGTGGGCTATGGCAGCTGTGAGTGAGCAAGTGCAAAGCAGAGGAGAAGGCATTATATACTGCCATGTGCCCTCTGCAATTCTGGCTGAGTATAGCCCAGTGGGGAGGAGAGCCTGGCTGAGAGGCCAGAGTCTGTGAGTTCAAATCCCCGCTCGTGTCTCCTGGGTGTCAAGGGCCAGCTAAAGATCACCCCACAGGGAGTGGCTCAGGGGTTATGTGCCCTGCCATCTGTGCAGCCGTGGGCAAGCGGCATAGTCCCAAGGAGCCCAGTTGCCCCCCAGCTGGCAGTTGCAGACAAGGAAGGGGCTGGCTTCTGCAGCTGTGGCAAGCTGAGCAGGCCCTAGCCAGCTGGGGAGGACTAGCCTTAAAGGGAGGCAATGGTAACCCCCTCTGAATACTGCTTACCATGGAAGCCCTATTCATAGGTCGCCACAAGTCAGGATCGACTTGAAGGCAGTCCATTTCCATTTTCATAGTGGATTGCATGGGAAACTGCCAGCAGATGTTCCCTAAAGAAAAAAAGGTCAGTGGCAGACATACAGAAAACCAGATGAGGCCTTTGCTTGAACAACAGATATGATTGTGGAATTAATTATGTTGTATGTACTGTACTCACCTTTATAGCCTGCCCTTTAATATACAGCTAACAATAATTAATACAAGTATAACCAATGTTTCAAAACGGCAACTATAAATAATACAAAAATAAAAACTGCAGATTGCTTAAAAAGCCTGAACTTAAAAGGAGGTCTTTGCAGAAGCTCCCTAGAAACAGCATCCAAAGACAGGGCACCTCTGAAGAGGAAGCACGAGTGCCTTAATGCTTCCAGTTCTTCCACAATTCTGCCACACCGAAGCCAAGTGGTGCTTTGACTGTTATACTCCCTGGGGTGATTAGATTGCGCCATGGCTGTGGCTCAAATTGTCACTCTGACTTCTTTTTCAGGCCAAGGCTGCTCAGTGCTGGATGCAGGCAGTGCTCCCCATAGATGCTATCCATTACTTCACTGAAAAGGTGTTGGCAAGAGAGCTGGAGGAGATGAAGTGGCTGGTCTCTTCTGCACTAGACAGCCCCAGGGACACCGTCATGGCCTTGCCCCCAATTAAGAAGTAAGTTGCTGCCTCTGCTGCTACTCAGGATGTTGAGAACTGTTGAGGAGGCCCAAGCAAATGGGTGCTGCTGCCTCCACTTTCAGCCACCTCTGCCAAGATTGTCCATGGACAATGCAGAGTCGCACATTGGTGGGATTGGACAACCTGTTGCTGAGGAATTAGCTTCACTTTAAAGCTGGGGCTGAAGAATAAAGTTGGGGGAGATCTGAGAGAGAGAGAGAGAGAGATCTTGTCTGGCAACTACCAGGAGGGAGGTGAACCTCCTTTAGGTTGGGCCTGCCTTTTTTAGGCTCCAAAACATCCACTGGATAGTCTTTGCAGTTTGTGCCATTGCCACGCACCCCATCAATACATTAGATACACTATTGTTATTCAGTTGTGCAAGGTCCAGGTGTCTTCCCACAGGCGGTACTTTTGTTTATAAGGCTCTCTCTTCTCCCTCCTTCTGGATACCATTTGCTGGGAGTGATCCAGCAGGCTCTTCTTACGTTCTTAAGTTCAAACCACAAAATCCTGTTGCTGGCAGAATTTTAATTTTAGTGCAAGGGAGAGACCACAACTCAGGGGGAGAGCGGAGGGTCCCCAGTTTTATCAGCTGTTGCTGTTTTGCTGCTCAGCAGTGCCCTCCAGCGTGGAAGTTTTCACTGCACTTAATTCTAGAACTTCTCCTTAGCGCACATGCACCCTGCTCTCATTCTTCTGAAATGCAGCTATTCTTCCCTTCCACCGAGGCAAATCCCTACAGTCCACTGTGGGGTAAGGACAACTCACTACTGAAGCTGGACACCACAACAAATACAGTTGTACATGTAATATGAGAGTTTTTTTAAATCGCCCAGAAAGGCCCCATGAGTCAACCTTCTTTCTAACACAGGTTGTGGGGCTTTCACACATGCCAGACAGGTAGACATGTGACATCTCTAGGCTGGATTTCTGCTTGACACAGCTGCTAAAGGGTGCATGGCCTCTTATCAAGAAGAAACAAAGGACAGCAGCCTTAGAATCACATAGATACGGCCACTCTCTTGCACAGCTCACAGCCTTCATTTCCAAAGTGATACAAAGGCTGAGGAAACAGATATTTTGAAGTTTAGCATTATACTCTGACCACCTCAGATCATGTTAAAAGCTATTAATGTGTGAAAGCCTCTAAATCTCCTTATCCTGACCCTGGAGCTCACTCGTGCGTTCTTATTAAGACCTGCTGCTGTGTCTAAAGCCCTGCCCTGGGCTCCTGCTGGGAGGAAGGCGGGATATAAATCAAATCAATCAATCAATCCTTCTGGTGCCCCGTTACAAGGCAGGTTGTTCCTGCTGTTTCATGGGATACTTTATATTGCACCACAGAGGGCTTCATGTGAAGCAGGGCTCAGCCCTGAAACAGGTGAAACTCTGTAAGTTCCTCTGAGCTTGGGAGAATGATTCTGGCTTACCACTTAGCTAGGCTTGTCCATCTCACACACATCTGTGTGGCCCTTCACAGGCTGCTGGATTCCAACTTCCATCAGCCCCAGCCAGCATGCCTAAGGGTCAGGGATGATGGCAGCTGTAGCTTAGGAACAAGTGGAGGGCCACAGGTTTCCCACTGCTGGAGTTGCATGTATCAGGCTCCATCAGCGCTAGAAATATGTTTGGTCTATTTAGTAGATAATAGCCCCTATCTACACAGCACTGCCCCTTTGCTGGCCACTTCACACATACATGGTGTTCTCCCAAGAATGTAAAGTGCGAGCATGGCCTTACCTGTGCATGCTCCTAGTGCAGCTGGTCACACAATATGCACGTGTGAATGTGAATGGCATTTTAGTGGCCTTCTGCTGCACTCACTGAAATTTGTTCTGACAGGAAACGTGCCATCCTGCGACTTGGAGAAACGAACACAATGTTGAGGAAAAGAATAGCTGAGCGTGAGTTCGGGGAGGGGGGGTGCAGTCAGTCACCACTGTTCTGCTCTGTGGCTTGTTTCTCCTTGACCCTGAGCAGCTGTTAATGGACCTGGGTGGTGTTGGGGGTGAACTGCCCAGTTGCCCCACCTATCCTCTGTCCCATGGCAGGGGATACTAATGTAAATGTTTCTATTTTGCCTCCAAATTACTGCCTTGTGCCTCTGCAGTTGATGTGAGGGTCAGGCTTGCACAGATTAGCTTTTATATTTATTTGTTAAGGTATTTATATGTTGCCTTCCTGTTCTATCTCTAAAACAACAAGACTGACAAACCAAAGTTCAGGCTTAGCATCCAGGAGTGCAGGGGATGAAGAGACACATCTTCCTACCTGCCCAGCTGCTTGTGTAATCTTGCATGCCAACAGGTCTGCCAGTATTAGCACTTCCATGCCCAGGCTTGATGGGTGCCCTTTCTTTTAAAGGCCTGGAATCATACCTTGGACACATAACAAGAAGACATGATTCATTAGAAAAGACGATAATGCTGGGGAAAACAGCAGGGAGTAGAAAAAGAGGAAGGCCAAACAAGAGATGGATTGATTCCATCAAGGAAGCCACAGACCTGAACTTACAAAATCTGAACAGGGTGGTTCAGGACAGATGCTCTCGGAGGTTGCTGATTCATAAGGTTGCCATAAGTCATAGTCGACTTAGAGGCACATAACAACAACTGCAGTACAATGGTATATTTGTCTACTCAGAAGTAAGCCTCTTTGTGTTTAATGGGGTTTACTTCCAGGTACATGGGTACAGGATGGCAGCCTAGGGTTTGGTTTAGAGTTGGCATTGGGGAGAAACAGCATTCTTTTGCCTTTAATAGCTGTATGGCAGGCAGAAATTCCACACGTCAAGCCCTTTCTAGTATGGAAATAGTTATGGGAAAAGCTACACCATGACTACTGTTTCATTTTGTGTTATGCCAGGCCCCCATGACAGCCATGGGGCCCCACAACACACACTCAAAATGTGAAATGTACCCTCTGGTCCAACAGGGTTGGCGGCTCCTGCTGTATGCCTTCCCTCCCATACCTCTCCTGGCACAAGTGCTCTGCAACGCCCGAAGGGAAAGGGTGAAGCGTAGCCTGATCTTCCCCTAGTAATTAGGGCATGGTTCTCTGAGGCAATGGCCCCTCCGCTCTTCCTTCCATAAACTCTTACGTCACATCCACACCGTACATTTAAAACAATCTGGGACAAAAACTGAAATGAGACCAAGGAACCCGATCAAAATCTACGTATCGCATGTCCCTGCCTTGGTCAAACGGGAGCATTCTTTGTCATATTTCTTTTTTTCTCTGTTGTGTCCTTTGAACCCAGGCTTCTACTTCCCGTACATCTTCCCACGTTATCTCATGAAAGGATTTGTACCCTTTATGAAACTTCCGCTGCCGAAAATCAACTTGGATCCGTTCCCGCCCACTCTGGAGAGGCCAGCTTCACCAAAGTCATTTACTGCCATGCAGCAGTTAGTACGGAAATATTTCATCCCAAAGTTTTCATATGCTGACAGCTATCCTTAAAGTCTCCAAAGGCTTGCAAGACTCTGGACTGGAGACACCCGACTTCCACAGGGGAGGGGAGATTGCTCCAGACTGGGAATGGGGGATGGAGAACAGGTTTAACGGGCCTTGGTGCCCCCCCCAATTCAAAGAGATGGCAATAATGGGAGACAGGCCATCTGCCACAGACCTGCCCAGATAAAATGAAAACCCAAAGTGAAGGCATGGCACAAATAAAAGCAAATAAATGACAAAAGTCATCCCAAGACTTGTACTCTTGTTTGGTCAGACTCATTTGTAGTCTCCTGCTCATTACCACAATGTGGCACACATCTCCCACGCTGGATGTTGCCCAGCCTAGGAATCGTGCATAGTTCTGTTAGCAGGAGCAATTGTTGCTTTGTTAAAGGAGGCAGCACAAATTTATCAATTTATTACATTTATATCCTGCCCTTGCTTCCAGAAGGAACCCAAGGTGGCAAATGAACCAGGGAGGTGGCCCTTTTCCATCACATTGGCTTAATGTGCAGAAGACAGTTGGTTTGCATTTCACCCCTGCTTAAGTGGTTTAATATAGCGATGCCTGCGAGACACGCAGCAGCAGCAGCAGCAGCCCATAGTGAGGGACGTTCTCCACTGCTGGCTGCCTCCTAAACAACTGCAAAACTTTGCAACAGTATGCAGGAGGGAGAGGGAGCCAGTCACGTATTTGGTCCCTCAGCTCTGCTAGAAACGCCAGAAAGAAGACTAACTGGATGCGTTAGTGAATGCAAATGTGTGGAAGAGATTGATGGGTGCTGTGGTTTTGCTGGAGAATAAGTGGGACTTTGACTGAGGCCTGGGGGACATCTGCTGCTCCAAGCATCCCAAAAGAGGACCAGCTTTTAAGTACAGTGCTGGAACCAAAGCAAGCCCTCCCCCCACCACTTGACTCACATCATGTAATGGGAGCCCCCCCCTCCGTGGGTTCAGTGCCAGCCGTGTGTCTCCGCTGCCTCCCATGGAGTGAGGGGAGAAGCACTAGCTAGCTCAGTGCTGGATTGCAGGCTTTCTGCACAGTAGGCTCTGGATTCAGAATCTGGCGCCTCGGCTTTAAAAAAGATCTTGGTGGGGAGACCATCACTCCTCTCTCAAGAGACTGGTACTGCCAGAGTGGATGGGACTGACTAAAGGAATCTGTGTGGGTAGACCAGGGCAGGGTTGGCCCCTCATTCTAGCCCAGAATTGTCTGCTTTGACTTGCAGCGGCTCAGGCAGAGAAAGGCCTTTTCCATTCCAGATGCCAAGGACTGAACCAGTACGTAACTTTCCTGTGGCCTGGGGGTCCTGCTCAGGATGAGGCTGCTGCACCTGCTTCCCCCCCAAAGACCAGCAGCCCTTGCCCATGCTCTTCCTCCATATGGCCCTGCTTGAAGAGTTTCCTTCCAACCGGATGCAAAGGTTTCCAGGGACCAGAGGATGGGCACGTGCAGCCCCCCCTTCCCTGCCTCACACCAACTCCTGACGCCACGTGGTGGTGGTGATCCCTCCAGGGTGGGGGTGGCTGCCTGGGAGGGAAAGGGGGCCATGTCTGGCAAGGCCCTGGCCCTGCAGGACTGTTTCTCACTTTGTGGGCAGAGCTGCCTCTGGCATCGTGTAGTGCCAGGGAAAGGCGGAATGTCACCATCACCATCCTCAGGACTAAGAGCGAGCTGTCCCTGTTCCTCTGGCCTGGTCCTTACGGGGAGCAAAGGAGCACTAGCGCCGCCACCCTCCGCGCATGGGAGGAACAGGCTTGCTGCTGATGCTGAAGGAACCAAAAGCTTTGCATACCGTGCAAGGGCCCCCCTCCCTCCCAAAAGCAAAACCCAACCCAACCCACCCCTCAGCCCACTGAGCGCTCCAGGTAAGAGACAACAGTGAGGGGAACAGCAGCCTCTGGCCGCCTTGCCCCAGCCACTGCCAATGGTGAGGGCAGCTGTGGGTGCCACTACTATGGCAACCTGCCAAAGGAGGGCCCATTGGGGGGACTGGGCTTTATTTTATTATTACTTCCTTTTATATCCCGCCCTTCCTCCCAGCAGGAGCCCAGGGCAGCAAACAAAAGCACTAAAAACACTTTAAAATATCATAAAACAGACTTTATAATAAAACATCTTTAAAAACATTTTTTAAAAAAACTTTAAAAATATCTTTTAAAAAAAAGGTTTAAAAACATATTGGAAACCAATTCCAACACAGACGCAGACTGGGACAAGGTCTCTACTTAAAAGCCTTGTTGAAAGAGGAAAGTCTTCGAAAGGCGCCAAAAAGATAACAGAGATGGTGCCTGCCTAATATTCAAAGGGAGGGAATTCCACAGGGTAGGTGCCGCCACACTAAAGGTCCGTTTCCTATGTTGTGCAGAACAGACCTCCTGATAAGATGGTATCTGCAGGCGGCCCTCACCTGCAGAGCGCAGTGATCAACTGGGTATGTAAGGGGTAAGACGGTCTTTCAGGTATCCTGGTCCCGAGCTGCATAGGGCTTTGTACACCAAAACTAGAACCTTGAACTTAGCCTGGTAGCTAATAGGCAGCCAGTACAATTCTTTCAGCAGCACGGTGACATGTTGGCAATACCTTGCCTGTGAGCAGTCTTGCTGCCACATTTTGCACCAGCTGCAGCTTCCGGACCAACCTCAAGGGCAGCCCCACATAGAGCGCATTACAATAATCCAGCCTGGAGATTACCGGTGCGTGGACAACAGTGGTCAGGCTACCCCGGTCCAGAAACTGCCACAGCTGTCTTACCAGCCAAAGGTGATAAAAGGCACTCCTAGCCACTGGGGTGACCTGGGCCTCTAGCGACAAAGATGGATCCAGGAGCACCCCCAGACTACGGACCTGCTCTTTCAGAGGGAGTACTTCCCCATCCAAAACAGGCAACTGACCAATTATCTGAACTCGGGAACCACCAACCCACAGCGCCTCCATCTTGCTAGGATTCAGACTCAGTTTATTGGCCCTCATCCAGCCTACCACCGAGTCCAGGCAGCGGTCCAGGGCTTGCACGGCCTCTCCCGATTCAGATGTCACAGAGAAATAGAGCTGGGTATCCTCAGCATACTGATGACACCGCGCCCCAAATCTCCTGATGACTGCTCGCAAGGGCTTCATATAGATGTTAAACAGCAAGGGGGACAAGATGGTACCCTGCGGCACCCCACGGCACACTCCCAAGGCGGCGGCAGAGGTCCTCAACAGGCTCTGCGGGCGAGTGTCGCGGAAGAACACCTCCCGCCGGGCTAGCAAGTAAGCGCCCTCCGCACCCCCACGTGGCACATGGGGGGGTCTCAACTCTGAGGGGGGAGGGCTTCGCGCAGGCGCGCCGCCGCTCTTTCGCTTTCGTTTTCTCGGGCTTTCGGCCTCTTTGGGGCGGGGCTACTGGGAAGGGGGCGGAGACAACAGCGCGCTGGCCGCCTCCGCCGGGCCAATCAGGGCGGAGGGAGTGTCTGGCGGGAGAAGCGAGTGCGCGGAGGCAGAGCTCGGGTTGAGGGCGAGGGAGTTTGCCGTGCGACGAATCTCGCTCCGAGGTAATTCCGGGGTACGTTAATCTGGAGTGGCTGTCTTCCTGGGCGCGTCGTTTGGGAGGGACTGCTGACCCGTGTTAGGAAGCCGCCTCCGTTGTGGCGGCGGCGGCGGGACCAGGAGCAGCTCCTATCTCGGTGCCCTTCCCGCTCCCCCTCCATCGCTGGGGAGACCGACAAAATATCACGTAACGGTGTGCGGAGCTTCATGGCTCTCTTGCCTCCCGTCTCTCCCTCTCTCTCCTGCCCCCCACTCCTCCTGTTCTGGGTCGGGCCGTGTTAATCCCCGCAGCCCTCTTGCTGGCGGGGCTCGGGTTGGAGTTGGAGGACTTTTTCTTGCAATGCGGCTCCTTTTAAAAGGAAAAGGAGAGCCAGAGTGCCCTGAGCATGTGCAGAGGGCACCTCTCTTCGTCCAGAGACGGGCCGGCGCGGGCCTTCCTTCTCCCCTCGTTCCCCAGGCCGGAGCCGGCTGGACGGGAGGGAGCGGGGTCGCCACGTCGGCGCTGGGGGTGGGCTGGCCTCCTGAGCCTGCCGGCCAGAGCAGGCGGGGGGAGGACGGCAGCGGCGCCCGAGGGGAATTGGGCGTGTGCGCGCGGGGGGAGGGCCAGAAGAACCGCCGGGGGCTCCCGCCAAGGGGTAGGCTGGGGGCGAGGGGCCCGGAGCGGGTGAGAGAAAGAAACGTCCGGGGGCGCAGTTTCCCCTGACAAATGGCAGTAAAGCGGGAGCTTTCCCGTTTCCCCCTGGGCCTTCCCTCCTCTAGGTGGGGCGGTGCGCCCTGCCCTTGGGGCCTCCCGCCCCGCCGAGAAGCCCTTGCCCCTCGGGCACGTGAGGCTGGTCCTCAGCGACTTGCTCGCCGCCCTCCGGCTTGGAAGGAGCCGCTCCGAGGTGCCCCCCGGCATGGGACGGCGGCCTGGCGCTGTCCCGAGGCTCCTCCGGCCCTCCCTGCAGGGAGGGGCAGGAGACCCTTTGCCAGGCTCGGTCCCGCCCTTGGCTCCCCTTTCCCGTGCAAACTTTTGCTTGGAGCGATGCTGGCATCTGTGCTCTGTCGGAGCCGGAGACGCCACATCCGTAGTCTCTGGCCTAGCGAAGGGTGTTTTTCAGGTCCTGCTGGACATTTTCCAATTCTGCATCGACACGTTCATTGAGCGCTCCGTTATGATCTCAAGATCTCGTTCCTTGTCGGTCACTGCCGGTTCAAACCCCGTGAGTGCATATGTCAGATTAAGTTTGTTTTTTGTCCCTCTGCGCATGATTTTACACTTGTCTGCATCTAATTGCATTTGCAACTTTGCTGCCCGTTTGCTGATTTTGGAGAGGTCCTTTTCCAGCTTCTTTCAGCTGAGGAACGTTGTAGTCTCCGAGACATACTTTCTGCCTTTAGGATTAACATGCTTCAGAAGAAACGTGCACACAACTCATCTGAACTGAGGGAGAGGCACTTACCTGCAAACGCAAAATGTTTAAATACAGATATGATGTCATCTCACCACATAGTACAGCGATAATGTGCCGTGTCATGTGATAGCAACCGGAGCCAGTGTTTTCTGTGTGTGTTTCCACCTTACATCAGGGGGGATCTTAATGTTCCAGAGTTCTTTTGGACTTCATTTGATGGGATTTTCAGTTGTGTCTTCGAAAGCAGCGTCTCTTGGCATAGGTAGACCTGCTTTCTCTCTGTTGCAGGGCCTCCCACTTTCTCTCTCCACGACATTCTCTGCCAACTTTGTGCATCTGGTGAAACGAGTTCTATCCTGTACGTTCTCATGCAACACAAGTCTACTTGCTTTGGGTTGTTAGCTGCTTCATATCTGCTCTCAGGACTGCAACTGCAGTAGCACATTTATTTATTTATTTATTACATTTATATACCGCCCCATAGCCAAAGCTCTCTGGGTGGTTTACAGCAATTAAAAACAATAAAAACAAATATACAAATTTTAAAACACAAAAAACAATTTAAAAACAAAATTTAAAAACAATTTAAAAACGCATGCTAAAATGCCTGGGAGAAGAGGAAAGTCTTGGCCTGGCAACAGTGTTGGCACCAGGTGCACCTCGTCAGGGAGATCATTCCATAATTTACTGTTTGTCTGGATGAGATGAGGAGATGGTGGCTCCCCTAGAGAAGAGATGAGGAACATATTTTTTATTGGGCCCATTGACCCACAGGGAAAAAACAATGGGAGAGGGGGAAATACATGGATAGTAGAAAAATTATGAAGTGTTGGTTTTTCAATTTTTATTTTATTCCCTGTTTTCGCATTTGGGAAAAAACTAAGATAGCCTTCTGTTGTCTAAGGAGCAGTAGTTTGCAAGCTCCATCTCTTAACATGGTTGTATTTATTTATGGGATTAGAACTAAGGCATTTATATGTAATCAGGCAATATGCATCATACACCCATGCTATTTAAAATGGTAAAATAAATTTAAGCTTAATCTGAAAGGTATGAACTTTATCATCTCAGCATTTCCATTCTTCTCCCCGCTGCCCCTGAACACTTCTTTCCCTGGCTTCTAACTTCCGAGACTTTGTCCACCTCTGTGCCCAAGCAGATTTTGCTGTGATTAAGGCTGCACCATTATGTGTACATTTACTGTAAGTGAGCCCCTGCCCCCCATTGAACATAGTTGTTGTTCCCTCTGAGAAGGTTTCTCTAGGATTGTGTTGTCAGATGTTTGTAGCAGTAACTTGCTGCCTGATCTTTCGTGACTGGCTTACATTAATCTCTCTGAACTTCTTGAAATGAGAAAACACTTTATTTCTTGTGCTGTCACTCTCTTCTGTTAGTTCCTTCCTAGATACCTTTCAAGCCTTAAGAGAAGGGCCTTATCTGGTGTGGTGCCTCACTTGCAGAACTATCCCAAGGAAGCCTCACCTGGCACTTACCCAATTAGAGACCTTTTAAAGCTCTCTAACCTCTGCTGTTTTCCCTGCCCCTCCCGTTTCCCTGCTGTGCAATTGTTTTACGTGATGCCGATCTGTTTACTCTTGAACCACGCTGGAAATAATTGAACTGAAGGGCGGTAAAGGACCCCTAACTGTTGTAGAACAAAAGGTCCTACCTGGAAATAATGGGACATACAAGGGGTAAACCCATCCTTTCAACTTGTTGCCTTCCTGTGTAATGCACATTTCACTAAAGATGACATTTTAATTTTACTGCTCTGCTGCTTCTGCTAGGAAAGAAACCTTCACATTAAATTTGGGTTCTTTTTGATTGACACTAATGGGGAGATTCCAAGTCTTTATATATTTATTCCTATGTTCCTGCCTAAGGGTTCTTACTTATATAATCTTTCCAGAGTATTGAATCCAAGGGATTAATTTTATTTTAATCTGTATGGGTGTCAGATTTATTCCCAAGGAACAGGTTTCAACATAGCTGTGTATCATGTCGGGAATCACTGAGAGCTGCTTGGCTTCCTGTGTTGAACTGGCTTCTGCATTATCGAGGCTTTGACTCTGGAATGCTTTAAATTGTTTCTCACTTTGATTTTCTGCCAACTTTTTTTAGCTTCCTTTGTCAGCCCAATAGTAAAGGCTGCAAGAGCAGACATCTTAATTGTTGGCTCCCTCAAGAGCCCAGAGTACTGCTTCACCTCTCAAGGTCTTTGTTAAATCATTGAGTGGTCATTCAGTAATTAACCTTTGATAGCTGTAAAAGATTGCACAGAATCCCAGTTCCCAAGTGTCAACTTACTTTTCTTAATCAAGTGGGGTTAAAATGCCTGTGTTAAACTGGGCTTCTATTCTTACAGAAATATTAATTGCTAGCTTCTCGGATTTTTCTGTGTACCTTACAGGAAGCAATGGGGCAAGATCTGCTACATGTGACAAATGTGTTAATGAGAGGAATAGGGTCATCTGCAAACACAGAGGCTTTGACTTGATCGTTTCGTCACGTGGGGTTTGGTTTTAATGCCAGTGTAAACCATGGAAGCAAAGAGTGTCTCCCTGCTTTAACTCATACGGGGAGGCAGTTGGATCTTGTAACTGGCACGTTGCAGTTGGAGTCAAATATATTGTGTGCACCTGTGTTCTAAAATCAGTGCCCTAATTGAAATCTCAGTTACCAAAAATTCAGCCAGTCTATTGTATCAAAAGTCTGCAACTGCATCCGGCTGTTTCTGTAGCTGCTTCTTGCTGTATTCTTGGATGCAGCTAAATGAATGCTAGTGTCTCAGTTTTATAGAAATAGCATCTGCCTTTGGTAAAACCAGAATCAATATATCTGCCGAAAATATTGTGGAAGCCTGTTAGATAGAATCTGAGTCCCGTACTTACAGTCTATTTTAATCAAAGTATTGGCCTACTAGCCCCAACCCATAAGTCTCTACCTTTTTGAACTGGAAAACTTTCACTTCATTCCAGGAATTAGAGATAAGATAATCAAGCAAACCCACCATACCTTAAGGCTAATCGTTGTGAGGGCTCTGTACCTTGGGTCAGCTGATAAGCAAAGATGGGGCTTCTTGCCTTTTCCCCTCCTAAAATACCAGTTTATACTGCCGTCTTCAACAGAGTGGCAGCACTTGCCGTTGCAGCACCTCCTGATCTCAACTTGCGGCTCAGTGGCCTTGAGTGCTTCTGAAACTCCAGATCTGTTGAAGGATCTGATAGCTATTTCTAATTGAAATTTCCAAAACCCACAATTTGCTTTTATAAAACTTTGTTAGGGGCTGGGAAGTTTGATCCAGATGGCCTCATGGAGCACCCCAGACATTTGAGACCATGGCAATCAGTGTTGGCCATTGAAATATTCTGCTCCCTGGACCTTAGGATACGTCTTATCCAGCAGAAACTTGTTTTCCAGCCTTACTGGACCCCCCTCCCCCTGTTGCCTCTGTCAGAAGCATAATACGCATGTTGGACTGTGGTGAGGCAGGGGGTAGCGCTGAAACACTGGCCTGGTCTTTCCCTGTAGCAGCCCTGTTAGGAGCAGAAGTCCTTAATTAACTTGGTCCTAGGAACATCTCTAGAATTTTCAGATGTTCATGCTGTACT
Organism: Rhineura floridana; assembly: GCF_030035675.1. Lineage (NCBI taxonomy): Eukaryota > Metazoa > Chordata > Lepidosauria > Squamata > Rhineuridae > Rhineura > Rhineura floridana. The sequence continues at coordinate 322,237,285 of NC_084480.1, read as the reverse complement.
TCATTATGTCCTGATGTCCAGGAATTTGAGGGAGGGACACTGTAGCTGGACCCAGCATGTTGTATTAGTGGCCAGGCGACTGGTCTTACAACATTGGATGGCTTGACCGGCTCCCCTGATTGCTTATCCCCCAGAGGACCCTTCTTCCCATGCAGTATATTAAATAGTTACTTGAAGGCACAAAGAACATAAATACTCTGAGACCTGGGCCTCCTGCTTGGAGCTGTTTGCATGATCGGGGTCAGAGGTGGGCCTCTGCTGGAACTCATTCCCTCCCATCCCTTCCCTACCCGACCCCTTCTCCCCCTGATCTACTTATTTGTTTTTATTCCTTTTCTTTTATCTCCCCATCTCTTTTTAAAAAACATGTGTCTCTGGTTTTCTTAATAGTATTATGACTTGACATGTTTTGCTGCTGTGTTCCCTCCCCCTTTATTGTTCATACAACAAAGCTTATAGACAAGCAACCAAATGAGAAGACGGTAAGTAATAACCATTTTTAATTTTTTTAAAATTAAAATAGCTCAGATCAATAAGGGCACCGTAAGGTTACTGTGTGCTAGGAGTCAAATTCTGAAAAACATAGAAGCGGAATTCTAGGGGTAGGAAGCCTATAGAAACGTAGGTTTCAACACTACCCTAGAAGGGAAGCTTGTGGGACACAGTAAACCAGACTAAACTCAAGTTTTGGAGACGGGGTAAAGAGGAAACTCTACTAATAGTTCAACACTAGTGGAAAAGTCAGCTTAGTTTTAAAGAAGGTAGGCTTAGCCTTCCTTAAACACACACATGCAGACCCAACAAGCTGTGTTTTCCCAGGTTAAAAAGGGATAGGCTGTTGTAGGTTAAAAAAAAAAGAACCACCTGAAAGTTTCAGCCTTCTGTTTAAATTAAAAGCAGCTAAAAGCTAGTCTAGTTTGTCCAGGCTAGAATGCAAAGTGCCGCTTAAAACTACAGGGGAAATTGCACAGTTAAAAAGTGCATTGTTGTTAGCAAATAAAATAGAAACAAAGTAAAAGTTAGTTAGCTTTTCTTAGTATCATCAGTAATAGTTTTGAAACAGGAAGAAACACTCTCAGGAATGAAAATGGAAATGGACTGCCTTCAAGTTGATCCTGACTTATGGCTACCCTATGAATAGGAATGAAGGCTGAGGTAATCCCCAAGGAGCAAATCCCCAGTTGAGCCACCAACTTTACTTTCTTCAGTTCCCCTTCTTCCCTCCCCATCCTCGAGGGGCTAAACTGTCTGAGAGCTGGAATTTAAACCACACCCCTGAACTCATTGGCAGGGAGGAGCAGCCAGCCCCACATGTAAATTTAGAACAGCCCAGCGAGGGACCCTACCCCACAAGCTAGAGGGAGCCCCCAGCAGACAAAACAACTCAGCCCCAGCTGATAACTTGTCAAGGCGAGTTCGGCAGAAGGGCAAGGAGGCCGGGGCCTCTTCCCAGACACTGTGCCTATCTATCTCTTGAGGTAAACAGAATCCAAGCTTTCAACAAAATAAACTACACAAACAATGATGCAGGTAGGAAGGCGGCCAGGCTGTGGGGGCTTTCCAGTGTTTATCACTGTCTATGACATGCACGACTATTGCCTGTTGGACAGAAGTCATGGGTGCGCCCTCAGTGCAAGGAGCTCCAGGCTCTTTGGGAACATGTTTTTTCCTTGAGGCCAAGGTAGCTGACCTGGAGAGGCAGAGAGGTTTGCATAGAGGCCTTGACGGACATTATAGCTGTGTCCCACTCCCGGATGATAGCTCTCATGGACACTGAGGGCCTTGGGAAGGAGAGCGTCACTCCGAGGAAGAGGGAAACAATCTCGTAGAAGGGACGCATTCCTTGGAGGACAAGCAGATAGCCTCTCCTGCTGAGGATTCTTCTCTGGGGGGTGGAGGGATCCACATATGGATGATTCAGTCATTAGGAATATAGATAGTGGGGTGTGTGATGGGTGCACAGACTGAAGGTTGTGGGTGTTGCTTGTTGTCTAGATAGCTTCATAGACAGTGTTGGGGAGCAGTCAGTGGCTGTGGTGCACAAATGACTTGGAGAAATGCAGTCATGAGGTCCTGGAAGCAAAATTTAGGATGCTGAGAGTCAGACACTCCAAGGTAGTTTTCTCTGAAAGACTACCGGCTCCACGCACAGCCGCCAGCTAGAGAGGCACAGCTTTGTAGTCTCAATGCGTAGATGAGACGATGGTGTCAGGAGGAGGGGTTTGTGTTTGTTAGACATTTAGGAACATTTTGAGATAAGCCAGGCCTGTACAAAAGGCGGCAGGCTCCACTTGAACCGGGATGGAACCAGACTGCTGGTGCGTGAAACGAAAAAGGTGGCAGAGCAGCTTTTAAACTGGTTGAAGCGGGGGAGGGGACAGCTGACAGGAGCTGGGGGGGGGTCCAGTCCAGAACAAATCTCCCCCCGGGGTAAAGACATCAACACTGGTGAATTTAAATGGGGTAGGCCTAGAATGAGGCCCTAGTGAGTGTTATTAAATTAAACAAGCATGGAAACGTCCAGTTGCTAAAAACATCTGTCACATTTGATGTCAGTCTCTGCGGACATGGCGCAGTAAAGTGATTAGCAGATAGTGGCCAGCAGCCAGGCCGTAAATCGGTCAGGCTTGAGTTGAGGAAAAGAGGCCCGCAACTACAGTAGGCATAAGTAGTGGGTAGGAAGAGTTGAGAGAGTGTAGAACAGACGAGTCCATAGTCAGGTACTGGAGATCCAATTAAGCAGGGCTGGGTTGAAGACATGGGGTCACAAGCTGGGCTAGATACAAGGGGACACAGGAGGTCGACGTTGTTTCCACCAAGAGCCCCAAGCCACTCGCAGTCTTTTAAGCTCAGCGTCTGGGGCCAGGTGTTTGCAATCAGCCTTCCCTCTTTCGAGAGCTTCTGGTTCTTAAATGGGCCAGCTGCCTCCATTGTTTTTAAATTGTTTTTTTTTTAAATGCGTTTTTTATTTATTTATTTATTTATTGCACTTGTATGCTGCCCCATAGCTGAAGGTCTCTGGGCGGTTTACAGCAATCAAAAACATTAAAACAAATACACAATTTAAAAGCATGTTTTAAAAACAATTTAAAACACAATTTTAAAATTTAAAACAATATAAAAACTATTTAAAACATATGCTAAAATGCCTGGGAGAAGAGGAAAGTCTTGACCTGGCACCGAAAAGATAACAGTGTTGGTGCCAGGCGCACCTCATCAGTAAGGTCATTCCATAATTCCATGTACAGTGCATTGCAGTAATCTAATTTGGAGGTTACCAGAGCATGGACAACTGAAGCCAGGTTATCCCTGTCCAGATAGGGACGTAGTTGGGCCACCAACCGAAGCTGGTAGAACCGAAGTTGGTAGAAGGCACTCCGTGCCACCGAGGCTACCTGAGCCTCAAGTGACAGAGATGGTTCTAGGAGAACTCCCAAGCTACGAACCTGCTCCTTTTTTAAATTTGTGTATTTGTTTTTAATGTTTTTAATTGTTGTAAACTGCCCAGAGAGCTTCAGCTATGGGGCGGTATACAAATGTAATAAATAAATAAATAAATAAATAAAAATAATTGTTCCAATACCTGTTGGCCTCTCCTCTCTGCTGGGGTCAGCGAAGCTTCCTGGTCGCTCTCTGAACCTGGCAGGAGGGCTCCAGCAGTGTCGCACTCCTTGTCTGAGGGTGAAGTGTCTTCAGCTGCCTCTCGGCTTGTCCCTTCCCCTGGGTCTGAAGTCTCCCATTCCCCTTCATCCTCTGTTGAGTCCCCTGAAGGAGGCATGACATTTGACTTCAAAAGACAAAACATCCCCAAAATGTGGGGATTGGTAAAGAGAGAGTTGAAAGGCAAAGTCCAGAGGGTCAGATCACTCCAAAACGCTTGGAAGTTGTTTAAAAACAATAATAGAAACTCAACTAGAGTGTATACGGCAGATCAGGAAAAGTATCTCCAGGGCCAAGAGCGTGGTTAACCAGCATGGTTAACAAGCAGAGTCAAGCTATTAGAGGCAAGAAGGCTTCCTTCAAAAAATGGAGGTCTTGTCCGAATGAGAATAAAAAGAATCACAAACTGGCAAAAGAAATGCCAGAAGACAATAAGGAGTGCTAAAAAAATGGTTAAATACATTCAAAGCAGGAGATCGTCTAGGGAGGCAGTTGGACCCTTGGATGGCAAGGGAGTTAAAGGTGTGCTAAACCAGGATAAGGAGATTGCAGAGAAGCTAAATGAATTCTTTGCATCTGTCTTCACAGTGGAGGATATAGGGCAGATCCCTGAACGCGAACTAACTTTTGCAGGAAGGGAGTCTGAGGAACCGAGACAAATAGTGGTGATGAGAGATGAAGTTCTGTGCTTAATAGACAAAATAAAAACTGACAAATTGCCAGGTCTGGATGGCATGCACCTGAGAGTTCCCACAGAACTTAAATGTGAGAGAGATGGTATTCTAATAAGAATATGTAACTTGTCTCTCGGATCTGCTGCCATACCTAAGCACTGGAAAGTGGCTAATGGTAATGCCAATCTTTAAAGATCAGGGTGGATCCTGGAAATCATAGGCTGGTTAGCTTAACATCTGTCCTGGGAAAACTGGTAGGAAGTATTGTTAAAGATAAAATTACCAAGCATATAGAAGAACAAGCTTTGCTGAAACAGTGCTAGCATGGTTTCTGCAAGGATAAGTCTTGTCTCACTAACTATTTGAGTTCTTTGAGAGAGTCAACAAGCATATAGACACAGGTGATCCAGTGTACATAGTGTACTTGGACTTTCAAACAGCTTTCAAGAAGGTATCTCGCCAAAGACTCCTGAGTAAGCTTAGCATTCATGGAATAAGAGGAGAGGTTCTCTTGAGGATCAGGAACTGTCTAGGAAACAGACAGCAGAGAGTTGGAATAAATGGACAGGTCTCCCAATGGAGGGCTGTAGAAAGTGGAGTCCTGCAAGGATCGGTATTGGGACTTGGGCTTTTTAACTTGTTCATAAATGATCTAAGAGTTAGGGGTGAGCAGTGAAGTGGCCAAGTTTGCTGATGATACTAAATTGTTCAGGGTTGTTAAAACAAAAAGGGATTGCAAAGAGCTCCAGAAGGACCTCTCCAAAGTGAGTGAGTGGGTGGTAAAATGGCAAACGCAATTCAATGCGAACAAGTGTAAAGTTATGCATGTTGGGGCAATGAATTTCACATACATGCTCATGGGGTTTCAACTGGCTGTGACTGACCAGGAATGAGACGTTGGGGTTGTAGTGACTAGCTCAATGAAGATGTCAACCCAGTGTGCAACAGCTGTGAAAAAGGCAAATTCCATGCCAGAGATCATTAGGAAAGGTATTGAAAGTAAAACTGCCAATATAGTGCCATTATACAAACCTATGGTGCGGGCGCTCTTGTAATACTGTGTATGGTTCTGGTCGGTGTACCTCAAAAAAGATATTGTAGAGTTGGAAACAGTTCAGGAAAGGGCAGCCAAAATGTTCAAGGAGGTGAAACGACTCTCCTACAAGAGAGACAAAAGAAAATACTGCTTCACGCAGCGTGTAGTTAAACTATGGAATTTACTCCCACAGGAGGCAGTGATGGCCACCAACCTGGATGGCTTTGAAAGAGGATTAGACAAATTCATGGAGGATAAAGGCAATCAATAGCTACCAGCCACAATGGCTGTGCTCAGCCTCCACAGTTGGAAGCAGTAAACGCTTGAATAGCAGTTGCTGGAGACTGCAGGGTGTGGGGAGAGTGTTCTTGTGCTCATGTCCTACTTGCGGGGTTTGCATGGGCAACTTGTTGGCCACTGTGACTTCAGGATGGTGGACTAAATGGGCCACTTGCTTGATCCAGCAGGCTCTTACGTTATTTGTATTGCTGCAGATAAACTTGAAGAGCAATAAACTAACTGCATTAGAAATACATGGGGTGCCCATTTGCTACCGGGCGAAGTTCAAGGTGCTGGTTTTGGTGTACAATGCTCTATACAGCTTGGGACCAGGATACCTGAAAGACCGTCTTACCCCTTATATGCCCAGTTGATCAGTGCGCTCTGCAGGTGAGGGCCTCCTGCAGATACCATCTTATCAGGGCGTCCGTTCTGCACAACATAGGAAACGGACCTTTAGTGTGGCGGCACCTACCCTGTGGAATTCCCTCCCTTTGAATATTAGGCAGGCGCCATCTCTGCTATCTTTTTGGAGCCTTTTGAAGACTTTCCTCTTTCAGCAAGCCTTTTAGGTTGAGAGCTATCCCAGTCTGTCTCTGTGTCAGATTTGCTTAATATGTTTTTTAATAATGTTTTTAACCCTTTAAAAAGTTTTAAAAATGTTTTTAACACTGTTTTGTCTTAATGTATTTTAGGATTTGTTTTTATGATGTTTTAAAGTGTTTTTAGTACCCTGTTTACCGCCCTGGGCTCCTGCTGGGAGGAAGGTCGGGATACAAATTAAATAAATAAATAAATAATAGATAGTTGGGGCTGGACTGGGCCTACGGGGATCATGACGCCAAGCACAAGGCTCTTCTCTGAGAAGCAGTTGCCAGCCCTGGCACTGGCGTCCTCCCCCCAGCGCCTGCCTTGTGCAAAGAGGGTTAGTGAGGGAGTGACTTGACAGGGCAGGCAGTGCAGAAGGGCAGTAGTGATAATGCCTCCCAGCTGATCCACCCACCCCTGGGCTCAGTGCCAGTGTGCTTGTTGCCTCTGAATGGACGTAGGAACCTGCCTTGCACTGAGTGAGACCGTTGGGTCATCTAGCTCAGTGCTGCAGACACTGACTGGCAGCAGCTGTCCAGGGCTTCAGACTGTCTTTCCCTGCCTTGCCAGGAGGTGCCACCGCTGGGGGTCGACTCTGCGCCATCTCTGCTATCTTTTCGGCGTCTATTGAAGACCTTCCTCTTTCAACAACCCTTTTAAATTGAGACCTTATCCCAGTCTGTGTCTGTGTTGGAATTGCTTTTTAATATGTTTTTAAACCTTTTTTTAAAGAAGTTTTCAAAGCTTTTAAAAATGTTTTTGTTTTGTTTTAATTTATTTTAAGGTCTGTTTTTATGATGTTGTGGAGTGTTTTTAGCGTTTCTGTTTGCCGCCCTGGGCTCCTGCTGCGAGGAAGGGCGGGATATTAATCAAATAATAAATAATAATAATAAATAAAAATACAAATCATTATGCAAAACTTAGATAGATTTCCATTGAAGCACTATCAAAACCAGGAGCTGTTTTATTTCCACCTTTTAGAAAATGAGCAAGTTTATGGAAGGGTAACTGGTATATTTAGTTCTTCATTCATCTGCAGAGATTTTAGGAATTGGCTCATTCTTCAGAAAGTGGGATGTATTGCCTACCCAAGAACGCTGTGATTGGCATAACTGCTTATAAAAGTGGGAACACACTTTATTTCTTTGCTAGCCAGAGTTTTAATCTATATTTTAAAAATAATTTTGTAAGGTTTAATGTGTAAACAAACAAAAACCAGGAGAACAAAGAAACAAAAAGGGGAGGATATCAGCCAAATATATGTATACAACTCTTTATTCATGCACTCCAAATTTCAAGGGATCACGCAGGCAGCTGCTGAAGAAAGTTTCAGTTCCCAGATAATAGTCTCTCTTGGAGCAACCTGTAAGAGGATTACAAAGATTACAAAGTCCTTAGATTTATGTTTTCTTGTTCAGTTGTACAGTACGTTATGAAGGTTCCTGGATAATATATTACGCATTTCCTTGAACATCTCCTAGAACTGCTTCACTTGAGGACATTCCCATCAGAGGTGGCGATAAGCCTCTAGTTCCACATCCATGCCAGCAGTGTTGGTGCTATATTAGCTGTCATATGCGATAGCTGCGCTGAAGTTCTCTACCATCGATGGCTCATCTTCAAAGTGTTTCCCCTTGTATAGGCCATCACTGACTCTGCTGGTCTGGAACACCATAGGTTTTCCTGTTTATACCTCATCAGTCAGCTCACCCATATCTGTCTCCCAGACTGCTTTCAGTCCTGTGAGGGATGTGTGTCATGACTTCTGTTAAGATCTAATAAACCCTTGAGGCCAGTCCTTTGGTTTTAGTGCCAGCATGGACTTTTAAGAACTTCAAATCATAGCGGCATAGGATGCTCCAATGTGCTGAGTCAGACCTTGATGCATCTAGCTTAGTACTGTCTGCACTGACTGGCAGGGGCTCTTCAGGCTTTCAGGGAAGAGTCTCTCCCAGCCCTACCTGGATGCCAGGTTGAACTTGGGACCTTCTGCCACAAGACTGATGCCCTTCCCCTGAGCTACAGCCCTTCCCCATAAGAAGCTGGACAGCCATCTGTCGGGAATGCTTTGATTTGGATTCCTGCATTGAGCAGGGGGTTGGACTTGATGGCCTTATAGGCCACTTCCAATTCTTCTGTTCTATGATTCAAAGAAGGGGCCTGGTGTCCTGTATCCTAATGCCCAAGTCTGTAAGAAGACTGACATAACTGGAGCCATCCCACATTTAAGTTTCCGATAATCAGGTTGAAGTTGGTCTTGCATTACTGGGAAATAATTTTATTAGAAATTGCGCAGTCTGTAATACCCTTTTCCCCATTTAGCTATAGCTTTCCAAAGTGTCATATCAAGTAATCTAGAATGGTTAGCTAACGGAATCAAAGGAGAGCAGACTTGTGAGAGCCTTTGCTGCCATTTATGCCAAACTTGAAATGTTGAGACTGTAAACAGATGGGTATATTTTTGAGAAAATAAGTTGATACACCTTTGGTATTTGAACCCACAAATGGTTCTTATTCAACTTTGATCCTTTATTTTAGTCCACCGTTTTTCTAGCTTTCCAGATCATATTACATAACTGACGGGAGTTGAAATGCATCATAGAGCCCCCATCCCCCTCCATTTGGGTTTCTGTACAAAATTTTCATAACCAGTCTTGATTTCTTATTTTGAGAAATAAAATTAATTAACATAGCTTGCCATTTTTTAATCCAACCCAGATGGAGGGAGATGGGGAGTCCTTAAAATAAAAATAAGAATCTGGGGATGAACTTCATTTCTATGGCTGCTGTTCTTCCAAGGGCTGACAGAGGTTTCTTGCATCAGCATCTCAAGTCCTGTTTAACTTGCTTAAGGAAGGGACCAAGATTACATTTATAGAAATTATTTAGCTTTTTAGGGATTTGAATGCCTAGCTATTGAAAAACCTTAGGACATATTGGAATGTGGACTTCATTACTGCTACAGGTAGCTTAAAAAATGGGATTTTTCAGGACTTAAAGATGAAGTAGGTCTGGTTAAATAGGCAACCGTTGCAAATAGTGCCACTTCCCACCCCAGGAAGTGGTTAATAAGAATAATAATAAATTTAATTTTTGTGTTGCCTATCTGGCCGAAGCCACTCTAGGCGACGTACACATTAAAATTCAACAGTACAAAATAAATACATAATAAAATACAGTGCAGTCAACAATAACCATTTTAAAAAGCAGCAGTACAGAACAGTTTAGGGCTCTCTCAACCCTCAGTCTTTGCAGATGCAACGAGAGAAAGAAAGGGGAAGTTCTGTGTGCAGCCAGGCAGGGCTGTGGAGTCGGAGTCGGAAGCAATTTTGGGTGGAGTCGGAGTCGGTAGAAATGTACCAACTCTGACTTCGGCTTCAAAATAAATTTTGATTGACAAATTTTTTAAAATATAAATTTAAAATGTCAAAGAAGCTTCCCAGGAAGTCAGCTGTAGTTGAACATTTCACCATAACTCAAGATGGAAAACGTGTGTCAGTGTATGACACAGGACCCAGATGAAGACAAATGCTGTGATGCCAAGGTTAGCGCATATTCAGGCAGCGGTAAAAATGCTGCTATGAGAGCTTCCAATTTAAAAAGACCTTTACAGCCCTTTCCAGGAGTTGGAAGCAATTTTGGGTGGAGGCTGAGTCGGACAGTAGAAAAATAGAGGAGTCGGAGTCGAAGGTTTGGCGTACCGACTCCACAGCCCTGCAGCCAGGTAGCCCCATCAGTGGTTCTTGGTTCTCTTTGCCAGAGCAGGTGATGGGCTGCATCTTGCAGGATAAGCAAGGCTTTGTCCTGCCAATGCCTGTTCCTTGCGTTCTTGTTCACTGTCCCAATGTTTTGATCTTTTGCTTTTTGTTGGAGAGATTTGCTTGATCGCATTTTCTCTGAATCTATCTCCTCCATCCCAGGTGGATGTTGGAACAAGTGTGAATATCCTGAAATGACAGCACCCTGTTGGCCGTGTGGTGCTGAGCACCAGAGCCTGTGCCACCTTCGCAGGATTGGCAGCCGCCCTCCAGTCCCTGATGATGCAGATCTGATCCAGTAAGTAACATCTTGGTGGTGGTGGGGTCTTTGCCTCTGCTGGGGGCCGTGTGCTGCATGGGTTTGTTCCATGCGGAATATAGGTGGTGGCTGCAGTGGTCACATGGCAGATTTCATGTCTTCCTCTCATCCTCCTTGCTCATGCTTCTGTCTGGACATTTCTGTAGCTCAAGGGTTGCCAACCTTTCCGGACCAGCAAATGCACTTTGGATTTCGAGGGAGTGCTGTGGGCACCAGCCACAAAATGGCTGCCTTGGGGGCGTGGCATAACACAGAATGAGAGAGTGCAGCCACTGCTGCTTCTCCTCCTAGACAACCTCATGCTTGCTGTGGGAAGTCACCTGCGTGCTGCTAGTGCAGACCAAACAGTATTGATTTCCCTTTCCTCCTCCTCCCACCGCTGCTGCTGCTGTCTAATAACAGAGAGCATTCCTCAGTACCAGGCAAAGCATGCACCACATCACACCCGCTCTCTTGCACACACTCACTGCGCACTTGCTGACCACACATGTGTATCTCTCTCACACCCATGCTCACCCTCCTCACATCTCCATGGCCACACATGCACCTCTCCTCTCTCTGCACCCCAAAGTCCATCTCTCCCACGCAGATCACACATACAAACTGACCACACACACACATCGCTTTGTCTGTCTCTCACACACACTACCACACGTATATCTCTTTCTTTCTCTGCCCAAGCGCACCTCCCACCCATCTCCCAGGCATTTAGAAAAGCCCTTCTACGCGTGAAGGAAGTGCCTTCCATTTAAAAAAAATGAAATGAAAAATTGCTTCCCTGGGCTCCTGCTGGGATATAAATCAAATAATAAATAAATATTTTTTTTAAAACCCCAATCCAAAATACATGAATGTGGTGCCTATGGGTACCAAGTTGCCAATCTTTGCTGTAGTGTAAGCCTTTGAAAAGGGACCTTTCATTATTTACCGACCTTTGTGCTATGTGAGATGCCAATTTGGTGTTTCCTCTTTAGTCTAATTGGCCAACAAAGCAGTGACTAGTAGTGATGCAACAGTCTCAGGATCCGGTCCAGATTTGCTAGCAGCCTTGAGGCTAGCCAGAGAGAGGCAGAACTTTCTTGCTGCTGCAGGGTGTGACATGGGTCCACTTGGTTTGTGCCAGCTGCCTTGGCCTAAATGTGTTCCTCCCTGCTGTGTGTCATGATGCACATGCCACTGCGTCTGAAGCTGACATGCATGTCTATTTTTACATCTGGCTGTTTGACAGCAGGTTCCCAAATGGTGCATGCACTTTTTCTGTATGCCCATGTAGAATAAAAGATTGTAGGTGAAGTGGTCCGTGCCCTCAGCATTGGGAACATAGGGCAACCAGAATGATCAAGGGGATGGAGCGACTCCCTTACAAGGAAAGGTTGCAGCATTTGGGGCTTTTTAGTTTAGAGAAAAGGTGGGTCAGAGGAGACATGATAGAAGTGTATAAAATTATGCATGGCATTGAGAAAGTGGATAGAGAAAAGTTCTTCTCCCTCTCTCATAATACAAGAACTCGTGGACATTCAAAGAAGCTGAATGTTGGAAGATTCAGGACAGACAAAAGGAAGTACTTCTTTACTCAGCGCATAGTTAAACTATGGAATTTGCTCCCACAAGATGCAGTAATGGCCACCAGCTTGGATGGCTTTAAAAGAAGATTAGACAAATTCATGGAGGACAGGGCTCTCAATGGCTACTAGCCGTGATGGCTGTGCTGTGCCACCCTAGTCAGAGGCAGCATGCTTCTGAAAACCAGTTGCCGGAAGCCTCAGGAGGGGAGAGTGTTCTTGCACTCGGGTCCTGCTTGCGGGCTTCCCCCAGGCACCTGGCTGGCCACTGTGAGAACAGGATGCTGGACTAGATGGGCCACTGGCCTGATCCAGCAGGCTCTTCTTATGTTCTTATGAAGGTGCCTTATACCAAGTCAGACCATTTGGTCCATCTAGTTCAGTATTGTCTATTCTGACTGGCAGCAATGGCTCTCCAGGGTTTAAGGCAGGAGCTTTTCACAGCCCTACCTGGAGATGCTGCCATTGAGGACTGAACCTGAGACCTGCGTGCAAAGCAGATGCTCTGCCGTTGAGCTGTGTTCCTTCCCGCATGATGTTTTATGCTTTAAAATGATTTAATGCTTTGATTTGGATTCCTGCATTGAGCAGGGGGTTGGACTTGATGTTCTTATAGGCCCATTTGAACTCTACTATTCTATGATGCTATGATTCTGTGTCAGATGATGAGCTTCAGTGAGGGGTCCCTTGTCAACAGGCACACTGGAAGCACCTTTGTGCATTTCAGGCTGGAACCAGACGTTGTAGCATACATGTAACTCCTACTGAAAATGGCAGCCTCTCCTGTATAGCATCTAGTAATGTCGTGTTTGTAATGTCACCACACTGTAAGCCTGTCAGTAATGTGAGGGTCAGAAAATGTGCCGTGTGGTGGTGTCACACATGCACTTTTAGGCTTCTAGATGTCACCCAGGATGGGAGGAAAGTGATGTATGGCTGATGGTTTTGGTGGCAGCCACGCATCACCTAATTCTGGCCTCCATCCCTAGACTGTGGCCCACATTTCAAGGTCTTCTGCTAATGCCTTTCTTCTTTGGAGGAGAGGCAAATGCCATTTAAGAGCAGGGCCTTTTCAGCTGTGGCATCCCCATCATGGGATGTATTTTCCAGAGAGTCTTGCTTGACACCCACAATGTAGATTGTGATGGCTATTGTTATTTAACTCTTGCAAATTGTGTTTTGTAAATAGCATTGCTTTATTGTATTGATGTGTTCTTATATTGTATTTTGATATTTGTGTCTTCTGTACACCGCCTTGAGGGCCTTGGGCTGAAAGGCGGGGTATAAATAATAATAATAATTGTTATCTTGTTCACTTCGGCTTTTTAAAGTCAGATTTATCTCTGGTATTTTATTACGTTGTTGTAGTCGTATCTATAATTGTTGTGAACTGGCCTGGAATCCACTTTTGATGAAGGATGTTGTGTAAATTCTTGAAATAAGTAACTAATGAATATGAGGGAGCCAAAAGGGTCACCTGCATCAAGGGAATGAGCAGAGACTTTGGGGAAAAAATTATTTCTCTCTTTCTCTCTCCCCCCCCCCAGTTTCCGTAAGACTGTAACGCTGGTCGGCAGAAACAAGGACACAGTCGACTACTTCCTCAGCTGTGCTCCCACAAGGGGGGGCGAGTACGTATCCCGCATCCATGCCCGGGTGATTCGAACTGCCAGTGCCTATGAGCTTGTAGATTCCAGCCTCACAGGGGTGTTTGTCAATGACATCCGGATCAGCGGTGAGCAGTGTTGATTGTCCAACCCGGAAACCAGATAAACAATTTGGGTTAAAGAGTGCCAGGCCAACATTGCTGAAAGAAATTCAGGATTTGCTGGATCCTCCTTACAGAAATGGTGTTTCAGACACCACCACCCATAGCTTGTCTGCTTATCAGAACAATGTAAAGCAAGCATGCTAGATGTGTAGCAAATGCTTCTTAACACCAGGGCTTGATCCTTAATTTTGGACTAAAAAGCTGCTTTTTTTATAGGTTGAAGGTGTTTTTAATTGGGAAAGGGAAAGGGAAAGCTATCCTCTGACTTCAAAATCTTGTGGATGCATTTAGTAGTCTCAAGACAGATCCAAACAGCAGAGGCCAATATGGACGTACCACCCTTGGGTGGCTGTTTTGATGTGGGTGGAGGCGTGCAACCTGTCCTAAATGGTGTTGCCCTTCCCCTGAAGGATAATGCAATGAAATAAGTAAGTGGCGCTTTGCTATTGGAATGGATCGTTTTGCATGAGAGGGCTGCCTCTGGTGTCTCTCCTGAGGTATTTGCTATTTGATCATAAGCTTTGGGAAGGAGAGTTCAAGTTATTTTTCAAAAAAGAGCCCTTTAAACTGATCATTTAAAAACTTATTTCTATATAGGTAAAGTAGCCTTGCACGAAGGAGATACAGTTACTTTTGGCCACCCAACTGCGACGAGCATTAATCCTGGGGCCTACATCCGACAGCCAAACTCGTCATTTTATTATTTGGTAGGACTCTGCATTCATTAAGCATGTCTGTCTGGTCTGGTCTGTCTCTGTCCTTTGTCTGAGCTCTACTTTGCATGGCCACTGAATCCCTTAATATCAAGCAGTGGTCATACAGTTTGGACCCCTTATTCCTGGTTTCGCCCCTGATTGGCTCCCGTGACCAGCTGTGGCTCTCTGGAGGTCTTTCGCTATCTCTGCTTCCCTTCTGTCAGGAGACTGAATGTGGGGTCTTGTGTCTCCTGTAGATAATGTGCTCTGCTGCAGAGCTGTGGCTTCTCCTCATGAGAAGAAACTGAAGCTGGGCCCAAAAACTTTAGTTTCTCAATTGGAAGGCAGCTGACAATGCCCACTTCAGCTGTCGTAGCTGGAAATTCATGCACGTCCTTGGCACTGTCTGTATTTGCCGGGTTTGATGCTGACAATGTCAGACGTTTTGCCCGTCAAGTGACTGTAGCTGGGAGGCAGGTTTCTGACCTGAAGGGGGGGCAGAGCGGCTGCTAAGCACGGAGTCCAGGGATGCCAGGAGTCATGTACAGAAGCAGCAGCTCCTTTGCTGTGGGAGTCTTGCAAGACTGGCTTCCTGTATTGCAGCCTCATTCCCACCTGGCCTGGGAGGGCGAGGCCGTGGTGTATTCCAGCTGCAAAAGCAGCAGCTGATAAAGGGGATGAGGAACCGTCTCACCACTGGCCCAGAAAAGACCTGCTGCTCAGGATGTCTTTTAGGATTTCTTTATAGAGTCAAGTTTTAAATTTTAGAGATGCATTTTTGCTGTTATTGGGACTATGGCTCTGTAATTTTATTGTGGGGATTGCTTAATTTTGTTGTTGTTGTTATGCCTTCAAGTCGAGTACAACTTATGACGACCCTATGAATCAGTGACCTCCAATAGCATCTGTTGTAAACCATCCTGTTCAGATCTTGTAAGTTCAGGTTCAGGTTTGTAGCTTCCTTTATGGAATCAATCCATCTCATTTGGCCTTCCTCTTTTTCTACTTCCTTCTGTTTTTCCCTGCATTTTTGTCTTTCCTAGTGAATCGTGTCTTCTCATTATGTGTCCAGAGTATGATAACCTCAGTTTCATCATTTTAGCTTCTAGTGACAGTTCTGGTTTAATTTGTTCTAACTCCCAATTATTTTTCTCAGTCAATGGTATGCGCAAAGCTCTTCTCCAACACCACATTTCAAATGAGTTGATTTTTCTGTTATCCGCTTTTTTCACTGTCCAACTTTCACTTCCATACATAGAGATTGGGAATACCATGGTCTGGATGATCCTGACTTTAGTGTTCAGTGATACGTCTTTGCATTTGAGGACCTTTTCTAGTTCTCTCACAGGTGCCCTCCCCAGTCCTAGCCTTCTTCTGATTTCTTGACTATTGTCTCCATTTTGGTTAATGACTGTGCCGAGGTATTGATAATCTTTGACAAGTTCAATGTCCTCATTGTCAACTTTAAAGTTACATAAATCTTCTGTTGTCATTACTTTAGCCTTCTTGACGTTCAGCTGTAGTCCTGCTTTTGTGCTTTCCTCTTTCACTTTCATCAGCATTCGTTTCAAATCATTACTGGTTTCTGCTAAGAGTATGGTATCGTCTACGTATCTTACATTATTGATATTTCTCCCTCTAATTTTCACACCTCCTTCTTCTTGGTACAATATTTATTGTTTATGACTGTTTGACTATTTGTATGTTTTATTGTTGTAAATGTTACCATGAATTATGTAATTTTTTGATGTTGTAAGCCACCTTGAGCATGGCTTAGCTATGGAAAGATGATGATGTTTATGATAATGCTCGCACCAGTTTCAAATCAAGGAAGCAGGTCAAGTTCCAGCAAGTCAAGGAGGTCACGATCAGCCAGGTTGGGCAACTCTCAGAGGGAAAGGTCCAAAAGGCAACTGAGCAGGGAGGGTAGCACCTTGGACAGCTCTGCGCAGAGCCTGGGCTGGTATTTAGAATAGGCAGGCTTGAATGCTGATTTGTCAACCAGGAACCCCCCAGGATGCACCTTAAATAGGACTGTAGGTTCCTCTGAGCAGCTAGTCCTGCCCCAGATGACTGGAGCGTCTACTGTTAAAGGGGGGGGCATCCTGTTTTAGGAGCTGGGGTTAGTGGGGCTGCCAGGGATGCTGAGGTTCTATTATGGCTGCTGTGCAGGAGTCCTCTGACTCTTGAGGAAAGCGGTGCAACTTTTTCAGGCTGGAGAGGGCATGGCATCACAGGCTTCTCTGGCCCTTGACCTTGAGGAGGTGGAGACATTGAAAGCTGGTTCTGAGGACAAATCCTCCTCCTGGTGCAAGATGTCCTCCATGTCTAATTTCAATCTGTGTAGGATGCATTTCCAAGTCAGTCTGCAGTGATGGACAATGTCCGATACTAAAACAAGAAACTAGATGGGGAAAGCTCTGGGTGTTTTGTAACAAGGATTCCTTCTTGACTCGTGTCTGTCTTGGAAATTAAATCCTAACACTGTTATCTTTTGTTCCTTTTTCAGTTTGAGCAATGTGATTGCAATCCTGATCAAATGCAAAGCTTTGGTGGGGAGAGGAGAAACATGCCCCAGAAGGTAAAGCAAAGAAAACTATTTGT
This sequence comes from Rhineura floridana, assembly GCF_030035675.1. Taxonomy (NCBI): domain Eukaryota; kingdom Metazoa; phylum Chordata; class Lepidosauria; order Squamata; family Rhineuridae; genus Rhineura; species Rhineura floridana. The sequence goes on along the minus strand of NC_084480.1, from coordinate 322,220,339 downwards.
ACTCCAGACATCTTGTGTTCTCTTTTGATGCAACTTTTTTTTGGGGGGGGGGAGCAACACACCGGGATCAACCCTAGGGATATTCCCCAGCAGCCCCCACAGGTGACTTTGACAGGTGATCGGGGCTGCCCACCTGCTAATCGCCTCACGTTACCATGATGCCAGGTGAAGTGTTTTCCTTTGTCTGCATGGTTTGATTTCAGATTATGCGGGCAGAAGAACTGGGGTTTGTAGTGACAAATTTAAAAGGGGCTGAATTTCAAGGAACAAGCCAGAACGCACTTTGCAGTCACGGTTTTACCTGCCCCAGATCTGACATAAAATATTACAACAAGTGTAGGGCAAGTTGGCATGGTATTGGGGGAAATGGCCTCACAGACCAAATAAAGACCATGCTGGGAGGTTCCCCACCACTGGGTGTACCCCATATGTGTGGGCCTTTAGAAAGCATAAAACGGAAGCAGTCGCTCTTATCCTTTTATCTGCATAAATGTCCTTACTTAAAATGTTCTGGGAAATTGTAGAGAAGGCCTGAGTAGATATGAAATTTGGGTCACTCTTGTGGACAGATGAAGTTTTATCAGGCATGTGGAGATGTATATCTTCACCCCTCTCTGCCTCTTTATCTTTGGGGCACTCAAGGCAGGGATGCTTGGCTCCTGTTGCAAAGATCTGTGATCCCAGTAGAGGAAGGCCTTTTATGTATCCCACACAGAAAAATCTTCCTTCATTTCATGCAGACATAAAAGCACGGTCCCTTTTCAGGAGTTTGGACAGAGAAGAATAATTGCACTCTCCCCCTCTGTCAACGCTCCAGGGGATAGAAGCAAGTGATGCTTGACATTTTTGCAAAGTTTTAAATTCTAAAAATGAACGAGATGCTTTTAGCTGCCCCACTATCTCTAGTTTCCGGAAACAATTGAATGTATTTTGTTCCAAAAAACCCTTTGAGCTGGGTAAATAGCTCTCTGCCATGGGGGTCTACATATTGTTTGTTTTTAATATATCTGTTTTATTTCTGAGCTGTTTTTATAGAGTCTTGTATATTGCCTTGACACTTGTGTGGAAGGAGATTAACAAATAAATAAGTAGTTCTAACCTCTTTGTTTCCTTTGTTCTATGCAGTGTTCTGTATTGGCATCTCCTGGGGCATCACTGCCAGTCAACTTGAGTGTGGGATTTGCAAAGAGTGTCGCTCTGCCTTGGGCGGCACCTGCACTGCCAGTGGACCCACCCCTGCCTGCTTCTGACCACCAGCATTCCGCCATCAGCAGTTTGGCTGTGCCCTTCACCTCAGCAGTTTCAACGCTGCCTCTGGTTAAACCTTCCCTACCCATAAATTCTCTTAACCTGATTTCATGTTTGCCAGAAGTGACCAGTCGGACTCTGCTGAGTGCATCACCTCTTTCTGCACCAGGGGGTGCCTGTAGGCCTCCCTGTCGGCGTTCCGTTCGGCGTTCCACTTCACCTGACTATGTAGTTCTTGGGGAGGGTCTGTTTGCCACTGCAGAATCTTCTCCCCAAACAACCCTTGAAAGAACACACTTTCTCTTGCCTCAAGAAAGTCCAGAACCAAATGATTCCATCACAATGAGTGGTAGCAAGGAGAGCGTTGCAGATGATGCCCACGATGGAAAATCAGCTACTGCAACTGGGCTCCCTAAAGATACGATGCTGCGGCCCACACGCGTCTCTCAGATGGAGGAGGGAAGGAACCCTGACTCCGAGCTATCTGTTCCCAGCACAGAAGAGCTGCTTCCTGGTGGCTCCGACCACAATGAAGAAAGGATGGAAGTGAATGTTTATGAAAGCGTTGAAGAAGCAGCTAAGCGTGGAGTGCCTGGGGATGGTGAACGTGATGCCCGGCTGCAAGTAGCAGAAGACAGAGCAGCTGTGAGTAGATTGGAAACCAAGATCCCTGCAGAAGAACGCCAGGGGAGTCTCACGGAGAAGCCTTTACCTGAAGCATCCATACTAGAACGAGGATGGACAGGAAACGCAGGAAACAATCTCGCTGTAGGAAATTCGGTATTGCTCCCTGCTGAATCGGGAAACTCTCTGCAGGATTTAGCAAGCAGAGATTCTGATAACTTTTCTTGTTCTGGCAAAGAACTAGATAGCGACTCTTCTTCAAGGCTGGTGAGTCCAGGGAAGTTTGATTTTGAGAGTGCAAGTACCACTTTGCTGTCAAGGAATCTGTCTTGTGGGGCCCAGAGCTGTGGTTGTGACCGTGAAAGCAACCTGCAAGGAAGTACTTCTGATTGTAGTGATGACATGGAAATGGAGCCTTATATGAATGCCAGCTTGTTAGCCGCAGACTGTCGCGTTACTGCTAGAAGCTGTGGCTGTCTTGAGCCAGAGAGGGGGCTTGTGGGTCCAGAGGCTGCAAATGGCATTAGCCATAGTGTCTGCTTTCTAGAACGCTCCTTTGCAGAAGTGGGAACTCAAACTGAGTGTGCAAAAGAAAGAAAGATGGAAGGAATAACTGTAGAGTCTGCAAAGGAAGGAGACCCAAATGGAAGAAGTCTGGATGTCCTTCATTACGACAACAAATTAAGCACACACAAGATTAGAGAGAGGTTCCTTCAGCCATTATCGCATGCCTCAGTTGTAGGTTTCCCACTTGACAATGAGCATTCCAAGGGTGTGTTCGCCAAACAAGTAGTAAATGATCCAGTGGCAACCTCTGGAGCAACAGAGGAAAACCTGTCTTCAGGAGATCTACCAGAAACTCACAAAGAGGAGAGCTCTACCATGGTTGTGTCGCCTCCAGTCAGTCCCCTGGTGGAAGAGGCGATTCCTGTCGAATCTCTTGAAACTCCTGAACAGCCAGTGGATTTAGGTGGAAAGCTTTTTCATGGATTTCTGTCCAAAGGAAACAAGTCTCCTTTTGAAGAAAAGGGGGAGGAGGGCGTCGATGTTGTGACTGACAGAAAATTGGGACATGCATATGAGCAATCTGACAAAGGCCCAGAGAACTGTGCTGCCGATTCCACACGTGAGGTTGAAGATGAGACAAGTGGAAATAAGGGTCCTTCACCTGAAACTACTGCTGCTGGTGCATTGCAGGCTGAATTGCCCGGGCAGCCCAAGTCTGTCAGTGGTAGTGAGATGAAATGCCAAGAGGAGATAGATACTGATGATCCTTCTGAGGAAGGGGAACGGGAGGTAGGGAGGAGCAGCACCTGGACAGGTGCTGGCAAGGATGCGGTTGACCAACAAGAAACCACTGGAAAAGGTGGGCAGGAGGGAGAGTCCAGTCCAGTTGCGATGCAGGAGAGTGTTAGCTGTGCCAGTGCTGAAGATGCCTCAACTGGAAGCCTTGAGGTGAACTTGGCACCATCCTCTTTGGGCTTGGCAGGAAGAAAGGCAAGGGAAATTCCTTCCTTTGGGTTATCTGGAGATGATCCAGAAGGAGGAGGGCCCTTTCATTCAGGCTGCTCTTGTGCAGGCACACAGTTTGCTTCTCAGACAAGCAAAGAGGGAGAAGGGAGTAACCTGAGACCAGAAAACTGCCACTTTTTGGCCCACCCAGGTGGCCTTGAGAGTAAAGGGGATATGAACCTGAATGGTAAAAGCACAGTACAGACCAAAGACTGTGATGTTAGCGCAAGACTTGGGGCAGAGTTTTCCTTGGATAAGGTGAAGGTGAATTCTGACCAAAATGAGCCTCATGGGATGTCTGCCACCCACCTGGATTGCCAGCAACAGTCTCCTGCACTTGTTGGTCAGCAGCAATCACAGTCTCATGGAACGGACCCTGAGGATCCAGGAAATAACTTGTTGGTGAAGCCCCAAGGAACTACTGTTGGGAAAGAGTCGTTTTATCCTCAGGATTCTCCCATGGAAGGCAGCTGTTGGGAGGAAGCTTGTCAACCAGTTGTAGCTATTGAGCATATAGCCCCAGAAAGAGATAAAGAAATTGCCCATCCTGAGGAGGATGGGGGTGGGCTTGGTCAAACTCCTCAGAGTTCTCAGTGGAATGTAGAAAAAGGCAGTCTCTCATTAGGCACTCCTAGCATTGACTCAGAAGAGCCTGGTGCTGTCCAAGGAAGAGCTGCTGGAGGCCACCCAGGAGGAACCCAGACTGACCCTGCGGAAGTCCCAGAGTCATCTAGCAGCGATGAGCTCATCTTGCACATCTCTGACTCTGAAGTTGAAAAGGAGGAGCGTGACAGTGCCCAAGCCGTCCGCATCTCTAGCGAAGGGAACCTCCAGAGAGGAAGGAGTCCAGTTTTGCATTTAGACAGTGTTGCAGAGAACAATCAAGCACACAGGAAACTAGCTAAAGAATCCACTGTCCAGGGTTCATGTGATGCAGCCATCCAAGAGACCAGTGCTGGGCCAATGAAGAGCTCGGAGATGTTGGATCTAGGTTTGCAACAACAAAATCCTTCCCATTATGAGTCTCAGTGTGACCAAGATGATGTTGCAACTATAGTACCTCAAACCCATGATCCAGAGATGGCAGTGGGTGAAAAATCACCTCCTTTACCAATAACTGCAGCAGCGGGAGAAGAACTGGAGGATCAAGCTGTCGAAGGAACTGTCCTTGTGCCTGTAAATCTTGCCGGCCTTCCTGTAGAATCTCTTTGTGTGCCAGAAAGTGATGCCAAACATGGCATAAAGGACAAAGCCCCAGATAGTGCTGGTGGATTGGCAGAAAATACTGGTTTGGACCTTGTCCAAGACAATTGGCCGATGGGTGATAGTTTTCCTGGCCAGCCCAGAGTGGGAATCGTTGATGCACCTCTTGAAGTTGGAGACACAATCACAGAGCATCCAGGAAGTGAAACGCCAGCCAGGCCCTCTCCAGAAAAAGTTGTGCCTTCCCTGAAGGCAGGCGTGAAAGTGCCATTCCTCCTGCAAGAAGGAATTGAAGCACTGCAGGGCCGACGTGAAGGCGGTCCCGACTCTTCTGCAGCGCTTAGTGAGGGGTTGGATTGCTCAGAGAATCACAGGACTCCGTTGCCAAAGGAAGAAGAGTTAAAAAGCTGTTCCTCCAGAAAAAGACATTTCAGCAGAGATGAGGTTGTAAGGATGACTGGCTCAGAAGATTATTCTTCCTGTCAAAAGAGGCTCTGCCTACTGAATTCGGCTGCAGTTCAGGGGTCGACATCTGACCTACGCACTTTGACCATGGCACTGCCTTCTTCTGTTAACATAGAAGGGCATCACAACCACTTTGGCAGAACTGTGGGGAAACCTTATAACCAGCAAGGCAGCCAGGTAACTTTGCACCTTGACAGAGCAGAACAGAGCAATAGAGAGACCATTGCCCAGATTGTGAGAGAGTACTTTAAAAATACGCTTTGCTCTGAAAAACCAGCAACTGAAAACGAAAAAGCTGAAATGTTTGCTCGGCCCCCTGAAGCTGAAACTGCTGAAGACGTGGATTGTGAACTGGCAGGGATGTTAGAGTCTGAGGACGGTGCAAGCTGTGATGAACCCAGTGCACCTGAGGATCAAGCCAACGAAGTCCAGTTTCAGAATTCCCCCCTTGACGACCAGTGTCCGGCTGCTGGTGCTCTGTCTAGTCGGTCAAGCTCCCCCGCTCGAGAACAAGACAAAGACTTGGCAAGCCACATTGCAGAAAGCATGTGGGAAACCTATTCCTCCGAAGAGGAGAGCTTCCAGTTGTCTCTGTGTTCAGCATTAAAAAGTTCTCCACTTAGCTCTCCCATTGAGCCCCCTGATGCAGAGTGTGTGCAGGCACCCAGTGAGAAGAACTTGAACTTTTTCTTCTCGGACATCTCCAATAGTTCAGCAGAGACTCACACCTGTGAATGCTCCCCCAAACCGCATGGCAGGAACTCTCCTGGAACAGGAAGTGATAGACCCACCAAAGGGGTTTCTGACGGGGCTGACAAAGCTGCTGAGGCAAACATGGAATCGCAGTTTTCCTGCGGCTCAGAAACTTCTGATGAAGATCCAAGGACGCCATCCAGCCCACTTGTGTTGCCTAGGGAGAGCAGCCCTGCCCCTATAAGCGACACATGGTCTGAGCCTGAATCTCACGTCAGCGTCGCTAGTGGTGGATGTGATACCTCTGGCCTGCAGCAAGCGGATGATTCGTTTGACAGGGATGAGGGCAACGAGGCTTCCAGCGCAGAGGAGTCTGAATGTGCTGTTCCCCGGATGAATTCCACAACTGGTGAAAAGGAAGAGGATGATGAGGACAGCACCTTTCTCCAGAGAAGCTGCAGGAATGTTCCTTGCCAAGGTAAATTTTAAAAGCACGTGCCTGGGGAGAGAGGACGCATGTGTGAGTGAGTAGCTGGGCATGCTATGCTCCTTTACCTAGTCAGAGGCCCAGTTAACTGCCAAGATTTCCCCACATCCCCTAGATTAGGGAGCTGTGGCCCTCCAGGTGTATTTAGACCAGATGTAAGCACAACACCATGTAGAGGGCACTGCAATATTCCAATCGTGAAGTTACCAATGTATGAACCACTGTAGGTAGGCTGTCTTTGTCCAGGAATGGCTGTAGCTGATGCCCCATTGGAAGCTGTTAGAAAACATTCCTAGCCACCGAGGCCACCTGAGCCTCCAGTGACATTGATTGATCGAGGAGTAATCCCAGGCTACGTACCTGGTTCTTCAGACGGAGTGCAGCCCTGTCCAGAACAGGTAGCTGACCTATATTCCGGACAGTAGAACCACTTACCCACAGGGCCTCTGTCTCACCAGGATTCAGCTTCTGCTGGTTGACCCTCATACAGCCCACCGCTGCATCCCCACATTGGGTCTGGGCTGACACAGCCACACCTGATTCATTGCCACAGAGAAATAGAGTTTGGTGTCATAAGCCTATTGATGACACTTTGCTCCAAGTCTCCTAATGATCGCACTCAACAACTTCACACAGATGTTGAACAGCATGGGGCCCAGTTGCCAGTGAACTGACCGGCAGTCCTTTAACGTTACTGTCTGAAATCAACCTGGCAAGTAGGAACAGAACCACTGAAGACCGGTGCCCCCAGTTCCCATCTCATAGAGCTGGTCCAGTAGGATGTTGTGATAGATGGTATCAAAAGCTCCCAGTCTGTGTTAGAATTGCTTTTAATATGTTTAATAATACGTTTTAACCCTTTCTTTAAAAAAAGCTGTTTTTAAAGCTTTTTAAAAATGTTTTTAATGTTGTTTTTAATGTATTTTAAGGTTTTTTGTGATGTTTTAAAGTGTTTTTAGCATTTCTGTTTGCCTCCCTGGGCTCCTGCTGGGAGAAAGGGCGGGATATAAATCAAATAAAAAATAAAAGCAGCTGAAAGGTTGCGTGAGAGTAATGGGGTCATGCTCTCCTCACCCCTCTCTTGATAAAGATAATCTAAGTCCCAAAGCCAGGTCAGAAGCTAGACTGCAATGGCTCTAGATGTTCGGTATCTTCCAAGAATACTTGCAGTTATGCCACCATGACCCTCTCTGCCACTTTGCTCAAAAATTCCTTCCTTAGATATGGAATGTGACCCTGCCATTGACAACCCTTCTGCCTTATCGTCTCTGGCGGAGTGCAGTGCAGCATCTGATGCAAGGAAAGACGTGGAACATACTCACGTGCCACTGAAAAGGGATCCACCTTATGAAGAGCATAACTGCCAAAATGATGACAGCAGAATTGGGTCTCCCTCTTCCTCGGTTGTCGCTTCTGAGCCGGCAAGCTGTCCCAGCATGGGCGACATAAAGAGTGAAGGTTCTCTGTTGCCAGGCTCTTCGGCCCTTTCCCCAACTCAAGCCAGCAGCCAAGCTGAGCATCCTTTGTTGCTGAGTGGATCCTATTTGCCCCTCTCCTCCTCTGAGGCTAGTGATTCTGCTGGCATGGCTGATAGCACTGAGGAAGATCTGGACAAGGACCTGTGCAGAAACAGCGGTGTGGTGGCATGGGCAGGGCAAATGGACTCCAGCAATGCTTTTCAAGGAGCTCAAGGGGACACAGAGAGCTCCAGCACCTTGCCGGCCACTGGCTTGTTTGGTAACCAGATGCTTGCTTGCAGCCCCTCCCAGCTGAAAGATGGTGTGTCTGCTCCGGGTTGCCTGACAGATGCACCGTCCGTTTCTTGGGTCTTGAAAGAAGAAAAGGATCTGTGTGATGCTGGAGAAAATCAGGACAGCCCCAGCCGTTACACAGCATATCCCACGGCTCATTCTCCAGTCTTCAGAGTCATGCATAAGCTGTGCGTACCCAGAGCCTCAGCCAATGGGCAGCCAGAGAGTTTTGCAAGACCTGTGGACTGTCAAAATAGAGACCAATTGCTCCTTCATCGGTTAAAAGACGCTGAGGTGACTGGGCAGTTGGATACAGAGCGTGTTTGCTCTGATGATGAATATGAGCCCTGCCTTCCTTCTCTGGGCTTTGCAGGAGGAGATGCCTCTGTGTCGAGAGAGAGTCCCAGTGCTTCTGGTACTCAGTCGCGGACCAATCACTGGCCTGACACTGCTGGCACAAAGAGTGATGTCCCAACAGACTGGGCATGCTCGGAGCAAGACATTGCCTTTCAGTTGCAGGAGTGCCAGAGTGTGCTCAGAGAGATCTTGGGATCCCTGGAATCCCTGGAAGGGATTGACAATGTGCACGTGGAGAAGTGGAGGTAAGACTTCGTCTCCTTCCGGTCTTGCCGATGGGCAGGGCTGGGGAGCAGGTGCCTGCATCATCAGAACAAAGATTAGGAGATAACTGCCCAGTGTTGTGGTCATTGTTTATTTCCTGTTGTGTTTTTTTAAAAAATAAGTATTTAATTCACATTCACGTGCAGAACGGTGTATGCAGAAAACATCATGTGAATTTTTCAGGAGAGTAGAACTCTGAGCAGGTTCCGAGATGACTGTTGGCTTCCTGCTCCTTGATCCTTCCTGAAAGAATCAGGCAGGTTTTCCCTACTTGAGCACAGTACAGTGAAGGCAGCCTCTCTGTCAGACACTCATGGAGGATGGGGCTGTCAGTGATGACTACTATTTATGTATGTACTTATAGCCTACTAGCCATGATGGCTAGGCTGTACTTCCACTTATGCTCCTGAATTGCTGGAACTGCAGGAGAGTAGAGGGCTGTTTTGCTTAGGTCCTGCTTGCGGGCTTCCCACTGAGGGTGCCTGGTTAGCCACTGTGAGGAAATGGTGCTGGACTAGACAAGGGCCCCTCTGGCCTGATCCAGCTGCTTCAGGGGTCTTCCTATGTCCTTATATTAGGTTGTGAGTTGGCAGTCCCAAGAAAAAAAGTCCTTTTGTCTTTACAACAGCCTTGCAGCGGCAAAGTAGGGTGCATTGGTGGCTTTCCCTCATCCTGTCATAATTAATCCTGCCCTATAATTTCTGTAGAGAGCCAGTGTGGTGTAGTGTTAAGGTGTTGGACTGCGACCTAGGAGACCAGGGTTTGAATCCCCACACAGCCCTGAAGCTCACTGGGTGACCTTGGGCCAGTCACTGCCTCTCAGCCTCAGAGGAAGGTTATGGTAAACCACCTCTGTATACCGCTTACCATGAAAACCCTATTCACAGGGTCACCATAAGTTGGAATCGACTTGAAGGCAGTCCATTTCCATTTCCCATAATTTCCGATCCTATCATGCACATGTCTCTGAAGCAAGCAAGAGCCTCGTTTTGCCGCATAGGGATGCAGTGAGGCAAAACAGAATCTGAAGCAGAGGAGTAACTGTGGTTGCAACCTCTTCCAAGGCTTACCAGTCACCACAAAGGAGGGGAGATTCTCCAGGCACCCCTAGTTAAGTGAAGTCTTGCTTAGTTGTGGCTGAACGTGCCACCTCCTGGCAGGCAGGCAGTTTGGGCCTTAGCTTCTAGTCTGACTGCTTCTAGTCTGACTGATTTGTTTCATAAGAACGTAAGAAGAGTCTGCTGGATCAGGCCAAAGGGCGCCATCTAGTCCAGCATCCTCTTCTCACAGTGGCCGACCAGATAGCCCAATGGGAAGCCCTCCAGAAAGACGTGAGTGCAATGGCCCTCGTCCCACTTGTGATTTCCCAGCACCTGACATTTGGAAGCAGCCATTCATAGCCTTTTCCTCCATGAATTTGTCTAGTTGTCTTTTAAATCCATCCAAGTTGGTGTCCATTTAAACTAGCAAATTCCCTAGTTTAAATATGTACTGTGTGAAGAAATACTGTCTTTTGTTTGTCCTGTATCTTCTAACATTCAGCTTCATTGGATGTCCACAAATTCTAGTGCTGAGAGAGGGAGAAAACCTTTTCTCTTCCCACTCTCTCCATGCTATGCAAAATTTTATTCACTTCTATCATGTCACCTCTGACTTGCCTTTTCTCTAAACTAAAAAGCTCCAAATGATCCATACCAATGGAATTCGCCTTTTTCACACCTGTGCACACTGGGTCGACACCTTCATTGAGCTATCCATCATGACCTCAAGGTCTAGTTCCTGGTCAGTCACTGCCAGTTCAGACCCCATGAAATTAAGATTTTTTTGCTACAATATGCATAACTTTACACTTGTTTTACATTGAATTTTATTTATTTATTTATTTATTTATAGGATTAATAAATGTTAGATTTCCCATTTTAGCACCCATTCATTCAGTTTGGAGAGGTCCTTCTGGAGCTCTTTGCAATCCCTTTTTGTATTAATGACCCTGAACAATTTAGTATCATCAGCAAACTTGGTTGCCTCACTGCTCACCCCTAACTCTAGATCATTTATGAGCAAGTTAAAAAGCACAGGTCTCATTACCAATCCTCCACTTTCTCCATCCCTCTATTGGGAGACCTGTCCATTTATGCCTACTCTCTGCTTCCTACTGCTTAATTCTTGATCCACAAGAGGACCTCTGCTTTTACTCCATGTCTGCTAAGCTTACTCAGTAGTACTGGAGGTTGTCTTCTCGAAAGCTTTTTGAAAGTCCAAGTATACTATGTCAACCGGATCATCTCTATCTATTTGCTGGTTGACACTTTCAAAGAACTCTAATAGGCTGGTTCTGCTTCAGCAAGGCTCACTCTTCTATATGCTTGATTATTTTATCTTTAACAGTACTTTCTACCAGTTTTCCCAGGACAGACATTAAGATAACTCCTCTGAATCCCTTTTTAAATATTGGTGTTAACATTGGCCACTTTTGAGTCCTCAGGTGTGGAGGCAGATCTGAGGGACAGGTTACAGATTTTTTCTTAGAAGATCAGCAATCTCACATTTGAGTCCTTTGAGAACTCTTGGGTGGATGCCATCCAGACTTGGCAATTTATCAGTTTTTATGTTGTCTACTAAGCCTAGAACTTCATCTCTCATCACCACTATCTGTCTCAGTTCCTCAGACTCCTTTCCTGCAAATGTTGGTTCAGGGATCTGCCCTACACCGTGAAGACACGATGGAAAGCTTCATTCAGCTTCTCTGCACTGTCCTTCTGCTTAAGCATACCTTTGACTCCCTTGTCATCCAAGGATCCAATTGCCTTCCGTAAAGGCTCAGCTTGTCCCAAAATGTTCCCCAGTGCCTAACAAATCCAAACCCCTCCTCTCCCAATGCCTCATCCACGGATTGAGATTACAAAGCTGCGCCTGTCTAGCTGTAACTGGTAGCATTTCGGAGAAAGCTACCTTGGAGGTTCTGACTGTCAGCATCCTACCTAGCAACCTAAATTTTGCTTCCAGCACCTCACGATGGCATTTCCCCCATCACTGGTACTAATGTGCACCACGACCACTCACTCCTCCCCAGCACTATCTACCAAGCTATCTAGACATCGGGCAACATCCACAACCTTCAAGCCAGGCAGGCAAATCACCCTGCACACTCATCACCCCCCCTTATGTTCTTAGTGATGGGATTGCCCAGTACTAGGATCTCTCCACACACCTCTGGAGAAGTATCCTCAGCAGGAGAGGATTTCTGCTCGTTCCCTAAGGAATGGATCCTTTCTAAGGGTTCCCTCTTCCTCGAATGGACGTTCTCCTTCCCCAAGGCCCTCAGTCTCCATGAGAGCAGGCGAGGTATCATTCTGGGAGTGGGCACAGCTATAATGTCCCCAAAGGCCTTATCCACAAACCTCTCTTCATTACATTAAAATTATTTGTACCTCATCCTTCAATACTTCCGTTTTCATGGCACCTTACAAACAAATTGCAGAATAAAAAAAGTTGAGCCAGATTTAAAAAGCTGAGTCATCTAACAAGACAGGCCGGCAGAGGCTAAAACCAAATTCATATGGTTTAAAGGCCTGGGTGACTTCTTTGTCTAAAGCCCCAAGGGCATCAAGGAGGGTGCCAGGCAAGGCTCCTTGAGGAGATTGTTCTGTAGACAAGGATGCCACTACCAACCACTCCCCCTCTTGGGTCTCCGCCTGCTGAATCTCCAAAGGCATCCATAGGAGTGCTCTGGGGGATGGCCGTCATTCGTCAGCAGGGCTCCTCTTTTGCTGCTTCTCCATTGACTGAAGTTTGGGTGATCTGTGCTGTCGGAAGGTTACACATGTGCAGGGCAGAGACAGGGTGTGATGGAGAGCTCCCTTGCAGGTGCATGCACCATCCCACTGTTGTTGTTGCTGCAGCCAGAGAGAGGGAGAAGTGTGAAGGTGTGGCTCAGCTGAGCCAAAGCAGCAAACAAATAGGCTAGGCTGCTAGCAGGAGGAGGCAAGGTGGAGCCAGGTGACGTAAGGGTCTGCTTTTGCTCGGGACCCTCATTCTACTGGCCACCATCTTGAGAAGGTTTTGGCTTGGGCGAAGGAGGAGGGTGGTGGCAGTGTGTTCATCAGAGCAGATGGGAGTGATATCAGTATGAAGCTGCTGGGTGCGAACCTGACACACATTTCTTTTTCACTAAGAGAGCAGATTGCCGGTCTCCAGAAGGCCACCAAAATGCCCCAAACCTACATTGCGGTGGTGGGGAACACAGGGGCAGGGAAGAGTTGCTTGCTGAATGCCCTGCTGGATGAGGAGGCGGTGCTGCCCACCTCGGCCATGAGAGCCTGCACGGCTGTGGTGGTGGGGATCTCCAGGGCTGCGGGGGGCAGCCCCTACGAAGCGGAGGTGGAATTTCTCTCCCACGAAGTAGGTTGCCCGGCTTGGTGGCCGGCCTGGTTCTCTTCTACAGCATCAGGCCACTGCCACGGCCGGCCTCTGTGGGAGCAGCAGGTTCAGTGGGATTGGTGGGTGGCCTGGGAAGGGCTAGTGGGGTGGGGGAGGTTGCAGAGCAAAATTGGCCTCGTGGGCTATGAAGCTGTGACTGTTGGCGTGTATCTTAGCATAGCAGAATGAGAATTATCCCGCCCACCTTCCCATACAGACTAGCTGAACAAAAGCAACAGAGACAGTCTTCTTCATTTATTAAAATGTTTACTCATGAGCTTTCATATATTTAGGAAACATGGGCTCCAGCTTGGAGAGAAAAGACTAAAGTAGGTTGAAGATTTCAGTCCAAGATTTGGATGTTCTTGTAGAGAAGCCTCTGAAGGCTCCTCTCTCCTGTGGTTTAGTGGAGATTGTGCGTGTGAGAGAAGAACTCCTCTTAACAAAGAAGAGGAAGAGAAGGGCAAACTAACACCTGGTCAGCAGGAAGTTACATCACAGTAAACAAGCACAGAGGCGTCCCCAAATCTGGCTAAATGGGACATCTCCCTACTAGAGCATACAAGCTTGCTTCTACCAAACAGTGCCAGGGTGGACGTAGAAAACCTTTGTACTTCTGAGTCCCCTTTTTCTACAAATGTAAAACATTTAAATCATCCCCCGCCAACCTGGCGCCCTCTAGATGTTGCTGGACCACAACTCCCATCGTCCCCAGCCATCATGGATGTGGGGTCATGAGACTTGTAGTCCAGCAACATCTGGTGGGCACCAGGTTGGCAGGGGCTGATTTAAAGTAATGGAAGTTCCTCACTCTAAAAGCTGTCTTCATTCCCTACCTTGTCCCCACCCCCCAGGAGTGGTATAAAGAGCTAAAAGCTCTCCTTGAAGACATGAAGGACAAATCTGGTAACTTGAAAAAGCGTTGTCCAGATCGCAAGACGGAAGCTGGGGCTGCCTACAGCCGGGTGAAAGCCGTCTACGGGAGAGTAGATGAGCTAGGGAAGCTGGAAGACATGCAGGAGGTGACCCAGCACCTCGGGACTGTGAAGCACATCTGTGCTGAGACGGCAAGTAGAAGCGTGGTTGTTGCGAGCTTAATTAAAATGTATTAACTTATTTATGAAATGCGTGTATTGTCGCCCCCTTCCCTTCACCAAAAGGCCCCCAGGTAGATTACAGAATAGAAGATTCAAGACCATATCTCACAGTAATGGGGAGGGGGGGGCATAAAAAAGCAGGACTTTACTAGACTTTACCTGCTTGACTTAGAAATTGGTATTGACTGACCATACAATGACAGATGATGCTTGCATGCCTGGCCTGCCTGCTTTCAGCATATGGAAATCAAGAATGACCTGGATAAGTACAAAAGCTACACATAGACAAGAAATTGACTCCCATTTGTTGGTCCCACCCTACGCCTGTGCTGCCCGGCCCTGACAAGTAGCCCACTGTGCCAACCTTGGATGCTGAGCTTATTTATTTAATATTTGATTTATATCCCGCCCTTCTTCCCAGCAGGAGCCCAGGGCGGCAGACAAAAGCGCTAAAAACACATTAAAACATAAAAACAGACCTTAAAATAATTAAAACAACACTACCTTAAAAACATTTTTTAAAAAAGCTAAGACATCTTTAAAGGGTTAAAAACATACAGTATTGTTTTTTAAAAAAATATTAAAAAGCAATTCCAACACAGATGCAGACTGGGATAGGTCTCAACTCAAAAGGCTTGTTGAAAGAGGAAGGTCTTCAGTAAGTGCCGAAAAGGTAACAGAGATGGCACCTCTCTAATATTTAAGGGGAGGGGATTCCACAGGGTAGATGCCGCCACACTAGCTTGACAAACTATCATTCTAAAATAGAGTTCGAGGTGTCAGCATAATTGAATACAAACGCAGAAAGCTAGTTTTATGTCAACAAAAGTGATTCTTTTGTACAGACGTTGTTAAGTTGAATGACTTGTTGGAGGTGCATCTTGAGATTACCCACCTTTAAGATGCTGATCTCCTGCTTCATTCCCAGGCAGCAGATTTCCGCACAAACATTGAGAAATTCATTGATTCTCAAACTGACAGTTTGCGGGAGATGAAAGGTGGAGAGTTTTGGCCCATTGTGAAATGTGTGAGGATCCGTGTTGCTAAAGCTGAGGTTCTGAAGACTGGAGCTGTGCTGGTGGATTTGCCTGGAATCCGAGACTCCAATGCAGCCAGGGATGGCGCAGCCAAAGAGGTACGAACACCTTCTCTGGTGGTGATGCTGTTGTTGGCTGAGTGCATTTCCCCCTAACAGTTGCCTATGCTCCCAGTTGCCTATCTTTATTTTTACTTGCGCGCACACAGAGCCAGGTTGTGACTCTGTCCTGTGTCAATGAAGCTGTTTCACTTTAGCAGAAGTTTCCTTCCTTCTTCCCCTCCAGTACCTAAAGAACTGCAATGCCGTCTGGGTGGTTGCCAGCATCACCCGGGCAGTGGACGATAAGACCGCCAAGGAGATGCTGAGTGCAAACTTGCGTAGGCAGCTGCTCATGGACGGCCAGTATGGGAGCCTGGCTTTCGTCTGTACCAAGACGGATAGCTTTAACATTACAGATATAGTCAGGTAACCTCCTCGGTTTGCACTAGTCTGTTGTGGACATTGGCGGTGGTGGTGGGAGACATGTATAGGGTAGAGAAAGGCATCCCAAGTATCTTGTTGTTACTTCAACAACATCCCCAAAATCCCATATTGCTCCTAGTTGTGCTGGCCAGGGCCTTATCAGTGGCGGTTCCCCATTTGTGGAATGCCCTCCCTAGTGAGGTGCGTCTGTCTCCCTGATTTTGGAAAAAGGGTGGGATAGAAAATTAAATAAATGCTGTTAGAAGCTGCTGTGTCCATGTAAAGCCAAACTGTGAAGTTCCCGGGGCTACCCGGCCATCGTGGTTGACTGTGGCTAGTTAATGGCAGGTGGGGCAGAGCTCAGCATCTCCATTCTGTTGGCTGAGCAGAAGGCAAGCTGTAAGATGATTTTCCCCCAACCTGGTGCCCTCCAGGTGTTGTGGACTGCTAACTCCCGTTGCCAGTGGTCGGAGATCATGGGAGTTGTAATCTACAACTGAAAGAATCTAAAAGCCTCAGTTATCCATGCTATGGTAACCTCTAGATTGGACTACTGTAATGCACTCTACGTGGGGCTACCTATGAAGACGGTTCGGAAACTTCAGCTAGTGCAAAATGCTGCGGCCAGAGTTCTCACTGGGACAAAGAAATTTGACCATATAACACCTGTCCTGGCGCAGCTGCACTGGCTACCGATATGTTTCCGGGCCAGATTCAAAGTGTTGGTTCTTACCTATAAAGCCCTAAACGGCATCGGACCGCAATACCTGGTGGAGTGCCTCTCTCGCTATGTACCTACCCGTTCACTACGCTCGACGTCGAAGGCCCTTCTCCGGGTCCCAACTCATAAAGAGGCCCGGAGATCAACAACTAGATCTAGGGCCTTTTCGGTGGTGGCCCCCGAACTATGGAATGCCCTCCCAGACGAGATACGCCTGGCGCCTTCTTTGTTATCTTTTCGGCGCCAGGTAAAAACCTACCTTTTCGCCCAGGCTTTTTAAACATTTTAAATTTAATTTTAAACCTAATATGGATTTTAATTTATAAACTCAATGGCAATTCTATTTCGGATTTTTATCATGTTTAATGTTTTTATAATTGTATTATATTTTTCACACTTGCTCATATTTTAATTGTGATTTTATTTGTTGTACACCGCCCTGAGAGCTTTCTGCTATAGGGCGGTCTAGAAATGTAATTAAATAAAATAAATAAAATAAAAATAAAATAAATAAAACTGCCAAGTTGGGGAAAGCTGCTCTTGGAGAAGACACTGATAGCCGGGGATTCTGTCATTCCATCAGCACTACTGGGAAGCCAAGGGTTAAAGTAAAATCTCTTTTAAGGGAAGAGGCATGGATTGCAATAAAAATACTCGGTCTGAATTTTGTAGGGACCTGAAACTAAGAGGCGAGATTCAGTCCATAGAAGATGAAGTGGCAGAGCTGGAAAAGCAGGAAATGCAAGCCAAAAGGGACAAGAATAGCCTTTATGAGCATTTGCAACAAGAGGTCTGTAAAAGCTACCTGTTAAAGCACGATTCCCCTGGCCCTGGCTTGCAGGGACCTCCCAGAAATGTGCTTTGCTCGTGGGGTTAATCTGCTGCACCAGGATAGTACCTTCCTTGATTCCCTCCAGGTGCCTTGTAGGATGGCGTTCTGGCTGGCTTTTGCAGTGGGCAATCTTAAGCCCATTGAGGAAGGGCTTTGTTGGATTTACTTGTCCCAGTTTACCTCTCGAAAGGTGACACATTCTTCGTTTGGCAGAGCTGTGCTCCCACTCTGTACAGCTGACGAGAGCCCTGATTTTAAGTGACAGTGTGAGATGCAAAATGTGAAAAGCTTCTCCCAGGGAGGCCCAGGCACCTGCTTTGCATGCAGAAGGTGTCAGGCTCAGTCCCCAGCTGCATCTCCAGGTAGAGCTGGGAGTGTCCTCTGCCCAAAACCCAGGGGCGCTGCTGCCAGTCAGTGCTGACAATACTGAGCTGAGTGGACCAATGGTATAAGGGAGCTTCCTAAGTGATGACGCAGATTGCTCTGCTCACAAGTCTCAGGTACTATGTCTTGATGTGAAATGAGCCAATGGGACACCTGCTTCTGCTGCTCCCAGGGGTTCCTGGGGCTCTGCGCTTAAAAAAATAACAATCAGATTTTGCACTGAGCAAAGCAGAACTGCACACATTTGCATAATATACAGTATACCTATAACCAGGACTGTGGAGTCGGAAGCAAGTTTGGGTGGAGGCGGAGTCAGTAGACGTGTTCCGACTCCGGCTTCAAAATAAAAACTTTCATAGGAATTTAGGGAAGTTTTCTTGTTCAGAAATTTTAATCAAATAAATATATTTTATGCTCTATCAATCTAGCCTGATGATTCACGTGGTGGTGATGAAATGCCTTGTGCTACCATTTTACTACCGTAAATTTGTTATTACTAGATAATATACATTTGCCATTTATGAAGGAGCTGGAGTCGGAGTCGGACAGTAGAAAAACAGAGGAGTTGAGTTGAAGGTTTGGCGTACCGACTCCACAGCCCTGCCTATAACTCTGGAAAACACTTCATGTGTCTGATGAAGCAGATTATGTAGTCCTCAACCATTTATGCCCTAAAAAATTAAGGTGCCACAAGACCTTTTGAAAACTTCAGTCATCTCTTTGCAGCAATTGAAGCTGGAAAGGAAATAAAAGGAAGTGAGAGTTGTGTTCTAGGCCCAGGACAGCCTCTGCTCTGGAATTGTGTCCAACGCACCGGAGGAGTGGAGGGCAACTTACATTGCTTTTTCTTCATCGCAGAAGGACAGGTGTCCCCTTAGAACAGCTTTCCCAAACTTGGTGCCTTCCAGATGTTTTGGACTCCAGCTCCCCTCCTCCCTGCCCATTGGACAAGCTGCCTGGGGCTGATGGGAGTTTGAATCTGGAACATCTGGAGGATACCAGGGTGGGGAAGGCTGCCTTAGAGTCATTGTGGATTGGTATAAATTCTGATGAGCTAAGAGCACAGTGTGCTGCATTTTTTTCCTAGCATGCTTGTGATGCGTCCTTTTGCTGACAGCAAGACTGCAGGTTAGCCATAGCACCCGAGAGGCAGACTATTTTTTTTCTGGGGCATGAGCTCTTTTTATTATTATTATTATTATTATTATTTGAAAGAGGCGTCAGAGGCGTGAATAACTCCTTCCTCCTTGGGAAGCTCAAGCCAGTCTGTTGGGTGCAGCGGGTGCTTTTCTGTTCTCTCGCTGGCCCAAGCTGCAAGTAACATTGCCGTGTGTGCGTTGTCCACCACCACCAGCAGCAGCAGCAGCAGAGGCGGCAAGGGTGCGATGCCACAGACCCCAGCTGGCTCCAGAGACAGCACGACCTTCTGGAGAAGGCGTTCAGAGTAAGTCGTTTTTCTCTTCCTCACCCTGCCCCTCCCCAACCAGGGATGCAGCTTTGGAGAAAGCAGTGCTGGTTGGTTCTGTCACCTTCCACACGGGTGTGCCAGATGTTGCCCTTTTGTTTTTCAAGATGACACGTCCTTCTGTTCTGGGGAAACGCCTCAGCTTCTTTCTCATTGCCTCTCCTGCCTAGATTAATGACCTGCAGAGACAGAAGGATGCAAAGCTGCGTGCCATTAGCCTGATCTGCGTTCAGGCCCGGAATAAGTTTTCCAAGCAGCAGATTTTGTTGGATTTCAGCGCTGGCCTGGAGGTAGGAATGTGTGTAGCTGAGTGGCTGGAGCAGAGGGGAGGGCTGCGTGCGGCCAGAATTTCCCTTGCCTGGTGAGGCAGCGTTGGCATTTGCGGGGGGGGGGGGATGCCTTCCATTAAAAGCATGTGGAGTTCATTTCTTCTTCATGGTCTCTGTGCAGGCAATCTCGTGGGAAAGCTTACCTACAGCATTGTCAGAAGACGACAGCAGCGCTTCCCAAACTCCCCCCCCCACGCACACACACACACGGACCACTTCAGAATTGCCAAGACCAGTTTTGGCGGCCAGTTCATGGTTTTTCTGCCTGTGGTAGCAATTGTCATGTGCTCTGCTAGGTGCTGCACGCCTCTTAAATTGTATTCCTGTTCCTGCTTTTATTTCTTGTATGTTTCATTTTAATTGCATTACAGTTTGCCCTCCAAAGAATTCAAACTGTAATACAAAACAATACAACATACAAGAAATAAAAGCAGCAAGAGGAATACGATTAAAAATCAGTATGAATATTTAATGCAGGGGACGTGCTTTCTTTCTCCCGTCTTCATCCACAAGTCCACAAACCTGCTATGGACCACCAGAATGAAGGTAGTTGACCGCAGCTTGGAGAATGCCTCTTCCAGAGCTAGGCCTCTGCTACCTTGGGAGCAGATCAGTCCACCCTCCCCCCCAAAAAAAAGAAAGAAAGAAAAAGGTCTGGTGTGTGTGCCTAAAGGGGAGGCCTTGCTGCCTTCCATTCAGGTCTTTTCTTGTTGCACGGTAGCATGATGAGGACACCTTGTCGTGAAAGTTAATGCAAGCTGCCTCTTCTCCATTTCCATCTTTAGCATATTGTGTGTTTGTTTCTCTTTGGGTTTGCTGGAAGCCGTTTTCATCTGGATTGACCAGACTGGAGTTGGAAAAGGCACAGAACAGGGCAACCCCAGTGGTCAAAGCGCTGGAGCAACTCCCCTTTCAGAAAAAGCTAGATAGTACTTGGATATTTTTTTTAGTTTAGGATGACATAATAAAAGATTTATAGAATTGTGCATGTTGCAGAGAAAGCAGATGGAGAGGGCTTTTCCTTCCTCTCTCATAATACTAGAACTTGAATGGATGGAAGAGTTTCAGGATAGATGAGAGTCTTCTTTTGCACATTACGTAATTTATTTACGGAAATCCTCTGCGACACAAGTCTGGTGACGGCCATGGGCTTAGATGGCTTTAAAAGGAGATTAGATGAATTCATAGAGAAGAATTCATTTATCAGTAGCTTTTAGGCATGATAGTTCAATGGAACCTCTGTGAATCCCAATAGCTTGGTGGGGGTGGGCAGTGGTGAGGGAAGTATATTAATTATTTACATTTATAAATTATTATTATTATTATTATAGTTTATTTATACAGTAGGGCCCCGCTAATATGACGTGTTAAGGACCAGGCCCCCGCTGTAAAGTGGAAATCGCCGTAAAGCAGGGCCCCATAGACTATAACGGGCTGCGTTGCGCGAAAATGACATCAAAATGGCGCGTGACGGAAAAAACCCGCCGTATTAGCGGAACAAGCGCTGTAAGAGCGGGGCCTTTCCCTAATTGAAAACCGCCACATGAACGAAGCGCCGTAAAGCGGGGCCCTACTGTACCCAGCCATATGGCCGAAAGGCCCTCAAGGCAGCTTACTAGAAAAACACAAATATAAAAATACATCAATAAAACAATACAATTTACAAAAATTAAATAACAAATAACATTATTAAACAATAAACTTAAACAAGCAATCAAATACTAAAAACATGTTTTTAAAAATCTTAAAAACAATTACACTACAAATTGCCACTCATCCCACAGGATTCTAGGATCATGAACACACCCAAAATAAGATCATATTAAACCAATAAAGAGTCTGTAGCAGAGTTAAAAAGAGACCCACTCACAGACTTTTCTGAAATGCCGCTGTGGACAGATGTGTGTTAAGGTGCCATATTAAAAAAAACCCATGCCTTCCTAATTGCTTTCCCATCCTGCTTATGGGCTTCTCATAAAAAAATAATAAAGAAATAAACTAAAAGCATAAGGCTGGCCATTGTGCTGAACAGGACGCTGAACTAGAGGGGGCCCACCTTGGTCTGGTCTAGCAGGGCTCTTCTTAAATTTTTAGCTATACTTTGTCTGTCCAGCATGCCTTTCAGGAAAAAAAAACACGCTTCTTTGGTTTAAAATTCTGTAGACTCTCTTTGGCCAAAATATCCAATGGCAGTCCTGCAGATGAGTAACCAAAACTTAGCAGCCATTCCACTTGCATGTACATCTGTGTCATAGGCTACATGGTAGATTTGGGCAGTTGCTTCCCCAGCACGATGTTAGTTAGCCTTGATGAGCAGCTAATTGCAAGGCTTGATCTGTTGGGAGTTCAAAGTTAAAATTGGGAGGGGCTTCTTGTTGTAGGAAATGACAAAGAAAACAGTGTATTCTGAATGTGAGGAGGATGGTGATGAAGACATGGGGGATGGAGATTCTACCAGATCAGACTCTGGGGACACGAGAGAAGCTGAATCCCTGTATGGAAAACTTCAGGTTTTCACTGTCAGTTCTACAGAATATCTCAAACTTTGTGGGAAGCTGATCAGAGACGGCCAACCTCAAGTCTTTCATGACACCAAGGACACAGGTATTTGCAGGTGGTGGCTCTTCTTCCCCGTTACCAATCATAGAATAATAGAGTTGGAAGGGGCCTGTAAGGCCATCAAGTCCAACCCCCTGCTCAATGCAGGAATCCAAATCAAACCAACACCAGGTCCAGTTGAATACAGTGTCCTCTGTATATGTGGTGTATAAACCAGTAGTCACTTGCCATTGCTGGCCCCAATCCTCTGTTGATATATTGGTCACTTTTTCCAGAAGGTGAAACCTGTTGTGCTTGGAGAACTCTCTGCCAGCTTGGTCGCTGAGCAGGAGCTGCCTGTTTTCTCATTTGTGCCTCTCCTTGGGATAGTTTTCTGGGCCCCAGACCATTATTTGATGCAGACCATGCTGCAGCCGGCACAGGGTATAAGTTTACATCTGCCATACGGTTGATGGGGATCTTCCAAACACTCTTTGTTAAGACTTGGCTGCTCCCATCACCTTCATAATTTTTTAACTGCACTTCTTGGCTTTCAGTGCGTATTTAGTGTGGCCAGAGGAGTGGGACAAGGCAGGCATTTTTGCGGGGGGAGGGAAGTGCGTAGAATAAGCATCCCCATCTTGAGTGGTGGTTCATGGGGTAGCCTCGCATTCCCTGTAATCTGAGTGTCACTGTAGCCCCTTTACCCACTGCTACAGTCTCTTATCCAGCCTCCTCTTTCCTTACTCTCTGTTGACTATGTTCAGCAGAAAGCTTATAAGGGCAGGCACTGTGGTTAGGCCGTGTCAAGAATCTAGCTCTCATTGGAGCTCTTTGTTGCCATAGTGACATCTGCAAGAGTTGGAAAGTAAATCTGGAGAGACGCTGTAACATGCACTGTCTTCTGTTTTGCTTTTATTCAGAAATACCAGCTTTGAAGAAGTTTGCCATCAACACAGCCTTGAAGCACAGCATGGTAGCAACAGAAAAGGTCATCAGAGACTTGGCTCGTGTTCTGAGCCAAATGGTGAATTATCTGACCAGCCAGAGAGCAGAGGTAAGCAAGGACCGAGTACTAGGGCCAGCACTGCACCCAAAATTTGTTATTTCCTAGGTCGGAAATTATACTTGCCTCAGTATAAAAGTTCTGCTCTGGCTCAGACTTTAATCTGAGCTAGAGAAGAATTTACACCCCCTTCCCACTTAGCGTTACTGCTGCTTGTGGAAAGGAGGGAGGCCTTTCCCCTATCTTGTGCCTGGCATGCGACTATGACTGTGTGCTAAAGTTAAGGAGCCCTGGGAAATGTAGTTTTCCTGCCCAACCACAGCATCATTTTTGGGGGTGGGGTGGAGAAGGGACCTCTCTTCATTCCCTGCAGCCAGAATAGCATTAAAGGTAAGGAGGAAGGCAATTGGGGACGTAAGGTTGGGAGAGAGATAAGATTGTGCCACATTCCCAGTGAAATAATTTGGGGTACAACAGGGTCCCAACTGGGCTCAGGAAAATTATTTGCTTTTTTCAAGCCTGGCTGGGGGTGTTCCATTTGCCACTATTTAGGAGAACTTTAGATGCCAAAAAGCAAAAGCATACAAGTTTTAGCCATTTCTGCCCTTCAGCTATAAGGACCAACCAGAGTGGCTTTAGCAAAGATGCTGGAGGCCAATCAGTGCTGTGGAAGCTTCAGATCTGGGAACGAAAGAAGCTGAGCACTGTCTGTACGGGCTGGTTGAGGATTTCAGGCAAGGTGCTATCCCAGCCCTACCTGGAGGTGCTAGGGATTAAGCCTGGGCGTTCTGCATGCACCGCAGATGCTCTGCCACTGAGCTGTGTACCTGTGTAGGTCTCAGCTAAGTTCTGTCTGCTTCATTGAACCACTTTTGTTACTAAAGGGAAGCTGCAGTTCTTCGTGAAGTGCAAAATATCTGTTAACTGTACACAAATGGAAAGGCAAAGCCATCATGAAACGCTCTTGGTAGAAGAAGAGAGCACAGCAGTGACCTTTTCAAGAGTCCCAAATTCTATAACCTTGTCTTTGTTTTCTGCCCTAACAATTAATTGGGGCCAAATTTTAATCAACAGTTTAAAGCAGGAGTGGGGAACCTCCAGCCTCTGGGCCAATTATGGCTCCCCCCAAGGGGTCCAATTTGGCCCGTGAGGCCCTTCCCCAAAACCACACCCACCCACCCAGTAGGGGTGGGAAGACAGGGTTTAATCCTGCCCTGGTTGTGTGATCCTGTTGACAGCAGGGAACAAGATTGCCCAGCCACAGCCACAGGATTTAATCCCTGCTCACCAGCAGTGTGGGGATTAAAACCCTGGGCTGAAGCACCCTTTGAAGCAGCTCACATGTGACATCTGCTTCCAAGAGGCTTTCGCCAAGGCTTTAATCATAGAATCATAGAATCGTAGAGTTGGAAGGGGCCTATAAGGCCATTGAGTACAACCCCCTGCTCAATGCAGGAATCCAAATCAAAGCATTCCCGACAGACGGCTGTCCAGCTGCCTCTTGAACGCCTCCACTGTTGGAGAGCCCAGTACCTCTCTAGGTCATTGGTTCCATTGTCGTATGGCTCTAACCGTTAGGAGGTTTTTCCTGATGTCTCCTGCACTCTCAAATTAAAGAATTCCAACTCTGCAGAGGAAGGAGAAAAGGGAGTTTCTGGCTGGAACCAAACTAAGGCATTGAGCAGGGGGTTGGACTTGATGGCCTTATAGGCCCCTTCCAACTCTACTATTCTATGATTCTACTTTTCTCCCACCCTCTGCAAAACAAAGTTTAGTTTTTGTTTTGTGGATGAAAACAGTGTTAAGTGTTTACAGCAGAGAGATGCTTGGTGCTTTCTCTAGCTACAGCACTCTCTAGAAAAGTCTTGGAAAGCCTTCATGTCTTTTTCAAAAGGATTTCCTTTTGAATTATTTTGAAAGTAATGTCAAAAGGAGAAAAGTCCTCCAAAGTGAGGAGCAGGGAAATGGTCTACATGTCACCATGTGGGCTTCCCAGAAGAGGCATCTGGTTGGTTGCTGTGAGAACCTGCAGCCAGGCTCTTACTCTGTCTTTATGGGTGATTGTAAGGTGGGTGCCAAGTGATTTATGCACTGCAAGGGCAGGATTTATCGCTGTCATTCTGCTGCAGGGGTACAGGTGCTTCTCAGCTGTTACTCACAGAAGGGTCTTCAATAGACCATTTCCCACTCCTCTTCGTGTCCCTCTTTTTCCTCTCCAGGACAACTCTCATGAAGCCCACCTCCAGGAAACTGTGCGGCAGTCCTTGCAGGACCTTCCCAGTCTCCTCCAGGAAGCCATAGACAACAGCCTCCATGACATCCAGCACTACTTTGAAGTCCTTATCATTGCCAGCCTAACGAAGGGCACAAATAAGGCCAAGGAACTGTGCGAGGACATAGTCAAAAGTTGGGGATCTCCTGTAAGCCAAAAGTCTCCTTTTCTTTGCAACCTGCTCTTGGCGTGCACCCTTTCCACACTCCTCTCTCCGGGCAACTGCCTCCCAGTAGCACATCTTTTGTGCCACAGAAAATGAAAGGAAGCGCATGTAAACTATGGCGAAGAAGTACAGGCAGGAATTGGCCTAAGGTTTAAAAATTGAAACACCTTGTGTAGTTTGTAGAGCTTTGAAGAAATAATTATTTAATGAGTTTAAGAACCAACTGGAAGAACTGATGTGAAGCATGGAGGCCCTGCCATTCTTGCTGTAGAAAGTCCGACGGGCGGGCGGGCGGGCGGGCGGGGGGGGGGGAGGGAGGGAGGGAGAGAGAGAGAGAGGCCACACTTACTACAGAGTGTCTGGACTGCAGGAATTCTGCATTATTGGGACTAGCATTTGGTTCTCAAACAGTAAACCCTGTGAGTTTGGTAACGTAGCCCCAGTTTCAGGGGCTGGAATAAAATCCCCTTTAAAAAAATAAAAATCCAGAGTCTTGAGGTGGTAACAATCCCATTTCTTGTGTTTTAATAGCCACCTAAATGTTATGATGGTGTAGATCAGCCTTCCCCAACCTGGTGCTCATCAGATGTTTTGACCTTCTATCAGCCCAAGCCAGCACAGACTGATGGGTGTTGTACTCCAAAACATATGGAGGGCACCAGGTTGGGGGTGGCTGTTGTAAATATTTCATGAGGGGGTTCCAAGCTCCGTCCCCTTCTGCTGGCTTAATTCCTTTCCTCAAAAGCAATCCCACTGAACACAGGGCACAGTCCCCTGAGGGAGGGTGGAGGGGGGCTCTCTTGGATACGCCTCATTGGCATGAACCTGAGCTATCAGCACTTTGCGTTCCTTTCAGTGGGGTTTGTGCGGAAGAGCTCCCTGTGGATTGTGTCCAAAATGCACGGGGGAAGAGGCACCATCCAATGGGGAACAGCTTTGGGGCACCCTCTTCCTTTGGCAGCTGATGCCCAACCAGTGGCGATTTTAAGAGGACGCTTCCGTTGGACTCGTCTGTGTACTTCAGTTGGCTGTCAAGTTTTGTGTTTGGGTTCCTGTGGCACAAAAGAGTCCTCCAGGCTAGAAGGTTTCAGTGCCCGGCACCTCTTCACCCCCAGTTTCCTTGCATCCTCCCTTGCAGGTCTCTGGCTACCCGCATTCCACGTACCGCGCGGTGTGCAACCGCCATGGTCTCTACACCTCTCCAAAGTACGAGTGTGTGGATTTCAACAGCCGTCTGGCAGAACCCATCTACAAGGCCATCTCTGTGACCTGGAGCGAGGTCTTCAGGTGTGTCCCGTTCTTTGCCCCAGGCAACAGGGAAAACAGGAGCCAGGCTAGATCTAGCAGAGGCACGACATGATGCCAGCTGTGCTGAACCCCCATAAAATGAGGGTTGGGGCAATTCCTAACTGCAGTAGTAGTTATTTGGGGGTTGGGGGAAGATGCTGACCTCCCCCCCCCCCCCGGCCAATCACTTTTTTCTAGCCATTGCTTCTCCGGGGAAGGAGGGGGGGGTCTGTTTTCTCTGCTAAGGGAGGGAAATGGCTGGGAGAAGGGAAGAAAGGAAGCCGTCTTGTACAGAGTCAATCCGAAGGTCCATCTAGTTCAATAATGCCTACCCTGGCTGGCAGCAGTGGCTCTCCAGGATTTCAGACTCGGTAGTCTCTCCCAGCCGTACTTGGAGATGTCATCCGGGATTGAACCCGGGACCTTCTGCATGTGAGACAGATGCTGTACCACGAGCTGCAGCAGCCTTCTCGCCCACCCCACCCTGCATGGTATCAATTTGGTGGCTGCCAGATTCGGACCCATGGTTGTGCTGCTGCCTGATCTACTGGAGCGCTAACAGAAGGGCAGGCTGGCTGCGTCCCAGCCCCTGAGAGGAGAGCTTTAGGACTGCTCATGGAGGGGATGGGACCCAGCCGTGCCACAGCTGGGGCTTGAAGGACGAAAGGCACTGGAGGCCGTGTTGCCAGGGTGTGGGTGTGGGGAACTGGGTCCTGTGCCCTTGTGAAGGGAACTAAATGAGGACCCATGAGTCAGTTTCCAACTCTGCTCTCTTCTCCCCCCCCCCCAGCTCTCAGTTGACAGACTCCATTCAGCATTTCACTAAAGCTGTCTTGGATAAGCTGAAGTGCTTCTTCAAACACCTCAAGAAGGAACTGCACAAGCAAAGCAGAATTACAGATGCAATACATGTGATTTATCGCCAGCAGATGCAAGCAGCTCGGGCAAGGGTGAGGCTGGGGCTGGCGTGGCGGTGATGGGGCATGTTGCTCTCTGCCTTGCGTGTGTTGGAAGGGGGGCAAGAGCAACTCCTGTTTGGTTCTTTTGTGTGTATTCCAGAAGGGAGATAGAGTCAGGGTCCTCCAGCTGGCTAGGCTTGCCTGCCTTGACCTGTGTTATGCTCTGACTAACTTCCTTCCCTTGTAAACTGATGTGCTCAGGGAAGCTGACCTGCACCTCCTTCCTTTGTCTTCTTCTTGGACTGTCCAAGGAGAGAGGAGACATCTCTGTCTTTGCTCTCTCTCCTGAGCCATGAGGACAACACCGAAGTCTGGACATTGCGCCTCCAACTTAGTTACAACTAGGTATGCCTTTCCTGTCTACTATGTATTTCTATAATAAAGTAGCTTTTCTTATTTTTCTAAGTCTCAAGTCTCAGTGATGCTGATGCAGGGTAAAAGCCTGCCACTTAGGTAAACACACACAGCATCTCAGACTGTTGACAATCTCTGCTAAAATTTACATAAGTGTGCCCCTGAGCTTAACCTGTGTGCACTGAGGCCAGCAGGTGAGGAATTTGCACGCACAGGCATCACATTAGACAAGAGCTGGGTGTTTATTGGAAGGCCCGGCCAGGCTCCTGAAGTGTCCCTCCTCTTCCCAACTCTCCCCAGTTACTCAACTTTACTCTGGATCTGACGGGCTACATCACCAGAAGGCAGCGGATGATCTCCCGCGTCCTAACGCCAGAGATACAGGCTCGCATGGAACCAGCATATGCAGGTGAATTAATTCACAGAAGTGCACTCTCTGGTGCTGAGCTGGCCCACCACCACTGTTGACGAGGCCTGTTACTGGGCCAGGCTCCACAATGAAGTGGTGAAGCATGGCTGTGGTAAGAGAGCACTCTCCCTCTTCCATGGGCCTCCCTCCATGCTGAAATAGAAACGCAGGTACCTGCTGAGGAGGAAGACTTAGTTCTGCACCGTGGAGTGACTTGTTTTCCACGGTGCCTTTGGATCACTACATTCAGAGCCCTGGGGGTGCAAATGAAGAGAGGGATCGTCCTTGGTGGCTCAAATCCCTTCTCAGCCCTGAGCCTGAGCAAAAATCCACCCCCTGCTTCTTACCATCACATGAGAAGAGCCCCATAGCTGGATCAGGCCAGTGGCCCATCCAGTCCAGCATCCTCTCCAGCATCCTCTCTCACAGTGGCCAACCAGATGCCCTAATGGGAAGCCCACAAGCAGGACCTGGGCGTGACAGCAACTCCCCCCACTTGTGGTTTCCCAGCAACTGCCACTCAGAAGTGTGCTGCCTCCAACAGTGGGGGTAAAACAAAGTCACCAGGGCTAAGAGTCGCTGCTAGCCTTATCCTCCTCTAATCCTGCTTTATTCTGAAGGCTTGGAATGGGTAACAATGCCATCCTGGCAAAACTAATTATGAACGAATGAGGTCCCTAGTTGAAATGTATAGTTGCCGGAAAGCACTGAAACTGCTATCGTAAGCCTTGCTTTCAGTTTGCCCTGTCTCCGTATGCTGGAGACGGGGTATTTCTGAGGAATGTTGAAGGGAAGGAGTTGGTTTTGCAGAGCAATGCCTTTGGGTCAAGCCTTGGTTGTACTCTTGAGACAGGAGGTAGAGATCTGATGGGGACAAGGTTAGGGGGTGCCAACTGTACGAGGGCATGTGCTGATTTATAATGTGTTGCCGTAGCTTGCACCCAAATGTCCGGGCCCGGCTACTTCCAGAGAATGAAAGACTGGATGGAGCACTATATCCAGAAGGAGAAGGGCAGCGTCTTTGATTCTGCCTCGAAGAAGCTTCAGGAGCAACTTCAGCTGCTCCAGGTGAGCTGGTGCACAGATCCAGCAGGCAGCCGAGAGCCTGGTCATCTCTGGCTGGCCCCAGGTGCCTTGGCTGCGCAGCCCCCAGCCTTCCTGCAGAGTGGGCAGGGTTGCCTTCCTGCTGGTGGGATGATCCCTGCCCACTTCCTCGAATTCAGAGTTGGGAAGAAGAAGACTGGCTGCTCGCCATAGAGATGTGACTAAACGGTTGAACCCTCTGCTGAAGCTCCTGAGGGCAGTGAGATCCTGTGTGCTCCTAAGGAAGGGGGCACGTCATAAGCTTCCCTGCCTCGTGGAGGAATTGCTTGCTGCAGAAATCAGTGGGTTTCTCTGGAGAAGCCTCCCCTCTTTGTTGCGATATCAGCGCTTCTTGGGTGGTGCCACTCTCTAGGTCAGCCTCAGCTTTCCTGTGCATGGAGGAGGAGAGTATCCTGGAATGGGCTAGTCCTTCTCACTCTCTCGGAAGTCAGGGCTGCGTACACTTTCTGTAGCAAAGGGAGTGGCCTCTTCCCCAGTCCCAGCCGTGGTCTGCAGTGGTTTTGGAAGGAGCAGCAGCAGCGTCCACCTGTGCTAGGTGCAGGTGGCTCGTAGCAGCTTCTTGCTCTTGCGGGCCATGGAGTAACCCAAATTCCACCGTGGCTTCCCTGGGTGGGAGCAAGCCCCCTGCTCTTGCCTAGGCTGCATGGCTGAGAACTGGGAGAGGAGCTGTCCGTGGTGATGGATAACTGGTGAGGAAGCCGCAGCCAGCACTGCTTCAGGGAGGCGTGAAGGTCCCTTCTGAGCAAATAAAATGTGTGTCCTGAATGAAGCATAGCCCCATCTCTCTAGCTGTCTGTTTTCAGGGGACCCCTGCGAAGCTGTTGCTGGGGGCCCTTTCCCTGGCTGCCTCTTGGTGTTTGGCCCTGGCAGAGTGATTTAGCTGTGCGGGCTTGGCCTGACCGAAAACTGCCGGTGGCAGGAGGGAGCAGTCCGCCTCAGCGTGGCACCATTTCTTTCCAGGAAGACATCCGAGGGAGTTTTCAGGACTTGGCCCAGGAGCTCCAGAAATCCCTGAAAATGCAGCTTGAGCCAGTGCTGAAGCCTGTCCAGAAGAATGCAAAGACGATTCCAGGTAAGGAGGCTCTTGCTCGCGAACTGTGCTGCTGGCGCCCCCCATGTGGAAGGTGAAAGGACAGACCTGCCATTCTCTTTGGCGGCCCTTGCATCGTGGCCCTTCTTCCCCTCAGAGATGCACATGAACCTGATGCTCCAGGCTGATAAGAGGGCTTTAGAAACCAATCTTTTTAAGACCACCTTCCATTTGAATCAGATCGTTCTTTAGGCAGTCTGAATTGTTAATTTTGCAAGTTGCAGATGCTAGCTTTCTATTTATTTATTAGTCACCCAATATCGAGCGGTCTCTAAGTTACAACAGATTTAAAAAACATACGCAGATTTAAAACAAGAATCATGGTTAAAAGCACACACAATCAATAAAAAACTAAAACTTTTCAATACAGCAAGAGGCAAACACAGGTATACATAATAGCCAAAAAAAACCCACCTGTTGGAAGCCCACCAATCAACAAAAAGAGTAATTGGGACAGAAGCCAAAGGCCCAAGTGAAGGTCTTTGCTTGACGCTTAAAGATGGATAGGGATGACACCAGGCATAGAGCATTCCACAAATGGGGGGCCACCACTGAGAAGGCCCGTTCTCATATTGCCACCCTCTGAGCCTCTCGTGGAGGGGGCACATGAAGTAGGGCCTCATGACATATGCAGGGTGCGGTCAGTTCATAGGGGGAGAGGCAGCCTTTGAAGTATTGAGGTCCTGAGCTGCATAAGACTTTATAGGTCAAAGCCAGCACTTTGGGTTGGGCCCGGGAACAAATTGGTAGTCAGTGCAGTTGTGCCAGAGTTGGTGTTATATCTGCTTAGGGCAGGATAGAGAGGCAAGCTCTGGTGCTGGAAGAAGTTTATTAAAAGCTCAACGCATTTCGGAACTGGTCCTTCGTCAGGAGCTGTGAGGATCTGTTTATCTTTCCTTTGTCAGGCAATCAAAGAGCTTGCCTCTCTATCCTGCCCTTTGTACAGTTTTGTATTGTGATATACTGTATTGTGTTATTTTTATTGTATTTTTAATGTTCACTGCCCAGAGAGCTGTTGCTAGTCGGGCGGTATATAAGCTTAATTAAATAAATAAATAAAAATAAATTGTTTGGTGCTGTTCCCTTTTGTTTCTTATCTCTGCTTACCCCGGTCAACACTTCTGAGATTTGTTTTGAACTGGCCTATGTGTTAATTGTCAAAGAATTGTCCCCCTGGGGCCCCTTGCCCTCAGCACCCCAAGGGGGGTTCTTTGCTTCTGAGAACAGTCCCAGCACCTTTGGGTCTCTGCTTCCCAGGCAAACTCTCCCTCCTTTCGGATTAAGTTCACGGTAGTACAGCCACCACCCCTCTTCCTAGCTCCCTTCTCTGAGAAACGGGATCTCGGAGAGCTACATGAGTTCCAAGGGTATTAACCCACACTAGTTCCGATTCATAAAAAGGGTACTAAGGCCGACCCCAAAAACTTTAGACCGATCAGCCTACTCGATATAGTTGCCAAACTTTATGCGAAGTACTTGTTAGGCAAACTAGATGCTTGGGCTGCTGCGAATTCAGTGATTGCTGAAGAACAGGCGGGGTTTGTTTGTTTGTTTATTTATTTATTTTAATTTATATACCGCCCTAAGCCCGAAGGCTCTCTGGGCGGTGTACAAAAAGATAAAAACAAGCACAATATATAAATACAATAAATACAATAAATCAAAAAACAAAACAAACAAACAATAACGAACCAAACAACATCCAAAATACGGAAATGCTGTTTAAAATACACTTTAAAATGCCTGGGAGTATAAAAAGGTTTTCATCTGGCGCCGAAAAGATAGTAGCGTCGGCGCCAGGCGCACCTCATCAGGGAGGCTGTTCCACAGTTCGGGGGCCACCACTGAAAAGGCCCTGGTTCTAGTCATCACCCTCCGAGCCTCTCGATGGGATGGTACTCGGAGGAGGGCCTTAGATGTTGAGTGTAGTGTACGGGTAGGTTCATATTGGGAGAGGCGTTCCACCAGGTATTGTGGTCCCATGCTGTGTAGGGCTTTATAGGTCAAAACCAGCACTTTGAATCTAGCCCGGAAACAAATAGGAAGCCAGTGCAGACGGGCCAGAACAGGTGTTATGTGAGCGGACCTTCTGGTCCGCGTCAACAATCTGGCCGCTGCATTCTGGACTAGCTGTAGTTTCCGAACAGTCTTCAAGGGCAGCCCCACGTAGAGCGCGTTGCAGTAGTCCAATCTAGAAGTTACCAGAGCATGAACAACTGAGGCGAGGTCGTCACTGTCCAGGTAGGGACATAGCTGGGCTACCAATCGAAGATGGTAAAAAGCATTCCGTGCCACCGAGGCCACCTGGGCCTCAAGAGACAGGGAAGGATCGAAAAGAACTCCCAAGCTACGAACCTGTTCCTTCAAGGGGAGTGTAACCCCATCAAGAACAGGATGAACATCCTCCATCTGAGCAGAGAAGGCACTCACCAACAGCGTCTCAGTTTTGTCTGGATTGAGCTTCAGTCTGTTAGCTCCCATCCAGTCCATTATCGCGGCCAGGCAACGGTTTAGCACGTTAACAGCCTCACCTGAGGAGGATGAAAAGGAGAAACAGAGCTGCGTGTCATCAGCGTACTGATGGCAACGCACCCCAAAACTCCTGATGACCACACCCAGCGGCTTCATGTAGATGTTGAAAAGCATGGGGGACAGTACCGATCCCTGCGGGACTCCACAATGGAGAGTCCAGGGTATCGAGCAATGTTCCCCAAGCACTACCTTCTGGTGTTGACCCACCAAGTAGGAGCGGAGCCACTGCCAAGCAGTACCCCCAACTCCCAACTCCGTGAGTCTTCCCAGAAGGATACCATGGTCGATGGTATCAAAAGCCGCTGAGAGATCAAGGAGAATCAACAGAGTCACACTCCCCCTGTCCCTCTCCCGACAAAGGTCATCGTACAGGGCAACCAAGGCTGTTTCGGTGCCAAAACCGGGCCTAAAACCGGATTGAAATGGATCAAGATAATCAGTGTCATCCAAGAGCCCCTGGAGCTGGCCGGCAACCACCCATTCCAGTACCTTGCCCAAGAACGGAACATTCGCCACAGGTCTATAGTTGTTCAGGTTATCTGGGTCCAAAGAGGATTTCTTCAGGAGCGGTCTCACTACCGCCTCTTTTAGGCAGTCAGGGACCACTCCCTCTCTCAAAGAGGCGTTTATTATCTCCTTGGCCCAGCCGGCGGTTCCGGTCCTGCCAGCTTTCACCAGCCAAGAGGGGCAAGGGTCCAGAACAGATGTGGTCGCCCGCACCAGTCCAAGGATCTTGTCAACATCCTCAAGCTGTACAGACTGAAACTCATCCAATAAATAAGGACAAGACCGTGTTCTGGATGCTTCATTAGATCTCACTGCCATAACTCACTGTTTACAAAAGGAAAATCAACTGTTGACCAATGTTTTACATTGTCCCATCTTATTCAAAAATACACTGGGCGTGGTAAAAGGGAACTGTTTGTTACATTCGTTGACTTCACTTCAGCATTTGATCTCATCGACAGAGACCTTTTATGGTTTAAGCTATCTCAGACCAATACAGATAGAAGACTTCTCTGTTTGCTACGTATGTTGCATACAAACTCTTACCTTAGGGTCAGGGTGGGTGCTAATGGTCTGCTATCGGAACTAATTCCAACGTCCAGAGGGGTGAGGCAGGGCTGTCCTTTGGCCCCGTTTCTTTTTAACTTCTATGTGAATAATATTGTGGCCCAGTTTTTTCCTCCCTCTATTCTGGATACTAACCTCTGTTTTATTATATGCCGACGATCTGGCCTTGGTTTCTGTGACCTTAGTTGGGATGAGGAGGTTACTGAGAAGCTTGGGCGGGTTTTGCCTAAATGAACATCTACTAATAAATTACGCCAAAACTAATGTGGTGGTGTTTGGAACGAAAAGTCCATAGGTGGACACTTAATAATCAGCCTATTGGTCAACTTCATAGAGTTAGATATTTAGGTCTAACCTTTGCTTCCAACCAGACATGGAAGCATCATTTTGAGGCAGTGAAGTGGAAAGCACTACGTTCTGCCCATTCACTACTTCGTTTTTTTTAGATTTAAAGGGGGATGTTTGATCTCCCCTGTGGTTGAGGCTTTCCGTGGTAAAGTGATCCCCCAGCTCCTCTATGGGGCACAGATCTGGGGACATGCTAACTTCTCTGCCCTGGAGATTGTGCAGAATACCTTCTTGAGGGACATTCTTGCCCTCCCGAGGGGTACCCCTGCCCTTCTTTTAGGGATGGAAACGGGTCTCCATTCGATAGAGTCGCTTGTGCATGCGGCGCTTGCAAGGTACTGGTTGAAGCTCGTATGTATGAGCGACTCTCGGCTACCTAAGAAGTGTTTCATGGAACAGCTACAGAGGCCCTTTTATAACACCTGGGTTACGCATTCCAAAGCGATTTTATCCACATATGGGATCAACATCGAAATTCTTCCCTCCCACATTTCCCCCCGCGTGAAGCTCCTTTATATGGACAGAATTTTGTTTTACTCTAAAAGAAGGGACGTTTATGGTTCCATGCTTTCAGCCTTTTCACTATGGTATCCACTTGTCAAAACAACTTTTGGTCTTGAACAGTATTTTCGCTTCCTGACCCCCCCTTCCCTAAGAAGGCCTTTACGGCCCTACAATTTCAATCTATGCCCTCGGCCTTTCTGGAGGGGAGGTATGTAAATCTTCCTGTCTGCCAAAGGGTTTGCATCTGTAACTCTGGGAAGTGGAGGACATTGTGCATTATTTATTAAGATGCTCTCTGTATAATGAGCTGCGGCTGAAATTTCTAGCTCCCATTCTCCTCCCCTTGCTAAGCAGGCCCCCTTGGGAGCAAATATGTGTTCTCCTGGTGGGCTCTGACCCTTTTGTAACTCTTCAGGTGGCGGTTTGCTTTGGCTGCCGGGAAAATGAGAGTCCGACACCTGACAACATTGGGTGCTCGCATGGGGTCCCCCTCTGTTTAGTTTTAGCCTTTAATCCATGCCATTCTTGGGTTTGTAGTGTCATCACTGTGATATGCATTACCTTCCAGTGGATGTTTTAGTTTCGTTCTTGGGTTTTACGATGGGGATTGGTATTTTACTTCTTCCCACTGGTCTTATTTTATTTTATTTTGGATGAGTAGTGCAGTGGGTTTTATTTGGAATTTCAGTAGATTGTACTTTTTTGTACTACATTGTAATGGCCTGTGGCTGTAAACCATAAAGATTATTTCACTCACTCACTCACGCTAATCAACAGTAATCAGTAGCGTCCAGCAATCAAAGACTGAATTTAGGAATCATTAGCTCCAAGCAATACACACCAATTTCAAAAGGGAAGTTTACTTAAAAGAAAAAAAGTATATACAAATCAGAGAGTAGCATTTGTTTCCTTAATGCTAGTCGCCCTCAGCCAGGCTTAGGGAGATACATTGGCATAACAAAGGTGAGAGATCCAATACAGACGGAAAAACATAACAAAGAGCTTGCTAAGGTAAGATTCTATCTTCACAGTAGAATCGCCTGGTCCCCAACGGCTTTTCCCCGTAAACTTCAGGCGAGTTGAGATGGTTGGAAATAGGGAACAACAGCTGCGGGAACATCCTTCATTTTTATGGAGTTTACCGGTCAATGGGGGGGGGGCAACTAGCCATATTCCACCCCTGCTGAGATCAGCTTCTTTGAAGATAAGGGGGCTAGACAGCCCCACCCAGGGGTCTTGATCTGCAACACTGATCTCAGGAAGTAGATAAGAGATAACAGCTAAGGTTCAGTTGCATCTTCTTGCAATGTTGCAAATTGTCTGTCTGGTGCTGAGCTGCGGATCTCCCTCAGTAGGGTGTCCACAAGGCCCCCAGAATTCTCTCTGGTTGAATCATCTTAGCTTGACCAAAGTTAGCTATTCTTAACATTAACATCTTGTGTTAATTTTATTTAGAATAGGTGGTTAATGCTGCTGCCTTCTGTTTATCTGGGATTGCTCCATCTACTGGGCCATTATGATAATTGTGAGCTGCCTCCAGTGGGCTGTGCCTAGGATGCAGCATATACATTTTATGCTTAATAGAATAATACATGATAGGGAAGGCAAAAAGGGGCTGAGGTCTGGCAGCCGTGGGTGGGTAGGGGGTCCCTTTCCCAATAGCTGTGCTTGGGATTCTTGCGGGGGGGGTAGCACCTTTAATGCATCCTGCTGCAAAAGGCACATAACACAGTTGGTCTAGTTTTGTGCATGAAAAGGATTTGATGGTTGCTGCTGGAAAGGAGTAAATATGTGCTGGTGTTTCCCTGGATAGGGCTCTGTTCTTAGTAGCCCTGGTGCGTCTGTGCTTGCAAGGGTATGAGGACGGAGGCAGTGGAAGACCCAGGACAGCAAACAGATGCGTAGTTAATGTTGCTGCATTTTGGTTTGTGAGGTCTTTGGAGAAATAACACGAGCTTCTTCAATACATTTTTTTTTACAGAATTAATGAACATCTGCGCCAAAGTTGACAAGCTTTGTAAGCGCTCGTGTGTTGATTACATCCTTCCCAGCCCCACACAAGGCAAAGACAGTTTCCCCAAAATGGGAAGGGAACTTCAGGAGAGTCAGGATCCTCCAAGCTTTTTGGCAACATGCATGGACATCCGAATTGGAGCAGTCTCTCTTCCCCACATTGCAGCCCTCCAGGTATTATGAGCTTCACTGAGTGAGTGAGAGTGTGAGAGAGTGTGAGAGAGTGTGAGAGAGTGTGAGAGTGAGAGTGTGTGAGAGAGTGAGAGAGTGTGTGAGAGAGTGAGAGAGTGTGTGAGAGAGTGAGAGAGTGTGTGAGAGAGTGAGAGAGTGTGTGTGAGAGTGAGAGAGTGTGTGTGAGAGTGAGAGAGTGTGTGTGAGAGTGAGAGAGTGTGTGTGAGAGTGAGAGAGTGTGTGAGAGAGAGTGTGTGAGAGAGAGTGTGTGAGAGAGAGTGTGTGAGAGAGTGTGTGTGAGAGAGTGTGTGAGAGAGAGTGTGTGAGAGAGAGTGTGTGAGAGAGAGTGTGTGAGAGAGAGTGTGAGAGAGAGTGTGAGAGAGAGTGTGAGAGAGAGTGTGAGAGTGTGAGAGAGTGTGAGAGAGAGTGAGAGAGAGTGTGAGAGAGTGTGAGTGTGTGTGAGTGTGAGAGTGTGTGTGAGAGTGTGTGTGAGAGTGTGTGTGAGAGTGTGTGTGAGTGTGTGTGTGTGTGAGAGTGTGTGTGAGAGTGTGTGAGAGTGTGTGAGAGTGAGAGAGAGGAGAAGCTGGAGGAAGCAAGAGCCTTCAAGAAGTTGCACATCAGTCCCAGCAAAGGCCAACCCTTCAACTATTTCAGAGTCCTTTTCTGTTTCACAGTTCACAAGCAGGCGCCCAGTTTTCCTTCCATGCTGCATTTGGATTCTTTGTAAATTAATCTGACACGTCTTCAGGTTTTCTTTTAAGAAATGAATTTGCAGGTGGATCAGCATTATAATTCTGCCAGGGAAGGTGCAGGGGGAGAACGTTTGCCCAGCACTCTGTAACACTTCCAAATAGTTCATATTTGCAAGAGACACAGGAAGCTGCCTTATACTGAGTCAGACCATCTAGCTCAGTATTGTATGCACTGGCTGGCAGCAGCTCTCTGGGGTTTTAGGCAGGAGTCTCTCCCAACCCTCTCTGGAGACTCCGGCAACTGAACCTGGGGCCTTTGCATGGAGGGCAGATGCTCTACGCCTGAGCTGCGGCCTGTCCCCAAGAGCACTTCAACAAGTTAGAAGATGCATGGATAGTGTACACTCCCGTCTCTAGATATGGCGGTCATCTTTAATAAACTGCAGGTGTTAAATTAAGAATAACATGGCAGGGCTGCTGTTATAATAGAGTTTCCACTTTTACAAGTGCAGGAGAGGCAGGGGGTGCGGAGAGAAGGGGGGAAATGTCCTCTCTGGCCCTCCTGCATGTGTGAGTGAGGAGCCAAAGTCTTCCATTTGGGGCTTGGTTGGCCTTCTGACTGCATCCCTCTTGCGTGGTCTGTCTTCAAGGGCTTTGAGCAGACTTGCTTTGGCATCCTGTCCCTCACCTCTGCTAATGGACTCTGTG
This sequence comes from Rhineura floridana, assembly GCF_030035675.1. Lineage (NCBI taxonomy): Eukaryota > Metazoa > Chordata > Lepidosauria > Squamata > Rhineuridae > Rhineura > Rhineura floridana. The sequence continues at coordinate 322,181,760 of NC_084480.1, read as the reverse complement.
TGAGTGTGTGTGTGTATGCGTGGACACACCTTGGGGCTTGGTTGGCCTTCTGACTGCATCCCTCTTGCGTGGTCTGTCTTCAAGGGCTTTGAGCAGACTTGCTTTGGCATCCTGTCCCTCACCTCTGCTAATGGACTCTGTGTGAGTGTGTGTGTGTATGCGTGGACACACCTTGTTATTTTCTGCCCTCCTAGCTGTAGCAAACACACAAGCATTTGACCTGAACCTGCTTCTCACAGTTGTCTGTTCTGCGCATTGATGCTCTTCTTTTTTCCTTGTGAAGGTATCTGAGCAGGACATCACTTTGACTCTGGCAGGTCAGTGACTGCGCACTCTCTGGCCCCGCACTATCTCCCCAGAGCTTTGTGGGTGAAGGACTCAGACTGGCTGTAGGTACTTCGGTGTGTGAAGGGAGGCAGGCCAGCCAGCTGCTTGCTTGAGGGGTGTTCACAGGCTAGACCTTTGAACAGCACAACTTACATCCCTGCAGAGGACTAACACACTGGTTAAAAACAAAAAGCACAGGACTGCTATAAACGCGCTCAGTCTGTTATTAGCAAAATTATCCCCGGTGTGGCTAGGATGGTGCAGTAATCTCAGCATGGCCATTATTTGTGGTGCTGGATGTGCTGCGATATTTATTGGATGCCCAGCAGGGTTTTGGACATCTGTCTGACTTGACCAGCCTCACACCACTGGGGAGGGGGGGGAGATTGTCATTCTTATGCATTTGTCACCTCCTCCCACCCACCCCACCCCACCATTGGAGGGTGCCAGATCCTCTCTTGGAACTTGACTCTTCTGTAGTCATTGGGAAGCAGCGCCTGCACTGGCAGGTCACGTGAGGCAGTGACAGGCCCTGGCAAGGCTGCTCTCCAGCTTTTTGTCTCCCTGTAGAGACATGTCAGGGACCGAGCACTGCCCAAAATCAACACAAATTAATTTTGTTTTTGGGATGGGCATTTAATGGCTGGGGCAAAACAAGGTTGCTCATCTGACCTTATTTACCATGGAACAGTCTTTAGAAATGTTGTGACCCACTCAGTGCTGGCGGGGGGTGGGGGAGCATTGTGTGTGGCGCTTTCTTGGACCATTGGCAGAAGGTTGTGTTGCCATCTTCCCTGCCCCACCCCTTTTCTGCACAGATGACACCGCTGTGCCCCTCCCACTGAGGAGCATTTCCCATTGTGAGTGTTGCCTGCCTCTGGCCTGTTTGATTCTCCATGTTTCTGCTGAAGCTACCAAGGAAATTTGCTCCCAATGCAGAGTCCGGACATCTAGCTCAGGTGAGCAGAGATGCTGGCCCCAGGAAGATCTGTGTGGCTGGCCGGGGGAGGGTGTTTGTGGCTCTGTGTGGCTGCCGTTGGGGACTTCCCTTGGTTTTATCCTGTCTGAGGCTCCCAGGCAAAAGCAGGCGAACCTGTGGTTGCTGCTGCTGCTGGTGCCGTGTGCCTCCCACCCTTGGTCACATGCAACAGTAAGAGTCAGTGTGCTTTTTATGCACTCTTGAGCAGTTTCCTTAAAAAGGAGACTCGGGGCATATGGTGGAAGTAGCCCTTCCTCCTCCTTGCATCCTGCGTTCCCTGTCTTGTGTTGCCGTGTAACGCTGCATAATTCTTGTTTTCCTTTTTAGCTCTGGGCCACCAAGGACCGCTGGTTCTGCTGGATAAGGCCCAGGATCAGAAGCTGTTTACAAGATTGGTGGAATGCATATCATCGAGTCGCAGAGATGCCGCTTGGTTCCAAGAGCTCAGCCTGCAACAAGGGAGGGAGAAGCTGGAATCTCTGGGAGTATACTATACAGTCCAAGTGAGCTGCCTGCCGCCTTCCCAGGAATTGGTGGTGGTGAAGGTGGAGGACTCCTGAGAGAGCTGGCCTGGTTCTAGAAGCCCAAAGGGCCAGACTCCACTTGAAAGGGAAATAGCCAAACTGTTGCCTGCTTTGTGGCTTAGGTGCAGGAGTGGGGGGACCTTTGCATGCTGTGCATCCTGTGGAGTCCCCTTGTGTGGATGTGGACAGCTGCCGTCAGATGCTGTGCCTTTGAGTCCTCTGGAATACATAACGTGTGTGTGTGTGTGTGTGAGAGAGAGAGAGAGAGAGAGAGAGAGAGAGAGAGAGAGAGAGAGAGAATAAGCTGTAAGCTGCATTTTATGCCCTCCAGCTGGTGGCATGACCGTGCAGAGCATTTATTTATTATTTGTTTATTGCATTTATATCCCACCCTTCTTCTCAAAGGAGCCCAGGGCAGCAAACAAGAAGCAGCAAAGCAATAAAAAATCTTCAGAATCATAAGACGTACTTGCATACATATATACGTGTGTGTGTGTGTGTGTGTAAAATATGTAGCCACACACCTCACCCTGGTTTCTTCTCCTGCAGCAGTCAAAGTATGCTGCGGAAGGCCTCCTGGAGGTCCGGCCAGCCGCTTCTGCTCCTCTTCCTTCTCCTCAACCCCCTGAGGCCCTCGCTGTGACGCAGAGGCCCCTCCACGGCCCCGAGGGCAAGAGGAGGGGAGGGGAGGCGGTCCAGCTACAGCTGGAGAAGAGGCACAAAGGCCAGGCCATGTCATCTGGGGCAGGAGGTGACCCTGCTGAGCGCTTCCGACTGAGGTACGCTGCTGTAGCTCAGCTGTGGCATGAAGAATACCGAGCAACCGAGACAGCCGCTGCAGAACCTCTTCCTCCTCCTCCTCCGAAAGGAGAAGGCCCCGCCCAGGGCGCTTGCCATAAGTTGCTCCCCTGCCCTTGGCCTTGACTAGGAGAGCTGCTGCCTGGCCCTCCTGAGCAAGCTGGCCACTTGGTGTCAGGGTGCTTTCCTTGACACCATGTTTTCTATATGGGAGAGAGGAATTGGTGCTGTGCTGAGCCGGAGGAGTTTGAGGGGGCAGAGCTGGGGGTGGAGGGGGGGCGTACCTGGTGGTACTTGCTCTACCCCAATTTGTCTTTCTCCAGCTGCAGCGGGACCGCAGAAGCCAAGCTGGTGTCCTCTGCTCAGGGCCCCGTGTCCTGTCCGCTGCCCCCGACCAGCCGAGGGTCTGCCCTGGAGGACTGCAAGCAGGAGGGATGCTTGCTTCTGGGAACAGTGCCTCAGCCCCACGTAAGTCCCATCCCAGAGTGCCAGACACGGAATAATGGGCTCAAGTTGCAGGAAGCCAGATTACACCTGAACATCAGGAAAAGCTTCCCTATTGTTAAAGGGGTACAACAACGGAACCAATTCCCTAGGGAGGTGGTGGGCTCTCCCACACTGGAGGTCTTCAAGAGGCAGCTGGACAGGCACCTGTTAGGGATGCTTTGATCTGGATTCCTGCATTGAGCAGGGGGTTGGACTTGATGGCCTTAGAGGCCCCTTCCAACTCTGTGATTCTAGGAGTGTAAGTGCTGGTTGCAAGCCAGCAGCTGGCTGAGATTCGAGTAGGAGGCCCCCCATGAGATGACGGAAGTCTTTCCACTATCAAAGCTTGGCTAGGCCTTTTCATTGTGAGCTTTTTCTTTGAAGGCACCCTTTCTGATCTCCTCAAAGCCTTGGGCCTGGGGGGGGTGCCTTTTCTCTTTGGCTCATCTTTCCCTTTGTTGAAGGGAAATGTACCTTCTTAACTAGCCCTAGTATATATAAGTTGGCCACCCAGTCTGGACCACCATTACCCAAACCACAGAGCTAGTCCATAGAAACTCCATCTTCGTCATCAGAAGGCGTCCTAGAGAAGGCAGGAGATGACGTGCTATGCCCAAGGCTTGGAATGTGTTCACAGCTAAAGTGCCAGAGGAGGGAGAAGGTTGGCCCGTCCCTTAACCTTCCCAAACCAACCTTTGCGTGACCAACATAATGCAAAGCCTTTCACTGGCGTGACTGGTATCGGGAGGGCGCCAAAGGTGCTGGAGGTACATCAAAGCCAGCTGGGAAGAGAACACAGCCAGAGATCAGAGATTGTCCCATTGTGAAGGGATACACACTAATAAGAATGTGGCCTCTCATTTTCATAAAGTCAGGGGCTATAAATATTGTGTGTGTCTTGGGAGGGGGGCGTGGGTCTTTGCATTTGCCTTGCTTCTCCAGGTCTGAACTTCTTTTATCTTATTTAAACTTCGTGGGGGGCTCTTTGTGAGGCGGGTGTGTTTGGCCACACAGCTGTAACTGACCATGCAGCCATTGCCGCTTGGCTCAGTAAAGCAAACTCCAATGTGTCAACAGCCTAAGGGAGCGTTTGTAAGAGGCCATACACACACACGTGCACTGACTGACAACTCCTCCTTCACTCCTTAAGGGTTAGGGTGTTGCTGTGCCAAATCACTCCTATCGTGGCGCTTTTGTTTGTTAAGAAAGATTCTTTGGAGAGCTGGTTGGAGTTCTCTGGCTTAAAACCAGAAACATCACAACAGTGCCCTTTTTTTCCATTTTTTCTTTGGCTTTAACTTTTTCAGATGGCCGTGAAGCTTGATAGTGAGAAGTTTGCTATTCCCGGTTCAGCAGGTAAGACCACAAGAATTGTTTTGATGGAGTAGGCAGCGTAGCCCCCAGTAGGTCTGTCTAGGCCTGACACAGATGTGTCTGGGAAGCTCACAAGCAGGACAAACCAAAGGGGCTCTTGTTGTGACGTGACTGCCAAGAAGTTCTAGTAAGATTCTGGGTGGAGCTTTTTGAGTGAGTGAGTGTGTGTGTGAGAGAGAGATGGAGAGATGTGTAGGTGTGTATAAACAGCCACTTTCCTGGTTGGTTGCAGTGAGAGGTGAGAACTGTTACCAGGGAGGGAATTTTTACAGAAAATGAGGGCTGTTTTTAAGGGTTCAGATGATTGGTGTGGGCTACAAAGAATTGTTCTGGGCTGGTAACTTTCTTGTGGGCCTATTTGCAATGAGTGTAGAGGTAGAACTGCAGGGTCCTTGTTCGCATGAGGTGTTTGCGAAGGAGCAGCTTGGGCTGTCCCTAATGCATATATGATCACCCCCCCACACACACACCCTCTAAGAGAATTCAGCTCATGCTTATCCAAGAAAGGAGGCCTGACAACTCCAGAGGGCCTTCGGGTGGGGGAAGGAATGTGTCTGGTCAGGCCTTGGAGACACCAAAGGATGTGTGAGTCCCCCAAATACCAACCATCTTGTTGTGAAGCTGGTTAGACCTCCGGGGTGGAAATAGACAGAAGAGCATCTGCAGTGCCCTTGCTGGGCATCCCTGTTTCCTTGCACCTCCAATTCCTCAGCTCTCCAGCTCACAAAATAATGGTCGTAATTGGGGGTGGGGGGAGAGAGAAGCATTAATTTGGGTGATGGAGAGAGCAGCCAGGTAAGCCTCCTGCATGCGGCAGGCAACTGAGATCCACCTGAGCCTTGCTGATGAAAAGTGCTGGCTTAGGATGGCGAATGGCCTGTTGGGCTAGTCCCGGCCAGGTGTCCTGTTGCGTTCTGGCTCAACAGCCTTATGGTCCATTCCGACGCCAGACAGCACAGCAGGCAGCAGCGTGGGAGGGCTGAGGAGAGTGTGCCTGGGAGTTGCCGGGGAGGTCGTGGCCTCTGCCTAGGATTTCATCTTCTGGGAGTAATCGCTTTGCAGGGTCCAGGAAGCCTCATGTCTTGTTCTCCTCTTGCAAATGGCAGGTGCCCTCCATGTCCAAGCAAAAGAAGGCATTTGGCGGATGTGTTTAAATCTAAACAGTGAGGAACAGGAAGAGGAGGATGGCAGCGTGAAGGTTGAGAAGATGGAGCTTGGCACTCACCCCGCTGATTGCACCTGGAAGACCCACTGAGATCGCTTGGCTTAAGGATGCACCCCCCCATTTCTGGACTAGAACTTTCAGGACTCTGTATTTGGGGTCCTGTGGAAACAGGTCCAGCAGCCGTTTTGCTCTTTCTTTGAACTGCCTGTGCTGAAAGTCACCTTTAACATCTTGTGCCTGCAAAAGCTCATTTCCTTCGCCCCTCTGTGTCTGTGTGTCTGCCTCTTGGCTCTTGCCCTGCGTTTGACACCAGGCAGCTGAGAGCTCCTTGGGCAAAACAGAGACAGGCACAAAGTGAGGGTGCCGTAGGGGGTGGCACAGTCTGCAAGTTCATGGCTGTTAGGCTGACCCAGATAGTTGGACTGCGGTAGAAAGACACACACACCCCGGTTGCTAATGCAGATACTGTGAGATATATCCAAGTCCCTCCTTGTTCTATTTAGAACGTTTGAGGCTTCTTTTGAGGAGAAAGGAGGAAGGACAGGCTGTCCTCATTGCCCTGCCTACATACAGAATAATGGAACATGAGTAAATGTTGGCATTGGGAGTCGAGCCAAAGTGGAGTTGTGACTGAGGCACTGTTTGTGATCATGTGACCAAGTTGGCTGCTCAAAGCCGGGTGGCTGTTCTGCCTCGAAATACATCGCTGGCCGGCCCGGGGATGGTTAGACCAGTGGCCATGGCTGCCCTGCAGCTGTCTCGAGTGCGAGAGCTGAAGCAGAAGAGCAGTCTTCCTTTGTCCTTAATTACCCTTTCCTGATGGTGGATGGTTTTGCTGCTGAGCTTTTTCCAAACTGGAAGGGAGCGCCAGTCCTCTTGTGAAGTCTCTGTATCCCTCCAGTGACAGCTGCAAAAGCTCCTCCCCCCACCCATTTTGCATCTCCTAGGTATGTTTTTGGGTTTAGCCTCATGGAACTGAGGTGGCCCGTATGGGAAAGAGCCGCGTATGTGCCATTGCATAGTTTTTACAGCCATCATGTTTTTTGGCTCTGTTGAAACAGAAGGCCTGTTCTGAATGGGAGATCTTCAGTGAAGACAGTTCCCCACTTTGGCTTCTCTTTCTGCTCTTCCTCTCAGCTTTGCCCCAGAGACCTTTCAAGGTGTCCGGCTGGGCAGGATTTCTTCCTTTGCAAGGCTGCGTGCCTTGACTCTGATGCAGAGCGTAGAGCATGTCAGCAACTGCACATCTCTATCCTCAGAAGTGCTCCTTCACGTGTGGCAATCGGCTTCCTCCCTTAGTGGTATGTACAGTACCCACATGGCGATATTTCTGGGATCCTGCACTTTTGACTGTACTTTCTTGTGTTCATAAAAACAAAGTTTTGTATGACTTATAAGAATTCTCAAGCTACTGCACTGTGAGATTCCTGCCCTCTCGAGCTTCAGCAACTGGACGCACCAGCGGGAGGGGAGGCTGCCTCTTGAGTTGCTTTTCTTTATTGGCATTTGGCTGCTGATTAAAATTTGCATCCTGCCTGCGTGCATGGCTGTAACCGAGTCAAATGTGTTAAGACAATTAAGTGACGAATAAAGTGTGTTTATTAAAAGTGGATGTCTAGAGCTGTTGCTGGACTGCGGTTCCAATCACTGCGCCGGGTCCGCCCTGTCTGAGTGTAACCCTACCCTGGCTGGAAGTGGCGTCGGGAGGTGCTGGGGTGGTCGGGGCAGCTAGCGCTGTTCCTGCTGGCCCAAAAGGAGGAAAGAAAGTGGTGGCAGGAGACACCTTCCAGGGCAAAACTCTAGGCTCGGCTTCAGCCTCAGGGCAAGAGGCAACAATGGGATCTCTGGTCTGGATACACGGTATGGAGGGAAATGGGTAATATTTGCAGGGCTTTGAGTGCGGAAACTACAGAAGCAAGCAGAGGGTTAGGGGTTCAGATGTGCTTGTGTTACCAATGCCAGGGGCCCAGGAACAAGAGGAGCCCCCGATTCCTTGTTAAAGGAAGGAACCAAGTCTCTCCTAATTGCCGGTGGTAGACTTGGGGCTCTGAAGGTACCTTACAAAGCCACTCCCTCCCCCACATTGCAACTTTCTAATGGGACCAGTACCCAGCAGTTGCTAAAGAGAGCATCACAAAACAACTCATCAGGTTTTAACTGCTACTTTTTTTGTCGTCGTCCCCCCGCCCTTTTCTCCCTGTCCACTTCAGAATGGAAGTGAGTACAGTTCTCTCCACTGTGACTTTGCAACTCTAAGGGTAGTGGGACGAGAAGCCATGGAAGTAAGAAATGCACATTTTAGCTTTAAATATTGGGAATCACTTCCTGACCCACAGTTATCTAATGAGTCCACAGTAGACTCTTATCTTTTGACGCTTTCAAAGAAAGGCTGGTAAACGCATCTGAAAGGAGCCTGGGAGGATGTTGGGTCGGCCCCCATCATATGGACCAGGCTGGTCTAACTGAACCATTGTGCCTCTTGAATGCAAACCTAATCTGCAGGTGACTTTTTCCAATGCAAAATTCACAAATATGTCAGGTGGCAGCTCTCAGTCCAGGGACTCACATCTGTCACTTTGTTGAAAAACGTGTTTTCCCAATTGTAGTACCCTTCAGATGATAATGATGAACTACAACTCCCATCAACCCCAGCCAGCGTGGTCAAGGTTCATGGGAGTTGTAGTCGAACATCTGAAGGGCACCATGTTGGGAAAAGCTGGTGGAAAATGCCAGAGGAGCTCAGGTTTATTGGCAGGGAGTTCCACAAGTAGCCTTTTAATTATTTCATTTATATCTCGTCCTTCCTGCCATTAGGAGCCCAGGGTAGCAAACAAAAACACTAGCAGTACTCTAAAACATCTTAAAAACAAAAGCCTTTAAAACATCTTAAAGCAATTCCAACACAGACTTGACTTGTCATTGCCTTTTGAAAGTATTGTTTTTATTTACACAATTCATACCCTACACTTTCAACATAGATTTATGTTCCCAGAGTGGCTAACAAGTACAATTTGAAATAATAAAAAGCATGCATACTAATACAGCATGTTTTAAAAGCACAGAGTAAAACAGCTATAGCCAGTTTAAACAAATGACAAAACATGCTTACATTAGCAGTTATTAAATGGCTGGGGCAGCCTTTCCCAACCGGTGTGCCTCCAGATGTTGTTGGACCACAACTCCCATCAGCCTCAGCCAGCATTGCCAATGGTCAGGAAAGATGGGAGTTGTGGTCCAGCAACATCTGGAGGCACACTGGTTGGGAAAGGCTGGTCTGGGGAAACAAAGGTTTTTGCCTGGTACGTACATGATTCATGGCCTTCTGAGCAAGGTGGGAGAGCTCGAGAAGGGTAGGGAGTCCGCTACGAGCAAGGTTGTTGCAGCAAAGGAGCTGTGGAGTCGGGGAACCAGGCTCTGTGCTGCCAGGCCAGCACTCTGCTTCCGAATACTGGCTTTTGCTTGGGCTCCTTATGAAGAAGATGGCTGTGGAGAGTCCTGAGGAGTTGGGTGAACACAGGCAGGGGGGCAGTAAGGGGGAATTAGGTCCTGGCCTGGCGCCAGAGTAGAGCACCAAGGCAGGCCAGGAGTCACCTGTGTGGTCTCTCGCTCTCCAGCCCTGAACCTTAGTCTGACCCCTCCGCAGCTGGAAGCACTGCAGCCTCAGACTCTGGGACCATGGCACCTTGTCTTCAGCCACGGTCCAAGAGGAAAGGAGTCTCTGGGTCCTCCTGAGAAGAGGGTGCAGGTGTCCGGGCTCCCACCAGCAGATTCAAACGTGGCACCCTCTCGGCTTGGTTATTGCCAATGGCTTTAATCCAGTTGGCATAGGATTGGAACACAGATCAGATTACAGTTCACACAGGGTTGCAAAGCGCTACTCGGCATGGCTACACAAGCAAAGGCGTAATCACAACACTTGACGTGCCCTCTGAGCCTGGACCCCTCACAAAGGGTGGGGCAGGCACGACTGTCCTGCCTGAAGTGGAGAGATCCAGTCTCGGATGAGGCTGTGATTTTTCCTCTTTTCATTAAAGTTACAGCAAAAGCAGCGTGCTTCACTAACCTAACTACACTTTCTAGGAACTTTTGCCCTGACTAACTCTGACTAAGCTTGACTCCACAGCGCTACAACGTTGACTCAGCAATGAACCCCTCCCCGTGTCCCCTTAACGAGGCTTGGCTTTCGCACATAACCGTTGGCTCCTCCTCAGTTGTCTGTTGAATCTCCTGCTTCTGCTGTGCGTGGGGTGAAGGGGGCTGGCTTTCAGCTTCTCCCTCCGAGAGCTGTGGGCGGTCAGCTGGCTCGACTGTGGGAAGCTGCGGGTCGCCTGGCTGGGAAATGTCAGGTGAAGCAGGTGGCGCCTTTGACGTGGGCACAGGTGTGTGTGTGGGGTGTCTAACGGGGCAGCCTCTGACAGTTCTGGTTTTGCTTCGGGGGGGCCAGGACTGGGGGGAGTCGACCTGTCAGTGGCGGGGATTTGTGCGCTCTGTGATCTGACCCTGCTGCTAGTCCCCTCTCCCAGCTCATCTCCCCAATCCTCCAAGTCAGAGTCTGGTGTCTCGAAGCCTCCCCTCCCAAATTGGGTCACAACACCAGCTTGGGACTGGGCAAGCAAGCAGGCACTCCTAGGAGTAGGCTGGTTAATGGGCTCAGTCTGTTCATGCCTGTGCAGCCTCTGGCACTTCTGCGGCGATGGAGGTGACTTGGCCAGATCATCCCCTGGGTCTACCTCTGGCAACCTCTCCTGTGCTGGAGGCGTGACAGCAACAGGAGGCTGGCCTGGAGGTGGAACAACTGGTGGGGGAAGGGGGTGGATTGGCAACTTAACCCCTTCATCTGTGTCGGCCAACACCTTGGGGGAGGAGCTGTCAACAGGCAGATCACTTGGCCCCTCCCTGGCGTCCTCATCCACCAGTCCCAGACCACTAGGCCCCTCCCCTGGATCCCAGTTCTGCCAAGAGTTCTCCGTGGGGCTCATGACAGCAGGCTCCTCCTGGCCCTGGCATGCAATGGGATCTCCCTCCACCAACGCCCCTTCTGCATCAGGTTCTAGGAGCTGGCAAGAGTTGCCAGGAGGGCTGCTGGGGGTCCCTGTTGGAGTGGCTGGACTGTATGAAGGCAGACTGGTATCTGGAGAGCGTGGCTGATAGGAGGGACTGACAGCAGTGTATGTTGGCACAGCCAGGTGGTAAGTGGGGCTGGCGGACTCTATGATGTTGCTGAGGCGCCCCTCTCCTTCCCTGCCTGCCCCATCACCAGAGTCCAGTATTTCATCAGCAGCAACATTATCTGGATTAAGTCTGTGACCTCGACCTCCAATGGTAGCCCCACAGTTGGGGCACTGGCTCTTTTCCATTGGCCGGCCGCACTCTCCCACGGTGTATAAGTGGCCCTGGGGGCACCTGTAGCAGTGCCCCTTTCCAAAACGCATGGCCTCCGTTATCGAGACTCTCTCTGCTTCTGACAGCTGTGTTCCTGAGGCTGGCATTAGCTCGTCAACGGTGTCCAGGGTCACCTGAAGGAGTTCCTCGTGGGCTTCCGTGAACGGCTCTTGCCGGTTGAGCACACTCAAGGCCTTGTCAACAGCAGCTGAGGCCTCTGAAGAGGAAGGCACTTGACTCTGCTCATAGCTGCTCAGCCGCTCAAAGATGTTGGCCAAGTAAGAGATTCGCCTGAGCTCGTTCCTGCATTCTCTGAGCTGCTGCGCTGTGAGTGCACCACCTTCTCTCCTCCTGCCTAACCAGGACTCTACAGCCTCGGCTGCCTTCCTCAGATGACGCCTCCGCTCCATCGTGCACTTATCGGCTTGCTTTTTCAGCTTCTGGGTGCAGAGAAGGAAATTCACAGTGTTTTCTCAGTCCCGGAGGCTCTGAAGGGCTCTTTCTTGTCAAAGCTTCCTGTACAAAACAGCAACTTGCATGCGGCAGGGGGGCCATTTTGTTGAACAACATTGTCTGCCTAGCCTGGAATTCTCCTTTGCTGCCCTGGATCCTCTGCTTGATCTCTTCGATCCTTTGTTGTGTTGCTTTGATGACGTTGTTGTAACGGGGGTTGTTCAGGATTGGGGCTGAGCACTTGGGACACACCTTCTGCTGAATGTGCTGCTGCCCTTGAGCGTTGCCCGGGTCTCCGTCCATCCACCGATCCAGGCCCCCCACCTCAAAGACGTGGCCGCAGCCTTCCAAGACGACAAAGCGAGAATCCGGTTCATCTTCTCTCCCAAAGAAGATATCTGCCAGCTCATCCTGGTGGCACATGCGGCACTTTGGGGGGCAGGGCTCCCCACAAAGGCCCACGCTTGGGTGCTTGCCCTTGAGGGTCTTGGGACATGGCTCATCACAGCGGGGGCGGTTGCAGACCTGCCAGCACACCCTGGTGCACCAGGGATGTTTGCACTTCCAAGTGCAGGGCTGGACGCAGCGGAAACAGACCTCTCCGCACCACCTGTCACAGTGGCTGTGGTGGCACTGGTTGGGGCACTTCTTTCTGCACGGGGGGCAGTTCTCGCAACAGGAGCCCTGGCACACATGGGAGCAGAGTAGGACCCTGGTGCACCTCCTTCGACAGGCCCTGTGGATCCGGCCCTCGACACATTCGTAACAGCTTCCCTTACAGCTGTGACCACAATCCAGCCTCTGCTGGCATTTCTCATGGCAAGGCCAGGGCATCTTCTGCTTGAAGCACTCTGTTTGGGTCGCATGGGTGCATGGCAGAGTGACTGGCACCACTTCTTCGCAGAGGGCGGCTCTGCAGTTTTCTCCGCACCACAGCTTGCACCGGTGGCTGCGTTCCAGGACCAGCTGGCATGGCTCTTTGCAGACCCATCTATCCACAGGCATGTGGCATGGAACTATTTGGCTGTGCCCACATTTTGGGATGACTTTTTCCACTCCAACCTGGCAGTGCCCGCAGGTTTCCCAGCACTTCTTGGGGCATTTGTGATTGAGTTGGCACAGGGTCTTGCTGCAGGGGAACTTGCAGATATTCAGGCAGTGTTCCCTGTCGCAAGGGTGGCAGCTGCGATGGCAGGGGTGGCCACACTCCAGCCGGGTTTGACACTTGAGTGTGCACGCTCCGTCCAGTAATTTGCTGAAGTCTGTAGTCTTCTTCACTGCTGTCTTTGTCTCTGGGTGGTTTTGACACATCAGTGCCAGCTCTTCCCCGACAAGAGACTTCTCTTTTAGCAAGCTCACAATCTCTTTCCACAGTTTGCTGTTGGCTGAGAGGTTTTCTAGATTTCCAATGCAGTAGAACCCTTTCTTGGCACGGGAGAGCGCCACGCAGAGCCTGTTCTTGTCCTTGACAAAGCCAATCTTCCCTTGGCTGTTGCTTCGCACCAGTGAGAGGAGAACAATGTCATTTTCTTCTCCTTGGAAGTCATCCATGGCATGGCAAGCCACTTCCTCGATTTTCTTCCCTTTCAAGAGAGCTCGGATTCTTATCACCTGCCCGTGGTACGGGGTGAGGACAGTGATCTGGCTTTGACTGTATCCTTGCTTAAGGAGGTAGCCGGTAAGGGAGACCAGGAAGGCAGCTTCATGACAGTTGCTGAAGCTCTCTGAGTCGGCACTGTGGCTCTCTTCCTCTCTTCCTGTCTGTGCTGCACAAAGAACACACTCTTTTCTACCCCCTTTTAAAAAAAGAGACATCAATTGCTCAGTGACAGAATTAAAATAGGACACAACCCGTATAAACATTCTCCCCACATTCTAAAGAGAAGGTGACCCTGAAGCATTAGGGAAGGTAGTCAAAATTAGAGACCCGGAAAGAAATGTAGAAGAAGAAAGTGAGATTATAAATTGGAGGTGGGATGTTGTGACCTGGTGGCCTCAATGGTGGACTTCAAAATCTAGGGCTGAGAATATTTATGTTGCAACTGAAGAAAATTATCTTGAGTTTCTCCCACATGGAAATGGAGGGGGGGGGGAGTAGCAGGAAGACGTGTGTGGAGAAAGTGAGAGAAACCAAAAGAATATGAAATAATGTATTTTGGAACTGATCATAAACAGAAGTAAATAATAACTGATCGTTGTGTCAAACAGAATAACGCACATTGTTGGGACTACTTTACAAATGATTTTGTAACGTATAACTTGACAACTCTTTGGTTTAAATATAATGGTTATGTTTTTACTTTTTTTATTAGAATACTTGAGTCCTCCACTTAACAGACTGCGTAGTACTTTGTATACATGTCAATTGTTGACTTTTTACATTTCTGTTAAGGAGCCCTGGCACATTCCAGGGGCTTTATCAGGATGTAGAGGAAATTGAGGGTGGCTGGAAGGAATCCCCTCCCCTGTGGCCTGGAGGATGATGGGGGCATTATCCTCTACGAGTGGAAACCAAGGAGAAGGACCTTTGCTGTGGTCCTTCCGCCTCGCCAGGCTTGCCTTTCACCCCTGCTGGGTTTCAGGGGTACATTTTGTGGGAGAGGTAGTTTCCTCCACAATCTCCCTTTGCTTGCCAGGAACTGGGCTGTTTCCCACTTGTAGGAGCCTGGGCACCACAGCCCTCATCCCTACCTTGATGTTTTCATACTGCAGCACCAAAGCATGATCCCTCAGTTCCTTGTAGAAGAAAGGCGCCAGCAGCTGGGAGATCTCTGGCCACATGCGATGCTGGGAGAGAGGAGAGAGAAACGCCAGATGTGTGTTGACTCGTCAGTAGAGCCTTTTAGTTCAGTGGAAATTTCTCTCCCTGGTCTCCACTTGTTTTATTTTGCTCAGATATGAGGACTGACTATCCTCGGGCAGAAGGCTCCAAACAAGTAACAATCTTATATACAAAAAAGTAGGTTTTTAAAAAGTAAAAACTGCCAGAAGCATCGTGACTGTGCAGCATTGACCCTTCTCCAACCCACCCTTCAACCGCTGTCTCTGTGCGAGAGTCTGACCCCAAAGAAGGCCCACCGCAGCCTGTGCTGAGTCTCCCTGCAGAAGAGGGCTCCCCCGACCCCAATCTGAATGTGGCCATAGGGCAATCCTAAAGAGATGAGGCAGGGCAGGGCAGGGCAAAGAGACAGCCTTGGGCTTGGGCTGGTCCAGTGTGGCATCTGCCCTGCTGCATGGGCCCAATTCAAGGCCCGGCTCCCTGCCTAGATGCTCCTCAGTAGCCCAGCCCATTTGCCTGCCTGCTCCCTTTCCCCACAGCGACACCACCTCCCTCCTTGTGCCTCAGCACTGCTTGCTGGGCGGGCACTTGTCCCCCTGCTTCTCTACCCTCCTCCTCAACCTTTGGGCTCTTCCGGAAAGGGCATCGTAGCTCAGTGGGAGGACATCTGCCTCGCGTGCAGAAGGTCCCGAGTTCAATTCCTGGCGGCAGCAGCACCTCCAGGTGGGGCTGAGCCCTTGGAGAGCTGCTGCGGGTCACTGCAGACGTTACTGAGCTACATGGCCTGACTCTGTGCAGGGCGGCTTCCTGTGTTCCAGGTAACCCATTTACTGAGCCTCCATTCTGATTTATTTGCGCCCAGCATTGCCATTAGGAAGGAGCAACGCCTCGCTTGAGGGTGAGGCGGTGACCTGGATACAGTTTGGGGTGTTCCTATCTGATGGGTATTTTCTCCATCCCAGCGCACCTGGTAGAGCAGCTGCACGTGAGGAAGTTGGTTGTTGATCATGCGCTCAAAGAGGGAGATTCCCAGGCAAAACTTCTTCTCCAAGACGTAGTCTGCCGGCTTTGGTCTCAGCTGGAAAACACCAAACACAGGAGCCATTGCAGGCCTTGCATCCTTGAGAGGCCTCTGAGGAACCTTTGCAGTTGTTAGTATTGCCTGGTTTGCAGGGATAACAGGGATCTGGAAGGAAGGAACTACAGAAACAGCTTCTTCCAAGAGGCAGCACCAGAGCTTGTCTACTTCCCTGGTCCAGGGATCGAAGGATGACAGCGGTCTTGGGAAAGAAAGTGGCACAATGTAATTCATTGTAAAGTTTTTTCTGAAGCCGAAGCTTCCCGACTGAAGGCTCCTAGTGCTACACAGTTGTTGTTTTTCCACTGTAAGCAACAAGAAGGACTGCAGCGGCCTTTCCACATATTGTGCCCACATGTTCCATCTGCCCTGTTGGAATGGCTCACATCTCAGGGGGCAGGGAAAGGACCACTCTGCCTCCCCCTCCCCTCCCCAATGCACAGCTGGGCTCTGCAGGGCGGTTTTACTGTAAAGAAAGGAAAACGTCCTATAAAGTGGGGCTTGGGGGTTCTACTTTTTTCTGCTTGGCCCTCTCTACTCCCCCACTTCACCAAGATGTTTTCTCCAATACAGGAAGCAAGACAGGAAAGAGATGCACTTTAAAGAAGCCAGAATTGGCTGCTGCTGCTGCTGCTGCCGTCATGCAAGTTGTCCATTTAAGAAGAGGATTCATCTCTGGCCTTTGCGAGTTCTTTTTAAAGGTAACTGCAATTTTAGCAAAACATTAATAGGTGCACAGATGGATCAGAACACCCATCAGAATTGTGCCAGCTCCTGAAGTAAATTAAACAAACTGACAACCAATGCAGCTGTCTTAATGTGGATGAGGACAAAGTCATGTGAATGCTGCAAAAAAACCAACCATGGGAATGGGCAGCACCGATTCCACAATAACCTGACCATTTGTAGTCCATGCATTGGCTGCCTTCAGGCTGGATTACTACAATGTACTTTATATGGGGCTGCCTTTGGGTCTGTTCTGGAAGCTCCACATGGCTGACAACATCTGACACCACTGTTACAACGTCCGTGCTGGCTGCCCATCTACTACCAAGCCAGGCTCAAGGTCCTTGCATTCATCATCGTAGGTCCAGGGTACCTTAGAGACCACCTTAGAACCCAGTTGCTGGTTGTCCCCTGAGGTGGTGAGGTAGGTTTGGCATCAGCATGAAACTGAGCCCTCAGTGTCAGTGGCCTGCTCCTGTGGAACGCTGTTCTGGGAGAGATTCAGCAGGCGCCTTCTGCATTAACTCTTGTGTGCTTATGCAAACAATTGAGAAAAACATTTTCTGTAATAGCGAGATGGTGATCTGCTTTTAAATCTTTCTGTGGTTTTATTGTGTTATGTATAATTGTTGTAAACTCACTTTGATTTTTTTTATGACATTATGGTATGCAAGTATTTCTATAAAGAAATTAATTGCTGTCTCGAAGCACCCACAGTCGCCCCTCCAATCCGGCTTCCCATTCAGATATGAAGAAAGCAGCAGTTGTGCCTTTGTTTGCAGGCGTTTCATCCGCCTGTTACAGCCACGTGCCAAGAGGGACTGCGGAGTGGCTCTCAAGCCCTTGCCCTGGGCTGATGGGAGCGGGAAGGAGGGGAAGGCAGCTCTGCAGTTACCTGCTGGTGATCACCAATAAGAATGAGATGGTGGCAGGAGGAGGTAAGAGAGGTCAGGACGTGGGCCTCGAGGATTTCGGCTGCCTCCTCCACAATCACGATGCGGGGACGGATGCTCTGGAGCAACTTCCTGTACTTGGCAGCCCCTGCAGGGAAAGAAGGCCGTAAATGTCCTGCCAGCAATCGCCCTGAGCTACTCTGGGGTCAGATGTGTTGCACACCCTCTTCACACTACCCGCCTGGTGCCCTCCTGACATTTTGGGGCACCTAAGAGCCCTTGTGGATCAGGCCCAAGGAGGCCTATCTAGTCAGGCATCCTGTTCTCACGGGGGCCAGACAGACGCCTCTTCTGGGAAGCACACATGCAGGACCTGAGTGCAAGAATTGGATTCCTGCCTTGAGCAGGGGGTTGGACTCAATGGCCTTATCGGCCCCTTCCAACTCTACTATTCTATGATTCTATGACGGTAGTGCCCCCTCCTGCAGTTTCGAGCAACTGGGATTTAGAGGCATACTGCGCCTCTCAGTACAGGCACAGCACAGCCAGGGACAGCCGCCGCTGCAGCCTCCAGGAATTTGGCTAGGGGCTGATGAGAGTTGTAGTCCGAAACATACGAACAAGGCCAGGTTGCCGAAGGCTGCAGTAGACCAGCAGCCCATGTTCCTCTCCACCAGTCCTGCATTGGACTACGACCTGGGAGACCCGGGTTCGAATCCCCACACAGCCACGAAGCTCCCTGGGTGACCTTGGGCCAGTCACTGCCTCTCAGCCTCAGAGGGAGGCAATGGGAAACCCCCTCTGAAGACCGCTTACCATGAAAACCCTGTTCAGAGGGCCGCCATAAGTCGGGATCGACTTGAAGGCAGTCCATTTCCATTTTTTCATAAAATTATGCAGAGTGATTAGAAAAAGGGAAAAGGGGGAGGGAGGGTTTCCTTCCTCTCTCATAACACTAGAAGATGGTGGTCATCCAATGACATGGATAGATGGGAGGTTTAGAATGAAGTCCTACACGCATCCCATAATTATGAATGATAATTAAACAGTAGTACAAGATCTGGGCATGGGGCAGTGACCAGCACTCCCACTAACTGAAGAGGTTTGTACAAGCAGACCAGACCTTTCCCCTGCAGCCCCCCACGCACCCTCAAAATCACCTCTGGAGGGTTGGGAGACCCTCTCGACAAGGGGAGAGAGGAAGCGGGAGTGCTACAGCACCAGCAAAACTCTGCTGACAGTGCTCTGGCTACAACCCGCAGTCACTGGCTGAGAGGTCTTTAAAAGGGGATTAGACAAATTCATGGAGGAGAGACCGTGCGATTGCCCTTAGTCATTCTGATTATATGGAGCTTCCAAATTCAGGGGCAGTCTACCACTGAGTACCAGATGCTAACAGACAAAGGCAAGGCAGGGCTATTCCCCTCAAAGTCTGCTGAGGGGTTCCAGGAAGCATCTAGCTGACCACTGTGCGAAGCAAGGTTTTGGACTAGATGGACCGAGATGACCCCCAGCAGGACTAGTGTAATACTTGAACTAGAGTGCTCCTCCTTTAAATTAACAAAGAACCAGCTTTAAACAGTGACTGGCCTTGCCTCTTCCAATCCGTTTCCCGAGGGAACTGCACAGCCTGCCACTCCACTACTGGCCCGGGTTCAAGGTCTTCTTGTTAACACGTAAAGCCCTGGACTGCCTGTCCAGTGACACTTTAGTGTTGTTCTGAAGCCGTTGTCCATATTAACCTCGTATTGGTGAAATCTTTGAAATGTGTGGGTGTCCGTGCTCTTTTACATTATATTCCTAATTATATGAGGAGTAATAGCAGGGCAACAGGTGCCACGTAATGCTTGTTCCACACTTGTAAGAAATTGTTCTTTCAGAGTGGCAGCACCTTCTCTTTGGAACTCCCTGCCTGTTCACATCAGGCAGAGGCCTTTGCTGTGTTCCTTTGGGTGCCTGCTTAAAACTTTCCTGTTTAGGCAACCCTATCCAGACACGTAGATGTTGATCTGTCTTAATCTTTTTAGTCTATTGCAGTTTTAATCATTTTTAAAATATTTTAAGTACTGGTTTTTAATTGTTTTATTGATAATTTTAAATGCCTGATGCTGCTAGATAACATTTTGTAATGTTTTGTATTTGCTCCTTAATGGTTGTTTGGCTGCAGATTAGTTATCTGTATACGAATCTGGGAATGAACCAGAGTGGGGCTTGTGCTGAGGACATATTTGGGAGGGGCTACTGTGTGGGAGGGCTATTTATTTTTAATTACTAATACCAATTACTAATAACGCTGTTTTGTGGAGTTTGTTGTATTGTTGTATGTGATTTTTATTCATGTTTATGTTTAAGAGAATATTTTTCTGTAAATAATGTTGTTTTGAATGTGTCTCTTTTACTTCAACTATATCTGTAATGTTTTTAATATTTTGCGATGTTTTGTTTGATGTTTTAATCTAGGTTATAAAATGCTTTGATTCCCCCCCAAATATATATATATAAAGTGGTATAGAAATGACTCAAATACATAAATAAAATTAATGTTTTGTGTACACCACTTAGAGGTTTTCTACAATCAAGTGGTACATGAAAAATGTACATGGGCTGCCTTCAAGGCGATCCCGACTTATGGCGACCCTCTGAACGGGGTTTTCATGGTAAGTGGCATTCAGAGGGGGTTTGCCATTGCCTCGCTCTGAGGCTGAGAGGCAGTGACTGACCCAGTGTGCTTCATGGCTGTGGGGGTATTCGAACCCTGGTCTCCCAGGTCGTAGTCCAACACCTTAACCACTACCCCACACCGGCTCTCAAGTGGTATATACATTTTGTTAAATAAATAAGTACATATATTGATCTATCTGTGTAAACCAAAATGGATCTATCAATGTTTAAATGTAAAGTGAGCTGTGAGGTTTTTTCCCTCTCCTCCTTTTTCTACCCCCCTTCTCTTTTTTCTTTTATGAAATTGCAATTAAAAAATAAATTTTTAAAAAAGCCGTGAACAACTCAGGACCAGGTTACCTGAAAGACCTCTTGCCCCTGTACAGGACTGTAAGATCACTTTGACCGTCTGGGGAAACTTTACTCTTGGCTCCACGCGCTACAGAATATCAGAGGGCAATGACCCCCAGAACAGGCATTTTCTGCTTTGTGGAATGCCCTCCCTTCGGCCATAGGTTGCGAAGCAGCAAGCAGCAGTTGCTTCAGATGGCTTGTAAGGACTCCCATCTTTTTGCCCATGCTCTCCCTTGGCCCAGAAGCTTGGTCCTTATTTTACGTGCTTGAATTTGTTTCATATTGCTGGTTTATTGGGTTTAGGCTGTTTTCAAAGATACTGTTTTTTAAACATTGTTCACCACTTGAATATTGAGTGGTTTATAAATGCTTTGTATGAATGACGGCATTCCTACAAATATTCCAGCTCTGGGCTTTACTCTCATCCAAAAGAAACTAATCTCTGTAAGTTGAGCTGCCCCTGGAAAACTTCGCCACTCAGGGAACTGGGAAAGGGGCAAGAGCATCTTGGGTGGCTTTTTAAAAAAGAAGATTGCAGACACATTCACGGAGGAATGGGGGGAAGATGTCCACCACTGACCTGTGGTGGGTCAATGAAGCTCCAGAGGTGGCCTCCTCCTCCCTGCTGTGGCTTTTGCTTGCAAGGGAGGGGCCCGCTTGTCACCTGTCGTTGTCATCCCGATGACCTGGCTCCACCGGAGGATCTCCAGGTCCTCCTGGAAGCTCAGCTCTTCCAGCTTCGCCACGTCTTTCTCGTAGGCCTTCAGCTTCTCCTCCAAGGCTTCCTTCAGCTGCTTCTCGTAGGCTGCTACCCACCGCCTGGAGGCAGGGGAGAGGGACGCCTGCTCAAGCAAGCACAGAGGAGGATGAGGAGTCTGTCAGTGGGGGATGCTACCTACCACTCGCGAGAGCACATGGGGCCTCCGTGTTTGGCCTCAGCCCGCCCCTGCACAGCAGGAGGGGACTTCTGCCACCAACCCCCCAAGAGGCATCCAGTTTGACCCATCCAAAGAGCCACCTTCCAGGCCAGGTCCTGCCCAGGAGCAAACGAAGGTGGATCCAGGTGAACGGCTGAGGCAGGTAGCGGCATGGCCAGCATCCGTCCTCCGAGGGAGGGTGCTGCTGCTGCCTGCATAAGGCTCCCCCAGCCTAAAAAGAGGGATGGGGTACTAGCAGCTGAATGCACCTCTCTTCCTCTGGCCTTTCCTTCTCCAGAAGGAAGGACCAGTTAAAAAGGAGGGCAGGCTTCCCTGGGAGCCTCCTCAAAGGGGGGAGTAAGAGGTTGGGTTGGGGGCAACCTGTAGAGGCGCCAGCGGTCGTTCTGCCGCAGCTTCTCGACACTCTGGATCCTGGCGACTTCATCGTTGGCCATGAGGTCCCCCGACTTCAGCCATTCCAACATCTGCTTCTGGGAAGTGCTGGGAAGGAGGAAGAAGGGAAAGTGATGAAGGGCAGGAACAGCTCGGTCACTTTGAAATAGGTGCTGGGGCTCAGCTGCTTGGACTGGGAGCATCTGACCCCAAGGCCTCTGCTCAGGCAGCAGCATTATTGCCAACCAGGAATGAAGCCCTTGGGGCAAGTGTGGGCCCAACTCCCACCCTTATCCCTGACCATTGGCCAGGCCGGGGGAGGTGGCTGATGGCTGCTGTTGATGTCCAGCAGCATCTGGACGGTGCCATGTTGGCCGCTCCCCCATCTGGTTGGTTTTTCTCTGCCTTGGTGCTGAGAACCAGCCCTGCCTCCCATCAAGCCAGTAACAGGCTGGTAAGGAGGAAGAGGTGAGGCCCGAGCCTGGAGGCATCATTGCATGCTTCTGAGCTGCCGACAGGAGCGCAGCAAAGATGAGTCCCTTTGAGGGATACCATCGCATGGAACTGGCTAAACCAGGACCAAGGCCAAAGCCAAGACCTTGCTGTGAGGAGGGCACATCTTTCCAAGCACCAGCACTGCTCCCCACAGCTCATCAGGAAGGGACCCACTCACCCTCTGGGTCAGAAGCCTCCACCGCCCTCCTCAGCGTTCCTGGGCCTTTACCTTCCCTCCGCAGGGATGATGTAGGCAAACTTTCTCTCAGTGGAAGACCCCGGCTTGTCATCGCCCTCATACTCGTAGCTGTCCTCCAAGAACCGCTCGTCCGCATCCCCTGCATCTAGAAGACGGGACAGGAACCCAGCTGGGAGGCCACAGAGGGGGACCTCAGCCTGCCACGTCGGAGGCTGTTGCTGCCTCTCTCCAATGCTGCTGCCCCCCCCACGTCCGTGGCTCAAAGGGAGAGGAAGTTATGCCTTCCTGTGGCAAGTTGGGCTGTGGGCTGTGCCAAGGCTCCCAGCTGGATGTGAGTCAGGCTCTCAGAGCTGCCCACCCTCTCCCATCCAGGCATCTCCTGAGCTCCAACCCTAACAGGAAAAACCTCTAGGTGTCCATGTGCCTTGCTGAGTTACATCGTGAGGGCTGGGATTGCAAGGCGCCAAAGGCCCACATGCCCAACCCTCCCGGTTTGGCAGGGTCCCAGCCAGGCTGGGGAAGGGTTGTTCTCAAAAAAGGGTCCGGCCTTCAGCCACCTTAACCCCCTTCCTGGGCTCACCCCTGCAATCCCCTCCTTTCCAGGTGCAGTTGGGGTGGCTGTGTCTCTGGGACGGCTGCACTTTCTCTCCTTGGGGGTAGATCTTCAGCCACTGCAGCATCCCCCCCTGAAAGACGGGTCCCAGTTAGAAGCCAGACGCCCTTTGGGGGAGACCCGGGCCCCAGGAGGGCCAGTCCACAGTAAGGGCAGGACCCCAAAAGGCCCCTTCTTCTCCTGCCTTACCTCTGGGATCCACAGGTGATCATCGGCGATCTCTGCCTCCAGTTCCTGGGCCAGGAGGACCCCCCTGGAGAGTAGATCCAGCACCTGGGTGCAGTAGGCAATGCTCTTCTTCTGCCTGCGCAGAGACGTCAGCATCTGGGCACAAGGAACATGGGGCAGTGAGGCAGGAACACCAACCCCATGGAAAGGAGGGGGGGGAGTTCTATAGCTGCAACTGTTCCCTTTGATGCTGTCACAGGGAGCAGCTCTGTAGCCAGCAGGAGTGGCAAGCCAGGGATGAGGGGTCAAAACCGGGCAAAGCACCCCTCCTGCTGAGCGCTCCTTGGCCCAGCCCGGTGTAGCTCTGGCAGCATCTCCCCGCTGGCAGGGACAACCATCCAGGGCTTACCCATCCAAAGTGCTGCTTCTGGGCTTGGATCCCCAGGCGGCCTGGGAGCCACTGCCTGCGCAGGTTCTTCAGGGAGCAGGCCTGCACTCGCTCACTTCTGCTCCGGCCCCCGATGCGCACGACCCCAGAGGGCTGGAACTGGAGGATCCCTGGAGAGAGGGCCCGGCAGGGGTGTTGTGACCTTTTGGGGCACTGCTCGTGGGTCTCTGGTGCTCTAGTGCAGCCTTCCCAAACCCCGTGCCCTCCAGATGTTGCCAGATTGTAGCTCCCATCATCCTTGACCATTGGCTATGCTGTCTGAGGCTGATGGGAGTTGTAGTCCACCAAGAGCTGGAGGGCACCTGGTTGGCCAAGAGCTCCTGTAGCGCAAGATGTGCTGGCTATGGGTCACACCATGAAGGAATGGGGGTGGACCTGCAGGCCAACATGTGCATGGGGGGCCAAGTGAGAGACAATGTTTGCCACGAAGCCACACAATATATTTTTTAAAATGTTTTTTAAAACCTTTGGTGACGTCTGCTGTTATTGGCCCCTCCCCCAGCTGGCTGAGATGCCTCTTTGTCCTCTGCCTCTTGGGGCCCCACCCGCAGAGTCACACGAGCACAGCTGGGGAAAGAGTAGCTCTGTTTACCAACAGCAACCCTGCATGGCCAAGGCGGCTACCTGGGACTGAGGAGGACGGCCAGGGGCTCTACCATCCACAGCGACTCTGGGCATGTTAGAAATATTGTGCGGCAGTCAGTGGGTGGAGAACATCTCTGGCCCTCTAGATGTTGCTGATCTCAAGCTCCATCATCTTCCCTGATCGTGGGCTGGGATGCAAGCCATTGGTTCCCTGTGCCTGCCCAAAAGGCTCTATGTGCCAAATGCAGGAATCAGTGGGCTGGATGCAAGCTGGCAAGAGTTGCCGTGAGCCCCCCAGGAAATTGGGGTGAAAAGCAAGTCATGACTTAACTGCATTTCCATTTATTTCAGTGGGGCATTAAGTGCACCTGAGCTAGCAGCCAGCCTGTTTTGTGGAGCTGCCACAGCTCACCCCTTGGGGTAGGGTCTGTCCAAATATTTTTAGGGCTGCCCCCTTAGTAGCAAAGACAGCAGCGGTGGCTGACGGCTAGGGCACGTGGACTAGCACCAGGATAATGTGGGGTGCGGGGTTGGTGGTGGTGGCACAATATTTCTAACATGCCCAGTGTCAGCCAGGAGGGTGCTGACATGTCCAAAGTGGCTTTGCTTTCAAAAGGCACACAGGTGCCAACCACACACCAGAGCAGATTGTGGGACCTAACTGGCCCGCTGGTTGCACTCACCTTCAAGAAACTGGTCCAGGGCATGGTTTGTGTAGCAAACTACCAGGCAAGGCGTGTGATCCTCATTCCAGAGGGCCTGATTGTCCAACAGGACCTCCAAGATCTTTAGTCCTATGAATGTCTTACCTAGAAGGTAAACAGGCACCGTCACTGCCCCAATTTGGATAGCAAGGGCTAGTGGAGAGTTCCACAATCCCCTGTGTAAGCAATCAATCACACTGGGGTTAATGCATTTAGAAGGAATACACCCGTTCTTTAGTCTGTCCCCCAGAGCAAGAGAAGGCATAAGAACGTAAGAAGAGCCTGCTGGATCAGGCCAGTGGCCCATCTAGTCCAGCATCCTGTTCTCACAGTGGCCAACCAGGTGCCTGGGGGAAGCCCGCAAGCAGGCAGGAAGAGGGCGTCTCGGCCCTCTGGCACCAACTGTGCCCCTCTAGCCTATGGCTGCCCCAACTGACCCACTGACTGGAGGGGGGAATTCCTGCCAGGCAGTGGAGAGCAGGAGTTGGGGGGGGCAGGAGTTCCTCACAGCCTTGTGCTCACCTGTCCCAGGTGGGCCCTGGATCAGCACAAATTCTGTGCTCAGAGCCATCCGGATGGCAGCCATCTCAGGTGTGGAAACATCTCCGTAGTCCAGACATGATCAGAAAAGGGACTCACGGCTGACAGGTCCACCAGAGGCATTTCTGCCTGGAGGAAGAGATGCACAAGAGCCTCCTTAGCACTCCTTAGCCCTTAGTGTAAGGCAGGCCCTGATCCTACAAAGAACTGGTCAGAGGAACAGTGAGAGCAGTTTCCCCCAGCCATTTTGGACTACAGATCCTATCATGACGTCTGTTGACATCAACTCCAGGAAATGGAATTTTAGACCCTTTGGAGGCCCACTGGGAATTCTTTGCAAGGCACTTTGAGGCTCGTCTCAGTAGCAATCTTGATGCCCCATCCACATCTACTGTAGTCCCCAGTGAGGCGTCCAGTGCAATGTCTGCTGCAACCTCTTGGGATCAGTTTCAGTTGATGCGGCCTGATGATGTAGACAAGGTGCTTGTGATGATGCGGCCAGCAATGTGTCCCTCAACCCTTGCCCTTCTTGGCTTATTAAAGCTTGCCGTGGGGGTTTGACCAAGTGGATCCAGCGTGTGGACAACACATCATTGCAGGAGTGGTTCCAGGCACCTTGAAAGAGGCGGCTCCTGAAAAAGCCCACCCTGGACCCGTTGGTCTGCGACAATTACCAACCAGTCGCAAATACCCCCTTTTAGGGGAGGTAATGAGAGGGTTGTAGCACAGCAATTGCAAGTACTCTTGGATGAAACAGATTATCTTGACCCTTTCCAGTCTGGGTTTAGGCCTGGTTGTGGAACTGAATTGGCCCTGGTCGCCCTGATAGATGACCTTTATCAGGAGGACAGGGGGAGTGCGACCCTGTTATTCTTAGTTGATCTCTCAGCGGCTTTTGATGCCATTGACCGTGGTATCCTTCTGGGCAGACTGGTGAGATGGGTATTGGAGGCACTGTTTTACAGTGGTTCTGATCCTATCTCCAGGGTCATTGTCAGAGAATAGCATTGGGTGACTGTCTTTCGGCCTCCTGGCAGTTGTGCTGTGGGGTGCCACAGGGTACCATCTTGTCCCCCTTGCTGTTTAACATCTATATGAAGCCCTTGTGAGCAGTCATCAGGAGATTTGGGGCGCGGTGTCATCAGTATGCTGACGTTACCCAGCTCTATTTCTCTGTGACATCTAAATCGGGAGAGGCCGTGCAAGCCCTGGACTACTGCCTGGACTCGGTGGTAGGCTGGATGAGGGCCAATAAACTGAGTCTGAATCCTAGCAAGACGGAGGCGCTGTGGGTTGGTGGTTCCCGAGTTCAGATAATTGGTCAGTTGCCTGTTTTGGATGGGGAAGTACTCCCTCTGAAAGAGCAGGTCTGTAGTCTGGGGGTGCTCCTAGATCCATCTTTGTCGCTAGAGGCCCAGGTGACCTCCGTGGTTAGGAGTGCCTTTTACCAGCTTTGGCTGGTGAGACAGTTGTGGCCATTTCTGGACCAGGGTAGCCTGACCACTGTTGTCTATGCACTGGTAACCTCCAGGCTGGATTACTGTAATGCACTCTATGTGGGGCTGCCCTTGAAGTTGGTTCAGAAGCTGCAGCTGGTGCAAAATGTGGTGGTGAGACTGCTCACTGGGGCATGGTATCACCAACATGTCACCCCCCTGCTGAAAGAATTGCACTGGGTACCTATTAGCTACTGGGCAAAGTTCAAGATTCTAGTTTTGGTGTACAAAGCCCTATACAGCTCGGGACCAGGATACCTGAAAGACCGTCTTATCCCTTACATACCCAGTCGATCACTGCACTCTGCAAGTGAGGGCCTCCTGCAGATACCATCTTATCAGAAGGGCCGTTCTGCACAATATAGGAAACGGACCTTTAGTGTGGCGGCACCTACCCTGTGGAATTCCCTCCCCTTGAATATTAGGCAGGCACCATCTCTGTTATCTTTTTGGAGCCTACTCAAGATCTTCCTCTTTCAACTTAATCCTCAGTGGGGACCGGGACCTGGTGCGAGATGTAAGTGTTGTTGAACCGATTGGGAGCAGTGACCACAGTGCTATTAAATTAAACATACATGTAACTGGCCAATTGCCAAGAAAATCCAACACGGTCACATTTGACTTCAAAAGAGGAAACTTCACAAAAATGAGGGGACTGGTAAAAAGAAAGCTGAAAAACAAAGTCCAGAGGGTCACATCACTCAAAAATGCTTGGAAATTGTTTAAAAACACTATATTAGAAGCTCAACTGGAGTGCATACCGCAGATCAGAAAAGGTACCGCCAGGGCCAAGAAGATGCCAGCATGGTTAACGAGCAAAGTCAAGGAAGCTCTGAGAGGCAAAAGTCTTCCTTCAGAAAATGGAAGTCTTGTCCGAATGAAGAAAATAAAAAAGAACACAAACTCTGGCAAAAGAAATGCAAGAAGACAATAAGGGATGCTAAAAAAGAATTTGAGGAGCACATTGCTAAGAACATAAAAACCAACAACAAAAAATTCTATAAATACATTCAAAGCAGGAGACCATCTAGGGAGGCGATTGGACCCTTGGATGATAAGGGAGTGAAAGGCGTACTAAAGAACGATAAGGAGATTGCAGAGAAGCTAAATGAATTCTTTGCATCTGTCTTCACAGTGGAAGATATAGGGCAGATCCCTGAACCTGAACTAACATTTGCAGGAAGGGATTCTGAGGAACTGAGACAAATAGTGGTAACGAGAGAGGAAGTTCTAAGCTTAATGGACAATATAAAAACTGACAAATCACCGGGCCCGGATGGCATCCACCCGAGAGTTCTCAAAGAACTCAGATGTGAAATTGCTGATCTGCTAACTAAAATATGTAACTTGTCCCTTGGGTCCTCTTCCGTGCCTGAGGACTGGAAAGTGGCCAATGTAACACCAATCTTCAAAAAGGGATCCAGAGGGGATCCCGGAAATTACAGGCCAGTTAGCTTAACTTCTGTCCCTGGAAAACTGGTAGAAAGTATGATTAAAGCTAGATTAACTAAGCACATAGAAGAACAAGCCTTGCTGAAGCAGAGCCAGCATGGCTTCTGCAAGGGAAAGTCCTGTCTCAGTAACCTATTAGAATTCTTTGAGAGTGTCAACAAGCATATAGATAGAGGTGATCCAGTGGACATAGTGTACTTAGACTTTCAAAAAGCGTTTGACAAGGTACCTCACCAAAGACTTCTGAGGAAGCTTAGCAGTCATGGAATAAGAGGAGAGGTCCTCTTGTGGATAAGGAATTGGTTAAGAAGCAGAAAGCAGAGAGTAGGAATAAACGGACAGTTCTCCCAATGGAGGGCTGTAGAAAGTGGAGTCCCTCAAGGATCGGTATTGGGACCTGTACTTTTCAACTTGTTCATTAATGACCTAGAATTAGGAGTGAGCAGTGAAGTGGCCAAGTTTGCTGACGACACTAAATTGTTCAGGGTTGTTAAAACAAAAAGGGATTGTGAAGAGCTCCAAAAAGATCTCTCCAAACTGAGTGAATGGGCGGAAAAATGGCAAATGCAATTCAATATAAACAAGTGTAAAATTATGCATATTGGAGCAAAAAATCTGAATTTCACATATACGCTCATGGGGTCTGAACTGGCGGTGACCGACCAGGAGAGAGACCTCGGGGTTGTAGTGGACAGCACGATGAAAATGTCGACCCAGTGTGCGGCAGCTGTGAAAAAGGCAAATTCTATGCTAGCGATAATTAGGAAAGGTATTGAAAATAAAACAGCCGATATCATAATGCCGTTGTATAAATCTATGGTGCGGCCGCATTTGGAATACTGTGTACAGTTCTGGTCGCCTCATCTCAAAAAGGATATTATAGAGTTGGAAAAGGTTCAGAAGAGGGCAACCAGAATGATCAAGGGGATGGAGCGACTCCCTTACGAGGAAAGGTTGCAGCATTTGGGGCTTTTTAGTTTAGAGAAAAGGCAGGTCAGAGGAGACATGATAGAAGTGTATAAAATTATGCATGGCATTGAGAAAGTGGATAGAGAAAAGTTCTTCTCCCTCTCTCATAATACTAGAACTCGTGGACATTCAAAGAAGCTGAATGTTGGAAGATTCAGGACAGACAAAAGGAAGTACTTCTTTACTCAGCGCATAGTTAAACTATGGAATTTGCTCCCACAAGATGCAGTAATGGCCACCAGCTTAGACGGCTTTAAAAGAAGATTAGACAAATTCATGGAGGACAGGGCTATCAATGGCTACTAGCTGTGATGGCTGTGCTGTGCCACCCTAGTCAGAGGCAGCATGCTTCTGAAACCCAGTTGCCGGAAGCCTCAGGAGGGGAGAGTGTTCTTGCACTCGGGTCCTGCTTGCGGGCTTCTCCCAGGCACCTGGTTGGCCACTGTGAGAACAGGATGCTGGACTAGATGGGCCACTGGCCTGATCCAGCAGGCTCTTCTTATGTTCTTATGTTTTAACGAGCCTCTTTGTCTGTGTTGGAATAGCTTTTTAATGTTTTTAAACCTTTTCTTTCTTTTTTTTAAAGATGGTTTTAAAGCTTTTAAAAAAATGTTTTTAAAGATGTTTTTTAAAATATATGTTAAAGTCTGTTTTTATTATGTTTTAATGTTTGTTTTAGTGCTTTTGTCTGCTGCCCTGGGCTCCTACTGGGAGGAAGGGTGGGATATAAATCAAATAATAATAAGTCAAGGTCTGGGGCACAAGGCCTCTACAACAGGTGGCAGGTATCTTCCCTCCTGGCATATGTGCCTTTAATCTGTGCCTTTAATCTGTGACCCTCCCCAGATGTTTTTGGACCTTAATGCTCACCTGACCATTGGCCATGCTCTGGATGTTGAGGAGAAAGGAATGAACATAAAGCATTGAGCAGGGGGTTGGACTTGATGGCCTTATAGGCCCCTTCCAACTCTACTATTCTCTAAGGAAAAGAAAACAGCCCAACCCCCTTCAAGTCCCCAACACAGGAACACCTTTCAAAGGGGGGAGCTTGGAGGGGAGACCTTCACGGAGCAAAGCTGCATTTTCAATCAGAGTGAGCATTGTCAAGATCTAGAAAAGGGCAACCAGAATGATTGAGGGGGTGGAGCAACGCCCCTATAAGGAAAGGCTGCAGCATTTGGGGCTTTTCAGTTTAAAGAAAAGGCAGGTCAGAGGTGACATGATAGAAGTGTACAAAATTGTGCACGGCATAGAGAGAGTGGATAGAGATTTTTTCCCCTCTTCCTCTTGCAAAACAGTAGAATTTGTGGACATCCAATGAAGCTGAACCTTGGAAGATTCAGGACAGACAAGGGGAAGGACTTCTTCACTCCCACAAGAGGCAGTGATGGCCACCAGCTTGGATGGCTTTAAGAGAGGATTAGACAAATTCATGGAGGATAAGGCTATGGAAGGCTACTAGCCATGATGGCTAGGCTCTGCCTCCATAGGTGGAGGTCGTATGCTTCTAAATACAGTACATGTACCAGCTGCTGGAAACCACAGGAGGGGTTTACAGTTGACAATGAGGACATTGAACTTGTCAAGGATTATCAATACCTCGGCACAGTCATTAACCAAAATGGAGGCAATAGTCAAGAAATCAGAAGAAGGCTAGGACTGGGGAGGGCAGCTGTGAGAGAACTAGAGAAGGTCCTCAAATGCAAAGATGTAACACTGAACACCAAAGTCAGGATCATTCAGACCATGGTATTCCCAATCTCTATGTATGGATGTGAAAGTTGGACAGTGAAAAAGAAGGATAAGAGAAAAATCAACTCATTTGAAATGTGGTGTTGGAGGAGAGCTTTGTGCATACCATGGACTGCAAAAAAGACAAATAATTGGGTGTTAGAACAGATTAAACCAGAACTGTCACTAGAAGCTAAAATGATGAAAATGAGGTTATCCTACTTTGGACACATCATGAGAAGACATGATTCACTAGAAAAGACCATAATGCTGGGGAAAACAGAAGGGAGTAGAAAAAGAGGAAGGCCAAACAAGAGATGGATTGATTCCCTAAAGGAAGCCACAGACCTGAACTTACAAGATCTGAACAGGGTGGTTCATGACAGATGCTCTTGGAGGTCACTGATTCATAGGGTCACCATAAGTCATAGTCCATTTGGAGGCACATAACAACAACAACCAGTTGCTGCAAACCGCAGGAGGAGAGAGGCATCTGGTCAGCCACTGAGAGAACAGGGTGCTGGGCTAGGTGGGCCACTGGCCTGATCCAGCAGGCTCCTCTTATGTCTGTGTGGAGGGGCTGGCAATGCTCCAGCCAAACTTCATATGCAAAGCCATCCAAATGGATTTGTAGCTCTCCTGAGTGCCTTAAGTCTGCTTAGCAACTACAGACTGAATCAATAAACATTCATCTGCTTTGTCACCTACCAGGAGGAAGAGTCCTGCCTCTTGGCTGATGTTTTAGAGAAGAAGAAAAAGGGGTGAGGTGCCCACAGCCTTCAGCTTCATAGGATGCCCACGAGTTCTAGTCTTGTGAGGAAGAACAGCTTTTCTCTATCCACTTTTTCCCAGGCCATGCATAATTTTACATACTTCTATCATGTTGCCTCTGACTCGCCTTTTCTCTTTCTGGCACCTGCTGAAGACCTTCCTCTCTCAACAAGCCTTTTAAGTTGACACCTTACCCCACTCTGCATCCGTAGTGCACCTCTTTTAAAGAGGTTGTAAAGTTGTTTGTTTTAAGATGTTTTTAAAGATGTTTTCCAGTGTTTTGCTGCTTGTTGCTTGCTGCCCTGGGCTCCTTCTGGGAGGAAGGGCAGGATATTAAATAAATACACACATACACACGTACATACCTTGGGGCTGTCCTCAGCACCAGCACCCTCACCACCTTTGCTGCTCCTTGGGCTACGCAGGGCGCAGAGGTCAAAGGTCACCCCTTTCTCCAGATACAAAGGCCTGGCGGTGTCACGGGCGCATTTCACGATGTACTTTCTGAAGGGCACGCAGGTGGCGTCCAGCTCTTGAAGGCCTTCCAGCACATGCCGGTAAGCCTCAAAGAAGGCTGGGGACTCTACCATGGTGAAGCTGGTCCTCTTCAAGTTCTGCAGGAGGCTGGCGTGCCTTTCCTGGATATCCAGCCACACTGTCCCTTGGCTGAGCTCTCTCCTGCCAGACCCAGCCACCGTCCCAAAGAAGATACGGCCACAGTCATTGGAGATGAGGCAGACGAGAGAGCCGCTCAAGAGCCTCTTGAAGGGGAAGGCTGTGGCACTTCGCCTGGAGCCGAACGTGGCCAGGTACATCACACCAGCGGGTGAGGTGTCCACACTGACCAGCTGGACGTTCCGATAGAGCTGCAGTGCCCCAGCCGGTTTCTGTGAGTTGGTGAAGAGGCTGCGGAGGGTGAATTGAGAGGAGATCCCATCCCTGAGGGGCTTGACCAGATCCTCCTGCAACAGGCGGAAGTGCGTGTCCAGGTACGCAGCATCGCTCTCGTATCTGCCCGATATTATGTTGGGTTTCAGCTGCCAAGCAGGCTCCAGAAATATGTCCTCTGGAGTGGGGAAGACTGGGATGAGGTGGAAGTCTTCCCTGCCCGCTGGGGAAGCCAGACCTTCCCTGCCTGACCGACGACACTGTCGGAAAGCCTTGTCCACAAGGCTCTTGGTGTCCCACAGCCGCTTCTGGGTGATCCACGAGAACTGGAAGCCATGGCTCTGCAGCCTCTGGACCGTGGAGCAGAGGAGATCCACGGGGTAGCAGAGCAAGGTCTGGGTGTGGCTGGGAGATGCCTCCAGCAAATGGTGGAGGGCAGCCACCGTGTCCCCCAGCACCTCCTGGGAAACCTGCCCATCCTCACAGCGGAAGGCCTCCATGTTAGCCATGAAGGCCAGCAGGCCCTGGAGCACAAAGACCGGCTGCAGCACCACCTCCAAGAAGGGCTGGACCTGCTCCTGCTCCACAGACGCCTCCAGCACGTGCTTGACCACACGCAGCACGACGTACACCTTGCCAGGACTGAGCCCTGACCTGCCCAGTGCTCTCGCCAGCTGGTAGCCATGGTCCTCCAAGAAGGCCAGGAGCTGCCTGGGACTGTGATTGCAGAGCCTTTCCAAGTCTGCAACGATGTCCTTGTCGCCAGGGTCCTGCCTCCAGCTAGGCCCTGGCTCTGGAGAGAGCCAGGGGGCTTTGCAGGGGGGGTGGGCTGTACCTTCTGCCTGGCACGGCCCAGCACCGCTTCAGCCCTGACATGCTTCTGCAGGATGGTGGTGGGACGGCCAGCAGGGGGTGGCGCGCTCAGCCTGCTGGGAGAAAGGCAGCGGGTGAGTCACAGCTTAGTCCCCCCAACCCCAGCCCAGCCCCAAACACACAGAAGCCGGAGTCACAATGCCACTGCCCTCCACCCTGTTGGAAGTGGGGCAAGAGCAACTCCTCTTTTGTTCTTTTGTTTGTGCTCCAGAAGGAAGATAGAGTCAGGGTCCTCCAGATGGAGAGGCTTGTTTACCTTTTACCTGTGATGCTCTGACTGACTTCAGGGAAGCTTACCTGCCCCTCCTCCTTCCGCCCTTTCCATTCCTTCCTTCTCCGACTCCAGGAGAGAGGAGGCATCCCTTTGTCTCTGCTCTCTCTCCTGGCATGGGGCTAACTCCCACGCCTGGGCATTATGCCTCCAACTTAGCGTTAGTTAGAACTAGGTTTGCCTTCTATCTACTATGTATTTCTATAAATAAAGTAGCTTTTCTTATTTTACTAAGTCTCAAGTCTCCGTGATGCTGATGCAGGGTAAAAGCCTGCTTTCTTAGGTAAACGCACGCACACGCTGGCACATTCACATTTCAACATCTGCTGTTACTCTCTGCTGCTGTTGCAGCTTTAAATTAAGTACACACACAAATTTCACACAGCAACACCCCCCCAATCCGTACTGCTCCAACCACAATAAGTAGGAGTGCTGTTGCTGTGGACAGAGCACCCCTCTTTGGGGCCAGGCATGCCAGGTGGGTGCCCAGAGGAGCCCTAGTCAGCCCTGCCTTCAAATTTCAGCAGAAAAGGACTTCAGGTGAGGCGCCAAAGGGAAGGGCGAGGAGAAGCAATATTGGGGAAAGGGGGGGCCTCCTCAGGGGGGTGAGGGTGGCTCTGCAAGGGATCCTCCGGCTGCTGCGATTTCCCCTGCCCCACCCCAGAATGGAAAGGGCTGTGTGAGATGAGGAGGGGCGATCCTGGCCATTGGGGTGCAAAGGGGGGCTCCAACTCCTCCCTCCATGCCACCCTGGATTTTATAGGGATGGATTCAACTCATTTTCGCTCAGAATGGACCCAGCAAAGTAAGTGACAATGGCTAACTTAAGTTTATCGATTAAAAGTGAGTTGATGCCAACCCTTAGACTCTACTGCCTTTCAGCAGCCCCAGCTGGCTTTGCTGCCAGAACCTACCCCTGGTTGCAAGGAGGATGGCACAGGCAGGCAGCTGGTGAAGGCTCCTCGCTTGCTCTCTTCCAGGGATCCCTGTCCGACAGAGATGCCAGTGGGCAGCAGCTCATTGCCAAAGCATGTTAAGTTTTGTTTCAGAGAAACAGAAACTCAGATGCTTCTCTGAGGATCCTTCTGGGTCCTAATGTTGCCAGCCAGTTCCTGCATCAGGGCTCTTCCTTCCCGGCCCGGGCAGGCAGCCCGTCTGCTAAGCAACCGGCAGGAGGGTTCATGAATGGTCTGTCTGGGGGGTGGGCTGGCTGGGAGGGGGTCAGTGCAGAGATGCAGAAGGGCTCCGGAGTGCCACAAGGCCCTGCACTCGCTGGTGAGTTTCGTTTTCCTTGATTGAGCTCTTCTTAGGAGTCAGCTCAGATATTTCTTCTGCATCATCCCTCTCCAACCTAGTGCCCTCCAGATCCTTTGGACTACAACTCCCATCAGCCCCCGCCGGCCGAGCCATGCCCCCATCAGCTCTGCCGGCTGGGCCGGCCAAAGCATGGGGGGGGGAACCTGGTTAGAGAAGTCTCACCTGCAAGACCACCCAGAGATTTTTTTAAAAATTGCTTTTATTAATGACAAAAGAACTAACACAACGCACGCAGAGAAACATTTCAACGAATATAAAGCATAGCGAAAGAATGCTGCCTGGCAGGGCGCGCACTGACTGCCTTTACGGCCTGCTTCCAGGAGTTCCCAAGACAGTGGACGACAGCAAAGCGCGGGAACAGCCCCCCCCCCAGCATGCAGGGAAATCTACTGACACCCACCCAGCCTAAAACAGCCGGCGAGAGAGTTTCATCTCGACCGGGGGCCTGGCCGCTTGGCTTCCGCCGGGCGGAATGGCGAGCCGGGAGAGCGCTGCGGCGGCGCCCGGGTCCTCCGCGCGGGCTCCCCTTCGGACGGCAGGACGCCGCCGCCGCCGGGGTGGCAGCTACAGGGGGCGCCCTTCGGAGGTCCTTGGGGTAAAACTCTCTTCCGGCCGGTCTCGCTGCCTCCCCGTCCCCTCCCCGGTTCTTCTGCACCCTTTTGAGCGAACCGCCGCGCCCGAGGGAGGGAGCCCGTCGAAGGAGAAGCGCAGCCACTCGCTTCTGCGCGTTTCTTCGAAAGTCAGAAGGAATCCAAAGGAGCGGAGCGGAGCTTTTCCATCTCTGTCGGAAGAAAGGCCGAGCCTCAGTCCAGGGGGAGACCCCGCCGGTCCGGCACAGCAGCCAGACTGGTGGGCCAATGACTTATTTATTAGAGTTGTATCTCGCCCTTCCTCCCAGCAGGAGCCCAGGGCGGCAAACCAAAGCACTAGCAACACACTAAAACATCATAAAAGCAGACTTTTAAAATATATTACATCTTTTTAAAAAATATGTTTTTAACGTTTTTTTTTAAAGGGTTTAAAAACATTTTTCAAACTGTCAAAGGGCTCTTACATTCTGGCCCTAAGGACGTGATTGAATCTTCTAAAGCTCGCTGTGACGAATTTGCCAACCACTTCCAGAATAAAATCTCTTGCATCCGTCAGGACTTAGACTCCACAGTCTGGTCATATTTTATTGGATGAGTTTCAATTGGTGCAGCTTGAGGACGTTGACAAGGTGCTTGGACAGGTGCGTGCAACCACTTCTGTGTTAGATCCTTGCCCCTCTTGGCTAATAAAAGTTAGCAGGGATGGCACTGCCGGCTGGGCCAGGGAAGTGATTAATGCCTCACTATGTGAGGGAGTGGTCCCGAACTGCCTTAAGGCGGCGGTGGTGAGACCACTTTTGAAGAAATCTTCCCTGGACCCAGATAATTTGAATAACTATAGGCTGGTAGCAAATGTGCCATTCCTGGGCAAAGTTCTGGAAAGGGTGGTTGCATCCCAGCTCCAGGCACTCTTGGATGAGACCGATTATCTGGATCCATTTCAATCGGGTTTCAGGCCCGGTTTTGGCACGGAGACGGCCTTGGTCGCCCTGTATGATGACCTTTGTCGGGAGAAAGACAGGGGGAGTGTAACCCTGTTGATTTTCCTTGATCTCTCAGCGGCTTTTGATACCATCGACCATGGCATCCTTCTGGGGAGGCTTGCGGATTTGGGAGTTGGAGGTACTGCTTGGCAGTGGTTCGGCTCGTATCTGGCAGGTCGTCTCCAGAAAGTAGTGCTTGGGGAGCACTACTCAATACCCTGGGCGCTCCAATATGGAGTTCTGCAGGGATCAGTTCTGTCCCCCATGCTCTTTAACATCTATATGAAGCCGCTGGGTGCTGTCATCAGGAGTTTTGGAGTGCGTTCTCATCAGTACGCTGATGATACGCAGCTCTGCTTCTCCTTTACATCTTCTTCAGGTGAGGCCGTCAAGGTGCTAAACCGATGCTTGGCCGCGATAATGGACTGGATGAGAGTGAACAAATTGAAGCTCAATCCAGACAAGACTGAGATGCTGTTAGTAAATGGATCCCCTGACCAGATGGATGTTCGACCTGTTCTGGATGAGGTTACACTCCCCCTGAAGGAGCAGGTGCGCAGCTTGGGAGTCCTTTTGGACCCGTCCTTGTCACTTGAGGCGCAGGTGGCCTTGGTGGCACGGAGTGCTTTTTACCAACTTAGGCTGGTAGCCCAGCTACGCCCATATCTGGACAGGGAACATCTTGCTTCAGTTGTTCATGCTCTGGTAACCTCGAAACTGGACTACTGCAATGCACTATACGTGGGGCTGCCCTTGAAGACGGTTCGGAAACTGCAGCTTATGCAGAATGCAGCGGCCAGATTAATAACTGGGACCAAGCGGTCGGAACATGTGACACCGATTCTGGCCCGCTTGCACTGGCTGCCTATATGTTTCCGGGCTCGATTCAAGGTGCTGGTTTTAACCTATAAAGCCTTACACAGCACAGGCTCGCAATACCTGATGGAACGTCTCTCCCGATATGAACCTACCCGTACACTGCGCTCAACATTGAAGGCCCTCCTCCGGGTGCCTACTCAGAAAGACACCCGGAAGGCGATTACAAGAAAGAGGGCCTTCTCGGTAGCGGCCCCCGAACTATGGAACACCCTTCCTGACGAGGTACGCCTGGCGCCTACATTACTATCTTTTCGGCGCCAGGTGAAAACCTTCCTCTTTACACAGGCGTTTTAGTATTTTTAGTATTTTAATATCTTAGTATTTTGTATTTAATGTTGTAAAGATAGTTATATGTTCATCTTTTTCTAATTACTTTTTGACTTTATTGTTATTATTATTATTATTATTGTATTTAATGGGTTTAATTATGTTAATCTTAGTTTTTGTTGTATGTTTAAATTGTTGATTTGATGACCAGGTGCTTTTTAAATTGAATGTAAAGTGCTTACTTGATGTACACCACCCAGAGAGCTTTGCTATGGGCGGTATAAAAATTGAATTAAATAAAAATAAATAAATAAATTTCAAAAGCCATTCCGACACAGACGCAGACTGGGATTAAGGTCTCCACTGAAAAGGCTTCGCGGCGGCGCCACAAGCTGCACTGGCGCCGAGGAGGCTGGAGACACCCAGCGCTGCCTTCTCGGAGGGGGGCCCTTCCAGGAGAGACGGCAGCCGCTTTCCTTTCAGAACGGCGGAGTCGGAGATCGTGGTCAGCAGAGCGCCGCTCGAGCCCGCCTCCCTTGCTCTGCGACGGGCTCCGTGGAGGCGCCCCGTTCGGGTTCGCGCTCCTAGGAAGTGTTACCGTGCAGCGGAAAATATAACGCAGGCTAAATGAGCACCCCAGTTCCCAGACTGAGCTTGAGCCGCGCAGGACACTCCTAGCGGGAGCGCGCAGCCGGACCTCTGCTTCGCAACGGGGAGCGATGTGATCGTTATCATCTTGTGAGCCGCCTCGAGCACAGGCCGGGCGGGCGACAGGGCGTGCAACGTCCTGCCGCCGCGAGGGCGCAGGTGGCCCGCCTGCCGGGCTCGAGGGAGTCGACTACAACCCCCAGCAAACCCCGCTCTGGGGTGCGCCCTCTGATTGGCGCAGAGCATCCGGGTGCGCGGCCTTGCTCCCGCCCCTCGGGCAACTCCTGGCGGGGATTGGGCGAGGGACCCCGGCACCGGAAGAGAGTCGGCGCGTGGCGGCTGCGGGGAGGCAGGTGAGCGAGGCGCACGGTGGGAAGACCCCCGTGCGGGGACGCAAAGGCGCGAGCCCCCCACGCCCGAACGCGGAGGGGCCTGGCCCGGCCCTCGGGGGTGCGAGCGAGAGATGGTCTGCCTGACCCCCGCTGGGCCCCCGGGAGAGATCCTGCGGGGCGCCGCACTCACGAAAGGCCCCCCCGCGGGTGCCTGATGCTCTCTTAAGGCAGCCCCCTCCCCAGCCCGGTGCCTCCCGCTGCGCACCTACCAGCCCCCCCGCCCGCCGCGCCTGAGCCCGATGAGAGTTGGAGGCCAGAACGTCCGGCTGGGGTGGCTGCTCTCCCCCGTCCCCTCGGTTCCATGCCTGCAGCCGCCGGCTCTGGTGTCGCGGTGCAGCTGTGATGGTCCACCCAGCTGGAGCAACAGCTGGCCGCCAGGCACCCCAGAAGGGCTCCCGTGGGGAGGGGTGCCCTCCGCCTGCCTTTGAAGGAGGCTCGGAGGCTGCAGCCGCTCAGTGGCCTGCTTGGAAGAGCCGAGGCACCGCTAGGCACGTGGCCCTTGAAGAGCCCGGACTTTGGATCGTTCCTCAGGGAGCCCCTGCCCCATATGCCCCCCTTGCCCTGGCTCAGCGGGAGAGGTTTTGTCCTTCACGTCGTTCTTAAAACCTTCCTATTCTCTTTTTTCCACAAAAAAGTGTCATTGGTTATTGTGCATTAAAAAGCAACAGGAAACAAATAAGAAAAATTGTTGCTCATCTCTTTCTTGAGCTGACTGTGCGGTATTTCAGATTTGCTCCTTAGGTTATTGGCCTTCAGGTCAATCCCGACATATGGCAACCTTATGAATCCGTCTTTTGATTGGAGGTTCGCCATTGCCTTCCTCTGAGGCTAGTCCTCCCCAGCTGGCTAGGCCTGCTCAGCTTGCCACAGCTGCACAAGCCAGCCCCTTCCTCGTCCGCAACTGCCAGCTGGGGGGCGACTGGGCTCCTTGGGACTCTGCAGCTTGCCCACGGCTGCACAGGTGGCAGGGCACGTAACCCCTGAGCCACTCACTGTGGGGTGATCTTTAGGTGGCCCTGGACACCCAGGAGACACGAGCGGGGATTTGAACTCGCAGACTCTGGGCTCCCAGCCAGGCTGTCTCCCCCCCGCACTGGGCTTCTAGGATTGTCTTCATGTTTTACATTGTCTTTTTTTTTTAACTGCTCTGTTTGCTGTTTTGAGTGCCGTTTTGTCTGAGGTCAATAATGAAACACTATCCTGAGCAGTTTTGGGGTCTCCTAAAACAGATCCTCTCTGGCACAGAGTGGTAAGCGGCGGTAACACAGCCGAAAGCTCTGCTCACAGCCAGAGTTTGATTCCAACGGAAGGAGGAAGTCGAATCTCCGGTAAAAGGGGTGGAGGTCCACTCAGCCTTCCATCCATCCGTGGTCGGTAAAATGAGTACCCGGCATACGCTGGGGGGTAAAGAAAGGCCGGGGAAGGAACTGGCAATCCCACCCCATATAAACGGTCTGCCTAGTAAACGTTGCAAGACGGCACCCTAAGAGTCGGAAACGACTCGCACTATAAGTGCGGGGACACCTTTACCTTTAAAACAGACTGGCTCATGGGGTGTGCCTTTTCCCTTCTCTCTCTGCAGATCCAGACAGCTCTTCCTCTCTCTGGCTACTCCAGCATGGATGCACAGCAGGCCCAGGAGCTGTTGGGGTTCCTCCGGCCAGAGGCCCGTTTGGACCTGAAAGGCCAGGCCACCCAGTATGTTATGGGGCTAACAGGCAACCCGGAGGGCAGGCAACTGCTGGCCGTGCAGCCGGCCTTTGTGGAAGCCTTGCTGGCCCTGACCAGTGACCTCTCCTTGGCTGTAGCCAAAGATGCCTATCACACCCTCATCAACCTGGCCACAGAGCCAGTTGCCCATGAGACTCTGAAGAAAGGGATCCCCGTCATGCTGAAGCGCCTCCTGGACCCAGGCTTCCCCTTGGCCGACCAGGTCTGCGCTCTCCTCTCCAACCTGTCACGGGAAGAGGCCTCTTCCGGCGACCTCTTGGCGGCCCTGCAGCAGGACGACGTGGGGGGCCTGGTGGCAGTCGTGGAGGCTTTCTGCACTGAAGGGTTCAACGCCAAGGCATCTTTGCACTACCTGGGCCCTTTGCTGTCAAACCTGAGCCAGCTGTCAGAAGCCCGAAACATCCTCTTGGACAGATCCAGGCAGGTACGGGGTGCTGAGGAGGGTTTGGGAGTGAAGAGTTGTGGCAGCTGTGCCGTGGGGTGCCGCAGGGTACCATCTTGTCCCCCTTGCTGTTTAACATCTATATGAAGCCCTTGCGAGCAGTCATCGGGAGATTTGGGGCGCGGTGTCATCAGTATGCTGATGATACCCAGCTCTATTTCTCTGTGACATCTGAATCGGGAGAGGCCGTGCAAGCCCTGGACCGCTGCCTGGACTCGGTGGTAGGCTGGATGAGGGCCAATAAACTGAGTCTGAATCCTAGCAAGACGGAGGCGCTGTGCGTTGGTGGTTCCCGAGTTCAGATAATTGGTCAGTTGCCTGTTTTGGATGGGGAAGTACTCCCTCTGAAAGAGCAGGTCCGTAGTCTGGGGGTGCTCCTGGATCCATCTTTGTCGCTAGAGGCCCAGGTCACCCCAGTGGCTAGGAGTGCCTTTTATTACCTTCGGCTGGTAAGACAGCTGTGGCAGTTTCTGGACCGGGGTAGCCTGACCACTGTTGTCCACGCACCGGTAATCTCCAGGCTGGATTAGTGTAATGCGCTCTATGTGGGGCTGCCCTTGAGGTTGGTCCGGAAGCTGCAGCTGGTGCAAAATGTGGTGGTGAGACTGCTCACTGGGGCAGGGTATTGCCAACATGTCACCCCGCTGCTGAAAGAATTGCACTGGCTACCTGTTAGCTACTGGGCCAAACTCAAGGTTCTAGTTGTGGTGTACAAAGCCCTATATAGCTCGGGACCAGGATACCTGAAAGACCATCTTACCCTTTATATACCCAGTTGATCACTGTGCTCTGCAGGTGAGGGCCTCCTGCAGATACCATCTTATTAGGAGGTTCATTCTGCACAGTATAGGAAATGGACTTTTAGTGTGGTGGCACCTACCCTGTGGAATTCCCTCCCTTTGAATATTAGGCAGGTGCCATCTCTGTTATCTTTTTGGCGCCTTTTGAAGACTTTCCTCTTTCAACAAGGCTTTTAAGTAGAGACCTTGTCCCAGTCTGCGTTTGTGTTGGAATTGCTTTTAAAGATGTTTTTTAACCTTTTTTAAAAGATGTTGTCAAAGTTTTTTAAAAATATATTTTTAAAGTTGTTTTGTTCTAATGTATTTTAAAGTCTGTTTTTATGATGTTTTAAAGTGTTTTTAGTGCTTTTGTTTGCCGTCCTGGGCTCCTACTGGGAAGAAGGGCTGGATATAAATCAAATAATACATAAATAAATAAGAGAGTCTGAGGGTTGGTGTCCCTGTTCATCAGTGGCGGGCCACGTTTTTTCTGCCCAAGGCCGCACTCCCTGGGGGCTCACCTGTGTGTGGTGGTGGTGGTGGGCTGCATGATGGGCAGAGCCAGAGACAAAAGCCTTGTGGATGAACTAATCCAGAATCAATACAGCCCTTGATTTTTGTCATGGCTGCCTCAGATCAGAAAGAAGCCCCACTGGGACTGATGGGGTTAGTCTCAAATAAGTGTAAGAACAGAGCCATACAGTCACAGTTCTGGAAAGCAAGGGCAAGTAACTCCTTTCCAAATTTGGTGTGCTATCCTCAAACGTTTTCCAATTTGTTTGTAAGAGAGCTGGGCAGGGATCTCCTTTCCCCAAGTGTTATCATCAGTAAAAAAAAGTTATTTTTTTTAAAGTAGATTTGTTGTTATCATATAAAAAACATGGATCCTCTTCCAGTTGTGAAGCTACACTGAATGCCTTTTTTGAAGCCAGAAAAACCAAGGAGGAAATGGACAGGAGGGATGGACCTCTGAGAGAAGGGAGAGCTGGGGGCTGCAGGTGGATCATGATGGGGTGGGGTGGGGCGCAAGGAGAGGCCTTTCTTGCAGCACTTGTGTTGCATTCTGACCTCTGTTCAAGTGTATCAATGGGGATCCCTGACAGCGACTGCCCTCCTGCTGATGGGCCTGCGGTGCATGATGGGAGGAAGGCGAGACCCTCCCTTGCTTAGGCCTCCTTCCTCCTCGTCCTGCCAGGTGTGTGGTGCAGAGGTTGCTGCCATTCACGCAATATGCAGGCTCAGCCGTCCGTCGAGGAGGTGTGGTTGGGACACTCCGGAACTGCTGCTTTGACTATGGTGAGTGTGTGTGGGGGGGGGGGTCTCTTTCTCTCCTCTGGCCCAGGGAGTCTTTTTGCTTTTCTTTCGATTGGGGTGTGTGTGTGTCCTTGTGCTGCTGCTTGTCCTAGTTCTGCTTCTGCACTTTCGGCCCCAAGTATGTGATGGCTTCACTTCCTTTGCTGCCGATGTCTGTGGTCTCTTGGGTTGGGGGCTGGGACTGTCCCACCCCAGTGGGGCCTTAGCCCTGATGTTGATGGTCTGCTTTTCCTTCCAGGGTACCACAAATGGCTGCTGAGCGAAGAGGTGGACCTGCTCCCCTTCCTCCTCCTCCCTCTGGCTGGCCCTGAGGAGTTTGCAGAGGAGGAGATGGAAAGTGTGTTGCTTTGGGAAGGCAGTGGGAGGGAGGGAGGGAGGGAGGGATGCAAAGTCTTGCTGGGTGGGGGAAAGAGTCAGCTCTAGAAAGCCTGGGCAGGAGCTCTAGCACGTGGTTCTGTGGCTAGGGACATGCCAGCCCTCGCAGTCCTGTGGCCTCGGTGATGTGGGTCTGAGCAGGAGTTTGGGGTAGTGCAGCCATTTGCCAGTCTCTCTCAGCCTCCGACTCTTGTTCCCAGGGCTGCCCTTGGACCTCCAGTACTTGCCACCGGAGAAGCAGCGGGAGCCCGACCCCGACATCCGCAAAATGCTTCTGGAAGCCCTCATGCTGGTGAGTCCCTCCCCCCAGGGTGGGTGGGGACGGAGTGTGAGCCCCGGCACCCTGACGGAGGGCCTTGCCCCTGCAGCCCACCTGTCCGAATCGCTCTCCTTTTTCCTTTCCATTTTCTCTCCTCGCACTTTAGTTCTTGAAAAGAATGGTTTCTGCCCTGTGCAGCCTTAATTCACGTGGATTGCAGAGTTTCATCTGGGTCCTAGAATTTGGGTTCTCTACCCCACAAGTCTTGGACAGAAAGCCTTTGTGCTTTATTAAACCACATAGTAGCAAGAGCCTTGGAGGAGCTGGCAGGTTTGCCAGAACTGGGGAAGGTCCTTAGTGGCAACGTATCGCCTCACACACGCTGACACACTCGCACACTGCCTGCCACACCTCGGGGGGGGGGTAGGATCATTGATAGGCTCTTAAATATCCACACACGGCTGCTCTGTCGAGCCTCGTCTCCTCCTGGGCCTTTGAGTCTCTCCCTCACGTTGCACCCCTACACACGCTGCGCTTCACTTGCAGAGTCATCTGCTGCTGCTACCACTGTCCCCAGCCAGCTGGTGCTAAGGCAGGATTCATAGGG
Organism: Rhineura floridana; assembly: GCF_030035675.1. Lineage (NCBI taxonomy): Eukaryota > Metazoa > Chordata > Lepidosauria > Squamata > Rhineuridae > Rhineura > Rhineura floridana. Next base: position 322,137,685 of record NC_084480.1, on the reverse strand, counting down.
ACGTTCATAAGATGCCGGGGCCCACTTCACATGGAGGTAGTGTGTGAGGACTCTCACGACAGATGCTCCTCCCTACAATCTAAATGAATAAGTAATCCCTGCACATAGAAAGGAAGCATGTCAGGGAGAAGGGGTTAAAACCTTTTCCCAAGAGATGCTAGTTTTCTGCATGAAGAGACTTTCTGTGCAGAGGAGCTTTTGACACTCGGGAGCCAAGCTGACAAGGCTCAGGGCTCTTGTGAAGGGTTTCCTGGAATGCCAAGCGGCTGCCATCTTGCATAAGGCTGGTGACTGTAGATTCCTGTGTCTCTGCAAGCAGCCTCTTTGTCTCCTACGCACCACCGTTGCTGGGGGTCTGGAAGACACGGAATCGGGCTGACTGTGGCCTAGTCTGTGAACGCCTCCCGTGGCCTCGGCCACCACCTGCCCCCTCCTGAGGCAGCTTATTCCCAGCTCTGGCACAGGCAAGGTGGCAGGCGGCTTTCTGCTCCCGATCAATCTGCCTTCGGAAGCATCTGTCTCCTGCTGTCTCTGGTGAGGCTTGGTTGCCGACTTGCGCCTCTGCTTGCCCTCCTACAACAGTGGCCTTTCTCATTCCCCTTGACAGCTCACAGCCACAAAGCCGGGGCGGCAGCTGGTGCGAGAGAAAGGCACCTACCTCATCCTGCGGGCGCTGCATGTGTGGGAAGCGGACCCAGGTGTCCTGGCCGCCTGCGAAAAGTTGATTCAGGTAAGGAGGGAGGGGGTGGCCCAGGATTGTCCCTTTGGCTCCCTCTGGTCACTCAGACCCCGCCCCCCAGGGGATTGCTGGGAAATCCCAGGTGTGGAAGGATCCCTGAGTGAGCTAGGAGTATTTTTGGTGCTCTGGGTCTGCAAGGTGCTTCAGGAGGGAACAGCCGTGGGCCGTTTGGGGTTCATTTGGAATAGCAGGCAATGTTTATGCCCCCAGGCTTTTAGGAAGGCAGCGACTAAGTTGAGAGGAATAAGACAAGGCGGAGTTTAGCATGTTTGCTTTACAAGAAAAAGTAGATTGATCCAGATGCGTTGAGCTTGGAGAAAAGATTATAGAGAGGGCATAAGAGGTCTTTTTAAACAGGAAGTAGGGGTTGTAAAGCCCCCAAGCAGAAGGTAGCAAGCAACAGGTTTTGCTTGGCAATTGTTGGGGGGCAGGCGGTGATGTTGGGCTGTAAAGTGACTGGGCAGTTACCAAGCCACTGAAAGAAGCTGTGAAGAATCTGAGCACTTGCTTAGAATATATTTGTGCTTTGGGCATCTACCCCTTTTCCCTCCTTTGGAATCCATGACCTTCTGTAATTCTATGGGGTGAGGGGGGCAGGGGAAGCCCTTTTGGCTTGGCTTGGTGTTTAATCCCTTTGCCAGAGAGTGTGCGGCTGGAATGGATGCCGCTTGAGGGTTGGGCGTGATGGTCACTTTCCTCCCCTGAGCAGGTCCTCATTGGGGACGAGCCCCAGGCAGGGATGGAGAACCTACTGGAGGTGGAGATCCCTGCCGCTGTGGAGGAGCAGCTGCAGCGCCTGGATCAGGAGGCGGAAGAGGAGCAGAGCAAGCGCCCGGCGTCCCGCTCAGAAGGGCTGCAGAGATGAGGGACAGAGGATCGAGGCAAGGGAGACCTCAGGGACTGTCTCTCTCTCCCCCCCCCACACTTCTTGCCACTGGAACTGGAACCACCGGGTGGAAAGTGGCCCTGCCCTTTGGGGCAAGGAACCTGTGCTGGGAAGCAGCCAGCCGCTGGCTCTGTCACGGATAACTGGACTGAGCCCCATTCTGGAATGGGATGTGCAGGGGCTGCCCTTGCTCTGCTTGAAGCAGAGTCTGGCTCCTCTTTTCCAGCACTTTGTTCAAGCAGAAGAAGATGCCCTTCCTGGAACTGGGGAACACCAGGCAGATCAGTCTGCTACCACCTACAGAAACGGAAAGATGGGCTGGTAGCCCCACAGACTCCGCTGCCCTCCACAAACGTTTTTGCCAGCACAGAAAGGCCCAGTTCGTATGTACAGTTTGCCTCTTGAGATTCTCGCCTTTCTACAGGAGGACAGCCCTGTGTATCTGGCAACTTCAGGCTGGCTATAGGGTGCCTGTCCCCACTGAGGCTCTTCAGCTTCTTCAAGTTACAGAACCTACAGCGCTGCAGCTGTGGGAATGTGCTATACTCCCTCCCCTTCCACCCCCAAAAGGTGTGTTCCATATCAACTGTGTGGGGGCTGATTTTCAGCAACGGGCCCTTTCCAGAATGTTCTAATCTGTGGCCGGAAAGGAGGGGGCTATTTCTGGCTACTTGGTTGGTCTGTTGGTAACGAGGGATGCAGCCCTTAGCCCAGGAAGCATGCCTCTGCTGAGCAGTGCAAGCAGGAAAGAGCACTGTTGCACTCAGGTCTTGTTTTCGGGCTTCCCATTGGGGCATCTGGTTGGCCACCGTGAGAAGAGGGTGCTGGACTAGGGGGCTCCCTTTGGCCTCTTGGGTTGCAAGACACCTTCCCAGTCCTCTGCCTGTTCCTTCCGGCTTTTCCCTCTGGAATAGAGCCTTTGGCCCTTTCACCCTATGACTCTGCTCTGAGCTGAAATTGCAGGGAACCTGGTGCCTGGAGGGAGGAATTCTAGAGACGGGTTGATCCAGACACATGCAGAGGCTTAAGGGTGGACAAAGGCTGGGATACCATTGGGGGAGTGGAGAGACAGCAAGCCTGGCTTTCTTTCTTTTTGTTTCCTATAAGTTGTATGAGGCTCTTGGTGTGGCTCTGAAAATAGTTGGGAATCCCTGGCAGCAGAATATTGGTCCTTTGGAAACTTTTTGGGGGATGTCAAATTGATGGGGGAGAGGGAGTGACCTTCAGATGACAGGCATTCTTGATTAGATAGAATGAAGAGGGAGGAGCTAGAATTATTGACACTACCACAGACGGGTTGGCAACCTCCAGGCAGAAGGCCAAGAGAACTCCTAGGCTGAGCCTGGCTGCAGCTGGATCAGGCCGAGGGGCCCCCACCCAGTCCAGCATTGTGTGTCCACAAGGGCCAGCCAGGTGCCTCTTCTGGGAAGCCTGCAAGCAGGACCTCGGCACAGCAGCACTCTCCCCTCCTGTGGTTGCCAGCGACTGGCATTCACAACCATACTGCCTTCTGACTGGAAGTAAAACATGTCCATCATGGTTGGTAGCCAGAGGTAGCCTTCTAATCCTTATTTTAAGCCATCCAAGGTGGTTGCCGTCACTGCCTCTTGTGAGAGCAAATTCCCTAGCTTACCTGTGTGTGAAGTTAACCTATGCGTTGTGTGGAGAAGGACTTCCTTTTGTTGGTCCTCAGCCTTCACCTTCATCGGATGGAGAGAAACTCGTTTTCTAAGAAGGCACTCTTGGCCTGCTGGCATTGCTGCAGTGCCTGAGGGAGCCGTTTCCTTCCTGCCCTCCTCGTGAGCTCCCGCTTGGGGCCACTCGTGGGCCTCTGTAGGGAAAGGGTTGGTGGACTGGTCGGCCCTTTGGCTTGTTCCAAGAGTGCTCTCTTACATCTCAGGAGGTGGGTGGGTGGATAGGGAAGAAAGAAAGTCAGTCCTAGCAGGCGAAGGGAGTTGGGGCTCTGTAGGAGGGGTGCCAAAGAAGGATTGTTGCAGCATCGGGGACTTTACAGGGGCTGTATCAGGGGAGAGGCCAAGGCCTTGGGGAAGTGGGCTTAGAGGACCAGAGCAGTTGCGTCCCCGTTGTTTATCTGGCTGGTTGAAATGCAGAAAACTTATGACATTGAGGGCCAAAGTAGAGGAGACGTTAGTTGTGTGAATGCAGTTAAGTGTTATGCTAGGTAGGACGATTAACTCTCTCTTCTGCCAAGCTCCAGGAAAAAAGGCTTCTCTCTCCAAAGCTGCTGTTTGTATTTCAGGGAAAGCTTCCATGTGATCAGGTCATTCTGCAAAAGGTTGTTTGGGACCAGTTGCTTGAAGTGACTCTGCAGAGCCCAGCCTGCAGCAGGGGGAGGGTGCGTGTAGAGGGGATCTGTTTTAAGATGTGCATTAAGAATGGCCTGAATCAACTGCAAGAATATCTGGGCTGTACAAGTGGTACTCAAGAAGAGCAAATTGTAAACTTAAAAAAGCCTAAATGGGACACTGCAGAAAAAGGAGTCACTAATTGAGACGTAGGGCCCCCAGCATGGGTCAGAAATACTCTGCTAAACATGGACCAGCATCTGAATGCTCTGTGGGAGGAGATAAGCGGTTGTGGAAACGTTTCAGCAGCAGCAGCAGCAGCTTTGGATCAACTGCACGCCGGAAGCAAGACCAGCACTTTCGTGGCGGGGTGGGGTGGAGAATGACATGACCCACTCCCCTTTTAGAAGAGATGTTACAATAAAGGATTCAGAAGGCATGAGATGTATATTCTTCCCGGGTAAAAAGGCTGCCCCCAGGGAGGTGGGTTTTAGGAACTACATGGGGCAATACATACAGGTTTTAGAAAGGAACCTTTAGGGCAGAGAACTTGCTGGGCAATGGAACAGTTTCCCTGGAGAGCTGGCAGTCGGAGGGTGCTTAGAGGAGGTTGGGGAAGTTGCCATTCTGTGGGGTTCCCTGGGTTGGTTGCAGGGGGAGAGGTGGCTTAGCCCAGCAGCCACAATTGCAGCAGAAACAGAAGGTGTCAAACAGGCACGCAGAGCAATGATACACTGATGTATATAGAGAAACAGCGGACAACCGCATGGGTAGAAGCTGGGCAGGCAGAGCAACGGCACTTGGTCAGCAATGGCTCAGCCGCCTCCCCCCCGCGACGGGGCCGGCCCCTCCTCAGTTCCACAGCAGCAGGTGCGTGCCAGAGAGCAGCCCCAGGCAGCGCACCCATTTGAGCAGGCAAGCAGCCCGGTGGGACTCTGAATAATATTTAATAGCGCTCACTGCATCCTGTCCTCGGCCACTGTGTGTCCACGGGGTCAGGCCCCCCCTTCTGAGCCACGTGAGTTTGAGATGGGGCGTGGGGGTGGCTGGCGGGTCACGGGCACGGAGTCATAGTGTAGAGGGAGTGCACTTGCTTGGAGAGGCTGGACGAGCCGCTGCCCAGGGCTGCCGCCCGGGCCGGGACCTTTTCCCCGAGCCGCTTGCTGGCCACGTAGGCGCTGGTGGAGAAGCCGGAGCCGGGCTTGCGGAAGTTGGGCAGGTGGTGGAAGGGCTGCAGGGTAGTCAGCAGGCTGGGGCGGTACAAGGAGAGTCGCGGGGGCCGCTCTGTCTTCCGAGGGGACGGGAGTTGGAGGATGCAGTTGGTGGCCGTCACCTCGGGGCTCTTCTTTTCCGTGGCCTTGGTGGCCCTGCTGGGGAAAGCCCCTGTGGCAGAGGCTGCGCGGGGCGTGGGCAGCGCTTTACCCTCCTTGGCAGGCGCTTCGGGAGTCTTGGCTGTGCTCTCCAGGCCGGGGAGTTGCGAAGTGGCGCTTCCGCTTTCGGCTGCAAAGGGGTAAGAGAGGTTAGGCTCTTGCAGAGCCTGTCCCAAGGACAGAGCAAGCTGAAGTGCCTGGTGATGGGGCACGGTTGCCCGAAGACTGCCAGGCAGAGGGCCAGCTCGCAACTTGGTCCTGTGGAAACACTGAGGCACGACGTTTCCTCTTACAAAAGTCACCCCCGCGCCCAGGGTAATCTTTTGCCCCAGATGTGTGCAGCAGGGAAGAAACCAAACTGGTGGGTCCGGGGAAATTACCCAGGGTGGGAGTGACTGAAGACTGACGTCAGCCTTTATGCTTTACAAGGTATAGTACTTTCTCACACACACACTGAGTTTAATCTGTGAGTGTGAAGAGTTCCTCAAGGACTGGCCTTTTGGGATGAACCGATCTGCTCTTCCTCTCACTCGTGGAGAAGGCTGGCAGAAGCTGGGGGAAGTGATCATAATAAAGGGCTTTCCGACGTCACTCAAATACCAGTGAGCCTCACTTCTTCCTCACCCACTCCCTGCCACTGTGTATCTGTTTTGAGTTGTCGGCCTCACTCTTGGCTGTAGTCCAAAATGAATGGGAAGGAGGACTGCAGGAGAGGACCCGCCATTAGGTCGGGAAGGGAGGCGTTTGCCTGTTACTCTCTGACACGGGCGATAGATGCAAAAGGGGCTTGGTCCTTTGGCAGTTCACTCTAGCTGGAGGCAGGTTCAGGGCTCAGTCTGCCTCCTGGCCTAATAAAGGTGCACAGGACCGGACAATCTCCCACCTCCCCCAGGACTGGCCTGCTGTATCTTCCTGATTGGGAATAACTGGCCTGGATAGTGGAGGTTTGCTGGGAGCAGAGAGCAGCTATCCAGGCAGGCCGAGGCTGGCTTGGGCTTGCAATGGGGCGCCCTGCCTCCCTGGATGGTGTGGGTGGGTTTGCCTGTCCTTGCCTGCTTCCCTTCTTTATTTCTTTAATGTATATCTCACCCTTCCTCCCAGAAGGAGCGGGGGAGGGGGCTGCTCCCAACAGGGGAATCGGGAGGGGGGATCTAGGGGAGGCCTTGTTCCACTCTACCTTGTGCCACTTGTGGTTTTTCTTGGCTCATGTTGCACTCTGGATGGACTCCCATAGAGCTCATCACCCGGTGGAAGATGGCTGACGTGGCAGGCAACATCCATCGGTGCGTGGCCACCTGCTGCAGGCCGAGCCGGGCTGCTGGCTTCAGCTGGAGCAAGCCCTCAATGAGGTTCTGACACTCTGGAGCAGGGAGAAAAGCAGGTGAGACCAAAAGCAGCCTCGGACTCCTTGCCCAAGCAGGCAAAGGCAAATGGCTGCCCCACAAAAAGTGCATCCTGGACTACTGCAGTGGGCACCCCATCCAAAGGCTCCCCTTTGCCCCTGGTGGGTGCTGAGCAACAGATGCCCCTGTGCCAAGGTGGCGGTGGAAAGGAGCAGATCCCCCAACTGCTGCTCTTTGCCAAATGCTGCTGTATTTGGCATTGTCCTTGACCCTGGGGTCAAGGGTGTGATGGCCACAATGCTGTTCCTCCTCCTCCTGCCCACCAGCACTCTCTGAAATTCTGCAAATGCTGATGTACAGGAGATTCTGCAAATGTTTGGATTGCAGAATGTCCTCAGGGCCCTAGTTCTCTTTGTACAGAAATGCAACTCTATTGGCCGCCTACTGGCCTTTTCCTCTTCTTGGGAGCTGGGACTGCAGATCTGGCACAGCTGATATTCCCCACCCCTCTCCCTTGGACCCTTGGAGGCAGAGCTATGTGTTGCCCCCACTGTACCTGGAGAGATGGGCTGCCGGAAGGCCAGGCCCTGCTTGATCACGTGGATCATCTTATGTGGCTGGCGCTCCTTGAAGGGGAGCTTCCCTGTCACCATGGCGTAGAGGATCACCCCACTGTATGAAGGAGGAAAGGGGACAGCCGGGGCTAGCTGACACAGGACAAGGAGCTTCCTCCCTTTTCCAGGTGCCCAGAGCATCCCCTAAGTGCTCCCTGGCCTTGCGTGTGCTTAGGGATTGGGGACGCTGCCTCTACAGAGCCAGACCAAATTGGTCCATCTAGCTTAGTATGGTCTACACCGAGTGGTAGCACCTCTCCAGGATTTCAGGCAGGGATTTCTACCAGCCCTACCTGGGGGTTGAATTTGGGGCCTTCTGCATGCAAAGCAAACGCTCTATGACTGCCACGTCTCTTCCCCCCACCTCTCACTGTGACTTTACACACGCACCCACTAATTGTACTCACAGGCTCCATAGGTCAGCCAGCTCCCCATTGTACTTCTTGCTCATGAGGATCTCGGGGGCAGTGTAGGCCACGGAGCCACAGAACGTGCTCATTAGGGAGTTCTTCAGGGAATAGCGATTGGCAAATCCAAAATCTGCAACGTGGTCCCAGTCAGGTCAAGGCAGCGAAGAAGCCCCACCCCGCATCTACAGTCTGGCACACCTGGTGCATTCCAGATGCTTCAGACTACAACTCCAACAGCCCCTGGGGGGCACCAGGTGGGTATCGAGGTGTAAGAGATGTGTCCTTCAGCTTCATCATCCCTGCCCAAGTTTCCCAGCTGGTCATATTGCTTTGGGAATTGGGGCTCACAGTGTAAGCAACAACAAAAAGGATCAACAACTGCTGGGGAGCGGGGGGAGGGTACAGGACGCAGAAGCCCACACTAAAAAGACACTGCGGCTAGGCCTGCTGTTCCCAGCCTCTTTCAACAATCTTTCAGCATAACCTTGTGTTATGGTGCCGAAATGGGGGAAATTGCTGTTGTATTTAGTTGGGAAAGTATATTTTAATGTTACTAATAAAAACAATGTATTTAGCTGGAGTATACCATGAGATCCTCTAGAAGTGCCTGAGTTGCTTTGAACCATGTGCTAACTTGACATAAAGAAATGATGAAAAAACTCACCAGTCAGCTTAATGAAGCCACGTTCATCCAGTAAAATGTTCTCACATTTCAAATCTCTGAGGAACAAAAACAGCAAAGTAGCCTCAACGGACTGTAAACCATCCCCCTCCCTGCTTATGCAGATGCACCAAGCACTACATGTGCGCATGCATATGTGAAAACAGTGGAAAGCACTAGTTGGTGTCTTGGTGTTTGATGACTTGTTCATAAGGACCACAGGAGCATGCAAGTGGATTCTGCTGCAAGGACTCAAAACCCTACACATGGAATAAATTACACAAATTTGCATCAATTTTCTTTGGTCACAGAATAATTCACTTTTAACTGCTACGTTTCGGGTTTTGCAGTGATCTTGGTGTACTGGAGCGCTGTTTATGGAAGGTGAGGCAGTGCATCAGCCAGAGGAGCACACAGCTGCTTATGGAAGTTCCCATCACCACTCCTGGGACCTGCACGCAAGAGCATTTTGAAGCATTCGGTGTGCCTCGCCTACAAGTTTTAGTCTTCTGCCAGAGGCGGAAAAGCCAAAAGAACAATTAATTGACATACTATCTCAGGCAATGAGTTGTGCTTGTATAGAATTTCAGGCCTCTTTAATGCCTATTAGTATCCGGAGTCCTCCTAGCACCTTAATATTGTAAAAATGAATGCCAGCTTTAAAACACTCGAAGGAATGAGTTGTATCCTGCAAAGTGCAGAGAACTACAGCATCCTTATATGATATTAAACAATCTGCTTATAAATAATTAATTGGTGAGTATGAGGGTGGAACCAGGACGTCACGCAAAATGCCTTCAAATTAATATTTGTGTGTCCTAGGATGCGTTTGTGGAAGACCGTAAAGTGGGGGTGGGGAACCACATTTCTGAGGACCAAATCGCTCTCTCTGTGCCCTCGGGACTCTCTTTAGACCACATTTTCTCCTTTGGCAACACTCACGTCTGCTGAAGTGCTTTTGCCTGGCAAGAATGTGTCCTTCAACGGTGATAATGCCTCTTGCTTGCATGCATAGAGGGTGGGAAGATGGGGTGGTGGTGTAGAAACACCTGACATTCACATGGCCAGAATATATCCTGCTTTCCAAAGGTAAGAGTCACACCGGTTGCTCTGCCCACTTTCTGTCTCTGTGTCTGCCCATTTTAGTGCCATAGCCCCACCAACCACTGGCAAGAGACCCCCAGAAGGCTCCCCATTATGGAATGGGGTCCTTGGAATAAATGTCCTCCCCAGGAAGGCCTGCTGGGTGCCAACCTTGTCATCGTTTCAGCGAAAGGCAAAGATGTTCTCAGAAACACGGGAAGTGGCTTTATGCTGAGTCTGTTTGTTCCGTCCAGTTATGTATTGTCCACAATACACTAACTGGCCACAATGGCTCTCCAGGGTTTCAGACAAGGGTCTCTCTGCCCTACCTGGAGAGGCCGGGACTGAGCCTGGCACCTTTTGCATGCAAAGCAGATGCTCCACTGCTGAGCTGCTTTGGCCCTTCAACGCCCTTTTGTTTTCGTGGGCATTTGGGCAGCACCAGTGGCATGATATTACACTATTTTTCTTATGTTTTAGGTGATTTTTTCTTATGTTTTAGGCCCCTAACCTAAAAAGGTTGCCCACTCTGTCCCATCGTCCTGAGCAAAGCAAAGCTTGTCCTTGCTTCTGTCACCCTCAGGGCTCTCTTCCCCTTCCCAAGAGGGAATCTGGTGCAGGCCCAGCAGGCTGTCTGCCTCTGCTTCTAGAGGGGTTCCTGGCTCCAGAGGCTATCCTGCTGTGCCCCCCCCCGGGCTACTTCCTCCCTGCCTCCCTCCCTGCCCAGCCCTCTTCCTCACCTGTGCACAATGCCGACATTGTGACAGTGTGCCACAGCACTGACAATCTGACGGAAAAGCCTCCGTGCCTCCTCTTCCTCCAGCCCAGGAAACTCCCTCCTGTCAGATGTGGCGTTGATGTGCTCCAGTAGATCCCCACGGGAGGCAAGCTCCAGGACCAAGTAAGTGCGCTTGCTGTTCCGGTACATCTCATAGAGCTGGATCTGCAGGGGAGCCCAGCGCTTGTCAAAAGGGGAGCCAGATGGATGACCCCACTCCCCAACCCCCACCCCACTCCAAGCTGGTTGAATCTTGAAGAGTAGATCCCCTCTATCAGTCACCAGGAGAGCTCAGGGGCACAGGGGTTTTTCTCCCTCCCTACAGGGCCATCCAATGAAGCTGAATGCTGGGAGATTCAGGACAGACAAAAGGAAGTCCTTCTTCACACAGTGCAGAGTTAAACTAGGGAATGTGCTCCCACAAGAGGGCAGTGATGGCCACCAACTTGGAGGTCTTTCAAAGAGGATTAGACAAATTCATGGAGGAGGAGACGGCTAGGGTTCTCACTGGCTACTAGCTATGATGGTTACATCCACCTCCACTGTTGGAGACAGTATGTCTCTGTATACCAGTTTCTGGGGATCACAAGTGGGAAGAGGGCTCTTTACTGTTTAATTTATTTATTAGATTTACATCCCGCCCTTCCTCCCAGCAGGAGCCCAGGGCAGCAAACAAAAGCACTACAAACACTCCGAAACGTCATAAAAACAGACTTTAAAATATATTACAATAAAACATCCTTTAAAATACGTATATTAAAACAAAACATCTTTTAAAACTTTTTTAAAAAGCTTTAAAATCATATTTTTTTTAGAAAAAGCTTTAAAACATTAAAAAGCAATTCCAACACAAACTGGGATAAGGTCTGTACTGAAAAGGCCTGTTGAAAGAGGAAGGTCTTCAGTAGGTGCCAAAAAGATAACAGATAAACTCTTGTTTTGCTTAAAGGCAAAGTCTCTTCTGAGAAATCTGGTTGGGCATTGTGAGAACAGGATGCTGGACTAGGTGGCCTTTTGGACTGATCCAGCAGCCCGGCTCTTCTGATGTTCTTAATAATTGACTTTGTGGCTCCAAAATGGATTGGATGGCCTCAAAGCACAATATTCTGCATGGACACAGTGGATGCTAACTAAGACCAGTTCCGCAAGCACTCTGGGTTGCACAGTGGAAGTTCCCCTCCCTCTCCCCATTTGCCCCCCATGCACTCCCTAAATCTGCTCTGGACTGTTGGGGGAAAGACCAGTACATATTGGGGGCATACAGGGGGCATGAGGAGAGGCGAGGGAGAAGAAATTCCATTGCACAAACAAAAGTGCTTGCTCTAGCAGAACTACTCTCTAGTTGGATCCCATTGTTCCTTGGACGCACTCTTCATTGACTTGAGCACAAAACACATGTGCAAGATGTGGATGGCACTTTTAAATAGCTGCATCCCTACAGACTGTGGCCGTCAGGAGAGGATCCTGCTGTCACATACATTGTGGGAAAAAGCAGCTGCTTCAATGGGTGTGTGGTCTTTGCCGTTGACAGCAGTGCTGATGCATATCCAGGATGCCCACAGGAAGCTTGTCATGAAAAAGATTTTTAATTGTTTTTAAAATATGTGTTTTAAATTGTATATTTGTTTTAATGTTTTTGATGGCTGTAAACCGCCCAGAGAGCTTCAGCTATGGGGCAGCATACAAGTGCAATAATAATAATAATAATAATAATAATATAATAAATAATAAAACTGAGCAAGGGCTGCCCCACAGCAATCGCTGTCCTGTGTGCATAATTAGAGTGTGGAGCAAAATCCAAAGTATTGCATTGGAAGTCAAATTCGTGAAAAATTCTTCCAACTCCTATTGTTCTTTAAGAAGCCAGTCTCTCAGGGAGTTCTTTCAATTAAGAATTTTCTGCAGTCCTATACACTTATCTGAGAGGAAATCTCATTGGAAATGATGAGACTTCTGTCTTAGACATGGGCTCTAAAGGTAGTTTCAGCCTCCCTTCTTTCTACTGGAGAGCCCTTGCTTTCCTAAAATCCCTTGCTTATAGCTATGGCTTCTAGTCTGGGGTCAAGTTATCTTTTAACCCCTTGTTGCTGAACCCAGCCAAGCTACTGTCAGCTTTATGTCCCTGGCTGCTGCCCAGGCCTCCACCAGATTAGAATTTGCCTGCCTAATCCCCTTTCTAACCAAATTATTTCTCGGCCTGCAGAGGCTGCATCTGGATTACAGGCTGTCCTTCATCCCTGGCCCAGACAAGAGGGAGAGGTCAGGCACGGGAGGAAGTCTGTGCTTTTTAGGGCCAGAACAGGCCACAGAGACTCACCACATTTAGGTGCTTGTAGGTAACATTGAGGGAGTAGATTTCTCTTGGGAGGAACTTTTTGGTATATTCTACAGGTGCTTCTGCAGTTGAGATGATTTTTATAGCAACCTAGGAGATGAGAAAATGAAAGTGAACGTGGAGCACCCACCTGCTACTTAGCATGATGGGAAACATAGCTGGTGAGGACATGGGTAGGAGAGCCCAGCAATTCTGGGCTCCATGGCTATGAAATATGGAAGCTGAGTAAGTTTGCAGATTTTTGCTTATTTGGCATAATATAGGCTGCTTATTACTCATCGTGGGCAGTGGCAATGAACTACAACTCCCATCAGACCCAGCAAGCAAGGAAAATGGCCACGGATGATGGGAGTTGTGCGTCAGCAACATATGGAAGGCCAAAGATTTCTCACACCTGTCCTGGATGCACAGGGCTACAGCTAGTCCTGATCGCAGTCCACACTAGCTGAAAAATCTAATACAGCATTCCCCATCTTGGTTGTAGACTACAACGTCCATCGTCCCCAGCCAGCACAGCAGGTGTTGAGTGGGTGGCAGGCTGGCTTAACCACCCGTGAAGGGTTCCACTGAAGTGGATGGACTGCCTTCAAGTCGATGCTCACTCAAGGCGACCCTATGAATAGGGATTTCATGGTAAACGGTATTCAGAGGGAGTTCACCATTGCCTCCCTCTGAAGCTAGTCCTCCCCGGCTGACTAGGGCCTGCTCAGCTTGCCACAGCTGCACAAGTCAGCCCCTTCCTGTCTGCAACTGCCAACTGGGGGGCAACTGGGCTCCTTGGGACTATGCAGCTTGCCCACAGCTGCACAGGTGGCAGGGCACGTCACCCCTGAGCAGAGCTTGGAAAAGTTACTTTTTTGAACTACAACTCCCATCAGCCCAATCCAGTGGCGATGCTGGCTGGGGCTGATGGGAGTTGTAGTTCAAAAAAATAACTTTTCCAAGCTGGGCCCCTGAGCCACTCCCTGTGGGTGTGATCTTTAGCTGGCCCTTTACACCTAGGAGACACGAGCGGGGATTTTAACTCACAGACTCTCTTTCTGGAAGGTAATCTTTACTTGCAATAGTTTTGAGAAGCTGGAGGAGAAAGAGAGTGGCAGAATCCAGTTTTAGACTTGGACTAAATTTAAAGAGCCAGAAATGGAAAAGAAGATTGTAATTGTTTGGCAGGGAGGCTTGTTAGATCAAGAGAGAGCATTTAAAAGAAATCAGAGGAAAGTGCAAAGTAAGTAAGTGTGAATGAAGTTTTTGAAGTTTGCATACAGATGCTTTATGGGAGGGACCATGATTTCATGACAAAACAGAGCACGTGCTTTTCGAGTAGGAGTTTGGTCCTAGCTTGAACCTCAGGCATCTCCAGTTAAAGGGGTGACAGGAAAGATTTCTGCTTAAGACCAGAGATGGGGAACCTGTGTCGGCCTGCCCAATGTTGTTGGATCCCAGCTCCTGCCACCTCTGTCTACTGGCCATGCGGGCCACTGGGAGTTGGAGTCTAGCAGCATCTGCAGGGCCATCACAGGTTCCCCATGCCTGGGCTCGAAGGATGAAGAGTCTGGTCTGTTAGAAGGCAGCTTTGTTCGTAGGGCATGAAGAATCTTGCCCTTGGCTGTGGTGCTTAAGGTCAAGCAATGAAAATTGCATAGAGACAAGACAGGGCAAGAGAGGACAAAATGAATATCTAAGCTGTAAGAAGCAGATAAAGAGGGGCTTTCCCACATCCATGCAGAAATTTGTCTGTGACTAGGACAATGTTGAAAATTGGATCACAGTTGGATTCTTGAGGAAGGTGAAAGTATTGAGAGGGTGAAAGTGTGTGGGGAAGGCAGGCTGGTGGCTGAAGATTGCTCCTGTCCATACATGGCAGCTGCAGGAGCGGCTCCTCCGCTACCTGCAGTCTGCGAAGGTGCAGGGTGGGGAAGTGCAGCAGCACCACCCAGGTCCCCTGCAGGGCTGGCCAAGGCTGGCCAGCACAACACACACGCCCAAATACTGTTTTGTCTAGATTTGGCCAGGCTTCTGGCATTGGTGAGCTGAGTGTTGCCCTCCTGTTCCCCCTGGGATGTTGAAGGAGATCAAGAGGGTCCCCAGAAATATTTTTTTTGGGGGGGGAAGGTCTATGCATTGTTACTGCTGGTCATTGGCAACCCACTCTACCTCCCATTACATTTACAATGCCGGGGGGGAGGAATCTCCCCCTCCGCACTTATCCTTGGAGGAAATCCCAGGGCTCAATTCTGAGGGTTCTACTTCCAAAACGTGACTTGACCCCTTCCACCATAACTCTGAACCCTGTGTGAGATCTGGGCAGCTGGGAGGGAAGCAGGCTGATGGTTTGGCTGGCAGGGAAGCCTTCTGATCAACCAACTGCTCAGACAGAGGGGCCAGGATTGAGGCGGCACTGAATTGAGAGACTAGACAAGATAGGAAGCTCCCCTAGACCGAGCCAGAACGTTCCTCCAGTGTCTTCTCTGGCTGCTCCTACAAGGTTTCAAGGCAGACTGAGAGGCCTTTTGCAGATGCTCTCCTGAGGCATATTCAAGTGGAGATGCTGGGCACTGACTCTGGGCCCTCGCACTTCTGAATATGTGTTTTTATTTCTTGGTTATATTTGTTAGACACCTCATAAACTAAGTTGTCTGAATGCCACACAAAATCAATTAAAAACATCATAATACAATCAAAATCCACAATGAATCTTAAAAATCCAAATAGAAAAAAACCCCAACTCAATAAAATACAAGATAATGGGCAGGAATCTGTAACAGTATAGAAGGGCAGATGGGACCCACTGGCTCCTCAAGTCGTCTGAGCTTTCTAGACAGAGCGCTGCAGCCACTTCTCTGGCCACTTGTGCTGGCGTCACTGAAGAGTGACAAAGTGCAAGCTAGCAACTTCCTCTGCCTGCAAGCTGCCCTGTTCAAGTCCAACCACCCTTTCCTTGTGATCTGAACATAGATCAGTAGTTGTAAGGTACAAGTTTACCCAGGACAGGGGCAAAATATTTCATACCATGTCAGATACATCATATGTGAACAGGGGGTCCATTACTACTCCCCTGCTACTGCATAATATCTGTTTGATGCTGTCAATGCATCAGGTGCTCTATGGAACGTAGAAGTGTCCTGGTTCCTGTGCAGAAGGCAGGAAAGGAAATGGTTGGGGTGAGGAAATGTCAGGTTACAATCAAGGGGAAGGTAAAGTGGATATCAGGTGGTTGAAAAACATTTTGTTAAAGGAAGCCATTCCTGAGACGATGCCTGTAGGAGGGCAGAGAGATGATGCTGAAATAACAAAGATAACTGGCTTATAATGAACTCTATCCATGTTAAGCCAGCAACAGCCAAGGCAGAGAGAGCTGTGCAGCAGGTGGGCTTGTGAAAAACAGGAGAGGTGCAAAGCCCTGGAGTCATGGCCACAGAGAGGGGCTCTACTGCAGACTTTGGCCAGTACCGATGCCATGAGTTGTTTAATGGAGCACCTGCTCAGTTTGAGTGGGACAGGGTCATCCAGTTCCTTTCAGACTCTATAACAAACACAGATGACATGAATGAGACACACACATTATGATTATGGAGCGTGTGGTCTGTGTCACACACTGCACTAATGCTTATGTTGTAGGAAGTCTGGCAAGCATGCATCAGTCATAATGGACAGTTCCACAGCAGAGCCTGAAAGTGCCCCCTTCCTGGGAAGATTGTGAACAGCAAACTCGTGGCATGTCATATTCTGGGAAAGACCTGTTCCACCCTCCCAACTTGGGCGGGTGTGAATAGAGCCCCTACCCTGTTCTTGGCGGTCACTGATTCATAGGGTCGCCATAAGTCGTGGTCGACTTGAAGGCACATAACAACAACCCTGTTCTTGTGCTCACCATGGAGTGGCGCTTGCTCCTGAGGTCTGAGGCCAGCTTGTAGTTCTGCATCATTTTTTCTTGGGTGGCGTAACCCAGGTAGACTTTAGAGAAAGCTCCTGAGCCTATCTTCTTGGAAGAGAGGAGGTAGCCATTCTCCTTGCTTTCTCGAACCTGCTCTAGGAATGTCCTCCTGTCGGCCTCACGCTTGGAAAAGCTCTTCATGGCACTTGGCGCTCTTCAGGGAGGGCCCAGTTGGTTGGGGCAGGCAAAGGAGCACCAACTGCACCAGGCCTGGGGAAACTCCAAAGGAACCAGAGTCCAGGGAAACACATCAGCTCTACAAGGAGGGGAAAGCCCAAAGCTGTGGCCTCTCTCTTAGCACGGCACCTTTCTCATCTTTTGGTTTGGCTGCCACTGGCCAAGCACAGGGAATGGCAAGACCAGAGGTTCCTTGTTGCTCTTCAGATGGAGGAGTTTCCACAGTGACGGGGGATGGAACAAGCATTCCAGAGGCAGAGTTCTAGAACTGAAGTGTAACAAGCAGTTTTAGAACTTCGGGCCTTGGGGAAGGGGCCAGGCACTGCCCTGGATTGCTCCCACTACTATCCCTGTGGTCAGCTGCAGCCACAGCAAGAGGATGGTGAAGGAAGCCCCTCCCAACAGTGCTTGATAACGCACAAAGCTACTTCTCAGGTGGAGCACCACAGAAGCCAGGTGAGCAATGAGAAGTGTGCAAAGCATGCTGCTGAGGTGATGGTTTGAATCATAGAGCCATAGAATTGTAGAGTTGGAAGGGACCTATAAGGCCATAGGGTCCAACCCCTTGCTCAATGCTGGAATCGAAATTAAAGCATCCCCAACAGGTGACTGTCCAGCTGCCTCTTGAATGCCTGCAGGGTTGGAGAGCCCACCACCTCCCTAGGTCATTGCTTCCATTGTCGTACCACCCTAACAGGAAGTTTTTCCTGAGGTTCAGCCGAAATCTGGCTTCCTGAAACTTCAGCCCATTATTCCATGTCCTGCACTCTAGGATGACTGAGAAAAGATCCCGGCCCTCCTCTGTGTGGCAACCTTTCATGTACTTGAAGAGTGCTATCCTGCCTCCCCTCAGTCTTCTCTTCTCCAGGCTAAACATGCCCAGTTCTTTCAGTCTCTCCTCATAGGGCTTTGTTTCCAGTTCCCTGATCGTCTTTGTTGCCCTCCTCTGAACCTGTTCCAGTTTGTCTGCATTTTTCTTAAAGTGTGGTGTCTAGAACCAGATGCAGTACTCAAGATAAAGCCTAACCAGTGTGTAATAGAGGGGAACCAATACTTCATATGATTTGGAAACTATACTGTTAATGTAGCCTAAAATAGCATTTGCCTTTTTTGCAGCCACATCACAGTTTGCTCATATTCAGCTTGTGATCAACAACAATCCCAAGATCCTTCTCGCATGTAGTATTGCTGAGCCAAGTATCCCCCATCTTATAACTGTGCATTTGGTTTCTTTTTCCTAAATGTAGAACTTTGCACTTATCCCTGTTAAATTTCATTCTGTTGTTTTCAGCCCAAGGCTCCAGCCCATCAAGATCCCTTTGAATTTTGTTTCCGTCTTCCAAGGTATTAACTATTGCTCCCAATTTTGTATCATCTGCAAATTTAATAAGCATTCCCTGCACTTCCTCATCCAAGTCATTAATAAAAACATTGAAGAGCACTGAGCCCAGGACCAGCCTTAAGGTACCCCACTTGTTACTTCCCCCCACTTTGAGAAGGAACCACTGATAAGCACTCTTTGAGTACGATGCTGTAGCCAACTGTGGATCCACCTGATAGTTGTTCCATCCAGCCCACATTTAGCTAGCTTGCCAACCAGAATATCATGGGGCACTTTGCCAAAAGCTTTGCTGAAGCTGAGTTATATTATGTCCACAGCATTCCTACAGTCTACCAGAGAGGTTATGCAATCAAAAAATGAAATAAGTTTAGTCTGGCAGGATTTGTTCTTGATAAATCCATGTTAGCTTCTAGTAATCACTGCATTATTTTCAAGGTGCTTACAGATTGACTGCTTTATAATCTGCTCCAGAATTTTCCCAGGGATCGGTGTTAGGCTGACTGGTCTGTAGTTCCCAAGTTCCTCCTTTTTGCTCTTTTTGAAGATAGGGACAACATTAGCCCTCCTCCAGTCATATGGCACTTCATCCATCCTCCATGAATTACTTTTATTACTAACTAGGTGATTACCAGTCACAACAACCCTGCACATTAGGCTAGGCCAGTGTTCTTTAGCTTGATGAACTACAGCTCCCATCATCTGTGATTATTGACCATGTCACTAGGCTAAGAGTCAGCCACTTGGCCAAGGTCATGTTGGCGTGTGCGTGTATAGATCATACAAGGATGGAATCCAAGAGTCGCATAGAACAGGAATAAGCCAGGCCAGGCAAGTTTCTTGTAAGAGTCTTTACTAGGCAAAGACATTAGACACAGTTCTTTTCACAGACAGCTTTTCCCCCACACTGAGCTTTTCCAAGCATCCCACCTTATCAGGCTTCCCAGCCAGCTACTGACCTTGGCAAACCTGGCACTCTGTTCTCACAGCTTAACCCTTCTGCTTCAGGTTTCACTCTCTCTGCTAAAAACCCTGTCTGTGAGTCTCACAGCATGCTTCACTGACCAACAGCCCCCACCTGAGACTCACAGATTACAAAACTTCATTGTTCATTATTACATTTCTACAATATTAACTTTTTCATTACAATACATATCAGTACATGGTTTGTTTTCTTACAGTTTCTATTTACATTTTCAGTTCAGTTCTTGTTTCTTTATTTCTTTATTCACACAAGTTTTACAGAGTCATTTTCGTTCACTTTTATTTGATGATACATTTATATTTCATTCCTCAACACAAAACTTCCACATGAGATCCATTGTTTCTTTATCTATTGGTCCTTCTTTTTCCCATTCTACTGGATATTTATCTGTTTCATTATTCTGTTGTGTTACATTAAATGTGAATCTCTGAGGTGGTTGACCTTTCGTTTTTCTTTCTGATCTTCTAATATTATCTATTTCCATTTCTTCCTCACTCTCAATTTTACTTGGACCTGCACCTGTGTCTGCACTTGTACTTGGCATTTCTGTATCTTGCATTGCCATGTCTTCACCTCTCAGCCTTTTTACAGTACGTTTGCCACCGTGTATTAGATCAGTCAATGCAGTTCTTAATGGAATTTGCTGCCCAAAAGGAACATCTGCTGCTTCCTGCTTGCTTGCACTATCTAGGATAACTGTTTGACTGTCTCTCCAAGGTTTATCTATCACCTTTATGCTTCTGCTTAACACTACTTGTTGTTTCTCAGGCAACCAAACTCTATAATATGAATTCTGAAATCCCAAAATGCGTCCTGCCTGAGCTCTTGAGCCTAATTTACCATGCCTTTTCTGTTTTGCAACTTGTACCCAGCATTTTGCCCCAAAACGTTCTATGTGTTTCACCCTGGGCTTTCTTCCAGTCAGTTTCTCATAGGGAGACATGCCTATTGTTCTGTGCATGAGACGGTTCTGAATATAAACAGTGTACAGAATACATTCACCCCAATAAGTGTTATTCATATCAGCATCTGCTAGCATGGCTCTCATTGAATCCTGCAATGACCGGTTCCTCCTCTCTGCCGTTCCGTTGGAGGATGGGCTGAAGGGAGCAGTGAGACTCTGTATTATTCCCTTCTTTTCCAAATATGTTTTAAATGAATTACTGGTAAATTCTCCACCTTGATCTGATTTGATATTTTTGATAACAACCCCATATTGTGTCTCTGTCCTCTGTATAAATGCCTTCAATTTCTCTTCTGCTTCACTTTTCTTTTTCAATAAGAATACATGTGTAAATCTGGAGAAATCATCCACAATTACTAAATAAAACCTTGCTCCACCTTTTGAGCACTGGAAAGGTCCAGCCAAATCCACATGTATGAGCTGATAGGGTTCAGTGGTCGTGCTTTCACAGCTCTTATTTACCGGAGTCACAGTCATTTTTGTTTTATAGCATACTTCACACTCATCCACATGCTCACAATGTGTTAATTTCAAATCTTGACTATGCTTTGGGGTGTTTTGTACCTTTTCAAAATGTGCGTGTGCTAATTTTCTGTGCCATTCATGTAAACAATTATCATGTTTATCTTTATTAACTCTTATCCAAGCACACGTGGGTTTATCAAGATTGCACTCAACCATAAACATTTGGTTCTGTAATTTCCCTTGCATGCATATTTCACCATCTTTTCTCACAAAACATCTATCCCCTTCAAATGTAACTTTACAACCTATTTGAGCCAATTTTCTTACTGATAGAATGTTATATTTTAAACCAGAAACCAATAACACATCTGTTAATATAGTTCCCAAATTACTCAACCTGAGAGTGCCTTTTGCAATCGTGTCCTGAGTCGATCCGTCAGCCAGATAAATCTTCTCCTGCGTCGGCTTTGAAGTGTAAAATAAACTAGAGTCTGTGATTAGGCAATTAGACGCTCCACTGTCGAGAAGCCACTTAGAGTTAATGAGTTTATTGTCCTCCTTAGTAACAAAGTTCACGCTTGTTCTCTGACTTCCAAAGTCCCTGTTATTTCTCTTCTTTAAACAATGTCTCTGTATATGTCCATGGGACCCACAAAAGTAACATATTTTATTCTCTTGCCTGCTTCTTTGATTTTGTTGTTGTACAGCCACAGTCTCTTTTAACTCTGTTTTCTTATTCTCTTGTCTTCTATTCCACTCTTGTTGAAGTTTCTGTTCTACAAAGTCCAAATTCAGATGTCCGTCGGGTAAAGTTTCCAGGCTAGAGACCATGACCTCCCATTTTTGATCAAATGAAGATAACAGTATATAGACCATCTGAATGTCACATTGATGCACTCCTCTATCTTGCAGCTCAGCATTTAATCTACGAAATTCAGCCAGATGCTCTGTCATAGTCACTTCATCTGTAAAACGCATCTGATAAAGTTTCCGTGCTAAACACAGCCTGCTCCCAGCAGTTTGCTGCACATGAGCAGCTCTTAGCTTCTCCCACATCTGATTAGCTGTCGGCTCATTACTCACCAGCAACAGTTGTGAATCAGACAGCCCCAGAGTAATAAAAGCCTTCGCTTTCTCGTCTTTTTTCAACCACGCTGCTGAAGGAGCTGCCGGAGGAGGGTTTTCTACAACATCATTCAAATCTTCTTTAATCAGAACTGCTCTCATTCTCCATTTCCAGCTGGAGTAGTTTACAGCATTCAGCCTCTCCATCGGCATCCCGGATAACAGGTTTACAGCCATGTTGCCCACTCTTACTTGCCTCTTTCTTGCACTTTGTTTCTCTCTGCAACAACGTCACGTCAACTGCTCTCGAACCCGCTACCTTGTATGATAAGCTGGGCCCATAACCCCTGTTGGCATGTGCGTGTATAGATCATACAAGGATGGAATCCAAGAGTCGCATAGAACAGGAATAAGCCAGGCCAGGCAAGTTTCTTGTAAGAGTCTTTACTAGGCAAAGACATTAGACACAGTTCTTTTCACAGACAGCTTTTCCCCCACACTGAGCTTTTCCAAGCATCCCACCTTATCAGGCTTCCCAGCCAGCTACTGACCTTGGCAAACCTGGCGCTCTGTTCTCACAGCTTAACCCTTCTGCTTCAGGTTTCACTCTCTCTGCTAAAAACCCTGTCTGTGAGTCTCACAGCATGCTTCACTGACCAACAGGTCAACCAATGAACTTCATGCCTGACTGGGAATTTGAATCTGCTCCCCCTCACACAAACATCCAAACCCAACTTTACAGCCATGATATCACCAGCTACATCACCTTGAACCCAAAACTCTTCCCCATCCTGACAACTCCATGTGCTATATTAGCCTTTCCCAACCTTTGGCTCCCCAGATGTTGCTGGACTACAGTTCTGATCATTCCTAACCATTGGCTATGCTGGTTGGGCTGATGGGAGTTTAGTCCAGCAACATCTGGGGATCCAAAGGTTGGGAAAGGCTGTGCTACATCATTATCATCAATTTTTTAAATTAAATCTATAGCCAGATATCAATAAATATTCCTTGGGCAGCTAACAAAATAAGATTAAAATACAATATTTAATCATTAAAAACACCCAGACAAAAACCTCCCACTCAGTTTTCGTACTACAGAGACAACATAAAACAATTTATAGTCCAGATTTAAAATGCAATTTAAAAGCCTAGGCAGATAAAAGGTCTTCACCTGGTGCTGAAAAGACCATAGAGAAGGTGCTGGACTAGCCCCCACTTATGATTAAGTGGTATACAAATTCCATTATTCATTCATTTTTTAAATGGGGAGAAATACAAGCTTGCATTTTGATGCTGATGACACTGTGTGGATACTGCAAAAAAAAAATCATAGATGAAATGCACTGAACCCATAATAAGCACCCATTTGGAAACACACCCATTCCTGGAAACTGGCATGGGCATTCCCCCAAGTGCTTCGGTGGGCAGCAGGATTTTGAGGGCAGCCCTTCTAAGGGGCAAGCAATTCCCACTGAGGCAGGCTTTCTTTTATTCTTCCTTATCAAACAATGAGCATCTCCAAGGCCCAAACAATTGGATAGGTTGAAGATTTTGGTGATTCCATGGAACCAAGGCACCCAAATGTAAATATTAAGTTCTGTTCAGTAGCACAGAGGATCCACCTTAAAATAAAGCAAGAGAGAAGCTTATGGGGTAAGAAAAGTGCAAGGCAGAATGTGACTGGAAGACAGGGAGTACAGTAATGAAAGAATTCAGTGTGCTATGGCGCTTTACAGAGTAACATAAACGAAAAAGAACGATCCCTGCCTCTGAGAGCTGACATTCTAAATGTTAACAGTGGAAGAAATGACAGAGGGAGGAGAGAGAAAAGCAATAAAGAACAAAGCATGGGGGGGGAATGAGAGGAGCAAGGGATTTATGTTCATTGTTGTTTTTAATAATGTATAATGTATGTTAACAATGTAGCGTAGTCAATGTAATTGGCAATTTATTATTTATTCAATTTTATAACCCACCGTTCCTCCAAGGAGCTCATGGTCACCTTCCATGTTTATCCATACCACATCCTTGTGAGGTAGATTAGGCTGAGTAGTGACTGGCCCAAGGTGACTGGTTCAGTGAGGTTCACGACGGACAGGGGATTTGAACCTGGAGACCTGGGTTCAAATCCCCACACAGCCATGAAGCTCCCTGGGTGACCTTGGGCCAGTCACTGCCTCTCAGCCTCAGAGGGAGGCAATGGTACACCCCCTTCTGAATACCACTTACCATGAAAACCCTATTCGTAGGGTTGCCATAAGTTGGGATCGATTTGAAAGCAGTCCATTTCCATTTCCTCCTCATTCCTATGTAAGGGCCGTAATTCAGTGACCGAGTGTCTGCTTTACATGTAGAAAGTCTCAGGTCCAATTTTGTGGCATTTCCAGGTAGAGCTGGAAAAGACTGCTGCCCGAAGCCCTGGAGAGCTGCTGTCAGTCAGTGAAGACAATACTGCCCCAGATGAACCAAGGGTCTAAGGCAAATTCCCATATTAGTTGTCCAGCATTGTAACTCCTTTACCACATGGGCTTACATGGAGGAACATAAGCAAAACACACTCAGAGCTGGTGCTAAGTCTCACCAACTTCTATGGCCCTGGCAGCCGAAATATCTTCTTAAACAGCCACAACCTTGTTCTGTGAGAGTATGTAGATCATCCCCAAGTGAGTGGCCAAGGCTCTTCTGCTGCCAGCATTGGAGGATTCACTTCCACGCATCTCCAAAAGGTGGCACAGGGGTCCTTCGCTTGCCTTCTCTCTAGGACCATTTCTGGGCAGAGGCAGGTCCCCATCTCTCTTGCAGTATATATTTGTTCGTCTTTCTGTCTTGCTCCTGCAGTGACAAAGGAGGCAGGACAGCCAGGACTGTAAGCCAAATCAGGCGTTAGCCTTTCCTCCTCCCAGGAGTTGAGAGAAAGGTGAGCCGATGAAGAAAACTGGGGCCCAAGAGGAAGGGCAAGGCTCCTCTTGCTGTGAGTGAGCTAGCAATAGGTCTAAGGAGTCCTGATCCAGTACCATGCTTGGTCAGTAAAGCAAGCCCCCCCTCTCTCTTCTCTGGCTCTGGGGCTGGCAGGTGCCTCTTAGATGAACTTGGCTAGTGGAGAGAACAGACTCTGAACTGGGATCAGGGACAACAAGCAACAGTTAGCAACTGGCAGATTCCTGAGCTAGTGTGTATTTCAGTGGGCATTCCAGCAGGAAAAAAAGTAAAGGTAAAGGTGTCCCCGCACTTATAGTGCGAGTCGTTTCCAACTCTTAGGGTGACGTCTTGCGACGTTTACTAGGCAGACCGTATATATGGGGTGGGATTGCCAGTTCCTTCCCTGGCCTTTCTTTACCCCCCAGCGTATGCCGGGTACTCATTTTACCCACCACGGATGGAAGGAAGGCTGAGCAGACCTCCACCCCTTTTACTGGTGATTCGACTTCCTCCTTCCATTGGAATTGAACTCCGGCTGTGAGCAGAGCTTCAGCTGCGTTACCGCCGCTTACCACTCTGCGCCACGGAGGGTCATATCCCAGCAGGAACCTGCATGATATTCAATCCCCTTCTGATTGCTGATCACATCAGCAGGAGCTCTCTCAAATCTGGAGGTTGGTAAAAAAACAGTTGCATGCTTTTGCTTCAGCAGGAATCTTGTGTAAGAATTAGTGTTTGATTTTTGTGATGGATTGCAACCTCAGTCAGCACCAAATACCCAATTATGAAATGGACCAAGTATTCAAAAATAGCTTGGAGACATCTCTGCTGGGATCTGGCTTGCTAGCATTCCTTGAGTGGGGGTGGGGAAGGGGCCACCCTCAGAAAATGGGTGCTACAAGGAGAGAGGCAAAGCTCATGAATCTAAACAGTTTCTTCTGGCAGAATCAAAAGCGTTAAAGTACAATGCAGGCTGATTAAACTCCTCATGGTAGGAAAATGGCCTCTGACCCCCTTTTCCTTTAAAGACAATTATTTTTGTAATGTTGATCTGAAAGGGTTTCTTTTTCTCCATGGGATTCCTAACGAGTGGGCCATAAGGACTACATTTGGGATGCACCCTTACCTTTGCCCTTGCTTCTGCCCTCTAAGTGAGGGTGGCATGCCAAATTCAGCTGGGCAGCAAAGTGGCTATCTGGGAGAAATCACAAAAAGTGGCTGGAGATGGCTAGATTCACTTAGATGCTACAGCAGAGATGCTAAATGTAAATGTACTGCCTTCAAGTCGATTCCGACTTATGGCGACCCTATGAATAGGGTTTTCATGAGGCTGAGAGGCAGTGACTGGCCCAAGGTCACCCAGTGAGCTTCATGGCTGTGTGGGGATTCGAAGCCTGGTCTCCCAGGTCATAGTCCAACACCTTAACCACTACTACAGCCAACTTAATCTTGCAGAAGTCTACGATGAATAAGATTACTAAGCAGGGAAAGCATGTAATGCAGCCTTCCCCATTTTGCCTTTTATGGACATGAGACATTGAGTTGCTGTGTGTGTGTGTGTGTGTGTGTGTGTGTGCGTGCGCGCAAAGCCACAAAATCCATAGTCTCCAAGAACCAAAATTTAAATTACATCTAGTCTATTTGAGCTGACTGTGTAAATCACTGCTATGTGGCAGCCATAGTAATGTGGGTAGGGAGACTAGAGTTCCACAAAGTTATCATACTGCAAACTACCAGGGATTATGATGGAGGGACAAGGGTGGGATGATTACCTGGCAGGCAGAGCTGTCCAAAGACATTTGGCTGATTGAGGCAGAGGCCAAGGTAGTGCCCCTACAGTCCATGTACAGAAGCTGTCCAGACTGGCAGTTAAATCTTACGTCAGCGTTGGCAACTAGACAGCACCCTCCACGACACCTGCTTTATACTGACTCAGACCCTCAGCCTATCTAGCTCAGTATTGTCTACACTGACTAGCAGCGTCTCTCCAGGGGTTCAGGCAGGGCACACTCCCAGCTCTACCTGGAAATGCCAGGGATTGAAAATGGGACCTTCTGCATCCAAGAGAGTAACTTCTCTGGTGTTTGGACAAGGAGGGAGCCTTTCGGAAGTGGTTGTGTGAATGGAGTGGAAAAGCATAAAAGGATAAAATGAAGTGAAAAAGCTCATTCCCTTGCATAAAAGCCATAGTATTGGTGCTGGGAGGGTGAAATACTACATAACACAAGGATGTGTGCAGTGTGGTTCTTCTTGAATAGTTGTTGTTGTTATGTGCCTCCAAGTCAGCTACGACTTATGGTGACCCTAAGAATCAACGACCTCCAAGAGCATCTGTTATCGGACACCCTGTTCAGATCTTGTAAGCAGGTCTGTGGCTTCCTTTATGGCCTTCCTCTTTTTCTACTCCCTGCTGTTTTTCCAAGCATTATTGTCTTTTCTAGGGAATCATGTCTTCTCATGATGTGTCCAAAGTATGATAACCTCAGTTTCATCATTTTAGCTTCTGGTGATAGTTCTGGTTTAACTTGTTCTAACACCCAATTATTGGTCTTTTTCGTAGTCCATGGTATCCGCAAAGCTCTCCTCCAACACCACATTTCAAATTAGTGGAATTTTTCTCTTATCCGCTTTTCTCACTGTCCAACTTTCACATCCATACATAGAGATTGGGAATACTATTGTCTGAATGATCCTGACTTTAGTGTTCAGTAATACATCTTTGCATTTGAGGACTTTTTCTAGTTCTCTCATAGCTGCCCTCCCCAGTCCTAGCCTTCCTCTGACTTTTTGACTATTGTCTCCATTTTGGTTAATGACTGTGCTGAGGTATTGATAATCCTTGACAAGTTCTATGTCCTCGTTGTCAACTTTAAAGTTATATAGATCTTCTGTTGTAATTACTTTAGTCTTCTTGATGTTCAGTTGTAGTCCTGCTTTTGTGCTTTCCTCTTTAACTTTCATTAGCATTCATTTCAAATCATTACTGGTTTCTGCTAGTAGTATGGTATTGTCTACATATCTTAAATTATTAATATTTGTCCCTCCAGTTTTCACACTTCCTTCATCTTGGTCGAATCTCGCTTAAATGCTGGGAAAAACAGATGGGAGTAGAAAAAGAGGAGGGCCAAACAAGAGATGGATTGATTCCATAAAGGAAGCCACAGACCTGAATTTACAAGATCTGAACAAGGTGGTTCATGAGAGATGCTCTTGGAGGTCACTGATTCATAGGGTTGCCATTAGTTGTAATCGACTTGAAGGCACATAACTCGCAAGTCCGTGTACAATTGCACTGTTTCATCTTAATGCCTCTTGCTAAATTCTCCTTTTCAAGGGCAGTAAATCTGGCTAAACTGGCATATCCCATCCTTCTATGCCAGGTGTGTAAGCATTGAAAATCACTGGTTTCCTTGACCACATTTGCATGCATAGTTTCCAAGCAATCAAGAATTAGTCGGCTTAGCAGTAGTGCGTGTGAGAAGGACCTTGGAATTGTAGTGGATCGCAAGTTGAACATGACCCAGCAGTGTGATGCTGCGGCAAAAAAGGCAAATGCAGTTTTGGGATGCATAAACAGAGCTATAGTTTCCAGGTCGAGGAAAGTAATAGTCCCACTATATTCTGCATTAGTCAGGCCTCATCTGGAATACTGCGTTCAGCTCTGGGCGCCTCATTTTAAGAAAGATATAGACAAGTTAGAGTGGGTTCAGAAGAGGGCGACGAGGATGATAGCCGGTATGGAGAACAAGTCTTATGAGGAAAGGTTGAAGGAACTTGGCATGTTCAGTCTGGTGAAGAGAAGGCTGAGGGGTGACATGATTGCACTCGTCAAGTACTTGAAGGGCTGTCACATAGAGGAGGGTACAGATTTGTTCTCTGCTGCCCCAGAGGGTAGGACTAGGTCTAATGGTTTTAAGTTGCAGGAGCGTAGATTCAGATTGGACATTAGCAGGAACTTCTTGACAGTAAGGGCAGTTCGGCAATGGAACCGACTGCCTAGGGAGGTGGTGGGATCCCCTTCGCTGGATGTCTTCAAGCAGAGGCTGGACAGCTATCTGCGGGAGATGCTCTAGCTGTGGATTTCCTGCTGTGAGCAGGGGGTTGGACTCAATGGCCTACAAGGCCCCTTCCAACTCTATGATTCTATGATTCTAGTCCATTTTTCACTTTTGCAGTGCAACTTATTACTCCTTTACTTAGAACATGACAAAATTCTCCACTCATGAAATTCGCCTCCAAATTGCATTATTCTGGTAACACTTATTAGATTGTCTCTAAAAACTGGAACATATAAACAGTCCTTCAGTTTCACCAATGTTTGTCCATTTGGCACTTTACACAATAATTTCACTGTCCCTATTCCTTCAGAGAAAATTTTCTCTCCAGACGCTATCAGTATCTTTTGCCTGTGACTTTCAAAACTTTTAAACAGGTTCCTATCAATTATTATATGTGAGGTGGATCCTGAGTCAATTAAAAATCTGCTTTTACAGTCATACTTGCCTTGATGAAGCACATAGAAACTAAAATCCTCTGGATTTGCCTTTTTCCGCCTTTGTTTAAAGTCAGTTTGCCTGGAGGCCAGAGCCGGCTCCAGGCATGCGGGGGCCCTTGGGCATCAGCTTGCCCTGCCCCCCCGGTGGGTGGGTGTGCACATGTGCACGTATGCACGTGCGTGCGGCCCCTCCACGGCCCCCCTACCTGTGTAGTCTTTACCATTGCCCTTAATGAAGATGGCAGCTGCAGTTTCCCTAAGGGGAATGAAGCCTCCGCTGCCATCTTTGTTGATGGCACATGTGCGTGCTATGCGCACACATCTCTGCCATCAACTAAGATGGCGGCAGCAGCTTCAGTACCTTAGGGAAGCTGCGGCCGCCATCTTCATTAAGGGCAATGCTAAAAAGCTGGCTGACAGGTAAGTGGGGACATGGTGGGTGCGGATCATGGAAGGGGAGCGGAGGGCTCCTCAGGGGCTCCTGTAGCTCTGGGGCCCTCAGGCCAGTGCCCAACCTGGCCACCCTTTAGAACTAGCCCTGCTGGAGGCATCTCTCACTTTGGCGGGCCTCTGTTTACAGTCAGGGCTCCCTGTTGTTTGCTTTGGTGTTTTGCATATGAAACCCCTGTTGCTGTGTCTGTCTCTGCCCTTTTGTGGATTCGGGCGATGACTCATGTAGTTATCCTTTGTTTGTTTCCCCACAGTAAATTTTGCTTGCTCAGAGACAGCTTGCATTTCCTGCTTTTCCTTAAAATCTTGGTCCTTTAAATATGATATGATTTGATTCAAGCTGTGTTCAGAATTCTCTAGTACACAGCAAATTAATTTATGACCTTGATTAAGAGAGCTTAAAAGCAATCCTTCCCGTAATTCTTCATCTAATACTCTGCCACATCTTTCCAATCTAGCAATAAGTTCTGGAAACTTTTCTATGTATTTACTGAGACTGCCTCTCTCAGTAGTTTCCTTTAGAGAAAACAACTCTTTGTAAAGGTATAAAATGTGGTTCTTTGTTTTCTTGTTATAGACTTCCTGCA
Source organism: Rhineura floridana (assembly GCF_030035675.1). Taxonomy (NCBI): domain Eukaryota; kingdom Metazoa; phylum Chordata; class Lepidosauria; order Squamata; family Rhineuridae; genus Rhineura; species Rhineura floridana. Next base: position 322,107,777 of record NC_084480.1, on the reverse strand, counting down.
ATTTTCCATACATCTGTCTAACACTGTTGCAGCCTGTACAGATATTCAAAGCTTCATCTGATAGAGCAGAAATAAGCAGAGCTTTTACTTTAGCATGCTTACATATCCATGAAGCTGTTGCATCTTCATCCTCAGCTGAGGGCTTTCTCTCAGTCAGGATTCCTTCCAGACCCTCTCCGTCAAGCAGGGCTCTGAATCTTAAACCCCACAGATCGAAGGTATCCTTTTCAAGCCTTGGAACACGTCTCTCCAGCAAAGATATTTCAGTCATCTTTTCTATCTCTGTTCTGCTTTTCTTTCTAACTTAAAGTCTCCCTTGTAAATTACACACAAGCACCTTTAGCTTCAGCTACAACTTGCATTCAACTTAGTTTGCTGGGCCCATAACCCTTATTGTGCTGTGTGTATTTGTGTGCTTAATTTCGTTTAAAGCGACACAGCAGCAGCAGAGTAACAGCGGATGTTGAAATGCGAGCGTGCCAGTGTGTGCGTGCGTTTGCCTAAGAAAGCAGGCTTGTACCCTGCATCAGCATCACTGAGACTTGAGACTTAGTAAAATAAGAAAAGCTACTTTATTTATAGAAATACATCATAGATAGAAAAGGCAAATTTTGACCAACTCTTGGAATAATAGGATGACCGAAATAGTGGATGAAATGGCCCCTCTCCGCCCACTGAAAATGGTGAGATCGAAATTAGCTCCATGGTTCTCAAAAGACCTATTAAAAATGAAATGTTCCTACCGGCGGCTAGAACGGCGCTGGAAAAAGTCAACTAGCTCATTTGATAAGATTCAAGCCAACAAATGTGCAAAAACCTATGCCTCGATGAGAATGGCAGCCCGAAAATCTTTTTATTCGACCTCTATTGCCTCATCGAGTAATCATCCAAAAGAACTGTTCCGGATAGTGAATAATCTCCTTCAAACACCACAAACAAACTCTCATTTAATCTGCTCTCAAGCCCGCTGCCAAGAATTCGCCTCATTTTTTGAAGCCAAGGTGGATCAGATTCGTTTTAATATAGATCATACTGAACTGGCAGAGGAAAAGAACATCAGATCAGAAAATGACTACCCTGCGCTTTTTGCCACCTTTCAATTAATCTTTCCAGATGACATTCCTCGATTTCTAAATGGAATGAATCCAACAACCTGTTTACTTGATCCATGTCCTTCCTGGTTGATAAAAACATCAAATTTGAAATTAGCAAGCTGGATTAGTACAATCGTAAACTCTTCTCTTCAACAAGGCCACTTACCGGAATGCCTAAAAGAAGCAATGGTTACACCTTTACTAAAAAAAACCTCTCTCGACCCTAAAATATTAAATAATTATCGACCGGTATCTAATCTACCTTTTCTGAGTAAAATCATTGAGAGAGTGGTAGCCTCACAGCTTCAAAAGTTTATAGACACCTCCGACTATTATGACCTCTTCCAATCTGGTTTCAGACCGAATCATGGGACTGAAACAGCTCTAGTCGCATTAGTCAACGATCTTTGACTAGAACATGACAAAGGGAATCTGTCCCTTCTAGTTTTATTGGATTTATCTGCCGCATTCGACACAATTGATCACAGCATTCTGTTAGATCGTCTCTTTAAAATGGGTCTCAGAGGTACAGTACTAAAATGGCTTCGCTCCTTTTTGGAAAAAAGGCTTCAGAGAGTTGCCCTCGGGGACCATTGCTCTAAACCCTGGCCATTAAAATATGGCGTTCCACAGGGCTCTGTTTTATCCCCGATGTTATTTAATATTTATGTAAGCCCTTTAGGAAAAATCATTCGAAAATTTGGGATTCATTATCACCAATATGCCGATGATACACAACTGTATTGTTCCTTTCCACCGAACACTGTAGAGACTGTCAACTGCCTTAATCAATGTCTCCTAGCAGTGCAAAGTTGGATGAATAAAAACAAATTGAAACTAAACCCAGAAAAAACAGAGGTCATTCTCATTGGCAAAAATCTCCCCCAAGGAACTGGACATCTGCCTTCACTTGACGGAGTTTTTCTCCCTTTAAAATCTCAAGTCCGTAGTTTAGGTGTAATCTTGGACTCAGCCCTAACCTTTGAACCCCAGGTTGCAGCCATGTCTAGAGCCACATTTGCAAAACTAAAACTGGTCCGTCAACTCCGCCCATTTCTAGGAACATCAGAATTAATGAAAGTAACCCAGGCCTTAGTAACCTCTCGACTGGACTATTGTAATTCTTTATATGTTGGCCTTTCTGCTAGAGCACTTCGACCGCTCAAGCAGGTACAAAGAGCGGCCGCGAGGATGATCACTAAAACTGGTCCTCGGGTTCATACCTCACCTCTTCTTTACCATCTTCACTGGCTCCCTATTAGCTCCAGACATCAGTTTAAGATTCTGGTTCTAACGTTTAAGGCTCTTCACGGACTGGTGCTGGTATATTTGACAAACCGTCTCGTTGAATTCAAAACCTATCGCCCTATGAGATCGATTTCTGAAAGCACTCTTATTATTCCCTCAACTTTCATGATCCGCCAAATGAACATCAGGAGGAAGGCCTTCTCAGTCATAGCCCCTACTCTTTGGAATAATTTACCATCTGAGATACGACGTTCCTCGTCTCTCATTGAATTCCGTCGGCAGATTAAAACATACCTGTTTCAACTAGCTTTTAATGTTTGAAGTGAGATTGTTGTCGAACTTTTAGTATTAATTTACTTATTTGTTTTTAGGTATTCTATTATGCTGTTTTTGTATTATCTCTGTTTTTTTAATGTTCACCGCTCTGAATTCTGAGTTTCGGAACTAGAGCGGTATATAAATTTTTGAAATAAATAAATAAATAATAAATAATACCTAGTTCTAACTAACTAACTCAGTTGGGGGCGTAATGCCCAGGCGTGGGAGTTAGCCCCATGCTAGGAGAGAGAGCACAGACAAAGGATGTCTCCTCTCTCCTGGACAGTTGGAGAAAGAAGGAATGGAAAGGGTGGAAGGAGGAGGGACAGGTAAGCTTCCCTAAAGACATAACAGCCTAGCGACAGAAGGAAGTCAGTCAGAGCATAGCACAGGTCAAGACAGGCAAGCCTCTCCATCTGGAGGACCCTGACTCTATCTCCCTTCTGGAACATAAACAAAAGAACAAAAGAGGAGTTGCTCTTGCCCCCTTTCCAACAGCCACCGCCTTCTCTCACAGGGACTTCTGCCCCGATGCAGCTTTCTTTAAAGTTTCCTGGCTCTGTGTGTGGAAGCACCAAAGGCATCAGTTGGCTTGCCTGCTCTGATGGTGCCATCAGACAAGAGGAAGTAACTGAGTCTCAGGCCACATTCATACATTTATTCCACTATAACTCCACTTTAGGAGAGGCAGTGTGGTGTAGTGGTAGGTGTTGGACTACAACCTGGGAGACCAGGGTTTGAATCCCCACCTAGCCATGAAGCTCACTGGGTGACCTTGGGCCAGTCACTGCCTCTCAGCCTCATGAAAAACCTATTGATAGGGTCGCCATAAGTCGGAATCGACTTGAAGGCAGTATATTCACATTTTTTAACTCTACTTTAAACAGTTATGGCTTACCCCAAAGAATCCTGGGAAGTGTAGTTTGTGAAGGGAGCTGAGAGTTGTTAGGCTCCTATTCCCCTCACAGAACTGCTGTTTGCAGAGGTCTCTGGGGAGAGGGGCTGACTGTTAAACCATTATCATAATTGTTCTGTGATGAAAATGCCAATCTCTTAATTTTGGGCACCCTTCACAAACTATCCTTCCCGGGATTCTTTGGGGGAAGCCATAACTGTTTAAAATGGAATAATAGTGGAATAAAAGTACGGGGTGAATATTGCCTCAGTGAGCGTTTTCTTTCTTCAGCGGCTACATTCCCTGGTCCTAGAGAGTTTGCCCTGTACTCCCTGGTGGTCCATGCAAGGCGGATGGTTGGAACGGAGGGAGTTGCCTCGGCAGGAGAGGAGGGCGAGGCGCCCTTCAGCCGAGGCGGCCCTGAGGCAGACACCCCATCCCCGCATGAGGCGAGCGGGCCGCCGCCGCCGCCGCCTCCCTGGCTGGATCCCCTTGGAGAGAAAGGCGCCTCTCTTGGCCCGGGAAGCAAGCGCCATTGCTCGGCTCACGGACCGTCGCCCGTTGGAGACCTCACTACTCGGGCAGGCTGGGATGTTTATGAGGCGGGTCATGTTCGTGGGCTTTTGTGAAAGCGCCGATTTGGTCACGTTTTGGCAATTGTTTATTGCTTTAGGAAACTGTAGTGGTTGTAAGCCGCCCGGACCAATATAATAGACATGCGGGGCATAAGCGCGCTAATAAATACGCCTATATGTACATAAATCGCCTCAGAACAGTGTATGGGGGGGGGGAAGAGAGGAAGGGCGCCTTTCCTCGTCCCGTGACTCGGAGCGAACAGGCAAGAAACTCACTGCCCGGGGTGGCGGGTTTTATTCACCACTTCCAAGGCGGGGGGAGTGGCTGTCTAAACACGTGAGTGAGTGGGCGGTCCCGACTCTGAGGCGGACCCTCCCGCCCTCTCGCTCGTCACGAGATAAGGCGCGCAGTAGACTTCACCCCGCCCCAAGCAAGAGGCTGACAGAGCGCGCGGGCAAAACGAAACGGGGAGGGCTCGCTAGCTTCCTCTTACGCATGCGTATTGGTTATCATTTTGGTACCGGCTGTAACCAACGGCCGCCCTACGCGACGAAGAGGGCGTGCCCATGTGAGAGCCACATAGAGATAGAAAGTGTAGAGCAAATGAGACGCCCCTTGACGTCCGGTGTGGTTGGGGATCTGCTGTTGACGCCGTTAGAGTGGGGAAATGCGGGTCGGGAACGGGGCCGCCCCTGTATGCAGGTGAGGAGTGCTGCTGCGGGGAGGGGGAATCTGAATTAAACCGACTTTTGCTGCCCCCTGGATGCGATTCCTCAGCACTCTTAACCTGGGAGAAATTCCCATTGAACAAAGTGGGACTTTCTTCTAGGTAAACGTGCCTAGAAGCCTCGTGGTAATTAAGCGAGGCTTTGGAAACAACGGGCCCTTGCTGTTACCTACGGGACCATTTGGATGGCCCCATCGGCAGGGGTGGTTCGGCCCGTCGGCATCTGGGAAACGACATGTGTGTACCGTGCGCTTTTGCAAGGGAGAGGAAGCCCGGGTCTCTGACGCTGTATCTCGCCACGCAGGAGGCGAAGCCGTGGTTGCCAGCCCCCCCCCCCTCGAAAGGTGGGATCCAAATGCAGGCTGGCTGCAAACTTGCGTCTTGCAACCGGGCGATATTTGCAGCGCACTACATTGCAGGGCTGTCCTAAGCCACTCTCCCCCCGGATGATGATGATGATAATAATCCTAGACTGAAGAGCCACCCTGCGGAACGTTTAGAAAGCCGCCGTCCCTCCGTCCCTCTATTGGTCATCCGTTTCTCCTGTGCTTGTTGCCTCGGCGGTGCGTCCCGAGGCCGAATCTCAGCGCCGCAGCTCCCCAGAGACTGTCCGCTCTTCTCGCCCCTACCAAAGTGGTGCCTGGCATCCCCCGAGGCCCTCTAGTTGACATGTTCGTAGGGCCATTCCCTGAAGGAGAAAGAAGAGGAAGACGAGCGGCCCTCGGAGGCCGCTCGCCCACCGCCTCTCTTGGCTTCAGGCGCCTTAGGCTTGCTGACGCGAGGCGAGTCGTCTTGCACCTCGCGCCCCGTTTCCCACGTTCTCCCTCGCCCGCTCGCTCTCTGTTCATCCCCGTGGCGGGTCCCTCCAAGCCCCTTCCCTTGCAGAGATCCTCTCTGTGGATGCCCTTGGTGGCGCCCGTGGTGCCCCGCGGAGCCTCGACGACCGTCTCCTTCCAGACGCTATACATATGTGTGCGCGCGCGTATACTGTATGCAAATTGCACACAAGGCGGCCCTGAGAAGAGCGTCTTGCTGCTTTCGTAAGGGGTGGAGCCCCTCCCCCCGCTGCCCAGTCAGGGCCACCCTTCAAGCCAGGTGGGCGGTAGTGGGGTATCTGTGGTCCTCCAGCTGTTTTTGGCCCCCGGCTCCCATGAGCCAGCACGCCCAGTGGTCAGTGATGCTGGAAGGGAGGCGGAGACCAGCAGTGCCTGCAGGGCCACCACCGGCTTCCCCACCCCTGCTCTGGAAACGTCTCATCGACGCCAGGCGGTCCCTCTAAAGGGGCATCGAAAATGACCAGGAAGTCTCATCTGGAGGCAAAAGAGCTGTCCCTCTTAGTACTTCTCTTGCCACTCTGTGGAGAAACCCCGAGAGGACGGGGGGGGGGGAGGACGAGGGGGCGGGGCCAAGCGTCTCCCTTCAGCACAGGTGAGGGGCGGGCCCATAAATACGCGGAAGCGCAGGGCCGCCCCTCCAGCCAGAGCAGGTAAGCCGCAGAGGAGTCGCCGCGGGTCCGTGAGCCCGACGGCACCCGGGGACTTCGCAAGGGCTGGCGCTGCCTGCCTCCCCGCCCGCGGCTGCCTCCCCGCCCGCTGGCAGGTCGCGGAGGGTCTCAGGTGGCCCGCCAGGCGGCCAGAGGTGGGCTTGGCGCCCTTCTCCTCGACGCCCCCTTCGCCGTTGTCGTCTGAGCGCGGTGCCAAGGTCGGCGGGAGGGCGGGGCTGCGTGCCTTTCCCGCTGCGCGGTGGGCTGCCTGGGAGGGAGCGAGAGGGGCTGCCCAGGAGCCCCCTGCCCACCTCGACCCTCCTGCTTCTCTCTCTGCCCCTTCCCCCCAATCCTTTCCCTGCGTCTGGGTCCGGTCGTGGCCGGCGCGCCCTCTTGTTCTCAAGGGTGTGGCTGGAACTGGGGTGGAGTGGGCGCATGTTGGGGAAGCCCGGTCCCCCCCGCCGCATAGTCCTCTCCGGCTCTCCTCTGCGTGCCTGGAGAGCAGCCCCTGAAGCTTCGGGGATTCTCTTCATTTCTCCGCCGCCGCCGCCCTTGGTCTGTATTTGCCGGCGGCGAAGCCTCCTTCATGGCAGTTTTGCACGGCCAACTATGGGGGGGGGCGTCACTTGGATTCTAACCCTGGGAGCGGCGGCTTGTTTGCCGCTGCGCATTCTCTTCTTCCAAGCCTTTCTCACCCCACCCCACGACCCTGGCTTGAGCTCTGTTTCCAGAGGAAACGCTGCCTCTTACCCCCTTTCGGTGTCTTTTGGCCAGTGAAGTTGCTCGTCTTCTGGCCCTTCTCTGTGCTAGCCAGCTTCCGCATCTGAGGGGCTCTTTCCACCTTTGGCCTTGTGTTCTACTGCCCGGATTGCCGGGTCTTCATGAGGAGTACTCGATTTTGCAGGGGAAGGCCTGCTTAGTGCATAGTGGCGAAAAACAAGAAGGGCTTATGAAGACTTACTATGGCATAAGCTTTTGTGGGCGAGACTCCCTTTTATCAGATGCATGGAGAGTTATCCTCTACCGGGAAGTAGCTCCAGCGTTTGAGGTGCCGCTCTTGGAGATCTGACTCTTTAAAAAGGCCGTCATAGATTACAGGATACAAGGATGAGGCACTGACATCGGAGGCTTTTGCAGTGTTTTCATATTGGGTTTTCGTATCAACTGGGCTCCTTATGCATCCTGTACCTGCAATACGTGCTAGAGCACCCTGGGATTTGTTTGGGTGGCTGTAATGAAGACAGAGTTTTCATAAAATTCTTTCCAGAGGGTTCTTGCCCTCTATCCTGCCCATCATCCTGAGCAAGAGCACAGTTAAATGGTGCTCCTCTGTGAAAATGCAGAGCTCCTAGTCTTCTCTTTCATCTCTTCCATGCAATCACAGATAACTCAGTGTGGTGGAAAAGGTGCTTTGCCCTCTTTATTGCTTAATGTTGAAGAAGTGTTGACACTTTTAACTACAAAATGCTCCACAGAAGTGACTGTTGTGCAGTGACGCTGTAGAAGTTAAGTGCTTGGAGGGAAATTCTTAGTTGAATTGTTATTGAGATCTACAAGTTCATATCTTATGGAGACTTTTGTTTTTAGATAATGCCAATTGTGACTTTTTTGGATATCATTCCAGTGTGTGCCATGACTGGGTTGTATTCAAATGAGTCCTATTCAGAGTAAGCCTGTTGAAATTAATAAACTAAGTTGGTCATGTCTATTAACTTCAATGGGTCTACTCTGATTAGGACTAGCATTGAATACCACCCTGTGTTTTGACTTCTGGTTTTAACAGTGATAGTTTTCAGTATGTTGTCTTCAATGGGCACTCTTGTCCAGAAAGGCCTTCTGAATTAAATCACTTTTAAAATAATCTTATCTTTTCCCAGCACCACCTGAATCACCAAAAGCTCACTTGCTTGGCCAATAAGTTGCATCTTTTCCTGCCTCAATGATGGCCCAATTAGATTCCATTGAGAGTGATGTAATGGCTGGCTGGTGCATGAATTGGTGTCAGCATGAAAACTGTGTGTAAAGAACTGTCTTAAGAACTGTTGTCATCTTTACAGGCCAGGAGAGAGGAAGCAAGCAACTTTGGAACTCCGAGCATCCTGTGTCTTCTTAGACGTTCCCTTTGAAATGATGAGTGAGTTGGAGACACCTATTACTTGTCACCTGGAAGTGGCCAGAGATTTGGAGACTTAAAGCAAGAAGTTCAGCTGGCTATTCTTGGTCTGCGTGGAACTGGTAATAGACTCGTACTCTGAGCTTCCCAACTCTGATCCTTCCTGGAGCCTCAAGAGGATGAACTCTGGTCCTTCCAGCTGTGAAGCTAAGCAGTGACTCTTAGACTTTGCTTTCCTAGAGAACCATTCATACTGGGAGCGTGCCATACGCCAGCACCAAAATAGGGTCTCCTCGAGCCTCTCACTTTGAACAGCCGGACTCTGATTGGTGGGCTGGAAACCCAAAGACAAGGAAGATGTCTGAGTCACGGGTGAAGAGTAAGTACGGCAGAGCCATGAAATCTGTAGAAGGCAGGACTGAAAGCAAAGTCTGTGGCTGGAGGGAGGGTTTGGGGGAAACTTTCCAAAGCCAAGATCACATTTAGGGGCTTCAGATGTTATTGAAGCCTTCATCTTGCAACCAGGATTGGTCTAGGTCTTTGTGGAATTGCATTGGTAGGCATCTCTCTGCCTCCTCCCTTCCCAATTTTAGGGTTTCTTTCCTAGCTAAACCTGGTCAGGGCAGAGGTAGCCACCTCCTCTTGTCCAGTTCCAGGCACTCAAAAATGCATTTGTAATAGGACTGCAGCCTTCCCTCCTGCCCTTGGAGTGGAAACAGTGCGTAGCTTCTGGTCCCAGTATGACTTGAGACTACCCAGGTCTAATAACCACTAAAAGCAGCCCCAAACCTATTTGCTTGTGCACACAGTGTTCTTACATTGTGGGCAAGGAGGCAGTTTATTGGGTGGTTCATAGAATAGTATAGTAGGTTCTCTTGGTGTGAAATTATTCACATGTGCAGGCTTCATGATGCTGCTGTTGAGGCAGAACAAGAAGATGATAAATTGCACGTCTGGACTGAGCTGACCTACAGAATGTCAAACGGGCATTCAGTCAGGAGAATGCTTGGCTCAAGAGGATTCACTGCATCTCTGTGTTACAAATAACCCAAGAACTGAGATGCCCAATGTGAGTTATGTCTATAAGTTTCAGTTTCCAGGTCTGTGTCTCCCAAAGTGGTGTGACTTTGATAGGGGAGGGTCTCTCAATGAGTGGTTCAGATGGGTTTGGCTGAGGGGAAAAGTATAGTGTGTTTCAACAGGGCTGTACTTCCTGATACAAACCACTTCTTCTAACTGAAATTTCTCTGTAAAAACATTTCCCTCTGCCCAGGACTCTCAAATTAGGTTAGTCTGTTGTATTCTTCCAGCTTTTATAATTGCAAAGCTGTTCTGGTCAATGTTATCCTAAAAAGGTTAATTTGGAACCACCTTCTTTTCTGTTTTTCTATGTTTACTCAAAAGAGCTGATTCACCCCTCACGTGGAGATAAATTGAGTTTGCCTTGGAGCCTGTTCGTGATGGGGGAAGGGGGAAGGGGAGCAGTGGCAAAAATCAATTCCCACATGACAAATGTTTGTAACTTCTCATTTTATTGGCCCAGTGTATTGTAGTTCTTGTAGAACAGGGGTTCACCACCTTGGTGCCTGTGGGCACAGTGGTGCCCTTGAGGTCTTTCCTTGGTGCCTGCAGAATCTCTTGCGAGGTCCCCTCCCAATCTGTGAGGGTGGCTGCCTCTGTCTCCCTTGGAAAGTACATAGAGCTGAAGGAGGAGGAAGTCAGAAGAGTGACACTCTTTCCTACTTCCTGTTCTGTGCTTTCAAAACTCATGTTCATTCTAATAAACATGACTTTTACCCAGATTCCTTGAAAAAGTGAAGTGTGTCTCCCCCCCCCACACTTTTCTCTCTGGAGAGGGGCCTGATCTAAGGCGGTAGGGGAGAGAAATGACCAGGGAGGGTGGTGCCCACAGCACTCACTCAAAAACTCAAATATGCCTAAAAAGGTTTGGTGATCCCTCTTGTGGAAATAATGTTTATCATAACTGATGAGTACTTCCTATAGTTCATCTGCCCGCCCGCCCCTTCATGGTCAGTTCACGTACTGTTTCCAAAGTCTGCTTTGAGTTTTGCCCTCCATAGATGGGACCTGGGATCTTTGTGGGGTCAGGGAAGCTTTGTGCTGTCTTGTTCAGCCGGTTATAATACTTGGCTTCCTTCCTGCTGCATCCTCAGCTATTTTGAGGTTGCCAACTGAAAGCTTTTTATGTAGCCTCAGTGAAGTTGACAACTTTAATAAATAGGCTAATTTAACTTTGGACCCTGCAAGGATGGTGCCTCCCTTTGCATGTGTCTGATTTCTTATTTCCTCCCCATCCGCCCCGTAAGCATGTGACCAAACATCAAATGGCATGTTCAGTCCTAAAGATAATTTCCTTCTGCACTACAAAGTGATGCTCAAACTGGCAGTGGGTGAGAGATAATCCCCCCCCAAAAGGTTCTGCCTCTCTGATACTCTTGAGCAGAGAAGATGGAGCCAACAGTTGAGGGAATGAATAAAAAGCTGGAAAAGAAATTGGCTAAGAAAACCAGACTAGCATAACGATTCACGTTTAATGATGTCTGGCCAGCCTGTGTGTGATTTTGTATTCTCCATTAATGCAGTACATGCATGAATGCGTCAGAAGATCAAATGTGTGTTGAGCTCTCTCTAGAGCCAGAACCAAGTAGGGAATATGTATTCAGTATGCAGGAAGTGCCTGGCTTTGCATTTTCTGTTTAGGAACAGAATATGACAGATTTCATGCAGCATAGGTGCTGCAGTCTAGCAATATTCCTGTTGGGAAGCTGGTGGGAAACATGGCCCAGGCTCCAAATTTTGGTAGAAGATGTCTTGGAAATCATGCAGGCAGGAAAACACCTGGCTGATGTGCCCTGAAGTAGCAAAATATCCTTGTCAGGTGCCTCCTGGCAATGTTGAGGGTTAACAAGTCATTTGAAAGTGACTGGGAAATTGTCAGCGGTTGGTCTGTGCCCTGCAGAGGCAGACAGTGGACACACACGCCATGCTTGCTTCTTAAGCCAACTCTTGATAGACTGATCAGATAATCTCATCTCACTTTATTTATTTTGCTGCCTCTTGTCTGAACTGGTTTCATGTCTTCAGAGTGTGAGGAGATGAAGACCTTGTGCCACACAGGATCATAGAATAGTAGAGTTGGAAGGGGCCTATAAGGCCATCAAGTCCAACCCCCTGCTCAAGGCAGGAATCCAAATCAAAGCATTCCCGACGGATGGCTGTCCAGCTGCCTCTTGAAGGCCTCCAGTGTCGGAGAGCCCACCACCTCTCTAGGTCATTGGTTCATGGTCACTGAAAGCCATCCCTGCTTCTTCTCTGGGCCGGGCCCTTCAGCAGACTCTGCATCATGCCAAACACTTCCCTATATCCACAAGAAAATGTTTGTTTTTTTAAATAAACTTTGGTTCCTGGGCTGCCAGATTCTGTGCATGGTACACTCCGGTGGCATTCCATGTCAGTCCCCTTAGTGTCTGACGCGTCTCATGTACTAAGTGGCTGTGGGTGTTTGGCATGCAGATGCAAAAGGCGGATGTTTCTTCAGCATCTGCTGCAGCCTGTCCTGGACTGCAGCTGATACCTGAGCTCCCTGCAGAGCACATGGAAAGCTTTCTGCTGTTGATGGAGCTTATTAGCATTCCTGACCTTTAGCAATGAATAATCTTGCAACCAGTTTCAGCTTCTGCGAAACATGCCATTCTCTCCAGCTGCAGCTGACCTCTTTAAAGGAGAGCAACTGGGCTATGTGACTTCAGTGCGCTGATGGAAGAAGAGCCTGGCTGCTGGATCAGACAAATGGCCCAAGTAGTCCAGCAGTCTGCTTTTTCCAGTGGTCCCCAGTGGGCAACCCACAAGCAGGAGCTGAGTGCACCAGCACTCTACCCCCTTGAGACTCCCACCAGCTGGTGTTCAGAGGCATTTACTGCCTCTCTATGAAAGAGATGCAAGGATGACAGATTCATTCATGGAGGAACCGTATGATGAAGAATCAGAAATGTTAGAATGTGAGGTGAAAGCTGCTCTTAAAATACTTGGAAGAAACAAATCACCAGGAACAGAGGGCATACCAATAGAGCTGCTACAAGCTACTGGGACTGAATCTGTCCAAATTTTGACAAAAATTTGTCAAGAAATAAGGAGAACTTAACAATGGCCCACAGACTGGAAGCGTTTAATATACATCCCAATTCCAAAGAAAGGGGATCCCAGGGAATGTAGTAATTATCGAAGTATTGCCACAATATGGCCCTAGCAGACTGCCCTAAGGCCCAGCAGCCCAACTTCCTGCTCAGATGTGCGGAGGAGGAGCTCAGTTGCAGAGAGAGGCAATCCGCTTGAGTTCAGCTCTGGGTGTTGCTGATTTCCCTTCTACCACCTGCTGCCACGGGTGTGCATGCAGTAGATAAGCTATGAGGGTGGTGGTGGTTTGATTTGAGAGGAAGAAGTGGTTAATTCTGAGAGCTTGGAGTGATCCCGTGGAGGGTGGAATATTTTCTGTAGCACGCTTAAGTCTTTGTATGGAGCTGTGTATCTCAGCTGGTATATCATCCAGGGTGAACCCAAATAATTAGCTGGATCTTTGCATCCCTTGTCGTGGTGGTGGTGCATGGGAAGAGGGAATGATGCTTCCAACCCTGAGACCAGACTAGAGCATCTTCTGTGCTGCTTATCATGTTCTGCAGCTTGGAATTCTTTTTTTTTTTTTTTTTTCAATAATTTTTATTCAGATTTTCATAAAACATACAAGACAAAATCATAAAACATTCAAAGACAAAAAACAAAATCAAAAATAGTTAAACAAAAAGAAAAAAAGAAAAAAAAAAACAAAAATAAAAATAAAGAGTAAAATATTGACTTCCCATTTGTCAAAGATCAAATCAGTTATAAGTCTATAATATATAACAATCCTGTCTCTTAAGTCATATTATAAAATCACTTTCCTCCAGTAGTTATCTTACTTAATCATCAAATCTCATAAACATTACTTTATTCTTTCCACAAAAAGTCAAAGAGAGGTTTCAATTCTTTAAGAAATATATCTATCAATTTTTTTTTCCAGATAAGCATATCGATTAATCCATCTCATTACTAATTATGATAATCTTATTGTCATAACCATAGTCAAAATAAACATTTCAATTAATCCATCACATCAGAATCTGTTAGGTTCAATAATTTCAGTAGCCATTGTTCTATTATCTCTATTAGTTCCATTTTCCATCTTCCATCTTCAGTAGTCTTGTTAAGTCCAGTAATTTCAATATCCAATCTTCCATTATCAGTATTCCATAATAATCTTGCTGTCAAAGCCATAGTCATATAGTAAGAGTCTGATGGGGATTACCTCTATCCCAAATATTTTCTTGCCATCCATTCTGAATAGGTTGCTGAAATACTGCTGTAAAATCATATCTCTGTTCTTTTTTTCAAAATACACTGGGTCATCTCTTAAAAGTTTTTCCATTGTCACATGGCTGCAGTTAATTCCATAGATTTTCTCTATATTGGGCTCCATCACATCATTCCAGTCCAGAAGATTATCCATGCCATTGATAACTTTATCTCTAGAATCTTCATTCATTTCTTCAGAGATAACATTGAGTTCCAAACAATAGATTTTATTTCTAAAGTCCATAGACTCCAAATCTTGTTCCTGTTCCACGTTGGTTCCAATCTCCGGGATCTCCTCTCTCACAGGGACCCCTATTCCAGTCTCCAGGGTCACCTCTCTCACAGGGACCCCTGTTCCAATCTCCGGGGTCTCCTCTCTCACAGGGACCCCTTCCAGGGTCACCTCTCTCACAGGGACCCTTATATCTTTAATCTCCTGCTTCATTTTACTCAATTCAATTTTCATTATCTCAATCTCATCCATTATTTTCTGAAACATAGTTATTTCCAGATTTTCAGCCACTTTCTTAATTGCCATTTTAAAAGAAAAATATAGGAAAACCACTTCTTATTTCAGCAACAATTGGGTTAATACTCCAAACTTGGTGACATCACAGTATAAACAGAGCAGACAGCCTTATCTCTCCAATAGTTAAGTAAACAAAATGCAGTTCCCAGGATCGAAACAATTAATGGCAATCGTCAAGAAACAGATTCGTCAAAATAAAATAGACCAAAAAGAGAGTAGTCTCAAAACAGTATAATATTTTTCAAAATAAAAATCTGGAATAGAAATCCCTCTTCTGTGTATATCTTTAGAATGCAAATCCAGGACAGCTTTTTGCAACAAAAACAGAGATAAGCTATTAATTAGTGCGTAGCAGAGAGAAGTTACGGCTCCCCAGTGAGATGTCAAAAACTGATCAATCTGGCAAATCTCTTTTAAACAGCAACAATTTAAGTCAAGTAAAAGAAAAATATAGAAAGAAGGGTGCTTGCCTGTTAGTGCGTTCTCTCTTAGAAGATAAGATGAACGTTCGCTTTATCAGATAGAGCTTGCTGTTGAAAATCCGTCCCACCTTCGTCGGCTGGACCTCGTCCCATAAATTAATGAGATCTGGTCGTCCCAACAAAAATAGGCTTTGAGGTTAATCTCTTCGTTTCTCCCTACCCGGGAGAAGTTTAATCAGTCAAAAAAAAAAGAAAAAACTGACTGATATATCTGAATAAGCTTCTTTTGAGGCAGGAGCCCGTCTCAAAAGCAGGCACAGGCTAAGTCACCCTTCCCGGCTGCAGCTTGGAATTCTTCATGGCAAACTCCCTGAGACTTAACCACAGCAGCTTGTCTCCCCTGGCAGACTGATTAAAATATGACTGAAGGCTGCTGTTAATCACCCTAGCTCATCAGTTGATCACAAAAGACGCAATTCTGCATCTTTCCATGTAGTTTGAATGAAAAAAGTAGGCCTTGGCTTACTTTTTGGACTCCTCCGCCCCGCCTTTCTGTGATGGGATCAAACCCAAAGTGCCCTAACAATAAAAACACAGATCAAAGAAGATAAAAATAACACGGCAGTGTAAAGTGTGGAAACCGTACCAACTGCAAGAGACCAATGTAGGTACCTTGCTCTCATTCTTAAGGTGATAGGACAGCTCTTGAATCAAAAAGGTTGGTTAGAGAGTGTGAGGATAAGTATATGAAGACAGAAACGTCTCTCCTCCCCATTAATAAACAACCTTAACATGTGCAAATAATGGAACTGACATAAGCTGATTTTCTGTGTTTTTGAAATTTGAGCTATGATGGTCTCATAATCTAACAATTGGCATCTTTGCTGCTGATTGTCTGAAGTTGCTTTTTATTTAATCTTGGATGCCATCTAAGTGTCCTAACAGAATAAGCTATGGATCTGTTTACAGATTGATATCTAATGCAACCTTTTCCAACCTGGTGCTCTCTGTATGTATTGGATTGCAGCTCCCAGGCAGCACAGCTGGAGGGTACGCAGTTAGTGAAAGTTGATTTAGTCTCCCATCTACCCCAGTGCCCCATGCTCTGTCTAAATTTCTGCATATGGGGATACTGCTACTTACTATAAGAACATAAGAGCCTTGCAGGATCAGGCCAGTGGCCCATCTAGTCCATCATCCTTTTCTCACAGTGGCCAGTGAGTTGCCCATATGGGAAGTCTGAAAGGAGGACCTGAGTGCAAATGTGCTCTCCCCTTCCACAGTTTCCAGCAACTGGTGTTCAGACGCATACTGCCTCCGATGTGGAGGAAAAGCAATGCTAATGGAAGAATAAATTCTTCCTTACTGTGTTCTTATCTCCAGCATTCCCCACCTGAATCTTGGGAGCATCGTCTAACTTGCACTGTGCTGTACCATTGTTAATTGAGAGCCCAAATTCACTAATGTTAACATAGGCAGTGATTTGTTACACCCAACATCCAAGAATATTTGCAGATGGCAGCAAGAAGGGTCTGTTCTCCCAAACATTTCTTGTTGTTTTGATAAGTGTCTTCTGCTTCTGTTAACTGTCTGTTGATGGAAACAACTTACAAATATTTGACAATATTTCCTTCTCTTTTTTTAAAAGGAAGATTTAATTGTATCTCAGTTCTAATATAGCATCTTATTTATAAGTTTTGGAAAAGACTTGGGTGGCAGCAATTGTCAATCCTCCCTCTTTAAATAACATAAATATAAATAATACAAATATGTTAAAACAAATTTAATAATAATAATGTGTTTTACCCCAGTTGGTTGCTCTGTTGCCCATTTAACACTAAGGTGAGCAGAATTGCACAAAATGCTCTTCAAGCGGAGGCATACACAAACCTTCTGCAAAGGTATTAACTTTTTAACCTCAACTGAATGCCAACCCTCCACTGATCTTTTGTGTGTGAACTTCCTGCTATGATGAAGATCTTCTCTGGGTAACTGCAAGCCAACCCTGGATTTCCTATAGGGAGCTAGAGCTCTCAGACACCATGGGTACCGAGGAAGATGCCTTATTATATTCCAAATCCAAATCTTTATTGATACGGTCAAAGACCAGCCGTAAAACAATATCCAATAATACATACATTTAACTAAAATGAACAAAGTTTTGTTCAATTTAAGATATTTTAAAACTATCAAATTATAAAACACCATGTGGGACCAGCAAGGTGCGTTGCTTTATTACTGCAGCGCAATATTTTGCAACTGGGAATGTAACAGAAGGGTCCACATCTGCTAAAAGATATTTTGTATATAATGCAGAGTCTCGGCCTGGGATTCGCTGGAGAAGAGGAGTAATAAATCGCTGTCTCAACTCATTGTAAAACTCACAATTTAACAGGACATGGTCGATGTTTTCTAAAGAGCCACTGCCACATGGGCAGACACGCTCTAGCAGTGGTATTTTTTGATATCTGCCGTTTAATAAGGCAGAGGGTAGAACATTGTATTTGGCCTTCGTGAATGCTTTTCTTCTTCTATAGTCCACTAAGATCCTCAAGTGATTCGCAGGCATATAGGGCGAGCTACGTGGTTCCCCAATTGTATTAATATGTCTAAAAGAGCGTTGATTTTGTATTATATTGAGTCAGACCACTGGCCTGTCTAGCTCAGTACTGCCTACTCTGGCTCGCAGCTGCTCTTCAGGCACGAGCTTTTTCCAGTCCTACCTGGAGACATCAAGGACCTTCTGCATACAAGGCAGATGCTGTACCACTGAGCCACAGCCCTTCTGTGTAAGGAAAGTGAATTGCACTTACAAAAAATGAGATCCAGCATCTTACATGGTGTCCCGATAAGAAGATACTGTCTAGATTTCTTCAGAATCCTCTTTGAATTTTACTGTCTTGATTGCTTCAGGATATGTTGTCTTCACTGGTGCTTCTGATATGACTTATTTGCTGCCTAGGAAATGGAGATTTAGACCTTTTGGAGGCCCATTGCGAATTGTTTGCAAGGCACTTTGAGGGTAAAGTTGCTTGCCTCTGTAGCAGTCTTGATGCCCCATCCACATCTACTGTAGTCCCCAATGAGGTGTCCAGTGCAACATCTTCTGCAACTTGGGAACGGTTTCAGTTGATGCGACCTGATGACGTAGACAAGGTGCTTGCGTTGATGTGGCCAGCAACGTGTCCTCTCGACCCTTGCCCTTCTTGGCTTATTAAAGCTTGCTAAGGGGGTTTGACCAAGTGTATCCAGGGTGTGGTGGAAGGCATCATTGTGGGAGGGAGTGGTTCCAGCTGCCCTGAAAGAGGCAATGATCCAGCTGCTCCTGAAAAAGCCCACCCTGGACCCATTGGTCTGTGACAATTACCGACCGGTCACAAATATCCCATTCTTAGGCAAGGTGATTGAGAGGATTGTGGCACAGCAATTGCAAGTAATCTTGGATGAAACATATTATCTTGATCCATTCTGATGTGGATTCAGGCCTGGTTATGAGGCTGAATGGGTGGGCCTTGGTTGCCCTGGATGACCTTTATTGGGAGAAGAACAGGGGGAGTGCGACCCTGTTACTCTTACTTGATCCGTCAGCGGCTTTTGATACCATTGACCGTGGTATCCTTCTGGGCCAGCTTGGTATTGGAGGCACTGTTTGACCGTTGTTTGGATCCTATCTCCAAGGTCGCTGTCAGAGAATAGCATTGGGTGACTGTCTTTCGGCTCCCTGACAGTTGTGCTGTGGGGTGTCATGGTACTGTCTTGTCCCCCATGCTGTTTAACATCCATATGAAGCCATTGGGAGCAGTCATCAGGAGCTTTGGGGCTAGGTGTCAGCAGTACACTGATGATACCCAGCTCTATTTCTCTGTGACATCTGAATTGGGAGAGGCTGTGCAGGCCCTGGATTGCTGCTTGGACTTGGTGGTGGGCTGGATGAGGGCCAATAAACTGAGTCTGAATCCTAGCAAGACAGTGACGCTGTGGTTTGGTGGTTCCTGAGTTCAGATAATTGGTCAGCTGCCTACTTTGGATGGGGTCATACTACCTCTGAAAGAGCAGGTCCGTAGTCTGGGGTTGTTCCTAGTTCCCTCTTTGTCGCTAGAGGTGACCTCAGTGGCTAGGAGTGCCTTTTACCCGCTTTGGCCGTTTCTGGAGTGGGATAGCCTGACCGCTGCTGAAAGAATTGCACTGGCTACCCATTTGCTACTAGGCCAAGTTCAAGTTTCTAGTTCTGGTGTACAAAGCCCTATGCAGCCTGGGTTCAGGCTACCTGAAAGACCGTCTTATCCCTTATATACCCAGTCGATCACTGCGCTCTGCAGGTGAGGGCCTCCTGGAGATACCATCTTATCAGGAGGTCCGTTCTGCACAACGTAGGAAGCAGACCTTTAGTGTAGCGGCACCGACCCTTTGGAACTCCCTCCCCTTAAATATTAGGCAGGCGCCATCTCTGCTATCTTTTTGACACCTATAGAAGTCCTTCCTCTTTCAACAATCCTTTTAAGTAGAGACCTTATCCCAGTCTGTGTTGGAATTGCTTTTTAAGATATTTTTAAAGCTGTTTTTTAAAAACTTTTGAAAGATGTTTTGTTCTAATGTTTTTAAGTCTTTTGTTTTTCAGATGCTTTAGAGTGCTTTTAGTGTTCTGGTTCACTGCCCTGGGCTCCTTCTGGGAGGAAGCCTTCCTGAACCTGAGTGCCGTGTGCTTGAAACAAGGGCTGGGTTTCAAAATGCTGTGTTTACCCCCAACGAGGCTCAGTTTGCACAACTTCAGGAAGGACTGCAAGGCTGGAGTGCTGTTCAGCTGGTACAGAGCAGGGAGCCAGGAGAGCCACTCCTGGCTCTGCAAGAGCAGCAGTGGTAGCGGTAGCTCTGTTTCCCTCTGAATGGATGCCTCCTTATGGAACTCCTTGGCGTAGGGAGTGTCCATGGAATGGGCCTGGCTGGATTACTGGCCCAGGAGGCGGTGGAGGCTCTGTCTGTCTGTCGGTCTTGTGTCCCCTGTCCAGGAGTTGGGGAGGAGGAACCAACTGAAGGGCTTGTGGAACTCCTCCCCAGTCCCTTTCCTGCCTTCTTCAGGGCTGGCCACGACTCTGATGGATGCCACGACTGATAAGGATCCGCTGGTCCATGAGCAAATCTTCACGGCTCTCTGCTACCTGGGAGGGACAGAGCCAGAAGAGATCTTGAATGCCTGCGAGGAGTATTTGCGGCAGCACGACAAGGTAAACTCTGGCAGTCTGGGCAGTGTGGCTGCATGTGCTTCTCCAGTGTGCCTACTGCGTACAGAGGGAATGGGGGCGGGGCGGTGGTGGAGCCATCCCTTCTCACACTGAGCCAGTGCAAGATGTGATTTGGATGTGATTTGGGCTGGGTGAGGGGGAAGAATTTGCATGTGGTGGCTGGATGCCTGCGGGGAGGAGCTTGAGGTAAAATGTCTCTTGCTAACTGCTGGAAGCCTTCCCCCAAACATTGGCTCTTAAAAGCTAGGGGCCCTGGTGCCTGGGACTGATCTGGGTCCAGGGCTCTTGTTCAAAAAAGTAGATGGTGCCTAGTGTTGGGGAGGGAGGGAGGAAGAGATAGGGATGAGGTATGAGTGAATTTCCTCTTTCACCCAGTCTTCTTCAGTAGAGACCTTATACCAGTCTGCATCTGTGTTTGAATTTGTTTTCACGGTGTTTAAAGACTTTTTAAAAAAAAGATCTTTTAAAGTGTGTTCTTAAGATGCTTTCAGTGTTTTGTTGCTTTTTCCTCCTCCTGGGAGGAAAGGCAGGATGTAAACTTGAGCACAGAAATGTCGCGATGACCTCTGCCCATTGTCTTCTTTTCCACTCTTAGTTGGCTTATCCGCACCGTATAATTATCCTGAGGGCCATGGAAGCGGTGGTGAGAAGCAGCCTTGCGCACCTTGACAAAAGCACAGCAAAGATAGTCATCTTCTTGGCATCCAATGAAATGACCAGATCAAAGGTATGGCTCCTTATGTGCCCCTGACTGGAGAGGCTCATCACTTAGCAGGTGGCCTTGACCATCTCCCTGGCAATCTCCTCCACCTGTAAGCTGTAAACATCGCCTTTATCCCGGGAAGCTGGTCTCGGCCTTTTTCTGGAGAAGCAGCACATAATCAATCTTTTTCTGAGGCCCGGGGATTCCTGCTCTCATCCTTGGCACCTAATGTCTGCTGCCTTCAGTTGAACTACACTGGAGCTGCCTGTGGGTAGTAGAGCTCCACAGTTCTCCTTTGGCCTGACTTGTCATGCAGCAGTCAAGGGCGTCTTCGTGTGAGGGAGCCGCAGGGATTGCAGTGGCAGCCGCTTCTTTCTGTTCGATTTAGGAAATAATCTTTGAGTGGCAGCAGGCGGCGAGCAATGTCCTTGTTGCTGTCGGGAGGCGTTTCATCAACAAGGTGATGGAGGAGGTGCTGACCAAGTTCCAGCCGGGCATCCTGCCTCACTACTTCATCATGCAGACCTTTGCCAACCTTTCTCTGGCGAACGGTACGTGGCTGCCTTCTCGGCTGGAGGAAGGGGGACAGGGCATGTTTGGGCACGGATGAGTTGCCTTGGCCTGGGGCTAGGGTGTGGGAGGGAGGCACAAACCTCCTGTGAGACAAGTGCCCCATGAGTGGGCCTGCCCTCTGAGGCACCCCCAGCCCCTCGTGGGCATCTTCTGTTGCAAGTTGCCTGGGAGGCTTTCTTGTGATGGCTCTAGGAACTAATACAGAAAGATTTTGGGAAGGAGAGGATGTCTGGGCCAAGCACAAAGGGTGTAACGGGGTGGGTGGGTATATAGGAGTCATGGGGCTGTCCTGGCTCCCCACAGCTCTGGCAAACACTTGAGCCCAGTTTGGTTCAGTATAGATTCCTCTTGCCAACAGAGTCTTGTATAGATAGGCTTAAATTGCTGCCCTGGGCTCCTTCTGGGAAGAAGAGTGGGATGTAAGTTTAAGGAACAAACGACAGCTTTGAGGGATGCTTTGAGTGTTCTGTGGAACTAAGCTGTCTAACTCTGTGGGCTACTGCCTTAATGGGGCAGGGGGTGGCATCTAACCACAGGACCTGGTATGCAGGGCAGATCCTGGTCCCTGGAGCCACAGCTGGGTGGACGGGCTGTCCTGCTCACCTTTGACCTGGGAGGTCACTGTTCAGGCTGAGGGGGGAAATGCAGGCAGCCATACTGACCCATGAGGAGGAAATCTAAATGGCGACAGCATTGTAAACTTTACCAAGGCCAATGGAAACTCACAAAGCAGCGAGTCAATCAAAATATTTATATTCCCCTTTTGGTCCCTCGGGGCAGCTCACAGCATCAATTAAACTGCATACAATCTGCAAAATGAAGACTAAGCAAATAAACTGAAAGCTAGATATGTAAATTGCAGAAGAAGGTTGGGGGGAGAGGCCAAAGGCAGCCCACAAACTCTGTGAGGAGGGAGATAGCTTCTGCTAGAGGTCCAGTTGGTCAGGGACACAAAGCAGGGGCTCTTACCTGGGTGGGTGGGCGAGCTTCTGTGGCAGAAAGGTGGTTCTTCAAGCCTCCTGGTCCCACGCCCTGGAGGGGCAACCAGTGCAACAAATAGCAGTTGCTGGTGTTCTGGTTCCACAGAACTGCCCTGCCATAATGCACCAAGCACAACTGAGCTGCTAGGTAGGCTTTGTGCTGAAAACTGCTGTCAGATCTAGCATCTGGTGCCAGCCTGGATTCGAGTATATGCTGATGGCGCCTGCCCAGGTGCCAGAGGGTCTCTTGCCATGTGAAGGGCTAATGTGTGTAGACCTGAGCTACTGCACTCCATGTGAAGAACCTAAGAAGAGCCTGGATGCTGGATCAGGCCATAGGGTCTAGCATCCTGTCCTCATGGTGGCCAACCAGATGCAAGCAGGACCTGAGTGCAACAACATTCTCCCTACTTGTGATTCCCAGCAGTTGGTGGCACCCAGAGGCATTCTGCCCCCAGCAGTGGAGGTGGGATGTAGCCATCGTGGCTAGTAGCTGTTGATAGTCTTATTCTCCATGAATTATGATGTAGAGCTGCCCCCTGAGCTATAGCAGCGGCAGCAGAAATGGGATGTTGTCAAATGAGCCTCTGAGCTATTACTCTGCTATAAAGCTTGGATATGCGTGGGCCACATACGCAGTGTGCGACTTGCTCAATTGCCAGCTGCCTAGGTATAGAAGGTTGCTGGTTGCCCGAGCCTTTAGGTGGGCCTGCCAGGCAGAGATGGTGGGAATTAGGGTACTCAAATGGGTCATGTTCCCCAGGCTGATGCTGTGGGCCCCAGAGCCTGCTCTAAATAAGAGCTCACTAAAGGGACTAGGATTTAATTTTTCCTCCTCCTTTAATTTGTTGTCTCCCCCCCCCCCCCAGTGTTTGGGATGGTGCCTTTCCTCAACTCCATCCTGGGGACCATGCTACCCATGCTGGCGATGGCCAAGCAGGACAACATGAAGTCTGTCTTCTGCTACGGTAAGACGACAGTCCTCTTCCCATTGGACTCTGCTAGTTCATGTGTCAGCTGTGGCTTTTTGTGTGCATGTTTGGGAGGGAGATGGGCAGAGAGGCCACAGCAAGGGCTGCCGCGTGCTCTGCAGCCACGTGAAAATGTGCAGGAGGTGATCTTGAGCCAAACACTGAAAGGCACTCAAGTTGGTTAATTAATTATGTCTTTCAAATGCCTCATAGCAGCCTTTACATTAAACGGCATTCCGTTCCCAACCATTCCAAAAAACAGAGAAAATAAATCTGCGGCATTCCCACCATCCGTGCATGAAGCTGGCACTAGATCTGGAAAGCTTCCAGCTGTTAAAACTCCTGCGAACCAAATTGCGCTCTGTCCCAATATAATAATTTCCAAGTTGTTCCTGTTGCAGACTTCTTGCCTGTGTCGATATTAATGGGGCATGACTTACACTTGTCTTTAGAGGGCTGTGTCTGAAGACACTGAACATCCAAGAGCTAAATCTTATTTTGTTAAGGATACTTGGACAGGAAGTATGATAAATAGGCCCTGTATTCCATCAGGTAGGAAAGGCATCATGGCTCAAGTTTTTTTGCTCAATAGTTGCACTCTTCATCTTGGAGGCTGCAGTCAGCTTACTGGGTTTGGTTGTTGGTATAATTGTGAAGACAGGACTCTTCGTCAACAGCATGATTGTCTGTGCATCTCTTAGTCTTCTAATTAGTGCAAAACTGTCAAAGAATGTGTTGCTAGGAACATATTTATTACTAATCATATGACTTATCTCCCTTGTTAAAAACATTTGCTGAAGTTGTGGAGTGTTTGAACTCCCCCCCCCTTTATGTGCTGAAGCTTGAATGGCCAGAACATTGCATCCATTACCCTTCCCTTCATTCTAAAAGTTGGATTTCTGGCATGAGTACTTAGCAAAACTGCTTGTCATGGTTCCTTATTAATTCCTATTGATCTGCTTACAAGTGCACTTTCTTGTATGTTTGGTTACGTGTTAGAACTTTTTAAAACACCTGTCTTAATCTCCATACCCCAAATCTGCAATGGAAGCAGGAAAAAAGTCACCACCAAAAGAACAGCTAGATGCCTTTGCTGGAAAACTCTTGAATGGACAATCCCTGCAGATGTAAAAGTTGTCTTTATAAAGCAGGGAGGGTTGTCCGGGAGTAGAGAGAGAGAATTGCTCTAGCTGCTAGTCTAGCTGTTGATGATTGGAAGGATGTCTGACAGAAGGCAAGAGGCCAGAACCCGGTACGCGTGAGCCAGCTCCTTTCCATAAGGCACCTCATGTAGAACATTTATGTAGCTGGATTCAGGATTCCTCATGACAATTTCTGGAATTTTTTTTCCTTCCTGCTAGAGTCCCAAAATCCTGGGTCCTTCCTTTACACCACACAAATCCTACACAAGGTGACTTGTGAAAAGATGCTCGTTCAAGTCTAGTGGTTTCTCCCTTAGCCATGCTGTTGATCAGCCTGCATTCGCAGTCGCCTGCTCATCCATAGTGCAACGAGCAGCGGGTGTGGGGCCTGCAGGAGCTGCGTTCTCCACATGTTGGGCTTGACATGCTGAACTCGCAGGCAAGAGACCTACCTTGTGATAACTGCTTTGCGCCAAGGGTTAAGAGGCGGGAAGGACTCCGCTGCACTCTTTCCCTCAGGGAAACTAAAGAGGAGCTAGTATTCCGGGACATCAAAAGAGCTTGGCTGTCGGATCAGACCAAAGGGGGACCATGGAGTCCAGGGCCAAGCAGATGCCCACTATGGGAACCCTGCAAGCAGGATCATAGCCAATCATAGAGTTGGAAGGGGCCTGTAAGGCCAAAGCATTCCTGACAGATGGCTCTCCAGCTGCCTCTCGAAGGCCTCCAGTGTTGGAGAGCCCACTACCTCTCTAGGTCATTGGTTCCACTGTTGTATGGCTCTAGCAGTTAGGAAGTTTTTCCTGATGCTCAGTCGAAATCTGGCTTCCTGCAACTTGAGCCCATTATTCCATGGAGAGGAGTGCAACAGTGCAACTCCTTACACTTCTGCTCCCCAGGATGTGGCATTCAGCAGCCTCTGGTCCTGGAGGTAGCTTGCAGCCGTCATGGTTAGCTGCCATTGATAGCTTTTACCCTCCGTGAATTTGTGTCATTCCTGTCTTTAAAATTGTCCTAAAACCTCCTCCCTCCCCGGCTGATTCAAGGGGGCTTTGTGTGGAGCTGTAACTGGCATGGAGTCTGTTGTGTAGCTTTGCAGTACTTCAGTGAGAGCATCCAGGAGTACATGGCAAACCTGGACAAGGCACCAGATCCGACCGTGAGGCGAGACACCTTCTCCAACGATATCTTCAGTGCCTACGAAGTGCTCTTCAACAGCTGGCTGCAGAGCCGGGAAGCCAAGGTGGGGGTGAGCTATCGAAATGGGGTTTGGTGGGAGAGAAGGGTCTCTTCCTCCTCTCTGCCCATTACTCTAGGCCATTCTCTGCCCTCTGGCTCTCCTTTCTGCCCCTATGACTGCTCCACCTTGAGTGTGTGTTGGTAATTTTTTTTTTAATGGGATTCGAGAATGACTGAGAAAATGAAATGAACAAATTGAATCTACAGGTTATCCAACTATCAGTCCACATCCCAGAATATAAATATTAATCAACATCCATCTGCAAGGCCACTGAGAAAGACTTTCCAGTCGAAACGCGTCTGGCCAGCATATCCACTTTGAATTCTCTGGGTATTGAGTTTTGCTACTAGGCCATTGCTCAGTAGTCAGTTTAGGATAACAGTTTGCTGCTGTTTTGATTTTCTTACCCTCTCTCTTGTGTGGACGTGGGTCCTGCATAGAATTTGTCCTTTGGCCGCTTCTGTTCTATTATGTGCACTCCTATGAGTATTTTTATTTGCCAGCATACACATTTGTATTAAAACATTTTATTTCTACATACATTACTCTCGACGTCTGTGTCTTAACTCTCTGGAGTAACACAGTGTACATGTTAAGGTAGATTTTAACTCTGCAGTGCTCCACCATGAGGCCACTGCCAACCCCACGGACAGCCCTGCCGCTCCACAGATTATGCTCAAAGCGGCTTGCATTAACTGGGGCACCGTCTGCCCCTCCCTCGCACATGGAACAAGTCTCTCTGCCATCCCCCAGTCCAGG
Source organism: Rhineura floridana (assembly GCF_030035675.1). NCBI lineage: Eukaryota > Metazoa > Chordata > Lepidosauria > Squamata > Rhineuridae > Rhineura > Rhineura floridana. Next base: position 322,081,358 of record NC_084480.1, on the reverse strand, counting down.
GTGAGGTGCAGGACTTTCCTCTCCTTGCGCTGGTTGTATGAAGAGGAGAGGATATGGGGGGCCCTGGGAGGAAGGAAGCCTCCTGGGCAAAATGGTAGAGTCCTTAGATGGGGCCTGGAATGGCTGGGCTCAGTGAAAGAAAGGGTTGTGGGCTGGCAGGAAGGGAGGTTTGGTAGGGGAGAGTGCCTTCGCCCTGCTAGATTCTGGAGCTGTCACAGTCTGAATAAATCCTGGCTCTTTGCTGAGGTGGCTTATCTGGGAGCAGTGGTGTGGATCCTGGGAGTGCATGCAGTGGCTGGCTGTAAAGAAACAAAAACAACCCCTCCCCCACCCAGCTAGTGAGATTGGAAGAAGGGGCTGCTCTCGAAAAGATGCTCTTTAGCAAAGCAGCTGTCCAAGCTAGACTCTGGACTTGAAGGCAGCGCCTGCCACGCTCCATCTCTGGTGATGCCACTTCCCCGTATGGAGGCGGCTTCCCTCTGCCCTGTGTTTGGGGGAAAGGCTAATGACAGTCTGCATGAGCCATCTTCCTTGCTGCAGCAGAGCTGGGTTCAAAAAGACTGGGCTAGAGGGGCTTGTTCTGGTCATGGTTGACAGTGGTCGATGATGCCTTAGAAGGCCAGTGACCCTTCCTGTCCCTCTTTGCAGCTGAGGCTGGCTGTTGTGGAGGCACTTGGTCCTATGAGCCACCTGATGCCCACTGAGAAGCTGGAGGAGCAGCTCCCTCGCCTCATCCAGGGTATCCTGGCTCTCTACAGGAAGCCAGCAGAGGCCTACTATGTCTCCAAGGTAAGTGTGGGGTGAGGGATGCGCCGCATGGAGCACTGCTGTGCTTCAAGGGCCCGTGGGGAGTCCCTCTGTCCTTGGATGGGCACTTGGGTGTTGCTGCAACAGCTCATCACCCTTTCAGACTCCAGCTGTTGCCCTCCCTGTGCGCTGCCAAGACCTCTAGAAGCAGAGGCCACGCTGCATGTCCTCTTGCTGCCCAAGAAGTGTTGATCTAGTCCTGCCATGGCAGGATCTAGAGAGGCCGCTGGTGCAAGTGTGGCTTACTTCTTTCTTTTTTTTTTTTTTTCAATAATTTTTATTCAAATTTTCATAAAACATACAAGACGAAATCATAAAACATTCAAAGACAAAAAACAAAATCAAAAATAGTTAAACAAAAAAAATTAAAAAAAATAAAAATAAAAATAAAAAATAAAAAATAAAGAGTAAAATATTGACTTCCCATTTGTCAAAGATCAGATCAGTTATAAGTCTATAATATATAACAATCCTGTCTCTTAAGTCATATTATAAAATCACTTTCCTCCAATAGTTATCTTACTTAATCATCAAATCTCATAAACATTACTTTATTCTTTCCACAAAAAGTCAAAGAGAGGTTTCAATTCTTTAAGAAATATATCTATCAATTTTTTTTTTCCAGATAAGCATATCGATTAATCCATCTCATTACTAATTATGATAATCTTATTGTCATAACCATAGTAAAAATAAACATTTCAATTAATCCATCACATCAGAATCTGTTAGGTTCAGTAATTTCAGTAGCCATTATTCTATTATCCCTATTAGTTCCATTTTCCATCTTCCATCTTCAGTAGTCTTGTTAAGTCCAGTAATTTCGGTATCCAATCTTCCATTATCAGTATTCCATAATAATCTTGCTGTCAAAGCCATAGTCATATAGTAAGAGTCTGATGGGAATTACCTCTATCCCAAATATTTTCTTGCCATCCATTCTGAATAGGTTGCTGAAATACTGCTGTAAAATCATATCTCTGTTCTTTTTTTCAAAATACACTGGGTCATCTCTTGAAAGTTTTTCCATTGTCACATGGCTGCAGTTAATTCCATAGATTTTCTCTATATTGGGCTCCATCACATCATTCCAGTCCAGAAGATTATCCATGCCATTGATAACTTTATCTCTAGAATCTTCATTAATTTCTTCAGAGATAACATTGAGTTCCAAACAATAGATTTTATTTCTAAAGTCCATAGACTCCAAATCTTTTTCCTGTTCCACGTTTGTTCCAATCTCCGGGGTCTCCTCTCTCACAGGGACCCCTGTTCCAGTCTCCAGGGTCTCCTCTCTCACAGGGACCCCTGTTCCAGTCTCCAGGGTCTCCTCTCTCACAAGGACCCCTATGTCTTTAATCTCCTGTGTCTCCAAACAATAGATTTTATTTCTAAAGTCCATAGACTCCAAATCTTTTTCCTGTTCCACGTTTGTTCCAATCTCCGGGGTCTCCTCTCTCACAGGGACCCCTTCCAGGGTCACCTCTCTCACAGGGACCCCTATATCTTTAATCTCCTGCGTCATTTTACTCAATTCAATTTTCAGCTCCTTACAACCCTGTCGCAGGTTTTGTTTCGTTATCTCAATCTCATCCATTATTTTCTGAAACATAGTTATTTCCAGATTCTCAGCCACTTTCTTAATTGCCATTTTAAAAGAAAAATATAGGAAAACCACTTCTTATTTCAGCAACAATTGGGTTAATACTCCAAACTTGGTGACATCACAGTATAAACAGAGCAGACAGCCTTATCTCTCCATAGTTAAGTAAACAAAATGCAGTTCCCAGGATCGAAACAATTAATGGCAGTCGTCAGGAAACAGATTCGTCAAAAAAAAATAGACCAAAAAGAGAGTAGTCTCAGACAATATAATATTCTTCAAAATAAAAATCTGGAATAGAAATCCCTCTTCTGTGTATATCTTTAGAATGCAAATCCAGGACAGCTTTTTGCAACAAAAACAGAGATAAGCTATTAATTAGTGCGTAGCAGAGAGAAGTTATGGCTCCCCAGTGAGATGTCAAAAACCGATCAATCTGGCAAATCTCTTTTAAACAGCAACAATTTAAGTCAAATAAAAGAAAAATATAGAAAGAAGGGTGCTTGCCTGTTAGTGCGTTCTCTCTTAGAAGATAAGATGAACGTTCGCTTTATCAGATAGAGCTTGCTGTTGAAAATCCGTCCCACCTTCGTCGGCTGGACCTCGTCCCATAAATTAATGAGATCTGGTCGTCCCAACAAAAATAGGCTTTGAGGTTAATCTCTTCGTTTCTCCCTACCCGGGAGAAGTTTAATCAGTCAAAAAAAAAGAAAAAACTGACTGATATATCTGAATAAGCTTCTTTTGAGGCAGGAGCCCGTCTCAAAAGCAGGCACAGGCTAAGTCACCCTTCCCGGAAGTATGTGGCTTACTTCTTTCTGAAGTGCACAAAGCCTGTATTAGCTGGGCAAATCTTGTAATGCACCACGCTGCGTTAGGCATAGTACGTGGCCGTGGCCCAGAGCGCAGGCGTTCTGTGGCAGCCAAGAGCTCTGTGTAAGATGGGCAAAGAATGGTGGCAGTGGGGAGTTAAGGGGCAGGAAGAGGGAATCGGGGCCGTTCAGGAGAAGCTTTGCTGGAGATGTGAAGGGGGAGAATGAAGCGGCTTCACTGTCTGGGCGTACACAGCAGCAGTGCAGAAGGCAGGAATGGGAGAAGGGCACAGGCGATGGTGTTCAGTGACAGGGGAGGAAGGGCAAGGGGAGGAACTTGAGAACCTCTCCAGAGGGCGGCAGGCGAGGCTCCCCCAAGGCTCAGTCTCTCCCGAGTGGTGTTGCCAAAGCAAGGGTGAGATGCGTTTTTTGCTGCCTGGGATTTGGTGAGTGGATTTTGCATGGAAAGGGAGGCTGGCCCAGCAGCGTCTGCAACAGTACCGGGGGGGGGGAGGAAGAATGGAAGGAAACCTGTTCTGTTGCTAAAGCTGTTGTCAAATTAGGCTGCAGGTGCTGGTGGCTTCAGCTGGGTGTGAAATGCGAGAGTGGCGTGATCTGCCACTTGCCAAGAGGGTGATGCTAGCCCAGTGCTATGCTATGTTCTCCCTCCCTGAACAGAGTTTATGCCAGATCCTTGAAGCAGCAGTCAACGTAGGTAGCCGCACTTTGGACGCACAGCTGGACACCCTCCTCGGTGCCCTGCACCTCCAGGTAGGAAAGGGGGCTGGGAGGGCTAACTCTTTCGCTCTGCCTCTCCAGCCTAACCTGGGGGCCTGCAGACATTTGGACTACAACTCCCATCAGACCCAACCAGTGTAGCTGTGCTGGCTGGGCCTGATGGGAGTTGTAGTCCAAAATGTCTGTAGGCCCCCAGGCTGGGGAAGGGTGCTTCATCTCATTGTCAGGGTGGAGGTGTGGTTAAAGAGTTGGGATAGCACCAGGGAGAGCCAAGTTCAAACTCCTGCTCGGCCTAATGCTCACGGGGTGACCTTGGGACCCAGTCATCATCTCTCAGCCTAACCTACCTCCCAGGGTGGTGGTGACAATGCGGGTGGGGTGGGAGCTGTGCATTCCACTCTGAGCTCCTTGGAGGGTGAGTGGGGTAAAAATGGCTTGATGAATAAGCTGTGTAAAGAGTTCCTCACTGGACCTTTCCTCTCCCCTCTGGAGCAGATATGTGCCCCTCTTGATTCATCTCTGCCAGTCCAGCTGAAGAATCACAACGAGGTCCTTCGGTGCTTCACTGTGCTTGGTAAGAGCCCAGAGAGAATTGTGCTACACGCCTGTGAGATGGAATAATAATCGCTACGGACAGTCAGAAGACCTGTTTGTAACTTGCACTGTGTCATCTAAGCACCATGAATTCTGTCATTGCAATGCATGAACGTGGAACTGAATATCCTGAGTATCTTAAGAAACAAAGAAGGAAGGAAACAACTAGCTTTCTAGTCCAAAGACGGCCTTATGGGGAGCGTGTGGTGAAATACCAGGAGGAGGGGAACGGTTAGGGTTTCCACGTCTCCAGAGGTGGGACTTTGAGGCCATGCGTTGCTTTTTGTAAGTGCTGCATGTGATGTAAGGCAGAGTCTGTTTGCGTATGTTTAAGTTTGCTAATAATAGAGAGGGCTGGACTTCTGCTTCTCCTGGTGCAGAGCTTTCAGTTTGCCTGTTCTTAAAAGCACAGAACTTCCATGGCCACATCCTGATTTGTGGCTACTGCTGCCTGGGGTGTTTGTAGCCAAGGTAGCTATGGCCCAGGAAGAATGGTCTGCCCTGAAGGGAAAATAAAAGAACAAACTTTGGCAAAATAAATGCAAGTGGATAAAAAAGAATTTGAGGAGTACATTGTGAAAAACATAAAGACTACCAACAAAAAATTCTTTAAATATATTCAAAGCAGGAGACTGTCTAGGGAGGCAGTTGGACCCTTGGATAAGGAGATTGCAGAGAAGCTAAATGAATTCTTTGCATCTGTCTTCACAGTGGAAGATATAGGGCAGATCCCTGTGCTGGACTAACCTTTGTCGGAAGGGAGTCTGAGGAACTGAGGTAGATAGTGGTGATGAGAGATGAAATTCTAGGCTTAATAGAGAAAATAAAATAAAAACTGACCAGTCAGAGGTGGTTTGCTTTGATGGAAACTGCAGGAGGGGAGAGTTGCTCTCAGGTCCTGCGTGTGGCATTCCCAGTGGGGCAACTGGTTAGCCATGGGGAGAAGAGGATGCTGCAGTCGATGGGCTCCCTTTGGCCCGATGCAGCTTCAGGGTCCTTCTGGTGTTCTTATGAATGCACCCTCTAGCCCTGTTGCTGATGGCGTGCACGTATGCTTTTGTGTCTGATGATTCTGTCCTGTGGGGCTGGGTATAGGGTGGGGAGCTCCAGTGTGTCACTCGTGCTTGAGCAGGAGGGTGTTGCCAGCCGCAGGTGCCACAGTCCCTTGCAAACTTGTGGAGCTGAAAACTGTCTTTTGGCTTAGTCATGGTCAGGTGAATGTCTCTTGCATGAGTAGGGATGAGAAAGCAGCATGCTGAGCGATGCGGGCGGGCGCATGGTGTCGGAGGGAGGCCAGGAATGAAACGCGCAACTTCTTTTTTGGGTGCTTTGCATTGCAAATGTTGGCCTTTGTGCAGCACCTCCACCCACCTGCGGATCGGCCCTTGGCCCTCCTTGGGCCTGCTGTGCTTCACACCCTTCCCAATTTTGGAGTCTCTGCTGTGCTATAAATTGCAGGCCTCTCGAAGTCAGTCTTCAAGGGGCCATTTCTTGTTGGGATGGTGGTTTCTGGCAATATTTTGACACTGTAGAAGTGTGATTTCCTTTTCACTCTCTAGCTAACGTTTCTGTGAGGGAAGAGCTCTTGCCACCCCCCTCCTTTACTTCACTGATTATTTTGGCAAGGTTTTGCTAGCTTAGAGTGTCCTTCTAAGCTCTTTGCAGCGGCCTGTGGCTACAAGCAAGAAATATTTTTGGATATTAGTCTTGTTAAGCAGCGAGTGCTCTCTGTAGCCTCTGTGTGTCAGTACAGTTGAAGGAAGTGGTTGTGAGGCTGCTTCTCTGAAGAAATCCTCACTGGACCAAAAAGATAACTGTTGCCCAGTTGCTTACATCCCCCCCTTTTTGAGGCAAGGTGCTTAAAAGGGATGGGGGCTGCCCGTCCTCAGGTGCTGTTGGATTATCTAGACTAATTTCAGGTGAGCGTCTGAGCAGGAGTTTGACACTGAAACAGCCTTGGTTGCCCTGATGGATGACCTCTGTCTGTCAAGGCAGGGGAGTCTGTCCATGCTGATTCTCTTGGATCTTCCAGTAGCTTTTGAGACCATTGATCATGGTGTCTGACTGAGTTAATTCAGGGGTTGGGAGACAATGGAGTGGTGGCTCCCCCCTAACCCTCACCTGCAGTGTCTGTTCCAGAAAGATGTATTGGGGAGATTTCTGCTCAGTCCTCTGGCATTTCTAGCTGAGGGGGTTTGCAAGGCTCCATTGTATTCCCCCCCTTCCCCCATCGTCACTGGTGAGGTCCTCTGGAGATTTGGAGTGAGGTGTCATCAGTACGCAGATGATGATGATGATGCCCAGCTCTCTTCTGCTTGCCATCTGAGTCAGGTGAGACTTTGCATGTGCTGAACCAGTGTCTGGACTTGATCATGGGCTGGATGATGGCCAGTGAACTGAAGTTGGATCCTGACAAGATGGAGGCACTGAGGGTTGGTGATTTCCAGGTCTGGAATGTTGATATATTACCTGTTCTAGAGGGGGTCGCTCTCCCCCAAAGGAGCAGGTGTGTAGGTGGGGGTTGGGGGCGGCGGCAGTGCTCCTTGATCCATAGTTGTCACTTGAGGCCTCATTGGCTTAGAACACATCTGCTGTGGCCTTTCCTAGATAGGAATAGCCTGGCCATGCCAATCCATGCTCCAGTAATCCCCCAGGTTGAATTACTGCAATGCATTGTATATGGGATTGCCCTTGAAAATAGTTCAGAATCTAGTACTGCTTTGTTGTTATGTGCCTTCCGGTCGATTTCGACTTATGGTGACCCTATGAATCAGCGACTCCAAGAGCATCTGTCGTGGACCACCCTGTTCAGATCTTGTAAGTTCAGGTCTGTGGCTTCCTTTAGGGAATCAATCCATCTCTTGTTGGGCCTTCCTCTTTTTCTACTCCCTTCTGTTTTCCCCAGCATTGTTGTCTTTTCTAGTGAATCGTGTCTTCTCATTATGTGTCCAGAGTAGGATAACCTCAGTTTCATCATTTTAGCTTCTAGTGACAGTTCTGGTTTAATTTGTTCTAACACCCAATTATTTGTCTTTTTCGCAGTCCTCGGTATCCTAGTACTACCACTACTAAATAATTTTGTTGCTAAAATGTTGGCTTGTTTAACTAGATGGAGCTACATAATGTCAGTTCTGAAGGATCTGCATTGGCTGCATATTTACTGGTGAGGCCAATTTGAGATCCTCTGAACAATATTTGAAGGAGCACTTTCTCCTGTACCAATTTGCCCATGATAATTGAAGGCGGACAGTCTCGGTGTTCCATGCTTAGGTGAAGCAGAAAAGAGAAGGCCTTTTCTGGAGGGCCTCCCAGGGAGAGGAATGTCCTCCCAAGGGCGGTATGTCAGGCACCAGCTCTGTACACTTTTAAAACCTCCTTATTTGCCCAGGCTTTTAAAATGATGGTATTTTTAGCTGGCTCAATTTATGTAGTTGTACATTTCCTTATATACTGCCCTGAAAAATATACTTTGAATTAAGGGTGGCTTATTTCAAGGCTATGTTTGTCTTCTGTGTTGTGACTTGGGGTCGTTAATGCTGGCAAATGGCCTGCCTAGGAATACCCAGACGCTAAGCCAGCAAACTCCTTCCCTCGCCCTGCCCTGTCATTTCGCCCATTTGTGAAATGTGCTCCTTTCAGCTTCCTCAGGGCCACGGGCTTCACTCCCAACCCAGTGCATGAAATTGGCCGGCCGTGACTTAAAATTAAGAAGTCGGACTTTGGCACCTGGCCCACTCTCTTTGCAGCAGTTCTGCCCTAGGCCATTACGTGACCACTGATCCTGGGTCGAAGCATGAGGGTGGTGCGGCCAGATGAAAATCCCCTTATGTGGCTGCCTGGAAAGCCTTTTAGATGTCCGGCAACAGCTGGCAGTGTCTAGGGATGCTTGTCCTCTTGCGCACATGATGCTGACGGTGTCTTGGCTTTGATCTCTTGCAGCCTCTTCGTTCCCAGACCGTTTACTTGGCTTTCTCCTTCCAAAGCTGGAGATGGGCAGTGAAAAGACACGGGTGGGAACCCTCACCATCCTGCGGCAAATCATCAACAGTGCCTGTAAGTGAGGGGGGCTGGAGGAGCAGCTCTTGCCAGGCCCACCCCTGCACTTCCAGGGCTTGTGGGCAGACCCTTGCAAGTTGAGCCCCCGGCCCCTTGGGACCCTCTGAGCGCCCAGGCCAAGGACTGGGCCCCAACCGTAACCCCCAGCTCACACTTACACTGCCTGTGCTTTGGCTTCCGCTGTTGCAGTTTGACTCCTCCTGCTTGGCAAGGCGGCCTGGTGTCCTCGGATGTTTTGGACTCCAGTTCCCATCGCTTCTGACCATTGGCCTTGTTGGCTGGGGATGATGGGAGTTGGAGTCCAAAACATCTGAAGGGCAAAAGGTTGGGCGAGGCTGGGACTGAGCTAGCTTGTAGCTGGCCGCCACTCATCTACTTCAAGCCTAAGCCATGTTTGGCTTCTAGGTTGGGGCTGTTAATGCTGGTAGCTGGGCTGACTGAGAATGCCCGGACAGGGTCTCATACCTTTGTTTACTTACCTGCCCTGTTGCCTTTCCCACTCCACTGTGGGACTGCAGTATCAAATGAGAAGCACCAGGGATGCTTCTGGTAGGCGTCGCCCGCTGGCTTGTCCCCAATTCTCACTGCTAGATGTGAGGAGACAGTGTGGGCACAGCTGAAGGCATGCATGGTATGTGGGGATTGCATGGCTGAATCCCTGGAAAATCCCTGTGCAGGATGCTTCCCTGTCTTGAGGCAGATGCAGCTTTGGTGCAGGATTAACCTGCAGCAATGTTTGCTTGTCCCCCCCTTTTGTTTTAAAGAGAAGGGTGAGCTCCCCCAGAGGCAGGCACAGTGTCTGCACAGCAGACTCTTTTGGCCTTGGGCAAATCCAAAATGATCAAAGTGAGACTACAAAGGGAGGGACCAATGCAAGTATGTGGGCCGTCAGCGCATCCCCAAGAGGAGCAGACTCATCTCTTCCTCAGTGCTTGAGGCGGGCCCACTGCCTTGGACTCCAAAATGCCCCTTGGCTTCTGCAAGGGTAGCCACTTTGGATGCCTGGACAAGAGCAGCTGGCTGTGGGTTGGTGGTTCTCTGAGTGAGCAGTTTGGCACTGCATGGCTGCTAGTAGTGCTGCTGTCTTCAAAGCTCAGGCCCTTCTTGGCTGTAAGGAGAGTCAAAGGTCCCGTGCTCTGCTCCCTGGTTGGGAACTCAAAAGGGCCACGCTGCAGAAAGTGCTAGGTGTGGGTGGCTTAGGCTTGCTCTGGCACAGAGGCCTGTTGAGTTGCACACCTGCCTGTCTGCCCCTCTTCTGCCTAGCCTCTCAGATGGAGATGAAGAAGCCCTTCATCCTTTCTTCCATGAAGCTGCCCCTGCAGGACAAGAGCAATAAGGTGAGTGGAGGGCAAAGTCTGGCATCTCCTCTCTCTCCACATCCAGCTGAGGACTCTCTCTGCTCAGAGCCGGCCTGTCAGCCTTTGTGCCGTCTGCGGGGACGGTCGGAATCGTGCACAGGAAGTAGCCTAGCCAGACTACGTGGCTGAGCTGGGATGATTTCCCTTCCCAAGCAGGAGGCCTGGAGTTGGTGTCTGGGTCAGCGTTCCTTACAGTAAATGTCTGTGCAGCCCTTCAGCAGTGCACTCGGCAGCTCACAACAGAAACTTAAAAATACGCAGAAAGGTTACAGTAAGTCGGCACAGGATCAGGATCAGACAGAGGCAGGTGAAAATTGCACTGTCGACCCAGTGTGCGGGAGCTGTGAAAAAGGCAAATTCCATGCTAGCGATAATTAGGAAAGGTATTGAAAATAAAACAGCCGATATCATAATGCCATTGTATAAATCTGTGGTGCGGCCGCATTTGGAATACTGTGTACAGTTCTGGTCGCCTCATCTCAAGAAGGATATTATAGAGTTGGAAAAAGTTCAGAAGAGGGCAACCAGAATGATCAAGGGGATGGAGCGACTCCCTTACGAGGAAAGGTTGCAGCATTTGGGGCTTTTTAGTTTAGAGAAAAGGCGGGTCAGAGGAGACATGATAGAAGTGTATAAAATTATGCATGGCCTTGAGAAAGTGGATAGAGAAAAGTTCTTCTCCCTCTCTCATAATACTAGAACTCGTGAACATTCAAAGAAGCTGAATGTTGGAAGATTCAGGACAGACAAAAGGAAGTACTTCTTTACTCAGCGCATAGTTAAACTATGGAATTTGCTCCCACAAGATGCAGTAATGGCCACCAGCTTGGACGGCTTTAAAAGAAGATTAGACAAATTCATGGAGGACAGGGCTATCAATGGCTACTAGCCATGATGGCAGTGCTCTGCCACCCTAGTCAGAGGCAGCATGCTTCTGAAAACCAGTTGCCGGAAGCCTCAGGAGGGGAGAGTGTTCTTGCACTCGGGTCCTGCTTGTGGGCTTCCCCCAGGCACCTGGTTGGCCACTGTGAGAACAGGATGCTGGACTAGATGGGCCACTGGCCTGACCCAGCAGGCTCTCCTTATGTCCTTATGCATGCTCCTGTTTTAAAAGGCCTTTGCTTGAGGCTGGAAAGGTGAGGAGGAGGCTACTGGGAAAGTAGTCTAAAGGGAGCATGGAGCCTCTAAGTGAGAGGCCCCCTCTCCGCTCTCTCCTCCACGGTCTCCAAAGACCCCTGTGCAGCAATGGCAGTTTAGGCCTCTCGCTCATCTGGAAATCCCCCTTTCTAACCCGTCCGAAAACCCTTCCATCTTCCCTCACCTGCTGTTACAGTGGCCTGTCAGTTTTTCTTTTGCAGAGGCAGAGACGGCAGTTTGCTTAAGGGGACAGTTACACCCAACATGGCTGCTGAGGGTGTATCATAATGGTAGGCTACTCAGCTGGCACCTTCTCCGGAATGCTTTTCCACAGGTGAAGCGGGCGGTGGTCCAAGTGATCAGCGCAATGGCCCACCATGGATACTTGGAACAGCCGGGTGGAGAAGCCATGATAGAGTTCCTGATCTGCCAGTGCGCCCTTCCTGTTGACCGGGTAAGGCTCTTGCCAAGAACTGTGGAAGAAGCCCCAGGCAATCGAGGAGAGATGTGTGGCAAGGAGAAGCTGTGGGCAGGGGAATCGGATCAAAGGCAGTGAGGGAGGACAGATGCTGCACAGGGGGGCCCTTGGGGGCATCTTTGCCATGGCCAAATAAGCAGTGGGATGCTGTGATTAAAACAAACGAACTCATTCCATGCTGGGGATCATGAGGAAAGGGGATGACAATAAAACTGCCAGTGCAACTCTGACGGGTTCACCACATTTGGAATACTGTGTGCAGTCCTCCTCTTCTCGCCACAAAGGAGATATTTTTGAGCTGGAAAAGGGCAACCAAAGTGATCTATTAGGGAAGGTTACATCTTTTTTGCTTAGAAGAACGGTGAGTAACGGAATACCCTGGAGGCTTATGAAGTTGTGCATAGTATGAAGTGGTGGCCCATCCATTGCCAAGTGTAACACTTCAGGTTGTTTTGGGTTACCAGAGATGAGATGCAGACAAGAGATTTGCTTACAAAGAGCTAAAATTTATTGAGTAACTTACAAGCATACAGCCAAGTAGCCCAATAAAAGTGGAACAGCCACACAGCTCTGCAGTAGCTGGTGTCAGACTGAACACCCCATTGAGCACAAGACACACTTTTATAGCATAAAAGTTGGCATACAGCTATTAGGATTACATACAATATTGGCATGATTAATGAGCATATAGACATCAAAATCACATTATCATGGCACCTGTTGCCTATAATTGGCTATTCTAACCTTATGACAGGACACCTTCAAAAGCAGACTAATTGCTAGAAAACTATATTATCTTTACTGGAAATACCCTGGCACTCTTCCTTGGCAAACTATATGCTTACCATATCTTCTCTATCTTCGCTAACAAGCAGCTGCTATACTATCTGGTCAGTGACCGTCCCTTGACTCGTCCACCTGTGGCTGACGAGCAACTATTGCCCTATCTTATCATTGACCGTCCCTTGACTCATCCACCTGTTTATGCCAAGCAACCCTTGACTCTATGCCTATCAGCTTCCTTTAATGTGAGTTAACAAGGTACCTTCCCCTAACGATGCTTCTTTCATGTCTCAAGGTAACGAGGTGCTTTCCCAGCATCATACTGGGCAAGCCATCATATCCTCATTAGAACACCTAGATAAGATCCCAGGTGGTCATGAGGTGATCTGACATACCCAAGGATGCTGGGGCTCTAAAGGGAAAATACAATCCTTTAGGCTAACTAACAAATACACACTGGATGTATGCTTAACATAAGGCTATAATATCTTGCTATAGGCCTCTACTTGCTTGCTGGGATAATAGACTGGTACAGGGTATACACCAAGCCAGCTTCAAGGTCCTTGTATTAATTTACAAAGCCCTGAACAACGTAGGTCCAGGGTATCCTAGGGAACGCCTGAACTCTTATATCCCAGCTCCATCACTGAGACCATCTGCAGGAGCAGCTCTGGTCATCCCCTGAGTTGGTGAGCGCATTTAACATTGACACTAAGTCGAGCCTTCAGTGTCATGGGCACAGGTCTCTGGAATGCTCTGCCAAGAGAGATTAATCAGGTGCCTTCTCTTTTAAATGCCTGCTGAAAACCTTTCTGTTCCGCCAGGCTTATGCAGGCAGTTAAGAAGATGTCTTTTTGCAATAGTTGACCTCTGTTTTTACTATATTTCTTAAATTTGTTGTATTGCTAAAAAATGAACTAGAGCTACACAAATGCATTAATAAATAAATAGAGGGGAGAACCAGGGTCATCCAATCACAGTGCAGGGGAGAGACTGAGATGAAAGGAAGCACTGCTTCACACAGTACATAAACTCTGGAATTTGCTAACAGTGGCTACTAGTCATAATGGCCATAGACCAGACTTTTGGAAGAACGCGTGTGCTTTGCAGAATAGTGAAAATGTCCAGAGGGTTGGGGTACTTTGGGGGACCAGATGGTGGGGACAAAATCTGGCAGAAAAAGAAGTCCCAAACTTCAGGCTTTCTTTTATACGGATGATGCCCCAGCCCTTTCCATCATTTTGCCCGCTGTTTCCTTTTGGCTGAAGGTCTTGCCTGTGCCTACCGAGTCCCCCATATCAGATGTGGGTAACATTTGCTGCCCTCCAGATGTAGCTGGACTCCAGCTCAGATCAACCCCAGCAGCCAACATGGCTGCCGGCCAGGGAGGATGATGGGAGTTGTAGTCCAGCAACATCTGGATGGCTGCAGGTACCTGCAGTCCCTGCTGGCTACGCTGTGAAAAGGGAATTGGGTCAGCGTGTGGTCCAGAGTCCACACTGAGCAGCATGCCATAAAAGTTAACATACATTGAAAACACTTCCAATGCACACTTAAAGCATGTGACTTCCCCTCAAGGGTCATGGGAGTTGTAGCTTGTTAAGAGTGCTGGGAAGCTGTTGCTTTGTGAGGGGGAATCGACAGTTCCCAGGATTCTTTGGGGGACATCATGTGCTTTAAATGTGCGCTGGATGTGGTTTAACTGTATGGTGTGGATATGCCCTGGTAGAACTGCGCAAGTGTGTGGAGTCTTTCCCCACCAATAATCTGAGCGGGTAGGTCTTGAGGCACTGAGTCTGGTCTTCTCTCAGGCAAGAGCTAGGCAAGCCATTAATGTTGTAGGCTTCTCCTTAGTGCAGCCTTCCCCAACCTGGTGCCCTCCAGATATTTTGGGGTAAAAATTTCATCAGCCCCAGCCAGCGTTGCTCTTCTGACAGGAGTTGTAGTCCAAAACATTCAGAGGGCAGGAGGGTGGGGAAGGCTGCCTTGCTTGGAGCTTCCCGCACAGGAGTGGATTGCTTTTCAGTAGAGCTGACTGTGACTGGCTTCTCACATCCTGACACGTTGACCTGGATCTGTAAATTCCAGACCAGGCCCACCCAGGTGACTGGTTGGATCTCAAATATTCCCAGGTGGGTTGAAAGGGAAGCAGAGGGCTGAGAGGCTCACTGGGATGCTGGTAAAACGGACTTGCCCTTCTAGTGCCCACTGGGCCTGGCTCTGGCATCACTTTAAAAATGGTCTTGTGGAAAGCCAAGAGCTCTCAGCAAGGGCTCTCTCTCCATAATTCTGCGTCTGTTCAGTCTGCCCATCTTGCATGGAGACATTCCCTGGAAACGGAGGACTTGACAGACGGCCACGTCCGGGACATCAGCGTGAACACACTCTTCCTCATCAGCACCACTGTCGACAGGATGGCTGATGTGAGTTTGCCGAGGCTAGTATGGCTGGGCTTGCTGGGCGGGGGGCTCCTTCCATGTTGCAGAGGTAAGGATGTCCATCAATTGGCGTTTGCCGGCCTGATGCCCTCCAGATGTTTTGGCCTGCAACTCCCATCTGCCCCAGCCAGGTTGGTGAAGGCTGATCATGTGCCGGCATGTTTGTAGCAGCCGCATGGTGTCCATCTCATCATGCGCTCATGCTCTGGGGAGCTGTGGCCACGCTGAGCTGTCTACTGAGCGAGAGATGCTTGAGCCCTAACCCAGAAAGCGATCAGGGATGTGTGGGCTGCTGCTTGGCTCCCTGGGCAGGTAGTGGAGTGTCGCAAAGCGCAAGTGGGGAATTTCCTTCCCTCTCCTCCAACCCGGCTTCATACCTCGAACCAATCCAGCTGGGTTAGCGGAGATTGCTGCTTTTGTCCTTGCAGGTTCTCTGGCCTTACCTCCTGGAATTTGTGATCCCCATACACTTGACTAATGCCCTGGGCCCACTTTGCAAGAGCCTCATCTTTCTGGCAGCCCAGAAGCAAGAGGAGCGGGAAGAGTCTGACTTGCAGCTCCTCTATGAGGCTGGCGGTTCGTATCCATTTGCTCCAAGGCTGGGCCTGGGGGGGGGGCTGTGTGTGTTGGGGGCATTCTGGCAGCTTGGCGTCCTTCCTAAAATTGCCTTATTCATAGAGTGTTTCTGCAAGCTGAAAATAAGCATGGATGCCTTGAATAAACTTGGATAGCTGATGGAGATCCTGTTCTACCACAAACTGCCCTTCGGAGGGGAATGTGGGACTGGAGAAGTCCTGATAGGGTGTGGGGCTGCATCTTCAGTCCTGCCTGGACTGGCTATGCTTTCTGAAGCCTCTACACAAGCCAGGCCATGCGGCCCTTACTCTTCCCTGAAAGAAGGCCCTGAAATTTGGTGGCCTGGGGTTTTGCTCGAGGCTGTTCTGCATGTTTAAATGGAGCTGGGCTTCCAGTCCTGCTTCCTCTGACAACCTGCTGGGTGCTGACCTGGTTCTGAGCTCTTGTCTTAACATCTTTCCCTTCTTATTTGCAGCAAATCTCCCATCTCCTTACACTCTAATGGCAAGGTTGCTGGTAAGTGTGCTGAGGAGATCCCAATTCAAGAGAAAGAAGCCGTGGCATTGCTCCCTGTTGAGCCACACAGTGGTGTGTTGACAATCCTGGCAGAGTCTAATGGAAAGGGCTGCCCCATCACTAATCCTAGTCTGTTTCTCTCTCTCTCTCTCCCCACTGCACTCCCGTTACTAGCCAAGAGGGCAAGCATGTCTCCGCCTAGGCAGAATCCAGTTGGCTCAGGTGTCCCAGCTGCAAGTGTGCATGCCCACTTATTTCCATGTCCATGCTTCACATGTTTGATCTAAGCAACGCTGTTGGTGTCACACAGTTTGCTGTAGTGTGGTGCTGTTCTTTTCCCGGGCCAGGTCCTCCGCTGCTGAACTGCGCAGAGCCCTATTGAAGACAGGATTTTGTGGCCCTTTCCTTAGCATAGCATCCCACCTGTCTCTGAGCACCACCCTCCTGCCCCCCAGAGTTCGCCTCACAGCCGAAGCCTCTTCCTTCGCAGTGGGCATCAAGGAAGGCCTTGCCATCTACTTGCTCTGCTTCCTCCTAGGTCGTTGCTTCCCAGCCTTACGTAGGGGAAGGCCATGGGGCAGCAGCCCTTCGCCTCCTGAACGTCCTGCACCTCAATGTCCACAAGGCTCTGGGGCAGCTGTGGGGCAAGAAGATTCCTGCTTTGGTGGAACATCTGGAAGGTAAAGGGGCTGTGAAGGGGGCAGTAGAGCAGTTATTTCTCCTTCAGGAAGTGACCTGCACTCTTGGGAGACTTCTCCTGCTTTTGACCATGGGCACATCTGGAGCCCAGATTTCAGTTGGTTTTAGTAGAGGCATCTCCTCCTCAGGGAGTCCTGGGAACTGTATGTAGTTCTGCAAATGTGGCTGAAGGCCTCAGACCTCAAAAGGCCACAGTGTCCTCAGGATCCTTTATGAGAATCTATGGCAGCTGTATTGATGATGCCCCACTTCAAAGGTGGGATGTCTCAGGAGGTCCTAAGTCCAGTTCCTGGCATCTCCATGTCAGAACCAGAGTCTCAGAGCTAGGGAAGAACTCCCCCTTGGATATGAAGGGACCCATTGCCAGTCAGAATGGAAAGGTTACACGTTTTGGAGCAATAGTCAAGGCTTGCAAACAGCCAGTTATCTCTAGGGAACCAGGCTAAAAAGAATTGGCTGAGAGGGTCCGTGTGCCACAAATGACTGGGATAAGGTCTCCACTTAAAAGACTTGTTGAAAGGGGAAAGTCTTCAATAGGCAACGAAAAGACAACGGAGAGGGTTGCACCTGTCTGATACGTAAGGGGAGTGAATTCCAAAGGGTAGTTGCCGAAACACTACAGATGCATTAAAGATTTATTTTTAAATACGTTTTGTTCCTAAGATGTTTTTAGTGTTTTTGTTTGCCACCCTGGACTCCTTCTGTGAGGAAGGGTGGGATATCAATTAAACTTGAAACAACAACAACAACAACAACATGCTTTGCAATTCTTCTTACTTTCAGCAAACACGAAGGCTTCTTTGTCCCAGAAAGAATGGGAGGAGCAGCTGCTTAAGGTAAGCGGATCTCCTCTCATAATCTGGGCCAAGGACCAGCCTTATTGGTTCTCGGAGAGGTTCGTTAGGGCAGAACAGTAAAGCTCTTGTAATCAAGGCACTGGATAAGAGAGCACTACCTTTCAAAGCCTAGTCACTGCTAATGTAGTAATCATCATGCCTCGTTCCCCTTCTGGCCTATTCCTTAACCTTGAACCCATGACAGTGATGGGATGCATTTGTTCCTAGATTTTTTTTCTCATGAGAGAAAAATGTCCATTCCTACTGCTGTTGCTAGAGAATACTCTCCTCCCTTGCCTGTAGGGGGCGCAGATTCCCACCTACAGTTCTGAGGCTGCAGCTACTGGCTCTTGCTGCAGCCTCCCCATCAAGGTTCTCTTAGTGCAATTAAGCTGACTCCTGGGCTCTGTTATGTTTGCAAAAAGAGGGTTCTAATTGCAGCTGAGCCTGCAAGTGGAAGTGCAACACCCTGAGCTTGAACTCTGTCCAGAAAACAGCTCCCTGTATTCCCACATGGCACTTGCCCGGGCCTGCCGGAGGTGGGTACCTCTCCCTGGGATGCTCTCCCACTTGCTGACGGTGACCCTGTGCTAAACTTTGTTGGGAACTTTCCAGTGGAGTGCTCCTCCACCCGTCTAAGGAGGAACAAAATGTTTGAAACTAATCTCTGGCTAATACCACCCCTGAAGCAGCAAATGCATCCTTCCGCAGTTCCTTCAGAAGACCCTGAAAAGCATTTCAGACACCTCTTGGACTAGTCAGCTGATTCTGGAGATGTGCAAGCACTTGAGCTGCTACAATGGCTCACTTCCGGAGAAGGTCTGTTGCTTGGACTGAGCTGGGCCGGCTGCAGGGTGCGGGGGGAGAGGTGGAAATAGGCAGGTAGAGGGTCAAGGCTCCTGGCTCTTGAGATCTGGCAGAAGGCCGGGTCCACCTGCATTGATGCCGGCTGATGCCTGCCACAGTGCTGGTGGGGTTATTTCTCTCTTCCATCCAGGGCTGCTTGGGGCTGCACAGGTCAGCCTAGGTCAGCCTCTCCTCCTCTCCTGCTTCAGGCAGTGGAGAATCAGACTGTGTCCGGGTGGGTGCTGGTGAGCAGGAGCTGCAGCTATGCTCATATTCCTCCTCCCCTCCCCTTTTTTTTGTCCTCTAGAACTTCCTCTACAAATGCATTGGGACCACCTTGGCTGCATGCTCAAGCAAGGATCTGGTGCGGAAACAACTCCAAGAGCTTCTGGAAACGGCGAGATATCAAGAGGAGGCAGAAAGGGAGGTGAGGAAGCTGGAGGTGCTGTGCAGTACTTGCAAGGGATGAGCGGAAGGATGTGCAGCTCTTTGGGCCTCTTGGGAGAGGACTTGGCATGGGATGAAGGGTCTTTGGCAGGGGCCGATAGGGAGGTGAGATGGGGAATGGTGAGAGGCAGGGTTGCTGCTGCGACTGAGGTCTCTTTAGGCCAGCAAAGACAGGCAGGCAGGGACCTCATGTCTGTGACAGCTCAGAGTGGGAGTGTGTGTGTTCCTTCCTCCTGAGGCAGAGCCCCCTCCCCCCGGTATGGTCCAAAGAGCTGTGAAAGGGCGTGCCATGTTAAACAGCAATCTTCTTATGGTGTTTAACTCTGGCACCAATTCCTGTTTGCTGCAGCCACTGTGTCTGTCCCGTGACTGCTTGGGTGGATATTTGCCTGGCAGCCTGCTTGAATATATTTATTTATTATTTGATTTATAATCCCGCCCTTCCTCCCAGCAAGAGCCCAGGGCGGCAAACAAAAGCACTAAAAACACTTTAAAACATCATAAAAACAGACATTAAAATACATGAAAGCAAAACAGTTTAAAAAACATTTTTTTAAAAATGCTTTGAAGACTTTTTTTGGCCTGTGAAGAGGGGCAGCGTGGCTGCTCCTTGGAAGATGTGAATTGAAGTCTGTTTTTATGATGTTTAAAGTGTTTTTATGCTTTTGTTTGCTGCCCTGGGCTCCTGCTGGGAGGAAGGGCAGAATATCAATCCATCCGTCGGGACTTTAGCCATTTTCTATTAGCTGTTTTGGTTGTCAAGTGGTTGCTTTTAAGGCTGTTTTGCATTAGAGGATCAGATTCACAAGATGGTGAAAAGTATGAAGGGATGTTTCCTACAGGAAGGTCAAAGCTTCATCTTAGGACCGTGCCATGAAGGGGCACCACAAGCTTCACCGAGATTCTCCTGTCCTCTCCTCATTGGCTAGAAGGTTGGGAGGGGGAAGGAAGGACTGCATGCAAGCCATGCTAGGAAACAGGGTCGTTGCGGAGTCAGAAACCTGGAGAGCTGTAGAAGAACACCGGCTGGAACCCTTGAAGGGAGCTGTGGAAAACTGGGAAATGTTTCTGCATTGATGGGCATTGCAGCAGGAAGCAGCCGGCAGAATACCACAAAGAAACCCAGAAGATGAACTGAGGGATGCAAATTGATTGGCTGTTTGGTCGCTTAGGGAAACCACCTAGGTATAGCCGCTTTCTCGTTTCTCTTCCAACACTTGCTTTATTTGCTCAAGCAGTAAAATGAGTTTCCCCCCCTAAAAGTAATAATCTTATTTATCTATTTATTATCTGATTTATATCCCACCCTTCCTCCCAGCAGGAGCTCAGGGCAGCAACTAATCTTAAAACTGTTTAACTGGTTGCCTTAACACTTTAAGTAAAAGCATAGTTTGTTTTGGAAAAACTTTGTCTGAGGCCTTGTTCATCCCTTGCCTAAGGTGCCATACCACTCTACGCAGTATAGGGAGCAGGCTGGGCCGGTTAGTCCAAAATATTAAAGATCTGCTTA
The DNA here is from genome assembly GCF_030035675.1 of Rhineura floridana. NCBI lineage: Eukaryota > Metazoa > Chordata > Lepidosauria > Squamata > Rhineuridae > Rhineura > Rhineura floridana. Next base: position 322,061,124 of record NC_084480.1, on the reverse strand, counting down.
GTGGATGCAGCCAGAGGAAAAAAGAGATCTACTGCATGGTAACAATGAAGTTAACAAAGAGGGATTGGACTGTGGCTGGCTGGCTTTCCTCCCTTTCCACAGTGCTGGGTACAACCCATGCCATCACAGAGGTCGTTGGCTGCCAGTCTCCAGCTTGGTGGGGACTCTTGCCGGCTGTCTCCGCTGCCTCCCAGCAGGTGCTGCCTCTGCTTGCTCAGGGGATGGTGACTGAATCGGCTCCCTTCCCTTTAGGGCCTTGCCTCTTGCCTGGGGCTGTGTGCAGTGACCCATCTGGATGAATCCCTTGCCAAGCTGGAGGAGTTTGTGAAGTCGGACGTCTTCAAAAAATCTGCAGGGCTGTTCAGTCTATTCAAGGTAAGAGCGCTGCCGAGGCACTCCCTTCGTTGCACCTTCCTCACTTTGGCGCCAGGTGAAAACTTGTTCTCCCAGCTCTTTGCTGTATATTTAGTTCGTTACTTTATGTGGAGATACACAACATGCTCTCCTTTTTTTAAGGAGCTGTTCTTTTTTATAAAAACATTATATAGTTAGAAATGAAAAAGTTCCTGCATTCTAAGCACCCTTAATTAGTTTATAACAAATATCTAGAGAACACACACACTCGTATATAACAAATAAATTTGGTAAGATCAGCATCAGTCACACGTCAGCACAAAAAAATTGGTCCTTAAATTATTTTCAGCTGTAGCTGTGGCTTGATTATTTTCTTGGGTCTTATTACACCAGTACATAAGAAAACTGTTCCAGTTTTAAATGGATAAATTATCAGGTTGTCTGTGCTTTCTCTCACCCTTACAATATTAGTCAGTTTTACCATATCAGCAAATTTCCATCCTCTCACTATCCTGTCTTATAACACAGGAATAAGTTGTTTCTCTCCAGCTATAATATACTGCTGTACAAGCTGTTGTCGTTATGTGCCTTCAAGTCTATCATGACTTATGATGACCCTATGAATCGGCAACCTCCAGTAGCATCTGTTATAAACCACCCTGTTCAGATCTTAAGCTGTACAAGTAACTATTAACAAATGTATTCTGCATCTACTGGTAAAATTAAACAAAGTTATTAATGGTTCTGTTGGTGGTTCATACCCCATTATAAGTCTAATTTCATTTTGGGACATGACCAAAAATATATACCACATCAGCATTTGGTGAATCTCCAGCGTACATCAACTGTGTATCTATGATTAAGTCGTAAAAGTGTTAAATATCACTGAGATATTTATATGTAAAAGCTTTCCTTTACCACTTGTACGTAAAGCCTCTTGTGGGGCATGTTGCCATGTCAGTTTCTATACTGCATTTAGGATGATCTGTTTCATTTTTTCAGAATTTGTTAATATACTGCTTTTTCAGATTAGGCTTTTTTTAATGTTAGCATTTTCCAAAGTAGCAAACAATAAAAACATCAATAGACAAAACAAGGCCATGCACAACAGAGACACTTTGGTTTTCTTCTTGGAAAATGGACTGCCTTCAAGTCGATCCCGACTTACAGCGACCCTAGGAAGAGGGTTTTCATGAGGCTGAGAGGCAGTGACTGGCCCAAGGCCACCCAGTGAGCTTCATGGCTGTGTGGGGATTCGAACCCGGGTCTCCCAGGCCGTAGTCCAACACTCTAACCACTACGCCACACTGGCTTTTCTCCTTACGCATTCTGAAATAATGGTCCTCCTTCATAGGCTCGAGTCTGAGGGCATTAACAACTTGGCATAAAAAGTGATACGCTTTTTAGGTATGCCCATGCACATAATTATGCTATATATTTTACTTAAAAGTGGTTGCTTCTGTTCTTGTGATTAAGCTTTAAAATTCTTGTTATCTCTTTAAGGGCCATATTTTGTCAGCAAACAGCAATGTGCCAAGCTGGAAAATACGGCAGGGGTGCTGCTGGTGGTTTTGGCCCCATTTCATTTATCATTTCCTCATAAGACATTAAGTTTCCTTAATTGAGTCAGACAAAGGTTTGTTCTAGAACTTAATAGCGTTTGATCCTCTAGTTCCTGATCTTAACGAATAGCTGTAAGTGGAGACAGCTCTCAACTTTCTTTTCTACCTCTTCCAGTCATTACAGAGGTGTTTAGTGTGTGGATTTATCTTGATTATTTCCTTGCCAAACCTGTTACAGTGCCATAGTACATTGTTTTATTTGTTTAAACCATTTATATACCGCTTAATTAACAAAATTCCCAAGTGTTTTACATAAAAAATTAAAAAGCATACAGTGGATAAGATAAATTAAAATTAATCATAAAAACAGAAAACTTCCTTAAAATGCCTGCTGAAATAGAACGGTCTCTGTTCTGGTGGCACATAACTTAGCGCTTTGTTGGGATGAAGCCAGGCGCTTGAGTTCGCATGGTGCTTCATAATATTTGCTTACAGAAGGAAAAGCTACTGGCCTTGATAGTGTGTTCCATGCAGTCCAAACAGAATTTGTAAGCAATTCATAATCTGACAAGTCAGATGCAATGGTATACAGGAGTAAAGCATATTAAGGACTTGGTAGTTCCAGAAAAAAGAAAAGGAAGAGTTTGTAGGCTGCGCTGTTTCCAGGTGCTTGGTGGGACCCAGTAAAACCTGGGCCACCGGGCAAGAACATCTACATGCGTGTGTGTTTGCCTGCTCTCATTGTGAAATAGTTGTTGTTGTTGTTGTGTGAGTTGTTCTACGCTTTATTTGTATTGTGTTCTGCCCTGAGATCGGTTTGTGAAAGGGGGAGTGTAAAAATATGTAAAAAAAAAATCATCTGTGGGTTGCCACCAAGTCCTACTCAGAGTAGACCCACTGAAATTAATGAACCTGTTAGTCATGTCTATTAACTTCAGTGGGTCTACTCTGAGTAGGACTAGCCTGGAATGCCACCCTGTATTGTAATGCACGTAGATGTCCTTGCCTGGTGGCCCAGGTCTTCCTGGGGCACACCAAGTGCTTGGAAAGAGTGTGGCTGACACGTCTGTTGTCTGAAGATGGGGTGACACTTTGCAGCCATTCCATCTGCACCTTTTCCTCCTAACCCTCCACATCCAGGATCGCAGTGACAACGAGGTTGAGAAGGTGAAGAGCACCCTTATCTTGTGCTATGGCTACGTGGCCAAGCATGCGCCGAAAGAGCTGGTGTTGGCCCGGATTGAGGCAGACATCCTCAGGAACATCTTCCTCTACTTCAATACAAAGGTAAGTCTGGCTGCATCCCTCCAGCCTTGGTGGAGGGCGGGTTGGAAGCATCCAGCGGTGGGGTGGCGTGATCTCTCCGCTCGGTCTTCTGAATTGTTAATGTCTGTCTCCTTTATTTTGCTCAGGTTCTGGGAATAAAGGTAGAAACCAAGGTACAGTGTAAGGCCCTCAACCTGCTCTCCTCTGTCCTCTCAGTCTGCGCCCCTCCCTCTCTCTCTTCTCTAGCCACTGCTTAGGTGAAGGAGCAGAAATGTGCCAAGGCTTGAGGCAAGGGTAAAGCTCCCTGCCCACTTGGCTCATCTTGCCCACCCTTTCAAAGAGAGGGGGAATGGGCTACATGGTTACACTGGCAAAAGTTGCAGGAAGCCTGATCTTGACTGGACATCAGGAAAAACTTTCTGTTAGTGCCATATGACAATGGAACCAATGACCTAGAGAGGTAGTGGGTTCTCTGATACTGGAGGCATTCAAGAGGCAGCTGGAGAGCCATCTGTCGGGAATGCTTTGATTTGGATTCCTGCATTGAGCAGGGGGTTGGACTGGATGGCCTTAGAGGCCCCTTCCAACTCTACTGTTCTATGTTTCTGTGAGGAGGGTACAGCACCGCCCATGACAGCCTGATCCAGGCCAAGCCAGAGTTGCTTGAGGGACAAGGGAATCTTTGGGGAAGAGGTAATGGCGCCAAGTAACCTCCTCCTGCCCTCCCTAAGGAGAATGCAACATCTCACTCCTTCCGCCAAGCCTCTGGCCGGAAGGGGAGCTCTCACTAGGTTTGCCCTGCTGATCCTGACAGGAGAGGCCCAGGCCTGTCAGCTCTTGCCTGGTTCTGCTGCCTAGCAGGGCGTTTGGCTGCTGGTTCAGGGCAAGGGCTGACACATGCAGGGGGCGGAGCAGCCGCATGCTTGCTCTCCTCCCACCCCCAGGGCAAAGATTGGGGTGCTAGCAAGACTTGCCTCTGGAGAGAGAGGAGCCCATTGGAAGGAGGGTGGCCTCACAGTCCTTAAGGTCTCACTAATGCTTTTCTTCTGGTCTGTTCTTTGCACTAACTAACTTCTGTGGGACCCCGGTGGAGACTGCAGGCTCCTCCGCCGCCGCTCGCTCTGGGCGCCCTTGCGGCACTTGCAGTCAGAGCACCGCGGTGGGGGCAGGCGGGGGGTGCTGCTGGTTGAAACCCTGGCAGGGGTGCTGTGCACAGGGAAGCTTGAGCAAACCTTGGGGTTGCATATGCTTATAAGCAGCACCAAAGCGTCCTTTGCTCCGGAATCCCCAGGAGCCGTTCTGTTGCTTTGCTTTCTTCTGCAAAAGGTGCTGGGGGTGGGGCACCCTCTTCTGACCATGTTTCAGGTGGCGGTGGGGGCTCAGCCGCCCCCCATGTTCTGTGGCAGGGCTTCCCAGAGCTGCCCTCCCTCTCCTGAGATGGGGCGCCCTTGTGGGCCTAGCAGAAGCTCCACTGGACCGGGGGGCTGCTCATCCACGCATAATGAGCCGCTATCAGCAACAGAGGAGTTGTGAGGCTGTGGCCGGGGTCCTGATGGCCACTGGCCCCCTCGAACCCTAGGGGGCCCAGCCTGTTCTCTCTGACTCTCTCCCCCCAACCCCCACCCTGGATCTCTGCCCTCAGGACCTGGTGCTGAAGATGTGCCTCCTCCGGAGCATCTGCATGATCTGCCAGGCCATCTACAACAGTGCCCAGTCTGGTGACTTCACCTTCTCCCGCAAGGCTGAATTGGTTTCACAGATGATGGTGAGGAGAGGCAGGCGGCGCCTGCTGTGGTTGTGGTGGTGGGTGTCTCCAGGCACGTGGCATGGGCTCTCGGCCATTTTTCAGACACGTGGCATGGTGGCATCAGCTGCAGCGGCCTCTTGGTTCAGCCTCCTCCAAGGCCAGGCACTGCTATCCTGGAAGTCTCCTTGACAGGCACATGCCCTTGGGAGGCGGTTCCATGAGGATCCAGCCACAGAAATGATCCTTGATGTCAGCGCTCGCAGAAGGTGACCTGCTGAATAGTGCTCTGAGCCAATGCAGAGTGCCTTTCCTTTACCACTGGGTTCCACAGCTTCTCTGGGCAGCCTGTTCCATCTGAAGGAGTTGTTGCTGTTATGTGCCTCCAAGTCGATTACGACTTATGGCGACCCTATGAATCAGTGACCTCCAAGAGCATCTGTCATGAACCACCTTGCTCAGATCTTGTATGTTCAGGTCTGTGGCTTCCTATAGGGAATCAACCCATCTCTTGTTTGGCCTTCCTGAGGGTGGCCCATAAACCTGCTGGAATGCAAGCCTGCTGCTGCTCTTGCTTAGTGGCCTTGGAAATGGCAATGCCTCCTCTTCCGCCGCCTCCTTTGAGCAGCTTTGAAAATGTCTAGGAATTATCTGCCTGGTCTACTCTTTTAATCTTCATGACAAGACATAGCCTTAGGTATTCGTTCACACTTGCAGAGAGAGCCTTGTATGTGCAACTGGGTGGTAATCCAGAGTGGGAGTGGCTGTGAAGGCCGGTCTCTCTCTCTCTCTCTCTCTCTCTCAACTCCTTCTCTGCAGGATTTTATCAAGGCAGAACCTCTGGACTCCCTGCGGACTCCCATCCGCCAGAAGGCAATGGCTGCCTGCATGCTCCTGGTGTATCCTTTATCTTCTCTCTTCCTCCCCCCCCCCCCAGTAACCCTGTTGGAAACGCCAGCTGAGGACATCACTTTTGTGTTTCAAATGGTGTCCAACTGAAAGGGCTTTTTAAAAAATGAAATAAATGTGGGGTTTATGGGTCCAGAAAGGCATGCAGCCCTGCCCAATCAGACCAAGGTCAGGAAGTGCGGAAGGCAGCATGGCGGCAACAGCCATCCTGCGTTGCTCTCCAGATATGCTGTTCAGCTGCTGGTAATGCTCCTCCTCCCAATTTGCCAAGTACACCCTGAATAAAGCCATTGAAGCCGCTGGATGTTGCCACATCTGTGACATCCCTATGCTAAGCATCCCTCGTGTGACAGTTCTCCCTTGTCTGTCCTGAACCTCTGGCCAGTCCATTGTTCTCCCTGGGAGCGACCCTGCGACAACTCACCCTTCCTAGTCCTTAACTTGCTCTCCAGCGTCCTGGAGCCGCCTCTGAACGATGCAGAGAAGGCTGAGCTGGTGGAGACTTGCCTGGGCGCTGTCCTTTCCCTCCCGCTGCCAGAAGCCCTGAAGGAGAGAGACGGGCCGGGGCTGGAGGCTGGCTGCACAGAGGTACAAGGGGCAGCTCCTGAGGGGGGAGCGCTGTGGCCCACCGTCCCTGCCAGGCCTTTCCACAAAGCTTTGTGGGCATGCCGTGCAAGGCGCTTGTAAGCACCCAGTTGCTCTAGCAATGCAACTTGGGCACTGGTAACTACTTGCCGCAGGCTCTTCTGGAATTTGTAAATCAGCCCCCCAGAGGGATTTCTAGGTGATTTTAACTTGGGGAAGTGTACATGTGGCTTCGACCTTGCAAATCCCCTCCGCCTGGCCGTGCCTGCACACAGGTGCCATGTGCCTTGAGCTCATAGGACCCCCAGCAGTCCCTGCAGTGGGCAGACACCTACCCAGGGGCATCTCTGGGCTGGGCTTCCCCACGGGTGGGAATGGGGAGAGTAGCTGCTTGGCTTTCCCAGCGGCCCACTCCCACTCCCAGCTGCGATGCAGGAAGCAGCTACCTGTGCCCTAACCTTCGCCTTCTCTTCCTTGCTCTTGCCAGCCTCTGTGGTGCGACACCCTTTGTGCCCTCAAGGACTTGCTGAAGAGCCTGCTGCACAGGCACATGACTCCTCATGGCCTGCAGACCATGTTTGAGGTAGGGGGGGGCAGAGGGAGGTGGTGGCATCTCGGTCCCCTGTCAACGTGCCCCTCCCCTCCCCATAGACCAGGTGAGGCTGGCATGGGCTCCACACACTGCGCCAGAAGAGTCTTGCTCTGATGCCTCACCTGATTCCGTCTGGGAAGGGCCGAAGGATCTTGCCTGAGGCAGCTGAGTCTCCTGGGGCATCCTTTGTCTGGTCTTGGCTGCCCAGTCTCTTGGTGCCACCTTCCGGGGACTCTTGTGGTCCTGGCCATCGCGGGCAAGCGATGGGCCTGTGGCTTCCCTGCTGCCGACCCCCCTGCACGCGTAAGTGCTACAGGACCTCTCCCGGTTAGATGCCATTTTATCTCTGTCCCCACAGCATCTGAGCCCTTGGATTAAGTCCACCAAGGAACATGAGCGGGAGCGAGCTGTGGACGTGAGTGCCGCCATCTTGGCGTTCTATCAGGAGAAGCTGAACGTCAGTGTGAGTTTTCTGTGTTGGTTCAGTGTCCTTTCTAGCAGTTGGGGATAACGACGTTTGTTTTGCCTGAAGTTAGACGGCTCCATCAGCTTGTCCAGAGCTTCCAATTTCCACATGTATGAGCCATTTGGCTTGTGTTGGCCACAGACCAAGGGGGGACTGGTGAGCAGCCTGTTTGGTGCTGGTGGCAGCGTTCCCAGTGGAGTGCTCTTGCTGCGCGCCTTCCTTGGCTCTGCATGGAGTCTGATCTGGAGGCCGTGAAGCCACTGCACCAGGGGAGCTGTCTGCAGCTCTTCATAGTACTTAGTCCCTCTGGCCCCAAGCCTCCCTCCTGCTTCTGCCTGCTCTTCTGTTTGAGACCCCGTGACCCTGCTTGCTTGTGTTATTTTGACCGCAGCCTGGGTTGTCCTGGCACAGTTTGGCCCTCGGGTGGGGCGGGGCAGAGCATTGCAGCCTCTGGGCCAACTCGTGCTCAAGGTGCTCCTCTGGCCTATCTTCCCCTGCCCAGACGGTGGTCCCTTTCTACAACGTGGGCCTGCTGATAGCCCTCTTCTCCCCCCGCTGCACCGACTCCCTGGCCAGCATACGCCAGCACGCTGTTGACTGTGTCTACGCCCTTCTCTACATTCAGCTGTACTATGAAGGTAACAGTCGATGGCCAGGGGGGAAGGGGAGCAATCATGAAGGCCCACTCCTTCCTAATTGGACCTTTCAGTAAACAATGGCATCTTCTCTAGTCCTGCTGATGATCCCTGGCTTGTTCCTCCATAGGATTAGTATCCCCTCTGTTGTATTTGGTTCCGTCCGGCTAAGTTCATGGTGCTGGCCCTGGTGTGTTTTATTTATATATTTTATCATATAAAGTTTATATACTTCTTGAATGTAAAGACCTTTAAGCAGTTTACAAAAAACATTAGAACTGTCAATAAAACAGTTTAAAAACAAGTAATTAAAAACATGTTTAAAACAGCTACTAACTAAAAAAAATTAAAACAGATCAACCTATATGTGTCTGGACAGGGATTCCTAAATAAAACAGTTTCAAGCAGGCACTGAAAGGAATAAAGTGATGGCGCCTGCCTGATGTCAATAGGCAGGGCACTCCGACGAACAGCTGCTGCCACACGTAAAAGAGCAAGTTCTTACAAGCGCGGAAGAAGTATTATGTGGCACTTGTAACACTGCCTGTTCCGCAGAGCAAAGCACTCGAGTGGGCTCATATGGGGTAAGGCAGTCTTGCAAGTAAAGTGGTCCTGAGCTGGAAAGGGCTTTATATACTGGTAGTAACACCTTGAACTTGGCCTGGCAACAAATCGGCACCTAGTGCAGATCCCTCGGCAGAGATGTTACATGCTGACAGGGTCTCACTTTTGTCAGCAAACATGCTGCAGCATTCTGCACTAACTGCAGTTTCCGAGTCAAGCACAAGGGAAGCCCCATATAGAGGGCATTGCAGTAATCCACTCTTGAGGTCACCAGTGCCTGAACTACCATGGTCAAGCTCTGCTCCATAAGCAGCCATAGTTGTCATTATCGAGCACAGCTTGTAAAAGGTGCCTCTAGCCACCGAGGCTACCTGGGCCTCCAGTGACAAAGTTGGGTCTAGAAGCACCCCCAGACCCCAGACCTGCTCCTTCAGGTGGAATGCAACCACGTCCAGGACAGGCAACTGATCAATTTCTCAGACACAGGAACCACTTTCCCACAGCATCCCCATCTTGCAGGACTCAAGCTCAGCTGATTTTCCTTCATCCATCCCATCGCTGCATCCAGGCACTGGTCCAGGGCCTGCACAGCTTCTCCTGCTTTGGATGTTAATGGAGGAGTAGAGCTGTGTCTTCAGCATACTGATGACACCTTGTCCGGAAACTCCTAATGACTGCTCCCAGTGGCTTCATATAGATATTAAATAGTGTTGTGGATAAGATGGTACCCAGGCGCACCCCATAGTGCAACTGCCAGGGGCCCAAAAAACAATCACTCAACACTGCTCTCTGTACTTGGTCATAGAATGGAAGGGGCCTCTAAGGCCATCAAGTCCAACCCCCTGCTCAATGCAGGAATCCAAATCAAAGCATTCCCAACAGGTGGCTGTCCAGCTGCCTCTTGAATGCCTCCAGTGTTGGAGAGCCCACTCCCTCTCTAGGTAATTGGTTCCATTGTCATATGGCTCTAACAGGAAGTTTTTCCTGATGTTCAGTTGAAATTCCTGCAACTTGAGCCCGTGTCCTGCACTCTGGGATGATCGAGAAGAGATCCCTGTCCTTCTCTGTGTGACAACCTTTCATGTACTTGAAGAGTGCTATCATATCTCCCCTCAGTCTTCTCCAGGCTAAACATGCCCAGTTCTTTCAGTCTCTCCTCACAGGGCTTTGTTTCCAGTCCCCTGGTCATCCTCGTTGCCTTCCTCTGAACCTGTTCCAGTTTGTCTGCATTCTTGAAGTGCAGAGATCAGAACTGGATGCAGTACTCAAGATGAGGCCTAACCAGTGCTGAATAGAGGGGAACTAATAATAGAGGGGTCTTGTAAGTAGGACTGGAACCACCTGTAACACAGTGCCCCCAATTCCCTTCCGTGGAGCTGATCCAGAAGGATACTGTGGCCAATGGTATGGAAGCTGTAGAGGGATTCAGAAGCAAGAGCAAGGTCACACTCTCCCTCTCCTGCTTTCAGGAGAGGTCATCCATCGGGGCAACTGAGGCTGACTCAGTCCCACGGCCAGGCCAGAACCCAGATTGTTCAAAGCCCTGTGCTGCTTGTGACTGGGATTCTGAAAAGATTGTCTGACCCCTTGGATGCCCAGCCAATCGTTGCACTCTGCAAGACAAAGCACCCGGCAGATGCTGCCCTGTCCTATCAGGAGTGCCCCTTATGCACGATGTCAGAATATATTAGACAGGCCCCAACTCTATTGCTTTTGGTGCCTATTGAAGACCTTTCTTTTTTTCAATTAGCCTTTTAAATGATTTTCTTTAGCTCTGTATCTGTACTGGACGTGAAATTGTTTTTATTGTCAAATTGTTTTGGGATATTTTATGGGAAGTGATTGATAAAATAAATAATAAAAACATGAACACAGGAAGCCGCCTTACGTTTGAGTCAGGCCCTTGGCCTATCTAGCTAGCGATCTATTTTCTCTGGGCAGCAGAGGGCAGCATATCCCTGACCGTATGCTCTATCCCTCCTCTTCTGTTGACGGGACAGAAATGGGGACTGTACTTGGGGCCATGTGTTGGAGAGACGGTGGCATCAACTAGGCGATGGGGTGTGGTGTTTCCCCGCTTGCACAATCCTGCTTGCCCCACTGAGGGTGCCAGGGAAGCCAAGGCCAGTGGGTGGTGGTCTTAGAAGCAGGGGCAGCTGTGTGGCACAGACTGGCATAGCCCCATCAAAAAGGCTCTGGTGGCTCCCTGGACTTAGGCTGCTGCTCTCTCCCCACGCAGGCTTTTCTCGGGATCATAAAGACGAGTCTCTGGAGAGGCTGAAAGCCATGAGGGCAGGCCTGAAGGACCCAGATGTCAACGTTCTCTACCAGGTGTGCTGCAACATTGCCAAGGTAGAGCCATCAGCTGTGGGCATCTCGGCCCCCCGGCCCCTAGCAATAGCACTGCAGGGCCAGCCTCCTTCCTCTGGCTAGACCCTTGGAGCTCTGGGCCCAGCTCAGAGGCTCCTGCACTGGGGGGGTGCATAGAGGGCAGTGGCTGCTAGTGATGAAGAGAGCCCCCCCCCCCGAATCTCATCTGGAAGAGTTTCCAGCCCACGTGCTTCTGAAACTACCTCTCACGTCCAGGGCAAGAGTTCAGGTGTCTGCATACTGCATGTGGATGGTGGGGTGCAGGGAAAGCGCTATTGGCACAGGGCTGAGGCCTGATCCATGCACTGGCCTCTGTCTGTGTAGCTGGATTGCTGGCTTTCTACCACTCTGGTGTCCAAGGCTGGCTAAAGAGGGGATTTGTGGGGAGGGGAAATGCCTCATTTTGCAGCTCCCCCCCCCCAATCAGCGCTACACAAGTGGCAAGAGCACTCTTCACCTCCTTGGCCAGTACTTGGGTCATCTTTCTGTCCCCACATCACCCCTCGTGGAACACCTGTGGCCTTGCCCCAGCCTTGGGAGCGGGGGTCCCTGGCACTCAGTAGTGAGCCATACTGACTGTGCCCCCCCCCCCGAAATGGGATTCGTGTTGTGCTAGAGGAGAACTTTGCCAAGGCGCTTATAAGAAGCATTTGCAGGAGAGCCTTCTCTTGCCAAAGGGTTTGGGCTTCCGCTTGGGCACCGGGGCCTGCCTGACAAAAGTCAGTCCTCTGTCGTCCTCCCAACCAGGTCACTGCCAAGCGCCTCCCCCCTGATCAGCTGCTCAGCCTTCTTCTCTCGACATTGGAGGGGCTGTCGGACCCTGACAAGAACTGTTCACGGGCAGCCACGGTGGTGGTCAACTCCCTGCTGAAGGAGCGTGGGGCTGTCCTGCTGGAGAAGGTGACGGCTCCCCCTCCCCTTGAACCCAGTCCATCCTGTGCGGTGCTCATCTGACCCCGGCCTGTGGAGGGATGCCGGGAGGAGCCCTGGTGGCAACTCCTCTGTTTTGCCCAGCAGCCAGGCCAGCCCTGCCGACTGTGGATGGCACCTCTCCCTAGGCTAGGGTCCTCTGCCTTCTTGGGGGGAGGGCCTAGTTTGGGTGGGCTCTCTGCTCAGGCCTCTCTGTGGAGCCCCTTCTTGTAGGGGGTAGGGGCGGAATGGAGGTGGGCCTGCAGGGGAGCTTGGAGGCTTTGGGTGGGGGCTAAAATGTGATGTACTGGGATTGAGCTATGTTAAAAGGTTTTAGGGTGGTGGAGCTGTTTGTGCTAGGAGGGGGTTGCAGGGAGAGCTCTTCTACATTTCATGGGGGGGGTCAGGCCATATCGTCCATTCCTCAACTGCAGGCTATGAGCTCTGAAGTGCTTCTGTCTTTGGTGGTGGGGGTGCTTGAGGGAGGTTAGACTGTCTTGGGGGGCGGGGCAGAAGGGATTTCCCCCCAAACTCTGTGGGAATACCGTTGCGTGTGGTAGGCAAGCGAGCCGAGAGAGCAGCCCATAGCGGGGTCCCCTGTGACAGGCTCTGAGCTTGTTTCCCTCGCCCCCCTCGCAGGTGCCTGAGATCCTGGAGGTGGTGCACTCCAGGCTGCGGGAGGTGACAGAGGATTCTGTCCGGAAGGCTGCCCAGCAGACGGTCCTCATTCTGGCCACCCAGCACAAGGCCGCCGTCGTCTGCAGCCTCCTGAGCAACCAGCTTCCCCTGGACAGGTAGGAAGCTCTGACACGCACCCCCCCTTCCCCTGCTTTGACGTGAGCTTTGTCAGCTGGCGCTGGAGGCTCTTTGGTCAAAGTCCTTCAACTATTGTTGCTCAATGGCCGTGAGGCAGGGTGTGTGTTCTCAGGGCGTCCCCTTGGTGCCTCGGGCTTGGGCAAGGTATGAAGGTGTCACACAGCCCTCCAGAAGGCTCCGGCTGAGGTGGGGACTCCTCATGGTGCACTGCATGGCCCAGGCCCGCCAGCAGAGCAAGGAGGAGCATTGGCAATCCCTGTGTGGGAAGTTGCCTCTTTCCCTTTCACCCCCTCCCCAAACAAGCATTGCACATTCCTGCAGGAAGGATTGTCATCCGTCTTCCTGTTGTGGGTCTGGCTGTGGGTCTCTGGAACCATTCTTGTAGACCGTCCCCATGCCTGGGGTTTCCACAATGGGGCAGAGAGGACGGTGCCGGCCTGTCAGGCAGTGGAAGTGCTGCTGTCGAATGAGGGTGCCTCTGCTGTATAGGCAGCTGGAGCCAGGAGAGCATCCTTGGGCTGAGCATCCCAGATGAGGGATGCGCCTGCTGGTGTTGCCTGGAGTGTTGGGACTTCCGGGCTCTGGATGTGTGTGGAGTACGCGGGCAGTGCTTGGGACGCCACCCGGCCTGGCCCTCCCTGCACACACCTGACCGCTCCGTAGCAGACTCTCCTAGGCAACGGGGGTGCTCCTGGTGGTGCCCTGCTTGCGTGGGGGGGGGCAGCCTTGGTCTCCAGTTGGTGCCCTGCAACGTCTGTGCTGGGCTCCCAGAAGCCGCTTGCCTGCCACCTCAGCATCCCACGCGGGGCTGGTGGCCCTGGCAAGCCTCTCACGTGCGTCCTGCTTCTCTTTCCGAACGTCAGCTGCAGCTGCCTTATGTGGAGGGCGCTGGCCTCTGAGCTCACTCTGGCTTCCCAGGTCTTGGAGCTGCTTCTGGATAAAGTCAACCGGGATGTCCCATACAAGGAGAACAAGTCCTTCTTGCGGGGAAGCAGCTCGGAGCGCGTGGCGACCTTCTTCCCCCTCTCGGTGAGTGTCCCGCCTGCCTGCCTGCCTGCCTCATGGCTCCTCCTCTTCTCTCTTCCCCCCCCCCCCCCCGCCCCCTGCTGACCCCGCCGCTCCCTCTCATGTCCTTTGCTCGGGCCAGGCCTGGACTCTGGAAAGAAGGGCATTGCCATATAATGCTTATTACCATTAATCCGCCAGCTCTTAAAGACCCTCTCAGGTGTTTGTCCTCCAGGGGGATCACTTTGCATTTTATCCCCCCAAGAAAACAAATGCTGCTTTGGCCGCTCTCTGAGCGGAAAAGCAGCTGTGGAAGTGTCGTCCTCCGCTGACCCAGACACAGATGCCAGCGAATCCATCATGTTCAAAGCCAGCCCACCTCCCTGCTGTACCCCTCGACCTCTTTTTTTGTATCAGCTCAGCCCTTTGCTCTTTCAGTGGGCTGCAGCAGGGGGATGCCACCCCCCAGAAACCTCTTGGGGGCTCTGTGCGCATGTGCCTGCCTGCAGCCGCTTCACCCCGTGCAGCCGCTTCACCCCGTGCAGCCGCTTCACCCCGTGCAGCCGCTTCACCCCGTGCAGCCGCTTCACCCCGTGCAGCCGCTTCACCCCGTGCAGCCAGAGCCTGTGGACAGCAGACCCTTCAGACCTGCGAGTTGCCCTTGCACCCCACCCGCTTCCCAGCGGCAAATGCCCCGAGCCCCCCGTGCCCCCCTCATGGCTCAGCAGAGAGCGTAGGTACCCAGGAAGCGTCATATCTTGAGTCAGGCCATGGGTCTAGCCTTTTCCCAGCTGTACCTGAGATGCTGCTGGGAATCTTCTGCACGCAGAGCAGGTGGCCCTTGGACAGGCCCGCAAAAGGGCCTGTTGGGCACAGACCAAAGGCAGGGACCTTGGAGCACAAATCTGGCTGCCGTGCATTCTCTGCTCACCGTCAAAGGCCCTCAGGTTGGGCCAAGGAAAAAAGCCTTCCAAGTATTTCTGTCACTGTAATTTTTGTTTAAAAAGAAGCTGCCTCTGGAGATGCTTGAGGGAACTAAACAGTCCAAATCCAATTAAGCAATTTAAAATTACATTTTTAAGCACTACCCTAAAATCAAGTTTTGTCAGCTGATATTTGTCCCGTTCTATACCTGAGCTTCCTGTTGCTCAGTGCCGCTAGTCCTGGTGACCGTATCCTCTGCACGTGTGTGTGTGTGGACTGGACTGAGAGCTTTAAGGATGGCTATATCGAGGTCTCCTGGGTCTCCTGAGTTTTGCTAACATCCTGCCCCAGAGTTCTTTTTCCCGGGCCTCCCTGGTTTGGGGTGAATTGCGCCCCCTTCCCCGTTGGGTTCATCCCCGGTTGTATAGCATAGGCTCGAAAAGGTTAGATGCGTTAATGGAGAGCTCGGCCCATTGGCTGTTTGACACGGTTGTGAGATGGAACTTGTTCCGATGCAGTGTACCTCTGAATCCCAGACAGCTGGCGGCTCAAGGGGATGTTGCCGCTGCAGTCAGTTGCTGCCTCCATGCCCTGCATGCGAGATCCCTCCAGACGTTTGGCAGGATTTCAGCCGGGCTCCTCAATTCTTCCTCGAGCAAGGCTCATTCCGGCACGCTCCTCTTCCTGGACTGCTGTCCAGCTGGGGCTCCTAAAGAATGGGGGGACTCTTGTGTGATTCCCCTCCCCACCCCGCCCCCTTCGTAGCAGGCCAGGCCAGGGAGCAGCACTCTGTCAGCTGCTCCCCAGAGGTGTTGCCTGTCAGGGTCCCTTCTGTTCTCCTCAGGCGGACTCCATCTGTTCACGGCTTTCTGCCTGGCTGTTCCTCCTCCTTCTCCAGCTGCCGGTCCTTCTGTCTGGCTCTGCCTGGAGGTGGGCTGGCCCTCGGTGTTCTCAGTGCGTTGGGCACAGCTGCTGTCTGGAGCTCAGGGCTTTGTCCTGCCTGCTGCCTCAGGCCGAAGGGGCTCTTCCGGGGCTCTTCCTGCCGTCTGCCGTGGGGCTCTGTTCCTTTTGAAGGAAGTAGTTGTCTTCTCCAGGGATGGTGTCCCTCGGAGCTGCTCCGGCTCGTTCTCCCCCAGGCTCAGACTGGGCTAGGCTCCATTGTGTGTTGGGCCTGGGGGTGGAGGAATCTGTGCGCATGCATGCGTGCTCAGAAGCTCCCCTCCTCAAGCACTGCCTCTGAATTGCTAGAGAGGCCGGAGCATCGGCCACTGTCGGCCTGCTACCTCAGTTCCCCTCAGCTGCCTTTGTGGGCAGGGAATGTGTGTGCCTGAATATCTGTGCCCCTTGGGGGGGGTCTTTTCCCAGGGGAGCCCACCCCTCAAGCTCTCTGTGTCGGAAGGCACTTTTTGCTCCCAGTGACTTTTTGGATGGCCTGGGGTGCGCCTTCTGTGGCCGGGTGGAAAGGGGTCCTTGCCGTGTGGGCTTCATTCCCCTCTGCCTTTGTGACCGCCTGCTTAGCCTCCCGCGGGTGTCCCTTGTTGCTCTTGAGCAAAGCTTTGTACAGGTACGGATGATCCCTTCTAATCTTTCCCATGTCTTCCCCCCCCCCACCCTGCGCAAAGGCTACATGTGCGCTGCATGAGATCATGTCTGTGCCGGAGTCTGGGCCAGCCGTCGTAGGCCTCTATGCCGAGCTGTTTGTGTCTCTCCTCCTTCGGGTCAGCTGCACGGTGGGTGTCCAGCTCCCGAAGAACATGCAGTCCAAGGAGAGGAAGAGCGCTGGCCGTGGGCAGCCCCTCCGGACTCTGGACCCCTGCAGGTACTCCTTGGCCAAACGACTGAGCTGCTGGTCGCAGGGGTGTATGTAGAAACGCAGCAGCTTCCTTACCTGCCATGTGGAACTGATTTTGTTTTTTCATAAACACGATTGCAAGTGCTGCGTGCATAATTTGAGGGCTGCATAATACTCCACGGCCCATAATGTATTAGGTATGAAGGCAGGCCTGACCTCCACGGGGGACACTCGTCTCCCCTAAATCAGGAAATATTAAATCGCTCTTCCTGTTGCAGCCTGGTTTGTGGTTTGCATTTGCATTCCTCGCATGGTGCAGAGGTACCCGTGCTTGCTGGGCTCTGCCGGATTGAATTACGGCAGGTTTTCCAACTGCTGGAATTGACTGGCTGGCTGAGAGAGCTGCCCAGGCCCTCTTTGCAGGGAGGGAGGCGGTGCTGTAACAGCACGGTGCTGGGGAAGAAAGCATCTCCCTGAACAGAAACGGGATTGGAGGTGGCGGTGAGGAGATGCACGTTCAAAGCCACAAACCACTGGGAGCCTCACTTCCTCCACCCCCAGTCCTGGAGAGACAGTGCATTTCTCTGTGGACATTTCTGCTTTGCAGGGTTGGCCCATCTCCTGTGCCCTGTATGCACGTGGATGTGCAGGTGCCGACTCTCTCCTCGCCCCCAAATTGGGGAGAGGATGCTTGCCTGTAGTCAGTCTTGGCATTTGATTGTTTTGGCTTAATGCCTAAGGTAGTGTGAGAAATTTCTCCACAGGAGGAGGGCAAAGTGGAACCGGTGGCAGTGTGTGCTTCACAGGCGACAGTGGCAGTGTCACGTACCATCATGCCTTGGGCTGACTGTGTGCTCTCCTCTGCTCCAACGCGGCTATGTCCTTGCTGATGTTGTGCCCATGTGCATGTTGCAGCAGCCCACGCTTGTCAGGGGCCCTTTCCTTTGGCATGACATGCCCCATTTAGTCAGGGAATCCCTTTCAGTGCCCCCCTGCCTTGGCACGCACGGCTGCAGGTGCCCTTTCGGGTGCTCGGTGGCTATTGCAGCTGTCGACCACTTCCAAGTCAGCTGCTGCCCTTAAAATCCTGCTGCTGTGATGGGATCCACAGATCATTGGCCTATCAGCAGGCAAGGTACAGTGTTGTGGTGTCTGCACCATTTCTTGGTTTCCTTTTCCCTTCACCAGGGCTGGGGAGCCTGTGGCCCTTCAGAGGTGGTTGGACTCCAAGTCCCAGCAGCCACATGGCCAATGGACAGGGATGCTGGGAGTTGTAGTCCAGCAACCTCTCTGGAGCCACAGGGTCCCCACCACACCTTGGAACCAGGAGACGCGTAGCTTGTTCTTTGAGAGATCTGCCCAGCCAGGGGAGCGGATTCCCAGCTGGTTTCAGAGTTTGATCCTGGCACAATCTACTCTGGCTGGAGACGTTGGGAAAGATGGGAGTCTCAGAGGCAGGCCGCACAAGTGCCCAGGAGGTTGGGGGGAGAAGGGGGTTTGTTCTCCCCCCCGCCGAATCCTCTGGGAAGCAGTGAGACTCTCCCAACTTGGGGGAGGGGAGGAGCAGGTTGGGCCAGATGCTGTCAAGGGGCCTGGGTGTGAACGCACATTTCTGGCTTTTGGGATCCCAGAGCCTAACGTTTTGGACCTGGTAGGACAGGGTTACACATGTTTCCCAGATGTAGCGCTCCACCCGCAGTGCAATAAAATATTAACGCAGACAAAACCTCCTTTAAACAGCTCTGGACTTTGTAACTTTTCAGTCGATTGTCTTGAATGGTTCACAGGGTGGCTGCTGTCGGGGGGGGGGTGAAGTAGCTGTGAGTTACTGCTTGCCTCTCCCTCGCACCTCCCTTGCTGCCACTAGGGGGGAGAGAGGTTGCAGACACAATCCGAGAGGTGGAGCTCCCCCCCTCCTCTAGAGTAGCAAGTGATCTTGATACCTCCTGCTCCTTTCTCCCCCGACCCCCAGCTCTGCTGTGGAGACCCTCAAGGCCATGCTGACCCAGGGGGGCAGCGAAGAGGTGGCCAAGGCTGTGGCCGCAGGCAATGGCTGGGAATGTCTGCGAAGCGTCGAGAGGCACCACGACGGCGTTGCCCTCCTGGCCAGGTAAGCGGAGGGGCCTCCCGCTGCCTCCGCAGTAGCGCTCAGTCCAGTCCGTCTTGCAAGCGGGTGGGCTGGGCCTGGGCTGAGCCACAGGGAGGTCTTGGAACATGCCCTGTGCTGTCGCCAACGCTTGCCAAGCGCCTCTTCACCGAAGCAGCCTTTTGCCTTGAGGTGTGTGCCGCAATTCCAAGGGTTCCCTGGCAAGAAACCTGCTAGCCGGCCGCCACACAGGCACTGTCCTGTTCTCCGAGTCCCGGGTTTGTGAGCAGCGCGTCTTCTGAAGCATGAGTGGGGTGGCCTGTTCCTTGGGGGGAATCTTGTGCATAGTTTTGGATTTGGTGCTTGAACGTGGGTGTGGGGGGTGTGGCACCCTGCCTGCTTCTGTGGGCAAGGGGGTGGGGGCAGTTCATGCCGTTAATTTCCTGGTGGGACTGAGTGGAAGAGAGCCCAGTGGTAGGTCTAGTTTGGGGTACAAGCAGGGATGGTCAGGGGGGCCCCCTAGTGTGGGCAGTCAGGTCACAAGCACTGGGTGCACCCAGCGGCTGCCAGCCTGCCTCCCAGTAGCAGCCGTGGCTGGGGTGGCTGGGAGGTGGGGAAGGGACGGCGGACTCCATTTGGCTAAACTGCAGGAGGTGCTAGCTCTCCTGTCTGCAGGGCTGTGGAGTCATGGTTGCCCCCTCCTCCTCCTCCAGCTTCCCAAGGAGCCCAGGTGGGGGTGGGTGGGAAGGGGGTCTGACAGCTGCATGCTTGGGGAGGGGCCTGCCTCACTGGGCTGGGATCTCCCTTCTTTCCCAGCGCCATGGCGAAGCATGCTGGGCCCAAACTCGCCTTGATTGTGAAGACCCTTTCCCCGATGCTGAACAGCATCTACGACAGCCAGCGGCTGACTGCCACGGCCTTCTTTGCAGAGGTGAGTCGAGGGGGAGGGGGTTGGAGAGGGGGTCGCTTGGCCACGGGGCATGAGGCAGGGGCGCAATTGGGGAGTGTGCTGGAAGGGAAGGAAAAGGCTGCACATGGCAGCGCAAAAAGTTTTGAGTCTTGGGGGGAGGCATCTGCGGCACTTCAGGGATGATGGGAGTGCAACATCTGGAGGGCCACAGCTCCCCCCCCCCCCGTGTTCCTGATTGAGATGTGAGTTCTGACTTGTCATCTTCCCCCGGCTAGCAGAAGGGGAGGAGTGTAGCAAACTGATCTGCCTGCCTTGGGGAGGCTTCCTCCACAGCCCCTCTTTCTCAAGGGTCCCTCCCATTTGCTGAACTGGGGGGGGGGGCTGTTCTGAGCCCTTCTCCTGCTCCTCATCGTTCCTGACATACCATCCTGAGGAATGGAGTGAGTCAGGCCACATCCACCCACCCGCCAGCCCTCCCTTGCCTGATTTACCACCTCACACGGGGGGCCATTCTAGTGGTCTTTGTTACACAAAGCGGCCCCTTGCGCCAGCACCGCCGCCACGCTCATAAACCACCTTTTGAACTCTCAGCTGACGGAGCAGCCTGGGATGAAGCAGAGGGGAGGCCTGCTGCTGGATGTGGGCCCAGAACCGGAGTGGCCGGCTGAGGGCTGAAAATAGCAGCTCTGAGGAGCAGGGCATGAGGGCTGAGGTGTGAGCTGCTGAGGTCCCTCCGCTCCCACCACTGCAGGGGCAGAGGCCAAGGGGGGCGGTCTGGGGAGGAGGGCGGGGATAGCGCTGGCTGGGGGGCTTGGCCTGGCCTTTGGAGCCTGCCTGTGGAGAGAGGCCTGGAGCACATCTAGAAGAGCAGTGGGCTGCTGGAGCCCAGGCCCAAGTGCGCTCTGGGGTGGCTGGGCTTGTGGCCTTAGTGGGAGCCAGGCTTCAGCATGCCCTGGGGAGATCTCCTCAGTTCCTCTGCCGCCCCAAAGGATAGGCATTGGCAGAGGTGGGGGGGGTCTTCCTTCTTCCTCTAGAGACACGGAGGCAGGTTCTGGCGGCACCCTGTGCTGTGGGGGCCTGGCTTAAGATGCTAGTTGGGGCTGGGGAGGGGGATGTTCCCCTTGGAGTGGGGGATGATGATGATGATGATGGATAGGGGCTGGGAAGCTGGTGCCATGATGCTTGCTGGGTGGGCTCAGGCAAGCAGCAGCAACACCCCTCCCGCTGCCAGCTGCTTGCTGCTTGTGTCCTTCAGCTGCTGAACAGCAAGGTGGTCCATGACCTGGTCCTCCTGGAGTCCGTGATGGACAGCATGACGGCCCGGCAGCGTGACCCCTGCACCCCCGTGCGCATGCTGGCACTTCGTGGCTTGGGCAACATGGCCTCAGGCTCACCGGAGAAGGTGAGGGAGGAGCGATGCCAGGGCGGCTGCCATCTCGTGCCCGGCAGAATACGCTGCTCTTGAGCAGGCGCAGGCGGCCTGTGATGGCCCCTTGCCGGAGCTCCTGCTGCAGCTTTTGAGCGGGTGGGAGGGCGGGCTGCTCCCGGGGCCACCATACGCGTGGTGTTTGCATATTGGCCCCATTGTAATCCTTCCTCTCAGAGTGGCTCTGCCCAGCCCAGCACAGCTGCAAATGGCAGGCCTTGCCTTCCTGGCTTCGCCTCCAGGCAGAGAAATCTCTGCTTGTCAGACCAAGGGAAGTGCCCATACGACCATGAGGTTTCTCACTGCATTGTCAAGGTTCTAGCCTTTTCCTCGTGTCCTCCCTCTCTGCTTCCACTCAACCTCCTTCACCCAGCCTGGCCTCCCAGCACGTCGATCCCCCTTTTCCCTCCCCACGTTCCACTCACCCAGCAAGCCATGGCTGAAGTGCTCGTACTGGAGCAGAAAAGCCGCACCGTGGCAGGGAGTTTGGCCCACCTAGTGGTGCCGTCCCCGGGAGCCGTTTGGAGCGCCTGCCCAAGGCCCCTGCTTGAAAGGGTGTGCGCTGGCTCTGACCCTCCCTGGTGTGCTCTCTGGCTCGTGCAGGTGAGGCGGCATGGGGCTCAGCTCCTGGCTTCCATGATGAACGGCATGGATGACAAGGACGACCCCCACAGCCTGGTCGCCCTGGAGGCCATGTCTAGCCTGTCCAAGATCCTGGCCTTCACAGAGGAGAGGGACGTGCACTCCATGCTGCTCCACATTGCCATCCGCATACGGCCTTTCTTCGACAGCGTAAGGAGAATCAGAGGCACCTCCCAAGGCCTTGTGGGGCGGCTGCTGCTGGGTGTTCTGCAGAAGGCAGCTCAGCCTCTGAGAGGGCAAGGTGCCCAGGGAGGGGGCAGGCATGGGACCGTGGGTCACAGGGCAAAAAACACACACCTTGTGGTGGTGGTGGTGACCTGGTCCTCCACATCTAAGATGGAAGGCGCACCAACCAGGAGAAGGAGGAGATGGGCTGGAAGAGAGTGCGCTTGGCGTCAGGCTGGAGGGGAAGAGGATCTGGGCCTTCTCCTGGTCCTCCCCTTTCAGCTGTGCAGGCTGAGTTGGTGCTCTCAGTGAAGTGGGTTGGTCCTTCTCTGCTTGGGAAGCTTTTCCTAGGGAAGGGTGAGGGGCACACGCACTCCATCCTGAGGCAAAGTGGAAGAGGGCGGGGCCCTTCCTGGGCGGGTTTGGCTCCAGTCCGATGGTGCTGATTCCCTTGCAGGAGAAACGGGAGCTCCGCCAGTGCTCCATCATTCTCTTTGGGCACTTGACCAAGTTCAGTGCTGGGAGTTGCGAGGATGCTTTCTTTGAGCAGATCCTGAACGGGCTGGTGACATTGCTGCTTCACTTGCAGGACCCAAAGCCAGAGGTCATCAAGGTTTGCGTCCTGCTGTGGGGCTTTGGGGAGCGGGGTGGGGAGCTTGATCTGGTGGCATCTCACAGCCCACACTATCCCTCCTTGCAGGCCTGTAAGTTTGCTCTGCGCCGGTGTGGCCCCAGCATGGGCTGCCCCGTCCTTTGTGACATGTTCCAAAACCACCTTCATGAGGACCGGAGCCTCCATTATGGCGAGTTCATGAATGATGTCTGCAAACACCTGGTGAGTATGATACTGAGGGCTTGAGGAGCAGAGGCCTTGCCTGACCAGAGCACACTCTAGTTCCCAACTGTCCTGCTGAGGAGTTGGCGCTCCTGTGTCCCACTCCTGGCCTCCGAAGCAGTTTTCCTCTCTGTTATTGAACCCTTGGGGCGGCTGACACCCTAACGGCACAGGCCTGAATAATTTTAAAGTTTTGCTGGGTCTGTTTATGGGTTGTTGCTGAGGTTTTATTATAATTTACTCATTTTGGTGTTTATGCTATACCATTGGCTGCTAACTTTCTGTCATGTTGCTTAGACTCTTTTGTGGTGAGCAACTAATAAGTCCAATAAATAATATTTTTAAGTAACAGTTAAAATGCACGCAAGACAACCCATGGCAAACCCGTGTTCGCCAGGCTGCAGGGCAAGGGAGGCGGGCAAGGGGCCATTCCAAAGTCATTTGAGAGCTTTTTGAAGCTCCAGCGCTCCCTATTGTGCTGTTTAGGGACTGTTCAAAATGAAGCTCAGTGGTAAGAGCCTTGCCCTTGAGACAGGCAGTAGCACAGGGTTTTTCTGCTCAAGGGCAGGGGTGCACAGCTCTTTGAAGCTCCAGGAGTTTCCATCATGCTACTCTGTGCAAGTGTGTGTTGTGACTACACAGATGACAAAGAGCAGCCTGACTGGAAAGGCCCCATTGCTTGTGCCCACCTTCTCAACAGAGCCTTGGATGCTCGACCTGAGAGGTCAGGCAAGTGGATGTGGGTGGAAGCCATCCTCTAGAGATCCTGGTCTCCATCTGCTTAGGGCTTTAAAGGATTCTGCATTGGGCCCGAGGGATGGATGGGGAAGTGAGGGAAGACGGAACGTCAGTTGGTCTTCATGAGGCCTTCTTGTTGGACCGTCTCCAGCAGTTGAGGTGCTTTTGCCAATTGATAACACTGAAATATTCAGCAACTTTTCAGGGTCCTCCTTCTCATAGTTTGACTGGTGGCCAGTCCTGAAAAATTAGGCTAGAAGGGGGGGGGGAGAGAGAGAAGATTATGAATGGGCTCTGCTGAAGGGATGGACTCTTCCCCATGAAGTCCCAGCTGCTCACCTCCGTGGCTTTCGTTTCCTCTTGTGTAGATGCAGAATTACCCCGATAGCCTGAGTCGTTTGGTTGCCACCAACCTCTTCTATTTCAAGAGCAGCTGGCCGGAGATCCGTGCTGCCGCCCCCATGTTTGTAGGTGAGGCGGGCAAGAGGCACCCAGGGCAGGGCAGAGCCCTTCCCCTGCCACCCCTTTGTCCTCAGCTGGGCACAAGAACTTACCTCGGGTGTCTGGCCAGCTCTTGGCATCCTGCCTGCTTGGTCCAGCCGCAGTGGGTGGCCCTGAGCCATTGGTGCTTTCTTCTTGCCCTTCCCTTCCAGGCTTCCTTGTTCTTCACGTCAGCCGAGCGCACAGCCAGCAGCTGGACCTGGACGAGCTCATCGCTGGTGAGTGGTGGGACTCGGTGCCCATGGCATTTTGCTGCTGGGTGCATTTGGACAGCTGAAGCAGAAAACCCAATGGCCTTTCCTCATCTCTCGCAGTAAAAATACAATCCTCCTCCTCCCCCTAAATTAAGCCACTACTTGCTGCCCTTTCGGGATGCCCAAAACGAGCTGCCTAGTGGTGGTGGGTGGGCATGGCAGTTCCTCGGCGGCATCTGCTGGGCTCGTCTTGTGCACTTGCAGCTGAGGGCTCTGGGGCAGAGGGCAGGCGGGAGGTAGGTGGGCAGGCGCCACCGCCTTCCTGCCACCACTGAGGAGGGGGCCGGAAGAGTTCCCAACTGAGGCCTCCTGAAGACGTTGGTTTAGGGCTGTGGCAGACTTTAAGGCAGCATAGGCCTCGACACGCCTCTCGGAAAGGTGTGCCAAATGCAGGTAATGGGTCAAGTGCATGTATAGTGTACGTGAGCCATGTGATCTTTCTCTCCTCGGGGGAGCTGGGACTATCAGGCCTTTTTCATCTTTATATGAACGGAGGTTGTCTTTATTTATTACATTTATATCCCACCTTTTCTCCAAGGAGCTCAAGGTAGTGTACAAACATGGCCCTCCCTCTCCTGATTTTATCCTCACAACAACCCTGTGTGGTAGGTTATCCCGAGAGACTGTGACTGGCCCAACATCGCCGAATGAGCTTCATGGCTGAGCAGGGATTTGAACCTTGGCCCCTCAGGTCCCAGTCTGACATGCTAACCACTACACCACACTGTCTCTCATGTTGGGCTATGAATTCCGTGTATGGGGGGAACTGAAGTGAGCTGGAATCATTCTTGCCTAAAAATCCGTAAAGTGCAGCAGATGAATGACGTAGGACCACCTGGGGCATTGCAGGCGAGAGCCACTGGTCCCCTTGATGTGATGTGGGAAGACTTGAGGGCCATTCTCTCCACCCGCCAGTGTCTCTGGTTGCACTTAAGTGTGTTTAATAATAAGTAGTGGAACAAGACTGGCACTTCGTTGTTGGCACATGACTGTGCATGGCACAGTCCCTCACTGAGGAGGGGGTCTGCCATTCAAAGAGCAACAGAGGAAGCCAGTTGAACAACTAACTTTCCTGGATTTCAGGGCTGTTTTGTCAGCAGTGACCTCATCGTTTAGAGTAAGACTCGGAAAATCTCTGTGCTTTCCAGCAGGGCTTAAAAACCACTAAAAAAGGGAAAGCTATCTTTCCGTTGGCTGTTGGAGTGGTCCTGAAGAGAGGCCCGTCTGTTTGCAATAGCGGGGGGATATTTTGGAAGGGGGGGAGCGAGGGTTCCGGATGGGGTCACCACAGCTTCCCGTATTGAGCGCGAGGAGCTCTCTCTGCCAGTGACCCCCTGGGGGAGCTCTTGCAGCTGGTCCAGGGCTGACCAACGGGAAGCGTCTCAGCACATAAATCAGGCTGTCTCGTTCGCTCTGTAGGGACGCGAGAGTCTTGGATTTGCAGTGTAAACATGCTACTGGAAAAATATTATTGTATCTCTACTGCTTGAGGGGAACTCCTGCCCCCCTCGCTCCCCTTGGCAGCTGGGTGTGCCAGCCATTAGCAGATGGCGCTGACGGGTGCCCTCAGCCCTTCAGAGGCGCTTGCTGTGACCCTCAGTTGCCCACTGCCCTGCAGGTCATTTGCCCAGCTCTGTGGAATGGGGCTCTGGCTCAAGTGCCACTCTGGTCAGGTGGGAATCGTGGGGGCCACAGCTGCTTTAGGCGTGAAGATGGAGACCCTTTGGGTCCAGGCTTGCATCTTGCTTGAAGGCGGCAGTGGGATTCTTGCCTTGTTGACTCCCTCCCTCTGCTGTTCCACCTCCAGCTCTGACTGTGCTGCTGAAGGACCCTGTGACGGCCGTGCGGGTGAAGGTGGCAGAGACCCTGGGCCGCCTTGTCAGGATTGCTTGAGGGCCTTCACCCCCCTGGCAGGACTTGTGAAGTGGTGGACTTAGGGGGACCCTCCTCCATGCACTTCAAACCTGCCTTGTCAGGGTGCATCTTTTGGGCACGGCACATCTTCTTCGTCTTCCAGAGCAACGGGACCCTCAAGTGCACATTGAGCGCTGCATCCCCATCTTGAAGAGAAGGCCCGTGAGCTGAGGAGCCTTCTCAAGTCACGGCACCCATTTCCACAGTGTGTAGTTGTGTGTCTTAAGTGCATTCCTCCCTCCAGGTACACGCCAGAGCCACTCTGCAGGAGCTGGCTGGTCCAGGCACCAGAGCATAGACCGCTCTTCAGTGCTGCCACTTTCACAACCCCCCCCTTGTTTCCTTCCACTTGCCCTCCCCTGTCTCCTTCCTTCAGCTGTGGACTGTCTGCTCTTCACAACACTGTACTAGGGCTTCTGGCAGAAGCTGGTGGGGGGCAGAGGGCCCTCCTCCCGTCGTGCACACAGACATTGGCAAGGCTCGTCATTGCTGGCCACCTCTTCAAGAAGCAGTGGCCCTCCTGCCACTCTTTGGAAGGGGCAGGAGCCACACACACACACACCCCCAAGTGTCCACGAGTTCATCCATTGTTCCTCCTGGTAGAATTTGTACATACAACCAGACAACCTATTTTTAATAAAGTATTTGCTTCTCAGAAACCATGTCAAGGGCTCTTCTTAACTCCCTGGCTGTTTGGGACTAGACCTTTGTGGAGAACCGAAGGTGGCTTGCTAGCAGTCTCTGGTAGCCTGACATTAGATTTGGGGTGGGAGATGGTGGGGAATAGTGCCAAGAATTGTCTTGTTGAGTTAAACTAAGGGGCATCTATGTAGCCCAGTTCCTTGTTTTTACAACTGTGCCCAGCTAAGTGCTTCTGGCAATCCCACAAGTGGGGCATGATGGTGGGGCAGCCCCTCCCTTCCTTGTGTCCACCACGTTGAGTGGCCAGTTGCTGCTTATTCATGCATTAGTCTAATCTCTTTCAAGCCACTGAAGGGAGGGGGCAGGAGATTTGGTCTCCCACTTACCAAAGTGGCTGGGGAATTAGACTGGGGGAATTTCCCTGGGAGAGTTGCACCCCTCGCTGCTCTCGCCTGAGGGGCCTGGTGATGACCTTGTGTTACAGTGTGTGAAGTGCTTGCCGCTCCTCTTTGACTCTACTGCCCATTGATATTTACGTGCAAGAATCACCCCCGGGGTTGAACCTGCAGGACTGAGAGAAACCTTTGCTGCTGCTCTCCTGGGGACGTGGGGTGATACTTGGCTGCCTCCAGCCCCATATTTTCCCCATCAGCTGGGTAAGCCTGGGAAACCAGCTCTGAGCTGAGGTGGCTTCCGCATGACTGCCCTACCTTGCTGAAACACGAGGGCTGGCTGGGCAAAAGGTTCTGTCATGTTGCTCCTGATTTAACAGAAATTGGGGATGAGGCACCCCTTCCAGCAGCCATCCTTTCCCCAAAACCTATTCCTTAAGCCTCCTATTGTCCTGCACTCCCTGCCCCCTCTCCCAACTCAAATGAAGCACTGAAATTGTGGGCACGCTCCTGTTCATCCTTGGCTGCTTTGCTGGGCTCCTTCCTTCAGTGCGGCTGTTTTAGACTTGAAGCACCTGTGGCCAGGAAGCTTTCTGCCTCTTGTGCCTTGCAACAGCATGGACCCAGATAATGCTTTCATTAACAAGCCCACCCAGCTGTCCTTAACATCCAAGGCAGATGCTACTGTGCTCTTCCTAGTTCAAATCTGTTTAGCTGGCTCGTAGGAAAAGCACAACAAATCTCAGGAGGAACTTCAGTCTGTCTTTTCCCCTCTCTTGCAGCGTCCACCCTTTTCCTGCTTTCCTTGCCATGGAATTTTTAAACAGCTGGTAAGGATGTGGGATGACCAAAGTTTGGGAGTGCTACTGTAGGCCAAGGTCTTTAAAGAACCCCCCTTGAGTGTGACTTGCTGTTGGAGAAGACAGCCATGGCATCGCTAGCCTTTTCTGGCGCATAAGCGAGTCTTGAAGGTCCCACGTTAAGGAGGTGAACTGAAGGTTGTGAGAATGAGGGGGACCCTTCCTGACCAGCCAGGCCTTGGCAGAAAACTGCACCAGAGAATAGTTCAGCTCCTTGAATTGGCAAGGGAGGTAGGGAAGGTGTCAAACCCTTGCCAGAGGTCAGATAGTGGGCTGGGTGAATTCCCCACCACAGCAGCCTGGAGAGTAGGGCAATCATTCACAGAGAGCACACGACTCCTTTGTTACAACACTGACTTCTGGCTTGCTTCAGAGCAGAAGTCAAAGTGCTGGTTATGGCCTATAAAGCCCTATATGGCTTGTGTCCAGGTTACCTGAAGGGCCTCAGCTTCCCAGATGGGCCTGTCTGAGCTTTAAGCTCTTTAGGGGAAGCCCTTCCCTCGGCCCTGCCCACCCCAACAGGCACATCTGCTGGGAACATGGGAGCGGCGGGCCTTCTCAGTGGCTGCCCCAAGGCTCTGGAACTCCCTTCCGACAGCAGCTGAAAACTTTGCTATTCCGACAGGCTTTTAGGGACTGATTGCAAGGGCTTTTAATGGTGTGCCATTTTTTAATGGATGTGTTGTAAATGGTTTTAATTCTAGAACTAGTTTAAATACATTTTAACAATAACTTGTATGTTTCATCTATGTTTTTATGTGTATTTTAATTTTTGAAGGCCACTTTGAGTCCCAGTTTTTGGGAAAAGGTGGGCTATGAATTACACAAATAAATGGGGGGGGGGAGCTGCAGCAGCAGAGCTTTGGTTAGAAAGCCTCTCCTCCCTTGTTCCAAGACATCTTGCCACCTGCAGCAGAGCGGCTATGATCTCTTCCCCCCCCTCTCAAAGCTGCATAGTGCGTGAGGAGTCCCACAGGTGCCTCTCCTCTCCATGCCAGCAAAACCAGGGACGGGGCCTTCTCAGTATTTGCAGCCTATGGACCCTCCGCCCCAGATGTACAGCTGCTGCCACATTTTCTTTCTGACAGTCAGTGAAGATATCCATCCCTTTGTCCAGGCTTTTGGGAGTCACAGTAAGAAAGCCAGCTGACAATTATCACCACTATGGTGTTATGATCATTGGAGGAATTCTTAGCTGGTAATGTTTTACTGTAGCGATCTTTTGTGATTTTGAATGAACTGGTTAAGTGGTGTGACCTACCCTTGGATCATCTGATTAATGGAGGGTGGGCAATAATGGACAGGGGATAAATGAGTAGATAAAGCAAGCGTATTCTGGGTTTAGGGGGAGAGGTGAGGCTGTGCTCCACAGCCAAGCTGCTGCCAGCCACCCACTCGCCCTGGTCGAATCCAGCACTTCTTCACAGCGGCATCTCTCTCTTTCTCTCCAGTGAGTGATGCAGCATCAGTGTACAGTTCCTGCCGCTCACCCAAGGCAAGAACAGAGGCAGAAGCTCCCCCCTCGCGGCCCCTGGCTGGAATCGGCCTCCTCCCCCTTCAGGCACCCTTTCTTTCCTGGGACAAAAGAGGCATGATGCACCTGAACAGTTTAATCATAGCGCTGGTTTTGCAGAGTTCATTCTCTCCCCAGAGAGAAGCAGCAGAGAGCTTTGCAACCATCCCTGGAAAGGGGGTCAGAATCATAGTCCCATCCGCCTCCCCTGCCCAGAGGGGAGGTTGGCAGCCGGCTATGTGAAGAGACGGATGGTGGCATCTGCACCCGCAGAGAAGACCCAGGGCTGGCTGGGGTGGAAAATGACGTCCAGGACCCCGAGGTCATGAGTCGGCGTGTGGCCCTTCAGCACTTTAACTGGCACGATGAGGGGGTTCTGGAGCAGGTCACTGTATGGCAGGGAGAGAGAGAGGAGCTCTGCTGGACAAGGATGGCTGGACCACCACTACCCCTCCCCCCAGCTGACATGCAGGGGTCAAGTGCTCATGCCACCCCTCACCCTGGTCTCCTACTCACTTGTAGACCATGCCATGGCAAATGATGACACTGCCATCGTCTGAACCGGAGGCAAAGAGAGGGTAGTACGAATGGAACGCCACGGCCCTCAGCGCCGCCTTATGATGCCTGCCAGGAAGGAAAGGCCAAGGGAAAGAGCATCTGCACCAGCGTGCCACAGCTGCCCTGCCCTCCTCCTGAGCTGCCCCACAAACCCAACCGGAGAGTAATCTTCTGCACTCCCCTGTTACGCTGGTGGGAACTGAGCCCAGAACCAAGTCAGCCTTGTAGGATAGGATAGGGCAGGCGTGGCGAGCCCTTGGCCCTCCAGATGATGCTGCTCAGGCCCAGCAAGCATGGCCAATGGCCAAGGAGGACGGGCGCTGTAGCTCACCAACTTCTGGAAGGCCAAAGGCTCCCGACTATGCTAGACTTTCACACCCGGAGATCCAGCAAGGCTCATTCCCCATCAAACTTCCATTGTACGACAACAGCAAGGGTGGAGAGCCAAGTGGTGTAGTGGTTAAAGTGCTCGACTAAGACCTGTGAGACAAAATGGAAATGGACTGCCTCCAAGTGGATCCTGACCTACGGCGACCCTATGAATAGGGTTTTCATGGTAAGCGGCATTCAGAGGGGGTTTCCCATTGCCTCCCTCTGAGGCTGAGAGGCAGTGACTGGCCCAAGGTCACCCAGGGAGCTTCGTGGCTGTGTGGGGATTTGAACCCTGCTCTCCCAGGTCGTAGTCCAGCACCTTAACCACTACACCACACTGGCTGGCAGGGTTCAAATCCCCACCCAACCATGAAGCTTGCTGAGTGACGTTAGGCCAGTCAGTCTCTCAGCCTTACCTACCTCATAGGGTTGTTGTGAGGATACTATGGAGAGAAAGGAGAACCACGTATACCCCTTTGAGCTAAATCTGCCAGTGACATAGATATTTGGGTGAGGGAGGGCTTGCTCACTGTATTGTCTTGCCAATAAAGGACGGGGAGGGGAGTTGTGTTATGTGTGTAAAGCAAGCTGCCATCAGGCCTTCCAGAATGCATCTGGGCCTTTCCCTTGCACAAATCTGTTGCTTCTCTGCATACTGACCTCAACACCCGGTAGGGCTTTGTGGAGAGGTCCAGATCAAACCAGGCAAGTTTGCTGTCGTAGCTGCCACAGATCAGGTTGTCACCTAAGGGGGAAGGAAGCAGGGAGGCTTCAGCCATGGCTTCTCCCCCAAATGGGGGCCACCTTGGAACACAAACCCTGCAACTCCAGCCCAGCCCCAGGGAAGGGAGGGAAGCCAGAGTAACGCCAGAGGCGGTGTGGAGGGCCAATCACTTAATGGATGCCGGCTGCAGACGTGGTGCACAAGGCACCCGCAGCAGACCTGGTCTGGCCCAGCCCACCCACCCGGAGGGGCAGCCATGCATCCCAGCAGCGCGTCCCTCTGGCCCAGCTCACCTCCTGGATGGAGTGCCATGCTGGAGACCCACTTGCAGTTGGTAAGCAGCTTCTTGGTGAGCTCCTGCTTGAGGAGGTTGTAGACGCGGACAAAGCGCTGGGTGGCCACAAAGAAGAAAGGGCGCAGTGGGTGGAAGAGTACCCGCTGCACCTGGCCCTTGCTCCGGCGGAAGGGTGCCTGACTCCAGCGCTTGCTTGCCTGGTGGATCAGGACCTGCAGGTGGCTGTTGTCTGACACCACTGTGGCAAAATAGTCTCCTTTCCCGTGCCACGTCACCTGCTTCAGAGGCTGAAGGAGGGGAGGAGATATATATATATATATTTGCATACCTGTATACGGTATTACCCACCCACACTGTTTATCATATCCAGTATAAATCATGTTCATAGGTATAGAGATATAAAATATCCAGAAACCCTTGAAGCCATGGAAAAAGCCGGGGGGGGGGAGGGGAAGAGAAGAGGAAATTTTGGGAAAATGGAAAAATATACTTGTTTTTTAAAGCCCTTTTTACAGATCAAATGTCATTTTGTTACTTTAGGAACATAGAATGTATTACATGTAACTTAGTTTGCTGTTAAATTATCACTTTGTATATTAAAAGTACAGTTTATTCAGGCAATTACAAATTTAATTTTGTAATTTTTAATTTTGTTGTTACAAATGAAGTTACGAGCTGCTGACTAGAAGGAACCTAGCATCTCTTTTGTTTTGCCAGTTTATGAAGTGCAGGCAAAAGCCAATGAACACAGTTAAAACCATTAACATCATAGTAAAAAAAGAAAGTATTATGTATTCTGGAAATTATTATGTCTCCTCTAGTCTTCCACAGAGTGGAGTAGACAAAAAGCCCTAATTTCCATAAAAAGATCTGAGAAAGAGAGAAGGAAGCCAAGGCTCAATGAAATACTGCGTGAAATCTAATCAGTCTCATTGTCTGAGCTATCACTATCCATTTCTGCTTCTTCATATTTGTCATATTTATCACGGACTCCTAAAACTGAAGGTTTGCCTTTCCATAGAGCCAGAGAGATTGTAACACAATATAGCACATGAAAGGAACAAGGAAAACACAATTAAAAATCAATATGCGTATTTAATGGAGCTTGTGGACCCGTTTGGGAACCCCGGTATAGACATCCGTTTCAATCCGGGCAAACCTTTGGTTTTTAGAAATCCATGATGAAGATAATGACAAATATGAAGAAGCAGAAACTGAGGGAGATAGCTCAGAAAATCATAGAGTATCTAACAGAGCACATCACGATTGCTAAAACTGGCAGAAGAAACATTAAGTGGGCTGCCAAGACTATCAGCAATTCTCAAGCGGTCCTTGGGAAGAAAAGATCGGGAATCATTTTTCTATACCCTTCCACAATTCACAGTCCAAAACATTCAATGTTTTGGAAAAAAACAAAACATTTTGAAAAGCAAAATAGTAACCCCGTCCCTACATATGCCAGGAGCCAGCCTGGTGTCACCCCTACCCTCAGCTGCTGACTGGCTTTTGGCTTGGGGCTTAGACCCACAGGGTTTAAGGGTCAGGTCAGCAAAAGCAGCCTGCCCCCGCCCTTGCCCAAAAGCCTCCCTCCGTTCCCAGGCTGGTACCTTCCCGTGCCTGACGATGAGCCGCACGCCGCGGTCCCACTCCTCTCCGGTTGCCTCCTCCCACGTGACAGGCTGTGGCCGCTCCTCCTCAGGGGGCACATAGGCGTCAAGCAGCTGATTGGTGGCCCCATAGAGCAGCTTGTCCCCGAGGCCGGGGTTCACCAGGAGCACCGACTGCTCCCTGCAAAGTCGGGACGGGGAATGGAAAAGAAATGTTAGCAGGGAGGAAGCCACACCTGCAGGGTCCCAGGGCTGGAGAGCAGCCCTCCATCGCATGAAGCTGTGGGCAGGTCGGAAGGCTCAGCACGCAGCTGTCCCAGCAGGCACAGCCTGCAGCCTGGAGTCACCCCTGGGATGGGTGTGTGGAAGCCACGAGGGGAGATCTAGGGAGCGGCATGAGAACATCCTGGCTGGGTCAGATCAAGGAGGATCCTTCTAGCCCACATTCTGCTGCCAAAGATTTATTAACTGTGTGCTGATCTGAGAGCTGCCTTTGTGGCCCTGTAAGGACCTGGAAAATGACATGTGGATATTTTAACAAAGAAACAAACTATGGCCAACCAGATGCGCCACACGGAGGACCTGAAGGCAGCTGTCCTCTATGGCTGTCCCCACCCCAACCCTGGAGGCCACGGGGTCTTCGGTGGCACAGACTTCCATCTCACCATCATGGACAAGACTTTCCCACCTACACGAGTCTGCCCTCATGACCCCTGTTTTAAAGCTGGCTCTCGTCACATCCCGGGGCAGCCAATCCCACGCTCTTATGGCATGCTGTGGGAAGAAGGGCTTCCTTTTATTTCTCCTGCCCATCAGTTTCCTGGGAATCCTGGAGTTCTAAGGCCAGAGGAAGAAGAGGGGGAATTCTTCCTCTCTTTCCTTTCTCAGATGTTTATAAACCTCTTTGCTGCCATTTTCCCTCAACAACAAAGCCTCAAATACTTCTGTCTTTCCTTGCAGGAAAGTGGCCGCAATCCCTTCACCACTGTAGTTGCCCTCTTCTGCTGCTGCTTTTCCAGCTGCACAATATTCACCCCTTTTTTTCCTGAGGTATGGCAAGCATCCTGAGCTTTCACGGCATTACGACATTGGCAGTTTCCTTTGCAATCCCTTTCCTTATGTTCTCAAACACAGAGCTCTCCTTTTTCACCAATCATGCACACGGGGTCAGCCCTGGCCTCTCCACCACAAACCACCTCAAGATCTGACTAGTTACCACCAACTTGGATCCAATCGGTGTATACAGGTGAGGCGAGGTGAAGCCCAGTGAGGCGTTTTTACTTTCGTGTTTTACCCCAGCGCAAAAGGTCCCTTTAATTTCCTCAAACTGAATTGCATTTGCTGTTCTGTTGCCCACCCTGAATCACCCGACGTCCCCTGCGGGCGACTCCAGAAGACAAGTCAAAGGGCACTCACACAGCAATGCCCACCAGGCAGACAGTGGGGTTGGGGTTCCAAGCGATACTCTTCACTGCGCCTGGCACTGGGAGGGTCTTCACACATCGCGCTGTACAGACCTCCCAGAACTTCACTGTGTAGTCATCAGAACCTGCACAACAGGCATGCTGTGAGTGTGGGCTTGATGCTTCCTCTCTCCCCAAAGGAAAGGGCCCCCTCGCTCCCACCCCAATTAAGACAGGCAGCAGAGAAGTTCATAGAATCAAAGAATCATTCCTTGTTCAAATCTTGCCTGAGCCAGGCACTCACTCGGCGGCCCCCTGCAAGCCCCTCCACCTCCACCCCATTCCTTCAGCAACATGGGGATAATACTGGCCTACTTTACATGACTGTTGTTAAGGACTGAGATAATTTACACAAAATGTTTTGAGCACTTCCGCAGGGCCTACTCTTCTTCCTCAGAGGAAGCTGCCGTGTCAGTCTGCCTATCTATCTGTGTGCCACACTTTCAAGAAAAACACAACACGGAGGTGTACAACAGCAATAGTAAAAACATCATCAAAATATTGTCAAAAACTGGGTGGTAAAAAGATTTTTGCACTGCTGTTGGTTTCACTTTGGCTGGTTTAAATTTTTCCGGATTTTACATGATGTTTTATGGCTATATTCTAGTATTTTAATGGTTTTAACCTCTATTCTGTGAAGTGCTCAGTGAGCCTCAGCTACGGGTGGTATGGGAAGGAATACTAAATTAACGGCTATTAATAATGGGGAGCAATGCCCTTTGAGAGCCACAGTCCTTCTGGGGGGCAAAAGTCCTGGCTCAGAGTCTACTCAAGGAAGCTCCCTGTCCCCACTGCTATGCAGAGCACAGAAGAAAAGCCGGCAGCTGCTCTGGAGGACCCCTCCCCCACACAATATGGTGGGCAAGGGGGATTTAAACACCTGACCTCAGAATGCAACCCAAAGCAGGCCCCAAATGCCCACATCCTGAAGGGCCTTGCCCCAAAGGGCCCAGATGCTCCATGCTGCCTTTCAGATTTCACCTCTTGGGCCCATCTGTCTGCTCTCTGTTGCCTGGACAGACCACAAAGCAGCATCAACAGCCAGGAACAAAGACAGACAGGCAGGCGAGAGGTGCACCCAGGCAGGTGCCATCTCAACACCAATCCCCACTATACATTGTGCCACATATTTGACAGAAGTACAGCAGCTTGTACCCAGCGCCAGTCTTGAGCCGCTGCTTACCTGATGCCAGCCACTGTCCACTGGGGGAGACACAGAGGCAGCGCACAAGGCTGGTATGACCACGGTAGACCTGCCGAGAGAAGAGGGGAGTGAAACACACATGGAAAAGGTAGGTATCCAGTCCTGGCATGGGCCAGTCGAGGGGGGGGGCATCTCTGCAACAGAAACTGGATCTGTTGCCTGAACCCCTCACCCACGCTTCCCTCTGCCCGACCCCAATAACCGGGGCTGGGGTGGGGGACAGTACTGGACCCCTTGCTGCTCCCCCTTTGCAGTTAGGGCATAGCTCAAGGGACCACTGCTGCCCCACCCCAACACACAGGCAAAAAGTCAAAACCAAATGCTGCAGGTGTCCTGGAAGAGCAGCCTGCCCCACCAGCCCAGCAGCCGCTCTGCCCAGCAGGAAATGTAGCCACAAGAAGCAGGCAGATGCTGATCCTCCTTCGTGTGGTCCCTTACCAAGGCCTGCACGGTGGGGAACGGCTGCAGATCCCGCGGCTTTGGCAGTTTGGGGATCAGGTCCTCAGGATCCACATTGACCTAGAAGAGAATGAAGCTGTGAACACGCATGTCCATCTTGCTCCAGCAATTGGCTCCCATCTTCTAGCTGCAGCTGGGAGTCACTTGCTAGAGCAAAATGATTATTAATTCATGTGTTTTGTTGTGGGGAGATGCAAAGCTCACACAATAAAATGGCAGCTGGGAAAAAGGCACATGCCATCCTAGGAATCATTAGGGAAGGGACTGCTAATAACTTTAATGCCTGTCCAAATGCGGAATATTGTGTATTGTTCTAGTGACCTCTCCCCAAAATAGATATTATAGAGCGGGGAAAGGTTCAGAAAATGGCAACCAAAATGATAAAGGGGAATAGAGCAATTCCTCTATGAGGAAAGGTTGCAGCATTTGGGGCTTTTTAGTTTAGAGAAAAGCTTAATTAAAGGGGTGGGGACAGAAGTGTATAAATTCTAAATTTATGTTGCTAATCGGTTTAAGTCGTGTTTTTGTTTTAAGGTTTAAATGATACACTGTTTTTTAGACTACACAGCTTAGAGATTTTTGAAATATTAAGCAGTATAGAAATGCTTGTGAATAAGTAAATAAATACATAAAATTATGCATGGTGTGGAGAGAGTGGACAGAAAATTTTTCCTCTCGTAATACTCGAACCTAACAAAGGTGAATGTTGGACGGTTCAGGACAGGCAAAAGGAAGCCCTTCGTCAAGCAGCGTGTAGTTAAGCTGTGGAATTCACACCCACAGAAGGCAGGGATGGGCAGCAACTGGCATGGCTTTGAAAGAGGATTAGGCAAATCCCCGGAGGATGAGGCCATCCATGGCTACTAGCCACAACAGCTATACGGACTACCTCCAGTGTTGGAGGCAGCTGGAAATCACAGGCAAGGAGAGCGCTGCTACTGTGCTCAGGCCCTGCCAGGGGGCTTCTCAGAAGAAGCATCTGCCTGGCCACTGTGGGAACACGATCCGTGACACATGCACCAGAGCAGAGGCGCACAGTGCACACCCTCCATTTCTCCGGAGTTCAGGACCCTGAAGAAACCAGAGCCCCGCCTGGGACTCAAGGCAGACTTCAGACCTGGCTGCAGAGGGGGGATATGGCATGCTGCCACTAGATGCCCGCCCGTGTGTTTGCGGGTTCCAAGCACAGCTAAAAAAACCCTCCCTCATCTGCCACCACCATCTCTCCAAATGCAGCTGTCAGGAAGAGCACAAGAAGAGCCCTTCTGGGTCAGGCCAGAGGCCCGCCGAGTCCAGCATCCTCTTCTCACTGCGGCCAACCCAATGCCCATTACGGGAAGCCCCCAAGCAGGACCCGAGCACAAGGGCACTCTCCCCTCCTGCAGCTTGTGGCAACTGGTGTCCAGAAGCACCCTGCCTCTGACTGGGGAGGGAGAGCAGAGCCAGCGTGGCCAGGAGCCACTGACAGCCTCCGTGTATTTGTCTAACCCTCTTTAAAAGCCATCCACGTTGGCGCTCATCGCTGCCTTCCAGCATTCAGCTTCACTGGATGTCCACGAGGTCTTGTGTTACGAGAGAGGGAGAAAAACGTCTCTCTGCCCACTTTCTCCCTGCGCCCTGCATCATTTTATACACTTCTGTCATGTCGCCTCTGACTCGCCTTTTCTCTAAACTAAAAAGCCTCAAATACGTCAGCCTTTCCTCACAGAGGAGTCGCTCCATCCCCCTGATCATTCTGGTTGCCCTTTTCGGAATCTTTTCCCACTCTACAATATCCTTTTCGAGGTGAGGCGACCAGAACTGTACACAGTATTCCAAATGCAACCACACTATAGATCTGTATAATGGCATTATGATATTGGCAGTTTTATTTATTTATTATTTGATTTATATCCCGCCCTTCCTCCCAGCAGGAGCCCAGGGCTGCAAACAAAAGCACTAAGCACACTTTAAACATCATAAAAACAGACTTTAAAATACATTAAAACAAAACATCTATACTATACAATACTATTCCTTATGATCCCTAGCATAGAATTTACCTTTTTCACAGCCACTGCTAACTGGGCTGACAGCTTCACTGAGCTATCTACCAAGACCCCAAGGTCTTGTTCTTGGTCAGTCAGTCAATGCCAATTCAGACCCCATAAGCGTATATGTGAAATTAAGTTTTTTTGCCCTGACATGCATCTCTTTACACTCGTTTACACTGAATTGCATTTGTCATTTTATCTCCCATTCACTCATTTTTGAGAGGTCCCTTTGGAGCTCTTTGCAATCCCTTCTTGTTTAAACAACCGTGAACAACTTAGTATCATCAGCAATCTTGGCCACTTCACTGCTCGCTCCTAACACTAGATCGTATGTGAACAAGTTAAAAAGCCCAGGTCCCAATACTTGCAGGACTCCACATTCCACAGCCCTCCATTGGGAGACCTGTCCATTTATTCCTACTCTCTGCTGTCTGTTTCCTAGCCAGTTCCTGATCCTCAAGAGGACCTCTCCTCTTATTCCATGAGTGCTAAGCTTACTCAGGAGTCTTTGGCGAGGCACCTTCTTGGAAGCTTTTTGAAAGTCCAAGTCTTCCTCAGTTTTAAGATCTCCCTGAGCATTTTGACCATCCCCAGTTCTAAATTACTCCTGGGGCCCAGAGCCACCACCCACAATGAGGAGTCTGCCTCCTTCTAGCTTGCTGGAGTCCATGACCTCATTCACATATTACTGTGTCCCACTGGGTCTCTCCATTCCACCATGTTTCCATTATGCTCACGATATCAATGCTGACCGAGCACTCCAGTCCTCCCATCTTGGCGCACAGGCCTCTGGGATTAGCTCATAAGCACTTATGCACAGTGTCTGTCTTCAAGTGTCTTTGGCCCGTGGTACTTCGGCCTCTCTGGATTGCCATCCTGTGCCCCTGCACTCACAATGCCTAGTTCGAGGCCCACCCCATTTAAATGTTCATCATTTCATGTCTGTATCCCGGGGGGAGATTTGTTCCAAACAGGACCCTCCTGAGCTCCTGTCAGCTTTCCCCCCTTAATCAGTTTAAAATCAGTCTGGTCCCATCCCACCTCAAGTGGAACCCTCCTCTTTTGTACAGGCCTCACTTATCCCAAAATGTTCCCCATGCCTAACAAATCCAAACCCCTCCTCCCGACACCATCGTCTCACCCATGCATTGAGATGACAAAGGTGTGCCTGTCTGGCTGCCCCTGCACGTGGCGCTGGCAGCATTTCAGGCTGCCTTGGAGGTCCTGGCCTTCAGCATCCTGCCTAGCAACTTAGATTTTTCTTCCAGGTCCTCATGACTGCATTTCCCCATGTCACTGGTGCCATGACCACTCACTCCTCCCAGCACTATCTACCAAGCTTTCTAGACAATGGGCAACATCCACAACCTTTGGGCTAGGCAGGCAAATCACTCTGCAGTTTGCACACCCATCACACACCGCGCTATGTTCTATGCTCCTAATGAATGACCCACAAGTAGCATCCCTCCACACACACCCCGGAGATGTATCCTCGGCACAAGAGGATATCTGCTTGTCCCCCAAGGAATGGGTCCCTTCTAAGGGATCGTTTCCCTCTTCCTCGGGTAGATGCTCTCCTTCCCCGTGTCCCTCAGTCTCCATGAGAGCTATCATCCTGGGAGTGGGACACAGCTATGAGGTCAGGAGCTCACTGCACTGAGCAGGGCTGGCTCCAGGCGTGACTGGCCCTTGGGCACCAGCCTGCCCCGGGCCCCTCACTCCCAGTCCCAGAACATACAGGACTGCTCCACCTAACTCTTCTCTCTTTCTGTGAATGCCCTGTGTGCTGGGCATGCAGATCACTGCCATTAACCAAGATGGCAGTGAAGGCTTCACTAAGGAGGGCCCCCCACCATCTTTGTTGATGGCATGCATGTGCGCTATGCTGCATGCGCACACATGCCTGCCATCAGTCAAGATGAAGGTTGGGGTATGAACCCCTTAGAGAAGCCTCTGCTGCCATCTTGGTTGGTGGCGGCTGCGCACATAGAGCACAGGGCATTCACAGAAAGGGAGAGAGGTAGGTGGAGCAGGCTGGCACTGCAGGTCCACACGGTCTGGGGGGGGGGCTGGGAGCTCCGTCTCTGCGATCTGCAGCAGGGCCAGGAGTCGACCCTGCCAAGGATTGCGGAAGGGGAGCGCTGCCCCCACATTCTAAGAAGGGGCCCTTGGCCAGGGCCCGACCTGGCCACCCTTTGGCATCGGCCCTGGCACTGAGGGAACATAAGCCAACAGAAGCTGGATTGACCCTCAACTTTGTTACTGCAGTGACCGACACCTCAGGATGAGACTCAGCTCCAATCAGGCAGGCACAAACAGGCAGCGCTTGGGCCCGTCCCTGATCTCCTGGCAGACCAGAGCACCACGTACCCGCATCTTCCTCTGGCGTGGGCACAGGTAGAGGTCAAGGCAGCGCTCAAAGCGCTCATGGATGAAGCGGGGGTAGGCAGGCACCCGGCGCAAACAGTCGTAGCCGTGGGGTAGGAAGTTCAGCTTGCGCTCTGAAGGTTCCTGCTGTTCCCAGGCCAGCTTCTGCAAGGAGAGGAAGAGAGGCCAGGATTGTTTTTAAGCGGGAGGTCCTGGGGACTGAACCAAAGGCCTCCCACACCCACCCTCTTCCCAGCTGGAACCTTCTTGTTCCCTGACCCAGGCCCCTGCCCAGGCCTGCTCACCTCTTCCTCGGTGGGGAGATACTCTGGCGGAGGGTTGTAGGATTCTTCATGGCCAGGAAGAGGGAGCTTGGGAGCAGGTACATGCATCTTGTGCCGCCCCAGGATGGAGTTGGGATCTTCCTGAGCCCAAAGGTCGTAGAAGGCCGGCGTGTCCTCTTTGGGCTTCCGTGGTTTGATCCAGCCCATCTTGATGGCGTGGACCAATCTGGAGACCTGCAGTGACCGGGAGGGAGGGAGGGAGGGGACACACCAGGGAATGAAGCCGCTTCTGGCTGTGCTGCCTTCCCCACTTTTGGCAAAGGCCTTTTGCAACCAAGAGTCAAAGCTGCACATTCTCTTTGTGCCAACCGCTGACTGGGAAAGAGGTGTGCCCCACTGATCGGGACTTGGGAACATCATTCCTCAAGGTTCACCTTGGCTAGTTATTAAGCTGATGCTTCTCTTTCCCTCAAGGAAGGCCATGAACTCTGGTGCCACAACATCTCCTGGCTCTCCCTGCCTCAACAGGCACAGCCAAGCAGCCTCAAGCGCTGATCTGTTGTTGTTAAATTGCCCTAGATGAGCTCCTACTGGGAATAAATGCCTTCTGAAGACCTGGCTAAATGGTCCAATCAGTGACAGACTAACCTCCTGCCTTTGAACCTGCTCTTTAATTTTAACAACGGAACGTCCATGTTTTCCTGTGTTCCCTGCAATAAACTTTTCTGGTTTTGTTGAGGTATATTTTTCCTCC
Organism: Rhineura floridana; assembly: GCF_030035675.1. NCBI lineage: Eukaryota > Metazoa > Chordata > Lepidosauria > Squamata > Rhineuridae > Rhineura > Rhineura floridana. The sequence goes on along the minus strand of NC_084480.1, from coordinate 322,019,633 downwards.
AGATTAATTCTAATCACCCAGAGATTTTGCTTTTCTTACATGCTGCCAAGTGTTTTCAGGGAACAATTTGAAAGGTGAATCACTCCTGACACCTGGTTATTTCCAGGTCTCTCGATGTGCCTGGGGAGCAGCTGGTTTACACAGAGGTTAGGCTCAACATTAAGTTAATTTCCCTTCTGATCAGACTTTAAAAACCCACATCTGGGTGTGGCGTGTGGTGCTTTGCTAAAAGGCGCTGGTTTCAGTACCCAGGTAACTGCAGAGCCAAATGCTTGCTGGGGCCAGGAGGAGAGGGTGGCCTGAGAAATTTCCAAGAGATGGTGAAAAACAAAGTTGCATGGGACACCACCTGAGGGGCAGGGCAGGCCCTCTGGGTATGGTGATGAGGGCACTTCCCTCCCCAGCTGCTGGAAGAAAGCTGGGGTGCGACAGGAGGGGCTTCTTCCAGCTGGGGAAGGTGGTCTGGGGATCCAGGGGTTGGACAGGTGAGAGCACCTCACAAGATCTGGGCAAGGACTCCTCCAGACCTGAGATCCAGACCTGATCATGTCGACTCCCCACCTCCAACAATCTGTGGTTGACGGAGGGCATCTGACCAACACCCCCCTCCCTTCCGCTCTCTACTCACCTTCTCCTTCTCAATGAGGGAGGGGATGAAGCTCCGCTTGTCAGCTGGGCGGTTTGTCACTGGGTGGATCATCACTTGGCTGCTGAAGAAGTCGATGGCAGGCTGCAAGAGAGGCGGGATGCTTAGGGGGGTGCGGCAGGGACGCTCTCCCCTCCTGCCCAAGTGTGGAGCTGATGAGTGGCAGCCCGAAAGCAGGCACAGGGAGAAGAGGAGGAGCATCATCATTAGGGGGAAGACCTTTCCTTACCTCATAAGGGTTGAAATTTACATCCCCAAACTGGCCCCTCTGGAGACGGTTCACCAGCTCCACCTGTTCATCTGTCAGCTTCACATCCACTCCCGTTTTTTTGTCATGGACTGTTCGCCTGGTGTAGGGAGAAAGGGAAAGTTGACAGGAAATGGCCAACAGCAAGCTGCCCTCCCGAGCAAACCCTCCTGGGGACTGGGCTGAAGCTGGCCTGCGTGGGCACAGATGAATGGCAACTCTCCCCTCTAATGCAGCAAGACCTCAGCCCAACCATGCGTGATGGGCTCCCTGAGGTGCTGAGTACTACCGTTCAGTGCTGGCTGGTCCCCCCTGGGACTGGTGGGGCACAAGGTGGGGAGCCCAACAGTGGGTGGAGCCAAAGCCAACAGCAGGGACAGCCAACTCATGCACGCTTGGCCTTGATCCTCCTGCCGCCTGCGGAGTTCTACAAGGGCAGGACTGAGACTAAGGAGGAAGCTTACCAGGCAGGGCCACCCTCAGGGACTGGCTGCAAGTACGGAGGCAGGCAGGTGGGGCTGGCTGGGGCAGACTGAGCTTGGTGCCCCATTTGCTCCCTAATACGTGCATGCGCCACTCTTTGTATGGCTACCTCTGTACATCCTGGACCATCCAAGGGACCTCCCTCAAAATCTCTGATGGATTGTGTTTCCTCTCTGACCTCCAAGGGAGGGCAAGTCTGGCCTTGGACCTCATCGGAAGTGGTCTCTTCATGAGGAGTCTTGCCATGCAAGAAGATCTGAGACGTGCTCTGCTAAAGTGCCCAGGGCTTACTTCTTCGGCTCAGGAGGAGCTCAAATCCCATGCAGGGTCACAGAGCCACATCAGAGCCACGGCCAGTCACTGGTGGCCATCTGCTGGTTGGTCCAGAGAGGACCAGGGCTGATCTGCTCTTGAAAAGAGCTGGCCTAGCAGAACTGCAAGAGTGTGAGTTATTGCCAGGACCCTCCCTGTCCAAGTCTCTGGTGAGCCATGCGCCTGCCACGCTGCCCCAGTCTTAGCCCCATCTGTGCTGATACGAGTGTGCATCTGTCTTGGAATTGCTTGTTAATATGTTCTTAAACCTTCTTTTTAAAAATGTTTTTAATCTTAGAAGCTGTTTTGATAGCTTTTTTAAAGTAACGTCTTTGACGATGTTTTGTTTGAATGTGTTTTAAAGTTTGTTTTTATGATGTTTTAATGTTTTTAGTGCTTTTGTTTGCCGCCCTGGACTCCTGCTAGGAGGAAGGCTGGGATATTATAATAATAATAATAATAATAATAATAATAATAATAATAATAATAATAATAATAATAAATACTGCTGAGCCAGTGTGGTGTAGTGTTAAGGTGTTGGACTACGACCTGGGAGACCAGGGTTCGAATCCCCACACAGCCATGAAGCTCCCTGGGTGACCTTGGGCCAGACACTGCCTCTCACCTCATGAAAACTCTCTTCATGGGGTCGCCATAAGTCGGGATCAACTTGAAGGCAGTACAATGACATTTGATTAAATTTATTAAAATTACTACTCGCCCTTCACCAGCAGGTCCCAGGGTGGGTTACAACCGTTTAAAATTCAATGTGAAGAACAATTGAAACAGATTGCAATCACAAGAACAGAGTGGCTCCTGGAAACACACACAAGTGCCAAAGGCCAGGGAAACGAGGTGCCTCTTCAGCATTTGCCAAAAACTGTGCCGTGAAGGTGCCAGACACACCACTGGCGGGAGGGAGCGCCACCACTTAGGGGCTGCCACAGAGAAGGCCCTCTCCCAGGCCGCCACCCCCACCAAGCCTCTGAGGGTGTCGGAACTACCACAAGGGCCCCCTCTGCCGATCTCAACACCGAGAGGGTCTGTAGGGAAGGAGGCGGTCTTTCAGATATTTGGGACCCAAGTCATCCAAGGCTTTAAGCACCAATGTGAGCACCTTGAATTGGGCCCAGAAACGATCTGGCAAGCAATGCAGCTGTTTTAAAACAGGGATTATATGAGATCTAAACAGAACCATAGCCCGTAATCAGGCTGCTATATTTTGGACCGGTTGAAGGTTCCGAGTCGTCTTCAAGGGCAGCCCCATGCACAGCGCACTGCCATAATCCAATCTCGATTCATAATCCAATTACCAGAGCCTGGAACACTGTGGCCAAGTCTTCTCTGACCAAAAGGGGCCGCAGCTGGCGAACCAGCCAGAGATGGAAAAGGCACTCCTCGCCACTGAGGCCACCTGAGCCTCCAGTGACAGTGTTGGATGCAGGAGTAATGCAGGGCTGTTGTGAATATGAAGCACTGTGGATGCTCAGGAAACAGCATTGCATAAACACAAAACATTGTGGCTGTTTAACCGCTTGGTTTTTTTCCCTCCTGCCTACCCGGCTTCCCTCAACCAGCCCAGAGCCCCTCACCAGTAGTCAGGGCTCTCCATCTTCTCCAAGAACTTGTCCAGCTCGTCCTTGGTGCGGATGGGCCTGTAGATCTTCTTCCCATCCAAGTCGTAGCCAATGTGTGGGAAGTCCTGGTACCACTCCATGGGGATGTTGCCCACTGTGTTGCGGATGTCCTGGAGGAGAGAGGGCGGGTGTGCTAAGGGGGCAGCAAGGCAGCTCCTGCACAAGGCGCCTCCTCAGGAAAATCTCTGGAGTATTTCTCACACCAGCTGCTAAGGAAAATGTGCCCCTCCCCACCACATGCAATGGCATGTCCTCATCTGATTCCTCTCCACACACACACTATGAATGCCATCACTGCTGTACTCTTGTAGGATGCCCTCCAGCTTGCAGGTGCCCAAGTAAGACTAGGCCTGCTTAGCACCATTCCTGGCTTGGTCTCAAGTCCTGACTGTACCCCAAGTCCAGGCAGGGTCGACTCAAGGTTAAGAGCCTGTAAAGGGAGCGCCACTAATGCGTGCCATCTCTGCCGGCAACTTGTCTCCATCCACCCAACAAACTGCAGCCTCACCGCCCTCCCAATTTTCAACAGGCCCTGTCTGGTATGTGCCATTTTGTAATGTATGGGTATTGGTCCCTGGCCATAGCCTGAAGGCACACGAGGCCAGCGCCCTGCTGAAGCTAAGCAGGGTCAGGTCTGGTCAGTGCCTGGATGGGAGACCACCTGGGAACCATAGGTAAGCCACCTTGGGTTTCTATCATGAAAAGAAAGGCGGGGTATAAATGTAATAAATAAATAAATAAATAAATAATAAGGTAGCCAAAAGTAAGGTTGCACGAGGAGTCATGGCAAGCGGTAGCAACAGGTGGAGGTGGAGGCTGAGACCAAGTAACGTTTCTGAAGAACTCAGACTGGTCAGAGAAAGGGACCAAGTAGCAGGGCTGGGACAGGCCCAATATCACTCCTTGGAAAAGCCAATACGGAGCTCAAGTCTGCCTCCCCTCACCCAGCAGGAAATGCCTAAAGCAGCCCTGGGCAGGCATAAGGAGGCCGACAGGCAGGGCCACATCTAGCCCCAGGGCTCCAGCCAGGGACCAGGAGCCGAGGAGAAGGCCCATCAAGGCCAGCATCTGGCAAACCATCAAAGAGGGCTGGGTGGGTTAATCTCAGCTGCCTCTAATGGCTCCACAATTGGATCCGCAGCCTGGGCGCCACTGCTGAGTAAGGCAGGCGGCTCATGAAAGGCAGAGCTGGGAATTTATGGGCACCCTTCAGAAACTTGTTAAAAGGAGGGGGGTCAGCAGCATTCCAGGGCCTGTCCAGGCAGAGAAGGGCGCCTCACATTTCCCAGCACTCAAGTAACTGCTGGCAACCCCCAGCCTTGTGCTTGGCCAGCTTGGTCCCTGCCATGGCTCAGCCTTCACTGGAGTGACCCCTTGCTGGAGAAGCAAAAGAGCATCACCTTTGCCTGCTTTCCCGTCCTGCCGATTAGACTAACAAGACAATAACAGAGGTGGTGGTAGGGCCACTGTAGCATAAAAAAAATGCACATGTACTGCCTTCAAGTCGATTCTGACCTATGGCGACCCTCTGAATAGGGTTTCCATGGCAGCTGGGAGGGACCAGCCACACATAAGTTGGTCCAGAACTCACTATATTAGAAGCTCAACTGGAGTGCAGTTCTAAGGGTATTAAGCCACATTAATCAACAGTGATCAGTAACGTTCAGTGATCAAGGACTAGATTTAGAGTCATCAGTTTCAAGCCAATAGACACAATTTATAAAAGAGCAGTTTATTTAAAAGAAAGGAAAGCATACAGTGGGTAAGATACATTAAAATTAATCATAAAACCAGAAAACTTCCTTAAAATGCCTGCTGAAATAGAGCGGTCTGTGCTGGTGGCACTCTCTAACCACTACCCCACACTGGCTCTCTGTAGCATAAAAGCCCCAGCCCCGTTTCGTGTGTGTGTGTGTGTAAGTGCAAGACCTTTACTTGCCAAAGTCAACTGCTGGAAACAAATCAAGGCTGACCACACGTCCCAGAATGCACTGAGCCTAATGTGTGCAGGACTGTGAAACCACAACCCTTCAGAGAGGTGGAAGGTGTGATTCATTCATTCATGAGCTCCTCAGGTATAATATCCTGCACATCTCACCAGACCAGAGCCCAAAAGGTCACTGCACAAATCAACTAAGTCTGGAGACTTGACTGTCAACTGGAGAGAGGCAGCCTCTCGTGTGCCTATAGGGGTTGACTATAGGGGTGGGTGGAGGGGTGGGTGGGTGTTCTGACCCCTTTCTGTCCTTTCCCTTTTGTGGGGAATTGCAGGGAGAGCATGTGACAGTGGAGGATGGGGGTGCGTGAAGACAAACAGCAAGAAGCCCCTTTCCACAGGGAGTGGGTGTGTCGGTGGGGGTTGATACTATTTTTTAAAAAATGGTCTCCAACTTACAACCCACTTGCTCAGCTGCAGAATGCACAAGAGAGGGGACCCCTCCCCTCAGTGACAGGGTGTCTGGGAGGGAGGTGTGAATGTGACCTGCGCCCTTACATGCTCCCTTCACCAGGCGGCACCATCTGGTTCCCATAAACGCACGGAAAGCACAAGTGGCTCAGGTTGATGGGGGGAGGGGGCAGAGCTTGGAAAAGTTACTTTTTTGAACTACAACTCCCATCAGCCCAATCCAGTGGCCATGCTGGCTGGGGTTGATGGGAGTTGTAGTTCAAAAAAAGTAACTTTTCCAAGCTCTGGTAAGATCCCCAGAAGAGAGAGGAGAGGGGATAGAGATCCACCCTCCCCTGGGCAAGCCTTCCTCTCCAGGCTCCTGACAGGACTTTTCCAGCCAGGATGGCTAGCTGGGCCCAGGGAGGAGGATGCCAGCTACATTCTGTTGACTCTCCTCCAAGGCATTCCCTCTGCATGGCGAGGCCCGGGCAAGAAAGCCCCTCAGAGGACCCTGCCGGGAAGCGGGGGCAGGAGGGAAGCATCCCAGGAGCTTAAGCATGGGGGTGCGGGTGGGACTGGAAATGTGAAACTGGCCAGCACGCTGCAGGAAAGAAAAGTTTCAGCCCTGTTGCTGCCACACACCCCTTTCCTCACTGGCTAGGAGGGAGCCACACTGACGGTCCCCTTTCTGCCAGCCTGCTGGGAAGCTCCTCTGCTGCAGGGCTCCAAGCCCCCCCCAATGGAAATAACTGGCCAGCGCAGCATCCTGCCCAAGCCCTGTGGCTATACAAGAGAAGAGACTGGCCCCGAGGGCATCCGAGGGGCCTCAGCTGCCATTTATTTAAGTGCTGGAAAAAGTAAGGCTCTGTGTTCCTCCTGGCTTTGGCAGAGAAGCCATGGGACACACGTAGTGTCCTGCAGGGCACTTTGCCCCCAGCTATGTTTGGGCAGGCACTCTGTGACAAATATTGCCCTACCTAGGGGGAAACCTGCCCCCATGCATCCTAGGGGCAGGACCCAGCCCCCCTCTTGGCACAGAATTCTGAGCCTTTTCTCTTCAACTGCCGGAAGGAGAGCGCTGGCGGGGGGCCCTTGTGCATCTGTCGCTGCCGCAGCAAAGGTCAGGGCAAGCCACTCAACCCCCTCCTCGCACAGTGCCTTGCCATTTAAGCGCCAAGAGCAGCGCACTGCTCCAGGAGAGCGCTTTTCCTTCGTGGAAGCTGCCAGCAGCCTCCCTCCCATGTAGCGAACACATCAGCCTGAGAGAGAGCGCGATGGGCTACTAACAAAGGAGGCTGCAGCTCTTTCTCTCCCCCCCCCAAGGAGCTGCCGTCACTCAGCCACACGTGTGGAAGTTGCTCTTGGAACGGCCAAGGCATTCCTCCTCCTCCTCCTCCTCCTCCTCCTCCTCTGTATACATTCCTGGCAAGGGAAAGGATTCTTTTCCCAGTAGCAGTTTCTTGAAAATAGCTGGTCCACGTGGAGAAGGGGGGGGGAGAGAAAGGTTTGAGGGAAAGCCAGGAGTAAGGGATGGGGGGGGGAGAAGAGAGAGGAGCCCTCACTCTCCCCCTGGGCACACTTGGGCCCCTTTTAGAAGGCAGCCACGCTGCTCAGCCTCTCCTTCCTCTCACGATGGGAATTCAGCATGTTGTATGTAGATCTTAGGAAGGAAGGGTGAGACTGAAAGAATGAATGAATGACAAGAGAGGCCTCACCTGTGCCACAGACCCCTTCCAACAACAGACACCTGGGAGAAAGATTTCTACCTCCACTGCTGCCCCCCCGCATGCCAAAGGGGATGATCAAGAAGGCGGGGGCGGCTAGCAACTGGGTGCTCTCAAGTAGAAGAGAAGGACTAGCAAACGTGGCTGGGACATAATAAAAAGTTCTCTCAGACTACTCCTATAGACCATCCTCTTATGTGAAAGGTTATTTTTTAAGTGCTAAGTTTCTAGACCTCTTGGAAGCAGAACATGGGTGGGGAAGGCGAGCCAAATCCTGGTCTGAATCTGCCCAGCAAGGCCACAAGAGAGCTGGCTTGGCCTTTCTCTATTAACCCGTCCTGCACTCTTCCTGCACATCACCCCCCCCGCATCTGCCAGCTTCTGAACTTGTGCAGAGAAGCCAGTGGGGGGCAGATGTTTCTGCGCCCCTCCTCTTCCAATGGCCAGCAGGTGGAGGCGTCACACCTTCTCCATAAACATGGGGAAAGGCCATGGGGAGGGTGTGTAGACAGTCCCAGTTCAAGCCCTGGCATCTCCCGTGAAAAAGGGTCAGACAGCAGCAGGCGCTGGGAACGGCCTTTTGGGGAGCTGTTATTAGGCACAGCCAGGCAGCACGGAGGTGGCCTGTTGTAAGGCATAATCCGTAGGGCAAGAGGTCCCACCCAGCTGAGCCTTCCAGGAGGAAACACTCAGGGCAGGGCCACGTAGGCAAAAGAAATGGGAGTCCCTCCTTTTACACAGATGCCCCTTTGGGTGGCTTGGGGGGGGTTCAGGAATTACTCATGGGGGGGAGGAGGCACATAACCCTCCCCATCTGAACTGCCACTCAGCCAGTACTGAGGCTGTGACGAGGCAGATGCATCCTGGGGAACGGCAGCTGAAGCATGTGGCCCTGCTAGGGTTAATCTTTCCCGCTGTGCCCATTAACAGCAGCAGGAAGATCAATTTGGTTATGCTTGGTGGGATGGGGGGGAGGAGACTAGAGCATTCCTTCCTTTCTCTCTCTCTCTCTCTCTCTCTCACTCCCCCCCCCTCCAGGAATGACTAATTTCAAAACTGGCTCAGTTTCATCTCCAAGCAGCAAGGCTCTGCACCACGGGGGAGGGGGGAGCCAGTGGCAAGGGTGTCTCCCCCCTGCCCCAGCAGATACTGCACTAGGCATAGGTGGCCTCTGAGCAGCCAAGAGTCTTAGGCCTTTCCCCTTGCAAGGAGACGAGAGCTGCCAACGCACGCCTCTCCAAGAACATACTGTGCAGGGCACGCAAGTCTGAGGGCGGGTGGCAGCAGGACACCTTTAAAAAAAAGCCTGAGATCCTGACCCAACAGGTGAAGCCCACACATGGCCACCCTTCCCCCCTCTCCCCACAGCCCATCCGGACCTCCGCAGCTCCCCTATGGCCAGCAGCCCCTCCTCCATCCCAAACGGAAAAAGAAGGAATGCTCAGGTAGGCGTGAAGCTGCTGTGAGCCGGAGGAGGGGCTTGCCTGACAGACCACTCACTGGTGCTATAAAAACGCTCTCCAGCTCTTGCCACGCTCCAAAAGGAGCCTCAAAAGAGCGCGCGTGCAGCACGCACACGTGTGCAAGGAGGAAGCACCCGCTGTGCAGTGTGTGGCAATTGGACATAACTCCTTCTCCGCTGGGAGAGGCAGAGAAGCAGGCGAGTCCTGGGCGCAAGTTGAGCACCACAAACGCAGGAGGGGCCCTGCTGGGAGAGAAGAAGGACGAGCAGCTAGGTGTGAGTACGGGAGAGGCAAGAAGACGCCGGGATTGGCTTGCCCACCTCCTTTGTGCACAGCGCAGAACTACGGGAGAATGAGGGAGTGGAGCTAGGCCTCCACACCCACACGGAGGACCCCCGCCCCCCCCGGCAGTGCTCCTCGCCCACCTCCCAGCCATGTCCTTTGCCATGCTGCGCTCGGCCCCCAGCCGCTTCCTCTACCCCGAGATCAGCATGCTCTCAGAGGACGAGGAGAACGGAAGCGAAAGCTCAGGCTCAGACGAGAAGCCCTACCACCTGGATGCCGGCGGGGGGTACAGCCTCACAAGCATCAAGCGCAGGAGCAAAAAGGCCAACCGGATCAGCAGGGAGCCCCGGCAGCGCCACACGGCCAACGCGCGGGAGCGGGACCGCACCAACAGCGTCAACACGGCCTTCACCGCCCTGAGGACTCTCATCCCCACCGAGCCGGCCGACAGGAAGCTCTCCAAGATCGAGACGCTCCGCCTGGCCTCCAGCTACATCTCCCACCTGGGCAATGTCCTCCTGGTGGGGGAAGCATGTGGAGACGGGCAGCCGTGCCACACCACCACGTCAGGCTTCTTCCACCACAGCAGCAGCAGCGGCAGCAGCCCACCCATGAGGGAAAGCGAACATGCCCAGCCCAAACAGATCTGCACTTTCTGCCTGAGCAACCAGAGGAAGATGGTAAGTCCTGGGCTCTCCTGGCTCTGGGGGGTGGGAGCACAAAAGGACGCGGCCATCTGAGAAGGTTGTCAGTGGCGGGGAAGGAACAGCCAAGACCACGGCCACAGGGGAGGTCCCCCACCACTCCACGCCGCCAGAGTCCAAACCTCCACGTGCCACAAATTTCTGGGAGACTCTCAAAAGCTTCCCTTCAAGAGGAGACAATAAAAGCGCTCCCATAAGTAGGCACCAGAGAGAGGGCTGTTCTCTGCCTGGTGCTGGAAAAGGATGGAGATGGGCTGGGGTGTGAGGGGGCTGCAGCCTTGAGCAACGCAGGCAGGGAAAACATGGCAGCTCAGAGACTAGGGAGAAGCCAGAGGTGTTGGTTAGGTGGCGTCCGTATGCCTGTAGCGTACACTTCTAAAGTAGTCAACCATTCTCACAATCATCACCCCACGGCCACAGTTTGTTCACAGCTGCAAATGGCATGACGATGCTAAGAGACTGTGGCTTTCTCAAGGCTAGCCGCCATGAATCCACAAAAGGACAGGCACTGGGACCCAGGTCCTACTCTGCTGCAGTGCTGCAAAATGACTGCGCCCAGAGAATGGATGGCTCGAGCTCCCTTGTCTGCCTCAGGCAGAGAGAAGGGGATCGGGCCCTCCAGCCCTGGACAAGAGCAGAGCCACTCTCCAACTCCATTCCATACCTATGAGCCAAAGAGCCCGTTTTGCAGCAACCTCTTCTGCTTGGGATGATTCTTGGGAGAATTCTGAATATAGATGGCTGGAACTGGCTCCCCAAGGGTCACCTCAGAAAGGAAAGGAAAGAGCCATTGCTACGTTGAGTTTTGGCCTCTCCACACATCACTCCCCCCCTTGATCTCCTTAGCCCAGCTCTCCAGTCCAGTGAGCAGCTAGGAAGATACCCTCCCTCCCTTCTGAACCTCAGCCCCAGGCATGGGGGGCTGTTTGAGATGCCTCTCCTCTCCCTCCCGGGAGGTCCTTCACCCTTTGCCCTACCAGACTTTGCACTGTTCCTCGCAGAAACAAAAGGCTGGGAGGGTTCTCTCGGTAGGTAAGAAGCCAGCTACACTTGATTGTAGCTGTAGGCTTGCTCTTGCCTTCTTATCCTGCTGGATTTGCAAGCAAGACAACAGCCCTTTCCCACCATGAGCGCTATCCCTGGTGATCAGCTTTCCTTCTACACAACACCCCGAAAAGTTTTTAGGTGAGGAGACTGAGACACATCCACCCCACCCTGTTCAAATCCTTGCTCAGCATTGAGGTCTAATAAATCTAATAAATAAAATAAATAAATAATAAGAATCCTGGGAAAACCTCTGTCTTTCGGCCTAACCTGCCTCACAGGGCTGTTGTGAAGATAAAATGAGGAAATGAGGATAGTAAGGAGCATCTTGAAGGGGAAAAGAAGCCAGATCAATTGTCTTTTTTTAAATTCTCTCCCTTGCCCCCCAAAATCCACAGGTGGGTCACAGACTGCGACTGCCCAATATCAGCCTTTCCGCATAGAACTATTAGAAAGATTTAACATATTCCAATGCAAGGCATTATTCTAATGATTTTTAACAAGAAACATAGTTTAACTTATTATTGAAGCAAATAACCCAGAAATACAATCTTTTTGTGCTGAATACCCCTTTAGAAGATGTGCTTTTGTTTTATCATCCCACATTTGAAACCTGTGGCTAATTATCAGATGATTAGTTTAGACTTCCAGCTACTGGAAAGTAGCTGCATTTTAGTCTGAAATCTCAGAGAAGAAGAAAAAAGGTTCTGACAAAATTCTGTGCTTTCACTAATAGCGTAATAAATCTATTTTGAACAGTAGTGGCGTGTCCACATTTAGAACTCTGCATAAAATTTCTCTGCATGCAACCCCACCTCAAAGAGGAGTGAGATGGGCGGCACAGAACAGGGCAACTGACACTCTCTGGCCTGGGGATGCAGAATCTTGCTGAAGAAATGCCTTCACCTTGTAGCTGGTTTTTTGAGGGGAGGGGCAGATGGGTGGGTAGATACCTCAGGGAATGGAAGCTGATAAAGTCACTAGTAATGCAGAGATATACATGATTCCTTAGCACTCAGGATTATCCAATGACATGGGCTAGAATTAGATTCAGGACGAAAAAAAGGCGCTATTTTTTCACCCAACAAATAACTGACCAACAGACTTCCTTGCCAATGGATACTGCAGTGGCCACTGCTTTAAGGACGAGGGCTCCCAACAGCTGATAGTGTTGCTGTGTGTGTTTGAGTTGCTAAATTTGTTTAAAGCAACACAACAGCAGCAGAGAGTAACAGCGGATGTTGAAATGCGAGCGTGGCAGTGTGTGCGTGCGTTTGCCTAAGAAAGCAGGCTTGTACCCTGCATCAGCATCACGGAGACTGGAGCCTTAGTAAAATAAGAAAAGCTACTTTATTTATAGAAACACATCGTAGACAGAAAGGCAAACCTAGTTCTAACATACTAACTAAGTTGGAGGCATAACGCCCAGGTGCGGGAGTTGACCTCATGGCTAGGAGAGAGAGCAGAGACAAAAGGATGTCTCCTCTATCCCGGAAGAAAGAAGAGAGAGGGCAGAAGGAGGAGGGGCAGGTAAGCTTCCCTGAAGACGTAACAGCCTAGTAGCCAAAGGAAGTCAGCCAGAGCATCGCAGGTAAAGGTGAACAAGCCTAGCCATCTGGAGGACCCTCGCTCTACCTCCCGTCTGGAACACAGACAAAAGAACAAAAGAGGAGTTGCTCTTGCCCCACTTCCAACAGATGGGGTGTAGGCACCTATGAGTTCCAGGTGCTAGAGTCCAAACCTCAGTCACCAACTTGGCTTGCTTGTGAGCCTACCAAGGCACCCACTTGCCTGGCCAGAGCAAGAGGACCGAGGGCTAGGTGAGGTAGTCGTCCTGGGCTCTTTTGAACTCTAGCCCCAGCAGGAGCAGGACATGCCTGTCACTGGGAAGAGGCAGGCAGTACATCCAGAAGCAACTTCATGCCCTTCCCCAAATCGCTCTTAACCTCCATGTCAATTAAGATGTTATGAAGCTCTTAATTGCTCAGTAAATAAAGGGGGTGTATGGCACAGGCAAACCTTGGGTACAATGAGCTTGGGGAGAGGAAGAAAAGGGTCAGAATCAACCCTTGGGCAGCACAGGCAGCTTTACCCCAACTCTTTGTTTACAAAGAGACACATGAGGAATGGGACGCTTTACACTTGCCATCGGCCCTCAATACGAGGACAGTCCTGGGTTTGTGTCTGTGCGTGACGACAAGTGCTCCACACTGACTCTGTTCTCCTAGCAGAGCAAAAGAGGGAGTCTAAGAAGCAGGCCTCAAACAAGGAGGAGGAGGAGGAAGGCTCCCACCATGGAGAGCGCAGACTTGCCCTGCCCTAGGCAGGACCCAGACAGACATGCGACCTCCCTCAGCCCCACAGAAGGCAACACAAGGAGGCACTGCTACCAACGAGCGAGGAGGAAGGCGAGAGAAGAGCAGGGAACTGAGGGCCTCTCCGCTTTCCTTCAGCCCACGAGGGGCAAAGAAGGAAGGGCGGCTTATGTGCCCCGTTGCTGCACAAACCGTACGTAGGCCAGGAAGTCTGTGCATGGAAGGGTGAGGCTCAGATCCTTTCAGTCCCTGCGCAAAGGAGCAGAAACAAGGAGGACAAGGCCTGCGGGCTGCCTTCCTTCAGGGTGGGGAGGGAGGGCAGCCATGCCAGCTGGGGCTTTTCTCCCTTGACCTCTCACCTCATGCGTCCGCTTCTGCCCAGGGCACTAGGGTTGGCAACTGCCACACTCCAGCAAAGTTCTTCATAACTGAGACGGTGAGTCATGGACAGATTTGTCAAATGAGCTGTATGATGTTTTGAAGGAAAGAGGAATATCTAGGACACTGGGAAACAAGCATCTTTGCTATCTGTTGGGCACTGACAGAGAAAAGGATCCTGCTTGAAAAGCAAGCTTTTTTTGGGGGGGGGGGCAGAATAGCCCTGAATTTGCAATGCAATTTCCAAATTGCTTTCACTCTTAAAGTTGCTGTGTTGGGGCTAAAATTCTTGAGAGAAGATTGTGGCTCTGACAGCCATTTTCACGCTAATTTAAAAGGTGCATAAATGCAACGGTTGGTGTGGACGAGCTCTTAGCTCCTGCATTTCGGAATAAGCAAATTCCCCTCCCCCCCACAAACCCAAAGCTGAGAGTTCAAAATGTCCACACTCAGGGGATTTGCGCACACGGTGAGGGCACAGGCACAGCTTCCTAACAACCACATTCTTCAGGCTCCATGGGGCAGAAAGCTCAGGCCAGCTAGCTCCAAGCTGGCTGCAAAAGGTGAAGCCCCTCCAGCCCGCTCCCTATGTGCACTGCCACCATGTGAAGCAGTATAAAACAAGGGGAACAGAAAGCAAGAAATGACTTTGTGTGTGTGTGTGTTGTGGGGGGATGCTCTGAGCCTTGAGGAGCAGCGTGTTGGATGAGTGTGCATGTGTGTGACACACAGGGAGGCCTCCAGAGACAGTCAAAGATCTCTGGAGGCAACAAGAGAAGGAAGCATGGAAAATGCACCGGCTTGAGTTTCGGCGTGAAAAGAGAGATTTGCAACAGAAATGAAATCTGGTGTACTCCTGGGCAGGCACGACTGTAAACTTATCTGTGGGGCAGGGGACCTTCAAAAGGTCAAGGCAGGGGAGATTCCACCCCTCACAAAAAAGGGGGAGATATAGGTCAGGACAAGTGACCATCTCCAGCACCCCACTGGCTTTTGCCTGAATACTTTACTAAACATTTCCTGTGGAGAGCAAACCTTATCCACTGAGCCACTTAGCACAGGATTTGCTCTGTCTTAACTGCCTGATTACTGTATGTGGTTCAGGTGGTTTAAGGGCAAACCAGGAACACTCTTTTCCTCTTTTCCAAAAAGAGTCTGAGATAACATTTCTTATCTTAACAGTTAATTCAAAAGTATGCATATAATGATTAATATGGGATTTTGAAAAGACCCTCCCCCCCAAAAAAAAGACACCTGCAAGAATTGGGAAATTGGGAAAATGTGCTTAAGGAGTAATGAGGAGCAGATCCCTTCAAGGAGGCTGACAATTCCCAATGAATGCAATTTATCTGCAATGGAGACCCTGAGAAGCCCCCTAGGTAGGAGGCCTTGGATCCTCCCTGCCACAGGGATGCTGAGATGCTACACAGGTGGAAGAAAACTGGGAAACCTGTCCTCAATTTTGTGCATTTTCCTGCTGACATTGGTAGGCATGCTCACATTGCTGTAAGATTTGCATGTGTTCTACTTAGCATTAGGAGACCTAACAAGTCTCCTGTTGCTTTGCAGGGAATGCCTGAAAGGTACAGGGTAGCACAGGAAAAATAGGGCAGAATGGCCTAATCAGTGTCCTCCTCTTCTTTGCACGGAGAGGAAAGTGAAAGAGCCATTAATCCTTGTTGACTAGGCTGGGCAAAGTACAGAACTGTTTCCTGCTGGCGTTACTGCGGATGGCAATGGCAGCAGCTATTGGAAAAGATGGATGAGAACCCACAAAGTGGCTCTTGCACAGAAGAAGCCTCCGCCTTATATTCACTGTCCTCTTGGCTCAGTATTACCTATGGCAACTGGCAGTGGCTTCCCGGGGCCTCTGGCAGAGAGAGACTTCTCTTCTCCAACCCCTGCTACCTGACCCTTTTAACTGGAGATGGTGTCAGGGCTTGAACCTGGGATCTTCTTCATGCAAAGAAGGTGCTCTACCACTCAGCTATGGTCTCCCACCCACCCATGGGGCTGTTGGGGCACTCACATGGGCAAAGGCTGACAGAGACTAGTTCAGAAGAAGGGCCAGGTTCTCTCTCTTGACCCAAGAGCAGCATCCCGTTGGCTACCCCAATTTGTGTCCCCTACGTAATCCAGCTTTGCCACCATTTCTCTGGGGTGAACTGCCCCATGAGCTGGTCCTCTGGGGCTCCTCCCCCTCTCGGGCCCCCACTGCTGCCCCACTCCCATGACGACAACCAGGGGTGACTGAGAGAGGGGAAGCACACACATACTCTGTGAATGGAGCAGCCCTCCATTTGCCACACTGCACCTGTCTGGGCACATAGAGCTGCTTTCCTGCTGTGAAAAAACACGGGGAGTGGCAGCTGTCTGCTGCTTTAAAGGGCCATGCTGTGCCTGGAGCCCTGGCCAGAGATGGAAGGACGAGCTGCTGCCGTCTGCTCCTGTGACTTGCCCCAACAAGCAGCAATGTTAAGAGCAGCCTGGCTGGATCAGACCACAGACCTGTATAGCCCAGTATGCGCCTGGTGCCCCACATCAGCCAGCCGGGGTTTCTACAGCATGTCATTTATTACTCAAATGTATACCTTGCACCTACAGTGCCAATCAGTGTTCTCAGGGAGGCTTATAACCCAGCCCACATGGAGGGACGGGTCAATGTGCATGCTGGATGCTCAGAGATTAGCAAACTGTAATGGGTCAAGTCGCCATTTTGAGTCAACCTTCAAACAGTCTTAAGCGTTGCCTGCAGTCAGGAGCAAAAATGTGGAATGGTTCTATGCTGCCATCTGCACCAAGCATATGCTTGCACCCTTGCTTCTCTCCTGAAGTTTCAGATTATTATTTTTAATGTAGAGGGAGTGGGGCTCCCTCATGTCCCCACCCCCACGACAACTGGGCACAACTGGGCTGCTGCAGCTGCTGTCCCTGAGCTGCCCCATGGAGAAGGGTGAGTGATGGGCAGCTTGGTGTCAACACAAGGCTCTTAGGATACAGTGCAAGCTCGTTTCAGAGGTAGAAATTAGTTTTTGGCATTTATGTGCCACCCAATTAATCATGTCCTCTGAGCAGGCCACAGATTTTTTTAAAAAAATCAGTAAAATACAAATACCGTCAAGCAAACAGAATTGGTTCAAAAAGCAGTGACGCAACAAGAATGCTTTACCCACACCCATACGCCAGGCACTCCGCAGCAGCAAAAAGTGCAGCCAAACCAGCCTTAGAAACAACTCAACTGAGCTTCCTTCTACTAGTCACCTTGTCTGACCTTTAGCTTTCTTGGGCCAGTACATTTTCTAGCATCTCTCTGCAATTATAAGGGCTATCAACTTTATTTATGAAAAAGGAGATTTGGGGCGGGTGGGACAAAAAGCATCTGGGCTTTTTGGAGTAGCGGCTGCTGGCCAGAGCCACTCAGAGGCCTGCTACTGCTTGGCATACAATGGAAAAGGCTAGAGATGAGCCATGCTTGCACAACAAGGGTCGCATCCTGCACCAGGAGAGGCTCCGTAGACTCCAGCCCTGCTTTGCGGGAGGGTGAATTCTCTCTGCTTCCCAAACAAAGCCAACGGGAGCCAAGCGTGACTGGCTTGCTTAAGACGCCTCCAGTACAGAATTAAGAGATTCCTCCTTGCATAACCTCCTCCCCCTTTTTTACTGTGTTGGAACACACCTCTCCCTTCCCCCCCCCCCCAGCAGTTGTTTCTTTATGAGCAGGAAAAGGCTGCCGCTTTGAAGCCACAGCTCAGCAGGAGGCTAAGTGGACTCAAAAGTATAGAGGCAGCTGCACCTCTGGAGGTCTAAGGGGTCAGGCATTCAGGACATAAACAGAAGACAACCCAAGAGCCCCCCCCCCAACAAAAACACACACACACCAGGGTGAGCAAAGCTGTAACAAGCAGGAAATGTCCTTTGCTCAGGAAATGTCCAGGTCAGAAGGGGAAAGCAGATACAGAGTCAGCAGCAACCTGTTGGTGGGACCAGTGATCTATGAACCAGTCGAGAGCTTTCAAAGGGTGTTAAATAAAGCTATCAGGAGCTATCAAGGAGCCCTCTCCCCCTCTCCCCACCCCAACTTCAAGTCAGAGGGAGCTGGTTCCTTGAGCTCCACTCCCAGGAGACTCTGAGAAATGCACAAAGCGGCAGAAGGGAATCCTCAAAGACAAAACATAGTGGAGTACAGGAAGGGGTGGGTGGGGAGGAGATTGTGAAGCAGAGAGCGCTAGTCCGCTTGAGGAGCTCAGCACCACCGCAAAGCCAGAAGCTACAGCTACGCGCAAACCCTTGGCACAGCGAGGATGATCCAGGACTGTTATTTCTAGACCCACCTCTCTTCTGAACCCAAGGCAAACGCCACACACAAGAGGCTCTGGGGTAGCTCTCCATGGTGACGTGGCCCCCTGGCACCCACGTGTTGCACGGCCACATAAACTCATAGGGATCGGGAAGGAGATGGAGGGGGCACTGCAGTTTAGCGGTGTGATAAAGGAGTTCTATTTGCACCTCTGCCCCCCAAGCAAAATATTTTGGCACTATTTTGATGACCTCATGCCTTCACTATTTACTTGCGCTTACAAATTCTTGCAGATGTATGCTAGCCTCTTAGAAGACCCACTGTGACTTATGAGCACTACAGCCTGTTTTTATGCCACCCTACCATTAGCCAGGAGAAGCATTTGCTTGTGCAGATCCCCCCTGCTTGCCCCCCCCCATGTGGTGGAAAATCCAGAGCTTCTTCCTTATGTCACCCTCTCCCCCAGGGGCATAGAGGGGCCAAGCCCAGAGCAGGGGCATAGCAGCTGGGAGGGTCCTTCCCGCCCTCCCCCAAAGATGGGCCTGCTTCACAATCCCCCTAATTTACTGTTCCTGCTTCACTTAATGGCAGCAGAAAGGCAAGGTGATTGGCGGCGGCGGAGGGGGGGAATATGAGGTGGGATTTTCCGAATCCCCATTTCCTCTCCAGACAGCAAGGGAGCTCCTGGGGCCTGAACATCTGGGAAATTTAATTTTACCATTTCTGTGCTCAATCCCCCCTCCTTCCCTCCCCCCAATCTCCCCTTTAACAAAAGATGAGGTTGCCTGTTACCAGTGGCTGCAGCAACTAGAAATCCTGTGCCTGGGTGCAGCAAGGCTGCTTCTTAAGCCACAGTGGTCAGAACGCCCCCAACCCACACGGAAGCCCCAAATGCCCCCACTGTGTTAGCGGTGGGGTTTACCACAATGGGCCTGGCCTGCTCAGCAGGCAACTCTAAACAACTCTTTTTAAAACTTTCAAACAAGGCTGGTTCACCAAGGAGCGGGCAGCTGGGGGAATCTCACAACTACCCCCTCACTTAAGAGCAACAAGGTGCAGAAAGCAGCGGCTCCTCTGCACTCTGGGCCTGCCACCCTGCCACTAAATTCTGCAGGCTTGCCAAGAGGCAGAATGAAGAGGGCATGTTGCCCAAAAGTTAGTGTGATCTGTTCAAAATGAACTAGACATTCTGTGATCTGCAAAGCAGCAGAAACAGATCCCACTTATCCAAAAAAAAAGGGTCCCTCTGTTTTAACTGCCAAAGAGTGGAGGGAAACGGAGGATGAAGTTGTGCAGCGGGAAGCCAGATTTCAGCATCCACAGAAAAATGGGTGCCACATTGTAAGCTACTGCTGTTGAACATACCGTACCCAAGCCATGAAGCAACTGTGTTCCTGCTGGCCAAGACCTCGTTGGTGTTAGAGGAGAGGCTCTGCAAGACAAATGGCCAGTGATCAGGGGCTGGGAGGGAGGCAGGCACAGAGCGTGCACAAGGGAAGCAGCAGGGAGAGATCAGCTGCAGGGTTAGAAAATGGGCCTGGTGTGGATGAACTCTGGCTAGGTAGACACCAACCAAAGCAGCACGGCCCAACGGGAAAGAATAAAGTTGGCTGCCTAGTTGCTTCTGAGCCCAATTCAAGGTGTGGGCGCTTACTTTTAACACCTTAAACAGATTGGGACCCAAACAGCTGAAGTAGTGCCTCACCCTGTACTGGGCCGCTGCCCATGCCTTAAGATCTGTGGAGGGTTTTTTTCTCTGTGATTCACCATCGGGGGAAGTTCGCGATGTGGTGATGTAGTTAGGGGAGCCCCTTCTCTGCACTTGTGCCCCCAGCCATGAAATGCCTTCCCCTGGCAAGAACAACCAGCACAAAGGTCGTTACCATTTTGGTGGCAGGTTAAAACTTATTTCCCCAGGTATATAAGTTGATGATTACTTAACCCACTTTGCAGTTTTAGGTGAAGATATTTGTCTTTGACAATATGTTTTAGCTTTGATTACTGCATGGTGGAGAGCCAGTGTGGTGTAGTGGTTAAGGTGTTGGACTACGACCTAGGAGACCAGGGTTCAAATCCCCACATAGCCATGAAGCTCCCTGGGTGACCTTGGGCCAGTCACTGCCTCTCAGCCTCATGAAAACCCTGTTCATAGGGTCGCCATACGTCGGAATCAACTTGAAGGCAGTACATTTCCATTTTACTGCATGGTGCAGTATTTTATGCTCTGTAACCTGTCCTGGGATCTGTACAGACTGAACGGCAGGTTATAAATAAATATTTTTAAATAAAGAAACTATAAACACAAGGCCCGTGTGCTCTCTGGAGCTTTAGAAGATTCACATTTGCAGTTTGCAGTCCCTGGGGTGTGTGTGTGCTGGCCTAACCCTTTCTTGTCCCATTCTGGCCCTTTGCAGAGTAAAGACCGAGACAGGAAGTCGGCGATTCGGAGTTAAATGATTATGGATTCAGGAAGGAGGAGGAGACTATGAGGGGAAAGATAAAAAGCCACACACAAGCAAAAACAAAGACCCTATCTTCCGGCCTTCGCCCTGCCCTGCCGCTGCCACCTGGAGCTCTGTGGTTCTACCCAGGATGAACTGACGGCAGTCTGTCCCTGAGGACAGAGGCTGAGTGTCCTCTCGGTCTGGCTTTGCAGGCAAGAAAAGCAGGCTTTCAACTGCAAAGAAAAGCAGAACTCTGAAGGACTGTGCTCTGCAGTGCTGGGAGGCCAGCCAGCCAGGAGCCATCGCAGCAACAGTGGTCCTCCACCCACCCCACCTCACCCCACTCCATCCTGGGAGGATGCACGCTAGAGAACAATTCTCATGGACCTGAATCCTGCTGGGAGAGGAGGAAGCTGTCTCCCTTTGGGGAAGGCAAGGAGGCGGCTTGCAGCACATCCCCTGGACTTGTGCCTTCCATTCTACAGTGATGTTCTCCGCCCTGTACTCAGAACCTTGGGTGGGGTTACAATCAATACATGCTGGAGTTTCATGTCATTGATAATAATATAAATCCAACTTGTTTGTATAGCAAGAGACGACTATGTGGTACTGATGAGATGCATGCTTTCTTTTGGGCTGCTGTCATTTGCTCACGTTGCCCAACAGATTTCTACACGAATTTACTTTTTTAGGGTAAAGACTCCTCCCCTTCTGCAGCGTGAGTGTTCATGTGTGTGAGTGTGTGAGCCGCAGAAGGCACCTTGCGAGCACTGTGGCCCAGGGAGAATTATTTGGCCATACTGAAAACACCGCAGGAGATGCAGGAAAGTGGGAAGGAGCAGATGCTGCTGCACTAGAGTGGAACATCCTGGGGAACCAAATCGGGCAGGCCCACAAGACACAGCGGGAGGTGACACAGAAAGGGCACAGTTGGACCCAAAAGATGCCGGTGAGGTTTCCAGGGTGGCAGCATCCAGTGCGTGACTTACGTAGAGAAGAGAACATAAGAGCAGCCACTGATAGCCTTATTCTCCTCCAAGAATTTGCCTAAACCCTTTAAAAAGTAATCTGAGATGGTGGTCATTACTGCCTCTGGTGGGAGCGAATTCCGCTCGTCCCCCCATCGCCTCAGTGGTACAGCAACAAAGCCACGCTCCCCTGTGGCTGGCACCTTCCCTCAGGGTTCCAGCACGCTGTGCCTTGAACGACAGGGCAGGAGCATACTGGCAGGAGCTGGGGGAGGCCTGGAACAGCAGAAGCCAGAGCTCCTCCCAGGAGTCTTCACAGAGTTGTGGGCAGGCAGGAAAGGGTTAGTGGTGCTGAGCAAGGCACAGAATGCTGCAGCGCTGGGGATTAAGTCACAGCACGGAGGAAGCGGGCGAGAGGCCCTTTGCTGCAGCACTAAGGCAGGTGGGCTCACTTAGGAGAGCAGCCCACTGTCTCTCGAGAGGTTAGCTTGCTTCGCCTTCGGCTCTAAAGGGCTGTTACAAATGGCCGTATGCTGGTGAAGAGGAATACCACATTAACACACTGCCCAGCAGGTTACTCCTCGGCAGGACCACCGGCCCTGGCCCTAAACCACCGGAGGCACTCCTACCATAGGAGGAAGTGGTTTAACACAGGCTCACCAGCCCCCAGCGCTCTGGGGACAGAAATGCATTTAATTTCAACAGAGTTTTGGAATGGTTCCTGGCCTGAAAGAGCCAGGTTTGCAAAAGAAGAGCCAGGTACATGAGAAGAAGGCAGACACAAAGGAAAGAAGGTTCCACTGGAAGCTTCTTGCTGAAGGAGATGCCAATATCTAGGCAACCAACCTGCTGGGTGCTCTACACAGCAGGGCCTCTTTGCTGGAAGGCCTCTCTTTTCCCAGCTACCACCATCATATGCTCTAGTGAACACATTGCCATGATAAGTTATTTCCAAGAGGTTACAGTTCTCCACACCATTCCTCCCATTCCTGGTTGAAAATGCTGTGGGCACTGGATCAACCCAGCCCAAGCTGATTGGAGGTTATGTGGAAGAAGTGAATGAAGTGTGCTGGGGTGATGAGTGTATGAAGGGAGGCCTAGAAGTGTCACAGTGTTGTAAGCAGTTTTTCCAAATAGTCAGTGGGTAAAAAACAAGACAGGGAAAGGAAAGGCCGAGTCAGACAGAAAGCGACGGAGAGCTCACTTTGCCACACAGCATAGGCCAACGTGACTGATACGGTCCAGTCCAAGGAAGAGGAAAAGGGAAGGGTACCACAGGCAAGCAGAAGAATGTTTGCCACTGTCCACCAAAAGGTCATGGTTGGGCCACTCCAATCGGGCCCTGGACAGCCACCATTAATGTCCCTCACCTGGCCTTCCTCGACATGTACAATTACAGTCAAAGAGTATGAACGCGTGGGCAGTTCTCATAATGGAGGACTTTCAAAAATTATTTTTTTGGTTTCTTGCCCACTCTTCACCGTAAGGGCAGGTCACAACAACATAAATAATACGATTTAAAAACCACCAACCCAATACAGTCATACATTAATTAACAATGTCTAGGGAGATCATTAAAAACAGTATTTTTAGCTGTCAAAGACCAGAGAAAAGAAAGAGGTGTGTATTCAGCACATGTTAAAAGCTAAACATTGAAGACACTAGACACACTTCTATAGGGAGGAATTCCATAGTTTTGGAGCTATCACAGAGTTTGCCCTCTCGTGAGCTGCTGCCCCTTGAGAGTGGAACTACCAAGAGGCCCTTCTCTGCCAATCCTAACACTTGGGAGGGTCTGTAGGGAAGGAGGTGGTCTTTCAGATATTTGGGACCCAAGTAATCTAAGGCTTTAAGCACCAATGTGAGCAACTGCTTTAGAACAGAGGTTATATGTGCTCTGGATGTCACCCCCACCAGTAACCTGTTACACTCTGGAGTAGTTGAAGGTTCTGAACCATCAAGGGCAGCCCCCTGTAGAGTGTGTTGCAATAATCCAGTCTGAAAGTTACCAGAGCATGGAGCATACTGGCTAAAGCATCTCTGTCCAAGAAGAGCCATACCTAGTGCACCAACTGGAGCTGGAAAAAGGCACTCCTGGCCACAAACGTCACCTGGTCCTCCAATGCCAGTACTGGTTGCATGAGTAACCCCACGTACATGCCTGCTCCTTCCAGGGGACTGCAACCATATCCAAAACAGGCTGTCTCCTCACCTCTTGAACCCAGGAACTCTGAACGCACAATATCTCGGTCTTGTCTTCTGAGCCTTAATTTATTGGTCCATATCCAGCCCATCACTGTCTCTAAGCACTGGTCCAGCACCTGAAAGGCCTTTCATGATTCAGATGGCATGAAGAGATAGATGTGTCATTCACATATTGGTGACATCACACTCCAAATCTCCTGGTGACAGCTCCCAACGGCTTCATATAGATATTAAATAGCATGGGGGACAAGATGCAACCTTGTGGGATGCTGTAGGATAACTACTATGGTGCTGAACAGAGCCCCTCCCTCACGCAAAAAAAGTTGTGGGCTCTCCCAATGGCTTGCACTGCATTGAGGCCGGTGCTTTTAAAGGACCTGAAGCTGGGACTAAGCAAAGTGAGGTGCAGATGATCCCCAGCAGTTCAGGGCAGCCCCCTCGTGTCAGCATCCACACCCCCACCGCTTTGTTCCAGCCCAGGGAAGCCCTCAGAGTGCTTGGAAGCAGAAGCCAAGCTCCAGTGACCTGAGCCCCTGGGGCTGTCCATTCAGAAGACACCAGGTGCCATCATAAGGTGAAAGGGGAGAGATTCAGTGTCTGGGGAGGGGCAGAATGCTGAGCCTCCTCCTTGCTGGTGGCTCCGTGTCTGCAATTCTCTTAACACTGCACTTTTCCACAGCAGTAAAGAAAAGAGCGCTGGCCTCCAGCCTCCCGTCACGGATCTGGGGCAAATTAGGGACTCCAAAGCACTAACAGCAACCTGAGCCTAGGCTGTCGCCACCGGGACAACATGGGGTCTCCCCTGCCCGAGTCTCCCCCACATGCTTATTGACCCCAGTACGATTGCCGGGCTTCCACAACAGTCATAGAATTATAGAATAGTAGAGTTGGAAGGGGCCTATAAGGCCATCACTTGTTGAACCAGAGAAGAGGCAACAGACTGTCTGCCAGCCAAGCGGCTTTATGGCACTTTCATACTCGTTAGCTAAACAAGTACCCGGGGAGCCACTGCCTGGCAGCAGCTGGTGTCCACTGAGCAGCAGACGCCTCCCTGGCTTGTGCCCGTTCCACCCTACCCATTTCCGGCCGCCAAATCTGAGAGGGAACCTGGCAAATGAGAGCTATCTGAGGGGTTTTGTCCTGTGCCCCTGATCTCCAGAGGGGGCAGCCAGCTTGTGGGAGATTGCACATGCACATCAAGGCAGGCTGAACCCCAAGCACCAGCCCTCAGGAGGATCAGCCAGTAGCCTTGGAGTCCATGTGCAGCGCAACATCCTCCAACATAGGCCCCCTGCCAGATACCCTCTGGCAACACACACAGCTGGTAAGGTATTAAAAGAACACAGGTGAAAATTACAGGACAGCTATTAAAAGTTGCAAAGGTCTTGGAGGAGAAAGGGGAAACCTCTCTTTATGCACCTTTCCGGTGGCTGTTGAAAAGAGCTGCCTCAGGACACCTTATTTACTGCCAAAGCTGTGGCTGGCCAGACGAGTGCTCCACGCACATTGGCTAGTTATGCACCTTACCCAATCCAGCTCAAAGGCAGCCAGCAAGAGGCCGCCTAAGACTCTCCCCACCCACCCCATCATTAGCAGCAGGCCAAATATGCACCAGGCTTTCTAGAAGTGAAGTAAGGAGAGTGCCTTGTCCAAGGACCTTAACATAGAGTGGGTCTAGTGCTGCCTGTGCCAACCTAGTGCTCTCCAGGCATTTTGGACTAAAACTCCCATCAGTCCCAGGCAGCGTGTCCAGATGATGCTGGGGTTGATGCGAGTTGTGGGCCAAACGTTTGGAGGGCACCAGGTTGGCAGAGGCTGGTCTAGTGGGGCACACAGTGGGAGTAAGAACAGGCTTAGGGGTGGGAGAGAAGCAGGGCTGTGGAGTCGGAGTCGTAGAGTCAGAAGCAATTTTGGGTGGAGTCGGAGTCGGTAGAAATGTACCGACTCTGACTCCGATTCTGACTCCGACTCCTTCAAAAATGGCAAATGTATATTAACTAGTAATAACAAATTTACTGTAGTAAAATGGTAGCACAAGGCATTTCATCACCACCACGTGAATCCAGAGCTTGGAAAAGTTACTTTTTAAAACTACAACTCCCATCAGCCCCAGGGATTCGGCTCGCGGGAGTTGTAGTTCTCACAGGGGCATGAGAAGGGATTTGCACTGGCATGACAGGACTCCCTTCCTCTCCTCCCTCGTGGAGTCCCCCACACACCCCAGTCTGCTCTGGAAGGCCCCCTCCTTCAGTCACTGTT
This sequence comes from Rhineura floridana, assembly GCF_030035675.1. Lineage (NCBI taxonomy): Eukaryota > Metazoa > Chordata > Lepidosauria > Squamata > Rhineuridae > Rhineura > Rhineura floridana. Next base: position 321,993,833 of record NC_084480.1, on the reverse strand, counting down.
GGACTCCATTCTGAGCTAATAGTGTAAAGATGGGTTGAATTGGGACCAGCTGAGACAACTGACCCAACTTGTGAAGACAATACCCTTCAACTTGGGTCACAATTGGCTGGAGTTATCAGCATGGGAAGTATGGAAGTCTTTGCAATGTGCGGCGCATCACAAACGACAGGCTCTTACAGACCCCTTCAACAGCTCTCTACATCTGTCTATATGCTACAACTGGATGAGGGCAAGGCGCACCAGAGCCTCACTCCCTCCTCAAGGTGCAGGACTCCCACATGGAGGCACACCTTTCACTGACCCTTTAAGTTCAGGTAAAATGGCCCTCGTCTCTCTGCAACAGCCCATACCTACAGATGGCAGCACGGGAGTAGAACTATGGGGCTCGCTCTCTGCTTGTTTCAGTGGAGATAGCCCGATACACTCAGCTGCATGCTTAAAGGGCTTTATTTACTCAGAGTCTGCCTATGTTACACTGAGCTGGAAAGGAAACGCGGACAGGGATTAATTTCCCCACAAGTTCAGGTAACGCATCCAGGTTGGTGGTGGCAGCAAATACTTCAACCAAACCAGCTCAATGAGATTCTGTGCTGTTTTCTGCAATTCACACAAGGGGCACTGCAATATGTAAATTTTGCCCAGATTTTCCCTGACTCATACAATTCAACCCTGTTTTATTTGCTTGGATTCCCTGAATTCCTGATTTTATATGAATTTAGACTATTGTTTTACTAGTTTTATGTTGCATTTTTATTTTAATGGTATTGTTTGTGTTGAACACGGTTCAAGAGTTTTAAAAAATATTCAGTGGTTTATAAATGCTATAAAGAAATAAAAGGGTTGCATCATGTATTCTGACACTGGGCTTCTCGGGTACCTCACTGTTTGTATGTACATACCTTGGAGTCACAGCCCGGTCACCTACAAGGACATCCTCCTGATTACCTCACCTGTATGCCAAATCCAGATGGCAAGAGCTTGAGAGGTGGGCTAGTCCCTCAGTGGCTCTGTCCCAGGTATCTACCCTCACCCACCCTTCATTCACTGAAGCCACAGCTGAACATCCCCTGGAAGCACCAGAGAAGCCACCTTTGGTGGCCAGCGTCACACTATTGGGGAGGTATGTTCTGGCTATTTTCTCCAGGTAAGGGAAGTGGGAGCCAAGAGCAAAGACTTCTCCTTGCTGGCTTACTTTCAGGGGTGTCCCACTGGGAGAGAGCTGGAAACACAGGCTGGGCACTCCCCTGAGAGGAAGTTCCCAGCTGGGAATAACTGCTCTTTCGAGTGGCTCTAAATCCATTCACATTCCTTTCTTGACATGGAGAGGTTGGGATGTGCCTCTGAACTGGGCAGCAGGCAAAGCACTCTTAGGGCCCATCAGAAAGGGAGTGGAGCATGCCACGACCCCATTCAGCAGTGAATGTGGGCAGTTGGACTCCTTTCATTATAGCAAGCTGCAACAGCTGTGCCATGCCCATGCATCCACCGGGGCAGCCGCTTCCTTTTGGACAGAAGTGGCTTAGTTGCTCAATGGCTGCTAAATCTGAATACCAAACTGGCTACAGGGCAGCGTGGGCAGAAGAAAGGGCCAATTACCACAAACAATGCCCTTCTGCAACCAGAGACAGCACACATGAATGACAAGGAGCTGGAAGCAGCTCAGCGCATAGTTAAACTATGGAGTTTGCTCCCACAAGATGCAGTAATGGCCACCAGCTTGGATGGTTTTAAAAGAAGATTAGACAAATTCATGGAGGACAGGGCTATCAATGGCTACTAGCTGTGATGGCTGTGCTCTGCCACCCTAGTCAGAGGCAGCATGCTTCTGAAAACCAGTTGCCGGAAGCCTCAGGAGGGAAGAGTGTTCTTGCACTCGGGTCCTGGTTGGCCACTGTGAGAACAGGATGCTGGACTAGATGGGCCACTGGCCTGATCCAGCAGGCTCTTCTTATGTTCTTAAGCAGCGTGGGGGCCTCTCTCTCTCTCTCTCTCTCTCTCTCTCTCTCTCTCTCTCTCTCTCTCACACACACACACACACACACACACACACCCCTACACCTTACATAGTTGAGAGGACCTCTGCATAGCAACATCATTAATACACTATACAGTAAGGCAAGGTCACATGTGGCAGGAAGCTGCTGAAACTCTGCCTGCACCCAATTCTCTTCTCAACCCATGAGGGCTTGGAAGGTTTGTTTCAAGAAAAATAAAAGGGTTTGGCTTTGGTTCACAAATGCAAGGACTACTGGGCTAGGAAAAAACTTTAAAAGTAGCCTAAAGCTGAGCGTGTCAAGAATCTTAGATGGCCAGGACCTCTTCTCAATCATCCTGGAGTGCAGGACACAGAATAATGGGCTCAAGTTGCAGGATGGCAGATTTCAGCTGAACATCAGGAAAAACTTCCTAACTGTTAGAGCCATACGACAATGGAACCAATGACCTAGGGAGGTGGTGGGCTCTCCAACCCTGGAGGCTTTCAAGAGGCATCTGGACAGCCCCTTGTCGGATATGCTTTAAGTTGGATTCTTGCATTGAGCAGGGGGTTGGATGGCCTTCTAGACCCCTTCCAACTCTACGATTCTATGATTCTCTATCTAAGACAGAAGACTGTGGCCTACTCCCTGTGAAGGGAGCAGATCCAACTCATCCCATGTTTCCCTGGAGAAAGACTGGTGTTCAACACACATTGGGAGTTCCAGATACTTTTTTGAGATCAGGCAGCCCTTCACCTCCACACATTCTCTCCCATTGACACCATTCCCTCACATCCATATAGGCCACTTCAAAGTAGGCAAAGCAGTCCAAGATGAGGCACAGGCGAGCACCATGCACAGCACTGTCAAGCACTGCTGGAGCGGGGGGGGGGGGCTCTGCATTCTTGCCCTGCTGTTTGGGATTTTCTCCAGGGCAAACACACACACCACACACAAGCTGGATCTCTTTGGTCGGGCCAGTGACATCTTAAAATGTGAAAGACACAGAGTAAGCAAGAGCCCACAAGCACACTCACAGCCAGAGTAAGCAAGAGCCCACAAGCACACTCACAGCCAGAGTAAGCTCCAAGCCCTTCAGTGCTGTCCTTCCTCCACCTCCAAGGCCCAAGTTGCCAGTCTTCTTCCACAAGGCTACAGGCCTCCCCAGGGAGCTCTGGAGGCAGGAAGCGAGCAGAGCAATTGGAGAGGAATTGCTCAAAGGCAAGCCGTTCAGGGCTTTGGGTGGACGGAGGTGGAGAGAGAGAAGGAAGCAAGCCAGCACAACCAGAAACGAACAAAATAAAAACACACATTCTAAGGGCAGGTTCAATACTGAGAGGAGCCCAAGTCAAGATTTCCTCTTCCTAATCCTTCAGGAACCCACAGATGGAGGGGAATGGAAAGTGTGATGCCCCACTCATTCGCAAAACCCTCCCATACCTCGTGCTTCATCCCTTGCTTGGAACAAGCGAAGGATAAGTGCTCTGCAGGAGAAACCCCAAAAGCTCACGATATGGAGGACTGGCTGGCTGGCTGGGGGGCACACTTGGCTTCTGAGTAAGGGCAATAAGCAGATGTCCTCCTCTCTCTCTCACACACACTCCATTGCAGGTGCCACTGAAAAGGTCACCAATCAAAGCTTCTTATACTACCACAAAGCATCACCGGAAGGGGTTACGTAGCCACCTCTGTGGAACTGTGCAACCCACACCCTCAACACAGTAAGCACAGTCTGTGCATCAACCCTCATATCCCCTCCAACTTGGCCCTTTCTGTTCCAACGAATGCCACCACGTTCGTCCTTAGTTCTCTGGACCAGGCAGGAAGCTGTGATGGCCGGAGCCAGGCTATACCTGGGTTCTGTGCAGCACCTGGCACACAGCAGGCATCAAGACCCAGACGCAGCCGTGCCATGTCTCCCCACTCAGATGTGCTGGGCGGCACGAGAAGGAGCTACACACCACCTGCCCAGGGAAAGGGAGCCTTTGTCAAGGGTGTCCAGAGTGTGCCAAGTTTATACACTGCATGCTGAGACCCACAGATTAGCAATGCCAGCTTAACATCCCCAGAAGTAGAACACCGGACCCCAACATCTTCAATGACAGCTGGGTCCCCACCTTAACATGGCCATGACAAGCAAGATTCTATTTGGAAGTAAGGATATAGATTTCTCAAAGCAGGGCAACATACTGATGTAAAAGAGAGAGAAATTGTTAATTGTTGTAAACCGCCCAGAGAGATTCGGTATGGGGCGGTATACAAATGTAACAATAAATAAATAAATAAATAAATAAAAGCATAGCATACTAAACGTCCAGCCCTTAGGGTTTCTGACAAACAGCTGAAAAACGAGCAAGCCACGTCCATTAGCCAGAGGGAACTGGAGAAGGGCTCTGAGGAGCTTGGGATGCGTTGCCCAGTCGCTCCAACTCCCAAGCCGTGTTCCACTTGCCCATCACATGTTCACACACACTCCTCTCCCCCCCCACCCCAACAGAGAAGCAACACTGCACATTTTGCATCAGCAACACCTATGCACCGCTTAGTGCTCCTAGTGAGGCTTGCTCTATACCTATGGAGGAAGAGGACTGAGGGCCTGAGCCTCCGGCTTTGGACTACCTGTCCCCAAACTGGGGTGGGTGTGGGTGGGGGAGAAGTCAGTGAACTGCCACCTTTGCCACGTGACCCATCACAAGGTGCTTGCTGCCTGCACCACCGTTTCACACCTGCAAGGCTGCCAAGAAACACATGTGCCCCCTCTCCTCAGTGGGGCTGGCCCAGCAGCCCGTTCTTCCTCTGATCTAGCTGCTGTGAGGCTCTCCCTGCCCAGGGAGGCTAGCTTGTTTGCTCCACAAATGGGACTACGCCTGCAGCTCTGCTGTGCCTGGGCCAGGGGCTGCCAGAATGAAGGTCTCTGGCGGGCTCCCCTGCCTTGCTTGGGAGAGGCAGGAGGGAGGGGGGATCCCTGTGCCCTTCCATCGCCACCTCTTTGGCAGCAGCCAGCCAGGCGTCTTGCTCCTGCTGCTGCAGCATCGTCATCCTCATCTCCGGCAGCAAGACCACAGCTGCTCCTTCACAAGGCGCAGATCTTCCACTTTCCAGAGGAAGAGCCTGCTGCTGCTGCTGCTGCTGCTGCTGCTGCCCTGCCCTCCCCTCCCCTGCAAAGTAGCTCCAGCTGTCAATGGCCCAGATTGGAAGTGCAGGTACAGGGGCTGGCGCGCTGCCCGTCTCCCTTGTGTCTGTCTGGTGAAAGAGGAAGCCAGTCCACCTCTGGAATCCTTCACTCTCTCCTCGTTGCTACTCTCCCCGCATCCCTCCAGGGGACTGGGGGTCAGTCTCGCTCACTCGGTCTCCCTTTCTTCCCCTTGCCCCTCTCCGATTACAATGCAGGCAGTGTTCACTCCAAATCCCCCACTGCACGTTAATTCTGCTCTTCTGTCTCTAACGACCAAACTGCCTTCCTGTGCCTTCTGTCTTTCCATTACTCCTCCGCTATTTTTTATCTCCGACAAATAGCGCACGTCAGCTCCAATTGAGGGGAATGGGGCAGGAAGGGGAGCATGCGGCAGTGCACGGAAGAGGGGGCACAGACAGACCCTTCTTTGCACAAGCACAGATGCCCCTCCACCCCGGAGGCAGCCAGCTCACCGCACTGAAAGCCAAACAGCCCCTGTTTCAAAGGGGTGGGAACAGCAGCCCAAGGGCATGGTCCTGTTGGGAGGCAAGGCCTTGGGACCCCCGTTATCAGTGCAGCCTCTGTCCTGAGGATGCACCGACATCATCCCCTATTTTGCAGCCAGGAAGGGAAGCACAATCCAAAGTTAGCAGGGTCACTCATCCATCACTTCTATACCGCACCACTTCCTCAGGGCAGCTTAGGCTATTGGGGTTGTCCCATTTGCATGGCTCTATCTGTCCTTTGGCACTCTAGCCCCTGTGGCTCTCCAGACCCCTCCTTTGAGACTATAGAGCTACTTAGGAGTGTGAAGCCAGAGGCCTTTGAGCGATTAGACGGCATGAAGTACCAACAGAACCTGCCAGTAAAATCAGTAAGGAGCTCTTGAAACAATTGGTATTAGAGCCACGAGGAGGACTGGTAAATTCCATCCTAGCAAGTTTCTTTCTCTGACATGGAGATTATTCTCCATAGTGGAAGATGTGCAGTAGCTGCAGGGGAAAAAATGCGTAAGAATTCAGTATTGGTGGTGCACAGTGGAAGTGCTGTCACCTGCAAAGGAGCGCAGGAGCAACTCTCTCACAGTGCCTACAGTGGCTTCCCATTCAACATCCTCTCAGGGCAAACCCAAAGAAGCACGTCTGTTTCTTTGTCTCCCTGTGTCTGCATGCGCAAGGGAAGAGGTCAAGATAAGGGGCAGCTGCAATCCTTCCACCAGGCCAATTTATGGTTTCACCCTACCCCAACAGGCCAGATCTTGCCCCACTCCCTCTGCAAATCCCAGCACAGTCTCAAACTCTCCTTTGGGGGGCCATCAGCACCCCAGCTTCTGCACAGCTAATGCCCAAACCTTGAAATTCCCTCTATTCCAGCTGCTTTATTGCCTGCAGAGAACGTTTCCCTTTTCTGCCTCCAAGATTCCTTGTGTTTTGGCCTCAGATGCCACTGCCCCAATCTGTTGTTGCTACTGGCACGCCTTGCTCTCAGCTTTGACAACGGAACTCTTCCAATGTAGACACCTCAACAGCCACTCCCCAAAGGCATAGATATCCCTTGTCGGTGCTCTGGGATTTGCCAAGGCCTTTCAGCATGAGAAAGAGGGAAAGACACAAAACCCTCTGCTCCAGACTCATGGCTAGCTGTGCCACCCTTCCCTTAGCTGGCTGGGACTGCCAGGAAGGAAGGAAGGAAGGAAGGAAGGAAGGACGGAAGGACGGAAGGACGGAACTCCTTGCAATGAGAGCTTGCAGCAGGGTCCCCTCCAGCCCTCTCCACTAAGCAGTCCTGGGTTGCTTATTAAGTGTCTGGCTGTAGGGATGGCAGCATTTATGTGTTTTTAGGTACTGTAAACCACCCAGAGAGCTTCGGCTATGGGGCGGTATATAAATACAATAAATAAATAAATAAATAAATTTTGACTCTAGAGAGCCCCAGGTGGCTGGAGGTTTTGCAGTTATTAAATTTATAATAATAATAATAATAATTTAATTTTTGTGTCGCCTATCTGGCCAAGGCCACTCTAGGCGACGTACACAATTAAATTCCAGTAAAATACAATTTAAAATACGATTTAAAATACATAGCAATACAATACAGTCGACAATAAAGGATTAAATTACAGCATAAAACATTATGTAAACAACGGGCATTCAGTAATAGTGATAAAAGCTTAGCCCACCCCGGAGGTCCCGAAGGCCTGTCCAAAGAGCCAGGTTTTTAATGCTCGGCGAAATGCATCCAGGGAAGGGGCATGTCGAAGATCGAACGGGAGGGAGTTCCAGAGAGTGGGGGCCGCCACTGAAAATGCCCTCTCCCTAGTTCCCACCAACCTAGCTGTTTTCGTTGGTGGTACTGAGAGAAGGCCCTGCGTGGCTGATCTAGTCAGGCGGCTAAGTTGGTGGTACTGGAGGTGCTCCTTCAGGTAAACTGGGCCGAGACCGTATAGGGCTTTAAAGGTTAATACCAACACCTTGAATTGGGCCCGGAAAGCAACTGGAAGCCAGTGCAGATGAACTAACACCGGCGTAATGTGATCACGGTGGCGGCTATTTGTAAGTAAACGGGCTGCCGCATTTTGTACCAGCTGTAGTTTCCGGGTCGTTTTCAAGGGTAGCCCCACGTAGAGCGCATTGTATGAAGGAGGCCAGGGCAGCAAACAAAACACTAAAAACACGCTAAAACATCTTAAAAATAGAGTTAAAAATATATTAAAACAAACCACCTTTAAAAACATATTAAAACAAAACATCCTTAAAAACATTTAAAAAAGCAATTCTAACACAGACACAGACTGGGATAAGGTCTCTACTTAAAAGGCTTGTTGAAAGAGGAAGGTCTTCTGTAGGCACTGAAAAGATAACAGATGGCACCTGTCTAATATTTAAGGGGAGGGAATTCCGAAGGGTAGGTACCACTACACTAAAGGCCCGCTTCCTATGTTGTGCAGAATGGACCTCCTGATAAGATGGTATCTACAGGAGGCCCTCACCTGCAGAGCGCAGTGATCGACTGGGCATATAAGGGGTAAGACGGTCTTTCGGGTATCCTTGTCCCGAGCTGCATAGGGCTTTGTACACCAAAACTAGAACCTTGAACTTAGTCTGGTAGCTAATGGGTTGCCAGTGCAATTCTTTCAGCAGGGGGGTGACTTGTTGGCGATACCCTGCCCCAGTGAGCAGTCTCGCCGCCACATTTTGCACCAGCTGTAGCTTCCGGACCAACTTCAAAGGCAGCCCCACATACAGAGCATTACAGTAATCCAGCCTGGAGGTTACCAATGTGTGGACAACAGTAGTCAGGCTATCCCGGTCCAGAAACGGCCGCAGCTGTCTTATCAGCCGAAGCTGGTAAAAGGCACTCCTAGCCACTGAGGTCACCTGAGCCTCTAGTGACAAATATGGATCCTGGAGCACCCCCAGACTACGGACCTGCTCTTTCAGAGGGAGTACGACCCCATCCAAAGCAGGCAACTGACAAATTATCCGTACCGCATGGGTGCCATGTGTGTGTCTGCGTTTGGCAACCACATAGACAACTCTCTGGCAAAGGCCTTCCCCACCCCTGACATTGCATGTTCTCACTGGAGAAGGTGCCTAGGGCAGCTCCCAACACTGTGCAGCCTGGGGCCAAGAACCGCTCACTGCCCCCATCCTCTTCGTTGCCTTTATAAAGGAACTGCCCAGATCTCACTTCTGTGCAAATCAGGCTCAGCTTGTTAAAGGCTATTTGAGAGACAGACAAAGCACAGCACTCCTCCTTCAGCATCCCCCACCCTCCTAGAATAGGGAGGAAGGATGGCAGCGCTACAGTCAGACAAGAGGTCCTGAAGCAGTGTCATTCTGGAGAGCAGGTGAGCCTGGCTGTGCTATGCCTTTCTTACATCAGCAGGCTGTTCAGTTATACCCAAGCACTTTACAAACTGCCTTGCTGTTATTTTGTTGTTGTTGTCAGAACACTCTTGCCAAGTAAGTCTCTGCTATTCCCATTTTACAGATGAGGGATGGATGTGAGGAAATAATGGGGTGTCCCAAGGTCACCTAGTACATCATTCATGGTTGAGAAGGGATTTGAGACTGGGCCTCCCAGCTCTAAAGTGTACTGCTTTGGTTCTGCATGTCTCTCTCTGCCTTCTCGGCTGCATCTCAGAAAAAGTTACACTTAACAGTTTTTACTTGTGCCATTCTGACGCAGTAAGCTTTGTTCTGAAAGAATGCAGGAACTGGTTAAGTAGGCAGAAGCAGAGAGTAGGATTAAATAAATGGTTTTCCCAATGAAGGGCTGTAGAAAGCAGAGTGCCCCAAGGATCGGTTTTGGAACCTGTGCTGGTTCATAAACGACCTGGAGTTAGGGGTGAGCAGTGAGGTGGCCAAGTTTGATGATGATACTAAATTGTTCAGGATTGTTAAAACAAAAAAGGATTGTGAAGAGCTCCAAAAGGACCTCTCCAAACTGAGTGAATGGGCGGAAAAATGGCAAATGCAATTCAATGTAAAGAAGTGTAAAGTTATGCATATCGGAGCAAAAAACCTTAATTTCACATTTACGCTCATGGGGTCTGGACTGGCAGTGACTGACCTTGGGGTCATAGTGGACAGCTTGATGAAAGTGTCGACCCAGTGTGCTGCAGCCGTGAAAAAGGCAAATGCCATGCTAGGGATCAGTAGGAAAGAGACTGAAAACAAAACTGCCGATATAATAGTGCTGTTATATAAACTTATGGTGATGACGCATTTGGAATACTGTGTACAGTTCTGGTCGCCTCAGGATATTGTAGAGTCGGAAATGGTTTAGAAAAGGGCAACCAAAACGATGAAATAACTCCCCTATGAGGAAAGGTTGCAGCATTTGATTTTTAATTTGCTTTTTAATTTAGAGAAAAGTCGACTCAGAGGTGACATGACAGAAGCGTATAAAATTTTGCATGGCATGGAGAGAGTGGGTAGAGAAAAGTTTTTCTCCCTCTCTCATAAAGTCAAGAACTCCTGGCCATCCAATGAAGCTGAATGTTGGAAGATTCAGGACAGACAAAAGGAAGGACTTCTTCACACAGCGCATTGTTCAACTATGGAGTTCACAAGAGGCAGCGATGGCCACTAACTTGGATGGCTTTAAAAGAGGATTAGGCAAACGCATGGAGGGTAAGGCTATCAATGGCTACTAGCCATGCTGGCTATGCTTTTCCTTCATTAGTTGGAGGCTTCCGAATACCAGTTGCCAGAAACTGGAGGAGGGGAGGGTGCTCTTGCGCTCAGGTCCTGCTTGTGGGCTTCCCAATGGGGCACCTGGCTGGCCACTATGAGAAGAGGATGCTGGACTAGGCGGGCCCCTGTTGGCCTGATCCAGCTGCTTCGGGGCTCTTCTGTATGTTCTTATGACCATCCTTCATTTATTCCCCCTCAAAGTCCCAACTCTTTTGCCTTTGTGGAAGGGTCATAGTTCAACGCTAGAGCATCCCCGTTGCATGCAGAATGTCCAGCTTCAATCCCTGGCATTTCCAAGGATGTCTGGGAAGCCCTGGACAGCTGCTGCCAGTCATTGCAGACAATGCTAAGCTAGATGGACCAAGGGTCTGACTCAATGGAAGGCAGCTTCCTGCCTTCTTTTGCACTTTCTCTGCATGCAATGGTAACAAATAGGCGGGACCACTAATTGGTTAAGGTGCACTGGATGTAGGCCAGCAATAAAGCTGGCAGAAATTGGCTTTGGCCTACACCTCCCCTCCAGAGTGCTGCCCATCCCACTCATCTCCAAAAGCAGCAAAAAATCCCAGAAAACTGTCAGAAAGAAGCTGCCAAGACTTCCATGTCAATATTCCTCTTGCTTAGACAAGCAGAGGCCCTGCTCTGCAGAAAAGCCCATTAAAGAGAGATTTCCTTCAGGGGGCAGAGAAAGCAAATGGAGGGAGCTCAAGGCTTTGCCAAGACTCAATGGCAGAACTGTAGCGACAAGGAAGATTGCCATCAAAGCAACGCTGCAGGCCTCTCTGCGATCCAGAACAGAGGAAGACAAACCACAGAGCTGAGGACACATTCATGAAGAGCAGAATCTTGTGCATAATAACACTGTGTGCCTGCCTCAAAGACCCAGCAGGTCCTTTTGTCTTTCCAGATGTTTCTTATCCAGGAGTGTTTGCTTAAAGCCAGGGTGGGGAACCTGTGGCCCTTCAGACTGCAACTCTCATCGGCATCAGTCCTGACCGCTGAACATGCAGCTGGTGCTAATGGGAGCTGGAAGCCAGCATCATTTGCGGGGATGGCCACGCACACAGGTGTTCCATTCCTGCTTTAAAGTAAGGGCATCAGCAGGTCTGTGCAGCCCCCAGAGAATCCTCCGTCTCCTGGCGCAGGCCGCATCAGCTTCACAGCCACAGCACCTTGGAAAGAGAGTTGTGTCCTAAGAGCACTTGGGAAGGGCGGGTGTAGAGCCAGAGCAGGGGAGGGGCACCTTTATCTCCCCCCACTCCTGTGGCACCACCCGCCTGTCAATCATCTGATGTCATAACAACATCAGGTGACTGATCTGTGGGTGGTCTTGCCTAGCTGTCAAAGCTGACAGGCAGGGGTGGGGCAAAGCAACACCCAGCCGGATGGCACTCTCTGCTCACCAAGCCAGCTGCAGGGGTCTGATTCCCCAGTAATTCCCTGCAGAAAATGTCCTGGCGAAGCAGCAGCCAGCAGGACTGAACCCTGGACACCAGGGCTGTGGAGTTGGAGTCGTGGAGTCAGAAGCACTTTTGGGTGGAGTCGGAGTCGGTAGAAATGTACTGACTCCGACTTCAAAATAAAATCAATATTTTAATATTAATATTAATACATTAATATTAATACATTAATATATATTTGCCATTTATGAAGGAGTCAGAGTCGGAGTCAGACAGTAGAAAAATCAATATACATTTGCCATTTATGAAGGAGTTGGAGTCGGAGAGTAGAAAAATAGTCGGAGTCGAAGGTTTGACATACCAGCTCCACAGCCCTGCTCGACACCATCCGTCAGCTGATGTCCCTGGATGATGCCAGGTGGGTGTGGTCTGGGGCAATGGCCTCATGGGCCAGCTGGGACCCCCTGGCAGGCCAAGACTGGCCCCTGGGTTGGCGTTTCCCCAATCCTGAGCTAGAGTGACAGAGAAAAGGCTCCTGGGCTTATTTGCGTGAGTCTTCTGGAGCTGCTTGCTCTCACAGCACTCTGTTCAGTGCACCTGCTCTCTGCACGGAGGCCCTGCATTGTGTGGGTTGCGGGAGCTGCCTTTTGAGTGGGTGGGTGGAAGTGGACTAGACAACCTTTTGGCCCTTCCAAGTCTGCCATTTGGTTTCTCCTTCCCATATATAATATTTTACAGATTTGCTGAGCTCACCCTTATTGTTTTCAAATCAATTCTCCAATTTCCCCCAAGATCATTTTTATCTGTGTTAAAAGACCATATGATGAGATTCATGCTGCTGCCATAACTCTGCTCTTACAATTCAATGCCCCCCCAACCCCCAGTTCTCTGTCAGAGACCAATCAGGATGCTATGAGAGTCCTCAGCTCTTCTATTTTTTACCCCCCCCTTTTTAAAAATTGCTCAAAAGCCTCATGCAGGCAAGTGCTTGCCCTGTGGGTTTAAGTCTACGACAGGCTCTTTTAGAGAGCATTGCAAAGAGTAGCCAATGGTCCCAACAGCCATTTTTCTCACTCTCAGGAGGGCTCGGCCTCTTCCGCAGCCTATGCACAGAAAAGAGGGCTTCAAGTCTGGAAGAGGGACTTTGGTTGTCATACACAACCAAGTTCAAGGTTCTAGTCTTGGTGTACAAAGCCCTATACAGCTCAGGACCAGGATACCTGAAAGACCGTCTTACCCCATATAGACCCAGTCGATCACTGTGCTCTGCAGGTGAGGGCCTCCTGCAGATACCATCTTATCAGGAGGTCCATTCTGCACAACAGAGGAAACGGACCTTTAGTGTGGCGGCACCTACCCTGTGGAATTCCCTCCCTTTGAATATTAGACAGGTGCCACTTCTGTTATCTTTTTGGCACCTTTTGAAGACTTTCCTCTTTCAGCAAGCCTTTTAAGTTAAGACCTATCCCAGTCTGTGTCTGTGTTGGAATTGCTTTTTAAGATGTTCTTAAACCTCCTTTTGTAAAATGTTTTTAATCTTAGAAGATGTTTTGAAAGCTTTTTTTAAGAAACGTTTTTAAAAATGTTTTTGTTTTAATGTATTTTAAAGTTTGTTTTTATGATGCTTTAAAGTTTTTGGTGCTTTTGTTTGCTGCCCTGGGCTCCTGCCGGGAGGAAGGGTGGGATATAAATCAAATAATAAATAAATAAAATACACTCAATGTGTGAATGAGGAAAACTGCTGCTTTCCTCTGATAGCTGTCTCTAGCAAAGGAAAGAGACAAACATTTCCTGGGTGTGGGCAGTTTGGGAGAGAGGAGATCTGGACAGAGGCTCCTTCTTCAGCCCCAAGTGACCCTAGGCAGCCATGGGGAAGGAGGACAAGGCGTCAGAGCTGTCCTTGCAGCTTGGCCCCTCAGCACTGAACAACGAACCTCAAGACACAGGAGCTACTCGCAAGGAGTCCAAAGGAAGCCTATGCAGCCCAGGATCCTGTTCTCAGAGCGGCCAGGTAGGTGCCCATTACGGGAAGCCCACAAGCAGGATATGAGCACAACAGCACTGGCCCCTCGTCATTCCCGGCAACTGCTGTTCAGAGACACCCACAGCCATCATGACCAGCAGCCAGTGATACATACATCTCTCCAACCCCCTTTTAAAGTGGTCCATGTTGGTGCCCGTCACTACCTCTTGTGGGAGTGAATTCCACCGTGTGTGAAGGAGGGCTTCCTTTTGTCTGTCCTGAATCTTCCAACATTCAGCCTTCTTGGTTGACCCCATTGGGTTCTACTATTATGCTTCATCCCTAGACCGGCAGCGCAAGAGCTCCTCTGCCAAAAAGAGAGAAGCCAGCAGAGCCATGCTCAGGGAGCCCAGGGCTCTGGCCAGCTCCTGCAATAGCTGCTGGTCTTACAGCAAGCGGAAACCATGAGCAGCAGCTGGCTGAAGGCGGTGGCACAGGCCTGTCTCTGATACATGGCACTTCAAGTATTGCTGAGCATTGTCAGCGGGGCAGCCAAGGCACACAGGCCACAGAGCTGCCGGTGGCCCCTTGGCTGTCTGCGGCCCCTTGGTTTCGTGGTGGTTCTTATTAGTTTTTTAAATCAGTAACCGGGGCAGGGGGGCGATGCTGCTATTGCAGGGGGTTCAAAAGGAGGAGGAGAAAAAGGAGAGAAGACAGAGACTTTTGTTTGCAGAAAGTCGCAGGGTTAATCACCAGCATTTCCAGGTAGGGTTGGGAGAGAATCCCGACTGAAATCCTAGAGAGCCGGTGCCAGTCAGTGTAGACAATACTGAGCTAAATGGACTAAGGGTCTAACTCAGTTTGTACGTCTGGGGATTTGCCACACAAATGCAGAATCTCTTATGAGGCATGGAATTTAGGACCAGGGAGCAGCTTACAGAGACACGAGGCATAACCAGCGTCCAGCCGAGTGTCACTATTACTGCACCTTAAAGTACAGCATTTCCCTATTTGGCCTTTATCAGCTACTCCTCCATCTTGTATGTGTGCACCATTTGCACACTGACTCCTCCCCACCGTTCTAAAGGGCTTGAGCTTGGTAAATTGTATTCTACTCTTGAATTTCTTTGTCAATTCAGTGTCAAAAGCGATTGCACTTCCCTCCAGTTTTGCAGTATATTTGAAACCAACAAGGGTTATCTATCCCTTTTCACTTAAAACTAACCTAATACCCATGAGCTGGCATCCTCCCGTCTAGCCGAGCCTATCCGGTGACGAGCGAATTCCTAGCCCAAGAATAAACCCTGCAGAGGAACTGCTTTCCTTCCCGAGAAATCTTTTTGGATCTATCTTCATTAAAGCTCAATTAAACAGGGGGGACAGGACCTGAAACCCTACCCTTGCCTTCCAGAAAAATAAAATACTTCATGCTGGGTGTAAATTAAAACCAATGCAGCCGCCACAGCACGCAGGAGCAGCCTGAAGGAAAAGGTGGGCGGAGGGCAGGATGACGTGGGGTTGAGGCAAAGCGGAGTCGGAATATCAGCCCTGCTGCCAAGACATTCCTGAGCATGGCAGAGGAGCGCTCCCTCCCTCTCCTGTGGGGAGAATGTACACAAATGCACGTGGATGGGAGGCGACCCAAGGCTCCCCTCAGGGGGAAAAGGCGGCCAGGTCTTGGCCAGGTTTGCCCTCCCCACTTCTACTGTCCTCCCCTGAGAGGGAATCCATTATTTCCTTGCCTGAAAGCGCCCCAAGCAGGAAAAGAAGAGCTTGGGTCTTCTGTCCTTGCACCCACTTCCCACACATCTCTCTACATCTCCCTGGACAAGCATGTGGCTGGCTAGTGATGGCACAGGGGTGGATGTTACTTCAGTAATGACAAGTCCACAAGCACTGGATTTTCATGGTAACTGGCCATTACTGTGGAGAGTTTCACTTCATTATGGGCTCTGGAGACAATCAAAAACAGCGACAACCACTGTTGCTGTTTCCAAAGCTAGGAATGAAGGGAGAGGCTTAAAGCAATGCCAGGGAACTTGGTAGAGGACCACGGTTTACTTCTCCTCAGCAGGACGTGAGAGATCCCCTCCCTGCCTCCATCAGACCGGGGAAGGGGAGTAGCCTCTCACTCTATGCTGGGCAACCAGGTCACCCCAAAGATGTGTGATTGCCACTGGCCTTCCAGTGACCACATCTGGGCAGAATCCCTGTGTGTAACAGTGGATGTCTCACTCCATGAACCGAGGATGGCTGCAGCTCTCTGTCTCTTCTAACAACTGCACAGGTGGAAGAAATTGCCCACGCAATGCAGATCTCAGAAAGCAGCCCTGCTGGACCTCTGCCACATGCTCCTTGGGTGTCTTGAAGAAAGCAAACGAAAAGGCAGGCAGCAGCAGACACGGCTGGGTTGACTAAGCCCGCTTTCCTTCCTTTTTGGAGCTCTGGTTCCGGCAGCAGGGCAGGAATCCCAGCAGACCCCTACGAAATGGAGGTAACCTTGCCTCCAAAAAGGCAGCCCGTAAGCTGAGACAAACCCAACACACAGAGGGGGAAAATAAATGGAAAGAAAGTTTCCACTCCTCACCTCAAAGCGGCTGTGGGTTTCTCTCCCTTTCTGGGTCAGAGAGAGAAAGAGATGATCGTTTCAACTATTCACTGATGTCATTTTTTCCAGGATAAAAAAAGCTCCCCCTGCCAACCCCCCCCTCTCTTTTTCCTCCCACACAACACACTTCTATGCAAACACTTCAAAAATCAGTTTCAGGGAGGCCAGGAGACAGAGTAATCCCTTCCCTCTTTTTAGGAGGGCATTCACACCCGTTTTTAGCATGGGGGCCTCACAGCACACCCAGCCCCAAGCAGGGAGGGCGGCTCTCTACCCGGAGTGCCCCAAACAGAAGCACCGCTGTGTTTTCTGCCCATGCCAGCGTCTGCACACAGAGGCGGAACACCGGCCAACGGGCTCAGCAAGAGCAGAGGAGGGTGCTCAACAGCGCCGGCCTCTTGGAGGGCAACAGCACACAAAGCAATCCGCCCAGTCACTCTCCAGTAATCCAGCCACCCCAATTTCCTCTTGCTGGTGCACATGCCGGGCCAAGCAGTGTCTGCATTCTGCCCAGTGTGCTCTGGGGAAGCTAGGACAGAAGCTGAAACAGACTAACAAACCCTCCGCAGCCCAGGCCACACAAGATGGCCACTTGTAAAGCTCCTTCACATCCCGGGGTGCAGCACGATGAAGGCTGATGCCAGGGCCAGTCCCAACGCCAGCAAAACACACACACACGTGGCAGCAACCAGGCTGGAGTTGCAAATGAGAACTCTGTTCTAGGGCAGCCTGTGCATTCTGCTAATATGCAAACACAGGTGGATTTTAGGAACTTAAGAAGAACCCTATGGCTGGATCAGGCCAATGGGGGCCCATCCAGTCCAGCATCCTGTTCTCACAGTGGCCAACCAGATGCCCATATGGGAAGCCCACAAGCAGGACCTGAGCGCAAGAGCAACTCTCCCCACTCATGGTTTCCAGAAAATGGTATTCAGAAGCATACTGCCTTCGACTGTGTGCTAGTAGCCACGTAAAAAAGGTCTCCTCAAACCTTCTTCACTAACTGCTCCTGCCCCCAAAGCCAGCTGACCTCATTTATGAGCGGCCCCCTGTTCAGTCCCCCACACTCACCGCCCCCCCCCGCTACTGGGCCTTCCAACTACTCCTGGATGCTGTCAGAGCCAGCCAAGGTCCTGTGGCTGTCCCCCTGCTATTCTAAGCTGCTTTGATGACAGGCGGGTCCTGAACGCCAGTTCTCAACACCAACACAGGGATCACTAATGCTTTAGAAAATGTTTGTTTATATATATAAAAATTAGACTATCTTTCAACCCTAAAAAAAGGACCCTCAAGGCTGTGTACAACAATTAAGACCCCAATGCAGTTAAGACTGGAAAGCATTGAAAAGGCCCCTGCCCCACACCCTCACCAATCACACTTCCCTACACAGGCAGAAGCAGACCAGGACCTTGAAAGAGCATGGCAACTGACAAGCAGGTTCATGCAGCGGGAGGAGGCCATGAAGAATCTTCTTGGTCTCAACCTATTTAGGGTGGTATTAGATCATACCTTGCACCTTGAACTGGGACCAGAAACAGACTGGAAGCCAGTGCAATTTAAACAAGACTGGTGTCATATGTTCAGAAAAGCAAACGCCAAAAATTATTCTAGTCGTGGCACTTTAAACCCTTGTAGTTTCCAGACCCTTTTTTCAAAGGAAGCCCCACATATAGTAACAGCTGGTATAGCACAGTGGGGGGGCAGAGCCTGGCTGGGAGCCCAGAGTCTGTGAGTTGAAATCCCCGCTCATGTCTCCTGGGTGTCAAGGGCCAGCTAAAGATCACCCCCACAGCGAGTGGTTCAGGGGTCGCGTGCCCTGCCACCTGTGCAGCCGTGGGCAAGCTGCATAGTCCCAAGGAGCCCAGTTGCCCCCCAGCTGGCAGTTGTGGACAGGAAGGGGCTGGCTTGTGCAGCTGTGGCAAGCTGAGCAGGCCCCAGCCAGCTGGGGAGGACTAGCCTCGGAGGGAGGCAATGGGAAACCCCCTCTGAATACTGCTTACCATGAAATCCCTATTCACGGGGTTGTCATAAGTCGGGATCGACTTGAGGGCAGTCCATTTCCATTTCCCACATACAGTACATTGCAGTAATCTGATCTGAATGTGACCAACATAATAATAATAATAATAATAAAATTTTATTTGTTAGTCGCCTATCTGTCTGAATTAACGGACACTCTAGGCGACTTACAGCACCAAGATAAAATACAATAACAATCCAAAACACAATTATCAATTAAAACTAACATCAAAAACATCAAGTAGTACATCAAAAGCTAAGCTACCCCAAAATTCCCATAGGCCTGCCTGAATAGCCAGGTCTTAAGAGCTCGGCGAAAAACCCATCAGGGAGGAGGCATGTCGAAGATCACAAGGGAGAGAATTCCAGAGGGTGGGGGCCACAACCGAGAACGCCCTCTCCCTGGTCCGCACCAGCCTAGCTGTTTTGACCGGTGGGACCGAGAGGAGGTCCTGTGTGGCTGATCTTGTAATGCGGCCTGATTGGTGATACTGGAGGTGGTCCTTCAGATAAACTCGGCCGAAACCGTATAGGGTTTTAAAGGTCAATACCAACACCTTGAATTGGGCCCGGTAAACCACTGGTAACCAGTGCAGATCTACTAACACTGGGGTGATGTGATCCCGGCGACGGTTATGCTTAATCAAGCGTGCCGCCGCATTCTGCACCAGCTGCAATTTCCGGACCGTTTTCAAAGGTAACCCCACGTAGAGCGCATTACAGTAGTCTAAGCGAGAGGAGACCAGGGCATGTATCACTCGTGGGAGCAGATGCAAAGGAAGGTAGGGCCGCAGCCTCTGTATCAGGTGTAGTTGATACCAAGCTGCCCGGCTCACCGCTGAAACCTGAGCCTCCATGCACAGCTGGGAGTCAAGAATGACCCCAAGGCTGCGGACCTGGTCCTTGAGGGGTAATCTCACCCCATTAAGCACCAAGTCGATGTCTCCCAACCTTCTCTTGTCACCCACGAGCAACACCTCGGTCTTGTCGGGGTTTGGCTTCAGCTAAAGGCTAACCTTTGCTGCATGTATTCTGTAGTTCCATGCAAGGACTGAAAAAGCGCATCATGTGACGTTGGATTAAGAACTCTACCTGCAGAGACCTTCAGAGGTCGTTCTCCATGGCAGTCTTCGGTGTGTTTCAGCTTTAAGTTATTTTTTTTGTTGAATATACGTTTCCTACCCTGGGACCTTGCAGTGAAAGGCAGGAAATAAATTCAAATAAATAAAAAATAAATGCTATTTTTAAAAAACAGGCTTCCTTGGGCTGGCTGTGAATGTAGCCTTGAAAGGCTGCAGGTAATATATCATGGGACTGTAGAGTTGTCCTGCAGGCTGTGAGGTGGGCCTTTCCCTGTCACTGGCAGGAAGAGAACCAACTATCCAGAGGCAGGCAGGAATCAGCTGAACTCAGGGCTGGGCAGGTGCAAGCCAGTGGCTGCTTATGCTTCAGCCCAACTGTTCAGCCGTTCTGCCTAGCCGTGTCTCCTGCTCACACAGGACCCTGCTAGTCTGTTGGCTTCCCTAACATCTTCTAGCAATGAATCCCAACCAGCTCAATGCAGTCCGATGTGCCTCTCAAAGGCATTTCAAAAGATGCTTCCTCGTAGTCTCTGTAACCCAAGGGAGGGATGGGCCTGCGAGAGGTATCTTTTCCATCATGGCTGCTGGCATAACTTCCTCATTGCATTTTGCTCCCTGGAGTCCAGTTTAATACGTTCCAGATTAAGAAACCACATTTGCTCCCCAGGCCAGTTCTGACGCTCCCCTCTCTTCTGCAGCAGGGTGAGGACCAGACTCCCACACCCCAGAGGCATCCCATCCGGTCCTGTGGAGTCACAACAGCCCCTTCCTTCCTTCCTGCAGGATTCCCCTCCTGCCCAACAGCTGGTGCTCACAGAATGGTTTCCCTCTCAGCAATCCCAACACTGCCTTCTTTTCCACTAAAAACCCAGCAATTACTCTTTGAAGGCTGCAGCAGCACTCCAGGTTAAAGACATGGGGAGTTTCCTGTGCTCAGGAAGGCAGGGCCTCACCGAAACAGCCAGGGGTGGAGATCGATGCAAGAAGCTCAGGAGCAGGTAAGGCATTGCCAACAGGTGCTCTCCCTTCCAGCATCATGGGGGAGACTGAGGAGAGATCCACAGCCCAGTCCCCACAGCCTGCACTTGAAGCAAGGCCTAGCTCTTGCTGAAGGCAGGCAACCAGGCCGGGACTGGGCCCACGTGGCTGAACGTTCCTCCACACCAGTGATTCTCAAACGGTGAGCCCTGGCACACTGGTGTGCCGCAAGAGGTGGCTAGGTGTGCTGCGAATATTATGAAAGTATATTATTATTAAGTTATATTTATTCATAGTTTAAAATATATTAACATATTTTTAATTTTGTACACGAAGCGCACCAGCAAATTTTTATATCTTTTACAGTGTGCCACAAACCAAAAAAGATCGAGAACCACTGCTCCACACACATACAAAGCTGGCATGTGGAGGGAAAGAGTCCTAGCCTTGCTTTCTCCATGCAGTCCGAATTTGCCTTTATTTTTGCATGAAGTGAGCCCCCATCGGCAGTCTGAAGTGGTACAGCCTAGACACAGATCTACCACCTCAGTGAGAACTAGGCCAGTGGCAATCTTGGATTTTGGAAGAAACAATGAGTATGGTGGAAGGGAGGAGGGAAATCAGAGACAGAACACCATGGACAAGCACTTAAAGCACGCTTCAGAGCAGCTCACCATTCAAAGTGGTGCCTCTTCTAACACAGCATCATGCTTTGCATAAACAAGGTCCCTGGTTCAATCCTCGGTTATCTTTAGGGAGGGCTGGGAGAAGCCCCTGCCTGAAACCCTGGAGAGCCATTGCTGCCAGTCAGTGTGGACAATATTGAGCTGCAGCACCGGCGCCAAAGGGCGGCCAGGTTGGGCCTCCACCGAGGGCCCCACAACCCACAGGGGCCCCTGAAGGGCCCCTCAGGGTCGGGGAGTAGCGCTCCCCTTCCGCAATCTGTGGCAGCCCCCTGCCACGGATCACAGGGAGGGAGCTTTCAGGCCGCCCACCCGTTTGCTCGCTCCACCTACCTCTCTCTCCTGTCTTCTGAGGCTGCGTGCGCAGGGTTGCCATCAACGAAGATGGCAGCAGAGGCTTTTTTAAGGGGCTGATGCTCCTACCGCCATCTTGGTTGATGGCAGCCCTGTGCGCGCAGCGCGTGCAGCAACAGGAGAGGAGAGAGGTAGGTGAAACAGGCAGGAGCCGCCCAAGGGCCCAGTCATGCCTTACGCCGGCCCTGCTGAGCTGGATGGGCCAATAGTCTGACTCAGTCTAAGGCAGCTTCCTGCATTCCTAATCATCGCTTCACAACTGGCACCCTTTGCTCTGTTTTGCTTTGAGCATCTTCAAAGCAAAAACTGACAACTCACTTTTACTGCCACACTGTGACTCATGGCCGCTGCTCAGCTCCCTCCCTACCCAGCAGGGAAAGGATTGTGGCCCCTGGAAGAGATGCTCTTCATTCCCCTCCAACGTGCAGTGCAGGCACGATGACCTGACATCCAATGCTGGGGACGGTGGCATAGTCAGAAGTTGGGTGGAAGTGCTGGCATGGATTTCAGTGGCAGCACCTCGGAACGTGGCCCGGCGGGTATGGCAGAGAGTGCAGATGTCCACAGACAGCTTTGCTGAGCTTCAGACAGACCACAGGAGGGAAGGCTGATGCAGCTGTGTATCAGCACTGGCGGGTTGGGAAGCGATGTGCGCTCGCGGCGGCGTGAGGAGTTCAGGAGCCGTCTGCCAGCAGCACATTCCCCCCCCCCCCCGCTAATCAGCTACTGAAAGAAGAGCTCCCTCCGCCCTGCCAGCCCTCCCTCCCCCCCACGCCCACCTCCTGGTCAGCTGCACCATGAAGGAGGGAAGTGGGCTTGGAACAGTCGCTGGCTCGCGGAGGAGCACTCAACGCACCGTCATTCATTATCCGCCGACATATGGAATAGTCATTGCGGGAGGAAGCAGAACCAAACGAGAGCCCCAAACTGCTTCCTCCCAGCGAGGCCTTGACAGCCGCTCCCAGCTCCCGGCCATTCATCTCCAGGCAGCTGAAGGGGAGGGACGCTTGGTCTGCTAGGTGGGCAAGTGCTGCACAGGCCGTGCAGGGAGGGGGGCAGGGAGGGGAGCCCAAGAGCAACGGGGGTGCACGGGGGTTCCCCAGCTCAGCCTGATGGCGACATATTTGCACAGGCGGCCCCTTTGCTCACCCCAATGTGCAGCCGCCGCATTTGCGCATTGACAGCCAAGCGGGGGTGCAAAAGGAGAAAGTCCAACCCGCTGGCGTGCAGAGGCAAGGCAAGCAGAGCTGCTTTCTCCGGGACAGCCCAGCCAGGCCACGCCAGGAAACCAATTAATTTTGTTGTGTCTCTTCTCAGAACACACAGTAGAGACGGAGTTGGGCGGCACGCCAGGCCCAACGCCAGCAGCTGCCAACTGAGCAGGAGCTCAGTGGGAGGAAGTTTAGTCTGTGCTCAGGACAGGGGCAGCCGTGCGGGCCTCCCTCCGCTGCTTGCTAGTTTTGGTTGCCGAAGCCCACGCAGGCCAGGAAGGCAGTGAGGCGTGGGGGTGGGAAGCACAAGCGCTTATAGAAGGGGCAGGCAGGTGCATGGGAGCCACAGCACTGCTAGGAAGGGCAGCAATGCCCAGGAAGGAAGCAGAATCACCCCTCCCCCCATTCCCCACTAAGGAAGTCCAGTTCTGCTGCCAGCACAGTCAATCAGCAAGTCACACACATTGAACCAGCCTCCGTTTCTCTTGCTACATTTATGGCGCTGACAAGAACTGGGCTCGCGAAGGATTTGGGAGGGTGCTTTGGAGCATGAAATGGGGCAACGAAGGAGAAAAGGCACAGGGAGTGGGAACAGTTAGCTTGTAGGGAGGGACAAAGCGCTATGAACACCTCTGGGTCCCTGGAATTTCTGAGAGACCCGAGGATGCTTCTGCCCCAGACCCCAAACTACATGCCTAGGTGCAAAATCACAGATGGGGATAACACACTTGGCCCCAGCGAGGTCTTGGGCCCAAGGGCTCTGCGGCCAGCCTCCTATCCCCACCGGAAGCTCTCTTATTTATTTATTGTTTATTTATTAATAATATTTATTAGTCGCTTTTTCCCCAAAAAGGAACTCAAAGCAACTTACAAAAAAACAACAACCGTACTCAAAGTGGGTTACAACGAAAGCAAACACCACTTACAGAACAATTTCATAATAAAACGATACAACAGCCTTGCCAGACCTCACCAGCTGGGCACACACAGCAGGGTAGGGGGAAGGCGCTGTGACCCGCTGCCTCCCATGCAAACAGTGCCACTTGAGGCATGGGGCCTGATGCCTTGCAAGCCAGAGCAGCACCCAGCAAAGGCTGCCGCCGCCAGTGGCACTGGGCAGCACAGCTGCAGGAACCACCATCCAGCTGGGCAGAGAGAGACAGAGACACTGCAAGCCTAGGAGGATTTCTCTTTTTAAATCCATGACCTCATCGCAAAACATCTCCTCTTGCAATCTCATTTGGAAACGGGTAAAGGAATCTGCCCCGGCAGGAAGCTGAGGCAGGGCAAATTGGACAGGGGAGACCAGGGCAAACCACGGGGCAGATGGTGGAGCAGTGGGAAGGAAGTGGGGGGGGGGCTTCTACTCTGTCTCCCCACACTTCAGCTCCATGCCATCACCAAAGGTGCACTTTGCCAAGCCTGCAGCTGCACAGGACAAAGAGTGCCAAGCAACTCATAACTTGGCACTTGCCAGGCTGAGTCACGATCCGGGTTCAGCAAGCCCAGCATCCTGTGTCTAGTGACGGCCAGCCCCGATTTTTCCACAGCAGGCAGAGGGGTATGTGGGTGGGTTGTGTGTTAAGCTCATCCTTTGCGTCTACCATGGGTTTTTACCCTAACTTGATTATCCTCAATGGGATCATCAAGCTTCTAGTCCTTACATTTCAAGTTCTTCACTTCTTTCCCACTTCCGACATGCTCTCTGTCTCTTTCCCTCAATCCTCTACCTTAGCAAGCTTTCCTAATCTAGCCTGGGTTCACCTTCCCTGTTCCTCCACTACGGCCAACTTCCTTCTGCCCTCTCCTCCACCACTGTAGTGTTTTGTTCAAAATGTAGACTGCAAGACACCTGGCCAGGGACTGTCACACTTCTTCATTCTGGGATTCTGCTGCTAAACCGCACTTAAGGAGTAATGATTAAAAATGGAAATAGACTGCCTTCAAGTTGATCCCGACTTATGGCTACCCTATGAATAGGGATTTCATGGTAAGCGGTATTCAGAGGGGGTTTCCCATTGTCTCTCTCTGAGGCTAGTCCTCCCCAGCTGGCTTGGGCCTGCTCAGCTTGCCACAGCTGCACAAGCCAGCCCCTTCCTCGTCCTCAACTGCCAGATGGGGGGCAACTGGGCTCCTTGGGACTCTGCAGCTTGCCCACGGCTGCACAGGTGGCAGGGCACGTAACCCCTGAGCCACTCACTGTGGGGTGATCTTTAGCTGGCCCTTGACACCCAGGAGACACGAGCGGGGATTTCAACTCACAGACTCTGGCCTCCCAGCCAGGCTATGCTCCCCACTGTGCTAAGTTAGGGGGAAATTCATCCTCTGCTTCCCAACCAGCAGGAGTCCAGGACACGTCAAGGTAGCAGGACTGGAACTGGGCACATCCTGGTGAGGCTACAGAGCCTCTCACAAGCCCGGGAGTGACTAGCTCCAGAAGAGGGAGAAAGAGAGCTTCGCAGGAGCACTGTCAGCAGCGTCTCCCAGGGGCGCGCTGAGCCACAAGTCTTGATGGGCTCTGGGGTATTTTTGGTGCCTGGCCCCACCCGTTCTCAGGAACACATGTGCTATCAGGCCAACCCTGATGCTGTGGGGGAGGGGGCTGGGGCTCTCCTCCACTGGGACCTGCTTCCAACATCGGACGTTAAGACTCCTGAATCTGATATGATCAGTGACTGAAAATCCCCCCCCCCAACTTCCCAGTGGCCCAACGGACAAAGCAAAGCACCAGTACTGCATGCCAAAGATACCTGCCGGCCACCTCCAGGTGAGGCTGGGAACTCTCCTGCCTCAGATTCTGGAGAGCCGCCGCTGCTCTGTGTGGACAGTACTGAAGCGGACGGACCACCAGTCTGACCTGATAGAAGGCATATGAAAGAGGGTGGCACAGTTGCCCAATGCCCCTCCTCACGACGGCTACTACCCTGCCTGATGCAGCCAACGGGGGGGACGGGACTCAGGTTAGGGCAACATGGATTTTTTGAGTGAACTATCCAGCTTGCCACAGCTGGCTGAACAGGAGGAGGGAAACCCTCAAGTCCCAACTTGCAGGAGCTTTGAAGCCTTTTGCTATTCCTTGTGCCTTTAATGATCTACAAGACCACCCTTCTGGGCTTCCAAGCTGCGTGCCTGAAGAGGGATTTCGCTCTGCTCTCCCAGTGTGCATGCACAGGGACTGCAGTGATTTGAAGCGCTGAGGCTGGAACCAGAAGTAGGGGTGACTCTGGACTGATTAATCTAGAGCTCAAAGGAGCAACCTTGTGCCTCAGGGTCAAGGAGGGACAAGTAAGGAGGACACATCCTGGGCACAGGAAGCAGAAACATCAACACTTTTCTGGATGAGAGATAAATGCAATTACAGAAGAAGAGAGAAGCGGGGAGACAGGAACAAAGCCACTGGAAGCCTCTCTGATGTCAACAGGTTCTGAATCAATGCTCCCCTCACTGGGGCCCTGAAATAGGACCAGCTGGGGAGGGAGAGACTTTGGATTCTGACATGAAAGCGTTGCATCCCTAGGTAGTGCTTGAGACATTACACAAGCGTATGCTTTGTATGGCCATATATTTCATCAAGCTCTCAATCTCTATTCCAGACCCAGCACTTCCACAGCTCCCACTCCAGAGCAGGTGGGCTTCAGGTCTGTGGATGCCCCAAATGCATGACTTTCCTGGGTCAGAAAAGTAAGCATGGACTTCATTCCCCAATGTCTCCAGGAAGCTGAGTTCAGATACAAGCCCCTAATCTCCTGTGGCCCCAGGCCACTCTGACTCCCAAAAACTCATCCTGAAGCCCCGTTGTCTTCCAAAACCTCAGCAAAGTACTTTGGTTGACAGAGCTCTGGTTCTAATGGAGCACAAAATATCTCCTTTCCCACTCAGACAACACCATACACAAGGAGCACTCCTCCTTCCCCATCCTGGGCAGCTGGCTATGGGTTACTAGAGGCAACGTTAAGTAGTTAGCCTTTTCAGCAATCTACAGAAGAGAGAGAAGCCTGTCCCATCTCTTTCCCATTTGACTGCCAGCTCAAACAGCCTATCTCGAAGCGAGTCACCAGGTGGCACTCCCTATGCTTCAGGGAGTTACACAACACCATCAGATCTTTCTCTGGATGGAAGACATACATGAACCTGGTCTCCTAGATGCTCCACGTTTTCTGCTTAGCGGTCACAGAAGAGGAACCAAACCAGCTTTAATCAAATCTCCAAGGTGCTTTCATTGCTTAGATCAGAAGCACCATAAAGGGAATTTCTGATAAGGTGAAAGACCAGGTGGAAGAATGAGGATGGGGAAAGGTTGGAAAGAAGGTACAGGCGGGCCCCGCTTATACGGTGGGTTCCGTTCCGGACCCCCGCCGTAAAGCGGAACCCCATTGAATATAATGGTGCCGTGGCGTGAAAATGATGTGAAAATGTCACAAAACAGCAAAATTGGCTTTAAAAAAGTGAAATCAAAGCCGCCGCATTAGTGGAACGCTGGGAAGCGGGGCCCTACTGTATGCAAGCAGCCACAAGCTTGGCTACACATATGACAGGCAGCACTAATGCTATTGCGGCAAGCATTGCTCAGGCTGGTGGTGGTGAAAACAGCGCCAGACAGAACAACTGGCAGGCCAGTGGAGAAAGAGGGGATGGGGAACACTTTCCCTTTCTTCAGCCAGAACCTGTCAGAGTTCAAGGACTCAGGAGGTGACAGGAGGTGAGACATGCTGGCTTACATTCCCTTTCCTACCCGCTTGCTCAACAAGTTATTCCACCGGACAGATGCTTACACCAGGCAGACAAAGGCAGCAGGCAAATCCCTCAGAGGCCAACAGGATTGCATTGTGCAGAACTGTGCAGGTTTTTTGCATTACTTCTTATAGAGCAGCCTTTAAAAAACAACGAAGTCCCTTGTGCTAATTTTATCGAAGAGAAATAGCTGAGTCCATGTGCTGCCTGCCTCACCAGAGCTCCATCAGGGCTCTCTCCATAGGACACTCTGGCCACAACAGTGAACCTGGAACAATTCAGCCCCGTTGCCTCAGATGAAGAGAGCTCCATACTGCCTTGCCCTGTTCCTCATTGCCTTTTATCCTGCTTGGAGCAGTATTGTTCCCACCGGCTCTCCTTTTTGTCCAGGCTAAACACACACCCCATTGGGCTTCTGTTTCCCTTTCTAGGCCTCCTACTACTGTGCTCTGAGCCTTCTAGAAACCCAGAGCCAGAACCTGACACAATCAGGTCCCTGTTCTTGGACATAATGACTCTGGCAGCTATAGTTTTAAGCGGTCTTGGTCAATTTTGCAATAAGAGCATCAAGGGCTCATTTTAAGTGTTATCAACCATTGTAACCTCAAGACCTTTTTCTGCAGTGATGCTGCCTATCCAATTGTCCTCCCTTTAGCGTTGTGAATTTTGGATATTTTTCTTACTTGTGTTTACCACATATACCTCTCTTTGGGTTGGAATTTACAGAATCATAGAAGAGTAGAGTTGGAAGGGGCCTATAAGGCCACTGAGCCCAACCCCTGCTCAGTGTAGGAATCCAACTTAAAGCATACCTGACAGGTGCCTGTCCAGCTGCCTCTTGAATGCCTCCAGTGCTGGAGAGCCCACCACCTTCCTAGGTCATTGGTACCTCTGTCGTACTGCTTTAACAGTTAGGAAGTTTTTCCTGATGTTCAGTCGAAATCTGGCTTCCTGCAACTTGAGCCCATTATTCCGTGTCCTGCACTCTGGGACGACCGAGAAGAGATCCTGGTCCTCCTCTCTGTGCGGCAACTTTTCAAGTACTTGAAGAGTGTTTCATATCTCCCCTTGGTCTTCTCTTCTCAAGGCTAAACATGCCAGTTCTTTCAGCCTCTCCCACAGGACTTTGGCCCCAATCATCCTTGTTGCCCTCCTCTGAACCTGTTCCAGTTTGTCTGCATCCTTCTTAAAGCGCAGTGTCCAGAACTGGATACAATACTCAAGATGAGGGATCACGAGTCCCAAATAGAGGGGTACTAATACTTTACGTGATTTAGAAATTAGAGTTTAATGCTCCAAACCATTTTTTTTGGGGGGGTTCCCTTCTTCAGCCCAACAGCCCAGAAAGGTGCAGCCTCTTAAATTTCCCCTGAAAGAAGGTAAGCAATGATACCTCTTCTGTCTCAAATCCAACACAAGCCCTCTTGCAATGTTGTGAGTACAAACCAACCTAATTGCCCCCCTTGCCTGAACCAGGCTACTTCTCACTGCCCTGCGAAAGAGCCATCATATAATTCATCTGTCAGGGCCCTGCACATGGGAAGCCCAGTTGTCATCCCACAAGTGCTAAAATCCTCACCCAGTGCTCTTCTAAGCTTCTTGCAGGTTATCAAGTCAGTCAGGCTCTTCCCACACACGCCCAGAACACCTTCAGACTTCAGTAAAGAACCACCCATGCAGCCAACTGTCCAAATGACATAAAAACTGGGTCAGTAGTGGGTGGAAAAGTGCACTGGAAACATACACCACATGCACGGAGAAACAAAGAGCCAACCTAACTTTTCATTCAGCAGGGAAAGAGCATTAGACTGTGATTTGCTTAGCACCACCTAGCCTGGCAAACCATCGCTGTCCAGAGAGCCACAAGGCACAGGAGACTCCCTTACCTCCTCATCAGAGCTGTCTTCCACATATTCGTTCTCCAAGGGCGGCTCCCGCTGCTGACTGGTTTCTATGCCCTTGATCTTATGATATGATGGCACTTTCTTCTTGGAAACCTCTCCAGCCTGAAAGACAACAGGAGAGCAGAAAGGGTTACTACATAAAGGCAGTAAGAGGCTGTGTCAGATGCATTCACGCTGGAGACCCTCCTGGCAAAATGGCCAGTGGCAAGTGCAAGGTGATGAGGGGGCGCTCCCTCCGAGGTATAACTCAGACTGCAGGTCAAGCCCTTCTACTGTGCACATCCTGGCACTCCCTCTCAACAGGGCCCTCTGGCACATAACGAAGACATTACTACAGTCCACAAAAAGCTGAGATGTGCAGCTGCCCTCGCCAACAAGAGCATCACCCACTTCCCTGGCCATGCAGGGGCAGTGTAAGAGAGGTCCAAGTAAAGGGAATAGGGCTGGGGAAGAGCTTTCGGAGTAGGACCTGCAGTGTTGCCGCCAATCAGAGCAGACAATATAGGACTCATTGGACAAATGGCCAGGCTTATTAAAAGGTAGTTCCAGACGCCCATCAGTACCCAAAACAACTGGAAGAGGCACAGAGGGGGCACTTATGGAAGCTGTGAAACAATACTTGGTTCATTGCATTAGTGACTCACTTGACCGATATGCAGCCATTTTCTGTGAAGCAAAAATATTAAGAAAGGGGCACTCTTTGTTCTGGAGAAATTCTCTGTGTGTGTGTTTGTGTGTGTACATATGCGTGCATAAGCAATTTACACCTAACTTTTTGATTGGGACTCCATCCAATTTGCTGTTTCCTGGAAACAAGAGCCTAGAATTGTGCTCATTGCAGGCTAGAGCATTATTTTATTCTGGCAAGATCCTCCATTCTTCTCCAGAACCTGGAGAACAACAGAGTATCTTCCTTTGATCCCAGAGAAGTGAGAAACTGATGCCTCCAGCCAAGCTACATCCCTGTTCCTTCAGAGGGAATCATAGAACTGGAAGCGGCCTATAAGGCCCCTGCTCCATGCAGGAATCCAACTTAAAGCATACCCGACAGGTGGCTGTCTGGCTGCCTCTTGAAGGCCTCCAATGTCAGAGCCCACCACTGCCCTAAGTCATTGGTGCCATTGTTGTACTGCTCTCACAGTTAGGAAGTTTTTCCTGATGTTCAGCCAAAATGTGGCTTCCTGTCACTTGAGCCCATTATACTGTGTCCTGAACTCTGGGATGATGGAGAAAAGATCCTGGCCCTCCTCTGTGTGACAACCGTTCAAGTACTTGAAAGGTTGTCATCATTTCTCCCCTCAGTCTTCTCTTCTCAAGGCTAAACATCTTCAGTCCTTTCAGTCTCTCCTCACAGAGCTTTGTTTCCAGTCCCCTGATCATCTTCGTTGTCCTCCTCTGAACCCGTTCCAGTTTGTCTGCATCCTTCTTAAAGTGCTGTGTCCAGAACTGGATGCAGTACTCAGGATGAGGCCTAACCAGTGCCAAATAGAGGGGAACCAACACTTCACACAATTTGGAAACTATGCTTCTGTTAATGCAGCCTAACACAGCATTTGCCTTTTTTGCAGCCACATCACACTTCAGTCCCATCCAGAACAAGCAACTGACATATTCCCCAGACCTGGGACCAGGGGTGGAAACATCTGTCAATTCTGATTGCCTCCAGTTCTCATTTTTCCAACCTTAAATCCAGTTCTCCACATTTCTGCAGCAATTTGCAATTTTTAAAAAATAAATAAAGTCCTCGTGAAAATTCTTCAGCATTTTAGGGCCAATTTCTCTCAATAAACATATTTTTTAAAATTGTTTTTAAAAAATGTTTTTTAAAATTTGTGTATTTTTTAATGTTTTAATTGTTGTAAACCGCCCAGAGAGCTTTGACTATGGGGTGGTATACAAATGTAATAAATAAATAAATAAATAAATTTCCACTGAGCCTCATCTTCTCCAAGTCTCAGTGCGACAGGGACAAGTCCTCATCTCCACACACAACTTGGAGTTGGAGAGGAGGGTAAGGTAGGGGCTTGCCTCCAGTCACAAGGAAGACCTCCAAAGCTCAGCATGACATCACCTTCAGTGCTTGTGCCCCTAGGGGCTGGCCACCAAGTCCAGTCAAATGTTGAGAAATCCCTGCTTGGCAGAAAAGACCCTTCTGGGGATTGTCTTGTTATTATGTGCCTTCAAATTGATTACAACTTATGGCAACCCTATGAATCAGTGACCTCCAAGAGCATCTGTTGGGAACCGGCCTGTTCAGATTTTGTAAGTTCAGGGATTGTCTTGGTTCCACCTATGTTTTCTTTTCTGGATCCCAGCTGTGATAGTGTCTACACGTTAAAGTAACATGAGGATAGAAATGTGTGTGTGTCTGGAAAAATTGCTGTAACCTCTGAGCACACAGGATAGGGTGAGCTATGAACATTGGTAAGGCTATCAATGACTGTTAGCCATGATAGCTACACAATAGCTCTAGTAGTAGAAGTAGTATGATTTTAGATACCAGTTGCCAGAAGCTGCAGGAGGGGAGAGTGCTCTTTGCACTCGGGTCCCGATTGTGGTTATCTGGTTGGCCATTCTGAGAATAGGATGCTGGCCTGATCTGGCAGGACCCGTCTCATGTTCCAATTTGTTTTATTTATTTATTAATAATAATAATAATAAAATTTAATTTTTGTGTCGCCTATCTGGCCGAAGCCACTGTAGGCGACGTACGAACTAAAATTCAGTAAAATACAATACAATACAGATAAAATACAATGAAGTCATTAATCACAGCAGCATGAGATCAGTTAGGGCAATCAATAGATAATAAGTATCCCAAAAAAGTTAGCCCTCCCCGGAAATCCTCAAGGCCTGTCCAAAGAGCCAAGTTTTTAAGGCCCGGCGGAATGTATCCAGGGAAGGGGCATGGCGAAGATCGAATGGGAGGGAGTTCCAGAGAGTGGGGGCCACCACTGAAAATGCCCTCTCTAGTCCCCACCAACCTAGTTGTTTTCGTTGGTGGGACTGAGAGAAGGCCCTGTGTGGCTGATCTGGTTGGGCGGCTTAATTTGTGGTACTGGAGGTGCTCCTTCAGGTAAACTGGGCCGAGACCGTATAGGGATTTAAAGGTTAATACCAACACCTTGAATTGGGCCCGGAAAACAACTGGAAGCCAATGTAGGTGAAATAATACTGGCGTGATGTGATCACGGCAGCGGCTGTTTGTAAGCAACCGCACCGCCGCGTTCTGCACCAGTTGTAGTTTCCGGACCGTTTTCAAGGGTAACCCCACGTAGAGCGCATTGCAGTAGTCTAATCGAGAGGTGACCAGGGCATGTACCACCAGTGGGAGCTGATGAATAGGGAGGTAGGGTTGCAGCCTCCGTATGAGATGTAATTGGTACCAAGCTGCCCGGCTCACTGCCGAAATCTGAGCCTCCATGGACAGCCTGGAATCAAGAACCACCCCGAGGCTGCGGACCTGATCTTTCAGGGGTAAACTTACCCCATTAAACTGTAGGTCAACAGCACCCAACCTCCCCCTGTCACCCACAAGTAGCACCTCGGTCTTATCAGGATTGAGCTTCAGTCTGTTCCTTCCCATCCACCCACTCACAGATTCCAGGCACTTGGACAAGGTCTCCACAGCCATCTCTGGTGAAGATTTAAAGGAGAGATAGAGCTGCGTGTCATCAGCATATTGGTGACATCGCAGCCCAAAACTCCTGATGATAGCTCCCAGCGGTTTTACATAGATGTTAAAACAGCATGGGAGAGAGGATAGAGCCCTGTGGCACTCCACATGTGAGGGGCCAAGGGTCTGAAACCTCATCCCCCAATGCTACCTGTTGATGCCTGCCAGAGAGAAAGGAACGGAACCACTGCAAAACAGTGCCTCCTATTCCCAATCCCTCCAGGCGATCTAACAAGATACCGTGGTCAACGGTATCAAAAGCCACCGAGAGATCCAGGAGGACAAGAAAGGTGGATTCTCCCCTGTCTAATGCCCTCCTCATATCATCCACCAGAGCGACCAAGGCTGTTTCAGTACCATGTCCAGTCCTGAAACCCGATTGGGTATATCCCAATATGTGTATCCCGTCCTTCCTCCCACTGGAAGCCCAGGGTGGCAAACATAACACTAAAAACACTTTAACACATCATAAAAACAAACTTTAAACATATTAAAACAAAACCACCATTAAAAACATCTTTAAAAAATATTTTTAAAAAGCTTTAAAAACACCTATTTTTTAAAAAAAAAGGTTTAAAAACATCTTAAAAAGCAATTCCAACACAGATGCAGACTGGGATAAGATCTCTACTTAAATGGCTTGTTGAAAGAGGAAGGTCTTCTTTAGGCACTGAAATGATAACAGAGGTGGTGCCTGTCGAATGTTTAAGGGGAGGGAGTTCCACAGGGTAGGTGCCGGCACACTAAAGGTCCGTGTCCTATGTTGTGCAGAATGGACTTCCTGATAAGATGGTATCTGCAGGAGGCCCTTGTGATGTTCCTATATATTAGTGTATATATGGTAAGTGCTGGTTGTTTAGAGTATACATGGTAAGTAGTGAAAGAGGAGGGGGAGTGAATGGGCAATAGAATGCTTGATGATTGGCTGAATGTTTAAAATGGCTGACAGTATAAATGAAAGGATGACAGGTAAATCTGGGTGAATGTGAGGTGGTGAATTGTGGAATCTGGGGGGAGAAGAGAAAGAGTGGATGGCTTGGTGGGGTTTAGAGAGTTGTTTACCAGGAGGGAGGTGGAGTTCGGATTAGTATTGAGTAAAACCATATGCTTATGTGCCTTAAGAAGAAATCTTGTTAATCTTGTTAGCTTTGTTATCTGTAATAAATACTTAATTTGGTTTACCAAAGGCCTGATCCTTGGCTGGGGTTTCACAGACCAGAAGGGAGGGTAAGGTAATGACCAAGGCTGAAGGGGAACTGTAACAAATGGTGGCAGCGGTGAAGAGAGTAACAATACCAGTATTCAGAGTCTCTAGGAATACTAGTATTGGGACGTTACTGGTGGTTGCCTAGCAGGGGGATCTGTTGAGATCTGTGCTAGAGCGGGGAGAGAAATCATAAGAGAGAGCGGTCCGGACTGGTGGAGTCCCTGGTGGTGCCTAGAGACAGGCAGTAGCCACGCGCAGGTAGGAACCTGACAGGGAGAGCCAGGGAAGGACGCCTCACATGTGGTGTCAGTAGCGGTGGGATACGAACAACAGAGAATCCAGATACGAACCAAAGAGAGTCCCAAAGACACGTGGTGACAAAGGAGACTACGTCACAGGTGTTGGCTGTAGCAGTGAGATACGAATACTAGACAATCCCTAATAGTTGTGTGGCAAACAGAAATAGCAAAACAAGATTTCTTGTGAGAGTGACTGGCAAAGAGTGTGTGGCAAAGAGTGAGTGAACTCAAACACCATGGCTGAATACATAAAAATGAAAAGAGAGGAGCTGGTGGAGAAGTGCATAACATTCAATTTACCTCATGAGGGTAAAGGGGTAGATGAATTGAGGGTAGCACTTATAGGATTTGCAACTGCCCAGCAAAAACAACCTGTCAGAGAAGAGACCCCAGAAGGATATTTAAGCAATCCCGCTTATATAGAGTACTTGAGAGAGAAGTTGAGGATGGAAGGTGCAGAGAAGGAAAAACAGAGAGAGTTGGAAGCTGAGAGATTGAGGATGGAGGCTGAGGAAAAAGACAAGCAGAGAGAGTTGGAAGCTGAGAGATTGAGGATGGAAGGTGCAGAGAAGGAAAAACAGAGGGAGTTGGAAATTGAGAGAATGAGATTGGGGTTTGAGGAGAGGGAGAAGCAACGAGCATTGGATGCTGAATTACAAGTAGAAAAGTTAAAATTTGATAGAGAGAAATTTCACTCTGAGGAGACAAGGAAAGACAGAGATGGAGCAAAAATAAAAATTACTCCAAAGGACTTTGCTGTCTATGAGCCTGGTCAAGATCCTCAAATTTACCTCAGCACCTTTGAAAAAGCAGCTCAGTTGTGGGGGCTACCTGAAGATAAATACATGCAGTATTTATCAAACCTGATTAAAGGGGAATTGGCTGAGGTATACCAATATTTCCCCTCAGACAAGCCCGTCACCTATGCTGAGTTTAAAGAGGCAGTATACAAAAGGTTCAGACTGGGACCTGACTACTTTAGAAAATTATTCAGAAACTGTCAGATCCAAGCAGGGAGGTCTTTTGTGGAACTGGGAGCAAAGTTGATGGATATATTTGGAAAGTGGATGAGTAGTGCCAAAGCTCAGTCAGTGGAAGAGGTGAAAAACCTCATGATATTGGATCAATTATACCATCAGTTACCACCAGAAATAAGGCTCCTGGTCAAAGACCGTTCCCCTACATCTGTGCAGGAGGCCGCAGAGTTGGCGGATCACTTCGCCTCCAATAGAACTGGCTGGGTGGGGAAAACATCAAGAGAGTTTAAACCCAGACCATATAGTGCTGGCAGAAGGGATGTGGTACCACAGCGAGTGAGTCCTCCATTAAAATCTGAAGGGCACAGGACACCCCAGAGTGGATCTGTGTACCCTAAAAGTGAGGAGAAATTATGCTACAAATGTGGTAGACCGGGGCACCTACGTTTTCAATGTGAGGTTGCCAACCCCATTAGTAATCCTGCTCAGACAAGGACAGTGAAAACAGAGCCCAAGGCTTTAGAAACAGCAAAAAAGGTTCAGTTTTGCCAGATAAACTGGACAGAAGTAACAGACCTTGATTCAAGTCTGAGAGAGGAAGTGAGAGTACAAGGGGCAAATTATTGGGCATTGCTTGATACTGGTGCCACTCAGACATTACTGAGGCCAGATTTAATAAAATCTGAGGTAATATTACCTCAGGAAAGTGTGACTATCCAAGGAGTGAGGGGTCAACCAGAAAGTTTGCCTGTGGCCCTGGTGGAAATGACTTGGAGAGGCCGAGAGGGCCGATATAAAGTAGGCATTAATGCCCAGCAACAAGAACCAGTAATACTGGGAAGGGATGTAATGGGCGCCCAAGGAAAGATCTATGTAGTGACCAGACAGCAAATTGGCAGAGAAAAAGAAGCCATATTAAGGGGGGCTGAAACAAACAGGGTGGAATCTGTTAACCAGCCTCAGGTCACCATAGCAACCACTAGCAGGCCTGCTGAAGGAGACAAACTGTATCAAGTGGTCTCTGGGGAAGAAGCAGATCAATTCAGGGAAGAGCTGCATAAAGATATCAGTTTGAAGCAGGTAAAGGAACAAGCCCTGACCCAACAGATTCCTTTCACTGACAAACTGAGGAATCAAGTTGTGTGTGAGAATGGGATTTTATATAGACTGTGGATGCCTGCTGAAAGAAAGGATGAATGTGAACCAGTGAAGCAATTGATAGTACCTAGCAAATACAGAACCAGATTGCTAGAGGTAGCCCACGATGTCCCATGTGCAGGACATCTGGGAATAAAAAAGACCAAGAGGAGATTGGCTGCACATTATTATTGGCCAAATATCTCCAAGGATGTAAAACAACATTGTCTATCTTGTGGAATATGCCAAAAGGTGGGAAAGAGTGGAGTAAAGACCAAGGCACCCTTAAAGCCCCTTCCTATAATTGGACAACCCTTTTATAGAGTGGGAATAGATTTGGTGGGCCCTTTTTCCAAACCCACAAGGCATGGCAAGAAATATCTAGTGGTGGTGGTGGATTTTGCCACCAGGTACCCAGACGCAGAAGCACTGAGATCTGTAGAAGCCCCTGTAGTGGCAGAGGCTTTATTAAAAATCTTTATGAGGCTGGGTTTCCCTCATGAAGTGCTGACAGATCAAGGCAGTGTATTCATGGGAGAAGTGATGCAATGTATGTGGAAATGTTGTGGTCTAAAACATCTAAAGACCACTACTTACCATCCCGCCACTAATGGGCTAACTGAGAGATTCAATGGAGTTTTGAAGGGCATGATAACAAGCTATGTTCAAGATCACCCACAAGACTGGGATGAACGGTTGGGATGCTTCTTATTTGCATACAGAGAAGTCCCTCAGGAGTCAACAGGCTTCTCACCCTTTGAACTCATGTTCACTAGAAAAGTGAGGGGACCTTTGGAACTGCTAAAAAATTCATGGGAAGGAACTCTGGGAGAGTACAAAACTTCTGTAGTAGATTTTGTATTGGAATTCCGCAATAAATTAACATCAATGATGGAAGTAGTGAAAGACAATTTGAGTCATGCACAGGAGAAGCAAAGTTACTGGTGTGACAGAACAGCCAGAGAACGTGTGTATGATGTGGGAGATATGGTTATGGCGTTCATACCCAGGAAACATGACAAATTACAGGCTAACTGGGAAGGACCATATACCATCAGAGAAAGGCTTGACACAGTGACATATGTAATCACCACAGACCAATTAAACAAAAGCAAAGTGGTTCATGTAAATATGTTGAAGCCTTACCATACCAGGGATGCACAGGTGTTGCAAGTTACCTTATTCCCTGAGGGAAGTGGGCCTGAACTTCCAGATTTGGTACAGGAAAGCAAAGACAAAGGAGGGGTAGATCAAGTGGAATGGTCAGAGGAGGTAGAGGAGGAAGTAAAAGAAGAGATTCTGAGAGTTTTGAAAACCTATAGGAATCTCTTTAGCAACAAACCTGGCCGAACCAGTATAGTTATACATTCCATTGATACTGGAGATCATGCCCCAATCAGATCTGTTCCGTACCGTGCAAATGGGAAAGTTTTGAATGAGATCAAAAAGGAGGTGGAAGATATGCTGGAATTAGGAGTGATCAGGGAATCCATCAGTCCCTGGGCCTCAAGTATTGTCCTGGTTCCGAAAAAAGATGGAACGACCAGGTTTTGCATTGATTATCGGCTAATCAATAAAATTACTGTCCCAGATGCGTATCCTATGCCTAGGGTAGACGCTATGTTAGAGTTATTGGGGGCAGCAACCATTATCTCTACACTAGATCTCTGTAAAGGATTTTGGCAAATGGAACTAGACGAGCAATCCAGAGCCAAAACTGCCTTCAGTACACCAGATGGGTTATATGAGTTTGTGACCTTACCCATGGGACTAAGGAACTCACCAAGTTCATTTCAGAGGCTAATCAATACTGTGTTGCGAGGCATGTCAGATTTTGCAGTGGCCTATATCGATGACGTGGCCATTTTTAGCAAGTCGGTGCCTGAGCATGTCCAACACCTGACAACAGTATTGGAGGCCTTAAGAAAAGCAGGCCTCACAATAAAAGCTAAGAAATGCCAGTTTGGACTAAAGGAAGTAATCTATTTAGGACATAAGGTGGGGAGTGGGAAAATCACCCCCTTATGGAGCAAGGCGGAGGCAATACAAGCGTGGCCGATCCCCTTAACCAAAAAACAAATAAGGGCATTTCTGGGTGTGGCTGGTTTTTATAGGATGTTTGTGAGAAATTTTGGGGAAATAGCAACCCCCTTGCATGAATTGACCAAGAAGAAGTGTTCTGAGCGTGTGGTATGGACGGATGAATGTCAGAAGGCTTTTGATCTGCTGAAGCAAGCCTTGTGCCAAGGACCCATATTAATAGCACCAGACTATGAGCAACCATTCATCGTGGCTACAGATGCGTCAGACCTCGCGCTGGGAGTCGTCTTGCTGCAGGAGAGAGAAGGCACCAGACATCCAGTGGCGTATCTGAGTCGCAAGCTGACGCCGAGGGAGAAAAACTATTCGTCGGTCCAGAAGGAGTGCCTAGTGGTCGTGTGGGGACTGAACAAGTTGCGCCCATACGTGTGGGGACGAAGATTCACAGTGACTACGGATCATCGGGCCTTGTTATGGTTGCAGACTATGAAAAACCATAACACTATGCTGCAGAGGTGGTCCTGGGCCCTACAGGACTATCAAGTGGACTTCCAGTTCATCAAAGGCAAGGACAATGTACTGGCCGATGGACTTTCCAGGCAAGTGGCTGGGACTGCAGTGACGTGACCAGACAGAGGAACAAAGAAAGACATTTTCCCCATAGAGACTTTTATTTGTTAACGCGACGTATAAATCCTGGAACAGGAATAATACTCTGCCGTTGTTTAAGGGGGGGGGAAATGTGATGTTCCTATATATTAGTGTATATATGGTAAGTGCTGGTTGTTTAGAGTATACATGGTAAGTAGTGAAAGAGGAGGGGGAGTGAATGGGCAATAGAATGCTTGATGATTGGCTGAATGTTTAAAATGGCTGACAGTATAAATGAAAGGATGACAGGTAAATCTGGGTGAATGTGAGGTGGTAAATTGTGGAATCTGGGGGGAGAAGAGAAAGAGTGGATTGCTTGGTGGGGTTTAGAGAGTTGTTTACCAGGAGGGAGGTGGAGTTCGGATTAGTATTGAGTAAAACCATATGCTTATGTGCCTTAAGAAGAAATCTTGTTAATCTTGTTAGCTTTGTTATCTGTAATAAATACTTAATTTGGTTTACCAAAGGCCTGATCCTTGGCTGGGGTTTCACAGACCAGAAGGGAGGGTAAGGTAATGACCAAGGCTGAAGGGGAACTGTAACAAATGGTGGCAGCGGTGAAGAGAGTAACAATACCAGTATTCAGAGTCTCTGGGAATACTAGTATTGGGACGTTACTGGTGGTTGCCTAGCAGGGGGATCTGTTGAGATCTGTGCTAGAGCGGGGAGAGAAATCATAAGAGAGAGCGGTCCGGACTGGTGGAGTCCCTGGTGGTGCCTAGAGACAGGCAGTAGCCACGCGCAGGTAGGAACCTGACAGGGAGAGCCAGGGAAGGACGCCTCACATGTGGTGTCAGTAGCGGTGGGATACGAACAACAGAGAATCCAGATACGAACCAAAGAGAGTCCCAAAGACACGTGGTGACAAAGGAGACTACGTCACAGGTGTTGGCTGTAGCAGTGAGATACGAATACTAGACAATCCCTAATAGTTGTGTGGCAAACAGAAATAGCAAAACAAGATTTCTTGTGAGAGTGACTGGCAAAGAGTGTGTGGCAAAGAGTGAGTGAACTCAAACACCATGGCTGAATACATAAAAATGAAAAGAGAGGAGCTGGTGGAGAAGTGCATAACATTCAATTTACCTCATGAGGGTAAAGGGGTAGATGAATTGAGGGTAGCACTTATAGGATTTGCAACTGCCCAGCAAAAACAACCTGTCAGAGAAGAGACCCCAGAAGGATATTTAAGCAATCCCGCTTATATAGAGTACTTGAGAGAGAAGTTGAGGATGGAAGGTGCAGAGAAGGAAAAACAGAGAGAGTTGGAAGCTGAGAGATTGAGGATGGAGGCTGAGGAAAAAGACAAGCAGAGAGAGTTGGAAGCTGAGAGATTGAGGATGGAAGGTGCAGAGAAGGAAAAACAGAGGGAGTTGGAAATTGAGAGAATGAGATTGGGGTTTGAGGAGAGGGAGAAGCAACGAGCATTGGATGCTGAATTACAAGTAGAAAAGTTAAAATTTGATAGAGAGAAATTTCACTCTGAGGAGACAAGGAAAGACAGAGATGGAGCAAAAATAAAAATTACTCCAAAGGACTTTGCTGTCTATGAGCCTGGTCAAGATCCTCAAATTTACCTCAGCACCTTTGAAAAAGCAGCTCAGTTGTGGGGGCTACCTGAAGATAAATACATGCAGTATTTATCAAACCTGATTAAAGGGGAATTGGCTGAGGTATACCAATATTTCCCCTCAGACAAGCCCGTCACCTATGCTGAGTTTAAAGAGGCAGTATACAAAAGGTTCAGACTGGGACCTGACTACTTTAGAAAATTATTCAGAAACTGTCAGATCCAAGCAGGGAGGTCTTTTGTGGAACTGGGAGCAAAGTTGATGGATATATTTGGAAAGTGGATGAGTAGTGCCAAAGCTCAGTCAGTGGAAGAGGTGAAAAACCTCATGATATTGGATCAATTATACCATCAGTTACCACCAGAAATAAGGCTCCTGGTCAAAGACCGTTCCCCTACATCTGTGCAGGAGGCCGCAGAGTTGGCGGATCACTTCGCCTCCAATAGAACTGGCTGGGTGGGGAAAACATCAAGAGAGTTTAAACCCAGACCATATAGTGCTGGCAGAAGGGATGTGGTACCACAGCGAGTGAGTCCTCCATTAAAATCTGAAGGGCACAGGACACCCCAGAGTGGATCTGTGTACCCTAAAAGTGAGGAGAAATTATGCTACAAATGTGGTAGACCGGGGCACCTACGTTTTCAATGTGAGGTTGCCAACCCCATTAGTAATCCTGCTCAGACAAGGACAGTGAAAACAGAGCCCAAGGCTTTAGAAACAGCAAAAAAGGTTCAGTTTTGCCAGATAAACTGGACAGAAGTAACAGACCTTGATTCAAGTCTGAGAGAGGAAGTGAGAGTACAAGGGGCAAATTATTGGGCATTGCTTGATACTGGTGCCACTCAGACATTACTGAGGCCAGATTTAATAAAATCTGAGGTAATATTACCTCAGGAAAGTGTGACTATCCAAGGAGTGAGGGGTCAACCAGAAAGTTTGCCTGTGGCCCTGGTGGAAATGACTTGGAGAGGCCGAGAGGGCCGATATAAAGTAGGCATTAATGCCCAGCAACAAGAACCAGTAATACTGGGAAGGGATGTAATGGGCGCCCAAGGAAAGATCTATGTAGTGACCAGACAGCAAATTGGCAGAGAAAAAGAAGCCATATTAAGGGGGGCTGAAACAAACAGGGTGGAATCTGTTAACCAGCCTCAGGTCACCATAGCAACCACTAGCAGGCCTGCTGAAGGAGACAAACTGTATCAAGTGGTCTCTGGGGAAGAAGCAGATCAATTCAGGGAAGAGCTGCATAAAGATATCAGTTTGAAGCAGGTAAAGGAACAAGCCCTGACCCAACAGATTCCTTTCACTGACAAACTGAGGAATCAAGTTGTGTGTGAGAATGGGATTTTATATAGACTGTGGATGCCTGCTGAAAGAAAGGATGAATGTGAACCAGTGAAGCAATTGATAGTACCTAGCAAATACAGAACCAGATTGCTAGAGGTAGCCCACGATGTCCCATGTGCAGGACATCTGGGAATAAAAAAGACCAAGAGGAGATTGGCTGCACATTATTATTGGCCAAATATCTCCAAGGATGTAAAACAACATTGTCTATCTTGTGGAATATGCCAAAAGGTGGGAAAGAGTGGAGTAAAGACCAAGGCACCCTTAAAGCCCCTTCCTATAATTGGACAACCCTTTTATAGAGTGGGAATAGATTTGGTGGGCCCTTTTTCCAAACCCACAAGGCATGGCAAGAAATATCTAGTGGTGGTGGTGGATTTTGCCACCAGGTACCCAGACGCAGAAGCACTGAGATCTGTAGAAGCCCCTGTAGTGGCAGAGGCTTTATTAAAAATCTTTATGAGGCTGGGTTTCCCTCATGAAGTGCTGACAGATCAAGGCAGTGTATTCATGGGAGAAGTGATGCAATGTATGTGGAAATGTTGTGGTCTAAAACATCTAAAGACCACTACTTACCATCCCGCCACTAATGGGCTAACTGAGAGATTCAATGGAGTTTTGAAGGGCATGATAACAAGCTATGTTCAAGATCACCCACAAGACTGGGATGAACGGTTGGGATGCTTCTTATTTGCATACAGAGAAGTCCCTCAGGAGTCAACAGGCTTCTCACCCTTTGAACTCATGTTCACTAGAAAAGTGAGGGGACCTTTGGAACTGCTAAAAAATTCATGGGAAGGAACTCTGGGAGAGTACAAAACTTCTGTAGTAGATTTTGTATTGGAATTCCGCAATAAATTAACATCAATGATGGAAGTAGTGAAAGACAATTTGAGTCATGCACAGGAGAAGCAAAGTTACTGGTGTGACAGAACAGCCAGAGAACGTGTGTATGATGTGGGAGATATGGTTATGGCGTTCATACCCAGGAAACATGACAAATTACAGGCTAACTGGGAAGGACCATATACCATCAGAGAAAGGCTTGACACAGTGACATATGTAATCACCACAGACCAATTAAACAAAAGCAAAGTGGTTCATGTAAATATGTTGAAGCCTTACCATACCAGGGATGCACAGGTGTTGCAAGTTACCTTATTCCCTGAGGGAAGTGGGCCTGAACTTCCAGATTTGGTACAGGAAAGCAAAGACAAAGGAGGGGTAGATCAAGTGGAATGGTCAGAGGAGGTAGAGGAGGAAGTAAAAGAAGAGATTCTGAGAGTTTTGAAAACCTATAGGAATCTCTTTAGCAACAAACCTGGCCGAACCAGTATAGTTATACATTCCATTGATACTGGAGATCATGCCCCAATCAGATCTGTTCCGTACCGTGCAAATGGGAAAGTTTTGAATGAGATCAAAAAGGAGGTGGAAGATATGCTGGAATTAGGAGTGATCAGGGAATCCATCAGTCCCTGGGCCTCAAGTATTGTCCTGGTTCCGAAAAAAGATGGAACGACCAGGTTTTGCATTGATTATCGGCTAATCAATAAAATTACTGTCCCAGATGCGTATCCTATGCCTAGGGTAGACGCTATGTTAGAGTTATTGGGGGCAGCAACCATTATCTCTACACTAGATCTCTGTAAAGGATTTTGGCAAATGGAACTAGACGAGCAATCCAGAGCCAAAACTGCCTTCAGTACACCAG
This sequence comes from Rhineura floridana, assembly GCF_030035675.1. NCBI lineage: Eukaryota > Metazoa > Chordata > Lepidosauria > Squamata > Rhineuridae > Rhineura > Rhineura floridana. Next base: position 321,949,926 of record NC_084480.1, on the reverse strand, counting down.
ATGGGTTATATGAGTTTGTGACCTTACCCATGGGACTAAGGAACTCACCAAGTTCATTTCAGAGGCTAATCAATACTGTGTTGCGAGGCATGTCAGATTTTGCAGTGGCCTATATCGATGACGTGGCCATTTTTAGCAAGTCGGTGCCTGAGCATGTCCAACACCTGACAACAGTATTGGAGGCCTTAAGAAAAGCAGGCCTCACAATAAAAGCTAAGAAATGCCAGTTTGGACTAAAGGAAGTAATCTATTTAGGACATAAGGTGGGGAGTGGGAAAATCACCCCCTTATGGAGCAAGGCGGAGGCAATACAAGCGTGGCCGATCCCCTTAACCAAAAAACAAATAAGGGCATTTCTGGGTGTGGCTGGTTTTTATAGGATGTTTGTGAGAAATTTTGGGGAAATAGCAACCCCCTTGCATGAATTGACCAAGAAGAAGTGTTCTGAGCGTGTGGTATGGACGGATGAATGTCAGAAGGCTTTTGATCTGCTGAAGCAAGCCTTGTGCCAAGGACCCATATTAATAGCACCAGACTATGAGCAACCATTCATCGTGGCTACAGATGCGTCAGACCTCGCGCTGGGAGTCGTCTTGCTGCAGGAGAGAGAAGGCACCAGACATCCAGTGGCGTATCTGAGTCGCAAGCTGACGCCGAGGGAGAAAAACTATTCGTCGGTCCAGAAGGAGTGCCTAGTGGTCGTGTGGGGACTGAACAAGTTGCGCCCATACGTGTGGGGACGAAGATTCACAGTGACTACGGATCATCGGGCCTTGTTATGGTTGCAGACTATGAAAAACCATAACACTATGCTGCAGAGGTGGTCCTGGGCCCTACAGGACTATCAAGTGGACTTCCAGTTCATCAAAGGCAAGGACAATGTACTGGCCGATGGACTTTCCAGGCAAGTGGCTGGGACTGCAGTGACGTGACCAGACAGAGGAACAAAGAAAGACATTTTCCCCATAGAGACTTTTATTTGTTAACGCGACGTATAAATCCTGGAACAGGAATAATACTCTGCCGTTGTTTAAGGGGGGGGAAATGTGATGTTCCTATATATTAGTGTATATATGGTAAGTGCTGGTTGTTTAGAGTATACATGGTAAGTAGTGAAAGAGGAGGGGGAGTGAATGGGCAATAGAATGCTTGATGATTGGCTGAATGTTTAAAATGGCTGACAGTATAAATGAAAGGATGACAGGTAAATCTGGGTGAATGTGAGGTGGTAAATTGTGGAATCTGGGGGGAGAAGAGAAAGAGTGGATTGCTTGGTGGGGTTTAGAGAGTTGTTTACCAGGAGGGAGGTGGAGTTCGGATTAGTATTGAGTAAAACCATATGCTTATGTGCCTTAAGAAGAAATCTTGTTAATCTTGTTAGCTTTGTTATCTGTAATAAATACTTAATTTGGTTTACCAAAGGCCTGATCCTTGGCTGGGGTTTCACAGACCAGAAGGGAGGGTAAGGTAATGACCAAGGCTGAAGGGGAACTGTAACAAATGGTGGCAGCGGTGAAGAGAGTAACAATACCAGTATTCAGAGTCTCTGGGAATACTAGTATTGGGACGTTACTGGTGGTTGCCTAGCAGGGGGATCTGTTGAGATCTGTGCTAGAGCGGGGAGAGAAATCATAAGAGAGAGCGGTCCGGACTGGTGGAGTCCCTGGTGGTGCCTAGAGACAGGCAGTAGCCACGCGCAGGTAGGAACCTGACAGGGAGAGCCAGGGAAGGACGCCTCACAGCCCTCACCTGCAGAATGCAGTGATCAACTGGGCATATAAGGGGTAAGACGGTCTTTCAGGTATCCTGGTCCCAAGCTACATAGGGCTTTGTATACCAAAACTAGAACTTTGAACTTGGCCCGGTAGCTAACAGGTAGCCAGTGCAATTCTTTCAGCAGTGGGGTGACATGTTGGTGACATCTTAATAAATGTTCTTAACAAATAATAAGCATTTGTCCAAGTGTAAACATTAACCAAAAAGCTTAAAAACTAACTTAGGCATGTTGTGAAGCCCCTGTACCTGGGAAAGGATTTATTCCCTTTTTCTTCAATGGAAAGGGTTTTGGTTTTTCCCTTGAGACTGCCTATTGGGCTGCAATGTATTTGGCCACACTCTGCAGGTCATCCAGTGCACTGTGTTGCACTTATGTAGCTGAGGTGTGCAGGGCACTCCATGAACCAGCTATGCTCAGCTGCACTCAAAACAACCATCCTTCTCAGGGCCATATAAATTTGGCCTTGGGGTCACCCAATGAAATTGACTGGCGGGAGGTTCAGGACAGACAAAAGAAAGTATTTATTTGTAGAATGAATAATGAACTCCCCAAGTCAATTACCACAGGATGTGGCGATGGCCACTCCCACCGGTAAATGTTGGCAAGTAAATTAGCACTTTTAGGGTACTGCTGCATATAGGCCGGCCGCAACATGGTGCCCCCCAGCTGTTTGGGCTACAACTCCCATCAGCCCCAGGATCATATGGCCATGCTGGCTAGGGCTGATGGGACTTGTAGACCGCTCCTGTAGACAACTTGGCCTATCAACAGCCATCAGCCAAGACAACTAAATGAAATCTGTATACCCAGAGACAGAATGCTACTGAATCCCAGGATATGCGGCACAAGAACAAGAGCAGAAGGCTCCTACTTTCCATGCCCTGTTAGTGGACAGCCACTCTTGGTAATAAGATACTGGACTAGATGGAACCATCTTCCTCTGGTCCAAAAGGGCTCTTCTTTTCGGGACAGAACAGGACACGACCCAGACCCAGCCAGCCAGCCAGCTTCCAACCCACGGGCCTGTCGTTCCAGGCTGCACCTACGCACTGGCCTGGCGTGCGGGTGCAGGCAAAACTGCACATCCTTCCCTGGAAAAGAGATTCGCCCTCCTCCCCCGTTCAGAGGGGAGCCAGCCTGGAGTGGGTTTTACCGGAGGATTTGATTGAATAATCAGAAAAGCAGCCTTACGAAACACCCCTCCTGGGAGCAGTAAAATCTGCACACTGTGTGATCACCTTCTGCTGTACGCAACCCATAAGACAACCCTTTGTGCCCCCCTCCCGGCCAAGGGGAGAAAGTGGGGCTGGGGGCCTAGAAAGTACGGGGCCAACTAGAAGATGGGATTACAGCAAAAACAAAGGCTTTATTAAAGTCTTTTTAAAAAAGGAGATTGGAGGTAATTTTTTTCCCAGGCTTTTGGCATTGGGAAGGTTTTGTCTGTCTCTCCCTCCCTCCCCCCATAGTTTCCCTTCCTCCCAACACTCCACGAGCTTGGAGCAGAGCCCCATGCTGCAGGAATGGGTCACTGGGGTGCAGCAAGCCGTCTTGGCTTGCCAGGTTGTGCCATGGAGGTCCAAGGTCATAGCATCCTGGCCAAGCAAGGCTGGCCCAGCTCCTCATCCCAAACAGGCAGCTGAGTTGCTTCTCAACTCATCTTTAGAAGACGAAGTCTGGATCCATGCAGATAAGGAGGCACCCACAAACCCAAAGCTCCCCCTGCTGCAGGGTGATCCATATCCTTCTGGTGATCATCTGGAAGAGAACTACGACAAGATGCACTGAGATGGGTTGTTCATGTAGCACCAACTACTGCCACCCCCTTCTGCTTCTGTGGAATGTTCCGAGAAGCCTCCTTTAAGACTTACTCATTCATTTTTAAGATGGAGGAGTAGGCTTGGGTCACCCTCCTGACACAGGAGACCTGTGTTAACTCACAGGGGAATGCTTTGGCTTAGGTGAGCTGAAGTGAAAAGTTGCCCCAAGCAGCTTTCATCAGGAGGCTTAAAACAGTCCCCTTGATTATACTCTTCCTTGAAATGTGATGCAAACCGTCTCTCTTACGCAGCTGTCTGGCTACTGGAGTTTTCTATAGATGTACTGACCGTCTCTATGTGTGCTTAATAGATGAACCCTGGGACGTTGTTCTCCTGAGCAGAGTCAATTCAGTCTCCTGTAGGAAGCTGGGCAAAGAGGCCACCAGAGGGCAGCATGCAACACCAAAAGGAACCCAAAAATAGCTGGCCAGGAAAAGCACTTGGAAGGAGTAATTGCAGCAGCCGGGGCTTCCGAGGTGAAAAGGTCAGGCCGCTGTGCGTGTATCTGCCGATTCAGCAATGCTTATGGTCACACAGAAAACACTGGCTGGTGCTGAAAACTTGTTTTGCCATCCGCAAATGGCTCGTGCGGAAGCACAGGGGCAATGCAGCCCCGAGACAGTTGGATGTGTGGATTTTTATATATGTATTATAGGTTTTTCTAAGATTTTACTTGTATCCATATTAAAATTGTACTGTCTTTCAGTTCCTGTGTTTTATGATGGTTTGGATGTTTTTAATTTTTATTTTTAAGTTGAACTTGGCCCGGTAGCTAATGGGCAGCCATTACATTTTTGTGTAAACCGCCCTAAAATCGCTATTAAAGAGCATAAAAATATCTAAAATAAATAAAAGATAATAGTGTCGGCGCCAGGCATACCTCCTCGGGGAGACTATTCCATAGTTCGGGGGCCACCACTGAGAAGGCCCTAGATCTTGTCACCACTCTCCGGGCTTCCCTATGAGTCGGAACCCGGAGGAGGGCCTTCGTAGTAGACCGTAGTGTACGGGCCGGTTCATATCGGGAGAGGCGTTCCGACAGATATCGTGGTCCCGCGCCGTATAAGGCTTTATAGGTAAGTACCAACACTTTGAATCTGGCCCGGAAGCATATTGGAAGCCAGTGCAAACGGGCTAGCACAGGTGTTATATGCTCAGACCGCTTAGTTCTTGTTAGCAGTCTGGCCGCCGCATTTTGCACTAGCTGTAGCTTCCGAATCGTCTTCAAAGGTAGCCCTACGTAAAGCGCATTGCAGTAGTCCAGACGCGAGGTTACCATAGCATGTACCACTGATGTGAGGTCCTCCTTACTCAGATAGGGACGTAGCTGGGCTACCAACCGAAGTTGGTAGAACGCATTCCGGGCCACCGAGGCTACATGACCCTCAAGACAGACCCACTGAAATTATTGGACATGACTAACTTAGGTCTGAGAGCCAGTGTGGCATAGTGGTTAGAGTGTCAGACTACAACCTGGGAGACCAGGGTTCGAATCTCCACACAGCCATGAAGATCACTGGGTGACCTTGGGCCAGTCACTGCCTCTCAGCCTCAGAGGAAGGCAATGGTAAACCCCCTCTCAATACCACTTACTGTGAAAACCCTATTTGTAGGGTTGCCATAAGTCAGGATCGACTTGAAGGCAGTACATTTATTTTTCAACTTAGGTCCATTAATTTCAGTAGGTCTGCTCTGAGTAAAAGTTAGTTGAATATATCCCATAGTGCTTTTTCTGTAGAATCAACAGATTTCACATAGCCATGAAGCTCACTGGGTGACCTTGGGCCAGTCATGCCTCTCAGCCTCATGAAAACCCTATTCATAGGGTTGCCATAAGTCGGAATCGACTTGAATGCAGTACATTTACATTTAGCAAGTATAAGTGGTCGCAAGTTCACACACTATACTGTACTTCTAAGGCATGTTAATCCATTTCACATAGTAGCCCTGGAGTTTGTTAGCCCTGTATATGCACTGGCAGCATAATCTCATCCACTGCCCATGCACAGCCTAGACACCACATCTGCACACACCCAAGGGTCAGCCCTTGTTGCTGCCTCCTCCTCTTCCTGCTAGGGCAATTGGGTACCTTTGATGAAGCTGTGCCAACTATTATTATTATTATTATTATTATTATTATTATTATTATTATTATTATGTTGTTATTATTTTTTAAATTTATATCCTGCCCTTCCTCCCAAAAAGAGGCCAGGGCAGCAAACAACAACACTAAGAACACTCAGAAACATCTTAAAAACAAAATACTTTAAAACATAATGAAACAAAAAAAAAGGCTTTACAAAGATCTAAAAAAGCAATTCCAACACAGACGCAGACTGGGATAAGGTCTCAACTTAAAAGGCTTGTGGAAAGAGGAAGGTCTTCTGTAGGCACTGAAAAGATAGCAGAGATTGTACCTGCCTAATATTTAAGGGGAGGGAATTCCACAGGGTAGGTGCCGCCACACTAAAGGTTCCTTTCCTATATTGTGCAGAACGGACGCCCTGATAAGATGGTATCTGCAGGAGGCCCTCCCCTGCAGAGCATAGTGACTGACTGGGTATATAAGGGATAAGACGGTCTTTCAGGTATCCTGGTCCCAAGCTGTACAGGGCTTCGTACATCAAAACCAGAACCCTGAACTTTGCCCAGTAGCTAACAGGCAGCCAGTGCAATTCTTTCAGCAGCAGGGTGACTTGTTAGTGATACCCCGCTCCAGTGAGCAGCCTCGTTGCCACATTTTGCACCAGCTGCAGCTTCTGGACCAACCACAAGGGCAACCCCACGTAGAACACATTACAGTAATCCAGGCTGGAGGTTATCAGTGCATGGACAACAGTGGTCAGGCTATCCTGGTCTTACCAGCCAAAGCTGGTAAAAGGCACTCCTAGCTACTGAGGTCACCTGGGTTTCTAGTGACAAAGTTGGATCCAGGAACACCCCCAGACTACAGACCTGCTCTTTCAGAGGGAGTACTTCCCCATCCAAAACAGGCAACTGACCAATTATCCGAACTCGGGAATCACCAACCCACAGCCCCTCTGTCTTGCTAGGATTCAGACTCAATTTATTGGCCCTCATCCAGCCCACCACCACTGAGTCCAGGCAGCGGTCCAGGGCTTGTGCAGAAGCTTCTGGTTACTCATGCACTTCTCAGATGCCATACAGGAAAGAGCCAACCTCCGCCTGTCAAGACTAGAGAGATACAAGCTCCTCCATTCATACCCTTTGCTTATCTTGAGGTTTGAGTGAAGTCGAGTGCCCTGGTGTTACTAAGTTCAGGGAGCTCAGGGCACTGGGGGTGTGGTGTGTGTGTGTGTGAGAGAGAGAGAGAGAGTGAGAGCGAGAGAGCGAGAGAGAGAGATTTGCCAAGGCCAACCCTTCAGCTTCATAGCCAAGCAACACTTGTATTCCAGGCTCCCTAGGTCAGTGCCATCCACTGAACCACACTGGCAAAAGATGACCACTGTGTGCAAGGACCTACCAAACTATTCAAATGATCCTGCCTTGTCTTCTTTTGTTTTGTGCCTGAATATTCCACAGAACTGTACATGCTCACAATTAAGTGAGCCTTCCAGCGGCAAAGACCCACCTTTTTATCAAAAATTGCTATTACCCACCCTGAGCCATCAGAATAGCGGTCGTTTCTTAAGCCCAGGGGAAACCATCTCCCCTTTCTGCCTCCTCCCACAGCTGTTTCCAGAGACACTCTACTGCAGCCTGCCAGGGCTGGGCCCAGTGCCTCCCTCCCCCAGGATTAAAACCACCGGTGGTCTACTGCCAGAGTTATTATGCACAAGAGGGGAGGTTTTCGCCTTGAGGAAGAAGACCCACAAGTCACAAGGTGGAAGAACCCCCAACATCAGAGCAAGCATCAGAGCTGCGGCATGCACTGGGGCTTTCCATCTTCATCCCCGGCTGATGATTGCCTATTCTATTCTACATGTACACGCTGCTCCCCAGGATCCCTGCCAAGTTGACCAACTGCCAAGCCCTGATGAATAGAGCTGATGACAGAAGCAGAGCGACCCTGCATACATCTACGTTGCTGTTATTATTATTTACAATGCACACAGAGTCAGCCTCTTGACACAGGAGAAACGTACTGTCTATAGCCAAGCCAGAGGAGAAAGAGTATGCTGGGAGAGGAAGACCAACAGCACACGCCAGAAGCAGCTGCTCAGTCCAGCTGCAATGGAGACCAGAGCATGGAAGGCACTGAAGTGTTTAATCAGAAAAGGTCAGATCATCAACAGCACCAAAGCCTCTCAGATCAATGTAACAGGGAGTCCTAATAAAAATGCAAGTGCACTAACCACAGAAGGGTCCGTCCCTACAGAAAACCAATTGCTCAATTTATCGTATCAACACACACATTAAAAAGAAGAAAGCCAAAGCAGGAGACACCTCAACAGCAAATCTCACTGGGGAAAATAATTCCTTCCAGAATTCAAATATGGCCATTGGCACAAGGAAAGCTTCTTCCCTTACGGAGGTCACTTTTACTTTAGCCATCTGGCTGCTGAAGAAAGTGGGTCCAAGAGCACTCACCAGCCTTATGAGAAACCAAGGCAGCCCTATGGGAGGCAATTCATCAGCAATGGGAAACTCGTGGTGCCTCCTCCTAAATATTGCTGGACTACAACTCCTACCAATTAATTGGAAACTTTTCCAGCGCAAATTAGGGTAATTTACATCAGAACTTTTTCAGTTCTCATTGGAATGCTTTCTGATATCATTCTCTAACAATCTAATTTAACATGTTTATTTTTGTATTTACTTGTATTTAGTAAACAAAACTGAAAAATAGTTACTCATGTTATTTTTTTGTACCAATACACCCCAAGTATTGGATTTAAAATATTTGAGGAGGGAACTTAAAGGTGAGGTTTAAATGTTGTATTATGTAGAATGTTGTACTGGAATACCTGTAAAAGTTTAAAGACTGCAGTATGTACTGCCCGTATACCGGTCGTGGGGAACCTGAGGCCCTGGGTCCAAATGCACCCCCCCCGCTTCTCCGTCTAGCCAAGTCTTTCCCAACTAGTGGGCCACCAGATGTTGTTGGACCACAATTCCCATCTTCCTGACCATTGGCAATGCTGGCTGAGGCTGATGGGAGTTGTTGTCCAGCAACATCTGGTGGCCCACTGGTTGGGAAAGGCTGCTCTATCCCTTGGGACTCTCCCCAGCCAACCCCTCACCCTCCTCTCCACAACTGCTTTTGCCTGGCTGGCATGTGCCCTTGAATGGAGCTGACGCGTCTCACTTGCCTGGATGGAGGTGTGTGCACATGTGCGCCTCTGACTTTTGCGTGGCTGGAATGTAGCCTCTGCACAAAGCTAAGAGTCATCCATGTTTGCCCCTGGTCCTGCCCAATACTGGCACATAGCTACCTGCAGGATGCCCATGAGGGAGTGTGGCCTTGGGGGGCTGAATCATAGAACCCTAGGATGGTACAGTTGGGAGGGCCCTACAAGGCCATCAAGTCCAACACCCTGCTCAATGCAGGAATCCAACTTAAAGCACACTCAACAGGTGGCTGTCCAGCACCACCTTCACAGCCAGTCATTCACCCGGAGCTGTTTTCTTTCCCTTTCTACTCCTAACTATCAGAAGGATGGACGAGAAATCTATCTGGGCCCCCAAGACCTTGAGTTTCCTTCCCAAAACTTCAATGTCTGAAGTGATTTCTTCGTAGCTCCGCTTGGCAGTATCATTCGTTCCCACATGGATAAGAACATAAGAAGAGCCTGCTGGATCAGGCCAGTGGCCCATCTAGTCCAGCATCCTGTTCTCACAGTGGCCAACCAGGTGCCTGGGGGAAGCCCACAAGCAGGACCTGAGTGCAAGAACACTCTCCCCTCCTGAGGCTTCCGCCAACTGGTTTTCAGAAGCATGCTGCCTCTGACTAGGGTGGCACAGCACAGCCATCACGGCTAGTAGCCATTGATAGCCCTGTCCTCCATGAATTTGTCTAATTTTCTTTTAAAGCCATCCAAGCTGGTGGCCATTACTGCATCTTGTGGGAGCAAATTCCATAGTTTAACTATGCGCTGAGTAAAGAAGTACTTCCTTTTGTCTGTCCTGAATCTTCCAACATTCAGCTTCTTTGAATGTCCACGAGTTCTAGTATTATGAGAGAGGGAGAAGAACTTTTCTCTATCCACTTTCTCAATGCCATGCATAATTTTATACACTTCTATCATGTCTCCTCTGACCCGCCTTTTCTCTAAACTAAAAAGTCCCAAATGCTGCAACCTTTCCTCGTAAGGGAGTCGCTCCATCCCCTTGATCATTCTGGTTGCCCTCTTCTGAACCTTTTCCAACTCTATAATATCCTTTTTGAGATGAGGTGACCAGAACTGTACACAGTATTCCAAATGCGGCCGCACCATAGATTTATACAACGGCATTATGATATCGGCTGTTTTATTTTCAATACCTTTCCTAATTATCGCTAGCATGGAATTTGCCTTTTTCACAGCTGCCGCACACTGGGTCGACATTTTCATCGTGCTGTCCACTACAACCCCGAGGTCTCTCTCCTGGTCGGTCACCGCCAGTTCAGGCCCCATGAGCGTATATGTGAAATTCAGATTTTTTGCTCCAATATGCATAATTTTACACTTGTTTATATTGAATTGCATTTGCCATTTTTCTGCCCATTCACTCAGTTTGGAGAGGTCTTTTTGGAGCTCTTCGCAATCCCTTTTTGTTTTAACAACCCTGAACAATTTAGTGTCGTCAGCAAACTTGGCCACTTCACTGCTCACTCCTAATTCTAGGTCATTAATGAACAAGTTGAAAAGTACAGGTCCCAATACCGATCCTTGAGGGACTCCACTTTCTACAGCCCTCCATTGGGAGAACTGTCCGTTTATTCCTACTCTCTGCTTTCTGCTTCTTAACCAATTCCTTATCCACAAGAGGACCTCTCCTCTTATTCCATGACTGCTAAGCTTCCTCAGAAGTCTTTGGTGAGGTTCCTTGTCAAACGCTTTTTGAAAGTCTAAGTACACTATGTCCACTGGATCACCTCTATCTATATGCTTGCTGACACTCTCAAAGAATTCTAAGAGGTTACTGAGACAGGACTTTTCCTTGCAGAAGCATCCTTGCAGGATGAGAAGAAAGGGATGCATGTCAGTGGCCTTTATGAGAGTTGGCAACCCTTCAGTCACATCTCTAATCTGTCCTCCAGGGAGGCAGCATACCTGGGGAATCCATGGGTCTTCTCAGCATACTTGGGTTTTATTCCCATGCAGTAGGGAGTCTCTCACTATTACTACTCTTCTCTTCTTGTTGTCGTGGGGCATGGTTTCATTGCCTCTGCTTGATTGAGCTTCAGCCTCTTGCTCGCTCTCCTGCAGGGTCTCCTGTAATTCTTCCTCCACAGGCTGTTTTCCAGTCTCATCCTCAAGTGCCTGACAGTGGTTCCATAGTCTTCCATGTTCACAGAAAGTCTTCTAGGCCTTCTGTTCCGAACTGTCACCCTTTTCCATGAAGTTTCCTCCACGTCATTTTCCCTCTCCTCTTCTGCTTTAACTTACTGTTGTTCTTCCACTTCCTGTACTTCTCTTTGCTGCTGTTGTTCCAGTGTTCTGTCTAAGAAGTCTTAGTCTTTTCTTATACCATTGAGTGTGGCCACTCGCCGCTCCAGACCCCTCACTTTTTCTTCCAACAGCACCAACAACTGTTTGGAAATTTAAACCGGTACAAAGAGCTGCAGCCAGAGTGCTAACTGGAGCTGGTTACAGGGACCATACAACCCCCTTGTTGCGACAGCTCCACTGGCTGCCAGTTTGTTTCCGGTCACAATTCAAAGTGCTGGTTTTGACCTATAAAGCTCTATACGGCCTAGGTCCAGGCTATTTGTCAGACCGTATCTCCCCATATGAGCCTGCCCGGGCGTTGAGATCCTCAGGAGAGGCTCTTCTCTCAGTCCCAACACCTTCGCAAGCGCGATTGGTGGGGACGCGAGATAGGGCCTTCTCGGTGGCTGCCCCCAGGTTCTGGAACTCTCTTCCTAGGGAAGCACGAATGGCCCCTTCCTTGCTATCCTTCCGTCAGCAGGCAAAGACTTTTTTATTCCGACAGGCTTTTGGACTAGAACATGTTTAAGATAGGGCCTCATAAGGTCTGTTGTATTGTTCTATGGTCCTATTCTTAATGTTTTAAATTGTCTTAGTATTTTAAGTGTCTGTTTCATGGTTTTAATGTTACGAATAGTTTAATTCTATTTTAATTGTATATTTTTGTATGTTTTTTACCTATGTGTAGTTTTTATTTGTAAGCCGCCCTGAGTTCCAGTTTTGGAAAAGGGGCGGGGTAAAACTAAAGAGTAATAATAATAATAACAACAACTTGCACTTGTTGCATGTGTGTGCCATGTTGTTCTCAGGGAAGAAAATAAACATTGCACACACCTTGCAGGCCACCACCACTGGAATGTCCTTTCCATCCATAGTCTCTATTACCTTTTGTTTCTATGTTTCTACTTGTATTGGAACGGCCTGTGCTTTGCCCTGTCCTCCCTGAAGGTTAACAGGATTCCACTGGTATATAATGTGCACTACAAGGAAAATTATTGTGAGGGACCTCCCCCTTGACCTCTGCTGTTAAACTCCTGTTAGCTCTCCATGCTTGCTCACTCTCTAAGAGCTGGCTCACTTGTATCACCTGTAGATCAGCTAAGGCAGCTTCCTCTGCTCTGTTTAGTTAGCAGTCAGGAAACAGAAAAAGATTCCTCATCCCTGCCTGACATCATTTAAAGAAAAAACAACAAAGGGACTGAAAACTGTAAACTCTCTAAAAAATTTTAACAACCAAAAGAATGGAGCATGATATGCTGATTCACACAGGGTTGTATTCAATGCTGCTACTCTAACCACACAATAAAACTTCCTCCTCCTCTCCTCCCCTGCAGCCCTTCCATGCACTCCAAAATCTGCTCCCCTGGGCAGATTTTGGGGGCAAGCTAGGAGAGGAGAGGAAGGGGAAATCCCATTGTGCGAGTTGAACTCCACTCACATAGTAGTGGATACAATCCACACTTGCTGGAGCAATCACCTGTGAAACATTACAATTGCAACTTTGAAACTGCCAAGTTTGCCTAATTTTGTATTTGTACTTGGCATCCATTGACTCCAAAGTGGCAAACATAACATACAAAACAAAAACACACAAGGATAATATAAACACACACATGGAACAGCGACAGGAAAAGCTAGCGATAAGATCTGCATCAAGGCACAACACCACAGACGCTGTGCGCCAACATTCTATACTTACATGCATATTTTCAAGGGGAAACACACTTTTTGACTTCTCCTCAACCCCATCGTCATGGTCTTCCTCCTCTTCCTCTGTGATGCTATCACTCCCAGAATCCTCTAGTCCTGAGAAGATACTTTCATCACTGTCTGTCAAATCATCACTTTCCCCTTCTTGCTTCTCGACAGAAAGGGTGCTGAAAAGAGGTTGCTGAAAGAAAACAGGAAGCATCAGAGGACTGTACTATCAGCAGTGCACAAACCACCTGCATGCCAAAAGGCCTTCCTAAATAATGCTACAAACAATGTTTGTGAAGGGAACAAGATGCAGAATCAATAATCATGAAAAAGTGATGGTATCACCTTTCCAATATTTGCCTCAGATACTAGACAGAAACTTATTGCATCCTGCCATTTAGATATGTCCCTTGCCTTCAGTAGGGATGGCTAACCAGCAACTTGAGGCCAGATCCAGTCCTGGGGCAATTTCATCTGGCCCCCCAATGTCACTAAAATGTAAATGTACTGCCTTCAAGTCGATTCTGACTTATGGCGACCCTATGAATACGGTTTTCATGAGGCTGAGAGGCAGTGACTGGCCCAAGGTCACCCAGTGAGCTTCATGCCTATGTGGGGATTTGAACCCTGGTCTCCCAGGTCATAGTCCAACACCTTAACCCAGCCTTTCCCAACCAGTGTGCCTCCAGATGTTGTTGGACCACAACTCCCATCAGCCTCCCATTGGCAATGCTGGCTGAGGCTGATGGGAGTTGTGGTCCAACATCTGGAGGTACACTGGTTGGGAAAGGCTGCCTTAACCACTACATTGTAAAGAACTTGCCCTTAGTTTCACTTCTAAAAGAAGGAAAAACATTTTCAGCTTATAAACTTGTGATATATCAATGGGCTGGTGTGCACAGCATAACTAGACTTGGCCTGTGGAAGCCTGGGTTCAAACCCCACAAAGCTATGAACCTCATTTTGGACCAGTTACTCTCTCAGCCTAACCTACCTCACAGGTCTGTTCAGATAGATTTGCTGCCCTGAGCTCCAGAATGACAGAATATAAAACATAAACATACGTAAGTGGAATGCTGTGTGAGGACCCAAGTGCTCTGTAGCTGTGAAGAACTCAGTGCTAGGTCACATCAACTTTATTATGGAGCTTGATGTGAGCAAGAGTCATTTGGTGTGGCAAAATACACTTTTGATCCCCTTACCACCAGAGAATTGAGATATCTATAACTGCGGAGTATGGAACTGTCCATATACCAAATCAGACCATTGGTCTGTCTAGCTCAGTACTGTCAACACTGACTGGCAGTGACTCTCCAAGATTTCAGACAGGTGGGGGCATTCTCAGCCCTACCTGGCGATGCTCAAAACTGAACCAGGGCCCTTCCACATGCAAAGCAGATGCTCTATCACTGAGCTACAGGTTAAGACAGTTTTGAGCCAGAATTCAAGTGACAATGATAATCCTTTGCAGACTTCATTGCAGGCCTGAGAGCAGACAGTTGATGTCTTCTGCACAGGTGGATTAAGAGACACAAGGAAATGCCTATGACGCTGCCTTTGATTCGGTTAGACCAGTGATCCAGCTAATACAATACTGTCAGCAAGTCTCTAGGAACTCAGGCAGAGCAGGCCCTTTTCCAACCTGGCAACACAATCCAGCAGATGGGATCTTCTGAGTGCACAGCAGGTGCTCAGCCCAGGAGCTGCAACACCTCCCAGCATACTGGTTATAAAGCTGCCTTCTATCGAGTCATGTCACCGGTTCTAGCTCTTTGTTGCCTCCTTTGATTAACAGCAGCTCTCCGAGGTCTCTCAAGCACAGAGGGAGCAGGGATCCTTTTGGGATGCCAGGAGCCACCTCTGGGCATGTAAAGCCGCTTGTGCTCTGCCACTGAGCTACAAGCCCTCTCTCACAGGGTGGCTGGATGGCTCTTTGTGTGTTTGGCATGAAGAGGTGGAGCCCCCACCAAGTCAGGCCCTTGCCCACCTAGCCCAGTATGGGCCGCTCTGAGGAGCTGCAGAGAAGGGCCTCTCCCACCATCACTTTTAAAAGTCAGGTTTGGGGAAACCTGCGGTGCCTCCCCAGATGTTCCCGGCCTCCATCTCCCGTCATCCCTGACTGCTGGCCACGTTGGCTGCTGGGAGCTGAGAGCCTAACATCTGCAGGGCCGCCGGGCTGGCCCTGGCGTGGGGAGCCTTTAGCCCTCCGGATGTGGCCGAACTACAACTCCCAGCGGCCCCAATGGCCGGGGAGGATGATGGGAGCTGTAGTTCGGCCACATCTGGAGGGCCAAAGGCTCCCCAAGCCAGGGCTAGCCACGCACCCCCTCTTGGGAGTGGCAGGTGGGGAGGCCGAGGCCCTTCCGTGCGCGGCCTCGCCCACCCCTCAGGGGACACACTGGGAGGGCAGGATGGGGGCCGTGGGGTGCTGCTGCCGCCGCTCCACCCCATTCCCTCTCAGGGCGCCGCCGCCGCCTCTCTCATCCCAGCCCTCACCCGGCTGCCGCTGCCTTCGCCCCCGGCGGGCTTCATGCTTCCTCCACACGGTCGCGACGGCCAAACCTCCGCCGCGTGCGCTCGCCTCACCAGGTTCTGGCAACTGCGCATGCGCCGAGAGGCCGGTGAATCCCCGCCCCCTCGTCCAGATTAACCGGCAGCTTCTTCTTTAACTTGGATTATATTTCTCTTCACTCGGAAGGGATCTGCGCTTATTTCCTTTAGTGATGATATTAAAATACCGACCAAAGAAACCCAAAAAACCAAAGGTGTCTGAGGGTAAACCTGAGGGGAGAGGTCAAAGGTGAAACCGTTACGTCAAGACGCATACGCCGGTATAGTTCTCAATCTCTCAACTATGGACATACGAAGGTTAAACATGCATGTAGAGACCAACTTCCGGGATAACTTTGGAAGCCATTTTTTTCTTTTCTTTCAGAATGAGAGTTTGCCGACGGAAAGTATAGAAAACGGCAAGATTTTAGCACAACTGCGGGAGAGCGGCAGCATTAGCAGCCTGTCCCTCCTCCCCCAATGAAATGTAGCAGTAGAGACAAAGGGTTCGTGGGCTTCCTAAGTCAAGAGTTCCTAAACTGTGGCCCCTCAGCTTCATTCAGTTGCTCCCCGGGGAGGTCCGCAGATCTATGGTTTAAGATCAGCGACAGCACATCCATGATTAAATATTCATATTCACTTAAAATATTTATATAGTGATTCTTTTATATATTCATATGTTGTACAATATTGTACAATACGATAAAATATGATATATATGAAATAAAAGAAGCAATAGTGTGCATGTGTTATGCGCCTCCAAATGGACTATGACTTATGGTGACCCTATGAATCAGCGACTTCCAAGAGCATCTGTCATGAAGCACCCTGTTCAGATCTTGTAAGTTCAGGTCTGTGGCTTCCTTTAGGGAATCAATCCATCTCTTGTTTGGCCTTCCTCTTTTTCTACTCCCTTCTGTTTTTCCCAGCATTATGGTCTTTTCTAGTGAATCATGTCTTCTAATGATGTGTCCAAAGTAGGATAACCTCAGTTTCATCATTTTAGCTTCTAGTGACAGTTCTGGTTTAATCTGTTCTAACACCCAATTATTTGTCTTTTTTACAGTCCATGGTATGCGCAAAGCTCTCCTCCAACACCAGATTTCAAATGAGTTGATTTTTCTCTTATCCACTTTTTTCACTGTCCAACTTTCACATCCATACATAGAGATTGGGAATACCATGGTCTGAATGATCCTGACTTTAGTGTTCAGTGATACATCTTTGCTTTGAGGACCTTATCTAGTTCTCTCATAGCTGCCCTCCCCAGTCCTAGCCTTCTTCTGATTTCTTGACTATTGTCTCCATTTTGGTTAATGACTGTGCTGAGGTATTGATCATCCTTGACAAGTTCTATGTCCTCATTGTCAACTGTAAAGTTACATAAATCTTCTGTTGTCATTACTTTAGTCTTTTTGGCATTCAGCTGTAGTCCTGTTTTTGTGCTTTCCTCTTTAACTTTCATCAGCATTCATTTCAAATCATTACTGGTTTCTGCAGTAGTATGGTATTGTCTGCATATCTTAAATTATTGATGTTTCTCCCTCCAATTTTCAAACCTCCTTCATCTTGGTCCAATCCAGCTTTCCGTATGATATGTTCTGCATATAGATTAAACAAATCAGGTGATAAAATACACCCGTCTCATACCCTTTCTGATTGGGAACCAATCGGTTTCTCCATATTCTGTCCTTATAGTAGCCTCTTGTCCAGAGTATAGGTTGCGCATTAGGACAATCAGGTGCTGTGGCACCCCCATTGCTTTTAAAGTATTCCATAGTTTTTCATGATCTACGTAATCAAAGGCTTTGCTGTAATCTATAAAGAACAAGGTGATTTTCTTTTGAAATTCCTTGGTCCGTTCCATTATCCAATGTATGTTTATGATATGTTCTCTGGTACCTCTTTCTTTTCTAAATCCAGCTTGGACATCTGGCATTTCTCACTCCATATATGGCAAGAGCCTTTGTTGTAAAATCTTGTGCGTTACTTTACTTGCATGGGATATTGAGGCAATAGTTCAATAATTACTGCATTCCCTGGGATTCCCTTTAGTTGGAACTGGGATGTATATTGAGCGCTTCCAGTCTGTGGGCCATGGTTTATTTTCCATATTTGATGACAAATTGTGTGCATCCTAGAGAGGGGAAGCGGTACCACTTAAAATTCATACATCTAGCACCGCACATTACAGTGCCTGCAACAGGCAGAAAAACCATGTCTGCCAAGACCCTCAACAATTTTCAAGTGGTCCATGGTGGGGCAGGACGGAGCTTGGGAACCGCAGTCCTAAATCATTCCACTTTGTGTGAATGTGGTAAAGCATTAAACACACAACATGTTTGTATCTATGGAGCTCAAGGTTTGTACATGGAATTGAGGGCTGGATTTGGGTTACAAGGATCAAGTGAATAGGCAGAGCTTTGCTGTAAACTAGAAGGGAGGTTTGTTTGTTTTTGTATGGGGGTGGGGGTGATAGCACACATGCGACATTTCCATGTCCACTGGTCCTAACCTGCTGCATTATCAGTGGATGACACTGCACGGTGCTTATAACCTCTCTCTCTGTCTCATATTCTGGCTTCAGAGTTGGCGATAGCCCCACATCCATAAATCCAATACGGGTATAATGGACTGCATTACCAGGGCAAAACATGTGCCACACACATAAATATATACATGCATCTGCCATTTGTACCTATGTCTGTACATAGACATAGCAGATCCACCCTGTACATTGAAAGCACCTCCAATGCACTTTTATTTATTCATTATCATTACTCTATTCTGAAGGGGCCAGAGACCGTGTGTGTGTGTGTGTGTGTGTGTGAACCTGCTGCTCGGGATGTCTATGGACTACTGGGGTTAGTTGTTTTTTAGTTGTTTTGGGGGTCAAGATTTAATTTTGGAGATTCATTTTTGCTGTTATTTGGACTATAGCATATTTTTGTTAAACACTGTTGTGAAGTGTGTGGGGATTGTTTAATTGTATATTTATTGAGATGTTCTCCTTAGTTTGTTGTTTATTATTATTGTTTGGCTACTGATATACTGTGTATATTTATATGTTAAAAATAAAAATGCTACTTATTTGCTGGGAAATTGAAGATTTTTATCTAGGCCTTTTTATAAAGTGTTTGGTTCTCTTATTGTGACACATTTAAATGTTTTTTCTTTTCTTTTAATAATGTTATTTGTTATTTAATTTTGAGAATTGCATTATTGTATTTATGCTTTATGATGTGTTATATTCATGTTTTTGTAAGCCGCCTTGAGGGCCTTTTGGCCATAAGGCAGGATATAAATTTAATAAATAAATAAATAAATAAATAAATTTATCATTGTTATTATAATACTTTTAAATCACGTGACGCCTCTCCACCCAGAGGATCATGGGAGGTGTGGTTTTCCCCTCACGAGCTATCAATTTTCAGCCCACTGAACGAACGACGGTTCCTAGCCTCCCTGGAGGGAAGCCATGGGCTTTAATCGCGCGTCGTATGCGCGTTAAACGTGCGCAGGGGATCTGCCCATGTCTAGAAAGGGCGGAGTTGTATCGTATCGTCTCCGTAGGGAGAAACTGCGTGACTAGCCGTTGTTTGGGAGTGCGGCGCCCGGAAGAGAGCCGCGGCAGCGCATGCGCGTGGTTGCCGAATCCGCAGCAAGATGCCTGTTAAAGTCTAGGGCGGCCCGGCCGCGCTTTACTGCGCTTGCGCGGCCGGCCTCCCATCCCAAGATGGCGGCGGCCATGCCTGACGGTTCTGAGGGGCTGAGTGCGCTGGGAAGAGGGGCCGGCTGTGGGAGCACCGGGAGCACCTTCAGCCGCTAGCCGCCGGGGCCGAGGCCGCGGCCCTTCACACGGGGGCAGAGGAGGGCGTGCTGCGTGAGGCGGGCGCGGCCTTGCCGACGTGAGAGCGAAGGCGGCCCGCGGAGGCCCAGGGAGGGGGTTTGGGGCCACGGTCGAGGCATGGAGAGTTCCGGGCCCGTCGCGGGAGGGGGCAGCAACGTGCCCGCCTTCCTCACCAAACTGTGGACCCTGGTGGAGGACCCTGACACCGACCCGCTCATCTGCTGGAGCCCGGTGAGTGGGGGGATGCTTGGAGGGGGGGAGGCGCCGCCCTCGCTCTCCTTTTCCCGGGCTGCGTGCAGCGCCGAGCGCTCCGTCCGACAGGGCGGCCCTTGAGCTGTTGGTGCCCGGCCAACCTTCAGCATGGTTGTCTGCTTGGTCCGCACCCTTTTCCTCCTCTTGGAGAGCCACCCTTGGCATTCTCGCCCTCATCCTCCCCCCCCCGTCCTGATTCCTCTTTATCTCCCTTTATCCCTGTGCTGATGCCTGCCTGCAGCCCTGCCTTCTCTGAGGCGGGGGCCGCTTTCTGTACAGCTCTTGCGTGGCGCTGCCCAAGCTTGCCGTAGCAGCAGGTGACATGGGTAGCCTCTGGCCATGGATGGTGAGCGTTTCCAGACTTAGCCCAGCCCTGACGGAGGTGTGTCTTCTGAGAAAAAGCGTGCATGTCTTTACTTCGCAACTTACTCCCCACTTCTGGTCTCATCTGTGGTTGGGCATTGTTTTCTAGGGGATACAGTACTCCAAATGCAAGTTTCGTGTAAACCAGAGCTAGTGTGGTCCAACAAACTGTATTGCAGGGATGGGAAACGTCTGGCCTTCCGGATCTTGTTACACTACAACTCCCATCATCCCTGTCTATTGGCCATGCTGCTGGGACTGAGGGAAGTTGGAGTCCAGGAACATCTGGAAGGCTTCAGATTCCCCATTGCTGCTGTACTGGATTAGGGCTGTGGAATCTGTATAGAACTGGAGATTATTTGCCATTGCCCAGTAGTAGCTTTATATTTAATAAATTTATACTCTTCCCTTCCTCCCAAAGGAGCCCAGGGTGGCAAAAAACAAGCAATAAAACTATTTATTATTTATTTATTCAATTTATAACCTGCCCTTTCTCCCAATAGGAGCCCAGGGCAGCAATGAAAGCATCTTAAAAACAGTTCCTACAAGTGCAGGCTGGTAAAGATTTCTCCTTAAAAGGCTTATTGAAAGAGGAAGGTCTTGTTGGTGCTGAATAGACAGCCGAGACAGTTGTCTAATATTTATTGGGAGGGAATTCCAAAGTGACTGCGACTGGGCAAATGCTACTCGCCATCTCTCTTCCAACTTTGTGTTAGCTTTTCTGAAGTTCACTTCCAAGGGTTTAGGAGAATGTAAATAATTCTGCACATTCAAAGATGCTATAGTAATACCCAGCACACTTTCAAGTTCTCCAGCGCCATCCAGCTCAGTATTCTCTACACTGATTGGCAGCAGCTCTCCATGGTTTCAGGCAGGGGACATTCCCAGCTCTACTTGGAAATGATTGAACCAGGGACCTTCTGCATTCAAAGTTGTTGCTCTGTCACTTAGCTGCAGCCCTTCCCCTGTTCTTTCTCCCCTCCCCCTGGCTGTTTTTTTCTTGAGATGTAGCCACTGCTGAGTGGAGGGGCCATCTATTAGCCAGAAAGTTCATGTTCTAATCATTTGAACTTATGATACATAGGAAGTTGCCTTATACCAGATCAGACCACTGATGCATCTAGCTTAGTGTTGTCTACACTGACTGGCAGCGGCTGTCCAAGGTTTCAGACAGGAGTCGCCCAACCCTACCTGAAGATTGAACCTCGGGCCGCCTTCACATAAGCAGATGCTCTACCACTGAGCCATGACCCTTTCTTGTGTCAAAGAAGTTGATGTTTCAAGCCTTCCTTTACTATCGTGTGGACCTCAGGTTTCTGTCGATGGTGCAAAACGTTCTAGCAGAACAAAAAGACAGCGACATTTGGGGATGTTGGAAAGAGTAGGGAAGATCTGTGAGTGAGTGAAGTAGCCACGACTGCTGCTTTATGTTTTGTTTTCTCCTTTGGGCCCCTGTAGAGATCAGGCAAGTTTCCTGGTGAGAAGGACAGGTTTTTCTGATGAAAGTAACATGATATGCACTGTTGCAGAGCTGCATGCTTACATCAGAACAGTAAAGCTAGTGTACTTTCAGGTTAAGATAAACAGTAAAAAGTACCTGGTTGTATTGTATTCAGAGCACGCACGCAACCTTTACAAGACAAGTGTACTGCTTTGAGAACTGAAGCATTTTCAGTTGGTGCTTAAAAGCAAAATGAAGATATGTATGAGACCTGGAGCCATCTCCACTGGATTCTCTGTTTCATCTTTGTGATATCTGGACTGTGTTAAACAAGAGGCTTGGGTGGGAGGAAAGAGATCCACTGAAGAAGCCCATTGGACAGGCTTGGTTAAAAATGCTTTCTGCTGCTGCGGGAACCCATGCTGATCAGCTGCCACAATCTGCTAAGAAGTGTCCACGTTCCTGTTGCTCCCTAGTGCTGTGTCATTCTGGCTACAGAGCCCAGCCTTTCTTTTCAATAACTCTGGCCTCTGCCAACAGCCTGCACTCATTGGCCCTTTCCGGCCTCTTCCCTACCCTTGAAGGCATTGGCTTCTCTCTCTCGCTCTCTCGCTCTCGCTCTCGGCTGGTCTTGTTCTCCCACTTGCCTCCTTGCTTTTTCTACCCCATTCTTCTTGTTCACCTTTTTATTCATGTCCATTCATGGCTTTTTCTCACCTGGAACCTCTAGTCTGCTATCAGTTCTCTTTTTAACTGTGGACATTATTGTCAGAATTCCAAACACTGTGGTCAAAGCTCAGCTGAATGAAACTGGTTGCTAAGTTTTGTGGAGGTATGTCTCTTGCAGCAAGATTCAGTTCCATTTTGCAGATTGTTCAGCTTTGGTTCTAGGAGGCATACAGTGCTGAACACTGAACTCTCTGCTTCTCAGTTGTATAACGTACGGTGAAAGCTTGTCATTGGATTCTTTCACTGGTTGACATTTCTTCCCAACCGAAAGACAGATTCAGAATTCCTCTTATTAGCAACGCTTGCCTTGACAAGGGGACATCTTGGTGGCAAAGGGCACGTGTGGTCGGCATGTTTGGTTTTAGAGGCTGAGGCCTAGCATGGAACTGGATCTCATCTTTGTAAAGAAAGAAGTGAAAGCAAAACATGCATAGCCTTCCATCCCACTGGAATATGGGCTGCCCCCCAATCTGAACCTGTTCCAGTTTTGTAGGCTTTGCAGATCAGTCTATGCATGTGTTTCGTTTATTCCCAGTTATATATGTTTAGGATTGCAGCCTTAGTTTTTAAAAACGTTTTGTTTTGTCTCAAAAGGTTGTTTTGAGAGAGAACCCTTGAGGTTAGGGAAGTAAAACATCTAATTCTTTTTTTCTTCTCTGAGGGGTTTTTAAAGTAAACTTTAACATAATAACGAACAGCAGCTTAACTGCATATAGCAGGAAGTAATGTATGAAGCCTCAGTTATAGGATTGGAAGTCTTGGCTCTATAATCATGTTTGTCTGTACGAGGAAATAGTTGCTTGAACAGAAAGGCAAACCTGCTTTCCCCTCTTTTCTGTAAGTAATAAACACTCTTTCTTACTTACAGCTTTGAATCATAATATAGGTCTCTATTGCCCCCAGGACCAGAGGTAGCAACACGCCTCTGAATATCAGTTGCTGGGGACAAGCAATAGAATAGTTGATATTGTGCTTGTTGGTTTCCCAGGAGAGCTGTCTGGCTGGGAACAGAAGGCCAGGCCCGATAGTCCTTTGGTCTGATCTGGCAGGGCCTTTCTGGTCTTATTAACTATGCCTAAATATAAAGGGCTGGTTGAATGTGCTCATTTCTTGGTGGAAATTAAAAAAGGGGGGAGAGACTTGGCGTTCTGTGTCTGATGATGCATGTCAATGGGTTTGTAATAATGTAAATTCTGATAGTTCTAATTTTAAATAACTCATTTAAGTAGGCTTCATGAATAAGGCGTCGTGCAGCTTCTCCTCGTTCATTGCTACCCACAGGGGCTGGGGAGAGATGTGGAAGAGTTTTGCCAACCCCTACTTGACCAGAGTCGCCTTGAAGAGTTGAATGAGCAGAACTGACAGCAGCAATATAAGCAGTCATTCCAAGTTGGATGAGTTCTTCAGGCCCCAATGGGCTGTAGAGCAGCATTAGCTGTCTGCGTTAACAGCTACGGGTCATAGCACCTTGGGCCAGCCCTGCTTGTGGAAGGCCAGTCAGGATCTGAGGTTACAACTTTTTTTTAGGGTATTTTGCTATGGCCTGGCTTTCCCCAGGGCCTTTCTACCTTCAGAAACCTATGGCCCCTGGATAGCTCTTATATGTATTAAATAAATAAATAAATAAAGCTGGGGGGAAGTAACGAGCTGGGCCCAGTGCTCCTCAGCGCTTTTATTAATGACTTGGATGAGGTGGTGCAGGGAATGCTTATCAAATTTGCAGATGATACAAGATTGGGAGGGATAGACATGCTGCTATTCAGGTGGTTTTTAATGTCTGCAAGTCTGAATAAAAATTATCTTAATGTTAGCAATAAGTGTCGCAGGCTGGCAATCTCCAGGTGCAAATTTACCTCATGTTTTTTGGACATCTCTAAAGGATCATTCAGACCATGGTATTCCCGATCTCTATGTACGGATGTGAAAGTTGGACAGTGAAAAAAGCAGATAAGAGAAAAATCAACTAATTTGAAATGTGGTGTTGGAGGAGAGCTTTGCGGATACCATGGACCATATACTATATAGCATGTATACCATATACAGACATAGGTATAAATGGCAGGTGCATGTATATATTTATGTGCACATCACGTATTTCTCTTTTGAAATGTGGTGTTGGAGGAGAGCTTTGCGGATACCATGGACTGCGAAAAAGACCAATAATTGGGTGTTAGAACAAATCAAACCAGAACTGTCACTAGAAGCTAAAATAATGAAACTGAGGTTATCATACTTTGGACACATCATGAGAAGACGTGATTCACTAGAAAAGACAATAATGCTGGGGAAAACAGAAGGGAGTAGAAAAAGAGGAAGGCCAGACAAGAGATGGATTGATTCCATAAAGGAAGCCACAGACCTGCTTACAAGATCAGAGCAGATACTATTGGAGGTCACTGATTCATAGGGTTGCCATAAGTCGAAATTGACTTGAAAGCACATAACGATAAAAAGATTACAAAATATGGAACTCTGTCTTAACAGAAATAACTGGCATATCATTGGATGTCAGTTATCAAAGGACCTTTCAGTTAAACTGCATGGACATCTAAAAGTAGTTGTTCCCCAGGAAAGGCTTGAGGTGACATTCCATCTATTAACAGCAGCCTGGATAGCTGTATATCGGGACCCTCCTTCAGTAGATGCGAGGAAGCCTCTGGGATTTAGCTTATATGATTACATTAACAAACATGATAAGTGTCAGGATAAGAAGCTTTTTGAGAAATGGATTTCATTCGTTTTGTACTGAAACAAAGAGCTGGATGCAGTTAATCCATAAACTTTGTAAGGTAAAATATACATCATGATGATGATGTTTATATTAGGCATTTTTATCTCGGTTGTCAATCAAAGAAGGTTCCCAAAGTAGCTTACAATTATCGATGGGAACATAGATTGTGAGCCTTGCGAGGGCACGCACTACAGAAAAGGAAAAGGGACCAGACAGGAGCAAGAGAAAGGTAAACCCAAGCACTAATTCCTGTATTGAGCAGCAGGAATGAAAGACTTGGAGAGCACCCAGAGGTTGGTGGCCTTACAGCTGGGCTGACGTGGAGGCCTGCAGTCCCATCTCCTTCACACACACCCTGAGGGAATGGAACATACCATGGCACTCCTAGAGTTCGGGGGGGGGTGTTATGAGGAGGCAGCCTGCTCTGCCTCGCCAGTGTGAACCATGTCTTCTCCCCACCCCAGCCCAATTGAGCTTGCCTTGATGTGTCCAGGCTCTGGTTAGAGCCCCACAACAGGTGTGTGCCCTAGTCTGTGAAACTTTGCCACCGTGAGTCTTAACAGTACAGGAGGGCCGTGCTTCTCAGTGCCCCGCTTTTCAGCGTTCTGCTAATATGGTGCCAGCAGAGCAATCAGCTGACGTGGGCGCTGGGGCTCCCTGCACTCCAGCTGATCTTGCTGGAGGAGGGGAAGATCAGCTGGAGCGCGCTTCAGCTGATCTCCTTCTCCGGGACGATCAGCGGGTTAGGTTCCAGACCCCTGCGCTCCAGCTGATCCGCTTTTCGGCAGTTTTCTCTTTTTGGTGGGGGTCTGGAACCTAACCTGCTGTATGAGTGGGGCCCGACTGTATTCTGGGTTTCCACAGCACTAGCAGACCTCGGGGATCCCTGGTGGCTGCATGTCTCCTGCCTCACCTTCTGCAGAGACTTGCCTATGTTGTTTTTAAAATGGCAGACAAGTAAAAGCCCAGCCTCTGGACTCTCCTAATGTCAGCCTGCCTGGTTCCTCCTGACTCGTGCCTTTTTCAGAGGGTAAATGGACAGTGTCCTGTGGTTTGGTTTCCTTTTGGTGTTGTGTGATCTAAGGCCATGTGCATCCTAAAACTTGGTACAGCACCTCATTATTTGAGGCACTTCATGTCACAAGTGGTGTTTGTTTCCACTTGAGTCAGTGGTGGTCTGATCCTTTCATGCTGGCGCCTCTTGGGTGGATGAACCCATGTCTGCTATTTGGAGTTACTGGGAAAGGATTGGCAGAGAAGTTGGGGGTGTTTGACCTCGTTAATGGGCTTGGGATTAAAGGGCCAAGGGCTGGTCTTGCCAGCAGCACCTCTGAAGGTGGGGCTCTTGTAGCATCCCTCACTCAGTTATGGCTTCCTGGTGTGGGCAACCTCTGAACGGCACAGTGCTGAGCCCGAGTGGGGCTTAGGCAGTCGGTGAGCCCTTCTCTGCTGCTTATGCGTGGTCTGAGATGTCGCCTCCCCTTTCCCTGGAAATAGCAGGCTTCATTTGGTTGCAGTGTAGTGATTTGTAGGCAGCTCGTCTGGTTTGGATCCCATTTATACTCATATTGCTATCAGCTGTCTTTGTTCTGCCACCATATGGAGTTGCCTTAAAAGGAAGACAACTCAACGGCAGAGCTCTTTCCCTGCCGTGAAAAAAAGTTCCAGTTGTGTAAAGTCTTCCTCTTCTCTTTTGTATCACTCTGCCAGGTTGGAATTTTATCGCTGTCCCCTGGAGATACCATTATATTTTGGTAATAAAATGTCTGCTGTGTGAGACAGAAGAGTAATGACATCTTGCTCAGTAAAATAGTTGCATGCTTTTTTCATCTCAAAAGGTTCTCGCTGGACAGCTACTAGTCTTGAGGCAAGTCTGTGTTGGGGCTGGCTAGTGTCGGGCTGGCTGCTGGTCCATGGCAGCCCGTGGGTGGTGGTTCCTGGGCTTTTCGCATTTCTTCTGCTTAAATGAGCATGCAGGAGGGAATGTCACTCAAGGGAAATCACTTTAGTCTCAAAGTTTGCCCTGTTAGCCTTCCTTGAATGAAGGAAATGGTGGTGAAGACCAAGCACAGCGGCAATGAAGAAAGCAGAGAGTAGGTGGCTGTCGTGCCATTTGTTGGCATCTGGCATCAGTGTCCCTCCCTCCCTCCCTCCTGGGTAGGAGAGTGTGTGCACCAGTTGGCTGCTGGGTTGGCCTTCTCCCCAGGAGACTGGCAGTGCGCTAAGTAAATCTAAGTTTGTCATGTGGGACACATTGGACAGTCCACAAGCAATCCTGGGAACTATCTTTTCCTTAATCTGTTGTGGAGCTAAGAAGCTTGGGTCTGGTTCATGCAGCTGAAGTTCAGGAGCTGTCATGCCACCTCCTGTGGTTGGAAACAGTAAAGGAGTTTCAGGGTGTTCCAGCCACATGTTCTTGCTAGCTGCCTTGAACTTTCTCCACCCCCCCCCAGCTTGCCTTCTCCCACATCCTCCCCAGTCTGGAGCTTGGTCTTGGGAACTCAGTGGCAGAGTTGGGGAGAAGGCAGGCTGGATACCGAGGCATTTGAAGAGCAGTAGATGCCACACAGCTTTCCAGCCATTGGCACAGGGTGCCTTTCTGCCCACATCCCATTATGCTGCCCCCTTTGCCATAGTCACAGGGTATGCTCTGGGTGGGTTTCTACAGCTGACTGGTGTACCCTAGCTACTCAGCTTCACCACCACCCCAAATATCTATGGATGACCCCATGCCCTCAGTGTGGATTTCTCTAAACACTTTGGTTTGTCTAGTGCCTCAGATGATATATTTGGTATACTGTGTAAGCAGCAGTGGCATGCCACACAGGCCATCAGATGAATCCTCTCGGTGAAGTCTTTCCGTGGACCAAGAGTGATGTGGGAATATGCAAGAGGATGTTCAAAGCCTCCAGTCAGGTGGCTTAGCCCAGTTTACCCACCCCTCCACTTCCCCCAATGCCATGATCAGTGACAACCAGCTGCCATTGTAGACTGTTAGGTTTTACGCGTATGCTTTTTCAATGGCTGCTGCATGGTTCTGGATCATGTGACTCCAGCCCCTGCCTGTAGTAGCTGAAGGGACCTTTTCACATGCCCTTCAATGCCTGAAGGGTGGAAGTTTCAGTCTCCTCTGCCTACTGTGAGGGCCAACCCGGCTGTATGAGATCAGTGGCATTGCCACACAGTCTCTCTCATCTCATTTTCTTTTGTTGCAGAGTGGAAACAGCTTCCATGTTTTTGACCAAGGCCAGTTTGCCAAGGAAGTCCTTCCCAAATACTTCAAACACAACAACATGGCCAGCTTTGTACGGCAGCTGAACATGTGTAAGTATATTCCTTCCGTGCTCGGGGCAGTTGTGCCTTGAGGGGTTGCCTTCAGAGATCCCTTGAGAGTATGAGTGGCTTGCAGTGGGAGTGGAATGAGGACTGCTTGGCAGAACATGGGTGGGTGTGCAGGAGCAACTCTGGGCAGCCGTGCCGGGGCTCCCCAGCCTGCCCTAGTGGCCTCTTCCAGTATAGCCTTGCAATAAGGTTGCAGTAAGTTAAAGCAGCCCTCCCAAACCTGGTGCCTTCCTGGGTCAGAGTCAGCCTCTGGCTGGACCTGATGGGAGTTGTAGTCCAAAACATTTGGATGGCACCCCATTTGGATGGGGAAGACGGAATTAAATAAAAGGTTGAATGCCGTGCCTGGTGGCCCAGAAAGCACAGGACAATTAGGGGTCTGTCATTGAGGGTCTTGTGCTTTCTTACATAGGACTCTAAAAAGAAGAGGAAGGTTTGTGGAGAATAGGGTAGTGAATGGCTACTGGCTATGAATGCCAAACATGAGCACTCCATTGTCAAAGACAGTATATTCCGAGTACCAAATACTAGGGGCAAACTAGGGGCCCATCACTGCTTGTGCGCTAGGGGCCCAAATATTAGGAGCCCACCATCGCTTGTGTGCTTTGGCTGCAGCCAGCCAGATGCCTTTGGCAGACTAAGTTTGGGCTAGGTGAACCCTGATCTGATCCAACAAAGTGATTCATGTGCTTCCTTCTGGAAGACTTGCCTTGCATTTTGGGAACTGAGATCATTTGCTTCTGAAATGGTTATCTTTGTGTGATTCGCTTTGGAAAGTTGGCTCAGGAAACAAATAGTATTAAATATGCAGACTCAGGAAATACTAGTTTCTGTTTCTGAATTGGAGGAGAGCACAGCCTTGGGACTTGGAGGTCCAGTTGCCCCTGCAGACCTTCGCTGTCCACGAAATACAGGCTAGCTTCTCCAGCATTCCCCTGATGTTGCCAATATGCTCTGCTTCCTTGCCTTTCAGATGGCTTTCGGAAAGTGATTCACATTGAGCAGGGTGGCCTGGTAAAGCCTGAGAAGGACGACACTGAATTCCAGCACCCCTACTTCCTCCGCGGCCAGGAGCATCTCCTGGAGAACATCAAGAGGAAAGTAACTAACGTAAGTCTTAATGCTCGCTGGCCTGGAGTCAAAAGAGCTCTTGAGGAACTGATTGGAATGGGATGGAAACGGCACTGTTCCCCTCAGCCACTGCCTGCCTTGGCTCTTCAGAATGAGAGTTTCTGCTTCTTCCTTTTCAGAGTCTTTGGTTTCTGGCTTGGCTGAACTCTGCTTGAGATCACCCAGCTTGAGGTGGCCTTGTGATAAGCATGTGCGCATGTTCATGAGTACACAAGAAGATGATCTTGCCTCCACCACCACCACCACCACCCCCAGTCTACTCCTCTCTATGTCAGGAACATAAGCAGAACCCTAAAGCTGGATCAGGCCAAAGGGGGCCCATCTAGTCCAGCATCCTGTTCTCGCAGTGGCCAACCAGTTGCCTCTTCTGGGAAGCCCACAAGCAAGACCTGAGTGCAAGAGCACTCTCTCCCCCTCCCTAGTTTCCAGCAACTGATTCTCAGAAGCATACTGCTTCCACCTATAGAGGCAGGGTGTAGGCCATGGCGATCTCAGTTGCTGCTGCTGTTGTGTTTTCTGCTCTGCTAGCAAAGATCTGGCCTTGCTGAGTAGCCTGGGAGTAGCCTGTAGTCCCTGGCTCAGCTGAAGCCAACCTTTAGGTTAGAGTGTGTTGCATCTCATGCTGTGGTACTCCAGGCATGCTTCTTGCATTTATTCCATAAATAAGCCCATCGGCTCTTGGCGCAGGCACACATGCTGTGGAGTCTGCTGGCTGTCCTAATGCCTCTTGGTATTGGCTTACCTGTAATACTGCATATGTTTGCACACCTCGTATGAAGCTGTAAATTACTTACCCAAAGCCTTTCCCTCAAAGCAGCAAGTCGTTTTCTCTTTGAAAAGGAGACAGGTGGTTTCTCCTAGCTGAGTAGAAGGGAAGGAGTTACACAGAAGCCTTACCTGCTAATCCATGTCCCATCTTTCCTGTGCAAACACTGCTTTTCTACCTGTCTTGTTACTGACAATTCACCAAGCCATGCCCACCCAATTTCAAGCTTTTTTGTGGCTATAAGGACTAGAGACTAGCTTTTTTCAACCGCGTTTTTGCAATGGTGAGTTCAGTGCCAGAGGCACAATTCCTTGCCTAGCAGTGTGACCACGCACGCTCACAATGCACGTAGCCCTGCCCAAACGGCTTACTTTGCTGGAAAATCCAAGCACACATCACACTCTCCCATGCAGCAGCCAAGGTTGAATAGCAGAGGGGCAATGCATGCTGGGAAGCACAAGCAAACGAAAGTGTTTTAAAACGAACAGTGGCGACCTGTTTGCATGCAAGATCTGCCTGCCTGCCATGCTGACAAACTGTGCTAATCCTTCCGCTGAAGCGCCATTCTTATTTGGGGCTGTCTTGGGAATTGCACTGGCCAAGGAGTGTGGTTTATATTGTCTAGGTCTTCAGGAGCTTTGTTGGACTCTGGCTCCAGTTCTCGTTGAGAAGAGGCAGCACACCCTCTGCCTGTGAGGCTGAGCCAGCTGTTTTCTCATTTGGAAGCCATGGATAACAGTGAGCAGTGATTAATCTCTTCCTGTCCCCAGGTATCCGGCATAAAGAACGAAGATATCAAGGTTCGCCAGGACAGCGTGGCCAAGCTGTTGACTGACGTCCAGATGATGAAGGGCAAGCAGGAGAACATGGACTCCAAGCTGATAGCCATGAAGCAGTATGTGTGCAAAGGGGTGGGAGGAACGTGGGGCCCGCCAGCTTGTTAGGGAGAGGGAAGAGAGTTTCCCTTGCTCCGTGTTATAGCACCCTCTGCTGGCAGGTAACGAACTGGCCAGCCACCTGAGCGCTGCAGGAGTTGAAATCTCATTGGCAAACTTCCTTGGTAGGTGCTGGACTGCTGGCTTTGTCTTCGAGTTTCTCTTATCAGGCTTATTGAGTTGTCTGTGCTAACTTTGTTTCTGCCATCCAGGGTGGTGTACAACACATCAGTTTTTTTAAAAAAAAACCCTGTTGCTGCAGTCGTAACACTGTAAAACAAAAAGCAACAACCACAATGGTTAGACCATACAGCAACCTTTCTGACATACCCATTATAAGTAACACGAGGGACTTAGTTTCACTCCTGGAATATTGTTTATTGCCGGTCAGTTTTCTTGTATTGTACTTTTTAAGGGAAAAAAGATTAGGTTTTTTTAGAAAACAGCTAAAATAATGCAAATTAAAAATCCACCAATTAAAAGCTTGGCGGAACAGTGCAGCGTTAATTTGACACCTACAAATGTACATAGACAGTAGCTAGTCCCAACTTAGTAGGGAGCAAGTTGGCAAGACCCTGTTTTGGACCACTGTGGTTTTGAAGGGCAGGGAAACTGTTGTGGTGTTCGTGTTCTGCTGGTGGGCTTCCCAGAGGCTTCTGGTTGGCCTCAGAGAGAACAGGATGCTGGACTAGATGGACCTCTGGTCTGATCCAGCAGGGCTCATATGTTCTTTTGAGGCACCCAAAATGGGGCTTCCCCCTTGACATTACAGAGTCGGGAGATTCGTGGGGTGGAGGGAATTACCTAACATTTCCTCAGCCCAGGCTGTTGAGCACTTTAAACATCTGAACTGGCACCTTGGATTTTTCATGGAAGCACCCTAGCAACCAACACACAGAGGTAAATGTGATTCTTCCCTGCTTTTTTTAAGCAAAAAAGAAAAAGCGACTCGCTTACATTCTTAAACCAGAAAGGAGATAAAGCAATGAAGAAGATTTATTTGTGCCCTCCATGCTAATTTATGCTCAAGCTTAACGTGGATCTACAGCAAGAGCCTTGTTGGTCCTTGCCTTGGGTCAGGCACAGTTTTGCTCTCCTTTCAAAGGTCAGGATGCATGAGGGCAGTCCTGATTTCAGAAAGGAAGTCTTTTCTGCTGCTCACTTTGAAAAGCGGCTTTTCATCTTCTCACTAAGCCGAGGCTTCTCAAACTTTGTTACTGCTTATCACATTTGACTTGAAAGGGAGAATCAATCGGACTCCCTTAGACATGAGATGCAGTGAAAGCAGACAGCTCAACTGGCAATGCTGTCTTGTGCCCTGGCCCGAGCTGAGTATGTCCAAGGGAGCGGAGGGAGACTGGGCATACTGCAAAGTTTTGTAGCGATGCAGGCTGATGCCCCACTGTTCCCCATGCCCCTTCGCTTGGCACAGATGGAAGGGGAGCATGCAGCTGAGTGCTGGTGGCTGGCAGCTTGCCTTCTGGCTTCGTCTGGCGCAGCTGCTTGTGGGGAGGCCCAGAGAGACATGTGAGGTGGTCTGATCCAGCTCTGGCCCACCAAAGACCCCACCACTTTTGGCAGTAGCTGCAGAAAGAAGAAAAACGTGAAAGTAGACACAGTGCCTCTTCCCTGACCATCAGGTGGATCATTTAATAAGTGTATTTGTGTGTTTCTGCCTACATGATTTTTATTTATTTTTTGATGGGGGGAGACTGTTGGTGAGAACCCATAGTCTTCATTGGACAGGGTGATCGCTGGTTTTAGGGATTCCGATGTTCTGGAGGTACTTCCTGCTGCCCGTAGGGGGCTCTTAGTTTGCCTGGTTCTAAAGAGGCCGCTCTGAAGTGCTTGAGGAGAAGGAGGTCTACCCTGCTTGTGTATTACTTTGTCTGGCAAGTGTCCCTTGAGGGCTACAAAGGCCTGGACTCTGGGAGTGGCAAGGCAAGGCGCCTGGAGCCTCTCGACATCCGGTGTGCTCTCCGGCGGTCCTTTTGCAGCTCTGAAGTGAGGTGCCAGTCTCGCTGTGGGTCCTCTCAGGAGCAAAGCTGTCTCTGACTTGGAGCCAGCAGCGTATTTATTTATTTATTACATTTATATACTGCCCCATAGCCAAAGCTCTCTGGACGGTTTACAAAAATTAAGGTTTATTGGCTGTGCTTTGGCCTGAGCCTCCTCTCTAGGCTAGGCCTGAACTCAAACAAATTGAGGCAGTTCCTCTACCCCACACTCCCAGTAAGTCTGGCTGGGTTGTTGCCTCCCAAGAGCAACTCTGTCCAAACAGTGCACTGCTTGGTTGGTGAGAGATGCTGAAGATTCTTTTGCTATTTCCTCCCACCTCCTTGGGTGTTGCTGAAATGATTCTTCTGTGGAAGATGCCCTTCACATCTTTCAGGGGCAAGGCCACCTCTTTTCAATGTGCTCTGCTTCGTTCTGCGTTTGCTTGTTCTTTAAAATACTATTTTGCATGCTACCTGTGGAGGGAACTGCTCCCTGCTCTGAGATATTATCTTCACATTTCCAAGAACTGGTCTGAGGCAGTCTGTTCTGTTGCCCTAATAGTCTGTACCTCTTGCAGTTAATTGTAAGGTCTTTCCCTCTCTCTGGAAAGGGAGAGAGACGCAGATTGAGACCATCCAGTCCAGTCATAGGTCTGGAAGCAGGCCAGGCCAGCCAACAATTCCTCACAGGTCAGCTCATGTAACCTACTCAGCTGTGCTGCTGAGCAAATGCTTTGTGTGGCTTAAGTGAGCCTCCTTCGCTACACATGCTAGCTCTTCCCCTCTCTCTCCAGTTAGGTCTTGGTGTAAGCTTCTTCCCAACGTCAGTCTGGTCGTGCCTCGCCCACCAAATTGCACCCAAACAAATTTGTGGAGGGCATTGTTTGCACCAGCTAACCTATGTCTCCTGGTGTGATGTCAGAGTGCTCCAGAGGAAAGGAAGGGTAAAGACAATGCACAGTGGTCAGTGCCCTCCTTAAGCAAAGTGAGACTGAACTGAATTGACCAAAACACACGATCCAAATAGTCTAGTCTAACGCAGGATAGATATGAGCAAATCCACTGAATATGTTGTCCCTCTGTTTGGTTGGAGTTGAGGACAAAGTTACTAGGCCAAAGCTTTGGTGTACACCAGATGCACTTAGGTCCTGTGGCAGATCTAGTCCAGCATTCCGTTCTCACAGTCTGGGAAGCTCGCAAGCAGGACGTGATAGCGGTAGCATTCTGTTTCCCAGCAGCTGGGATTTAGGCCTCTGAATTTAGAAAGGGGGGTGTTCATGGGGGCAGGTGGGATCTGAAAGAAGGAAGGCTAAATGCGATCAGATCAGAAAAGGTACCACCAGGGCCAAGAAGATGCCAGCATGGTTAACGAGCAAAGTCAAGGAAGCTCTGAGAGGCAAAAAGTCTTCCTTCAGAAAATGGAAGTCTTGTCCGAATGAAGAAAATAAAAAGGAACACAAACTCTGGCAAAAGAAATGCAAGAAGACAATAAGGGATGCTAAAAAAGAATTTGAGGAGCACATTACTAAGAACATAAAAACCAACAACAAAAAATTCTATAAATACATTCAAAGCAGGAGACCATCTAGGGAGGCGATTGGACCCTTGGATGATAAGGGAGTCAAAGGTGTACTAAAGAACGATAAGGAGATTGCAGAGAAGCTAAATGAATTCTTTGCATCTGTCTTCACAGTGGAAGATATAGGGCAGATCCCTGAACCTGAACTAACATTTGCAGGAAGGGATTCTGAGGAACTGAGACAAATAGTGGTAACGAGAGAGGAAGTTCTAGGCTTAATGAACAATATAAAAACTGACAAATCACTGGGCCTGGATGGCATCCACCCGAGAATTCTCAAAGAACTCAAATGTGAAATTGCTGATCTGCTAACTAAAATATGTAACTTGTCCCTCGGGTCCTCCTCCTTGCCTGAGGACTGGAAAGTGGCAAATGTAACGGCAGTATTCAAAAAGGGATCCAGAGGGGTCCCGGAAATTACAGGCCAGTTAGCTTAACTTCTGTCCCTGGAAAACTGGTAGAAAGTATTATTAAAGGTAGATTAACTAAGCACATAGAAGAACAAGCCTTGCTGAAGCAGAGCCAGCATGGCTTCTGCAAGGGAAAGTCCTGTCTCAGTAACCTATTAGAATTCTTTGAGAGTGTCAACAAGCATATAGATAGAGGTGATCCAGTGGACATAGTGTACTTAGACTTTCAAAAAGCGTTTGACAAGGTACCTCACCAAAGACTTCTGAGGAAGCTTAGCAGTCATGGAATAAGAGGAGAGGTCCTCTTGTGGATAAGGAATTGGTTAAGAAGCAGAGAGTAGGAATAAACGGACAGTTCTCCCAATGGAGGGCTGTAGAAAGTGGAGTTCCTCAAGGATCGGTATTGGGACCTGTACTTTTCAATTTGTTCATTAATGACCTAGAATTAGGAGTGAGCAGTGAAGTGGCCAAGTTTGCTGACGACACTAAATTGTTCAGGGTTGTTAAAAAAGTTCTTCTCCCTCTCTCAGAATACTAGAACTCGTGGACATTCAAAGAAGCTGAATGTTGGAAGTTTCAGGACAGACAAAAGGAAGTACTTCTTTACTCAGCGCATAGTTAAACTATGGAATTTGCTCCCACAAGATGCAGTAATGGCCACCAGCTTGGATGGCTTTAAAAGAAGATTAGACAAATTCATAGAGGACGGGGCTATCAATGGCTACTAGCTGTGATGGCTGTGCTCTGCCACCCTAGTCAGAGGCAGCATGCTTCTGAAAACCAGTTGCCGGAAGCCTCAGGAGGGGAGAGTGTTCTTGCACTCGGGTCCTTCTTGCGGGCTTCCCCCAGGCACCTGGTTGGCCACTGTAAGAACAGGATGCTGGACTAGATGGGCCACTGGCCTGATCCAGTAGGCTCTTCTTATGTTCTTATGAAATGCAAGAGGATGGGGATGCCAGGCTTTTGGAGTCCTGGCGTCAAATCCTGTCTCGATTGTACTCAAAGCCTTTGTAAGAAGGGGATGTTTTATTATGTACCTACAAAGCCCCCTTGTGAAGTCTTGTGGCACACAGTGTTCTATGGAAGACTTTAACATTTAACATCCAGCCAGAATGACACTTAAGAGGCTGCTGTGGTGAGAGCAGGTGGGCTTGGTGACTGAGGCTTGGCAGTTCTTCACTTGAGAATATGTCCCTCTAGGCCTTCCAGCGCTTCAGCTTCCGCTGGCCTCTATTTCCCCTTCCTGTGTTTTTCATTTGCTTTGGATCCCTAACCACCTCCTAAAAATGGAATCTGAAAGCCAGAAGCTTCCTTTCAGGGAGTTTTTGACATTCTGGAACAGTTGTGGTTTTAAATCTGATAGCTCCCTTTTAATAGCTGCTGTTGGCTCTTTTGCCCCAAGATGTGTAGCTTTTGAGGTTGTCCCCTAGTTGAGCCTAGAAAATGCTTCCTGGGGATTTGGGAAGCCAGGCTGGAGACGCAGCCTTAGGCCTGCCTTCAGATTCCACTTCTACCTGGGCTGTGGCTGAGTGGTGGCAATAGAAACAATCGCTTATGAGGGTGGGCAAGTCATGAGCACTCTGCTTCCCTTCTCTTGGCTGTAAGACAGCCGTTGCAATGGCAATGCAGCATGACCTGCTCTAGTGCTGTGTCATGGGTGAGGAGCCTCTGGCGGCCCTCAAGACACTGCTGCAGTCCAACTCCCGTAACCCTCCTTGACCGCTGGCCAGAGGCCAGCCAGGGGTTCCTCATTCCCTCTGCTGTGTGGAGGACATCGATCCGTTCATCCTGGCGTGCAGCTGAAAGTAACTCTGCATATTACAGCCATGTGGTTTGTTTATGACCTCCCTGGAAATAGTTAATGGATGACTGTTTCGCTTTGGCAGCTTGATTTGGTTTTTACATAGTGTTTGTTATTGTAAGCAGCCCTGGGACCTTAGGGTGAAGGGCTTGTGAGAAACCCAATTAATCAATAATTTATTTATTTATTAGATTTCTGTCCCGCGCTTTCTCCCAGTAGGAGCCCAGGGTGGCATTTTGTCCAGTATAAGAACATTTTTGGGGATCTCAAAAGATAGGAACAGCAGACCAGAGATGAACTGATTCCATCAAGGAAGCCACAGACCTGAACTTACAAGATCTGACCAGGGTGGTGCTCTTGGAGGTCGCTGATTCATAGGGTCGCCATAAGTCAAAATGGACTTGAAGGCACATAACAACAACAAAAGATAGGGCGAAAGTCCTGTTGAATATGAGAAGCTGTCTAAAGGAAAGCCTCTGTTTTCTCATCCGTTTGGAAATCTGGAATGGCGAATCTTCCATAGTGGCAGCAATGCACAGTAGCAAACATGGCTTTGAAATGTAGCATAAATCCTACCAACACTGTAAGGGATCCAGATTTATAAGGTGTTGGCACTCATTTCATCACCTTGAATATGTTTTAAGGAGTTTATCTACCATAATGAATGTAAAAAGAGTTTAAAATCCAGAAACTTAAGAGCAACCTAAAGCATCATAATGTCCCTGACCTGTCTGTATTTCAGATGGCTGTGGTAGCTACACTGTCTAAGGCTAATTCAGCCTTTGCCAACCTGTTGCCCTCCATATATTGTTGGACTATAACTCCCATCTGCCCCAGCCAGCAACATCTAGCCTAGCACCATCTGTAGGGCACTGGGTTGGCAAAGGCTGGGGTAACCGTTGGGCTTGGATACAAACTGGAAGGAGGTGCTTTGTTGCTGAAATCTGGCCTAGAATCTGGAAGTGGGACCAGGCACTTCTGTGTGACTATACAGTATGGCACCCTTACTTTTCAGACCCAATGATTGCTACTTGGATCTACAGCTGAAATGGAATTAGGTGTAACACTGGAGTTGGTCAGTCCCAGATGACCCCCTCCCTGGGTTCCCCACACAAAGGGGCACTTGGCTTCAAGCAGGGTCTTGGCCCCAGAGCCCGGATGCCATGTGCAGGTGATGCCTCCTCAGCTGTGCTAAGGGAGATGCTCTCTGCTTGGGCCGGTTGGCTGTGGAGGGAGTGAGGGGAGGGGAGTGGGAAGGTGAAAGAAACCGATCCTGCTCTCTGTGCGGGATGGGCCTTGCCCCTCACAGGCCTTTTCTTCCAGGCAGAAAGCGAGGCCGGAGCCTGGTGCTCCCACTGTGGGGCCTCTGCTGGGAGCTGAAGTGTATCCGTGAGCTTAATTCCAAACAGACTGCTCCAAGCGGGGGCCGACTGGGGTGACTGCACCTGTG
Organism: Rhineura floridana; assembly: GCF_030035675.1. Lineage (NCBI taxonomy): Eukaryota > Metazoa > Chordata > Lepidosauria > Squamata > Rhineuridae > Rhineura > Rhineura floridana. Next base: position 321,911,712 of record NC_084480.1, on the reverse strand, counting down.
TTTATCAGCACACTCCCCCAGCTGCCTTGGGGGCTCCATTTCGCTTAGCTCGGCACATGAAGCTCCACCTTTGGGACACTACAAGGACTTCCTCCTGGCCAGACTGCGTTCGCAAGGCTCTGCCGTTTTTATAAGGCTCCCATCGCCCACAGAACGTCGAGGTTTAAAATTTCTCTTGGTAAAAATAAATCCAAGCAGACGCCCTTCTCTGGCCTTCTGCCGCCGCGGTCCCCTTCACCAGAATTAGTTTACCTTCTGCGGCACCTCTCCTCCCCCTCCCCCGCTCAATCATACCAAATAATAATTTTGACCCGTGTTGCTCTCTTTATGGTTCCAAAATCAACAAGATATATTATCCTTTTGACACTCACCAGAGGGGATATGTTGCACTGGAACATTTGCAGAAAAGATTGTGTCTGTCAGTAACAGGCCAGAGAAAAGCTGAGCTTTGGCCTAATGGAGCCAACGAGGCGAGGGCCAACCTCGAGCTGCTGCCATTGTCCTCGGAAATGCCTCGTTAATGGGAGCTGCTGGCCCACAGGGCCTCTCCAGAGGCAGCCTTGGCTAGCTGGGGGCAAACAAAAACATTTCTCGGCTTAGGGAAGGGGTTGCATAACGGTTTGCATCTTCCCCCAACTTTTTCCTCCTACGTGGCACATAGGGGGCCGTCATTGTCTTCTGAGTATTGGCTCGAGCCGGAGGGAGGAATGAGGCCCAGCAGAGAAGTCCAGGAGGCCAGAAGAGGACCTCGTGTAAACCTAGTAGGCGGGGCGGGGGGGTCGCCTTAGTGGGCTGTTAGGCTTCATTGGCTTGCTCTGGTTTGTTCATGCATTTATACTCCCCTTTTTGAGGAAATCCTCTGCAAAGTAGTCTACAGTATTTTAACAGACACATCCATTCTGCTGTTTTCCAAAGGCATCACTGGCAACACCACGTGGGAGGCTGGGGTCCAAGGGAAGGAGCAGCCCTTGCTGGGCCGGGATGTGCTGCTGTTGCTCCTTCATCAGAGGGCAGCGGCGGCCTTACTTTCAGCCAGGAAGGGGGCTTCTCTCTTCAAGGTGCCTCTAGAATGAGAGCGGCTGCGTATGGGGCAGGGCAAAGACTCTGAGAGAGGGCTTGTTAGGACCTGAAGAGTTCCATTTTGGGGGATACAGGCACTTCCTGCCTTGTATACCTGCCCTTCAACACACATTTCTAGGGCGTCTAAAGATAAACATATAAAAGCAATGTGGTTGGCCATGAAATAAAAACAGGAGAAATAAAAAGGCCTTTGCCTGGTGCTGAAAAAAGACATAAGGGAGGTACCAAGTGGACCTCCCCAAGGTGGACGCTCTGGGCAGCTGAGGCGTTCCTCTCAGCTCTCGCCACCCGCTTCAGAGGGGTCACTGTAAGGCACAATGGGCCTTCTGCCTGCCAAAGGAGAGGACTTCTCTTCCCTGCTGTGTGGTTCTGTCCTTGAGTTACACCCAGGGCCGCTGAGAGGCAGGTACCAGGGGTACAGATGTACCAAGTCCACCAATCGCGGGAGTCCCAGACTCTGGACTTTCATTTAAAAAAACAAGTCTCTAGCTCTCCTAAAATGGAAATTATGATGCAAAATATGCAGGTACCTTTCTAAGTGATTTCTGTGAGAGGAACTGGCATGGCTGTTCCAGCCTTTTAGTGTTTTTAGCCAATGAGTGAAGTCAGAGCTGTGACTGAGTTGCTTGGTCACCAGGCGATAGGAATCTCTGTGGTCCTAAAGAGCTGCTGTTTCCCTTTCCTTTTCTAATGCATGCTATTTATTATATTGATTAGATGCCTTTCTCACCGAAGTGACTTACATTAAAACCATTTAAAACAAACACAATCAATCAGTAAACCCTGAAAACACATCAGTACAAAGTAAAGAACTGGGCCTCTAAAAGAGATCACCACTAGCTATGGCTCCACACATTAAGGGCCAAAAGCCTGGGTCAAGAGGAAAGTCTTTGCCTGGTGCCTAAAGAAAGATGGCACCAGGTATGTCTCCCTGTGGAGAGCATTCCACAAGTGGGAGGTCACCACTGAAAAGGCCTGTTCTCATATTGCTGCTTTCCAAGCCTCCAGTGAAGGGGACACAGGAAGAAGGGCCTCAGGTGGTGATCACAGGGTCTGGGTTGATTCATATGGGGAGAGGCAGTCCTTGAGGTACTGGGGTCACTTTTGCTGCTGCTGCCTCGTTTTCTAGTCCTTGGATTCTCTGTTGTTTGTCTCTGTTGCTTGCCCTTCCTTTTCTCCTAACAACCAGGATGCGTCTTTCCTGTGGTGGATTCATCTGAGATCAGGTATCACTACAAGTTGTTTTCTGCAAATACTGCTATACAATAAGTGCAATTGTATGTTAACAAATCCCCACCCCTGCAAATGGCAAAATGCAAAAACTTTGCAAAGAGGCTTGGGCATGTCTCCTGCTGTGCAGGAGCTAAAGACCAGGCACTCACTACAAATTTACTGTATAGTTAACTTACAGCACAGTGATATACATGTGTGTTCAGAAACAAGTCTCTTTGTGTTTAATGGGCCTTACTCCTAGGTAAGTGGGAACTCCTAGATTAGTAAGGTAATAGCAGCCTAGGCTTTGGTTTAGGGTTGGCATTGGAGGAAAGCAGTGTTCTTCTGTCTTTAACAGCTGTGTAGCAGGCAGAAATTCAAGAGATCAAGCCTTTTCTAGCATGGAAACAGTTATGGGAAAAGCTTCCCCATGTCACATGGCCACTGATTTGTTTTTGTGCCTTCCAGGTGCCAAAGAGGACCCAAAGCATATGTGAATCTGTGCACTTTTCTGGAAGTGGGCCAGAGGGTGTACTAAGCAGAGCTGGGGAAAGTTACTTTTTTTTTTTTTTGAACTACAACTCCCATCAGCCCCAGCCACCATGGCCATTGGATTGGGCTGATGGGAGTTGTAGTTCAAAAAAAGCAACTTTTCCAAGCTCTGGTAGTGAGCCCACAGAATCCTCTTGGCATACCTGGCCACCCCACCTGCTGCTCTGGGCAGAGCAGGCGGCTTGACCGGTGGCTCAGGTCTTGTTTTCGATAGTGGGGGTGATGCTGCCAGTCTTTTAGCTGCGTGGTGAGAGGCAGAGTCCTTCCTGGGCCTAGACTGGTCGTGTTCCAGAGCTGATGGGATGCTGATATCTCAGTCAGGGCCTGCTCCCTTCCAAGCAGGGCTCTCCCAGCAGACATTTAACAAAATGAGGGGTCTTGTTACCAAGCATACTTCCCCATGGAGCCAACCAGCCAAACGGGAGAGGAGCCCTTCTCCTGCACTACAGCAAAGGGTGTTGGAGAGCCATTTTGCTCCCTTCAGGCAAAGGCTCTGGCGAGAACATCGGAGGCTGCCTTGTACTGAGTCAGACCCCTGAAGATGCCACTGGGGATTGAACCTGGGGCCTTCTGCACGCAAGGTTGATGCTGTACAGCTGAGTCACGGCCCTCCCGGAAGGAAGGAAGGAAGGAAGGAAGGAAGGAAGGAAGGAAGGAAGGAAGGAAGGAAGGAAGGGAGTCCATTAATCTTTGTGCTGCAACTGCCACCTCCAGGGTTGCTGACCTGACGGCCAGGGCAGAGGCTGCCGTATCTCATGTGATCCCACTGCTGTCCTGCAGTGGCTCCTGCAGTCTGCCCTGCCCTGCCCTCCCTGTTGTGTGGTCTATGTTCTTCCTACTAGTTTTGCTTTCCGTGCCTTCTGCCTCGTAAGCCTCTAGAGGGGGAAGCGCCAGTTGCCAGATTCACCTTGCAAGTCGGATGTTTTGAAGCTGAGGCTTGGCCCAGCTGCTGACAGTACAGCAGCAGGCCTCTGAGTCCCTGTGGCCAGGGAGGAGCCAGCCCTGCCACCGTTCCGCTGTGTTGCGTGGAGGGGATGCTGCTGCATGTGCAGCTGGCTGAGTGTTGGAAATGAGACATCACTGGCGAAGGCTGGACCGTGGGGAAGTAAATCAGTCCCTTGCTTTCATTAAGCAGCCCGAGCCGAGGCCTCCATGCTTGGAGGTGCAGCAGACTGGACCAACCCTCACGTGGAGGAAGCAGCCTGGCTTCCTTTCCAGCTGTCTTCTATTAGCAAGGCCTCCACCCTTAAGAAAACCAGCATGACGGCAAGGCGGCCTCCTGCCTCTCTGGCTGCTGCCTCCATACCCCTTTCTTGCATAAAGAGGTGGATTCTGTGTGGTTCCAGCCTTGCCTTGCAGAGCAAGGGGGCCAGGCAGTGGTCCTCCTCCCCCACCCCACCTTGGTTCCTTTTTCTAGGTTCAGGCTTGCCTCATCCCTGGTGTGTTGACAGCATCGTCACCTGGAGCATGCGAGGCTTCTACGTGAAGGTAGCTGAACCTTTCTGTTCCAGTGCTAGTTCTCCAGTTCCTACACGGGGTATGTGGAGAAGCTCCTTGTGCTGGGCTAAGGCATCCACACTGCAGGGCAAACAGTCTAGGCTGGCATTCTTCAACCTTGGAGTCCCTTGGTATTGCTGGGCTGTAACTCCCATAGTTTCCAACCCACTTAGCCACTAGCCAGGGGTGATGGGAGTTGCAGTCCAGCAACATCAGGAGACCCCAAGGAGGAAGAACATGGGCCGAGGCAGCCTCCCTGAAGGGGTCCCTCCACACACACACAGCAGACCCAGCTCATTCCGCCTTGCTGACATCAACTACTCCAGTCTTTTGGCTGGTCCTGCCTGAGGCAGAGACGCTGGGCCAGGCTTTTATGACCTTTAAATCAGACTATTATGATGTGGTGTATTATGGCCTTGCTATGCAAAATGGTGCATGGATTCCAGCTGTTCTGGCAGGTCTGCACTGCAGTGTGTCCGCAGGCACTTGGCTGGCCCAGAGTCAACCATCAGCTTTGTCTCAGGATTGCTTTGAAGGACTCAAAGCAAGGCGCTCATTGTGATCTCTCTCGCTTTCCTTTCTTCTCTTACACAGCTGTGCTTTGAGCTTAGTCACTGCTTAAGAGCATCTGAAGCTGGTTTTACTGGCCGTAGTATTCTGTAAGGTTAAGGGCTTCTGGAGGCTTCGTTTATTGGGAGGGGGGGCTCAGATGTGTACGGTATTACCAGCTGCAGCCTGAGACAGCGCCAGGAAAACATGCCTCAGCATGTTGAGACGTCTGCCACCCTGGACTCCTGCTGGGAGGAAGGGCAGGATATAAATCAAATAATAAATCAAATAAATCTTATCCTGTACCTAAAGCGGCCGTTCGCTTTGCCACTTGCCCCAGGGGAGCAGCAGATCAGACCCCCCCCCCCTTTGTCCCCTTACCTGGGTGCCTATCCTCACCATTTAAAGTCCAGGAGAGAGCCTGGGCCATGTGCCCTCTGTAGCCCTGCCTGTCTGGTGGGTGGGTGGGCATTCCTGTTGAATGGCTCACAGGTGGTCTCAAGCATGGCCCTCTCTGTTGTTGGCCTCCAGCATCTGATTCTGAAATAACCCATTGCCTTACTATTAAAACATGTATACTCCACCTTTCCACTTGAAAATCCACAAGTTGGCTAATAAACATAATTAAAATCTGCTACAAATCTGAAAAATAACACAATTTTAAAAGGCAGCAGACGCTCAGCAAAAGCATCGAAACTCCTTGGAGCATCAGGTGAAGTACAACTCGACTGCTGCTGGCAAAATTCCCCCTTTGCCAAACGCCTGAACCTCCGAAAGGAGGGCAAAGGGCCGGAGAGTGTGGCTTAGCTCTCATGGCGAATGTGTTGCCTGGAAGTGCAGAAAGGCTCTCGTCAGCATAGTGTGGCTGTGTTCAAGCCCCATAGCCGAGTCCTTCACAGCCAGAGCTCATCGCTGCCCCTGCACAGGTTGGCAGTAGGCTCATTTTGTTTGATTCAGAGATTGACTGATGGGCAGGAGGCGGGGGGGGGGAGAAGTTCCATTGCACAAGTGTAAATCCTTGTGCTGATGGGGTGTTTGAGGTGGATCCCTCTCCCCTGCAATCAAGTTTTGTATTTTGGGGGCTACACTTGGATCTTGCTTTGTCACTGGAGGCGCAGGGAGCATCTGCAGCAAGGGAGTTGCTTTCGTCATCTTAGACTGGGGACAGAAAGTGCCTCCTCCCAGTTATATGTGACCTGGTAACATAGAGGATGACCTTTGCAGTGCATCTTGGGTAGGGCTCAAAACTTTGGTCACTTCAAAATAAAAACGCTAGTCTGTTGACAGACTGGTTGGTGAGAACATATTTTGCCCATATGGGAAGGACCTCGCTGGCTTTTGGACTGTTTCTGAGCATGATTCAAGGTGCCGATGCTTGCCTTTAAAGCCCTCTGATTTAGGACCCACCAAGTAACTCCCCACCACCTGAAGCAAGGTGGGTAGTGACTGCTGGGAGGGCTTTTTCAGTGGTGGCACCCTGATAGTGAAATTCCTGCGCCACATAGACTTGCCTTGCACCATCATGGTTATCCTTTTGGCACCAGGCAATAACATGCTTATTCTCCCAGGCTTTTTACCGCATTTTTGTTTCTTAATACGCTATTCTATCTTGTTTTTGTAAACCAGAAGCTCCACTGAAAGGCAGTCTGTAAATCTTTTAAATAAATAGAAACTAAAAAGAAATGCATGCACGCACACCTGACCATCCCATGTTCGGATGCTTGTTTCCCTGCTGAGGACAGGCTTTGGCCCTGTTAGGCTGCAGCCCAATTCTGGCTCATTCTGGGGAGGGAATAGCTCAGCCTCCCCCAATGTGAGAAGAAGGTAGGGTCAAGCCAGCAAAGAGTCCATCCCTTAAACAAGAAGAGCGAGTCTCTCTCCCTTTTTGGCTACTTTTAGTTTGGCGGTGGCCACCTGGCCCATCTGATGTCACTGCCTTTGCCTTTTGCAGCACAGTTCACGTTGCCCTTTCTTCCAGGTGTCTGCCAGCAACCTCCTTATGACCTTTCCCCTCTGCCTCCCTCCCAGCCTTTGATGAGGCAGCCTGCAAGTGCTGTGCAGCAAGCCCCCCTTTGGGTCCTTCTGTGTTGTATCTCCATCCCAGGCCTCTTTGATGTTTTACACATTGTGCCGTGCATGGGAGAGGGCGAGAGGGCTCAGCAGTGCCATGCAGGGACCTTTGCTTGCTGTCGTAAGCGCGTCCAGCGCTGTTTCTCTGAGGAGCTTAGGTAACGACCGCATGGGAAGGAGCTCTTTTTAGGATCCTGTTTAAAACAGGCTCCAGTTCCCCTGAGGATTTTAATCCTGAAGCCACCCGCTGCACCCGTGCTTTTCCCACTGTTGAAGTAACATCTCATTGAGAAGCCGGCACTGCAATGCCTCAGGCAGACCCCGGTTTTTTATGTTTCTTCCAGACATTTCCCAGCATAAAATGTCACCTTACAATAATTGATTTCGAGTTTCAGTGTTCCAAAATGAAATATCATACAGAACAAAATTACAATGTACCATTTGTAATTCATTAATATGAGAGCATTGGTCTGATTACTTTTGCAAGGCCCTGTATAAAGGCATACAGTGTCCTCACGCTGTCAGCCTGCCCTCCCACCCGTCAGTGTGCCCCCTCCATGATGCCCACATTCCCTAAAGTAGCAGCAGGGTAAGGGCGGTCTTCTCTGGCACTTCCGGAGCTTTTAGAAGAGGACCGAAAGGGGCCATTGGCTCCAGAAAGCCTGCAAAGAGTTAAGAGCCATTCTTGCAGTGGGGGTGGGGGTGGAGAGAACTCAAATACTTTCTTTTGCACCGTGTTTTATAGGGCAATTAAATGGCTGTGAAGAGTTTATAAGGGTTGGCTTCAAAGATTTCATTTCAGGGGTGATGAAAAGGTCTTAGGGTGTTGTGTTTATCCAATTTTGTACAGAGCAACATGAACTCTTACCGTCTGCCCACCTGCCTCTCTTAAAACTCCCTCGCTCCCTGCAGCCTCCTGGGGAGGGCCAGAGTGTTGGCTCACATGCCTTCCTTTCAACCGCTTCCTGCCATGCAATTTGCAAAGTGTTGATAGTCTTGTAAGGATGCAGGTTGTGCTCAGCGCCTGAACCAGCAGCCCTGATCCTGAGAGCCTTCAGAGGCACGCTGGGGACCGTAGCAAAGGTCCTCACTTGGGTTTGCCAGTACTGTTTGTGGGGGAGGGGGGAACATTGCTTAAGGGCTTTTCAGTGGCAAATGAACAGAGGCAGTCTCTACCTTTGAGAGAGTGAGTGCAATCCTGCCATCTACATCCAGCAGACTTGAAGTGAGCGATCATAAATCCATGCCGTATTTGAGAGTTTCTCTTCCCATCCACGAGTCCTCTGGCTCACGTAGATCTCCAGGAGATGCCCTGCTTCCAGTTCCACCTGGCTGATGCATGGACTAGAACAGGGTGCGAAGTGGCGGGGGGATTGTTCTTCTCTGTGGTGGTCCTCAGGTTGTGTTCTTTTAGGGCTCAAGCCTATATTAGGGTGTTTTTAAATATTTGTAATGACATATTTATTTTATTTATTACATTTATACGCCACCTTTCTTTCCATGATAGAAACCCAAGGAGGCTTACTACACATGGTTCCCAGTCCCATCCAGGCACTGACCAGGCCTGACCCTGCTTAGCTTCAGCAGGGAGTTGGCCTCATGTGCCTCCAGACCATAGCCTGAATATAGACCATATTTCAAAATGGTTGTAACCCACCATGGGACCTTTGGGTGAAGGGTGGGTAATTAATAATAATCCTGTTTTCCTGAGGGAGCCTGCCAGAAAGGACCATTCAGGTTTCCAGAAGATACTCTTACTGTGTGGATCAAACCAGGGACCTCTAGCCAAGGGTCCTGGTGCCAGGAGCAGCCAGCCCGATGCTTCTGAGGAGGCCACAAGCAGAGGCGTGAAATCAGCTGCCCTCCCCTGCCGTTCCCCCGCCCCCACCCTGTTCACCCGGCTTTCACAGCTGCCTCGCTGCCCCTGAAGGTGTAAAAAGGTTCCATTCGCTGTGATGGTGAATAGCTGCCCACAGACTTGTCCCTGTGAGTTTGTGGACCACCCACCCATTAACTTGTATTTAAAATTTTCCTGTTTAGAAAGATGTTTGGTGACTGTACATTTGTGCTGTTTGCTGCATTCTACATCGTTAATTGGTTTTGTAGTCTGATTTTATTATGTTTGCCTTTAAATAGCTAGCTGTTGCCAGCTGCTTTGATGATAAACATTTTAAAAGTAAATAAAGCATCCAGTATGTTGAGACTAGAATCAAAATGAACATGCCGGTCATTGGGGTTCATCCTGATGACATCCACTTTGTTAATGGCAAGGAGAGAAAGCAACCAGTAAGCCACTTCCTTTGAGCGTCACTTGTTCAGCCTACCCCACCCCAAGCTGAAAGGTGAATCCCATGAGAGCTTCACTCCCCAGTGCACCCCGCTGCCTGCCCCCCTCCGCCCTGCAGCTTCCCAGCCACAGTCTGCATTTCACGATGAGATGTTCTAGCACATTTTATATATCCCCTTCCCAAAATGCTCTTCAGGTGGGAAAGGTTTACATTAAAAGTAGGGGGTAAATGAAGAACAAACAACCCCCCTTGCCCTTCTCTGTAGGCCAGAGGTGAGGAATTAGATCCAGCAAGCAGGCCAGATCTTTATCTCACTCTCCCACACACATACATGGGGAGGGGGGGAATGTTTAACAGGTGGGTGGGGAAGTGGCACTGATTTCTCAGTGTTTCATATGAGTTGGCTTCAGTTGGCTTCTTGGAATGAATCAGCCATCATGCTGTAGCCTTTTCTTTCTTCACCATGCCATTTTCCACTGTAGCAAACAAGCAAGCAAGGCCCTCTCTGAATACATCAGAGCTCTGCTGTTCCCCGTCCAATCTCTGCATTTTGTCTTCTGCCCTCTGATCCTTGCAAACAATGACTCCACAGTCCCTTTATAGAGTACAGATTGCATGTAGTGAAAGAGGAGGCAGCAGGGTGTTGGCAAGGACATGTCAGTAAGTCAAGCGACTTGAGGTGCGTCTTTCCCCCTATTCCTTTGCAGGGCCACTGGGAGGAGGAGTCAGGCAGGGGACCATCCAGCCCACATCCCACAGGACCTGAAGCTGCCCAGGGGGCTGCCCGACCTCTTCAAAACATTGAAGAAGGGAGATGCTTCCCCATTCCACCTAGTCAACTTGCATCCTGAATGAGAGTCGTACCATTAGGAAGGTCTCCAGAACATTTAGCTTGAATTCTGTGGCAGGAAGAGACTCCCTTATGTTCAGAGTTAAGACGTAACAAGCCTGGCAGTTTAAATGCCAAAATGCAGGACGTGGTGCAAGGCCACCGTCTGAGCTTGAAACCAGGCAGGTATTTGGGTCCAAGTCTCGCACACACAAGCCCTGCAAGTAGCAGTCCATCTCTTGTGCCCTGCAGGTAGTGACAGATACGCTGCCATAGTTGTGAGCCTCCCTCCTCCCAGGTGACTCTCAGACACAGATGGGAAGGGGAAAGGCTGCCGGCCGCCTGACCTTCCAGTAGCTGGGGCCTGCCAGGCTCTTCATGGTTTTCTGCCTCCACTATAGTCCTTCATAAGAGTACTGTTAGGTTTACCGGTGCCAAGTCCCTGGCAGGTTCCAGACCCTGAGACCTGGGCTGTTGCCCTGCTGAGCTTTGCTCCAAATAACCAGGCTGAATGAACCTGCATTTTACTTTCTTTGCTTGGAGGCAGTTTGAGCTCCCAGAGTGGCTGCCTAGGTTAAGATGGCTGCTTCCTTCTTTTCAGTGAGAATGAGGCGCTGTGGCGGGAGGTGGCCAGTTTGCGGCAGAAGCACACCCAGCAGCAGAAGGTTGTGAACAAGGTAAGCACAGCCTGTCTTTCTCCACGCGTGGCGTCTCCTCTGCCGTTCCAGATGGGCCGTGCAGCAGCTGGGGCTGTTGAGCTGCCAAGGGAAGGAGACCAGGGCGTATCAGGAGGTGGCATCTGGCTTTGTAAAGGGACCCTGAGGGTAAGGGCCATAATCTCTTACCTGTTGGTAAATTCTCCATTGTAAGCCAAGGCTCCATCTTGGTGTTTTTCCAGACAGGGATTTAATATCACAAATGATATGATTAATGATTTTTCTGATCCGATTGGCTTTTAAGGGCTGCTGATCAGCGTATGTGTGTGTGCATGTGCGTGGGGAGGGGGGCCCATAGATTTGAGCAGGGTGGTCCCTTCCTTGTGTACCTTTGGATCTCAGTCGTCCAGGCAGGGATCCCTCTCCAACAACGGTGGGCATCACTCTTCATGGCATTTCACTTTCTCTCCTGCAGCTTATCCAATTCTTGATTTCGTTGGTGCAGTCCAACCGCATTCTCGGGGTGAAGAGGAAGATGTAAGTGGGCCCAGTCAAGAGGCAATACCTTGATTTTCCTGTCGGCTGGGAGAAACTCTTAAGGTGGCTCACAAAGGATGTGATGTGTAGGATACTTCCTGAGATGTTCAAGCAGCCTTAGAATTGTAGAGTTGGAAGGGGCCCATAAGGCCATCGAGTCAAACCCCTACTCCATGCAGGAATCCACGTTAAAGCAGACCTGACGGGTGGCTGTCCAGCTGCCTCTTGAATGCCTCCAGTGCTGGAGAGCCCACCACCTTCCTAGGTCATTGCTTCTATTGGTGTCCTGCTAAAACAGTTAGGAAGTTTTTTCTGAAGTTCAGTTGAAATTTGGCTTCCTGCATCTTGAGCCCATTATTCCGTGTCCTGCACTCTGGGATGATCGAGAAGAGATCCCGGTCCTCCTCTGTGTGACAACCTTTCAAGTACACCTGATGCATCATGCAGCGCTGTGGGGCATACACTCTGGGGCACTGATCCTCTAGCAGTCAGCTCTTTCCTAGAAACTGGCTAGCATGGAATAGCCTGTCCAAGGAATGGCCTTTTCTGAAGTGTTCTGAACAGAAAGGCACCTGCCACAGTCAGATAGCTGTCTTTGGGGATCTCTAGGCAAAAATGGGGGGGATCCCTGCCACTTTGGGGGTGCATGTGTGTGTCTTGGTCCTCGTAACCTACCTCATGCTCGTCTCCTCTTATTTATTTATTTATTTATATCCCGCCCTTCCTCCCAGCAGGAGCCCAGGGGGGCAAACAAAAGCGCTAAAAACACTTTAAAACATCATAAAAACAGACCTTAAAATTACATTAAAACAAAACAACGTTAAAAACATTTTTTTAAAAAGCTTTAAAAACATCTCTAAAAAAAGGGTGAAAAACATTATTGAAAAAAAACATGTTAACATTCTAACACAGGTGCAGACTGGGATAGGTCTCAACTTAAAAGGCTTGTTGGAAGACTCTTCTCTCTTGCTTGGCCTCACAAGTCTCTGGCTTTCCCTTCCAGCCCCTTGATGTTGAATGATGGCAGTTCTGCCCACCCCATGCCCAAGTATAGCCGACAGTACTCTTTGGAGCACATCCACGGCCCGTCCCCTTACCCCGTAAGTACTTGCCTTGGGGCGAGGGAGGGTGGGCTTAGCTGCATATTGAGCTGGAGACCCTGTGGGGCTACCGCTTGGCCTTGCTAACTGCTGGAAGCTTGAGAGAGCAGCAGCTTGCCTGGGAGGTGGGAGGTGAGGGGGCCTGGGGGGCAGACCCATGGACTTTTGGCAGTCACCTTTTGGACCCTTGCCTCCTAGCATGGGAGGTTCCACCAACACCTCCATTCTCCTTGCAGGCCTCCTCCCCAGCATACAGCGGCTCGAACCTGTACTCCCCCGACTCCTCTGCCAACTCCGGCCCTATTATCTCAGATGTGACAGAACTGGCCCAGTCCAGCCCCTCAGCCTCCCCCAGCAGCAGCCTCGACGGAAGGTATGCAACAGCAACTCTCTTCATCCATTGCCAGATTGCCCATGTGTGGCCTAGGTGGGCCTAGCAGGCGTGGTCTCTTCTAGTTGCAGTATTTGTGTGCGTGTGTGTTTTTGTTGGGGGGGCATCCAAAGCACAGGAATGGGAAAGCCGCCTCAGAGGGAAGATAAAGCTGCATGCTGCACAGGCCCCCATCTCCCCAAACAAAGCCTTCTTCGGATTTCTGACTTTTCGCAGACATGGTCTGCGGCTTACCAAGTTTCCCTCTGCATCCAGGATGGCTAGAAAACGCATGTTTTTTTCCCCTTTTGAATTTCAAGTCAGCTTTCTCAGCAAACTTCTCAACCGAAGTAAAGATACGTGGCCTGAAATTTACCAAGGACCTAATTACCCAGTCACGATTCAGAGGCGGTTATCTCAGGGTGGTTATTCCAGAAGAAGAATTCAGTCTGCACAGGCAAGGACTTGCAGGGTGCTCCAGTCTCACGCCCTTTTAATGAGGTTATTCATTAATGTGTCTGTGCGCCTCTGCAAAAGCCTGAATTCCTCTGGTGCAAGAGAGTGGGACCCTGGTGTTCCCCACCCAGGGGATTTGTCGAGGGGCAAAAGGGAGGAGACTGAGGAGCTCCTCTTCTTGCCAGGCACGGCCGATTCTCTTTCTGACTCATGTTAATGACAGGGAATTGAGGAGTCCCAGCATATCCGGTTGTGTGAATGGACCCAGACGGCGTTTTGTTCTGCTTTTTGGTGCTTGGGATGCAAGGCTCCTCTTAGCTGCTTCCTTGCAGTGTCTTCATGGCTGGGCATGCCAGCCCTGGCTTCACCAAGCGCGCTCCCAAGGGGCTTTGCTGCAGGCTGGACACCGAGGCATTACTCTCGATGTGTGCCCAGGGGCCCTTTGCCTCATGCTGGGCTTAAGTGCCTGCTTGGAAAAGCATCTCTACGTGCAGTAGTCCCCTCTCCCCATATCTTCAGCTCCTTGAAGTGAGGCCTACTTGCTTCATGCTCTGCCCAGCCCAGCCTGTGTCACTCCAGACACCTGAAGCCTTGACATTCCCAGAGCAAGCAGGAACCCGTGGTCTTCGTTCATTGGTGTTTCCTACCTCTCCCAGTTGTAATTTGGATATTGCTGGCACTGATGCTGCATCACCCGCAGCCACTGTTCATTGCCTCTGTGTGTGCCCCCACCAGAAACCATTGCTTTGAAATGGGGACCAGATGCTTGCCCAAGTGGGTCGTCATTGCTTAGCTCGTTTGTACCTGGTGGCCATTCCAGTGGGGCTAATTGAACCTCCTACTAAAGCGTTGGGGGGGGGTTTCCATCTGCCAGAGGAACTATGTTCCCTATACACTCTCTTTCAAACATCCCTGTGGTGGAGAAGCTGTGTTTGGGGATGCAAAGCCTAGACCAATTTGTTTACGAAACCTCAAAAGAAAGGAAGTGTGTGGCGGGATGAACAGATCTGAAGGGGAGGAGCTTCGTGAAGGGGGAGGGGCGGGGTTTTCCAGCCTTGTCCTCAGGTGGAGAGTCCTCTCTTGAAAGATTCTAGGCAGAGGGAATGGTGGCTGCATAGGAAGCAGATGCAGATGCAGTGGGCCTGTCTGGACTAACAGAATGCCGTTGTTTGCCCGGGGATGGCTTCGCACTCTCTGTCTTAGGTGCAGCCCTGTGGTCCGAATCAAAGAGGAGCCCCCCAGCCCATCTCGTAGCCCACTGATTGAGGAAGCCAGCCCCATCAGCACTCCTGCTGTCGAAAGCCCCCTCTCTCCCTCCACCTTCATCGACTCCATCTTGCAGGAGGGTGAGCCCAGAAGCAGCAGAGCCGCGCCCTCTTCCGCCAGCAGCAGCACCACCACCGCTATGCAGGCCCAGCCCCCCGAAAAGTGCCTCAGCGTTGCCTGCCTTGACAAGTAAGCACGGGGGGGGGCACCAGTCTGCCCACGTCAGAGATGAGAACGGACAGAGCCATTCGAGGGTTAAGTGCTGGCGGATCCGGTGGGTCTCCACATCCTGCTGTCATTACCAGCCTTCTTCTGCCCCCACTTTGCTGTCCTTCCCCCAATCTGTTTATATGTATCTGGGGGAGGGGATTGCTGTAGCCAATCCTCAGGCCTGATTGGCTTGGGAGCTCTCAGTTGCTGACCTCTGCCAAAGGCAAAGGGCTGCCTGGATGGGCAGATTCCAGCTGCTCCAGCCCTAAGCTGAGCCACTTCCTCCCAAGCTGAATCCGTGGCCGAGACCCCGGGAGGGTCCCTCTTGCCCAGTTTCTGAGAAGCAGTATTAATTGGCCCAGAGGCAACTCTGGCAGAGCTGGGGGAAGTTACTTTTTTTAAAACTACAACTCCCATCAGCCCCAGCCAGCATGGCCACTGGATTGGGCTGATGAGAGTTGTAGTTCAAAAAAGTAACTTTCCCAAGCTTTGCACTCAGGGCTTGCTCCTGCATTGCACGTCAGGGATTTCTTTAAGCAACTTGCCTTCCAGTTGTGGGCCACAGTAGTCAGTGGTTTGTTTCATCTGAACTTGTTGAGCTACAAATTAGAACAAGGAGCACAAGCCGGATGAATGACTGCTGTAAGGAAGCCTGATGAGATTCTTTGTCCTTTGATTTTTTGTGTTTGTAGGTTGAGACCCGATTATCTCATGTTCACAAGAGTCACATAAAAAGAATCACACACACACAGACAGAGACAGGTTGGCTGCCAGACCAGGGCCAGTGGCCAGCCTAGGCCAGCAGAGAACTCTGAAGGGCAGCCTATTTAGCATCAGGTTTGGGGCACAGCCAGTTGGCTGCTGCAGGGCTCAAGACAGCCCCCACCCCAGCAGCCCTGCTTCCAGTTTGGAGGGGTGGAACTAGGGTCCCCATGGACTACTTAGAGCCCCCCTTCTACATTTGGGAGGGCTCCCTTGCCTTGGATGGCTGCCCAGTGGTCAGATGTTCTGCAGGGAAAACATCTCCCTGCACCAGTTGAGCTTCTGCCTGCTGTGAGCCTGTTAAAGACACAAGGGCCTCACCAGAAGAAAGAAAAGTGACAGGTAGACACCCATCTTTGGGCTGCCAACCCAGCTCTCTCCCTGCTCCTCACGTGCTCACACGGTGTCCTTGCTCGTCCTGTCACCCAGCCTGGCTTTCAGCTGCCAAGGTCTCTCTCCTGCTGCATCCCAGGAGTAACACATGGCGCCTCCAGGGCGGGCCATTTGCATCACACACAGGAGGCTTTGGCCTAGTAGTCCTTACGGCGGGAGCAGCCGTTCAGCCTGCAACTGGGGGCTCCAAGGACGGAATGCTCCTCCTGTGTGGAATAAAGGTAGCCTCTTGCGTGGTCTACGCGCTGGCCTGCTAGCCTTCTATATGCTGGAGGGGAGGAGGTTGTTTCGTTTTAGTTGTTTAAGCCCCCCGCTGCAGCCTGAAGCCAAGAAACGCTGTGCGCCCCTCTGTGGGAGCCAGACCTCTGCATTTCTCCCTCTGTCCTTAGAAGAAGGAAGGGTAGGATTTCCCTCTGCCCAAAGGGAGCTTGAGGTCTGTTTGTGCTGCGGAGGGGGCCCTCCACGTACTGGAACAGGCTTTCATGCTACCTGGAAGGCCAGCGGGTTGCTTCTAGATTTCTGGCCAGCCCCAAAGCAGTAGGCAGCTGTTGAAAACAGACCTGTCCAGGCTGTGTGTACCTATATTGAGGTCGGGTGAAAACATGGCAGAGCCCTCCCATCCTCCTCCCCTGGCACCAGAAGCCCCCCTGGAGACTGAGGAGATGGCGCTGAGGCATCGGGTGGGGCGGGAGTTGGGCAGAAGCAGAGGTGCCTGGGCACCTGTCCCTGCAGCCGTGTGACAAACCGCAGCTGATGCAGCTCTGTCTCTGGCACGGGAAGCAAGGGAGGCCTGCCCGTTGAGCACAGTTTCATCTGCCCCAAGCGGCGGCCGTTCCCCCACACCTCAGACAGGAAGCGTTGCTCCCATAATGTCCTGCTGCCTGATCCGGTTTTAGAAACAACAATGACGGGAGGCACTTTGGAGGGCAGAACCTGGGACCTCCTCTGTGGTCAAAGCAGGTGCCCCGTCTCTGAGTGGTGGCCCCCGCCCTGCTTGTACAAGAGCCACCCCCTTCCTTGGCTTTGTGGCCCGAGGCAGGAGGGGAGGCAGGGCTAGTTCCTCAGGGCCAAACTAGACTCAGATCAGGATCTCTCCCTCCGCCCTCCCCCTCAGTTTTTAAAAAATTAATCTCAGCTGCTGGGCACGGGTGGGGGGGTCTGTGTTATTTTCCCTTCACCCACCAACTCCCCCAAAGCTGATATTTGTTGACAGGGTGATTGCGTAACTAAGAAAACCACACGTGTGTGAGCGGGTTAACTCCCCTTTCCCACAGAACTTAGGAGCTGCAGCCGGGGGGGCTTCCTCCTATTGCCCTCCCCAGCATCTCCCTCCCCTTGTGTAGATTGGGCAAGGCTGATACCTGCAGGGGGAGTTGTCACTCCACCATCGCCAAGGGGGTATATACAGAGCACTCTGCCATCTCCAGGCTTGAGCGAGCCCTCGGCAAGAGGCATTTTGGACCCCCCCCAGAAGTTCATGCTCCCCACCCACCCCGTTCACATCACGGATGCTGAGAAGGTGAAGGGTCCGTGGGGGGGAGGGGCAGTGGAAGCAGCCGCAGGAGTTGTGCTCACTTGCCCCTCTGGGCATCGGCTGCCTCAAGCGGCCTGATCTGCCAGCACTGCCAGAGGCAGAGAGAGAGAGAACAGCCTGGCAGCAGCTGCTCCTTCTCTAGCTGCCCTGCCCGATGGCTCACTCGCTTGGCTGCCCACAGGTGGCCAGTGAGGGCAGCCAAGAGAGCAAGAGGCAGCCGCTGCCGCCACAGCAGCCCTGCTCACTCTCCTCTCCAGGCTGGCTGTGTCAGCTCCTTACCTCACCGGCAAATGCTCCTCTCCGTGCTGAAATGGGCAAGAGAGCAGTGCCAGGGGTTGGGATCGCCACCGTAGCCTCTCCCTCGCTGCCCTGCCTGCCACCTGGTTGGGCTAGCAGCAGGGGTGAAGGCAACCCATGCAGGGCAGGGTCGGGGAGGGGCGGATGGAGGGTGGTCCTGCAGTGCCAACAGAAGGCACGAGTCCCGTCAGAGGATGCCCGAACCTCCGGGGAGGGGAATATTGAGAGGCAGGGAGCAATGCCAACTGCTTCTCCTCTGAAGGGATGTGGGTGTGGACCTTCCATTGCGCTGGTCTCCAGTGCCAGCCCCGAAGGGATTCCGCCGTGCACCCCTCCTGCCCCCTCCCAGTTGTTCGCTTCCTCTTTCTCTTCATCCCTGCCTGGTTCCAACGGGTCAGGACCGGACCTCTTCCCTGCACAGGCCCAGGGCTCCCATTGCTCTGCACTCTCAGCGGCCTGAGAGCAAGCAGGAGTTGCCGGGGTACAGGGCCGATATCCGGGAGCACAGATCGGTTGCCCCTGGTCACATTTTAACCAGATCCCCTTCATGTTGCACGCACCCAGTGCAGACCTGCCCATGCCCTGACAGTTCTGGCCCACAGCGCTGACTCTGGTTCTGGAACCGGAGGGCAAGGGTTATTTGTCAAGACGAGGCCTCTGTGGGTCCTCCAACAAGGATAAGACAGAAATGCTGGCAGGCTGCTTATAGGTAACGGTGTCTCCCCAGGGAGCAGGACGTGCCTTCCCTGCCTTGGAAAAGGACTGTAACTTGGTGCAAAGCAAGCAGGCTAATGCAAATGAGTTGTGAGTGCATAATGCTGGCTGTGGAATTCAGATGCTTTTGGTGCTCAGTACCTGAGGCTTGGCCAGTGAGGAGCGCAGCTTGGAGCACCAGGTGCCTGCCCCGAGTAACCGGAGTTGGTTGCAGGGTTTCTGTTGCGCAGGCTGCGTCACTCACCTTCGCTGTGCTTGTGTAGGATCCCTCTGGCTTGCTGCCCGTTGCTCTCTTGTCCTGAGTTGTCAGGGAGGCGCTGTGCCGTGCGGATGCACACCCCGTGCCTGCCACTCTTCCCAGGGCCCTGGAACAGAGTCAGCCAGCGACTCTTCCTTGCCTCTTGAAAGTAACCACCGTTTCTTCCCTGAAGGTGACAAGGGCTGGGGCTTCTGAGTCGAGTGTTCCTCTTCTTCTCTTTGTATCTTCCAGTTTGGCTCGTACACCGCAGATGTCTGAAGTCACCTGCCTTTTCCCCAGCCCTTCCTCTTCCTCACTGCACTGCAGACCACCGCAAGGGTTAGCATTTCCACAGCATGCTGCTCCCAAGGCATTGCTGACCACGGAGGGGGAATGGCGAGGAGCTGCCCTTTCGGCCAGGCCAGCTGACCCTCTCTAAGGCCTCTCCACATCGGGGGGGGGGAGAGAGAAAACGACGAGGGAGCTGTTCAAACGAGTTGAATCCACCGCCCGAATGACCCCACCTTTTTTACCCCATCCCTTATGCTCTGGGGAAGCTCTTCGGAGTATAGGAGTGGGCGGGGCAGGGTTGCTCCAGTGCTGAGAGAGGCTTTGCTGGCCTGAGTCAGGGACTCCTCTGTTCCCTGCTGCCAGATGCAAGCATCTTTTGAAGCCCCTCCTGCCTTGGAGCATTTTCCTCCCCATCACTGAGGGGGAATGATGCTGGATCAACAGCAGAGCACCTGCATTGCATCCAGAAGGCCCCAGGATCAGTTCCTGCGGGCATCTCCAGGGAGGGCTAAGAGAGGCTCCCTGCCTGAAGCCTTGGAGCACTGCTGCCGCTCAGTGTCGGCTTCTCCCCCAGCCCAGTGCGCTGTGTTTTGATACCTAGCGGATGTTTGTTGAGAGCTGCTTTGGACCCAGCTCACTGGGGAAATGAACGAAACTGTCTGCTGAGCAACCTGGATTGGCCCTCTAGCCAAAGCATCTTCCTAAGGGGACGGGCGGGGGGGTGGGGGAGACGCCTGACCTGTGTGAGGGTGTGTCTGTCTAGCTCTGTCTGTCTGTCTCGCATGGTACCTTCAGAAGATAGATACTGTCAGCCAATTCCCCTTCGGAGTCAGACACGCTTTCCCTGAGCAGGCACAACTCCTTGTGTCCTTCCCCTGTTAATTCATAGTTGAATGGCTGACTCAGCACCACCACCATGACCCCTTTCCAGCTTTGCTCCACAGGAAAATGTATCATCTGACCGGCTACCTTTGGGATACCCCCCCACCACTCATTGGGAATGGCTTGGACCCAGCCCTTGAATGGCAATGTCTCTTCACCACCAACAGGTTTACCTAGGGAGGTGGTGGGCTTTCCCAACAGCAGAGGCCTTCAAGAGGCAGCTGGACCGCCACCTGTCATGGGTGCTTTAATTCCTGTATGGAGCAGGGGTTGGACTTGATGGCCTTACAGGCCCCTTCCAACTCTTATGATTCTAGGCTGGTTGTGCTGCCAAGGGAGAGGTCCTTCAGAGCCCTGAGGCTAAACAGGCAGGCTTCCTGTTCTGATTCTGGTGCTGTGTAAATTGAGCCAAGGAAGGTCTGCAAAACCTAGAGGCATTACACGCTGCACTGTAGCCAAAGCCTGCTTCAGTGGGCAGGCAGGGAAGGACATTGAGAGAGTTCTTCCAGTGGAGGCAGGGAGGACATCTTGCTGGGTATACAGGGGGACTGCTGAGAGGGAGCTAGGCTGAAAGTGCATTCGCCCTCTCCTGACCAATGGAGACATTTCCTGAAAGAGCTCCTAGGCCAGCCTTCCCCAACTAGTGGGCCACCAGATGTTGGACCACAACTCCCATCAGCCTCAGCCAGCATTGCCAATGGTCAGGAAAGATGGGAATTGTGGTCCAACAACATCTGGTGACCCACTAGTTGGGAAAGGCTGGCCTAGGCCAAAACTCAGGCTGGAGCTATTGGCAGGTGATGGCAACACGAGGCTTCAACCCTCTAGTGGGCCAGAAAGGCCACTGTGGCCCAGAGGAGGAGCCCTTAAGAACATCAGAAGAACCATACTAGATGAAACCCAGAGAAGCCCACCTAGTCCAGCCTCTTCAAGCAGAATATGAGCCCAACAGCCACCTCCTGCTTGCCATTCCCCAGCAACTGACAGTTCAGGGCATGGTGCCTCTCATTTTATCGTGACAAGTAGCCGTGGCCCTCGCTGCAATCTTTCTTTTCTTCTTTCCCTAGAAATGAGTTGAATGAGCACTTGGACACTATCGATTCCAGCCTGGATAACCTCCAGGCCATGCTTAGCACCCACGGCTTCAGCGTGGACACGAGCGCCTTGCTGGACGTACGTCTTCCACTTGGGAGCCCTCACACGGGGGGGGGGGAGGGATGCTTGTGCCTCTCGCCTGCTAACATTTGTGTCCGTTGTCCCCTCCTCTCAACAGCTCTTTAGTCCTTCCATGACTGTGGCGGATATGAACTTGCCGGACCTGGACAGCACCTTGGCCAGCGTGAGTTTGCTCATGCAGATATTATTATTATTGATTACATTTGTATACTGCCCCATAGCAGTGATATCTGGGCAGTGGTATCCAGCAGAAAGGACAAACGCACTTTATAAAATGTGTAATTTTGTGTCTCCCTATACATTCAGTCATGTATACGTACCTTACGTAAATATTTTCTCAGTATAAATAAAGCGTTTTAAAGTGGGGGGAGGAAGGGAAACACGCATGTGCCTATCCACATCCCAGTACTCAGTGGACACCCCCCTCCCCCCCCCCAGGTTTTTAGGCCAGCTGCAGGAGAATCTGGCAGTAAATGTGCAACCGCTTCCCAGCCCAGCACTGAGGCCTCAGAGAGCCCACAGGGTGACGTCATCCCATTGCCACTGGCTGCCTCGGCTGCATCACTCGCACACGGCTAACGAGGTGCCGAGTGCTCCTTTTTCATTACAATCTTTGGATGCGCTCCTGCTGCCCCGGGTCAGCCTCTCCAGAGGCATTTGCTGAATGTGATGATGGGGTGATGCTGCTGAGGCCTTTGCTGCCCAGCAGATCCCCAGTTAATTCATCCATGCCCCCAGGCACCGCCACGAGGCAGGGCCACTCCGAGCACCACTAAGGGCTGCAAGATCCAGAAGACAGGCAGATCCGGTCCTTTAGGGCCCAATCGGGCAAGGAGTTCTCTCCTGGGCATCCCCTGTTGAAACGAATGGGAGATGCACAAGTGCTCTTCTGGGCTCCCGTTCGTTTCAGTGGGGCTTGCGCAGGAGAGAACTCCCTGATGGATTGTGCTGTGAGTAGAAGCAGATGGGCGGGAGGTGCATTTAGCTCCAGCCAGCCAGGAGTTCTGCTGTGTACATGACTTGGGGTGGGAGACTGGAGGTCAGGCCTGCAGCCAGGGATTCGACTTCAGGCTTTGACTCCCATGGCCCCTTGCCTTGCAGAGCCTCAGAAGAAGCTCACAGCCCTCCCTTCCAAATGGCCTGTGGCGGCTCCTCCTTTCCTCTCCGTGTCTTGCAGGCTTTGGCTCGGCAACGCCATCTCTCTTCCTCTCTCTTTGCAGATCCAAGACCTCCTGTCCTCCCAGGAGCAACAGAAGCCGGCAGAGGCAGAAGACTCGTCAGCAGACACAGGTGGGTGTGGTAGTCTTCCCTCCCCACCCTCTGCTGAGCCTCAGCAAGCCTCCCCTCTGCCAGGGTCAGTCCGAAGGGAGGGCATCCTGACAGCTTTAGGCCTTTGCAGGAGTAAATGGAGGCACCCTGCCGTGGCTTGCTTGCAGGGCTTTCTGCAGCCTCTACAGCCCACCTCCTCTCGCTCACGCCCTCTCCTGCTTTTGCTGTCTCAAGGACTACCTTGCTGGGGATCCCAGAGTTTCCCCTGGGAAGTGTCCTGTCTGCATTTTCCATGGCTGGTGTCCCCCTCACGCATGCGCCTGCCCTGTCTCCCACCTGCGTCACCTACGGCCCCTGCCCCTTGGCCGAGCACCCTCCTCCCCCCTCGCTCTGACGGCCCCTCTGCCCTTTCCGTAGGCAAGCAGTTAGTGCACTACACAGCCCAGCCCCTCTTCCTGGTGGACTCGAGCTCTGTGGATGTGGGCAGCGCAGATATGCCCATTTTCTTCGAGCTGGGCGAAGGGCCCTGCTTCGCGGAGGGGAACGAGTACTTGGAGGACCCCGCCATTTCTCTCCTGTCCGGGACGGAACCTCCCAAACCCAAGGACCCTGCTGCCTCCGAAAGCTGAGCCTGGGCGGAGTGGAAGGAAGACCAGACCGACTGCCGCCTTGCTTGGCTCCAGCATTGCCGCCAGCTCCCTGCCCTCTTGGGCTCCCTGGGATAGGAGCGTGTGTGCGCGCGTGTGTGAACACTTCAAGGTGTCTGGCCCCCACCCCACCCCCAGATGGCCTCTGGAGCAGGCACCGTGGCTTTGAGGAATGGCGGGGGTGCCAGGCTGTCTGCAGCAGTGGAAGCAGCGTGTTCCTTGCTTGCCAGCTGGGGGTCTCCAGTGCCCTTGGCCTGGGGCATTAGCCGCCCACGCTGTGCCCTGCCCAGCCCTCTCGGCAGGAAGGAGAGTGAAGAGTGGTCACTTGAGAGGGGGAGGGGGAGGACGCTCCCTCCCTCCCACCAGGATGGACTTGCTGGTTTTTCGAGAGAAATACAAATGCTCTCTCCCCCTGCTGCCCCATGCAGACACATGCGCGCGCACAGTCAGGGGCTCAAGGGCTGGGCCCCTTTTTCGCCTCGGCTGCCACGCGTGTTCCCAGATGTTACGGGGCACCAGTGTGAGAAGCTCCCCACCCCACCCCCGGACACTCCCTTCCCCTCCCCCACTCCTCCCCCTCGGCTTATAGTAAAGAATTTGTACATTTGCATTCTGATTGTTACTAGAAGAAAATTGTATTTTGGATTTTTACACGAGAGAAGAGGCCCCTCCACCCCCCCCAACCTTCCTCTCTCCTGCGATATAAATATCTATATATATACGTTCAAATATCTCTCTGTCTATATGAAGTGGCCCATCGCTCTCTAGGCTTGCTGTGTTGGAAGCTGTATTTGTGTGTGGTGCGTTCGGAACACACAAGGCAGCCCGACGCTGGGCTCCTCCTGTCCTCCAACAATTCCGGGAGGCTGGTCCCAGTCCGTGTCCAGGAATGTTCCCGCTGACGGCAGGAGCTGCCCAGGCCACCTTCCCAGAGGCCACGGGTCGTTTCCTGTCACCTGTTTTTCCTGTTGGGTTTTGTAGGACAGGCTCCTGGAAGGGGGCGGTCAGACTGCTGCTGTTCCCAGCTACCATATGCCCTCCAGAGAGGAAGTGGGCGTCACACAGAGTCAGACTGTGCATCGGTTCAGCCCAGTATTGTACACCCTGGCTGGCAGCAGCTGTCCAGTATTTCAGGTTAGAGTCTTTCCCCAGGCCTACCCAGAGATGCCGGGGGGTGAACTTAAGCCTTTCTGCCCGCAAAGCAGATGCTCTGCCTCTGCGTTGCAGCCCTTCCCCAAGAGCTCTGAGCAGCTTCACATCACCTGTGTTGTGTGCCTCCGGCCTGTTTATTAGTCTGTCCTCCTGAGCAGGGGTCTCAAGGAGGGTGCCACCTTTTACCTGCTCCCCCTTTACCTTGAAGGCCCTTCTGCTGACATTTGCACCCTGTCGTATTCCTCTTAATGCCTGCCAGGCGCTCACGCACTCCTGGATCAGGGTCACTGTTGCTGATGATGATGCCGGCATTCTTGCAGTGGCATGTCAAAAACTGCAGCACACGTCTGTCTCAAGAGGTGTTGGGACCCATTTCCAAGACTGCCTGGAGCAGCAAGGTCTCTCTTGCTCACGCCCATCCCTCCTCCACCTCCGAATCACAAAGAGCATATGGGCCCTTTTCTGGCCATGGAATGGGTGTAAGAGGAAGCAGCTCACCAGTGAATGGAGAGGACCAGGGGCCCGCCAATCCTGCAGCCTCGCCTGAACTCGCCGTGTCTAGACCTGGAGTTCCATCGCAAGAATTCTGGACGCAGCACCAGAGTGCCTCTCGCAGCCTGACAGCAGTCCAGCATAAGCCCAGGGGGGCCCTGTGGCGTCACCCAGGACCTGGATTAGCTGCTCAGGGACAGGAAGTGCCCCCCTTTTTAAATGAGGCATTATCCCCCCCAGGAGAGAGTTTGATGTCTTTCCACCACCACCTTTCCTCTGGCTGGCCCTCCGTGGTCTTCCATCTCCACTGCTGCAACCAAGTTCCACCTGGCACTGCCAGGAGGAGGGTCAGGGGTGACCAACCTCCTGTTGCCGAGGCTCGGTGCCTGCTGGCTGGGCTGACCTGTGGCAGGCAGTCTTGGCTCCCAGCTTGTGGGCTTCTGTGTTGAAGAGCAAGTTGGCATGGCCAGCCACAGTGCCCCTTCCCGACCTGCAAGGAAGGAATGCTGTCCCTCAGCGCACCACCCGGGAGGGGGGCGGGATGAGGTGGTGTGTCTTCAGTGCTGCCAGCCCCCCTTTGCCCATTGTAAGAGCTCCCACATTTCTTTTGAACCCTGCTATCTACACACATGCACACCCCTTCCACTAGGTGACCTGTCTGCTCTGACCTAAAGCGTGGCGGGGGATCTACAGTGTGACCCACCCTCAGCAAACCAAGCACGCCTGTTGCATCATAACAGGCCACCCTGGGCTCCTACTGGGAGGAAGGATGGGATATAAATCAAAATCAGCCTGCAAAATGTCCTCCCCAGAGGGCTGTCTGGACAGAAGGCACACCCTCCCTTTGCTGGGCCGTATCCTGTCTTTTAAGTACTAAATAGACCAGGAGATTTAGTGTGCGTGTGTGTCCCATCTGTCAGGACCACTCTATCACCACTTAGAAGCCACCGCCTCCTTCTCTGCTGTCAGGGATATAAAGTGGTCCAGAGTCTTCCAGTTGGCCAGTAAGCAAATCTTCTCAAGCTCAATTTAGCAGCTGGGCCCGGCCGAGGGAGAACAGAGTGCTGAGTCTGGGGCTCAGCATCAGTGAACTGTGGCCTGCCTTGCAGGAGCGAGGAGAGGTCCTGAGGAGAAGCCAGCTGAATCCCACCCACCCCCAGTCGAGCGCTGGTTGCAGCAGGGGTGGGATGCCGTTGAAAAATGAGCTCTTGCAAAAGAAAACAAAGGAAGGGACATCTTCCTGCAAAGGCTGCTGCTTACAGGAGCGGGGGGGGGGGGTCAGACCACTCCTGCCAGGCTGGGCCCAGTGTGTCTGTAACCAGCTGCCCCAGTACGATTGCCCCACACCCAGCCAGCTTGCTGTGGGGCCACTGTGGGATGCCAGGAAGGGGTTGGGCTTTCAACTCTGGAGTTTCCAGCTCTTTTGTTTTCTGATCATGGAACTTTTCACGCTTGGAGTGCTTTAGGGCTTTTAGATTTTGGGCCTCTGTGCCATGAGACACTATAATTCTCATTTTGCAAGGGAGGACCTGCGGACACCAGTCCAAGGTTGCTGGGAGAATGCATTAGGTGGCAGAGGTAGAATTTAAACTATGGCAGTCATGGCTAAGGGGGGGTGAGCAGAAATGGTTAAGAGAGGTCTTATTATGGTCAAGAGGGGCTGTGGGGATCAGTAAGAGCTCATTCTAGATAACTAGCCCATCATTTGCTGGAGGTCCACAGGTTGATCACAAATTCTGCAGTTTGAACTGCTCAACTTGGGTAAGTCCAGGGCCAGCTTTGCCAAGCCCTTGCACGGTCCGTCGCTCGGCGTGTGCTGAGGCTGCAGTCAGAATATGGCTTAAAGGGCCCCCTGGAGCAGAGTCCACCAACGTGGTTTCATGTGGTTTGCTTGTCTTTATTGAACCAAGGCGGCAGGCGCATGTCATGCAAACAAAGCAGGGCACAATATGGTAAGAGCAACTCAGGACAGCAACAGAAAGGGCACCCCCCCACGCACACACAAACCCCCAACACTACAGGAAAGACAATGGGCTGCAAGGCAGTGGCTAGCCCCCTTATCACTTGGGAACAGCACCCTCAGAGGCCTCCGAATCACACACACACACCGCAGACTGGCTCCTGGCCAGCATCTATTCTACCTAGGAACGAATAATGCCCTCAGAAATCCGAGTCTAGCAATTAGGCTTGGATACCCTCCCCCACAGCTTGCCCTGATTGACCTTTGATCGCAGCCCAGCGGCTTGGCATGGCTCCAGATTATTTGGGGGGCTGTGAGGTATTCACACTCCTGGCTTGCCATCCAGTTTGTAGAATCATAGGAGTTGCAAGGGACCCGGGAGATCTGCCTTTGCCAACCTGATGTCTTCCAGATGTTTCAGACCGCAAGTCCTATCAGCCCTATCCTGTCGGCAGCCACCGAGCCCAGGGTCATGGCCAGCATCTGTCTGTATTTGGGGGCATCGCTTTGTCCACAGAACTGGACTGCATTTTGCATCACCACTCCGCCTGGCCCCTTTCCCAGGCTCTAAAGGGAAGGCAGTGGCACCCGGCAACCGGGCCTGACAGTGTGGAATATCCTACATTGTTCAGAGCCTTCAAGAATTTCCTTTTTCTTACGTGAAATACTTTCCTTGTCTTGGTTAAACTTTAGTAAAGCTCTACCGGGACCAAATAAAACTCACTTGTGGATTGGATTTGGCTCACAGGGCTGACCTCTCTCCACCCCACCCCCCAAACTCGGGGGCAGGAACCAAAGGCGCTGCGGTCCAGCCAGCTCTCCCCCCAGGCTGCCTCCTCCATTGCTGGCCAGTCACCGTCTGCTCCTTGCCAAGGTCTTGGGTGAAGGCCTCCCTTGAGCTACCTTGCATTAAATCTGGGGCCTTGTACACACAGCAAACACTCCTCACGGAACCGTGGGCCCACGGCTTGCTCCTTGCCCTGATCTCGGTGCAAACGCAGCCAGAGAGTCTCAGGCCTGTCCCACAACCCCACCTGCAGATCACAACTGCCCTGCTCCAGAGCAGAGCTGGAGGGAAGGAGGCTACTGTCTTCCAATGAACAGCAGCTAGTAATAGGATTTGGGGGGATGGTGCCCCCCCCAAAGCCACTCCAAGGTCCCAGGCAGCAGGTCTCCACTCTCCAATGCACCCAGCTCTCCGGTCCCAACTTTCTGTGCTGTGCCATGTCTTCCCCACCTGCAACCCTCATCCGTGGCACATGGGCCACAGAAAGGTCCCTGGCTACAAAAGTGGCTGTGGGGCTAAGCAGTTTGCCGAGAAGTACATGCCAACCATGACACCAAGGCTGAGACAGGAGAGGCCCTGGGGTGACTTGAGAGCAGCACTGGGGCCCCAAGGCTAGAGGAATTAGTTGCCCACAGCCAGTGTTTGTGAGACGTGCTCTGCCCACAGAAGTGGTGGCTGGAGCGGTGGGTTAAAGCCCAGGTGGGTGTTCTGAGGGCAGGGATTGGCATGACCAGGATGTCAAAGAGCTCCTGGGATGAGACTGTGCCTGGGATTGGCTTGTGCTAATTGTCAGGCTTGATTGCTATGACTGCGCTCCGGAGAGCCTTTTCCCCTAGTACAGGTTGACTCAGGACTTGGTAGTTTGAGAGGGGTGTGTGCGTGCGTGTACACAGGGACACACAGTGTATGGCTTGGCTCAGTTGTTAGAGCCAGCTGGAGACTTTTGGCCTGCACTCTTTTGGCAGGTTGGCTCATCTGGTAGGTGGACACATTCCTGTCTTTGTGTGAGCTGTGGGAGGTCAGACTAGATGGCCTTTGGGCATTCCAACTCCATGATTCTAGGAAGCACCCCAGCCCTGTAGTCTCTCACCCAGCATGGAATTGTCTGTCCAAGGGGCAGTTCAGGCCAGCGGGCAAGACTGGTCCCTTAGGGCACTGGAGGACAGAGTAACGCTGAAGATTCAATGGGGAGAGCTGGTGGCGCTGTCTGCCCCCCACCTCAGGATCTGCACTGCACCCGCACACTCAAGCGAATCCTTCAGCAGCTGCGGCAGGAAGTGTGGGGCAACACGCAGGTGGGGTGGAGGTGCCGGTTCTGGGGCATCAGGGTGTCTCCAGGAGGAAGCAAAGGCCCAGGCAGAGTCAGCACAGGAGCAGGCTGTCCACTGGGGCGTCTCAGGACCTTCAGTGGGGGGGGGCATTAGCGCTCTTCACATGCCTGTGGGGGAAAAAAAAGAAGCTGCTCATCTCCCTGCCCCTGTCCTGTGTCTCCCTGTGTCAGGCCAACCAATCATCAGCCTTGAGGAAGCTGCCAGAGCAGAGCAGAGCAGCAGCTGAAGCCAGCTGCAATTTCACCCCTCCCATATTTGGGGGCTGGCAGGGAACAGGCAGGGAAGAGAAGGCACTGCTCAGTGGTCAGCAAGGTGCTGTGCATGCCGGTGGCCTTGAGCAGGAACTGGGCCCCCTGCAGCACAGCAGGGGCCCAGGGTGAACAGGGGACCCTCCCAAGGGTCAGCACAAACAATCAGGGTTGGAGCCCCAGCCGTCGAAAGCGCTAGAGAGGCTTCCTGCTGGCTAACTCAGGGCAAGATGGCAGCAGAGCCCTGTCCCTCCCCAGGACACTTATCTTGGGAGGCGAGGGACTCCTCAGAATCCACTTCGTGGTCCAAGCCTGGGGAGGAAAGGAACCCAGATGGTGGCTACAGCTCAGCCCCCCATTGCTTCTTCACTGGCTCCCCACCAGGCACCAGCCCCCCTGGGCCAGAGCCTCACACAGCCCTCTGAAGAAACAGTCCCTGGCAGACGGTGGCTTAGCACCTGGTGGGAGCAAAGGAAACGCCAGGCCTGCAGGCCGTCCATTTCCTGAGATCCCCGACATGAACCCAAACCCTGGAAGAACTCACTTTCTTGAGACTCCTGGGAATGGGCAGGCACATCCACGGCAGGACCTAAAGAAAGCAAAGAGACTCAGGTCCCCCCCGTATCCAAGCGATGGGCATGGGTGCTGTGTGCCTCAGAGGCCGAGAGCCGATGTGGGCTGGCCAGTGCCGTGTCTCTAGTGGTGCCATTATTTAAAGGTTTTCCCTAGTAATCTACGTCCTTGAAAGATTTCTAGCCCGCCTTGCAGGGCACACTTCCCTCCCAAGGGGGTTTGCAAAGGTCTCTAAGTTGCCAGCAGCCTCTCCCCCTCCCCTCTCAGGAAGCCTTTGCCAACCTGGTGCCCTCCAGATGTCTCGGACTGCAACTCCCATCATCCTCCGCTAGCACGGCCGTATGATGCTGGAGCTTTTGGGAGCCGTGGTCCAAACATCCGGTGGGGCTGCACCAATGTTGGGAAAAAACCTTGCGGGCTTTTCTGTGCAGTTACAGGCGGGCAAGAGAGACCTAAGAAGTGGCTGGCTTGCAAGTCAGGGCAGCAGAGATCGGGGGGGGGTTGGCCCCCATGGGAAGAAAGTGAGGATGACTGCAGGTTAGTTAGGGTGCCAAAGGGGCACGCGCAGGGGGGGGAGGGCTTGCCTTTCACCAGGGCTGGAGGAATAAAGAATTTGCAGCAGAACAAGCCCCCTGCCCTGCCCAGCCAGACTGGCATACTTACCACTCTGTGTGTCCCCGGGCAGCGGGTCCATGCTGAAAGACCCGAGGTTGGAGGCATCACTGCTGAGCAGCAGCTCCCCATTGACCTCCTCCGTGTGGGACCGATCCACCCCTGGAAAGCTCACAGGGGCCGCCTCTGTCCAAAGAGAGGGAGGGGGAGGAGAGGTGTGGGACTCAGCAAGGGGACTCCCAATAGCCCCCTGCTCCACTGCAGCTGCGAAAGAGGGGGCCATGGGAGTTCAGGGTTGGGGCCCTCAGGGCAGGGCCGGCGCAAAGCCTGCAGAGGGCCGGCGATGACTGGGCCAGCAGCTGATTTGGCTTCAGTGCTGGGAATGAGGCAGCGGACGGGGGGGGGGCAAGAGGAGGGAGTGGCACTCACCTGTAGTCCTTGCATCCACGGGAGTTGCAATCTCACCTGTGGGCAGGCAGACAGGGAGGTCAAGCGCTGGCTGCGAAGAGGCTGAGACCCCCTTCGAGTGCTGCCCCCACCCTCCAGCCTCAGGAGGGCACTAGGCCCGGGGGAGCTGCCTCGCCCTGAGCCCCGGCCCCCTCCTCCACACGGCAGCAGCTCCCCTGCAGGGTGCAGAAGGTTCCACTGGACTGACCCTGGGGCGGCCGGCAGGGCAGAGCCCGCCTCTCCCAGCTCCACGTGCTTTGTGGCTCTGCTGGGCCAGTCGTGAGCCGCTATCGGCTGCCGGCTGCCCTGCGAGCCCAGAGATGGTCACAGGCCAGGGAGGCGCAAGGCCCGGATCTTGCCGGGAGCTGTTGGCTGCCCAGCACAAGCCGACGGGTGTTCAGGGCTTGGATAACTCACTGCAAGAGGCAGCCCCGATCCAGGCAGGGCGCAGCATCCTTACGGGCTAGTCATGTGTGAATGGGGGAAAGCAGCGTCCAGCTCATTGTGGGGACAGCCCAGTGGCCTCTGCATGGATGGGGGGGAGTAGTTTCCTCTGGGGGGGGCTGACCTGGACCGTCTTTTTGCCTCTCCACTCCTGCACCATCCTGGCGCCAATGTGCATCAAGAATTATCTTCACACGCCCTCCACTTGAGGGGCCCAGTGGTGGCAGTGAGGGGATTTTCAGAGTGAAAATGCTACTCAGAATGAGATAGATCAGGCCCATAGGGAGGGGCGGATGAACCCACACCTCCAAGGCTTGCAGGCCAAGCCTTAACAAGCTTACTGGGAACTAAGTCCTGCAGAGCAGAATAGGACAATTCCTAGTCTGTGTGGTCATACTTGGGATGCTGTAGCTGTGCTCCAGGTGTGAAGTAGGAACAAAGAAGAGAGTGTCCCTGAGCATGGGCAGAGGGCATTGCTTGAAAGCCACACAACCTCTCTTCTAAGCAACCGAACACTCCCTCAGCCTCCACAGCCAGGTCTCTCCTCGTAGACCTTAAGAAAAGTATGGGGGGGGGGACTGAAGGGGGGGAGGGAGCATCCTCCCCTGCTCCAGAGGTGTGATTAGGATGGGGCTCATTAGCATATTGTGCCCTGTCCCCTCCTCACACCTTTTGGGGATCTCATTTTCTTCACAGATGCGTTATATGGGGGCCGTTTGCATTACCTGCACCAGGGCAAGGTGGTCTCTGCTAAGCCATAATTAAAAGTGGCTTGAGACAGTGTGGCAAATGCCAACTCCTGCACTAGCCTTGCCACAGGCAAGGGGGGGCACATGCTCATGTTCTTGCAAGAAATAGCCAGGGGAGGGGTGATTCTGCTTTAAAATGGCTGCCGGGATATGTGATTGGTTTTTTAAAACTCAGTCTCTGTTTAGTCTACATCAACCTTCTCCAACCTGCTACCAATGTGGTATAGTGGTTAGAGCATTGGCCTGGGACCTGGGAGACCAGGGCTCAAATCCCCACTCAGCCATGAAGCTCACTGGGCTGCCTTGGGCCAGCCACCAGTCCCCCGACCTAACCTACCTCACAGGGCTGTTGTGAGGATAAAATTGGGAGGGGTGGAACCATGTTTGTCTGCCGCCTCAAGCTCCTTGGAGGGAAGGTGGGCTATAAATGCGACAATATAAATAAATAATGAACATCAGCTCCAGCCAGCACAGCTGGATGATGGGAGGTGTAGTCCAAACGTTTGGAGGGCGGCAGGTTAGGGAAGGCTGGTCAACATGACAGATCTAGAAATGACGTCTCTGTGCGTGTAAACTCTGAAGGACCTCCCCACTTGGATACGATCAGAGACATTTGTGGCTTCCATGGGGTGAGGGTTGCATCCAGCATCCTCTTCCGCCAAAGTTAGGTCTGTCTGTCCAGGATTTCACTTACTTTCTCCTGAGGCCTCGGATTTGCCGGAGAGGAAGGGCTCTGAATTTGTGACAGGCTCTGAAAGAGACCGTGAGAGAGTGTGAAGGGGGCGCATTTCCCCCTTGGCCACCCACAGTCAGTGCCCAGCCAGAGATGTCCCAAGAGGGTCAAGCCATCCACCTCAGCATGATGCCATCCAGCAGTTTTGGACTATGCTTCCATTGGGCCTGGCCAGAACGGCCGGACCACACTGGGCCTGATGGGAGCTGGCTGGAGCACTTGTCCCAAACACCTGGAGCAGGAGGGCACCAGACTGGGGGAGGCTGGTCCAGCTCTGGCCCGGAGATGGTCTGCCAGGCGTCTGATCTCCATCTTGCTTGCCAGGGTCCTCTCCCAGCTCCATCGCTCTCTTCTCTCTTCCTGGGGCAAGAGGGGGCCTTGCTGAGGCCACCCTCTGGCCCTAAGAGCTGAGCTGAGCTGAGCTGAGCAGGGGAGTGCCCGGTGCCAGCTCCTTTGCACGTGAAGCGGAGGAAAAGGGAAATGGCAAGGTGCTTCCCCACACTGAAGCCACCAGGACACTCGGAGAGAAGGAAAGCCCCCTTGAGACATACCTGCTGGTTGGCTGCCTGCTGGGGAAGTGGGATTCGGGGAGGTCAGGGGTTCTGCAGAGAACGAGAGAAGGAGAGGACCCTTTTAGAAATGGCCACAGCCTTACGGTGCACAGGGGGAGGCCCCATGTCTTTGGGGCGGGGGTGGCTTTGTAGGAAGCCGGCCAGGTACGTTGGGCAGGCCACTCCTCCCTATCTTCCTCTTCCCCCTGTGGAGGTCCCCCCAACTTCAAGACCCCCCCTCCCAGCACCATTTAGGCACTGACTGCATCTCACCATCTGCAACCACAATGGCCAGGAGCAGGACCACGGCTGCCGTGAGACAGAGAAACCTGCATGGAGGAAGAAGAGAGGTGGTGGTGCGGCACATGAGTGTAGCATCATAATGGTGAAGAGTCTGAACTTTGAGCCCCATCAGAAATCTCAGCTTGGCTGTGAAGTCTGTGGTCAGCCTGAGGCAGACCCCTCCCTCTCATCCTCACATCTATCATGAGTGGATAAGAATACTGGCCCCGCCTCACAAGGTTGTTGTAAGGATGACTGTACTAATGTAAGGGGAAAATTTCCAGTGCTTAAATCCTAACTAAGGTCATTTTAGATGTTATTTGGGGGGTTCTTTAGCAGCTTAGAAGTGCCTGCTTAGAATTCACAGTCCCTGAGCCTAGATGGGCATTCTGCACATGCTCAGTGGCACTCTTGTTCACTTTTGACTTCTACGCTGGGTCTTGGCATTCAAAGTGGATAGTGGGAATGAGAGCTGAATCGCACTCCGCTGCAGCACCCTTCCTAGCTTGCGTTGCAAGCAAATTACACGACATTTGTGAAAAGCACAGGGATTGCCAAAGATGCTCCTGTACTACCAGAGGAGGAAAATCCACAGATCTCCTGCACACCAATGTGGAGATGATCAGGAGCTGCCCAAGAGCCCCTGCTCCACTCCTGGGAGAACCCCGCAGGGAACGCAGGGAGCCGCCGCATCTCGGTCCCGCCTGCTACACTGAGTGGCCGCAACGGCTCTTCAGGGTGTCAGACCTGGGGGGGGGGTGTTTCCCCAGCCTTGCTTGGAGATGCCTTGAGGGACTGAGCCTCGGATCTTCTGCAGGCAGGGCACTGAGCTACTTGGGCCTTTCCCCTCTCCTGACAAGGCAGGCCAGGGAAGAGCAGAGCACTCAATTGGGGGGGGGAGGCAGCAAGGCCCTGCCTCCCCCCCCCAGAGCGCCCTTGTCTGTACATGCCCCCCCGCACTGTCCCATAGCCCTTGGGGGCACTTGCCCTGTGCAAGGCCATCTTCCGCGAGGTGAGTGGCTCCAGACCTGACATCCGCGGTGGAGCTTTCCGAAAAACAACCCTCCACACCGGACCCCCCGGAGCCAGCCCCCCCAGCTGCTGATCTTATAGGTGGGAAGCGAAGGCAGCTGGGGTGGGGGAGGCTCACCTGTTCTGCAGGCTGCCCAGCAGGCATAACAAACCCCGAACCTCCCTCAGGCCACCAACCAGGCCTCCGCAAAGTTGGCACCCACCTGTATGGCGCCCGCATGATTCTGGGCAGCTGGTGCGTAAGCCAGTGCTGGGATCCCCTCTCAGGCACAGTCTGGGAGGCAGCGGCACCCAGAGCCACGGGAGGCCCTTTATATGCCTCTCTCCCCCGCAGGGAGGGGCCAGCTCCTTGGGGCTAGCCAATCCAAAGGAGGCTGGCAGGGGGGTGGCAGCTGCTGCTGGGCGGGGCAGCCAGAAGGAGACCTGAGCAGGCCCTGGGCTGCCTTCTTGCAGTGACCGGAAGGTGGCAGGCATGGGGGGCGCCCTCTGCACCCCCATCTGCAGCAAAGGGGGGCAATGCCACCCTCAGGGGCAGCTCTTCTTAGTCCTTCCTGACAAGCTTCACCTGCCCAAGTCCCCCCACCCCCAGTTAGCCCAGCATCATCTCTCGGACTGGCAGCAGCACGTCAGGCTGCGGGGGGTGCAGAGAGAGAGAGAGCGCCTTCTTAGGGAGTCTTTTGCTCCCTGACATGCTTTTAAATGGAGGGATTATTTACACCACGATTAAAGTCACAGGAGCCCCGCGAGGACCTTGGCAATTCTTCCCCAGTCGCTGAAGCCAGGCAGGAGCTTGTTTCATGGAGTGCAGGCTCCATTCTGCCTCTTGTAGGAAGGGCACGTGGGAATCCAGAGACGGCTGTGTGTGCAAAAGCTACAGATATACCAACCTGCGTCTGTCTTGGAATGGCTTTTTAAGATGTTTTTGAAGCTTTTTTTAAAGAAGATCTTAGAATC
Organism: Rhineura floridana; assembly: GCF_030035675.1. Lineage (NCBI taxonomy): Eukaryota > Metazoa > Chordata > Lepidosauria > Squamata > Rhineuridae > Rhineura > Rhineura floridana. Next base: position 321,876,490 of record NC_084480.1, on the reverse strand, counting down.
ATAGAATAGTAGAGTTGGAAGGGGCCTCTAAGGCCATCAAGTCCAACCCCCTGCTCAATGCAGGAATCCAGATCAAAGCATTCCTGACAGATGGCTGCCCAGCTGCCTCTTGAAGGCCTCCATCTGTATCCAGCAACAAGCCAAGGCACAGCAGTAGGAAGAGCACGCAGGGAGTGACCCACACTTGGGGTCTTGCCTCGTGATTGCCTGAGAAGATGGAAGGCGCTAGCCCCCCACCCCAAGGCCCACACACCTCTCCCTCCCTCCCTCCCATTCCTCTGCCAGTGGGGAAGGTGCCACTACCCCCACAAAGGCCCCTTTGTGCCTGTGGACCATCTCAATAAGCTTTTGTTCAGGCCATCCCTCCTGGATTAAAGGCTCCTGCAAAGGTGACGCAGGGGCTGGATCCATTTGCAAAGGCCGCATGACTGGCTGTCTCTGGGGAGGGCGGAGGCAGCCAAGGCGGCCCCTTTGAATGTGAGCGGCCATTCTCTTCACCACCAACACCACCCCGCTGACCCCGTTCCCTCTCCCCCGCTGCCGGCTCCTGCTGCAAGGCCCAAGCGGGGCACTGTGGCTCGCAGGGCTCCTCCATCTCCCAGCCCCTTCTGAGGAAGGGGGAGCACCCCAATGCCTCCCCAGGAGAGGGGGGAGGGCAAAGGCTGGCTCCTCAAGAGGCCCACCGTCAATGTGCACTTGGCCCTGGATCCCAGAGCGAAGTCCCTCTTCCTTCCTTCCTTCCTTCCTTCCTTCCTTCCTTCCTTCCTTCCTTTTCCCTCCTTGTGGAAGCCAGAGTGAGGTCAAGAGCCCAGACCAGGAACGGCATGCTCTGTTATTTTTATTGCATTTCTTTAAAAGATTCATAATCTGCTTTTTGAGCATGTGGTCCACAAAGCAGCTCATACCCTGAGGAAGAACAAAGGTCAAATACAATAGAAAACTGTTTAAAAGATCCACTTTTAACAGCGGTGGGGAACCTCTGCCCTATGAGATGGGATTCGCCACGCCACCCCATGCCTACCCCACACCTGACCTGACGTGTTTATATGACATCAGATGGATGCAGCTAAATGGGAGTCACTTCAGAAGTGCTCCTGGTTGTTCCTTGGCAAGCAGAACTGGTCTTTGGTGCCTCTTCAGATTGGTGCCAAATGCAAGCCCCACTGAGATCGGCACTCCTGGGCGGAGCGGATCCTTGCACCCATTGGTTGAGCAGTGGGGATGAGTCCTGCTTGAATTAGCTCAGCTCTTCCTTGGCTGCGGTGGTGCAAAGGACGAGTGTTTCAACTGATGTCTTTGTGAGGTCAGGGGGTTGACAGACAGGCAGTCCCACTACCAGGGATGGGAAACTGAGGATCTGGCCCACTGACCACATCCTGTTCCTCACCCTTGACTGACATAACAGCCCTAGCCCTGAAAGGCAGCCCAAAAGAGACGATGAAACACCACTCCAAATATTCAGCAGCTCCATTGGATGCTCCCAACTTGTATTGCACATCGAAGGCCTTATTCAACACAAGGTGTATCTTCAGAGTCTGCTTAACTCCAAGAGGGCCAAATCCCATAATTCTGGAGTCACTGCCAAGAAGGCCCTAATAACTGTCTGGCATTGACACATGATATGACCACTGACATGCCCACTTAGAAAACTCTGGCCGCCTTCTCAGGGTTGGAAAACAACTCTCCAACCCCAGGACAAGTTGGCTAGGAGGGAGGTCCAGGGGGGAGGCCCAGCCCACAACAGCCAACCGCACCACTGGATGGAGACTCCCTGATGGGTGGGCAGGGGCTCTGGCAAGGTGCCCCTCTCTGGGCCCTTGGCTCCCTGGGTCCTGAGGCCGGTGCATGCTCAGGGTCCCCGCATAAGAGTGAATTCCCTGTCCCACTCTTGAGTGACTTGGCCAGCCTCACCTGCAGAGCGAATTAGCAGGGAAGAGGATTCCACCCCCAGCACCCCTGAGGGCAAGCAAGTGTGAGGGTTCTGCCACTTGCTTGTGGGTGGCTGGGAGTGATGGCAGGTTCCTAAGAGCCTTTGTATAAATGGAAGGTGTCTACATCTGGGGAGGGGGCAGAGAGGAGGCTTCAGGTGGCCCTGGAGATCAGGGCATTTGGAGATGGCAGGAGGAGGAGGTAGCTTTGCAGTTGCGGCTGCTCCTTCATCTCCCGTGGTCCTGGGGCTGAAGAGCCAGCCACAGGGACCACCGGCCAGACTTCTCCTGCCTCAGACCAGGACCTCTATGTTGGCCAGGATGCTTTGCTGCACGTCCCTCCCTGTGGCTGTTGCCCTCTTTCCTCCAAGGGAGCCCCTTGCCCAGGCATTAAAGCTGCAGCCTCCCCTTTTGTGAATGGCTTGCTCTGGGCGCTGGCAAGCCTTGAACCAGGAGCAGAGAACAACCTCGGGAGAAAATGCTTGGAGAAGGAGGGAGGTGGCTGCTTTGGAGGGCTGAAGGACGAGAAGGGGTGCTGCTAATTAATGTGGGAATCTGGTCCCAGGTCAATGTGGCTGAAGGACTGAGGAGCTGGGTGGGGGGCTTTCCTGCTCCTTTCCCCCCAATGACTCACCCCCCCCCCGCCTGCCTGGAGAACATTGTGCAGGCCCAGCCCAGCAACTGGCCGGCAACCAAGCTGTGGCCACATGAAAGGCAGACGATGGCTCCCCATCTGCTCGTCAAGCCTTCTCCAGGATCAGCTCTCGCCTACAGCCATGTGCAGGGGCTCCAGGGAGCACCCACGCTTGGCCTGCAGGGACAGGACTTCTGGCACCTGGCTGCATGCGCTGGACAGAACGGGGTGGTGCTGACGCTGCTGCACCAGCCAAATTAGTCCAGATGCACAGAACGGCACCCGCATGCACGCTCAGCCCACCCCACCTAGGCTGGGCTTGGTTGCAGGCAGGGGTGGCATGCAACAATGCTGGTGCATTCCAGTGGGCTCTGGAAGGAGCCCGGGTGCCTCAATGGTCCGCCTGTGTTCTTTGCCTTGGAATGTCCACCCAGGCCCCAGCTAAGCAGAGCAAAGCCTGCAGTGAGGGAGGTGGGGAAGGGCGTGGGGGCCCCCTCTGAAGCAGGATTTCTGTGTGTGCGTGACAGATCTGCAGAGGAAGAGCAGCCTAGTGATGCCACAGTGTTATACTAATCTATGGTGCGGCTGCCTTTGGAATACTGTGTACAGTTCTGGTCGCCTCACCTCAAAAAGGATATTGTAGAGTGGGAAAAGATTCCGAAAAGGGCAACCAGAATGATCCAGGGGATGGAGCGACTCCTCTGTGAGGAAAGGCTGACGTATTTGAGGCTTTTTAGTTTAGAGAAAAGGCGAGTCAGAGGCGACATGACAGAAGTGTATAAAATGATGCAGGGCAGGGAGAAAGTGGATAGAGAGACGTTTTTCTCCCTCTCTCGTAGCACTAGACCTCGTGGACATCCAGTGAAGCTGAATGCTGGAAGATTCAGGACAGATAAAAGGAAGGACTTGTTCACACGACACATAGTTAAACTATGGAATTTGCTTCTAGAGGAGGCAGTGATGGCCACCAACCTGGATGGCTTTAAAAGAAGATTATTTATTTATTTAATTTATTGTTTGATTTATATCCCGCCCTTCCTCCAGCAGGAGCCCAGGGCAGCAAACAAAAGCACCAAAAACTTTAAAGCACCATAAAAACAAACTTTAAAATACATTAAAACCAAACAACTTTAAAAACTTTTTTTTTAAAGGCTTAGACAAATTCATGGAGGAAAAGGCTCTCTGTGGCTACTAGCCATGTTGGCTATGCTTGGTCTCCATAGTCAAAGTTTGGAGAGGCTGCAATAAAACCACATTGAACTCCCTTTTAAACCTCCCGCACCACTGGGTGGGAGGGGGCTTGCTGCAGACTATGATTTGCCAGGAAGGGTTTGACTTGCCCCCTTCCCCCTCCTTGGCCCCAGGTAGGCCAGGGATGCAAATCCAGGGGTTGCTGCAAGGGGGGGGGTTAATCTCCTGAACAGGCAGGTGTCGCCTGGATGGCTCTGATGGGCAGCTGCCCCTACCTTTGCTGCATTCCTCCCCCCACCCTGCTGGTCCCAACAAAACAAGGGGCTCATTGCTGTGGGCCAGGCAGCAGCCTCAATGCTCTTTTGTTCCCAGATGAAAGGGTCTTGAGGAGGGGCGGTTCAGGAGATGGCAGAGCTAGATTGGGCGCTGCGGCCTCCCAGAGGTGGGTGGCCCGGTGACTGGGGAAAGCGCCGTGGTCATAATGATGGGTCAGCCTGCCAGCCAGTCTGAGAGGCACCCACCGTCCTCTTGCTCATAAGGGAGCGGACTGGTGGCAGCGGCTCCTTGTTGTGACCTCTACATCTGACTGCAGGACCCAAAGGCAGGGGATGGAAGGGGCTTCTCATAGCCCCAATTCAGAGGCCGCAAAGGAGTGAGGGACCATTCACACAATCCGTCTGCACGTGGGCTGCTTCTGCTGAGCAGAATCTCTGAATCATGTCTTAACAAGTTCACATTTTGGTGTTGCAAGTGCATTGGAAAAGTATGAGTAAAATTAGGGTTGTTGCTTCTGCCAGCTTACCAAGAGGATCACTCCAACCAACGTGAGGGTAGAAAATGCACAATCCTCTCTCCCTCTCTCTCTCTCTCTGTGTATGTGTGTGTGTTCTAAGTTAGCAACAGTCTTGTGAGGCCTTGAAGACTAACTCTGTGCCCACTCTGTGCACATGATGAACTTGACTGTAGTCCTTACACTATAATGAACTTGGCAGTTTTCAAAGTACCACAAGACTCTTTGTTGTCTTTGAGTGAATTCAAGCACCCAAGAATAGCTCCAAGCATTGTAGTCTGTGCTGAGGGTTGGATAAACATCATCAGGCAAAGCTTCTCAGAACAGAAGCCAGAGAGAGCCAACCTCAGAGGCCTCCCTTCCTCAAAGCTCATCATCCTCACCACAGCGGCATCCAAGACAGCAGCCTGGTCACTTTGCTCCACAGAACTGCAGGGAAGTCACTGGAGGATCTAGTCTGCTGTTGTCTACATTGTGGCCCCACACTGTGATCTACAAAGGCCAATTATAGATATATTAGTGTTAACAATTTCCAGTCAGATTTCTGTGATTCATTGTGGCTATCAGAGTGCCAGTGTGGCAAAGTGATCAGAGTGTCGGACTGGGATCTGGGAGACCAGGGTTCAAATCCCCACTTGGCCATGAAACTCATTGGATGACCTCGGGCCAGTCACAGTCTCTCAGCCTAACCTACCTCACAGGGTTGTTGTGAGGATAAAATGGAGAGGGGGAGAACTATGTATGTCATAGGAAAGGTGGGATATAAATGCAATTATTATTATTATTATTGTTTAATAGTAATAATAATAATATATTATTAATAATAATAGTTTGGGTTGCCCTGAAATAATGCATGGCCAGTCTCTTAAGTCCCAACACAAAACTGTTGATAGCCTGCAACACTAAGGCAATATATTTCCTTGGGAACTAAGACAGCCCAAAGAGACTAAATCATAGTTGAGGGAGATAACGCATCTGGGTTTTGTTAACCAGGGGTCAGATGTCTGTGTATAAAAAGACCAATAGATGGCAGTTTGGAGAGACTGAGAGCAAGGGTGGAAAAGAGGAGAGTGCCCCTGCACTTTTAGGAGTGATGCAGAAGCCACCTTTCAGCAGGAGCTATACCTGCTGAAATGTCCTCTTCTACACAATTAGTTGCAGGAGCCCTGTTCTTTTTACTCCATTCATCCTAGTTTGGGGTTTTGTAAGCATCTTAGGGTGGTGTCTGCCTCTCTCTTGAGATCTGAAGTACGAGCAGTGCACTTTGGCTGGTCTGTTGGAGTATTTAAGCTGTGCACCTCCAGCTATACTCAACCTGTATATTTGTAAATAAAGAAGTTGGGCAGATGCAAAAAAGAACGCTTGCTGCACCTGGGGACCCTTATACACAACTACTGATGTCATCTTTGTCAAATGATCACCCTAAAATAAAAACAAATATTAATTGTTGTTAACCACCCAGAGAGCTTCGGCTATGGGGTGGTATACAAATGTAATAAATAAATAAATAAATAAATAAAATGTCCTTTCCATCCAAAGGAAAGCAAAGCTGGCTAAGTACTGTAGCCACTGAGGTGAGCATAAAGGTGTATCAAAAGTGCATAAAGACCTTAATGCCAGACCTTCAGGCCACACATCACCTTTGCACAGCTTGCTGTGAAGCTTGGGTTGTGAACTGACCACTGCACTTGAACAGCAAGAATCACCAGGTGAGAGTATTGGTCCTTAGGGAAGTTTTCACTCAGCCACTTGTGAATTGTTGCCGTCACCCAGACTGCTGATTAAGAGGCAGGAGAAAGCCAGGATTCCCTCCCAGCCCCACTTTTCTTCCTGTGGTTACAAAAGGCTGAATGAATTATGACAAACGTGTCGTGTCAGTTCCAAAGTGCAGGTGGTGCAGCCCATGCAGGACAATGGCACATGAGTATTGCTTTCATAACAACAATGCCAAGTGGGCAGCACACGTCTCTCCGGGTGCCTGGTTTTGTCTCTTTTGGGGTTCTGCTGCCCCCTGGGAGCGCCACATTGCACTGCAGATCAGATCTAAATTTCTGGAGGAAGTTGCTGAAATGCACACTCCATATTTCTTCAAACGTGCAGCTTCTGCTAAGAGAACCACCTTTGCTGCCAGGTTGTATTTTATGGGGATAGGGGATGATTTGATTTGATTTAAACTGTTTGTAATAATGGATTTTATATTGTTATGACCCACCTGGGGCCTACTGGTGAAGGGCAGATAATAAATTTAATGACGACGACGATGATGATGATGGTATGTTCTGTGTAATGTGTGTGAGATTAAGTCCCTGGGAGTTGGTCAGAAAATTCCTTGGACTGGGTCGATGATGGGTTGGTCAGGGAGACCTATCTTGAGTGACACCAAACTATTATTCTGAGATTATGAAATTTAGCTGGATCCTTTTGTTTATTGGTTTGCTAAATTATCGGAGGAATATTGTTATAAAAAATGGAAATGGACTGCCTTCAAGTCGATTCTTACTTATGGAGACCCTGTGAGTAGGGTTTTCATGGTAAGAGATATTCAGAGGTGGTTTTACCATTGCCTTCCTCTGAGGCTGAGAGGCAGTGGCTGGCCCAAGGTCACCCAGTGAGCTTCATGGCTGTGTGGGGATTCGAACCCTGGTCTCCCAAGTCGTAGTCCAACACTCTAACCACTATGCCACACTGGCTCTCGAATATTGTTATAATAGAGAAATTTACTGTTATGATTGTAGCAGCAAGTTGCATTATTTATTTATTACATCAGTCACTTTTCTTCACAGAAGTGAACTCAAAGAGACTTATCAATAAAAAGATTAAAACCAATATATGAAAAGACTAAAACAAATCTTGCCTTACAATGAGGACACTTTGGAAAGATCTGCAAAGGTCCCACACTCGTTTTGGTATTATAAGATTTCATTGCCTTTATGGAGGAACTGACGTAAAAGTTAAGGGCTCTCCATTTGCAAGACTGATAAATATATTTTGATGTGGTTTCCATATATAGCATATGTTTATATAAAAGAAAACAATCAAAATCCACCGCCCCATTATGCCAATATTTGGAATGAGTAACTTTTTCAACATTCAGCCTCTTCGCTGTGAGTTTTTATGGTGTCTATTCCTCACGGAACTGAGCAACCACAGATGACAATAATAAAGGATTTGTGGGATTTTCTTGTCTTTTCTTTGGAGATGTGCTACTAATTTGGATGGCTTTAAAAGAAGATTAAACAAATTCATGAAGGATAAGGCTATCAGCCATGATGGCAGTATCCTTCCAAATACCAGTTGCTGGAAACTGCAGAAGAGGAAGGTGCTCTTGCACTCGGGTCCTTCTTGCATGGTTCCCATGGGCACCTGGTTGGCCACTGTGAGAACAGGATGCTAGACTAGAGGGGCCATTGGCCTGATCCAGCAGGCTCTTCTTCTGTTTATCTTGTCTGGATTGAGTTTCAGTTTATTGGCTCTTGTCCAGTCCATTATGGAGGAAAAGTACCAGTCTAGCACTGGAGATGTAAAGGAGAGATGGAGTTGTGTGTCGTCAACATATTGCCAACAACACACTCCAAATCTCTGGATACCCCACTCAGCAGTTTCATGTAGATGTTGAATAACATGGGGGATAAAATCGAACCCTGAGGAACCCCACACTGAAGGCCCCATGGGGCCGAACAATACCGCCAAGCACCACCCTTTGAGTGCGACCATCCAAGTAGGACTGGAAACGGTGCAAAGCAGTGCCATCCACCCCCAACTCAGACAGCCACTCCAGGAGAATACTGTGGCTGATGGTATCGAAAGCAGCTGAGAGATCAAGGAGGATTAATAGGGACACACTCCATCTATCTCACATAGGTCCATGTCCACTCCTCAAGCCCGTCTCTAGTAGCAGGGCTAAGACAGACCCCCCCCACACACACCTGAAAAGCTGCTGCCAGCTGGAGGGGGCAGGCCTGAGCTAGATGGAGCCGTGAGCAACCCAACCATTAGGCGGAGGTGTACATTCCCTGCTTTCAAGGGGCTGCATTTGTTACTGTTGACACGTGCAAGAGTGGTTTTGCAGGGGGAGTTTGTGGTGCCATTTGTGGTTAACTGAAAATAATGCACTACTGGTACACTTGTGCAACCACATTCCACATGGCAATTGCAACAATTATGAAGCATAGGGGAAATGCAGTATCTCTCCAGGTACAAAACACTGTGTTTGTGGGTCCAACTGACACAATGCAGCTGTGCAGAGTCCAAGAAGTTGCATGCCAAGTGCCCTCTGCATCGTCAGTGCTGCACAATTGTTCTTGGCTTATGTGTGGTGGAGGCCAGAAGATGTGGGCTGTCTGTTCCTCCTTTCATGCACCTTTAGACGGGGCAGCTGGTGTTGCAAGGGTCTCCAGGGTGGAAGAGGCTGTAAATGCTGACCAAGGGGAACAGGGTGAGGGCCCCCACCATGGAGCCAAGCTGCACCACAGCCCCACACCAGACAAGGGCGCTGTGCCCCTTGTCCCGCAGGACCATCCCAATCATCAGCTTGACGTAGGAGAGGAAGCCTACAAAGAGAACCCAGCAGAGGACCTGCAAGGAAACCCAGGTGTCACCAGAGGGCTAGTCAAGAGCCATTGGCTATCTCACCCACGCAGCCGGAGAGGAGTGAATGGTGGGTTGAGGGGAAGGTTCTCAGTGCCACTCAATGCAGGTTTATTGCCCACTTGAACCACTGCCATTTAACCGCCAGTAGGGCAGTGGCAAATTCAGACGTGCAGGGTCCGTTCGTGAAAGTCACAGCCATGCCCCCCCCTTTGGGGTTGAGAATAAGATCCTTGTTCAAGCCTTCTCCCATAGCAACAGACATCCCTACGGGTCAATCACTTTGAAAGAAGAGAGTGTTAGCTACTGAAAAGAGTCTTCTCAGTGGCTGACTCACCTCCTTTCACTGTGATTGGCTCCAATCAGCAGGAAAGGACAAGGAAGCAAGTTAGAGGACTCTTCTTAATGACTAACATACTCCCCTTTCATGCTGATTGGCTCATAGGATGCTGGAGACATAGGGACCCTGCTCCCAAAAAGTAAGGGGCCAGAGATGCCCCTGAAACCCCAGAAGACTACATCCCTATATATAATTACCTTGTGCAACCTTTAAGTGTTAGTAATAAATATTCAACATTTATGTGCAGAGAATGCTGGTTGTTCTAGGGGGGTTCATCATCTCTCTCACATAGACCTGCCCATCACTGAAAGGCCTTTCTCTGGGAGCCCCCCATACCTTCTGATGAGGTCGGGGGGGAGGTTGTAGCCACTGAAGGGAGGGCCTTTCCGGTTGTGATGCCCCATCTGTGGGGACCGCTCCCCCAGGCAGGCCCCAAGTGAAGACCTTCTGGATCTGTTTCTATCCTCCTGCTTTCTTACTTGAAAAAGACCCCTGCCTGAAACCCTGGTGAGTCACTGCTGCCAGTCAGAGTAGGCAATACTGAGCTAGATGGACCAACGGCCTGACTCAGGATAAGGCAGCTTCCTCTGGTGTGCATGCTCTTTTGGCTGCCTTGCTTCAACTGGTTTTAATTTTTTTCCTTGACGTTTGGGTCTTGTATTTTCATTAATATGTTTTTACCACAATCTGTGAGCCGCCTTGAGAACACAAAAATAAATAGGTATACAGAGACATAGATAACCCTGTCTGTATATACTGTAAGCTGTGGGTCATCCCCCCCCCGCGCCCACGCCTCTTTCTGTGGTGGCTTGCTAATGCAGGGGAGAGTTGGGGGGCAGTTGTTCCAGATGAACCAGCCTGGCACCTGAGTCGTCAATGGCGGAAGGAGTCGCTGGGCGTCGCAGGCACAGATGGGGCACCATGGCAGCTGTGGGAAGGGTGGTCCGAGCCTAATCCTGCCCACTCATACTTACAATGAGGATGGCTCCGTGGGGCCCATGCAGCAAGGGTGGGCAAGGGCTGAGCACCGCCATGGCCATGATATAGCAGGCCAAGAGGGATCCCACAAAGGACAACGCTCCCATGAGCACCAAAGACCTGAGAAATCAGGAAGGGGGGGAGAGATGGCTCAGTCCTTTTCCCCAGGCCCAGGAGGGCTCCAGATCCTCCCAAAGTCCTTGACCGGGTGGAGGGCATCAGGCTCAGCACCGAGGCCCCCTGTCCTCTCTAGGCTGGGAGCCACCACCCTGGGGGTGCCAGGCACAACCTGGGCATGGTGCCTCCCTGCCAGGCTAGGCCCCCTGCCCTGTTGCTGGCTCCCCGGGCCTGACTCCAGGTGAGTTCCCCACCTGGCTTCTCTTCTCCCCAACCGCCCCCCCATCCCATTCACCTGCTCGGCAGGCACATGCCCAGGACGCAGGCAAGCGGGTTGGCCAAGGAGGCCAAGGCGGTGGAGAGATGATAGGCAGCATCCCCGTAGGGCAGGCAGGAGTACGACTGCACCGCAGGGAGCACGCCATTGGTCAGGGCGTTGACCCAGCCCAGCAGCCCAAAGATGTAGCCCATCTGGGAGCCTGAATAGGTGCCGGAGCCGAAGGAGCCGCCGGCCGGGTCCTGACTCTCGGGCTGCCCTCCCACGCTCTCCATGGGCACCTGGTCACCCTCCTTCGCCCGCGCTCTCTGCGTGGCCAGCAGGTGGTTGAGGAAGGCGAAGGCGCCCAGGCTGAAGGCCATCATGGCACTGAGGAAGAGGAAGAAGGCACTGACGGAGAAGCGGGCCTCCTGGTACTCTGCCAACAGCCCGGCTGTGCTGTTGCCCCCCCGGCTGCCATTGACGCAGCGGACCACACCCACGCCCTGCCCCAGGGCCACCAGCCCAGGCAGGAGGCCGCTCAGCCCCTCGCCGGCAAAGTAGGTGGCAAGGTAGGGCGGCTGCAGCCTCTGCATATAGGGCAGGAAGGTGACGGAGGAGGTGCAGTCCACCAGGGCCAGGCAGAAGAAGAGGGCCAGCAGGGCCGTGCTGTGGCGGGAGCTGCCCACCACACTGGTCTGGCCCCAGAAGAAGGCCAACAGCAGGCAGGCCAGGGAGCCAAGGGCCAGGAGGGCGTAGATGGTGGCCCCTTCGTGGAGCCACCCAGGGCGGAAGCGGTGCGCCAGGGTGACGAGGAGCGGCCCCACGTTGGCCAGCTGGAGGGCAAGGGTCAGGCAGGAAGGCAGGAGCCAGCCCTCGGGGGTGCTGGGCACGAGGAGCGGCAGCTCCACCCACACGCCGTTGATGGCCACCCAGGAGCCTGTCCCCAGCAGGCCCACCAGGGCGTGGGTGACCAAGCCCATGGCTCCTGGCCAGTCAAGGCGGACTTGGGGCGTCGGTCTCGCCGTCGGGGCCGCTTCTGGAAAAGCAAAAGGAGACGGGTGTGAACGGAGTGTGGTTGCCCAAGGCCTGAGTGGACTCCTTGCCTCGTGCAAGGAAAACTATCCGGTGGCTGACCTCTGTCCCCACCCCCACCCCCATTACATCTCAGGTTGCGAGAGAGGGACTTGGGGGGCCAGCCGAACAGTCGCAGGAGGGGGGGTTGATCCTCACAGGGAGCTGGCCTCGTGTCCAAACTAGCCTTCTTTACTTATCCCAGTGTTGGATGCAACCCGAATGTCGCAAGCAGCTACAGTCTAAAAGGACCCGGATGCTCAATTTGAAGGCCCCACCTCCTGTGACTGTTCAGCTGGCCCCAAACCACTCTCTCCCAACCTGAGATGTAATTGGGGGGCGGAGGCGAGGACAGAGATCAGCCACTGGATAGTGGCAAACAAAAGAAGTACCACTTTAAAACATAACAAAAACAGACTTTCACATACATTAAAATAAAACATCATTAAAACCTTTAATAATAAAAAAAAAAGCTTTCAACACATCTTTTTAAAAAAGTTTAAAAACATTAAAAAGCAATTCCAACACAGACGCAGACTGGGATAAGGTCTCTACTTAAAAGGCTTGTTGAAAGAGGAACGTCTTCAACAGGCACTGAAAAGATAACCGAGATGGCGCCTGTCTAATATTTAAGGGGAGGGAGTTCCAGTGGGTAAGTGCCACCACAATAAAGGTCCATTTCCTCTGTTGTGCAGAACGGACCTTCTGATAAGATGGTATCTGCAGGAGATCCTCACCTGCAGAGCGCAGTGATCGACTGGGTATATAAGGGATAAGACGGTCTTTCAGGTAGCCTGATCCCAAGCTGCATAGGGCTTTGTACACCAAGACTAGAACCTTGAACTTGGCCTGGTAGTAAATGGGCAGCCAGTGCAATTCTTTCAGCAGCAGGGCCAGTCTTTCAGTCTCACCACTGCATTTTGCACCAGCTGCAGCTTCCGGACCAACCCCAAGGGCAGCCCCACACAGAGCAAATTACAGTAATCCAACCTGGAGGTTACCAGTGCGTGGACAATGGTCAGGCTATCCTGGTCTTACCTGCCAAAGCTAGGAAAAGGCACTCCTAGCCACGGAGGTCACCTGGGCCTCTAGCAACAAAGAGATCCAGGAGCACCCCCAGACTACAGACCTGCTCTTTCAGAGGGAGTACGACCCCATCCAAAGCAGGCAACTGACCAATTATCTGAACTCGGGAACCACCAACCCATAGTGCTTCCGTCTTGCTAGGATTCAGACTTAGTTTATTGGCCCTCATCCAGCCCACCACCAAGTCCAGGCAGCGGTCCAGGGCTTGCACGGCCTCTCCCAATTCAGATGTCACAGAGAAATAGAGCTGGGTATCGTCAGCATAACAGGGTCACACTCCCCTTGTCCTTCTCCTGATAAAGGTCATCCATCAGGGCGACCAAGGCTGATTCTGTTGGAATATGTGGTTCAACTCCAACTGATGGGTTGGGACTGCATGGGGTTAAAAGGGTAGATAGAGAGAAGACCTCCTGATTGCTAGGCTAATACCTATCCTTTGACCTCCTGCTGACTCTCCGTTCCTGCTAGATTGATGTGCTTAGGATGTTGACCACATCTTCCAGTCTCCTTCCTTCTTCTTTCTCTTGAGAGGGAGAGCAGACATATTCCTTTGTCTCTCCCTCTCCTCCAAGCATGAGGGCAAACGCTATGCTTAGTGTTTGCATCTCCAACTTAGCTAGTTAGCTAGATGTAGAACTCTTTCCTATCAAGTATGTACTTCCAGAATAAAGCAGTTATTTCTTATTTTGAAGCTTAAAGTCTCTGTCTGACTAATTCCAGGGAAGGTGTAATATTTAACAAGGATTCAAACACACAAAGCTCACTCAGATGCTCAACTGCCTAATTTCACTACCATGCAACAGATTCAGTCCCATAAGCAGGCCTGAACCCAGACTAGAACGGGTCAAGATAATCTGTTTCATCCAAGAGTACTTGCAATTGCAATTCCTTCCTTCCTTCAGCCGAGGGAGGGGAGACATCTTTTGTCTTTTTTCCTCTCCCCTTAAGTATCAGGGCAACGAGCAAGCCTGGCCATTGTGCCTCCAACTTAGTTAGTCAGCTGGAAGTAGAGCCTTTCCCATCAAGTATGCCTTTCTGTCCCTAAAGTAGCCTTTTTTATTGTACAAAGCCTAAAGTCTCAGGGACTCACAGCAAGGTAAATGTCTGCTTTTTCTCAGGTAAACCACACACACTCATGCTGCCCAGAGACCCTGAGCAAGCTACACTCAGCTAAACTCTGCTGAAGTTCACCAGTACTCTAACCTGGAGGGTGTTTGGGGAGAAAAGCCCTGTTGTGCAAATGGAAATCCTTGCACGAATGGAGTGAGTTACTTGAATGCCACACTGTATGTTGACTTGGGGTTCTTGTGAAACAAACCCCCTCCCCTCCCCCCATCGGACTCTTTGTGATAAGGGAAGCGATGGGGATTTGCACTGGAAAGTGTGTGTGGGATAACGTTTGTCCTGCCGCAGCATCCAAAATGGAAATGGACGGCCTTCCAGTCGATCCCAACTTATGGCGACCCTATGTACAGGGTTTTCATGGCAAGCGGTATTCAGAGGGGGTTTACCATTGCCTCCCTCTGAGGCTGAGAGGCAGAGACTGGCCCAAGGTCACCCAGTGAGTGTGGGGATTCGAACCCTGGTCTCCCAGGTCGTAGTCCAGCACCTTAACCACTACGCCACACTGGCTCTCAGCATCAGTGAACAGGTCACCTGGAAGAGAGCCTTGGTTAAATCCAGCACCTAAGGAGAGCCATGCAGCTGGTTCAGGCTGGCATCTGCTTCTCACAGTAGCCAACCAGGGGCTGCAGCAGCAGGGTCAGTCCTCTCCCTGAGCTCCCCCCCCACTTTCTCCCTAGGACGATTTCCCTGTGCCTCCAGCCCCCTCAATGTGGGAAAGGGACCTGGGGGGGTTTCTCATACGGACATCCCATATCCAGCCTGGCCTTTGCAACCCCTCTGTTGGCTCCTGAGCTTCGAGAGGGCAGTGCTGGGGCCTGCTGTGGGCCCCCTGAAACCTCTGGCTCCACCAGGCAAGCACAAAGTTCTTCCTCGGCCACTCTCTTAAAAGGGCTGCTTGCTGCCATGTGTGGGGGGAGGAGGCTTCTAATAATATCCCTGCAACAACTTTGTGTTTCCCCTCTTTTGTCACTTAAACACTGAGGTCTGTGAGTGACATTCTAAATCTCTCTCACACCGCTTTGTGATGTTTACTTGGCTCTACTCAAGTTATCGTGTTTCATTATAGCCCAGTGGGGAGGAGAGCCTGGCTGGGAGTCCAGAGTCTGCGAGTTCAAATCCCTGCTTGTGTCTCCTGGGTGTCTAGGGCCAGCTAAAGATCACCCCCACAGGGAGTGGCTCAGGGGTTACGTGCCCTGCCACCTGTGCAGCCGTGGGCAAGCTGCAGAGTCCCAAGGAGCCCAGTTGCGGACAAGGAAGAGGCTGGCTTCTGCAGCTGTGGCAAGCTGAGCAGGCCCTAGCCAGCTGGGGAGGACTAGCCTCAGAGGGAGGCAATGGTAAACCATCTCTGAATACCACTTACCATGAAATCCCTATTCATAGGGTCGCCATAAGTTGAGATCGACTTGAATGCTGTCCATTTCCATTTAGTCAAGTTATCAAGCTAGTCATAGAATCATAGGGATGGGGGGCTTTTAGTCCTCCTGTGACACTGAATTTTGTTTATTTAAGTTAAACATAAAGATTGCTCATTTTGGGAATTGTAGCACAGTTAATTTACAGTTAATTTACTTGTGTGTGTGTTTAAAAGAAATGCTAATTTGCTGACTGGCCTTGTTTGTTTAAAGCTGTGCTTGCAAAATGAGATATTAGATTTAGTTGCAATATGCAGCTGTGTTTGTAGGAAAAGGTATCAGATATGAGTGAAACATCCAAGGTTGAAATGAGAAAAACAAGTGTGAATAACAACTTCCAAATATGGAGTTAGGAAGAAGATGGGCATGGATTAAAATGATGTAAGGAAAATGAAAGTGATGTAATTATGATGATAATGATGCTAATGTAATTAACATATCAAAGTTAATAAGAAGGCTGACTGTGCTCAGCTTAAATCAGAACTGGCTTGGCTGTTTCTCCACGTGCACGTGTTAGTAATAAATATACTCCTTCTCCATCATTGTTTTGTCATTTTCTGAACTCTATTGGGTGAGTATTGGGAGCGAACTCAAGCCACCAGGATCCCTAAAAGGAACTGAGGCGTTTTGTGTGTAACACTCCCCCTACTGCAGAAGGCAGGAAATCCAGAGCTAGAATACCCACCCACTCCCACCACCTCCACGACTCCCTCCTCAGTAACTGGCTCCATGGCTGAACTGCCCTTACTGTCCAGGTTTCTTGTAATGTTCAGTCGGAATCTGCCTTCCTGAGGGTTAAGCCCATTAGATCTGCCCCTGCCCTGCGGCGGGTGGGGGCAGCAGAAGAGAATTGGTCTTTGCCCTCCTCCCTATGATTAAAGCCCCCCAGGTATTTGGAGAGGCCTATCATATCACTGCTTCCATCTTGAGTCTCCAGGCTAAATATATATGGCTCCTTCATAATGGGAGCTGTTTTCCCGTAGACCCTGGCCATCTTCATTGCCCTCCTCTGAAACTAATGTGTTCATTCCTTTCTTTTTTATGGTTTTGTACACCGCCCAGAGAGCTACTAGCTATGGGCGGTCTAGAAATGAAACAAAATAAATAAATAATAAAATAAATAAGGTGCAGCACCCAGAACTGGCCACACTCGTCCAGATGAGGTCAGACTAATGCAGAGAAAAGTGGCATGATTCCTTCCCATGGCTTAGAAACTGTGGCTCTGTTACTGTGACCTAAATTCACACTAGCCTTTTATTTGGTTTTTTGCAGCCTCGTCCTCACACTGCTCACGGTCCCCTCGTGATCAGCTACAATCCTGACATCCTTTTCGCATGTTGTTGCTGTTTAGATCTCTCCGGTTGGGATTAGCATGGCAGCCTGCATTTTTCACTTGCTGTCCTTTTTGGCTGGCAAGACGCAAGGCAGAAATATTGGACGCACCCGCCTTTGGCTTGAGCCAGGGTGTGCAGGTAAATCTCACCCTGAAATCATGCCTAGAAAGGGGGGGTCATGCTGGCTCCTGCCTTTCCTGCGGGCCGTACATCAGCATGTCTCCTCCAGCACAAAGGACCCTTTGTGGGTCATGAGGGCAAATGCTCCCTTGGGGTGCTGAGGGGGGGGCAATCTGTCCATTTCACTCTCTCCAGCCAGAAGTTCAGTGCTCCACATTCCCACAGCAGTTTGTGGTGGTTTTTTTTTTTTAAAGTCCTCATTTTAGCACAAATTTCTCCTAATTTACACAATTTTGCCTAATGGACACAAATCCCCCTAAAATAATGCCTTTTTGTATGTTCTTTTCTCTAATGGGTGCACTTCTGTGGTCACTTTACCCCAGTGTATGCAATTTTGTCCACATTACTTGCCTGGATAATTGAACTGCATAATTTGGGGAAGTATGAATTTCAAAGGGTAGATGTGTCTTGGTTCAGAAAGTGTGAATTAGGTCATTTTGCCTTTATAGACGAGTCAAGTTTCTCCCCACATCCCTACTGGAGGGTGGCTGGTTATGTCCAATGCCAAGCAATGATCATCCCCTCCAAGTCTTCCACCCGTCAGCAGTCATCTCCCTGTTCTGCATCAGCCAGAGCCAGAAGAGCAAATAGAGGACCCTTCCCAGGAGCATGACAGGGTTAGTTTTTAACCTCACCATCCAGGTCTCTCTGGGGCCAGTCTCCTTCTTGCAGACAATCTTTGGACCTGGCCATGAAAGGCTTCTGGACAGCAAAGTCCTGCTGCTTTTTTCACACCCAAGTTTCGATTAACCTTTCCATGCCCCTTCCCAAAGGGGACTGCTGCTGTCCTGAGGCAGGAAGGGAGAAACATTGCAATACATTTCCTCTGCAAAATGTTGTTGTGGTTATGTGCCTTCAAGTCGATCACAACTTACGGCGACCCTATGAATCAGCAACTGCAAAATGTAAGACACTGCAATAGCAATTTGGGATAGAGACTGAGGGAGGAGGCCGCATGTGTAGGATTCAGGGGGAAATGGGTGGAGGGACAAAGAGCAAAGACAGAAGAAGAACTGGGAGCAAGAGCTGCTCCTGATTTCTTGACTATTAGGAGCAGCTGCAGCGACTGCTGCTCAGGTCAACTTTTCTTTCTTTCAAGAAAGGTGCCTTGTGCTGCTTCCTGGCCCATCCCTCTTGCTGTGTGAGGGCATTATTGTGGGCATAGAGATCTGACCTCCGATTGCTTTCCGAAATGAGAGGCAGGCCTGCAGCAACACAAATCCCCTGGATCAGCCGCCAATGGGTACGCCTGACCTGTCCAACCTGCTGTGATGCACCAAGTGGCAGCAGATCGGTGCAACTGCTGCAATGGCAGTCCCTGCCTGAGGGCTCGGTTCTCACTCTTCCATCCCACACCCAGGCCAGGAAGAAGAAGAAGAAAAAGGAGGACTGTCTCAGAGGCAGCAGGAAGAGGAGTCTTCAGTGAGCAACATTTGACCTGTGCCCAGGTGGGGTGGATTAGGAGCTTTTTCCTGTTCCCTAAGGGCAAACCCCATTGTCCTGAGCTAGGCTTCTTTGGGGGATGGGGGTCAGCCAGATGCGCCACTGGCCCTGTCGTGAGAGTCGAATGGTAGAGCTTTGCAGGCACCAGCGGAGGGCTTCATTCCGGCTGAAAGAACCTCCTCCTGTGAAGGTGAGTCCCAGCAGGGCTGGGTGACTCCTCCGGACCAAAGCAACTGTGTCACAGCATGAACACACACAAAGGCAGACACATATCTCCTATACAGGCCCCACACACATGCGAAGTGACACACCTCCTGTTGCACGTCTGTGTGCATGGACAAACACACACGCATCCATCTTGTAACAACAAAGTGCCCATAAGCGTGCGACAGCTGATGGCCCTGCCCGCTCTGGAATAGGCGGAGCACAGGCCTTCCATGGCCAAGGAAACGGGGGGCAAAAAGACTCAGCACCCCTCCATTTAGAAATTAAACAGGCTGCCGTGCGAGCCTTGCACATGCCACACAGAAGAGCCCCCCCACGTGGTACACACACACACACACACACACACACACACACACACACACACACACACACACACACACACACACACACACACACACACACACACACACCTTCGATACAGACGATGTTGACTTATAACTCATTTACTCTGAAAGCAAAGGTTCTCCTCCAATTGCATACAATATGTGAAGGGCCATTTTTTACAGCAAGGTTTTATCTGTTGTTATTGCTGGTGCACCCCTCCCTTCTGAAGCAGGCAGTGCCAGCATACTAACCACAACACTTTCCTCCTCCTTGCCTAAGAATGCCTAATCATTGCTGGTGATGGGGGCAAATCACACTAGGCTAGCGCAGGTTGCATTTTGCAGAAATTTAACTTTTGGAGAGCAGGGGAAGGGGGCTGGAACTTGGACGGTTCTTGTGCATGGGTGTGCATACCAGCTATTTTAAATGGCACCTCTAAAAATAGGGGCTGCCTTGATAAATAGGGACAGTTAGAGAGCCAGTGTGTACCCCTACATTCTGACTCACCCCCCCCACCTTTCCCTGCCCTGTCCAGCCAGGCTGCAGCTCCTACCTGCTCAAGTGAGGATCCTCACTGCTGGCCCTCTGGGGCTGCCTGCTGCACTGAGCTGAGGGAGCACATGATAGCCTGCCTGTCCATCTCATTCCTACATGCATCTGCCTGCCTCCAGCTGTCACACCCAGCCTTGTGCAGGGGGTGTGGCGTGCATGGGTTCATAGGGAGGGAATGGGTGCTGGGAGGGTGTCCTACCTCTTGCCCCGAGTCTGCTTGGACACCAGTTTTGCGAGGATGTAGACTGAGCACCAGCAAGGAAGCTTTGGAGGTACACCGTTTGAACACTTACAAATAAGCCATTTTCACTCTGATTCGCATGAAGGCAAAACCTTTACAGCTGAGTGCACTCAGTGTGGAATCAGCTTTTTCTTTCATATGGTGAGGAAGGCATTAATCCCTCCCTCTCCAAACAGGAATAGGTCCTCATCCAGATGGGACCCCCGGTGGCTTCTACAGGGAAAAGAAAAGAAAAAACCTTGAGTTCTAGTCATGGACCACCCACCCACCCAGTTTTGCCTTGACTACACACCAGTCACTTGTATGTGATCTGAAGAGCATGACCAGTGTGAGTAGCCTTTGCCAACCAGATGCCCTCCAGATGATGTTGGACTATGACTCTCATCAGCTATAACAGTTTCACTGTTACCTCACATGCACAAGCGACTGGTGTGTGTGTCTGTGTGTCTGTGTATGAGCAGTCTGTGATTGGAAGGCTCCTTTTTTCTTCTCGTCAGGTAGAAGCCACTGGGGCCCCATTTGGATGAGGACTAGGGTTGCCAGGTTCAATCCCTGAGACTGATCCTGTATCTTTAGGAGAAGGGAAAGTCAGCCAAGTGCAGGTGTTCTTGCAACCCTGTAATGGGAAAAACCACAAGGTGGGATTCTCCCTTCCCACTGCACAACTTTTAAAGATACAGAAGACATCTTGGAGGCCTGGCAGTGAACTGGATGATAGGAGAAAGTCTCCAGATGCCTTCAGAGTGAAAGTCCGTAACTGGCAGAAGGCTGGCCAGCCCTGGGTGTGAGACAGGAGGGGGAGTAGATGGGCCCTGTGTGAAAAAGTTTGAATGGGTATGACTGCTCTCAATTCTGTCAGAGGCCTCCTGGGATAATTGGCTCCGGCAGGCTTTGTTGGTGGGCTCGCGTTGGGTCCATATCAGCTGTTTAGGAGGAGTCTTAGTACGGAGGAACATGGGTCATGCCGCCCCAATTTCAGTGATTACGGGCAGAGGGAAATATAGCCATGGGGATGTGGTGAATTACTATAGAAGATGAGGGCAAGGCTATCTGTGCCTGGTTCCTTGCTGCCGCTCCTCTCATGGATGGGTTCCTCATTGCTCATCTGCTATGCCCACTGGCCTGAGTATGCTGTTGTTTAACACCTGATCAGTACACAATAAGACCACTCTCATCCATGATTTGATTGTGGATGAAGGTGCTGATTTGGTGTGCATTACCAAGACTTGGGTGGGTGAGCTGCAAGGAGTTGATCTGACCCAACTTTGCCCACCTGGATAATCGGTGCAACACCAGCACAGGTTCTAGGGATGGGGGGGGGAGGAGTTGCTGTGGTCTACAGAACTTCCATCTCCGTCACCAGGAAACCACTCTGTCTTGGAGCTGGCTGTGAGGGCCTGCACCTGGTGTCGGGTCAAGGAGACAGTAAACTAGGGTTGCTGCTGGTGTACTATCCACCCTGCTGCCCGGCAGCTTCTCTGACCGAGTTGGTGGAGATCATCTAGGCTGTGGCGTTGGAGGAGCCCAGAATGACAGTGCTGGGTGATTTCACTGTCCATGCTGAGGCTGCCTCTAGTTTTCCGGCTCGGGACTTCATGGCCTCCATGACGACCATGGGGCTGCCTCAACTTGTTACTGGCCCAACACATTGCTTCCCCCAGGCACCTGGTTGGCCACTGTGAGAACAGGATGCTGGACTAGATGGGCCACTGGCCTGATCCAGCAGGCTCTTCTTATGTTCTTATGTTCTTATGTTCACATAGGGCAGGGCACACCCTCGACTTGGTTTTTGCTCCAGATGGAGGAAGGGGTGGTCTGGAGATAGCGGGGGTGGATGTCACCCCATTGTCATCGTCAGATCACTTCCTGGTGAAGTTTACACTTATGGCTCCGATCCTTCCTTGCAGGGGTGGTGGACAGATTAAGATGGTCTGCCCCCGGAGCCTAGTGGAATCCACTGGACTCCTGAATGCCCTGGGAAAGTTCCCAGTAGATAGAGCAGGTGACCCTGTTGAAGCCCTTGTCACGCTGTGGAACAGCGAGGCGTGTCGGGTTCTCGACACGGTTGCCCCCGAGCACCCTCTCCGGCACTGTGGAGCCCAGCTTGCACCCTGGTACACCAGTGAGCTAAGGGCAATGAAACAGGCTGGATAACGGCTAGAGCGCAAGTGACGAAAGACGTGCTGTGAGGCCGATTGGGCACGAGTAAAACATCATAACCGTGCCTACTGTGTGGCGGTGAGGGCAGCGAAGAAGGCCCACTTCTCTGCCTCCAACGCATCCTCAAGTAGCCGTCTGGTGGAGCTTTTCCGTATTGTAAGGGGTCTGTTTACATCAACTCCAGGAAATGGAGTCTTAGACCCTTGAGAGGTCCACTGTGAATTGTTTGCAAGGCACTTTGCGGGTAAAGTTGCTCGCCTCTCTAAATTGTAAAAGCAAAGGCAGACTAGTTTATTAGACCTTCCTTTTGCCCATTTATCAACTGATGTCCACCCAAAGTCTGAGCTGGATTAATTTTATTCATTTAAAACATTTGATTTATTTATTTAGATTTAGATTTTATTTGCAAAAGTTTTTATACCTCCACCATGAAGAAAAAAGATACAATGGTGGTGAACAGCATAAGGACAATAAAAACAAAACACGTAAGAAACCGGGAGATACATTGCTCTGTACTTCAAATACAATCTAAGGGATTTACAACATCCCAAACATATCACAAAGGTCAAATACAAAAAAATAAAAATATATCCCCAAAGTAGCTCCATTAGAACAACAAAACAGACAGAGATATAAATCAGGAATAAAACATAAATTGGTATGTTGCTCAAAGCTGGGGGAGGAAAGGGTTAACTTGTGCCTAAAAGACAGTCATGCGGGTGACCATTTGCCCAAATCTGCTATGGCAGACGAGCCCCCAAAGAGATGCTCTGGTTGGGCAGGTTTGTTATGGGAGCGGGTGGTGCTTCCTGCATTTTTTAGTGTTATGGAAATATGTATATATATGCAGAGGTCCTCAGCAGTCTGAGCTGCGAGTGCCAGTGTGTGTATTTACCTGAGCAGCAGGCTTTTACCCTGCATCAGGATCACTGAGACTTGAGACTTAGTAAAATAAGAAAAGCTACTTTATTATGGAAATACATAGTAGACAGGAAAGGCATACCTAGTTGTAACTAAGTTGGAGGCGCAATGCCCAGACTTCGGTGTTGTCCTCATGGCTCAGGAGAGAGAGCAAAGACAGAGATGTCTCCTCTCTCCTTGGACAGTCCAAGAAGAAGACAAAGGAAGGAGGTGCAGGTCAGCTTCCCTGAGCACATCAGTTTACAAGGGAAGGAAGTTAGTCAGAGCATAGCACAGGTCAAGGCAGGCAAGCCTAGCCAGCTGGAGGACCCTGACTCTATCTCCCTTCTGGAATACACACAAAAGAACAAAACAGGAGTTGCTCTTGCCCCACTTCCAACACTTAAGTTAAAAGAACTTTCAGCTGGGCTTACTTGCCAGTACAGATCTTTAAGCACTGGCAAAATGTTACCAGTTTGGGAAGTCCCAATTAATAAACTGGCTGCTTATTTTGAGCCAATGGGAGTTTCCAAACAGTCTTCCTAGACAGCCCTGGATGGGGAACCTGAAGCCCTCCAAATGTTGTTGGACTACAATTCCCATCAACATAATCCCTGCCCGTTGGCCTTGTGGGCTGCTGATTTGGGCCCATCCATCTGCAAGGCTGGAGCAACCGGAAACTCCAAACTGCTCCTCTGCTCTTCCAGGAGGCATGCAGCCCCACCCCAAACAAGGTTCTTGATCAGCTTGGCTCCCTGCCTGCCAACAGAAAGATCTCTTATCTGGACTGAGCTGCCGTTTATCAGCTCCCGTCTGGTTTGTTACTGAGTCCAGGCATCTTCAAACTATTCACCATCTTACCTGGATTAGAGATAGAGCCAGAAGTCACTTGCACACATGGTGCCCTCACTCCATGTCCCTAGACAGGCAGGGGACTCAAAACAAACTCCAAAACATTTTTAATATAAAAATATGTAGTTACAGCAGCAACAAATAATAATAATATAAAAACAACCCCCCCTCATTAAACCATTTATCTGGATCAAGAAAAAGAAAACTAATAGAGGCAGAACAGCAAGAGCCAGAATGATTGAGCGAATGATTGAGGCTACAAGTGCAGTAACCCTATACCCACTTACCTGGGAGTAAGCCCTACTCAATCCAAATGGGACTTACTTCCAAGTAGACATGATTGCTTTGTAAATTTCTTATTTTATTTTTAAAAAAGAACCCTGTTTTTCTTCCTCATATAAAAGGCACCCATGGCAGCTTACCCCAGCACAATTAATAAAACAATTCAAAACATTAAAGATAAAACCAACATTAGAAGGGAGACAGCAAAAAATACAAGACACAAATAGCAGCAGGGAATCCGGCAACCCCCCAAATCTACATCACCCCCCCTCCAGCTGCAAAGGGAAGGAGGCAAGAGATGGAAGCAGGCAGGCCCCCCAGGGCAAAGCATGCTGTAGTAACTTGGATGCAGCAACACAGACAAAGGTCCAGTCAACTGAGCTTCATATGGGGGCGAGAGATGTAACAGGACCTCCTCAGATGACCCAAGAGAGCAGGCAGGCTCATCTGGCAGGAGGAGACGGTCCTTTAAGTATTTTGGTTCTAAGCTAGTCAAGGCTTTAAACGTTAACAACCAGCACTATGAACAGAGGCAAGAAATTCTGGGAGAGAGTGAGACCTGCAAATTACCTTAGAGAGTACAGTTCTCGCTTTTGGACTGAACAACTCCGCAGTACAGTTCAGGAGGAAGTGCCTTGGGTGCCATCATGTCTGGGGTTTTCTGGATCAATTTTAGTTGATGAGGCCCAATCATGTGGACAAGCCACTTGTGGAGGTCTGGCCTAGCACTTGTAACCTTGACCATCATGGCTTACTAAAGCTAGCTGAAGGAAAATGACTGGGTGGATGCAGGAACTGGTGAATGTATCCCTTAAGAGAGGGGGTCCTAGATGATGATCTGTATCAGGAGAGGGACAGTCAAACCCTTTTAATTCTCCTTGATCTCTCAGATGTTTTTGATGCCATTGACCAGGAGCGGGCTACCTCTGGCCTGAGGGCCAATCTTCATTCACCATGGGATCCAGTTTGGCCTGCCAGGCCATGTCCCCCTAACCATGCCCACCACTGACATCACTCATGAGGTCAGCCAAGGGCCAGGGCGGGGTCCGGGGGGGAACTGGTGTGCACAACCAAGGCAGCAGCATTTGATCCCAGATCCTCAGCTCCCCTCCCTCTGGGAGGCATGTGCCCAGCAGGAGTTAAATGATGCTCAGTTTAGCTGCACATGCCTCAGATGGGGAGGAGAGAAACAAGCGCTTCCTACAGCACTGAGCACAGGGCTACCAATGGCCCTCATGCTGCAGTCCCTAAGCACCCACCCACCAGCCAGCCAGCTGGCTGTCCAGTGCTCGGGAGACCTGCATAAAGGATCTTGACAGCTGGATGGGCCAACTTGTCTGTCAATCATGTGATGTCATGTCATTGACAGAGGCAGCCCCACCGCCCCACCCACCCATCAAATTTGGCCCACAAAGCCAATCCTGATAAGCATCTGGCCTGTAGAGCCAAACAGGCTCCAGATCCCTGCCATCGATCTTGGCATCCTTCTGGACAGGCTCTGTACGGTTGGGAGTGGGAGGCAAGGTGTTATGGTGGTTCTGCTCCTACCTCCAGGACCGATGCCAGAGAATTGCATTGTGGAACTTCTGCTTTGCTGGAGTGTTCAGGGTCCTGCGAGAGCATTTTGTCTCCCTTCCCATGATAGTCAACATCTATACACTCACATCTAATTTCACTGCCTCACAGTTATTTCATACTCATTTAGTTTCTACGTGTCCCAAGGCTTTTAGTGTAGTGGCACCAACATTTGAAATCAGGCAGGCCCCTATAATTTCAGTGCGTTGTCCCCTGCTCAAAACAGTTTTCTTTCATTTTTTTTGAAGAATTTGATTCCGTGTTGGTCATTTGTTCTATTTTAGAATTTTATGGTATTTTAATGATTTTATTGTACATTATTGTGACATTTTAAAATGAGTTGTCAGTTTATAAATATTCTAATAAATAAATAAAATATATGGAGCCTTTGGGAGTAATAATCTGATGTAGTGTATGCTGATGACACCCAAGGCTGCATATCCGTTCCATCGGAATCAGGTGAAGCTGTGCAGCTGCGCATCCAGTGTCTGTGACTGGTAACTGGCTGGATGAGTGCTGTGATTGGGGTACCCATGTCCAAACACTGAGTGACTGGTCTCTTCTGGGTGAGTCTGCACTCACCTTGAAAGATCAGATCCAAAGCCGGGGAGTGCTCCTTGATGCCACCTCATCACTGGAGGCCAAAGTTGCCACAGTGAAGCGGAAGGCCTATTTCCAGTTCCCCAGCGATTGGGTTGAAGGGTGCAGCTAATGCAGAATGCGGGGAGTGTTAACTAGCACAGCTGCATGAGATCATGTAATCTGGCCCATTCTAGATAGCCTCACTTTTGCCATCCTTGTCTGTCCACCCACCCCACAAGCACCAGGCCGCTCCCAGAAGATGCAGACCACAAAGCACTTAAGTGAGCAGTCTCAATTAAAAAAAAGGAGGCCCCTGATGAACATTTTCCATGGTCTCCCCTATAACCGTCTGCCAGTTTCAAGGTAGTGCCCCACCCCCTCCCAGAGCTTGGAAAAGTTACCTTTTTGAACTACAACTCCCATCAGCCCAATCCAGTGGCCATGCTGGCTGGGGCTGATGGGAGTTGTAGTTCAAAAGAGTAACTTGTCCAAGCTCTGCGGCCCCTCCACAGTGCCACACTGCAGCCACCTTCCCGCCTGGCATCAGGTATCCCCTTTGAAGCCCTCATCCATCACTACACCCAAGAGGTTCAAAGGGCCTGGATCCCCGACAGGGAGGAGGCAAGGCAGTTTGGAGAGGGCAAGGCATCCCAGGGGGCGGGGGCAGCTTTGGTCTCACAGAAAAAAGCTCTGTAGTTAAGGCATGGTGGTGCCCAGGGGAGGAAGAAAGCAGCGCCCCTCCCTCATAAACAAGAAAAGGAGCTGCAGGCCCCCTCCCCGCTTCAGAGGTGCACATGCACACTCCTTCCAGGGGGCTGAGGGACAAACCTCTTTGCAGACTGGCTACAACTAGCCGAAGCCTACGCAGAAGGGGCAGGAAGAAATGCAGGGGCAGAGGGAATACACCCCGCTTCCCCTTCTTTTTCTGCCACCACAGCCTTTCTCCTCTGCAGGGGGCCACAGCACAGGAGGGTTCATTAGCAGTGCTGGGTGAACTGGAGGAGAACTTCCCAGAAGGGCCACCTGTCTGTCTAGAAGGGGAGGTCCTCCACCCGACTTGGAAAAGGTCACAGACATCCCCCATGTTGCCAAGACTACCCCTGAAAGTGCTCCTGCGAAGGACCACCACGGGAGAGAGCTGGCATGGCATGGCCCCTTCACCAGCAGGCGCGGCAGCGAGTCCTCTTCTGGAGCCTCACGGCCTCCTCGCCCCTGCGCTCACGCACTGCAGTTGTTCACACAGTCCATCCCGCGGTGGAAGAGGTCGTAAACGCTGGTGAGGGGGAACATGACGAGGGCCCCCAGCAGCGAGCCCACCTGGATGATGGCGCCACACCAGACCAGGGCAGCGTGGCCAGCCTCGTGCAGCAAGCTGCCAATCACCACCTTCAGGTAGGAGAAGAGACCCATGAAGAGGATCCAGGAGATCACCTGCCAAGAGAAGAAAACGCTGCGTTGCAGAACAGCCCCAGGACGGCCAGGTGGGCAGCAGGGGGGAGGAGGTGGCAGAGGACACAGAACTGTGGAAGGGGGCTGAGAGATTTAGACGGGATTGTGGCTTTGGCCTAACTTCCACAGCAGCCATTTGACACTTGAGTGGCATTTCTGTCCTGCCTTTTCTCCAAGGGACTCTAAGGCAACTGGCATGGTCTTCTCTCCAACAGCCCCCATGTTATTCTCACAGCAACGGAGGTAGGCGAGGAAGGCAGACCAGTGCCTGGCCCACAGTCATCCCAAGAGCTTTGTGGCTGAAAGGGTATGGGAACCCATCCTCATTTTGGTGAATGCAGGCAGCCTTGGCCTTGGCGCACTGCTACCACTGCAGAACAGAAGTCTACAGGCGCTTTCCTACAGCCAGGCCTGAAAAAGGGGCCAAGCTCTGGTCCTGTCTAGAGGGAGGGCATGGACTTTGCAGCTCTTTGGCGGAAGGGCCGTTGCCCCAGTCAAGGACTCAGCCAGGACAGCTGCCATACTCACCACCAGAGCAACTCCTACAGGGCTGCCCACCAGCGGAGGGCAGGGGCTGAACGCCGCCAGCACCATCAGGTAAGCTCCAAACACCCCCCCCACAGCAGAGATGATGCTCAGGCCCAGGGAAGACCTGTCAGAGGCAGACAAGCAAGCAATTAGCTGAAAGCTGGATCTGTTACAGAGAAGGTGGCCTGAACTCAAGAACTAAACGGAGTGCACTTCCCCTGCCTTCAGGTTGTTGTTGGTGTGTGTGTATGTGTGTGTGAGGGAGACACACACTCCCCCCCCTGCCCCCAACTTCTCCCAGTCTGGCAGGAAGCCAGTAGTTAAAGAACTCCCACGGGCAGCCAAGAGGGTCTGTGAGAGAAGAACCTTTGCCCACTGCAACTCGTCAGGCCTGTCTCCCTCCATGGCCCCATTCAAAATGTTCAGCTCTAAATTGTTGGCCATCTGGAGAAGGCGTAGTCCAGCTAGATTGCATCTCATATCTTTAGATTGTCTATTTGTGTTACCATAGTCCCTCTCCAAGCTCGGTGGGCATACATGAAAATGCACGTAAAGGGTTTCCTCATCCGGGCCAATTCTAGCATTAAAATCGCCTGCAATTAAGACATAGGCATCAGGATAATCAATGGTCAAATTGGAGACATATTCTTCCAATTTGACCCAATGCTGCTCAATTTCGGATTTTCGAGAAAGGGGAGGAAGATAAACATTAATTATCAGAAACTATCTAGGGTGGCCCACTAGGAGTATCGCAGAAGCCATGTTTTCAAGATTTACCAGTCTCCTGTGCGCACCTCCTAGTTTGGCGGCAATTAGCGTCGCTAGACCCCCTTTAGGGCGGCCGCCTGCCACACTAGGAACTACAGCAAGCGGATAAGCCACAAAACCCCCAGGAGCCACTTCCTCAACAAGCCAAGTCTCCTGAAGCAATATAATGTCCTGCGTTCTAACATATTCTAGAAAAAGTGGGTCTGAACATTTATTTGTCCATCCCGCAATGTTCCAGGAGAGCCATTTGCTG
This sequence comes from Rhineura floridana, assembly GCF_030035675.1. NCBI lineage: Eukaryota > Metazoa > Chordata > Lepidosauria > Squamata > Rhineuridae > Rhineura > Rhineura floridana. The sequence goes on along the minus strand of NC_084480.1, from coordinate 321,847,324 downwards.
CCTGCTGGTGATCCAGTGGGGTGGTCTCAGCTCACAGAGACTGTCACTGTTTACAATTCTCTAGGGATTTTGCTCACAGCAAGGCCCATATTTCAGGGCAAAACTGCACTTTTCTTTTTGTAAAAGTAGCCGCTGTTGGGTGGTTTTTTGGAGCAAGGCCGCAGTGCAGGTCTGCCCCTTTGCCCCCATGCTGCGACCCCAACCCAAATCATTCCCCACCCCAGAGCTGCTATTATAAGGGGGAAACTTGTGGCTTTTGTTTCTTTGCAGAACTCTGGTTATGAGATGGCACAGAACGTAAAGGAACAATGAAATATGCAACTTACAGCTGCTCAGATGACTGGGGGCAGGGGTGGGGGACAGAAGAGGGTCATTAGGGTCAGAAAACTATGCTGGGAGTTCCACCATAACCTAAAGTTTGGATTCCGGAGAGCTCGGGCTGCAGGTTTATGTGAAAGCCGGGTTAGTGGTGGCTCAGCATGTGAACTGCGCTGCTATCTCCATCATGAATTCTCTAGGTTTTGGCAAGCTCCCCACCCTCTCAGCATCCCACCCTCTCAGCTCCCTTTCCCCAAATCCCGGTCTGAGGCTGAGAAAATCAGAGCTTGGACAAGTTACTTTTTTGAACTACAACTCCCATCAGCCCAATCCAGTGGCCATGCTGGCTGGGGCTGATGGGAGTTGTAGTTCAAAAAAGTAACTTTTCCAAGCTCTGGAAAAAATCTACGTGAGGCCTCAGGCTGAGAAAATGTAAGTGAGCACTCAAAACGCACTGCTGTTATTACACACAGAGATAGCGCAGCCTTATTGACAGTGTCATATCTGGACTGGCTTCAAATCCCCTTTCTGCCATGGACTTGCTGTGTGGCCTTAGATAAGTCTCTCTCTGCCTCACCTTTCCCACCTGAGAAAACAGGCAGCACGACAGCAGAACGGATATAAGCAGTAAGTCATAATGGGAACCAGAATCGTCATCCTGGGAACATTTCGTTTTACGAGCGGTTTATAAATTTACGAAACATCCCCCCTAAAGGTTCCATCGTAGGCTGGCTTTCAGGCTCTCAATCTGGCACCCTCTAGTCCGGCGGTTCTTAACCTGGGGTGCATGTACCCCTGGGGGTACGAGACACTTTTTCTAGGGGTGCGAGGCACAACCAAAGATTTTGGAAAACTGTCATTTATCTTAGCTAAGTTAGGCTAAAACATACATTAAAATAAAATAAAAATGAACAGTATTTTTTCAGGGGATGCAAGAGCATATTTTGGAAATCCAAGGGTGCTGGCAGTGGAAAAGGTTAAGGACCACTGTTCTAGTCTGAATCTGTCTGTGAGCATGCGTGCGCACATGTGTCCTCCTGCGTGTGGGTGGGTGGGTTGCTCTTCCAAGAACAGCCCCAGCAGCTCCGGGAAATTCATGTGCCTAAAGGATAGGCTGGGCAACACATCACAAGACGCTTGTTCAGTCAACAGCCTTTGGCTGCATATGTGGCAATCCAGGAAATATTAAATGCTCATTGCCTGCCTCACTCCTGAAGGACAAAGAGAAACCACCCAAGCTTCTACCCCCCAAACTCCCTGCACACTCGGTGTTAGATTCTGCCTTCCCAAGCGCAGGAAATGGCCTTATACGGAGTCAGGCCATGGGTCCATCGCAGAGCTTGGAAAAGTTACTTTTTTGAACTACAACTCCCACCAGCCCAATCCAGTGGCCATGCTGGCTGGGGCTGATGGGAGTTGTAGTTTAAAAAAAGTAACTTTTCCAAGCTCTGGATCGTGCTCAGTATTGTCCACTGGGAGCAGCTCCCTCGGGTTTCAGGCAGGGAGCCTCTCCCAGCCCTTTCTGAACCAGGGACCTTCCCCACCGAGTTACGGCCCTCCCCTTCTGTAAAACAGGAGTAAGACTGACTCCCCACACCCAGTGAATGAATACGATTCCCTCCGTTTTGTGGGAAAGAGCACAGAATCCTGGCCAGGAGGATTCTCTCTGCCATTCAAACATGCAGCAAGGACGATCAGAGGGTGCCGTGACTCTGCAACAGCAGCCAAAGGCACTGCGCCCCCAGTCCCAAGGGCACCGGCCCCCCGCTCACCCACCTGCACAGCAGGAACATGGCGAGGAAGCAGGCCACAGGGTTGCCAATGTTGCTGAGCACCACAGACAAGTGATAGGCCATGACCCCATAGGGCAGGCAGGAGTAGCTCTGCACGGAAGGGAGGACTCCATTGGTCAGTGCATTGGAGACCCCCAGGAGCACCAGCAGGTATATGTTTCTCCCTGTCCAGAACGTGGCAGCCTGTGGCTTGGCAGGTTCTTCTTCTGCAGCAGCAGCAGCAGCAGCAACCTCTGTGGAGTGTTCAGAGGTGGGCATGTTCTCGGAGGGCAGTGGGAAGGTCTCCTCTGTCTCCATGCTGTCCTTGGAGGAGCTCTTCTCCTCAGCAGTGCTACCGCGGCTGCGACACACCACCAGAGCCAGGAAGGAGAGTGCCGAGATGACCAGCAGGGCAAGCAGCAGCCAGAAGTAGGTGGTGGCCGAGAAGTTCTCCTCCAGGTAGTGCGGCTGGGACGGCCTGCCGTCTGTGCCATTCAGGCACTGCAGCTGCCCCACCCCCTGGCCCAGGGCAAGCACGCAGGGGAGGAGGGCGCTAAGGCCCTGCCCGATGAAGAAGGTGTGGATGAAGAGCTGTGGAAACTGGTACATGAAGGGCAGGAAGGAGACGTTGGAGGTGCAGCACACCAGCGCCATCACAAAGGCCAGCACCAGGTACGCCAGGCTGCGCGGCTGCCCAGCGACCGTGGCCGTGTGATCCCAGAAGAGCGCCAGGAAGAGAGCAGCCACCGCGGCCAACCCCTGGATGGCGTGGATCAGCCACCGCTCCTTCAGCCGCCCCGGTGCAAAGTGGTGAGTCAGGGTCACGCTCACGGGGCCTACGTTGCCCAGGGCAATCAGGACAGACAGGTAGGCAGGGAGGTTCCAGCCTGGGAAAAGGAGGCACAAAGTTAGACTGCCCAAGGATCCCTGCAACCTACCCCTATTCCCCCCCCCTTTTAAAAAGAGCTTCTGAAAGCTCAGAATATCACTTTGGCTATCCTGGCATCTCCTAGTCTATGTCTTCCCTCCCTCAGCATAGCTCCTACTCTGCATCCTGCCTTGGGCAGGGGGTTGGACTCGATGGCCTTATAGGCCCCTTCCAACTCTACTATTCTATGATTCTATCCCTCAAGCAAGCCTCACTCTTCCTTGCCTCCTGCCTCCCTGCCACTCAGCTTTTGGCAAAGGAGCCAGACCTCCCAGCCACTGCCATTAAAACAGGGAGTACAAGCTGAACGTGCTTATAGTCAGAGGTATAACTTAGCCTGCACGGAGAAACTTGGGTCTCCTTTTCCGCTGGAAGACAAAATGTCCCCCACACCACAACTGCATGGCTGTCTTCCATGGGCAGAAGAGAGAGGCGTTACTTCCACACCTCCTGGACCAAAAGCGGGAGCAAGAAAGGCCTCTTTGTCTCCCGTGCTCTGTGCCTCATACGAAGCGGTCAGCGTGATGCTCCAAGGATGCCAGGAGGGGCAGCCCTTGCTGAGAACAAAGAGCTCTCACACAGAAAAGTGGATCACAGGGAGCCTCCCCATTTTACTCTTTTTTAAAGGAAAGGAGCACGAGTCCCACCATCCCACAGGGGACACTGCAAATAATGTTTTCTTTATTGCACTCCCTGCTTTTGCCATGCCTGGCAGCTTGTACAGGAGGCAGAGGTCAACATGGAGACACTTTAAGCCCGTTGGTCTTCGAGAAGGTGCGTTCCTTGACTCTCATCCCCAAATGACAACAAAGGAGGACACCTCCTTGAAGTTCTTTGTGCGCTGAAAAGAACTCTGCGTGTGCACTGCCGCCACCAAGAAGGGGAACCAACCCCACCCTTCCGCTGAGCCTATGGCATGCACAGACAGCCTTGGAGAGGGACAGCCTCTCTCTCTGCACTGGAACTTACAAAACATGGTGGCGGCGACCGCAGCAGAGCTTTTCACTGCTCCTGAGTGTCTGTCAGGCAGGTGCAGAGTGTGAGTCTGGCTCCTCTTTCATGTCCTCTGTGCCGGCTACAGAGGGAGGGGCCACCACCGATAATGTCTGCTTCCAGGCCCAACCAAACGGTTGCAACCCCTGCCCTTCACCTTCGGGTGCAGCCCATGGAGCAGATGGCCCCAGGGAAAGCAGGGGCAGGGAACCGTTTTCAGCCCAAGGGCCACATTCCCTTCTGGCCAACCTTCTGGGGGCCACATGCCAGTGATGGACGGAGCCAGAAGCAAAAACGTGTGACGTAATGAATGCTGATTATATTTATTTATTAAATTTATCTCCCGCCCTTCCTCCAGAAGGCGTCCATTTTACGGCAGACTAGCAGCTACACACGCTTGCGTATACCGCCCTATCTTCCATCCAGGCAAGCCACAAGCATTCTCACCGTTAAGGATACGTTCTAACCAGGCAAGAGCACTCCATGAGGGCGCGACCCAGGGCTGGCCAGGGCTGTGGTGCGGGGAGAGTCCTGGAGGCCAGAAGGGCTGCCTTTGCCCCCCCACGGCCCCTGTCCTGAGGCTGCCCTCCCCTGCGCTCAGTCCTCTCCTTGGGGCCTGCTCAGACGCGACCTTGAGTTGGGCACGTTTTTTTATTATTATTATTATTATTATTATTATTATTATTATTATTATTATTATTATGAGTTATACCCCGCCCCTCCTCCCAGCAGGAGCCCAGGGTGGCAAACAGAAACGCTAAAAACACTTCAAAACATCATAAAAACAGACCTTAAAATTCAATTAAAACAAAACATTAAAAACATTTTTAAAAAGCTTCAAAAACATACTTAAAAACAAAAAAGGTTAAAAACATATTATTAAAGAAAACATATTAAAAGCAATTCTAACACAGAAGCAGCCTGGGACAAGGTCTCAACTTAAAAGGCTTGTTGGAAGCGGAAGGTCTTCAATAGGTGTCGAAAAGATAACAGAGATGGTGCCTGTCTAATATTTAAGGGGAGGGACTTCCACATTCTTCTCTTAGGCTGAGCCCTGGACCCCCCCAGCCAGCCAGGATATCAAAGGCCCTCCCAACGCCAGAAGGGTGGCATTTGTCTGGCACCCCTCCACCCTCCCCCTCAGGAGCTGGGCCCACCACCCTCACCCCTTCCCACTCCCCTGCATCCCAGAGACGCCCACACAGGCAGCTCCTTTACAGCGTTTGCCCATTTCCTGCCCAGCCAGCCAGACCAGGGCTCCGAACTCTGCCCCAGCCCCTTCCTCTCCTCCCGCAGCTGCCCCAGCCCCTCACCTTCCGGCAGCATCTTCACCACCACAGGGAGCTCCACCCACAGGGAGTTAATCGAGACCCAGGAGCCCATCCCAAAGAGGGCCACAAGCATGTGGGTGACCGCTGCCCGGCTGCTCAGGGAGGCAGACATCCTCTGTACCTGCGGAGGAAGAGAGGAGGAGAAAACTGAATGTGACCTTTGCCTTCAGCTGCCATGGAACCCAAGAGCATGCAACTGCATTTGCTGGCATGCCTCCCTTGGATGTTATCCCGACCCCACCGCTCTCTTTGTTGCCACCAATTAGAACAGCCTTCCCCAGGAGAGGGATCTTCCACCAGGGTGACCTAGCAACAACGGTACATGCGCTTGTCTAGACTATTGCTATGTGCCATACATGGGGCTGCTCTTGATGATTTGGAAGCTGCAGCTGGTGCAGAATGTGGCAGCCAAGTTGGTAACTGGTGCCACATAGTGGGATTATATGCCACCAACCTTTAGGGGCTGCTTTGGCTGCTTGTTGGCTATCAGGCCCATTCTAAGGTGTATAAAGGCCTATATGGCGGCTTGGGAACAAAGTATATGACAGAATGCCTCCTCCAAGTGCCTGTTAACCAATCTCTCGAGATCTGCAGAAGAGACCCACAAATATAGTTCACAGAGCAAGAGCTCAGAGAAGGGCCTTCTCAGTTGTGGCCACCCAGGTGTGGAACATAGTTGCCCCTCTTGTGATCCAGCTTTCAGAGTCAACTGAGATGTACCTTTTCTTCTTGGCATTTGGGGAAAGTTGAGCTGAAGAACTACTCTCTTTTGATGCTGGGTTGATGTTTTGTTATCTTCATTGGTTTTATGGAATGCGGTATGCCATATTTTAAAGCATGGGCTATTTTTAATGAGTTCAGCTGCATACTGCCCTGAGAACCTTCGGGTTGAAGGGCGAGTTATAAATGCAATTAATAAATCTGGCTGGGGCTGAAGGGAGTTGCAGTCCAAAACATCTGGAGGGCATCAGTCTGGGAAAGGATGATTTAGGGGCAGGGCCTGGTGGTTATTTCCTTTTGTTTATGCCGCATGGACAGTGACAGCAGTTTCAGTCCTTCCTCTCCTTGCACAAAGGCTACCAAGAGGCCTCTGAAATGCCTGGCCACGAACACTGTGCTCTTCTTCAGGAAGCACATCCATGAGGACAACTGACTTTTGGGATGGAGAGAGGACCTCAGATCCATAGCCAACCGGAAGGATATTCCCTGGGACCAAACGACAAGGAAGGTCACGAGCCATGCAGCTATTTACCTTGAATAACGATGGAAGGCCCAGGAATCTGAAGCAGAGCTGTATCTTGCAGTATGAGCTATGCCAAGAGATGTTCAGGGGCAACACTTCTCATCCCTAAGGGGGGAAAAAGGCACCTCTCTTGAATCAAAGGCCCAGTGCACAGATGGCCATAGGAGCTATCTCACATTGAGTCAGACTCTTAGTTTATCTACCCTAATACCATCCACCTGCTTTTCCAAAGTTCAAGACAGTGAACAAAAGATAAAATCAAGAAATAGTAATCAAAACAAAACACATTCTCTACAGAAACAAAGCAAATTCATGGAAACCAAACATTAGAGTTTGCATTTACGCAAGTATGAGGGACTGAAACATTGCATTCCTTATGATAAGAAAACTTAAGATTCTGTGCTAGAGATCTATGTCTGATGTGAGGAACCTTTGGCCCTCTAGCTTTTGAACTACAATTCCCATCAGCTGCAGCATCATGGCCAGTGGCCAGGGATGATGGGAGTTATAGCTCAGCAACTGAAATATACGGTTCCTCACACCTGGTCTACGTAGCAAGAATCACAGAAAGGTAGTGGCTCTCTCTTTAATGTCCTGCAGTCATTAGACTGGGGTATGATGGAAACAGTTAACAGGGACGAGTGAGGATGGGAGTGGACAGATCGTTTCTCTGGCTCACTGAGCTAGCTCTTGTGGGAGAAAAGCTGTTAAGCGGATGCCTGTGAAAGGTGTGGCAGAATCCTTTATGTCCAGCCCTCTGGAAAAAGCCCTCTTCCTGTTCTGCCTGGCTGGTCCGACCAGCTGGGTCACTTACTGCAATGAGCTACTCTAAGCCCTGCAGAAGGAACATGCGGTGCTACCTTATACTGAGTCAGACCAATGGTCTAGGTCACTACTGTCTACACTGACCGGCAGTGGCGCTCCCAGGTTTCAAGCAGGAGTCTCTCTGGGCCCTACTTGGAGATGCCGTGGGGGAACTGACCCTGTGGCCTTCTGCATGCCAGACAGATGCTCTGGTTCCTGGGACCTTCTGCACGCAAGCTACCTTGTTTTGCTGTTTGGTACACCATCACGTTTTTCCTCATGTGTTGCAATCTTGATTCTATGTTACTTACACAAACACACACACACAATGTCAATCTAAAATATATCCTTTGCTTAGTTAATAATAATAATAAAATAATTAAAATGAATCCTCCCAAGTTTCCCTTTAAAGAATACTAGAAAGTAGGATAGGAACTGAGAAGGCGGCGTCATCTTTCAGCACAAGGTGGTCATTTCTAACCACCTCCATTTTTAATAAGGGGGTGAACTTGTAGCTGGAGAAATTCAAAACGTCTCTCCCCGTTGGAACTGAAATGCACTTCAGAACAGGACTCTCTCCTGCCCTTTGCCAGTCCCCCCTCCGGCCAATAACCTTATCTTTGAGGAGGGAGTAATCAATGGTGAAGAGATCACCCCAGAGGTAGGAGAGACATTTCTAACCGTTCCTTAACAGGAAGCAATGCTCCTATGCATGATCAGCAGCAGCATTTCCTAGCAGGGAGCATGAGACTGTATATTTCTCTGTCAATCCATTCCATGCACTGTAACTGCTTTGCAACTAATAATTCGTTATCATGTATTATACATTATTATGATTGTGATTATGATTGTTATTGTTGTGATGATGATGATGTATTTCCACTTATAGTGGAAATCCAAAATCTTTATCCAGAATGCCTTGCTTGGAAATATAAAAGCCAGAGCAAAGGTCACAGTGAACTGCTACTGAAATAGGTATTGTATTTTAAGTGCCTTATTTCAGTAGCAGTTCACTGTGACCTTTGCTCTGGCTTTTATATTTCCAAGCAAGGCATTCTTGATAAACATTTTGGATTTCCACTATAAGTGGAAATACATCATCATCATCACAATAATAATAATATATAATACATAATGGCCCAGATAACATATGAAAGGGCAGTTGCAATACCATCAATTTGTACAGTTCCCCTTTATAATTGGCCCTCATGACATACGTAGGAGTCACTCCAGAATATGCTCACACGTAAAGACACGACATGTGGTTCGCTTAAGTCCTCTACGGCAGCCTTGTAAATAAGCCCACATATGTTACTAGAAACCAGTAACGATTTGAAACGAATGCTGACGAAAGTTAAAGAGGAAAGCACAAAAGCAGGACTACAGCTGAACATCAAAAAGACCAAAGTAATGACAACAGAAGATTTGTGCAACTTTACAGTTGACAAAAAACTTTAAAGTTGACAGAGGAAGGCAATGGTAAACCACCTCTGAATATCTCTTACCACAAAAACCCTATGAACAGAGTATCCAAAATGCAATCACAAATGCTCTTGGAGGTTGCCAATTCAGAGGGTCGCCATAAGTCGACTTGGAGGCAAATAACAACAACAAAATTTGACAATGAGGACATTGAACTTGTCAAGGATTATCAATACCTCGGCACAGTCATTGACCAAACTGGAGACAATAGTCAAGAAATCAGAAGAAGGCTAGGACTGGGGAGGGCAGTTAAGAGAGAACTAGAAAAGGTCCTCAAATGCAAAGATGTATCACTGAACACTAAAGTCAGGATCATTCAGACCATGGTATTCCCAATCTCTATGTATGGATGTGAAAGTTGGGAGAGTGAAAAAGGCAGATAAGAGAAAAATCAACTCATTTGAAATGTGGTGTTGGAGGAGAGCTTTGCGCATACCATGGACTGCGAGAAAGACAAATAATTGGGTGTTAGAACGAATTAAAGCAGAACTGTCACTAGAAGCTAAAATGATGAAACCGAGGTTATCATACTTTGGACACATAATGAGAAAACAGGATTCCCTAGAAAAGGCAATAATGCTGGGAAAAACAGAAGGGAGCAGAAAAAGAGGAAGGCCAAACAAGAGATGGATTGATTCCATAAAGGAAGCCACAGACCTGAATTTACAAGATCTGAACAGGGTGGTTCATGACAGATGCTCTTGGAGGTCACTGATTCATAGGGTCACCATAAGTTGTAGTCGACTTGAAGGCACATACAACAACAACATGTTACTAGACCTGCAGGTTTTGTTAACTAGCCTGCTGGGGGCTGGCAGAAGAGGGACAGAGAGCTGTACTTCTAACTGGGGTCCCGCTCCCATCTAACAGCCTGCTTGATTTCTACACTGGGTGCAGAGGAAGAGCAGTTTGCTCCATTCCCCCTCTGCCAGCAGCTGCCTAGGGCTCCCAGGTTACTGCTAAAGCACAAGGCTGCCGTAGGGAGATGGCTAATCTCTTAGCTCCACGGATGGGAACTTGATCTGCTCCAGTGGGCCAGATCCTTATCTCTCCTATCCCTCAAGAGCCAAATTCAAACACTGGGTGTCGCATATGACAGCCTCGCAGGCCAAATTGGAACATGCGAGACCAAATTTGGCCTGAGCGTTGGAGGTGGATCGAAGTGGATGACTCACTTCTGAGTGCTTGTCAGGGGTTCCTTCTTAAAGTGGGGGGAGGTAACGAGCAGAGTACCACAGGACTCGGTCCTGGGCCCAGCACTTGTCAGTGTTTTTATTAATGACTTGGATGAGGAGGTGCAGGGAATGCTTATCAAATTTGCAGATGATACAAAATTGGGATAGCCAATACCCTGGGAAACAGAAACAAAATTCAAAGGGATCTTTATAGGCTGGAGCCTTGGGCTGAAAACAACTGAATGAAATTTCACAGGGATAAGTGCAAAGTTCTACACTTAGGAAAAAGAAACCAAATGCACAGTGATAAGATGGGGGATACTTGGCTCAGCAATACTACATGCGAGAAGGATCATGAGATTGTTGTTGATCACAAGCTGAACATGAGCCAACAGTGTGATGTGGCTCAACAAAGGCAAATGCTATTTCGGGCTGCATTAACAGAAGTATAGCTTTCAAATCATGTGAAGTACTAGTTCTCTATTTGGCACTGGTTAGGCCTCATCTTGGGTACTGCGTCCAGTTCTGGACACCACACTTTAAGAGGGATGCAGACAAACTTGAACAGGTTCAGAGGAGGGCAACAAGGATGATAGGGGACTGGAAACAAAGACTTATGAGGAGAGACTGAAAGAACTGGGCATATTTAGCCTTGAGAAGAGAAGGCTGAGGGGAGATAGGGTAGCTCTCTTCAAGCCCTGGAAGCCAGATTTCGGCTGAACAGCAGGAAACACTTCATAACTATTACAGCAGGACAACAATGGAACCAATGACCTAGGGAGGTGGTGGGCTCTCCAGTGCTGGAGGCATTCAAAAGGCAGCTGTACCTGTCAGAAATGCTTTAAGTTGGATTCCTGAATTCAGCAGGGGGTTGGACTCAATGGCCTTACAGGCCCCTTCCAACTCTACAATACTATGATTTCTTATGAAGGAGTAACAAAAGATGGACGGAATTAAAGGCTGGCAAGCGTGTAAGTGTGGGTGTAAATTTATATTCTTTTACCATCTAATCAGTATTATATTTGATCAACGAGTTGTTCCATCCAGAGTTTGACTTAACATCAGAAGGTTCTAGTTCTGTCTGTCAGAAGAGGCTATAAAGCTGGAATTTCCCTGGTGCAACAAGATCATAGCTCTGGGAAGGAGAAACAGGCCCACCTTGCATGTTAGCCCTGCCTCCAACATCCCCATTGGCTACAGCCTCATACCTTTCCAGTATAGTGGGAAGGTCTGAAGGGGAAAAATTTTGTGTGTTTGTTTGGACACTTAGAACCCTCATTCATTGAGAACCCTGCACGATTGGGATTACCAATGGCAGGGAGGATTCCAAGCATGTTCAGCTGAACATGCAGAAGTTCCCCCTTCAGACATTTCTGCTGTATGTGTGAAGGTTGGGGTTGGAGGTGGTTGGGATAGGAGTGTGGGGGCATGGCTTGTGTCTGTGGCCCCTCTCCAAACCTTCTGAGAACACGTGGAGGCGAACACCTGAACACAACTCCTATTCTCTGTGTAAACAAAGTTCACTTTAGCTGAGGATACTGACTGCTAAAGAGAGTTTATTGTAGCTGTTCCTGCAAAAGCATTGCTATGAAGAAACCGGACGTTTTTCCTAGGTCATGTGCTGTTCCACAGTACATTCGGGGAATGACAGGAGACTGTCATTCTGCTAGAAGTTGGTATTTCAGCTAAATCAAAGAGCTGGAGGCTCTTCCAGTACAACCCTGAGTTAATATGTAAAGATTCATATCTGCAAAAAAAAAGTATCATGTAAGCTTCTTACACAGGAATGAATGTTTCCTGAACTCTGCAAGAAAGACCATCATAAAATAGGCCTACGTTTCTACTGCATGGAGCATACTGGGAGACCTCTGGTGCAAGTTCCATTCAGGCTGATGAGGCCTGTGCAGAGACGTGCCAGCAGATTGTGTCCTTAGAAAGCAAAAGGGACTAGGCAGCAGGAACTCGTTCTGTAGGGGAGAAGACCCTGGTCGTTCCCATCTCTGCCTCTGTACGATCCCCCACCCCACAACCGATGTGCGCTCCCCTCTTCTTTGCTGGAAGCTCTGACAGGACAAAAAGGGCAGGGCTGAAAACAGAATCCAAATGGAACAAGGGAGGAAAAAAATCCCAAACTCAAAAAGAAAATAGCGCACTGGGACATTAGCACTACTTGCCCCATGTATGCACAGGCCAATGTATATTTCCTCTAGTTCATCGCAGTTACAAAACTACTGCCTGCCATCGCCTGCTCACTGCCTAACCACAAGGTTCTCCACAATGCACCTAGATTGACAGATGAAAGCAAAGGGGGAGACTGGCCTAGGCCAAATAAGAGCAGATGCTCTAGAAGAGCTTCCCTTCACTAAAGCACCATTACCTCACAAAGGAAAATGGCAGGCAATCTACCAGGCCTGCCAGGGAGCAGGTTTCTTCTTGCCTGCAAGAAACCGGAAATGGGATTATGCCCAATTCCAGAATGGCGCCATAGCATCTGCTCTCTTTGCCAAAATCCAGCCCCAACAGGCAAGAAGCTAGTCTCCCCCATCAGTGCTGTTTTACTTCACTTCTGCAAGTTCTAGGGACGTGCCTCTTCTGTAAAGATAGTTGTGCAACGCTCACTCGCCTGTCTCAAATATTTCCAAGTGCCAACATTTGGAAAGAGAGAGAGGCACAGAAATCTTCCCTTGCCCGTTCTCACCTCCTGCCAGTCTCAGGTGCTGCCTGCTGTGGAAGACCACAGAGCAAGAAGCATCACTTCTGAGGTGGATAACCAGGGAGACGGATACAAGGTTCAAGCGATACCACAGCAACATTGGCTGTCTTCTGCCTTGCCAACGGGGCCTTTTCCATAAGCTGAAAGCACAGAGCCCATCAGCAGCAGAACTGAAAACCAGTGTGTGCTGTTGGAACTGAAGGTGGTGATCAGAGTCAAATCCCTGCTCAGTTTGAAAAGCTCACCGGGTAGGCCTCGGGTAAATCACCGCTTCTCTTTGCAAAAACAGTGGCCCTGAGACGCTGTGGGGCTCCAGCTTTCATCAGACCTAGCCAGAATAGCCAATAAAGACTTGGGAGTCCAACACCATCTGAAGGACCACAGATGTTCCCCATCCTGGCCCCAGAGGAATGCCAGGGTGCAAATGGAACAAACAAAATGGACGGAATCCCTTTCTCTGCCAATGTATTATTTCTTTCTTTATTTAATTTCTTAGTTGCCCGTCTGGCTGGCTATCCAGCCACTCAGGGCGACGTACAAAATAAGCATACAGATACAATAAACATTAAAGATCTGGACACAAGATAATAAAATCTAGCCCACCCCAAAAGCCTGCCTATGTCCCTATCGCCCGCACTGTCCTCTAGCCAAATCTACGAAGCAGATGAGCTCTCACCAATCTGTCTAGATTCCCTTAAAGCCTTTTGCAGAGCTGTCTCACCACCACAGGCAAGGAATCCAGCTAATTCCTCCAATTACCTCAACAGCCAAACAGGGACATCCCCGATCCCATTGGCCTCTCTCTGTGCCCAGGCAGCTGCAGCTCTTACTTGTAGCAGCAGACCCCAACAGCTCAACAGCAGCAGACTTTGCTCCTCAGTTACTCATTGCCATTTACAACTTCAACCTTATCAAGAGCTTCCAAACAGACTGCTGCGTAAGTCCGCCACAGCAAAATCTTGTGGCGGTTTAAAGACTAACAGAGTAATAGTGGCACTTTTGTCCACAATACAAGGCATAAAAGGGCAGGTTCTTGCATGATTCGCAACAGGACAGGAAGCAGATGCTAGGATTAAACAGGAAGTGCTCACAATGGCGGGAAGTAAGAATTTGGGCCTCCAGAAGATCTGTACTGGGACCAGTGCTTTTAAACTTTTATATATACATATTATCTGGAGTTAGGAGTCAGCAGCGGAGTGCCCAAGTATGCAGAGAACAACAAATTATTCAGGGTGGAAAGAACCCAAGCAGACTTCAAAGGACTCCAAAAGGACCTCTCCAAACTGGCTGATTGGGCATTAAAGGGGCAATGCAAGTCACTCTAAGCAAAACTAAAACTCCTCACGTCACACGTCACTGATGGGATATGAACTGGTGGTGACTGACCTGGAAAGAGACCTTGGGGTCGTGGTGGGATAACTCAATGGAAATGTCAAACTAATGTGCAGCAGCAGGAGCGAAAACAGGCAAATGCTGTGCTAGGCATTAGGAAAAACACCAAAAATAGAACTGCCAGAATCTTGCCTTTCTTCAAAGCTGTAGTGCAACCATACTTGGAATAAATGTGTGCTGTTCTGGTCATCACATATAGAATAGTAGAGTTGGAAGGGGCCTATAAGGCCATCAAGTCCAACCCCCTGCTCAAGGCACGAATCCTAATCAAGGCATTCCTGACAGATGGCTGTCCAGCTGCCTCTTGAATGCCTCCAGTGTCGGAAAGCCCACCACCTCTCTAGATAATTGGTTCCATTGTCGTATGGCTCTAACAGTAAGGAAATTTTTCCTGATGTCCAGTCGAAATCTGGCTTCCTGCAACTTGAGCCCATTATTCCGTGTCCTGCACTCTGGGGCGATCGAGAAGAGATCCCGGCCCTCCTCTATGTGACAACCTTTCATGTACTTGAAGAGTGCTATCATATCTCCCCTCAGTCTTCTCTTCTCCAAAAGATCTACAGCAGGAGAGGCTCCTGCTCTCATGTCCTCTTGCCGCCTTCACAGAACTACTTGGCTGGTCACTGAGGAGTAACAGACACTGAATCAGACTTTTGGTCTGGCAAAGTAGGGCACTTCTGATGTTCTTGATTGTTTTACCATTCAGAGGCGTCCTTAATGAACTCCTGAGGGAGCTCCCAGAGTGCCGACCTGACCTGACCCCATTATGCGCAGCTGAGTTCAACCCAGATCTTTTCTTGTTCTGGACTCTGCCCCCCTGCAAGCACTCATTAGAAAAAAACAGCTACACAAGAGACAACTTGCCACTTCCAAGACTAGAGTTCTAACATAGTACAAGAGCAAGAATTTCTGTGTAGGGTCAGACAACGGTCCATCTAGCTCAGGGAGGTCTCATGTGGTATCTCCAGATGCTGCTGGACTACAGTACCCATCAGCCCTGAGCATTAGTCATGCTGGTTGAAGCTGATGGGATACTGAAGTCTGACAACATCTGGAGGACACCATCCATGGTCCAGCCCAACATTTCTTCTCTGATCAGGCCTGATGAGGTCCTTGCAGGGGCCCATACGACAGCCATTCCATGCTGGCAATAGTTCCCAGCATGCAGGGGCAAGAAACTGCCCCTGAACATCCCATGGCATGTGGCCATCACCTTAAGCTTAAGTTAAGCAGATCTTGGCCTGGATAGGAGATCTCTGGACAGCCACATTTATGCCACCTCGGGTTGCATGACAGAACAATTATTATTTCTAAGAGGGCAGAGAGGGCTTCTACAAAGAGCTGTTGGGGCTCTGACCTACTAACTCTTTCCTCCAGATGTTTGGAAGCTGCTCCTGATTTTCCTAGGGCAGCTGATTATTGCACACTTTTGTACTTGTGTCCTGCCTACAGTACGCATTCAGCACAGCAGTTTTGAAGGCTCAAGCACGCACCCTTTCTGGCCTTTCCCACCCAGCTAATGAAAGATGGGGTTCCTCTGCAGGCAGCCATTTGAAGCTAAGAGCTGTGGTCCAAACACCTGTGCAGCCTTTCCGAATCTGGAAGCCAAAATGCATCAGGCGGCTGTCAGCTCATGCTCAGAGGCACTCTGTTCCTCGCAGATTTCAGGGCTGAGCCTTGCAGAGTCCACGCTGCCGCTCGGTGGGCAATACGCGGGCCTTGGACGCCTGCCCCTGCCCTGCTTTGGAAAAGGAACTGCCCCGGGGCTTAGAGCCTGCCTGCCCCCATCCTCCTCCTCCTCTCCACCCGGCGGCTGCCTGTGCCAGCCTGCGCCCTCTCCCCGCCCCGCACTTCTGCTACCAAGGAGGGGCGTGGGGGTCGGGGGCGAGGTAAGCCCTCCGCCCTGACAGATGCATTACGGCCCCCGCCCCAAGAAGCTGCTATGGGGTCCTGGGGGTGGGGAAGAAATCAGGGCTCTTCCCCCAACCTGGGCCTTAGCAGGGGAGAGTCAAGAAAGGAAGCCCGCCAGCCCCCCAAGTCACCCCGGCCCAGGCAGAGAGGGACGCGTGGGGGGCAGGCAGGCGCGCGCGCCCTTTCCTGGACGACCCCCCCCGAAGTCGCCCCCCTAATCCCCCCCCCGGAGAGCCCCCCGCCACCCCTCCTCTCATGGCACTCACGCGCCGCCGGCGACCCGGAGGGAGGGAGGGAAGGAGACGAGGCGAGGCCGGCCTTGCCTCCCTCCTTCCCGCCCGCCCTCCCGGAAGCTCCGCCCCGGCCTTCTCAGCCACTTCCCTCCCTTCCGGCCCGCCCCCGAGGGGAAGAGGAAGCGGCAGCAGGCGGCAGGCCGGCAGGTGAGGTGAGGCGGAGAAGCGCCCCGGCGGGGTCTCCCTCCATGCGCCCCCCGCGCCCCCCCACCACGCCCCCTGGCCAGAGCGCCCCCCGCCTCGGCGGCCCTTATTGTGCCAGCCCCCCCGGCCCCTTTGGGGCTTCTCCCTCAGGCCCCCTTTCCCACCCGCCACTGGTTTCCTCCCAGCATCCTCAGCGCGCCTCCCAACATCACCCACAATGCCCGGCGCCGCTTGGCCAGAGTGGCCTCCCGCCCCCACAGCAGCAGCAGCAGCAGCAGCAGCAGGGAGCCCCATTGTGCACCCCCACCTCCCTTGTTTCCTTCTTTCACCTGGCACGATGCCCTCGCCTCGCAGCCATTGTGCCCTCTCGGCGTCCTCAGCCTGCTGCTATCAAAGTCCACTTCAAGCTCTTCCCTCGGAAGCAGCGCCCTTCCTCCCACCAGGATGAGCCCCACTCACATGAATCCCCCTCCTCGTAGTTACTGGCCCTCTTCTCACAGAGGAGGGCCGGGATCTCTTCTCGATCGTCCCAGAGTGCAGGACACAGAATAATGGGCTCAAGTTGCAGGAAGCCAGATTTCGACTGGACATCAGGAGAAACTTCCTAACTGTTAGAGCCATACAACAATGGAACCAATGACCTAGAGAGCTAGTGGGCTCTCCGACACTGGAGAGATTAAAGAGGCAGCTGGACAGCCATCTGTTGGGAATGCTTTGATTTGGATTCCTGCATTGAGCAGGGGGTTGGACTCGATGGCCTTAGAGGCCCCTTCCAACTCTACGATTCTATGATTCTCCCACCCTGCAGTGGTTCCCTTCCAGGATCCTGGCAACCATGGCTCCCTTTCCCCATTGCGTGGCACCATCATTTGCCAAGGCTTTCTCTCCCCTACCCCAGTGGACCCTCCCTCAGACTCCATGAAACTCCATGGTTTCAACATGAGCCTACCCCATTAGCTTCACTTTTCCTTAATCCTCAGCATTGTCCTCAACTGCAAGCTTCTGGGGTGCCTGGCTCCTTAAGCTGTGATTTCCCCTTCCACACCAAGACAAACCTGAGTCTGGACAGGAGCAGAGTGTTGGCATTTGGATGAGACAGCTTATTAGAAAGCAGAGTAGGGTGTCTTTGACCTGCTTTTTTCATGCCCAGCTGCCCACTGCTGTTTAGAATCATAGAACAGAATCATAGTAGAGTTGAAAGGGGCCTATAAGGCCATCAAGTCCAACCCCCTGTTTAGGCAGAGGCTTTATTTGCAGCTCATCAGTACTTTGCCCAAATGAGCCTCTCAATGTGCAAAGGGAGTTTAAACCAGCTTGAGCCGCGGCGTAGGTAATCCTTGGTGGTTCAGGTGTGGCCATAATAAAGATGGGGATGATTTCCTGCTTTAGGTGAGGCCAGCGAGAATTAGCCCTTGGACAAAAAAATGGTTCTGGTTGAGAATATGAGCTATGGGGAGGAATGCCCCAGCTCACAGCTTAGTCATAGGGTCATGACGTCGCCTTAAGCAAACCAACATTCTTTATCTATATGCCCACACAATATGGGGATAATGAGACAGGCCTACTTCACAAATTGTTGTTTGCCTTACTGAAGTAGACTTGGATTACTTGGGGAAAAGAACTATATAAACCCCAGATTATGATTATTATTGTAATTATTGTTGTTGTAATAATAATATATTTATATCCTGTTGATGTGCCCAAATGGCTTCTGAGCAATACATAAACACCAGGCGTTACTCTGTCTTGCCAAAATGTTGGTTGTTTCACATTTTCCCCAGAAAGAATTCACTGGACAACCCCTCGTGGTCAACTATAAATGATAATCCCACCATGGATGAGGAGCCGAGAGGCAGTGAGCTGTCTTCAGGAATGCCCCCAGCCTCTCTGAGACGTGCTCCCCGCAAGCGAGGGAGTGGGAACGCAGGGTCTGCCAGACAGACCCCAGTGAGGAAGAAGAAGAAGGCGGCCCGCAAAGCCCCTCGGAGAACTGCCCCTCATTACCTTGTGCACGAGACGGACAACGATATGCTTCTGATAATCTCCAACGTGGAGGAGATAGGGCAGCGGTCACTCCGTAAAGTGCCCAAGAAGAAAGGGAGACAGACGCAGCAGCAGCAGAAGAGGCTGAAGAAGCAGGCAGCACCCAGAAGGAGACGAGTGGAAGGAGAGACTCTAGCAGACCAGCAGGTGACTGCTAGAGATCTAGGAGAAGATGGGAAGGCTTCCCCCCTCAGCATCCGGCCAGCTACTGGAGGTTCCTGGGGCGAGCACCTCCCGGTTGAGATCCTGGTCCAGATATTCCATTATGTTGTGGAACTGGAAGGCTCAGTGCCTTTCCTCTGCAGGTAAATGTTGGCACTGGCCGCCAAAAAAGGGGCAGGAAACTATCTTGCCTGAGGAGGAGCAAAAGATAAGAACGCAAGAAGAGCTTGCTGGCTGAGGCCAATGGGGGCCCATCTAGTCCAGCATCCTCTTCTCACAGTGGCCAACCAGATGCCCATGGGAAGCCCCCAAGCAGGACCTGAGCGCAAGCGCACTCTCCCCTCCTGCGGTTTCCAGCCGCTGGTTTTCAGAAGCATGCTGCCTTCGACAGTGGAGGCAGAGCACATAGCCATACATAGCTAATAGCCATTGCCTTATTCTCCATGAATTTGTCTAATCTTCTTTTAAAGCCATCCAAATTGGTGGCCACCACTGCCTCTTGTGGGAGCGAATTCTGTAGTTTAACCATGCTCTGTGTGAAAAAGTACTTCCTTTAGTCTGTCCCAAATCTTCCAACATTCAGGTCCTATAGAACACTATTTTACCAGTTACTCCCAAGTGTGCAGGGGGCATGCGAGGACATCACAGTCATTGTTGGTTTTGTCTCTAGGGTGGCCCGTGTGTGCCGACTCTGGTATGGAGCAGCTTCCAGCCCTGTGCTTTGGCATAAAGTGTCCATTGGCCATTGCTGGGTAGCACCAGGCCAAAAACGTTCTGTTCTAGAGAAGAAAGTCCTTGACACAATGGACTGGCTAGTTACCAACAGGTGAGGCTTTGGGATTATTTTTTTTAATGGGAGATGCTTTCCTTGTACATGAGGAGCATAAGCCACATGTCAGATTTCACTTCTTTTTCTTTGGCAATGGCTCTGTAGCTTCCCTGTCCTTCTCCCTGCTTCTGTGGAGGCCATATGCATCAGGCCTGGAACTGAGAATCATTTTATGCTTGCTCCTTGCAGATTATCTCACCTCCGAGACTTCACTCTCTGCCACTGGAAAAGCCATGTGCCTTTCGTCCTGAAGGTGAGTGAGACTAGTGGAATCTTATGTTTTATACTATGCCCTGTTTATCCTGCCTGTTTACAGGCATGTGGAAACATGAGCTTTGGAAGTGGACAAAAGGATACAGACCAAGCCAACAGCTACAATCCTGCTTGAAATATACTTCAGTGTTTTTCCTTAATGTGTACGTATCTTGACACATGAGGCAAGGTGCAGCATTTTTTTCTTAATGTGTAGAATGCCTTGACACCTGAGGCAAGGTAACTTCTGCCAGCTAATCTCCCTTTCTGTTTGTGAATTATTTAGGCAATTGGCAAATCCTGCTCCCTCCTTACGTCTCTCAAGCTGTCCCATTGCAGTGGGGTGACCACTGAGTCTCTGTGCACACTGGCTGGATGTTGCCCACAACTGGAGAGTCTGAATTTGCAGAATTCTCAGGTGAGCTCTGTGCTCCATGACTGCAAGGGTGTAGTTCAAGGCAGGATCTGGGAGGGAAGGGCAACAGCAGTCTCAGCAAGCTGGCCTGAATCCAGACGGGTCCTCTTGCAGGTGGTCAGCTTTGAATTGATCGCAAGAGCTCCATAATTGTTGTCTCTCTTCTTTGTTTCCAGGTTGACCCTTCGGCTGTAGTCAAGTTCCTGGAAGCTGCTGGCTCTCGGATCCGGCACTTGTGG
This sequence comes from Rhineura floridana, assembly GCF_030035675.1. Classification (NCBI taxonomy): domain Eukaryota; kingdom Metazoa; phylum Chordata; class Lepidosauria; order Squamata; family Rhineuridae; genus Rhineura; species Rhineura floridana. Next base: position 321,826,885 of record NC_084480.1, on the reverse strand, counting down.
TTAACGTACAGCAGCCGAATGAGCTCCATTATTTCTGTGCTTTTGGTAAACTTACCTGAAGCCCTATGGGGGGATTGGCTTGTCATTAAATAACTTCTATATACAACATCGCACATCTAGCTGGGGAGCAATTCTGTCTGAGGAGGCAGCTCAGGAAATGCTGCTGCTTATAGAACCATAGAGTTATAGATTTGGAGAGGGATGTCTAGGCCATTTAGTCCAAAACCTTGCTCAGTGCAGGGCATCCAGAGCTAAAAGATCCGCAACAGATGATGCCTAGCCCCTGCTTGAAGACCTGGCCATTTTTAGAAGCACGAAGTGCTTCGCAGTCTCTCTTTCAGTTGGCCTTAGGGCAGCCCTGTTGTTCCTAGGGTTGTTCTTAGGGTTAGAGATATTGTGGTCCAATATCTACACTTTTTAATTATATTTGTCTATATTTATCATTTATGTATTATATGCTTTTAACTTTGGTAGGTTTTTAATTGTATGTGTTTTTTATCTGGAAGCCGCTGTGAGTTCCAATTTGGAAAAATGGCAGGGTATAAATAAAGTTAATAATAAATAAAATAAATAAGGGATAGAGTATCGGATATAGATCTGGAAGGACCAAGTTCATATAATTCCATAGCCAATGGACTCCCAGGGTTACCTTCTTACCATGTATCTCTCGGCCTTTATCTGTAAAATGGAAATAATGGTGGCCTACTCCATAGAACATTCAGTAAGAAGAGCCTGCTGGATCAGGCCAGCGGCCCACTTAGTCCAGCATCCTGTTCTCACAGTGGCCAACCAAATGCCCCAATGGGAAGTTCACAAGCAGGACCTGAGAGCAACAGCACTCTCCCCTCCTGTGGTTTCCGGCAACTGGTGGTATTATTTATTTATTTATTAAATTTATATCCCACCTTTCCTCCCAGAAGGAGCCCAGGGGGGCAAACAGAAGACAAAACACCAAAAACATCTATAAATGATTAAAAACAAAACATCTTACAAAATAAAACATCTTTAAAAATCTTAAAAACACAACATCTTTTAAAAAATATCTTAAAAATAAATCTGTAAAAGCATCTTAAACAATTCCAACACAGATGTGGACTAGGATAAAGTCTCTACTTAAAAGGCTTGTTGAAAGGGCAAGGTCTTAAGCAGGTGCCGAAAAGACAGCACAGACTGCCTCTGACAATTGTGACTGTAAGAAGAGGCTGCTGGATCAGGCCAGTGGCTCATCTAGTCCAGCATCCCATTCTCACAGTGGCCAACCAGATGTCCATGGGAACTGCAAGCAGGACCTGAGTGCAAAGAGCACTCTGCCCTCCTGCGGTTTCCAGCAACTGATGTTTGAAAGCATACTGCCTCCCCCTATGGAGGCCAAGCATATCCATCAGGGCTAGTAGCCACTGATAGCCTTTTCCTCTGTGAATTTGTCTAAATCCATCCAAGTAGGTGGCCATGTCTGCCTCTTGTGGGAGAGAATTCTATAGTTTAACTAAGCGCTGTATGAAGACAGATGTGTGTGAGAGAGAGTGTGTGCAAATATTTTACACATTAGGGGTATTATATGAATAAGTAATGATTTAGATGAGGAGCACGTCGAGTAATACAGCTTCAGGCTCTGTTGCTAATTAACATGAAAACTGGAAGCTTGCTGGCACATGATGCTGCTCATCAGTTGAAATCTTCAGAGGAAGCTCAGCTCCACATCCCATTGTTATCTGAGGCTGGGCTAGTGGACATCCAGGACTGGGCCTTCTCCTGAAGCCCAGGCTTCATCTGTGTAGGCTGAGTCCCAGCGCCATTTCCTGTAGCCATCTGTCTGACTTTGCCTTCCAGAATGGCAGCTGCCCAGAACTTCAGCTCCTAGAGGTGAACACGGAGATCGAGCAAAGTACTCAAAACTTCCAGCTGCCAATTGAACAGCTCCAAGTAGCTTGCCCACAACTGCAGGTGTGCATGGATTCACCTGGGGTTCTCTAAGTCAGATGGCACTGGGGCCATTGAACGGGGCAGGTTGGCTGTCTTGCTGGAGTCATCTGGAGCGATTAAAGCTCCGCAGCTGCTCTGGGATTTTGTGGATGGGGTTTGGTTTATTGTTTCTTTCAGGGAGGAACTGATGTGGGGAGATTTCTCTCCTGGAGCAGGGATTTGGGGTGGGTGTCTTCTAGGGAGTAACTTTGATTGCGAATTAAGTGCTGGCCTCGCCCTCCTGACTGCTCTGCTCCTGCCTTCTAGGTGTTGCGCTTGCTCAATCTCTTCTGTTACTCAAAGCCTGTGCCCTGCTCAGTCCCACACTCCCCAGGCTTCCCGCAGCTGGAGGAGCTGTGCCTGGCCACAACCTCTTTTTCCTTCGTTGATGACAGCATGCTGAAACGGATCCTGTGCACTTCAAGCCGACTCCGTGTGCTCGACCTGCGTGGCTGCTTCCGTGTGACACCTAAGGGATTGGAGCTGCTGCCCTGCCCAGGTGGGTGTCAAAGGGCCAGTGGCTTCCGTGTTTTCTGTGTCACTTTGGGGGCAGCCACTTTGTCTCCTGTCACTCAGGCTCAAGGTACACATGTTGGAAGATCTGCTTGTTTCAGGCAGGGTGTGATGCAATGGCAACGTTCGTGTCGGTGCCTCTGGTGTTAACATGTGATGCTGCCTTGCACTGAGTTGGATCATTACATTATGCCTCTGAGCGACTGGCTGAGGGATAAGGCCCTCCACCCAAATGGGGGGGGCATTGTGTGCAAGGGAAGCTGAAACCCCACCCCACCCCACTTGCAGGGTTTACCTTGATGGAGTCAGCCTTTCAGGCACTTCTTTTCCAACCAGGTGTAAGAGCTCAGCTAGGGGACACAGGAGTTTGGGTAACAAACTACAGTGAAGTAAGCTCTCTGTCTCTCTCTCTCTCTCTCTCTGTGTGTGTTAGCTTGCTTCACCCACATGCCATTTTTGTTCTTAAAATTAGGCCCCCACTCTGCATTCTATACACAAATTGGGAGCATGCAGGTATGCTTTCATCACGTATAGTTTAAGCCTCAGCCAATGACAACTTTTGCCCCCTGCCCTTTCCTTGCTGTGCTTTTCTGTTGTGAGGCTAAAAGGCAGTTTGTCCTGTTAAATTTCTTGGCATAATGGTAAATCCTTGCTACATGACAAATGAACAGCTACTGCACTGAGAGGAAATGTGCCGATGGTCTGTGGGCCCAAGTGACAGGAACTGGCACCGGACCACTGCAGTGCGGGTTCAGAGGAAAGACCTGCCAGACTGTTACAAGCCAAGTTTCAGGGGCAAATGGAGGACCTTGAGAGTTCCCAGACAGATGTGGTTGAGATTTGCACAGACCTTTGAAGCAGAAGGCTAGCTGTCTGACATGCAGTTCAGGCTAAGCTGCTACCTTGCCTTGCCCTTTGGAGAAGCCACCCAGCTCACTGAAAGGAGTGGGGGTAGAGATGTTTCCCCCCAGTCTCATTACTATGCAGGGCATCAGTAGATATCAGATCTCTGCTAAAGAGACAGCTCTCTTGCCAGTACTTGGCTGCCTGTGATCACCACCGCCACCTTAGCTGCCTTCTTCTTCTGTCTGGACCCTTCTCTATTTGTGGCCGGGCCAGCCCACTTGGCTTCAAACTACCCCTGCCTTCTCTAGTGCCTGTTGGCTGTCCTGGCCTTGTGGTTACGAACCAAATAAGGACAACAGCACAGATTCTTTTCCCCACAGGATTATAGGAGCATGAGTCCCTTCAGAGCCGGAGTTTGGCAAACAGACAGTCTCATCTCCCAGTGCGCCCTGCCTGGGCAAATTGGTGCATCTTCATACAGGCATTGTCCTTGCTCTGAGCACAGAGCATGATTTGGGAGTAATCTCTTTGCATAATGCATTATTTACTTATTTGATTTATATCCTGCCCTTTCTCCCAGCAGGAGCCCAGGGCAGCATACCAGACTCTTGTGGGTTTTCCCTTCAGGAGGCAGAATGTCATGGTATTCGTACCTTGGCCTGACGTCCCTGCAGCTGAATTTCATGTTGACCCAGCCGTCCATTTTGTGACTAGTGTCATCGTGGTAATAGAAGATGCTGTTGTCCACCTACAAAACAAACCAGCCACTTTCCTCTTTCAACCAAGCCTTTTAGGTTGAGACCTATCCCAGTCTGCATCTGTGTTAGAATTGCTTTTTAATATGTTTTTTAATAATGTTTTTAACCCTTTTTAAAGTTTTTTTTTTTTAAATGTTTTTAACGCTGTTTTGTTTTAATGTATTTTAAGGTCTGTTTTTATGATGTTTTAAAGTGTTTTTAGTGCTTTGTTTGCCACCCTGGGCTCCTGCTGGGAGGAAGGGCGGGATACAAATTAAATAAATAAATAGATAAAATTTGTTCCTCCTTGAGACCCAGATGCATTTTAACAGGACCATTTCAGCAGAGATTTCCCCACAAATCTAGGGCCCCCCAGCAGCGGTCTGCCACCGCTGCCTTTCTTTGGGGGCAGTAGCATGAAACTTTTGGCAGATCATACATTTTCAGTGACTAGCGGGCAAACAATCTTAGGGACGGTACATCTGCACTATAGGTAAGAGGAGGAGTCACAGCCAGATAGGGATCATTTGTGTTGCCTGGTATCTTGATGGTACGGACCAGGTGTTTTCTCCTTATGGAGGAAATTATGTTAAAATTATGTTTTAATTGGATTTTAAATATGTGTTTTTGAATTTGTATATTTGTTTTTAATCTTTTAATTGTTGTAAACCGCCCAGAGAGCTTCAGCTATGGGGCGGTATACAAATGTAATAAATAAATAATAAAAGGCTATCAGTGGCTACTAGCCCTGATGGCTATGCTCGGCCTTGGTAGGCAGATGCAGTCTGCTTCCAAACACCAGTTGCTGGAAACTGCAGGAGGAGGGGAGAGTTCTCTTTGCACTCAGGTCCTGCTTGCAGGTTTCCCATGGGCAACTGGTTGGCCACTGTGAGAACGGATGCTGGACTAGATGGGCCCCATTAGCCTGATCCGGGAGGTTCCTCTTACGTTTGGAGTTGCTGGAATCTGTGTGTGTGGCTGCCCCGTGCGATGAACTGCTGAACGGCAGGTGGCAGCTTTCTCTGCGAAGATCCTTCCAGGCAGACTCTGCCCACCCAGGCTCACTGTTGGATCGTTCTGGGCAGGCAGGGGTATCAAGGGTTTCCTTTTACAGCTGAGCCTGGCTTGAGCACCAAAGTGTTCCTGAGCTCTGCTGCACTTTTCGCTGTGCTTTTGTCCTGATTTCTGACTTGCTCTTTGAGCTGCCTCCTGGGTGTTCTTTGGTGCTGAATTACAACTTGTTTTTACTTATTTATTTTGACAATTTATATCCTGCTTAGTTATATTGTCTCTAAGTGGTATACAGAAGACTCAATACAATAAAACTAAAGATAAAACTTGTTCCACAGCTTCTGGTTCCTAGTCCTGGTTCGCCTCTGTGGCCCATCTCTGATAGTCAGATGAACGGTGTTGCACTGTTTTTGCTAGTGCAAAGATGCCAGACATTAGGCGTGGGGTCATATCAGGCCCTTTGGGAGCCCAAATGTGGCTTGCAGCACCCTCACCACACTCCAGACTTGATTGGGCAAAGACTTCCGAGTCCTGTGATTTAATGTTATTGCTTCACCTATCCCTCCTAACATCAGATGTGTTCTGCAGACCTAGAGCAACTCTATCTGGGCCTATACTGCAGTGACAACCATCTGCACCTGCCCCTCCAAGGCAGCCCCCTCATCACCTGGAAGTGGAACCATAGCTTACGAGAGCTGGATTTGACTGGGCAGAGCTTCCGTGAGGCTGATCTGGAGGAGGCGATGGCTGCCTTCACTCAGGAAGAGAGCACCAGGGGAGAACCAGTCCTGCGCTCCCTCAATCTCACTGGAACCAAGACCACTCTCCCTACAGTCAGGTAAGCCAGGTGGGAGTCCCCAGAGATGAACATCTCCATCCACCTGGTTCCAGCCCTTTTCCAGGTCTCTTCAGCTTGTAAGAAAAAATGGGGCGGGGATGTCCATGCCACCTTTAGCTCCTTGGAGGAAAGGTGAGATATAAATGTTGTTATAAATAAATACATTTGGGAAGTTGCTTTGCCTTTCTGGACAGAACCAGTTCTGAGAACTCGGTGGGCAGTCTTTTATCACTGTTGGAAATATTATTTATCTAATCAAGTTATATCCTTAACCCCTCAAAGTAAATAACAATAATAATTCAGCATACGTCTAAATCAAAATAAAATAAGATAAAGTGGAGACAGTCAAAAACAATTTAATCACAGATTGGAAAATAATAAGATCCGTTATCCAGGGCTGAAAACACCACAGTGTAGCTGCCAGATTGGCCTCTCCAGAGGGGGCATTCCACAATTGGGGTGCAACAGCTAAGATGTTTTCTGCAGCCTTTATTAAATTTTCTTGCTGCCAGGGTTGAGGATGGTGGATTTGGCAGAGTTCTTCTGGCTGCAACTCTCACCACAGATTGCCAGCAGTACATAAGCAGAGGCTGAGGATTTGTTCTGGGCTGTCTTGCCTACTTAGTGGAGAGAAAGCAGTGCCAGGAGTCCTACTTTGGCTGCAACCGCCATGCACAACATAACCTGTGCTCAAATGGAAGGGCACAGGCATCAGTTGAAGGTTGCTAGCTTCAGTCTCTCTGGCAGGCAAGTCTGCCCTAGGAATACCCAGACCCAGCCTCCATTGGCTTCAGCAATAGGCCCAGAATGCTGCGTCCAGCAGGACCCACCAGTTGCAACCTGGCCCCAATGGCTGCTTTCCATGCCAGCGTTTCCACCAAGCCCCTGTCCCCTGTGGGAGGGAAGTCTGGGTAGTTGGGAGGAACCTGGTGCTCTTTTCACATTTAAAAAACTTTCGATTCTGTTAAACCCTTTTGCCTTTTATGTACTGTTAGCTGAGGATGGGGACATGGAGCTAACTGTTCGGCCTCATATACCTGCTTATTGTTACGCAGTGGTCTTGTTATTGCAGTGCCATTTAATCCTAGTCCTACCTTTTGTGGAAGGCAGGCAGCTCTTTCTCCAAGCCTTTGACTGATCAGGGCTCTGGGCTTCAGGGAAAAGCACAGCTACATCAGACCTTTGGGATTACATTGATTACATTTTCTCATGTTATTGACCTTGCTGTTAGGAGAGGCTTTGTGACAATCTAATCTTTTGCCAATTCCCCAAGTTGGCAAGGTTGGAAAGCAGCAAACAGTGCTGGCTAACACAAATCACCTTTCTCTCTCCCCACAAGCACCCTGATTGCCAGCTGCCCTGCTCTCAGCTACCTCAACCTGTCGTCCTGTCGCCATTTGCCACGGGGCATGAAGAAGGTGTATCGGGGTTACGATGAAATCCGCCGGTGTTTGCACCAGCTCCTAACTAGCTTGGAAGAGACAGCCAGACCAGGAAATGCCACATAGCTGATGCCTCTCCAGGGATCCTGTGATACAAGTGCCAGTTCTGTCTCTCCTTGCCTGGCAAGCCAAGTTCTGGCTCGTTTCAGCAGCTGCACCTTTCCTGGATGGATCCTGCTCATGGGCAGCGAAGAGACAGATAGCCTCTCCCTGCACCACAGGGAGGAGAAATATTCCAGCTGCTATAGCCTCGTATTTTTTGTAACTTATTTCTTTTGTCTTTTCTACTATTTGTAGATCCAGACTCTACCAGAATAAAAAGGGTTTTGTTTCCTCAGTGGCTATGATACTCTTATTTGCTTTGCATCTGGGTTGTAGAAAGCTGTTCTCTCAAACCGTTGCTGTTCAGCAACTTCCTGATCCTTGCTTATTCCTGCATCTGGAGACCAAGTCTAGAATGGGAAGGTGGGGAGAGCTGTGATTCTTCACATCTGCATGCTCCTCAGAGGAAGTTGCTGCTGTTGAACATGGTGTTGCCTACCTGTCTCAGGGATGGGATTTAGAATGAATTTAAAGGGATTACCTTATGCGTGGTCCAGTCTGCCTAAATCTGACTCCTTCATCAGATGGCACAAATTGCAAATGGCCAGCCCCAGTGTGAAAACCTTGCTAGCTTCCAAACCTAGTGGTTCAAGAATCCTCCAAAACAGCTTCTTCAGCTGGTACCTATAGGGGCATTGGATCCCCCAGTCCTAGCGCTACCTGCATGTGCTAAGCTGCGCATTACAGCCTATCACAGGTTTTGGCTTCATACAGATGAGATAAGGAGCTGACACACCTTGACCTCTTGGCTGCGTGCTCTTCTCCAGCCCTCGAGCTGTGGAGAAACCAGAGAAATGTTGAGTTCAAGGCACAGCAGTCTCACTGTTCATATCAACACTCCTCTGAGAGGCCCTTGAGTCTGATTGTAATGAAGTTATAAAGATGCTGACTGTATTTAAAGGTTTGAAAATGTAAGAAAACAAATACAAGTTCTTAAAAAAGACAATATGCTACTCACAGGCTGTTACACCAAGTGAAGAAATGACTCTGTTGCTACTTGATGTTGGACGTTAAGTGCTCATTGTACTTACAAATACAGATTTGTATGTTGTTTTGTCCTTTCAGGCAGATGTCCATCTACTAGAGCAACAGAGCTAAGTTTTCCCATGTTAGTCATGTGCCTGGTTGTAGACGCTATTAAGTATAGGGAATCTTTGCCTTGGGGTCAACAGCTGAACTATAAAGAGCTTGGAAAGGCCTTTCCCCTATTGATTGCTTTTTACCTTCACAAAAAAACAGCAACTAGAAGAAGCTGCCACAACATTATTTATATAACACCCCCATTGCCTTCCTTGAAGCTGCAGGCAACTAACAACCAACCATGAATATAGTAACTGCATCTTCGTTAACCTATAAACCATACGTTCTCAAGAAATACTATGGAAAAAGCAAACTGCAATAGAATTTGGTTAAAATAATGATGAAATCAAAGTTGGATGACAAGAGGTCTCTGAATGTTTTTCTTAATGAAAACACCTTGCATTTCCCCCACCCTCCGAATATCTGTAAACTGGGTCTTAGGCAGGCCTTGCAAGGGAGAGTATGGCGCCATCTGCTGGATGGAGCCCAGAAGCAATTTGCGAATCTGTGCAGTTAATAAAGAACAGTTTGGACATGTTCCTTCTCTGGTCTGGCTCTGTAAGGCCAGTGCAATATATGTGTGGTTGAATAGCAGCACGAGACAGGTCTACATCAGATTGGAATTGGAGCCAGAAGCTTCCCAACCCAGAGAACAGACTGTGTTTTGAAAGGGATTCATGTTCTCGTTTGTGTGGCTGCTCATCCCACCCTCTCCCCTGTTAAAAAGCTTTTCTAAACCTGTTGGACTAGGATGACAGCGGGACAAAAGAACCTCAGAAGAGCCCCGAAGCAGCTGGATCAGGCCAAAGGGGCCCATGTAGTCCAGCATCCTCTTCTCACAATGGCCAGCCAGATGCCTCTTCTGGGGAGCCCACAAGCAAGACAAGGGTGCAACAGCACTTGTGATTCCCAATAACTGGTATTCAGAGGCCGACAGCCTTCCGCAATAAAAACAAGAAAAGGAATGTATGTGTATGCCATGGGAAGCATCACCTCCCTCCAGGCTGCTTTCAGTCTGTCTGAAAACAATTGTCTGCCTCCAGCCCTCTTCAGGGACTTAGTCAAAGGCAAGAGCTCTTCTCAGATCCATAAAGGGTTCAGAATAGGTGGAGATGAGAATACTAGAAGGTAGGTGGAAGATTCCCAAAGATCTGAGTAACCTGGAGAATTGGGCAGATAGCAAGCCATTCAAATGCATTCATTCATTTATTCTACCTTGTCTTTTTTGCCAAATGGAAACTCAAGGCTGCTAATAATATCAAAACAACACTAAAAAGGCTGCCAATAATATCAAAACAACACTAAAATCCATCTTAGTAATGGATGTGGGGTAGCCAGTGAAATCAGTGGGACTTAGCTGTGGTTAACCTAGTGGGTAACCTTGTCTGGATTGTGCCCAAGATCATTAAAATAAATCCATCTTAAATCTTAAATCAACTGGAAAAAACCCTGATGAGCTCAACAGGGACAAATGCAAAGTGTCATTTACAGGAAAGAAGATCAAAATGCCCAAACGTATAAAATGGGGGGATAACTGGCTGGGAAGCAGCACTTCAGAAAAAGATGATGGTAAGTTGAACAATGTGATCCTGTGGTTTGAAAGTCCAAGGCCCTGTCTGTAGGAACATTGCAGTCATGATGGGACAGGAGATTTGCTGTACTTGGCACTGGATAAAAGGCTTAATGTGGAATCTTACATTCAGTTCCAAGTCAGACTAGTAGCTAGATTTTTGTGTGGGATCCTGGAAAAAAGATAATTCATCAATCGCCCATCTCCCAAGATAGACTTACTTTGCTCCCAGGAAGGTTGCCACTTCTTTTTTTCTGCGGTTATCCTCATCGTGAATCCCCTCTAACAGCAAACTCAATTTGTTGAATGCCAATAAGTTTGAAAACAAAACAGGCCCACCCAAAATTAAGGTAGCAGTTTCTTTTTTAATTCAAATTTAACAATGAAAGAAAAAGAAAAACCATGAAATGAAATAAAAATACTAAGCTATAAAAATAAAATAAGGAAAAAATGATGAATACTAATAGTAATAATAAATCACCATCAGTTTACAGATACCGTACCCATCAGTACTTGCATATAAATTACATATATTACATATAAATTAATGCAAGCCCTCCAGATGTCCAAATTGAAATTGACATCTTGAAATTGACATCTATATGAAATATGTTCAAATGTAGCCAAGGCAGGAAGGTCTTCAGTCCACTGCATAATAGACAGTAGGCATTTATCCTTCCAGGCTCCAAGTATCAGTCTCTTAGCAGCCATGTGGACTGACAAAGTACACTTTTATTGTCCTGCTGTTAACCCCCATATGAAAGGAAATAAAAAAGGAAGCAAAGGAATATCATTTCAAAGAGCAAAACATCTGCAAATATCGAGGATTTTGCCAGTACATATTTAATATAGATAATAACTTCAGATGAGAAATAATATATAACTGGACAAGTCCACATCACATGCCTTAACATGAGGTATTCTCAGCATTGCACCGCCAACATCTATCGTTATTGAACAGTGCTTTCCTGTGGAGTCCAATATACTCGAAACATTGTGGAGTCCAATATACTTGAAATAATAATTTTTGCTGAATCAGTCTCAATTTCAGGTCTAAGGAAAATTTTTGTATAGATTCTAAAGCAATTTTCCTTTGTTTAGGCAGTATAATACATTCTAATTCCTTGCTCCACACTTCTCTGAGTACTTGAACTTCTACCTTACAAAGATTCGTTAAACATTTATAAACAACTGTTGTGCTTTAACTTTTTGTAAGGTTTCCATAATTCCCTTCAATAGTTTAGGAGATTATTCTTATTATTGTCTTTATCTATACGCTGCCCTTTTTCCAAAACTGGGACTCACGGCGGCTTCCAGATAAAAATACATATAATTAAAAACATACAAAGTCTACATTAAAATAAGATTAAACTATTTCCAATCTTAAAACCATACACACATATAGCTAAAAGAGTTCAAAACTAGTTTAAAAATAATATAATAGACACTAGCAATGCAGCACCCTTATAGTAGATAGGCCATAAATAGATACTACTAAATGTCATTGAAACGGTTGCCATTTCCACAGTCATTGGTAATTGATATTTAGGCTATAAAATAAGAACATAAGAACATAACATAAGAACATAAGAAGAGCCTGCTGGATCAGGCCAGTGGCCCATCTAGTCCAGCATCCTGTTCTCACAGTGGCCAACCAGGTGCCTGGGGGAAGCCCGCAAGCAGGACCCGAGTGCAAGAACACTCTCCCCTCCTGAGGCTTCCGGCAACTGGTTTTCAGAAGCATGCTGCCTCTGACTAGGGTGGCAGAGCACAGCCATCATGGCTAGTAGCCATTGATAGCCCTGTCCTCCATGAATTTGTCTAATCTTCTTTTAAAGCCGTCCAAGCTGGTGGCCATTACTGCATCTTGTGGGAGCAAATTCCATAGTTTAACTATGCGCTGAGTAAAGAAGTACTTCCTTTTGTCTGTCCTGAATCTTCCAACATTCAGCTTCTTTGAATGTCCACGAGTTCTAGTATTATGAGAGAGGGAGAAGAAGTTTTCTCTATCCACTTTCTCAATGCCATGCATAATTTTATACACTTCTATCATGTCTCCTCTGACCCGCCTTTTCTCTAAACTAAAAAGCCCCAAATGCTGCAACCTTTCCTCGTAAGGGAGTCGCTCCATCCCCTTGATCATTCTGGTTGCCCTCTTCTGAACCTTTTCCAACTCTATAATATCCTTTTTGAGATGAGGCGACCAGAACTGTACACAGTATTCCAAATGTGGCCGCACCATAGATTTATACAATGGCATTATGATATCGGCTGTTTTATTTTCAATACCTTTCCTAATTATCGCTAGCATGGAATTTGCCTTTTTCACAGCTGCCGCACACTGGGTCGACATTTTCATCGTGCTGTCCACTACAACCCCGAGGTCTCTCTCCTGGTCGGTCACTGCCAGTTCAGACCCCATGAGCGTATATGTGAAATTAAGATTTTTTGCTCCAATATGCATAATTTTACACTTGTTTATATTGAATTGCATTTGAATTTGCCATTTTTCTGCCCATTCAGTTTGGAGAGGTCTTTTTGGAGCTCTTCACAATCCCTTTTTGTTTTAACAACCCTGAACAATTTAGTGTCATCAGCAAACTTGGCCACTTCACTGCTCACTCCTAATTCTAGGTCATTAATGAACAAGTTGAAAAGTACAGGTCCCAATACCGATCCTTGAGGGACTCCACTTTCTACAGCCCTCCATTGGGAGAACTGTCCGTTGATTCCTACTCTCTGCTTTCTGCTTCTTAACCAATTTCTTATCCACAAGAGGACCTCTCCTCTTATTCCATGACTGCTAAGCTTCCTCAGAAGCCTTTGGTGAGGTACCTTGTCAAACGCTTTTTGAAAGTCTAAGTACACTATGTCCACTGGATCACCTCTATCTATATGCTTGTTGACACTCTCAAAGAATTCTAATAGGTTACTGAGACAGGACTTTCCCTTGCAGAAGCCATGCTGGCTCTGCTTCAGCAAGGCTTGTTCTTCTATGTGCTTAGTTAATCTAGCTTTAATCATACTTTCTACCAGTTTTCCAGGGACAGAAGTTAAGCTAACTGGCCTGTAATTTCCGGGATCCCCTCTGGATCCCTTTTTGAAGATTGGCGTTACATTTGCCACTTTCCAGTCCTCAGGCACAGAGGAGGACCCGAGGGACAAGTTACATATTTTAGTTAGCAGATCAGCAATTTCACCTTTGAGTTCTTTGAGAACTCTCGGGTGGATGCCATCCGGGCCCGGCGATTTGTCAGTTTTTATATTGTTCATTAAGCCTAGAACTTCCTCTCTCATTACCACTATTTGTCTCAGTTCCTCAGAATCCCTTCCTGCAAATGTTAGTTCAGGTTCAGGGATCTGCCCTATATCTTCCACTGCGAAGACAGATGCAAAGAATTCATTTAGCTTCTCTGCAATCTCCTTATCGTTCTTTAGTACACCTTTGACTCCCTTATCATCCAAGGGTCCAATTGTCTCCCTAGATGGTCTCCTGCTTTGAATGTATTTATAGAATTTTTTGTTGTTGGTTTTTATGTTCTTAGCAATGTGCTCCTCAAATTCTTTTTTAGCATCCCTTATTGTCTTCTTGCATTTCTTTTGCCAGAGTTTGTGTTCTTTTTTATTTTCTTCATTTGGACAAGACTTCCATTTTTTGAAGGAAGACTTTGCTCGTTAACCATGCTGGCATCTTCTTGGCCCTGGCGGTACCTTTTCTGATCTGCGGTATGCACTCCAGTTGAGCTTCTAATATAGTGTTTTTAAACAACTTCCAAGCATTTTCGAGTGATGTGACCCTCTGGACTTTGTTTTTCAGCTTTCTTTTTTACCAATCCCCTAATTTTTGTGAAGTTTCCTCTTTTGAAGTCAAATGTGACCGTGTTGGATTTTCTTGGCAATTGGCCAGTTACATGTATGTTTAATTTAATAGCACTGTGGTCACTGCTCCCAATCGGTTCAACAACACTTACATCTCGCACCAGGTCCCGGTCCCCACTGAGGATTAAGTCCAGGGTTGCCGTCCCTCTGGTCGGTTCCATGACCAACTGGTCTAGGGAATAGTCATTTAGAATATCTAGAAACTTTGCTTCTTTGTCATGACTGGAACACATATGCAGCCAGTCTATGTCCGGGTAGCTGAAGTCACCCATTACTACCACATTTCCTAGTTTGGATGCTTCCTCAATTTCATATCTCATCTCCAGGTCTCCCTGAGCATTTTGATCAGGGGGACGATAGATCGTTCCCAGTATTAAGTCCCTCCTGGGGCATGGTATCACCACCCACAACGATTCTTTGGAGGAGTCTGCCTCTTTTGGGGTTTCGAGCTTGCTGGATTCAATGCCTTCTTTCACGTATAGAGCGACTCCGCCACCAATACGTCCTTCCCTGTCCTTCCGATATAGTTTATATCCAGGGATAACCGTATCCCACTGGTTTTCTCCATTCCACCAGGTCTCCGTTATGCTCACTATATCAATGCTCTCCTCTAAGACCAAGCACTCCAGTTCTCCCATCTTGGTTCGCAGGCTCCTAGCATTAGCGTACAGGCACTTGTAAGCAGTGTCTCTCTTCAAGTGTCTTTGGCACTTGTGGTTTGGCCTGTGGTAATTTTGCTCTTCTGAATTTATATCCTGTGCCCCTGCTCTCACAATGCCTACTTCTAGGCCTACCCCTTTTAAAATTTCATCATTTCTTTGGTTTTTATCCCAGGGGGGAGGTTTATTCCGAACCGGACCTTTCTCAGCTCCTGTCGGGTTTCCCCCCTCAGTCAGTTTAAAAGCTGCTCTGCTACCTTTTTAATTTTAAGTGCCAGCAGTCTGGTTCCATTCTGGTTCAAGTGGAGCCCGTCCCTTTTGTACAGGCCCGGCTTATCCCAAAATGTTCCCCAGTGCCTAACAAATCCAAACCCTTCCACCCGACACCATCGTCTCATCCACGCATTGAGACTGCGAAGCTGGGCCTGTCTGGCTGGTCCTGCGCGTGGAACCGGTAGCATTTCAGAGAAAGCCACCTTGGAGGTCCTGGCTTTCAGCATCCTACCTAGCAACCTAAATTTTGCTTCCAGGACCTCACGGCTGCATTTCCCCATGTCATTGGTGCCAACGTGCACCACGACCACTGACTCCTTCCCAGCACTGTCTACCAAACTATCTAAACGACGGGCGATATCCACAACCTTCGCACCAGGCAGGCAAAACACCTTGCGGTCTACACGCTCATCACACACCCCACTGTCTATGTTCCTAATGATCGAATCACCCACTACAAGGATCCCTCCAGCCCCTGGAGATATATCCTCGGCACGAGAGGATAGCTGCTCATCCCCCAAGGAATGGGTCCCTTCTAAGGGATCGTTTCCCTCTTCCTCAGCTGGATGCTCTCCTTCCCCGAGACCATCGTTGTCCATGATAGCAGGAGAGCTATCATTGTTGGAGTGGGACACAGCTATAACGTCCCTGAAGGCCTCCTCCACACACCTCTCTGCCTCTCTCAGCTTTTCCAGGTCCGCCACCTTGGCCTCAAGGAAATGAAGTCGTTCCCGGAGAGCCAGGAGCTCATTGCACCGAGAGCATACCCACGACTTCTGTCCAACAGAAGAATAAGAAATGACAAAAGTTCTCCATCTGAGCCCATCATCTGATCTAATGCATATGTCCCACATTCAACCCATTTCTTCCACAATAAAGCCTGCCTCCATTTTCAAATCTGGATTACCCCATGAAGTTAATTTAGCTGAGCATATGGGTCAAATTGTAACTGAGAAGCCACAATACGCCATGTGTTTCTAGTTGCTAACATTGAAGGTGGTATCAGTCCTTTTTATTATATCTAGATCCCAACAGTAGCCACCCCAAATTTCTACTTCCCCTGGGGATTCTGTAGGTGTGCAGAAATCCAGAGGTTTGTCAATTAAAAGAAAATGCAAAACCATCTAATGTATTAAGCAGAGTGATTTCTAAAGAGCACAAAAATAATACCTTATTTGAAATATGATAAAAACGATATATGATTTGAAATACGATAATAATGAAACTAAAACTCCAAAAGCAAGTGAAATCTCTTTAAAAATTATTATGAGAAACTGTATGATTCAGATAATCTGTCTGAAACAAATATCACTGAATTTCTAAAAACCCTGAGAATACCAAAAATCTCTCTGGATGATCAAAGGCAGTTAGAAGCACCCTTTATGCTCATAGAACTGGGAGCTAAAAAGATGTAAAGAAAAATAAATCCCTGGGCTCTGATGGATTTCCAGCCAAGTATATTATCAGACTCATATATGAATTAAAAACACCCTTATTAAAAACAATTAATTAATCGCTATGATTGTAGGTGATGCCTCATTCTTGGAACATGACTAAGATCATTGTACTGCCAAAACTTAATATGGATCTTTCTAACCCAGAAGCTTTTACAGACAGATATCTTTACTAAAAAGGCCCTCCGTGGCGCAGAGTGGTAAGCGGCAGTAACGCAGCCGAAAGCTCTGCTCACAGCCAGAGTTCGATTCCAACGAAAGGAGGAAGTCAAATCTCTGGTAAAAGGGGTTGAGGTCCACTCAGCCTTCCATCCATCCGTGGTCGGTAAAATGAGTACCCGGCATATGCTGGGGGGTAAAGATAGGCCAGGGAAGGAACTGGCAATCCCACCCCATATAGACGGTCTGTCTACTAAACATCGCAAGACGGCACCCTAAGAGTCGGAAACGACTCGCACTATAAGTGCAGGGACACCTTTACCTTTATCTTTACTAAATCAGGACTTAAAAACATGGTTGTCTTTGATGACTGCAAGGTTAAATCTGGTAACTGGGAAATAACTAGGTATAGATCAAATGGGGTTTATAAAGAAAAGAAAAATGTTGACTAATACAAAGAGGCTGATTAATATAATAAGGTCTCAAGAGGTGATGTTTAAAACAGCAATTCTTTATGTAGATGCAGAAAAAGCATTTGACAGGGTTGAATGGAACAATCTCTTAAAAGTACTGGATTTCTTTAATTTTCGTCAACAAACAACACTGTTGTCCACGCACTGGTAACCTCCAGGCTGGATTACTGTAATGCGCTCTATGTGGGGCTGCCCTTGAGGTTGGTCCAGAAGCTGCAGCTGGTGCAAAATGTGGTGGTGAGACTGCTCACTGGGGCAGGGTATCGCCAACATGTTACCCCGCTGTTGAAAGAATTGCACTGGCTGCCCATTTGCTACCGGACCATGTTCAAGGTTCTAGTTTTGGTGTACAAAGCCCTATATAGCTCAGGACTAGGATACCTGAAAGACCGTCTTACCCCTTATATACCCGTTCGATCACTGCGCTCTGCGAGTGAGGGCCTCCTGCAGATATCATTTTATCAGGAGGTCCATTCTGCACAACATAGGAAAGGGACCTTTACAGTGGCTGCACCTACCCTGTGGAATTCCCTCCCCTTAAATATTAGGCAGGCACCATCTCTGCTATCTTTTCAGCACCTTTTGAAGACTTTCCTCTTTCAACAGGCCTTTTAAGTTGAGACCTATCCTGGTCTGCGTCTGTGTTAGAATTGCTTTTAATATGTTTTCTTTAATAATATGTTTTTAACCCCCCTTTTTTAAAAAGTTGTTTTTAAAGCTTTAAAAAAATGTTTTTGGCGTTAAGAACATAAGAACATAAGAAGAGCCTGCTGGATCAGGCCAGTGGCCCATCTAGTCCAGCATCCTGTTCTCACAGTGGCCAACCAGGTGCCTGGGGGAAGCCCGCAAGCAGGACCCGAGTGCAAGAACACTCTCCCCTCCTGAGGCTTCCGGCAACTGGTTTTCAGAAGCATGCTGCCTCTGACTAGGGTGGCAGAGCACAGCCATCATGGCTAGTAGCCATTGATAGCCCTGTCCTCCATGAATTTGTCTAATCTTCATTTAAAGCCGTCCAAGCTGGTGGCCATTACTGCATCTTGTGGGAGCAAATTCCATAGTTTAACTATGCACTGAGTAAAGAAGTACTTCCTTTTGTCTGTCCTGAATCTTCCAACATTCAGCTTCTTTGAATGTCCACGAGTTCTAGTATTATGAGAGAGGGAGAAGAACTTTTCTCTATCCACTTTCTCAATGCCATGCATAATTTTATACACTTCTATCATGTCTCCTCTGACCCGCCTTTTCTCTAAACTAAAAAGCCCCAAATGCTGCAACCTTTCCTCGTAAGGGAGTCGCTCCATCCCCTTGATCATTCTGGTTGCCCTCTTCTGAACCTTTTCCAACTCTATAATATCCTTTTTGAGATGAGGCGACCAGAACTGTACACAGTATTCCAAATGCGGTCGCACCATAGATTTATACAACGGCATTATGATATCGGCTGTTTTATTTTCAATACCTTTCCTAATTATTGCTAGCATGGAATTTGCCTTTTTCACAGCTGCCGCACACTGGGTCGACATTTTCATCGTGCTGTCCACCACAACCCCGAGGTCTCTCTCCTGGTCGGTCACCGCCAGTTCAGACCCCATGAGCGTATATGTGAAATTAAATTTTTTTTGCTCCAATATGCATAATTTTACAAATGTTTATATTGAATTGCATTTGCCATTTTTCCGCCCATTCACTCAGTTTGGAGAGGTCTTTTTGGTTTTAACAACCCTGAACAATTTAGTGTCATCAGCAAACTTGGCCACTTCACTGCTCACTCCTAATTCTAGGTCATTAATGAACAAGTTGAAAAGTACAGGTCCCAATACCGATCCTTGAGGGACTCCACTTTCTACAGCCCTCCATTGGGAGAACTGTCCGTTGATTCCTACTCTCTGCTTTCTGCTTCTTAACCAATTTCTTATCCACAAGAGGACCTCTCCTCTTATTCCATGACTGCTAAGCTTCCTCAGAAGCCTTTGGTGAGGTACCTTGTCAAACGCTTTTTGAAAGTCTAAGTACACTATGTCCACTGGATCACCTCTATCTATATGCTTGTTGACACTCTCAAAGAATTCTAATAGGTTACTGAGACAGGACTTTCCCTTGCAGAAGCCATGCTGGCTCTGCTTCAGCAAGGCTTGTTCTTCTATGTGCTTAGTTAATCTAGCTTTAATCATACTTTCTACCAGTTTTCCAGGGACAGAAGTTAAGCTAACTGGCCTGTAATTTCCGGGATCCCCTCTGGATCCCTTTTTGAAGATTGGCGTTACATTTGCCACTTTCCAGTCCTCAGGCACAGAGGAGGACCCGAGGGACAAGTTACATATTTTAGTTAGCAGATCAGCAATTTCACCTTTGAGTTCTTTGAGAACTCTCGGGTGGATGCCATCCGGGCCCGGCGATTTGTCAGTTTTTATATTGTTCATTAAGCCTAGAACTTCCTCTCTCATTACCACTATTTGTCTCAGTTCCTCAGAATCCCTTCCTGCAAATGTTAGTTCAGGTTCAGGGATCTGCCCTATATCTTCCACTGCGAAGACAGATGCAAAGAATTCATTTAGCTTCTCTGCAATCTCCTTATCGTTCTTTAGTACACCTTTGACTCCCTTATCATCCAAGGGTCCAATTGTCTCCCTAGATGGTCTCCTGCTTTGAATGTATTTATAGAATTTTTTGTTGTTGGTTTTTATGTTCTTAGCAATGTGCTCCTCAAATTCTTTTTTAGCATCCCTTATTGTCTTCTTGCATTTCTTTTGCCAGAGTTTGTGTTCTTTTTTATTTTCTTCATTTGGACAAGACTTCCATTTTCTGAAGGAAGACTTTTTGCCTCTAAGAGCTTCCTTGACTTTGCTCATTAACCATGCTGGTATCTTCTTGGCCCTGGCGGTACCTTTTCTGATCTGCGGTATGCACTCCAGTTGAGCTTCTAATATAGTGTTTTTAAACTTCCTTTTTTTTTTTTTAAATAATTTTTTATTCAAATTTTTTCAAAAGACAAACAAAACAAAGTCAAAAAACATAACAATACAACAATAAATAAATAAAAATAAAATAGTTGACTTCCGATTTGTCGCAGATCAGCTATAAGTATATAATATACATCAAACCTGTCCCTTAATGTATACATACAGAATCACTTTTCTCCATAGGCTGTCTTAGTTAATCGTCAAATCCCAATATCATCATTTTATTTTGATCTTTCAACAAAAAGTCTAAGAGAGGCTTCCATTCCTTAAGAAATGTATCTGTCGATTTTTCTCTAAGTAAACATGTTAATTTATCCATCTCTACTAAGTCCATTAATTTCAATAGCCATTCTTCCGTTGTTGGTGTTGATTCCATTTTCCACTTTTGTGCATATAATAATCTTGCTGCCGTAATCATATATAATATTATTCTTCCATATTTCTTTTCTATTTGTTTATCCATAAAACCCAATAAAAAAAATTCTGGTTTTGACTGAATATTTATCTTTAGAATTTTTTGCATCTTCCTACCTATCTGTGCCCAAAATGATTTTGCCTTTTTACACAGCCACCACATATGATAAAATGATCCTTCTTGTTGTTTACATTTCCAACAAACATTAGAAACATTACTATACATTTTTGACAACTTTTCTGGAGTCATGTACCAACGGTACATCATTTTATAGAAATTTTCTTTAAGATTATAGCATAGTGTAAATCTCAAGCCTTTTTTCCACATATTTTCCCATTGATCCATTTGTATGTTATAACCAAAATTTTTTGCCCACTTTAGCATACACTCTTTTACTTGTTCTTCCTCCATATCCATTTTCAGTAAGAGTTTATACATTTTCGCAATTATATTTTCATCATTTGTACACAAACCTATTTCAAAATCAGATTTACTTATTTCAAACCCATACATTTTCTTGTCCATTTTATATCTTTCTAACAATTGTAAATAGGCAAACCATTGAGAACTATATCCTTCCTTTGTCAGTTGTTCTCTCTCTTTCATTATATATTCTCCATGTACATTTTCTAATAGTTCTTGATAAGTTAACCATTTCTCTTTTCCAGCTATTTCTCTTCTGTAGAACGCTTCTTGACTTGAGACACATAATGGTATTTTCGAATAAAACCTTGGTTTATATCTATTCCATATTTTCAACAGAGGACGTCTTATAAAATGATTATTAAAGTCTACATTTACTTTTACTTTGTCATACCATAGATATCCATGCCATCCCCACTTCAGATTATGGCCCTCCAAATCCAGTAGTCTTTTATTCCTCAATAAAATCCATTCCTTTATCCAGACTAGACAGCAGGCAGCAAAATAAAGTCTCAGTTTTGGTAATCCCAGTCCTCCTCTTTCTTTGGCGTCTTGTAGTAGTTAACTCTTGGGTTTTTTCCCTGCCATACAAATTTAGAGATATCTTTTTGCCATTGTTTAAAAGGTAAATCAGAGGATATTACAGGTATTGTTTGAAACAAAAACATCATTCTCGGTAATACATTCATTTTTATCACAGATATTCTACCCATTAATGACAATTGTAGTTTATCCCATTTTAGCAGATCTTTCTTAATCTCTGTCCATAATTTTTCATAATTATTATGAAACAACTTTGAATTTTTATTTGTCATAATGATACCTAAATATTTCAACTTTTTCTCTATTGTAAAATCTGTCTTGTCCATTAACTCTTTCTGTTCCCTTAAAGTTAAATTTTTCACCAACATCTTTGTTTTTTGATTGTTGATCTTAAATCCTGCTAACGGTCCAAATTCTTTTAATTTGTCCATCAATACATTAATTCCTTCCAAAGGGTTTTCTAATACAATTATTAAATCATCAGCAAATGCTCTCAATTTATATTCTTCTTTTTTTATCTTTAATCCCGAAATCCTTTTATCTTGCCTAATATATCTCTAAGCAGCACTTCTAAGACCAGAATAAATAAAAGGGGAGATAATGGACATCCCTGTCTTGTACCCTTTTGTATTTCACATGAATCCGTTAAATCTCCATTAACAATTATCTGAGCCTTCTGAGATGTATAAATCGATCTAATCCATTTTATAAAATTGTCTTCAAAATCCATTTGCTCCAAAACCTGAAACATAAATTTCCAATTCAAATTATCAAATGCTTTTTCAGCATCTAAAAAAATCAAAGCTGCTTGTTTATCATTTCGTTGTTCTAAATATTCCAACACATTCAAGACATTCCTGATGTTGTCACGTAATTGTCTTTTAGGTAAAAACCCTGATTGATCTTCCTGGATAAATTGTTGCAATATTATTTTCATTCTTTCTGCCAAGATCATTGTAAAAATTTTATAGTCATTATTCAATAGAGATATTGGCCGATAATTTTTTGTTTTAGTTAAATCTTGCTCCTCTTTAGGTATTAATGTTATGTTAGCATTTTTCCAACTATCCGGTATCTTTCCCCCTTGCAGAATAGAATTCATTGTAGACTGTAAAGGTAGCAAGAGTTCTTCCTCCAAACATTTATAGTACATTGCAGATAACCCATCTGGTCCTGGCGCCTTTCCTAATTTAATTTTGTTTATAGCTTCAGATATCTCTCTTGACGTGATAGGGCCATTAATAGCTTGTCTCTGAAAGTCTGTAATTTTAGGCAAATTCTGTTTAGATATATACTCTTCTATTTTTTCAGATGGGATTTCCTGACACTTGTACAATGTTGAATAATATTGATGAAAAATCTTTTTGATTTTTACATTATCTGTCAGCATCTCATCTCCTTCTTGTATCTTTAATATAAGATTTTTTTGACGTTCTTTTCTTAATTTATATCCTAACCATTTCCCTGGTTTATTTGCAAATTCAAAAGTCCTTTGTTTAGCAAAATTTAGTTTCCTTTCAATTTCTCTAACTGTCAGCATTGATACTTGATTTTGTAACATTTTAATTTGATTTACAATAGAAACTTTAGTTGGATTCTTTTTCAATTCTTCCTCTTTTTGTTTTATTTCTTCCAAAATTAATTGCATTTTCTGTTGTTTCTTTTTTTTTAATTCAGAGTTACATTTAATAAAATATCCCCTCATAAATGCCTTACTTGTATCCCAAACGATATTTTCATTTGTTCCTTTATGTAAATTATGTTCAAAAAACTCTTTTAATTTCTTCTTACATTCTTGTACTACTTTGTCATTCTGTAATAAAGATTCATTTAGTCTCCATCTAAATCCAAGATTTTTTTTTTTTTAAAGTTAATATCACAGGATTGTGGTCCGAAAAAGTTTTTGGTAATATATCCATTTTAAAAATATCCTTCGCTAGAATTTTAGACATCCAAATCATATCAATCCTCGAGAATGTTTTATGTCTTTCTGAAAAATAAGTAAATTCCTTTGCGTTATCATTTATATATCTCCAGGTATCCACCAATTCTAAATTTTCCATCAGTTCAAAGCAAATCTTCGGTAATTTACCCTGTGTCTCTTTAATATTTTTTTCAGAAAGTCTTTCAATTTTTGGTGAGATTACCCCATTCCAATCACCCATGACGCACCAATGATCATATGAAAACTCTGACAATTTTTCCGTAAGTCCTGTGTAAAACCTTGTTTTATCTTCATTGGGGGCATAAATACCCACTATCAAAATGTTTGTGCCCTGTAAAGTAATTTCAACCCCCACAAATCTACCACTATCATCCAGTAATACCAATTTAGGAAGCAATTGTGGGTTAATGTAAAGAACAACTCCATTTTTTTTTTTGGTCCAGCCGAAATAAATTCTTCACCCAAATTTTTACAAATCAAATATTTGGAATCTTTCTTCTTAATATGAGTTTCTTGTAAACAAATTATATCCAATTTTAATTTTTTCAAATAATGAAACACTTTCTTTCTCTTCTGCGCCGTGTTGGCTCCATTTATATTCCAAGTTAGATATTTGTAATCCATCTTTAAGCGTGTATTTTAAAATGCGCCTGATGCTCCCTTTAATCCATCATCTTCCTTCCCCTCCTCTGCATGTTCTTGTTGACTTTGTTTCCCAGGAATTATATCCATATCTTTGAGTTTATCTTCTTCCATGTCTTTTGAAGCTTTTCTCAAGAAGTCCCTTGCTTTTTGAACAGTATTCAATCGATATTTCTGTTGTCTGAATGTAAAAATCACTCCTTCTGGAACATCCCATCTAAATTGAATTTTGCATTGCTTAAGTTTTTCTGTAAGGAAAGCATATTCTTTTCTCTTTCGTAAAAGTCTAATAGGAATTTCTTTCATCACCAGTATTTCCTTACCATCAATTTTAAAGGTATTGTTAAAATGTTGTTGTAATACCATATCTCTGGTCGTCTTCTTTATAAAGTGAACAAGCACATCTCTTGGAATTTTTTTCATTGTTGCATATCTGGAATTAATTCTATAAACTTTATCTATTTCAAATTTCATCCGATCTTCATTCAAATCCAGAAATTTTACTAAAGCATTAACAATTTTATCTCTGATGTCTTCACCTGTTTCCTCAGGGATTGCACGGAATCTCAAACAATGTTCTTTATTTCACACTTCAATCACAGCCATGTAGTCCAAATTTTTTTCTAATTCCAGATTTAATATATCTGTTCTATTCTCCAAGATTTGTATCTTTTCTTTAGTATTTTTTGCATCCTCCTTTATTTGCCCAATTGTCCCTTTAATCTCATCCACTTGTGTTTTAATATAGTCTTTTATATCTATCAATTCAGTTTTCATTTCCTGTTTTATATCACTAATCCCTTCCATTATTTTTTGAAACATATTTGGGGGTATAGCCCCTTCCTGTGGATCAATTGAACCTCTTCGCTCCTGAGCCTTAGCTGCTTTTTTAGTTGTCATTCTCAAAAGAAGCCTTTAATTTCTGATATTAACCACTGTTCCAAAACCTAGAGGCAGTCTATTTCTTTTTTTTTTTCCTCCACCAACAGAAGAGTTAATATTCCAGGCCTGTTATTATAGTCCGGCCAGCACAGTTCTTATCTACGTCCAGGAATGCAAAACAATTCTGGTTCACAACACCAAGCGATTAGTAACATATACGAACAGCAGATTTGTCCAAAAAAAAAATAATCCAGGGAGAAAAATAGTCCAAAATATATTTCCATCAAATAATAATTACCTCTCATCCGTTTTTAATCTTTAAAACTCCAAATTCAGGCCAGCTTTTTGTCGTAAAAAAAAAAATATATAAATTGTTTACATTTTCTTTCTTCCTTAATTATATTTAAAAGAGAAAAAGTATGACTCACCCAGATTTCTCAGTTGCTGATTCGTAAACAAATCCCTTTTATTGTAGTAATTTAAGCCAAATGATAAGATTTAGACAGAAGTAGGCTCTCTGGTTAAGAACGTTTTTAAGAAGAAAAAAAAACGCTTCGCTTTTTTCCAGTACAGCTTGCATGGAAGTCCTGACTCCGTCTTCAGCCGATCGGCATGCCTTCTTATCTCAGGGATTTCCTGATCAATTCCAGCCGCCGACAGCTCAACGAAGTCCTGTGGAAAATCTGATCGGTTCTCCAATACCTTGGAGAACATTTAAGCCAGTCAAAGTTTCCTCTTGGCTGGCTTTTAACTGAAAAAAGCTTCCTCTGAGGCAGAGATCTCTCAGAGACAGTCACCAGCTGAGCACTCACTTCCGGGAAGTCATTTTTAAACAACTTCCAAGCATTTTCGAGTGATGTGACCCTCTGGACTTTGTTTTTCAGCTTTCTTTTTACCAATCCCCTCATTTTTGTGAAGTTTCCTCTTTTGAAGTCAAATGTGACCGTGTTGGATTTTCTTGGCAATTGGCCAGTTACATGTATGTTTAATTTAATAGCACTGTGGTCACTGCTCCCAATCGGTTCAACAACACTTACATCTCGCACCAGGTCCCGGTCCCCACTGAGGATTAAGTCCAGGGTTGCCGTCCCTCTGGTCGGTTCCATGACCAACTGATCTAGGGAATAGTCATTTAGAATATCTAGAAACTTTGCTTCTTTTTCATGACTGGAACACATATGCAGCCAGTCTATGTCCGGGTAGTTGAAGTCACCCATTACTACCACATTGTACCACATTACTACCACATTGTTTTGTTTTAATGTATTCTGAGGCCTTTTTATGATGTTTTAAAGTGTGTTTAGTGTTTCTGTTTGCTGCCCTGGGCTCCTGCTGGGAGGAAGGGCGGGGTATAAATAATAATAATCAAATAATAAATTTAAGCAGTGGATCCAACTTTTCTAATCAGACCTAATAGCTCAGGTCTCTATTAATGGCTATTTATCTGATGTTTTTAGCTTAAAAAGAGGAACTAGGTAGGGTTGCCTTGACTTCTTAGTTAGTCACTTTAGCTATAGAATCTCTTGCCATCAGCATAAGAGAAAACCTGGAATTTACAGGAATATCATTTGCCTTATTAAACACAAAAATTCTGTTATTTGCAGATGATATCATTTTGACTTTTAACTTCTATAAAATCCTCTAGGTTTGTCAAGGGTATATTTGATATGCTAATATATCAGGATATAAGGTCAACCCTAAGAAATCAGAATGGTTAAACCTTCAAGAAAAAGAAACCAAACATAATAAAAATACCTTGATCCCACAAACCAATAAGATATTTAGGACTTTGTATAATGCCTAACTTGAAACAACTGGTAGAAATTAATCATGAAAAGCTATTATGGAAGGTAGGAACAAAACTCAGATTCCGGCATACATTACCGTTTTCCTGGATAGGCCATCTTTTTAAGATGAATATCCTCCCAAAATTACTCTTTTTATTTATTAAGATACCACTCCAAGTTTCAATTAATACCTTAAATAAAAGGAAAAAAGTCATATTGGATATTATATAGGATTAAAAAAAACACTAAACACTAAAGTCAGGATCATTCAGACCATGGTATTCCTGATCTCTATGTATGGATATGAAAGTTGAACAGTGAAAAAAGCGGATAAGAGAAAAATCAACTCATTTGAAATCTGGTGTTGGAGGAGAGCTTTGCGCATACCATGGACTACGAAAAAGACAAATAATTGGGTGTTAGAACAAATTAAACCAGAACTACCACTAGAAGCTAAAATGATGAAATTGAGGTTATCATACTTTGGACACATAATGAGAAGACAGGATTCGCTAGAAAAGACCATAATGCTGGGAAAAACAGAAGGGAGTAGAAAAAGAGGAAGGCCAAACAAGAGATGGATTGACTCCATAAAGGAAGCCGCAGACCTGAACTTACAAGATCTGAACAGGGTGGTTTATAACAGATGCTCTTGGAGGTCGCTGATTCATAGGGGCGCCATAAGTCGTAATCAACTAAAAGGCACATAACAACAACAACAACAAAACACCCCAAGGATTGCAAGGAAAGTCTGGTATATATAAAAAAATCAAGATGGAGGGATGGAGTGCCTAATATCAAGGGTTATTACCAAGCAGTAAACGTAACACTCTTAAAAGAGTTGCTGCAAATAGATCCTGTTAAACAAGCGAAAACTGTTATCTTGAAAAGGCAAACAAAAGCTGTGATATGGCACTGTGTATCAAACTGGGGGGGAAATTACAGAATTGATATCAACTGTGAATACTGGCTTACATGTCTGATATAAGTTAAACAAAAAACTCCCTGGGGTTATCACTTTATATGACTCTCTTCCATAATGAAAGCTTGATGCATGCAAGAGGTATGTTAGGAGATCTGGCATTATGGCTTCACGGGGAATGGGATGAAACATGTACATTGATGACCATCTGCTGAAATCTCCAGCTTAATGGGCAATATTAGGCCATGGCTTTCCACTAGTTTCAGATTGGAGAGGCAATGTTGAGCCTAATTAGAAAATCTGGCAAAATAAGGAATCTAAAGCAGAAAAGTTATTTTCATTGAAGCACGATAAAGGCCTAATTTGCAAGTTGAGTGAACAGAGATCTTTATTAAGATGTTTCTGCAGAAGAGTGGAACTGGATATGGGATCCAGAGGGGATCCCGGAAATTACAGGCCAGTTAGCTTAACTTCTGTCCCTGGAAAACTGGTAGAAAGTATGATTAAAGCTAGATTAACTAAGCACATAGAAGAACAAGCCTTGCTGAAGCAGAGCCAGCATGGCTTCTGCAAGGGAAAGTCCTGTCTCAGTAACCTATTAGAATTCTTTGAGAGTGTCAACAAGCATATAGATAGAGGTGATCCAGTGGACATAGTGTACTTAGACTTTCAAAAAGCGTTTGACAAGGTACCTCACCAAAGGCTTCTGAGGAAGCTTAGCAGTCATGGAATAAGAGGAGAGGTCCTCTTGTGGATAAGGAATTGGTTAAGAAGCAGAGAGTAGGAATCAACGGACAGTTCTCCCAATGGAGGGCTGTAGAAAGTGGAGTCCCTCAAGGATCGGTATTGGGACCTGTACTTTTCAACTTGTTCATTAATGACCTAGAATTAGGAGTGAGCAGTGAAGTGGCCAAGTTTGCTGATGACACTAAATTGTTCAGGGTTGTTAAAACAAAAAGGGATTGCGAAGAGCTCCAAAAAGACCTCTCCAAACTGAGTGAATGGGCAGAAAAATGGCAAATGCAATTCAATATAAACAAGTGTAAAATTATGCATATTGGAGCAAAAAATCTTAATTTCACATATACGCTCATGGGGTCTGAACTGGCAGTGACCGACCAGGAGAGAGACCTCGGGGTTGTAGTGGACAGCACGATGAAAATGTCGACCCAGTGTGCGGCAGCTGTGAAAAAGGCAAATTCCATGCTAGCGATAATTAGGAAAGGTATTGAAAATAAAACAGCCGATATCATAATGCCATTGTATAAATCTATGGTGCGGCCGCATTTGGAATACTGTGTACAGTTCTGGTCGCCTCATCTCAAAAAGGATATTATAGAGTTGGAAAAGGTTCAGAAGAGGGCAACCAGAATGATCAAGGGGATGGAGCGACTCCCTTACGAGGAAAGGTTGCAGCATTTGGGGCTTTTTAGTTTAGAGAAAAGGCGGGTCAGAGGAGACATGATAGAAGTGTATAAAATTATGCATGGCATTGAGAAAGTGGATAGAGAAAAGTTCTTCTCCCTCTCTCATAATACTAGAACTCGTGGACATTCAAAGAAGCTGAATGTTGGAAGATTCAGGACAGACAAAAGGAAGTACGTCTTTACTCAGCGCATAGTTAAACTATGGAATTTGCTCCCACAAGATGCAGTAATGGCCACCAGTTTGGACGGCTTTAAAAGAAGATTAGACAAATTCATGGAGGACAGGGCTATCAATGGCTACTAGCCATGATGGCTGTGCTCTGCCACCCTAGTCAGAGGCAGCATGCTTCTGAAAACCAGTTGCCGGAAGCCTCAGGAGGGGAGAGTGTTCTTGCACTCGGGTCCTGCTTGCGGGCTTCCCCCAGGCACCTGGTTGGCCACTGTGAGAACAGGATGCTGGACTAGATGGGCCACTGGCCTGATCCAGCAGGCTCTTCTTATGTTCTTATGTTCTTATGGGATGAAAGTGGCAACCAGACTGACATCAGCTGGACTAAAAGAGAACCACTATAAAGTTATGTATCAATGGTATCTAACTCCTCACAGGTTAAGTAAAATATATCATGATGCTCAAGACAGGTGCTGGAGATGTAATATGTCAAAGCTGATTTAATACATATATGCTGGAGCTGCCCAAAGATTCAGGTGTATTGGAATTCAATATGTGATATAATTCATATGGAAAGCAGGATTGGACCAAGATGAAGGTGGTGTGAAAATTGGAGGGAGAAATATCAATAATTTAAGATATGTGGACGATACCATGCTACTAGCAGAAACCAGTAATGATTTTATTTATTTATTTATTATTTGATTTATATCCCGCCCTTCCTCCCAGCAGGAGCCCCGGGCGGCAAACAGAAATGCTAAAAACACTTCAAAACATCATAAAAACAGACCTTAAAATACATTAAAACAAAACAACGTTAAAAACATTTTTTTAAAAAAGCTTTAAAAACATTTTTTTTAAAAGGGTTAAAATATAAAAAAAAACATATTAACAATTTGAAACGAATGCTGATGAAAGTTAAAGAGGAAAGTATAAAAGCAGGACTACAGCTGAACGTCAAAAAGACTAAAGTAATGACAATAGAAGATTTATGTAACTTTAAAGTTGACAATGAGGACATTGAACTTGTCAAGGATTATCAATACCTCGGCATAAGTCGTACTCGACTTGAAGGCACATAACAACAACAATGTGATATAACTCAGAATATGCTGTACTATATAATTTGAAATAACCCAAAAATACTGCTTTTGAGTTATGGAAAAAATACAGTCCTTGAATATGATCTAGATATGGTTTTGAACCTTTTGAGTGCTTCAAAGATAAAACAGTGGAGAAATTTGGGATTTTAGCATAACTCTGACAGGGCATCAGCATCTCACACCTTCCAAACAAGGAGGAAGAGAAGAAGGGAATGGGCATCTTTGAGCACCCAGTAGCTCTTAAGTTGCCAGAGGTGGAGACTAGAGTTGATGGGATGCACATCGTGGGATTAGAAATGTCCCTTCCCACTATACAGCAATTAAGTGCTTTAGGTCTGGCAAGCAGCCCTGAACCTAAACCCCTCAGCACTTTACAGCACAACGGGGGAAGTTTCAGGAGGTGTGGGGGAGTGTTAATAATAATAATAATAATAATAACAACAATAATAATAATAATACCCTCATCCCAAAAGAAGGTTTCTCCTATTACACAATCTCCGTGCAGCACTTCAAGGTTCTTACTGTGGGCTGGCTAAAGCTCCAAACAGGGGTACTGCTTTTAGGAATTGGAGATGTATTGCAATATTTTGTTGCAGATCTTCATTTGTCCCCTCTGATACCAAACCTGGATGGTCCTGTGCCTCTCAGTTTGGAAGCAAATTGGAGCCACCCCAAAATTAGGTAGCTGTTTCTGCATACTCAAGGGAATCCACAAGAGTGCAAATTTATTTTTAGTAAATCAAATAAAAAATATACTTTCAAAACAACAAAAAAAGTCCTGACAAGGTCCTAGGGGTCACCAACCTTTTTGGGACTGTGGGCACACATTTGACATCTGCCGTGAGTACCACCTGCTGTCGCCTCCCCCGGATTATGCTCTTCCCCTGGACAGAAAATGAGAAAGCGGAAACAGGACAAAAGAGAGAGATCCTTTGCTTTCCTCTGGAGTCTGGAGAAACATAAAAGTCTTGCTGGATCAGGCCAAAGGGAGCCCATCTAGTCCAGCATCCTGTTCTCACAGTGGTCAACCAGATGCCTTTGCTGGTGTGGGCCTGGTTTCCATGGGGATGAGGGATTCTGTTGCCCAGAGCTGCTACGGAACCTGTGATGTGACTGTCTCACACTGGCTGCATGATCGGCTGGAAACAGATGCACTGAAACGGTTTGGGGACCTGTTTGTCTCAGCTGTTGACCCTGCTGTCTCCTTGGCTCCACTTTCCCTGAGTGACAGAGTCCTGTTTAAAAGGGTAAGTTGCCTTCAAGCGTTGGAGACGTAAGGGGTAGCCTTTGCAAGAATCTGCAAACGCTCCCAGTTGAAATGGACTGCTGGTGTTCGCAGCAGCCAGAACAGGCTATGTGTGGGTTGTAAGTCACCAGGAAACCAGAGTCCTCCTAGCAGCTGAGATTATGGGGTTCCTCTTGTAGGGTACTAGATGGGGGTGGGTGGGAAACACTCAGCCCAGACAGTTTTTGGAACTCAGAGCCAGTCGCTGGTTTCCAAATGCTTCTGAGT
Source organism: Rhineura floridana (assembly GCF_030035675.1). Taxonomy (NCBI): domain Eukaryota; kingdom Metazoa; phylum Chordata; class Lepidosauria; order Squamata; family Rhineuridae; genus Rhineura; species Rhineura floridana. Next base: position 321,795,156 of record NC_084480.1, on the reverse strand, counting down.
AAAACTGGAATTGGCAATCTGCAAGCCAGCAACATCAGTTTCACATAGCGTGCACTCTTGGACATGCATGCTAAGGAGCAGCCCCAGGGGGCTGCATGGGAGACTGGGGCCACTGCATGCCCTTTCTCCATACTTGCCCCACAAATGTTCTGCTGAGCTGAGGGAACTGGGGGTGGCAGAGTAGTCTGGTAGCTGTGAGTTAGGTTAGGGTAGCTTCTTCACACCCAGCTTTTTCATGCCCAGGAGCAACTCTCCTCTTGCCCAGCAGCACATGAGAGTTGCCCTCCCTCTTCTCCCCAGCAATTTATTTCCAGGAAGGAGGAAGAGCCACCCTCTCCCCTGGAGAAGGCCCAGCAGGATGATCATGTCCGTGTTCAGGGGTCCCCTGACCCTCTGGCTTTGCCACTTCATCAATGCAGAGAAACACCTGACCGAGAAGCTCAAGGAGAACAAGTACTTCCCGTTCCAGGTGCAGCAACCCAAAGGTGAGGAGGGTCTCCCTGGAGGGAAGGCCAGGCATGGGCTGAGTGGGAACAGTCTCTCTAAGGCTTGCTGGGTCCTCTTGGTGGCTCTGATGCCAAGGAGGAAGGACTGAGGCTGCGCCAGTAACACTCACTAGCTACTTGAAGCCAGCTTCAGCAGTAACTCCATGTCACACAGTAACTGTTATCTTTACAAATTAACAAAATAATGCCCTTATTTTTTTTAAAAACAAAACAAAACTGAAGTCTTGCTTTTTGTAGAGAAAACATCACAGTGGGGAGGCAGCCACTCATAATCCTTGAACCCAACGGGATCAGCCCATGAAGCTGAATGCTGGAAGATTCACGACAGACAAAAGGAAATATTTCTTCACACAGTGCAATAGTTAAGCTATGGAATTCACTCCCAGAGGAGGCAGTAATGGCCATCAACCCAGATGGCTTTAAAAGGGGATTCTGCAAGTATGATAAAGCTACCAATCAGGGCCAGCTCCAGGCATGCGGGGGCCCTTGGGCATCAGCTTGCCCTGGCCCCCCAGTGTGTGTGTGTGCGCGCGTGTGCGTGTGCCCCCCCGCATGCCCCCCATGGTCCCCCTACCTGTCTAGTCTTTACCATTGCCCTTAATGAAGATGGCGGCCGTGGTTTCCCTAAGGGGAATGAAGCCTCTGCCGCCATATTTGTTGATGGCACACGTGCGTGCTACGCGCGCACATCTTTGCCATCAACTAAGATGGCAGCAGCAGCTTCAGTACCTTAGGGAAGCCGCGGCTGCCATCTTCATTGAGGGCAATGCTAAAAAGCCGGCTGACAGGTAAGTGGGGGGCACGGATCGCGGAAGGGGAGCAGAGGGCCCCTCAGGGGCTCCTGTAGCTCTGGGGCCCTAGGGCCAGTGCCCAACCTGGCTGCCCTTTAGAACCGGCCCTGCTACCAATAGCTGCTAAGCACAATGGCTATATATGGAACCAATGACCTAGAGAGGTAGTGGGCTCTCCAACACAGGAGGCATTCAAGAAGCATCTGGACAGCCACCTGTTGGGAATGCTTTGATTTGGATTCCTGCATTGAGCAGGAGGTTGGACTGGATGGCCTTACAGGTCCCTTCCACCTCTACTATTCTATGATTCTATGCCTCCAGTGTTGGAGGCAGTGTGCTGGGAATTGCAAGTGGGGAGAGTGGTATTGCACCGATGTTCCGCTTGTGGGCTTCCCATTAGGGCATCCAGTTGGCCACTCTGAGAACAGGATACTGGAGTAGATGGGCCCCCTTTAGTCCAAACCAGGAAGGCTCATCTTGCGTTCTTACGTTCAGCTGGCCTAATGTGGAAGCTAAGAGGGGAAGCTGAAGTTTTCTTCCTACATAGCTCCTTTCACACATACTGGGTTTTGAACCCCCAAAGTGAACTTTGGGCCACTCCATCCTACCTGGAGACAACACCCCAAGATGTGCACTATGAGAAAATCTACCCCAAAGTTTTGTTTTGTCACAGACATTGATCCACACACCAGGAATTCCATTGGTTCACCTATGAAAAAGGAAACTGACTCTTGAACAGCCCTGTACCGTAAAATGGACTGTGGGCCATTCCAAATCGCACGTCCCAGCTGGGTGGTTCAGACTGTGCAGTCTTTGGCAGTGGGATACAGTTTCAAAGGGATGAGTTCCAAACATTGTGGGGACCCATCAAAATGTAACTCCCCACCTCCCCAGCCCAGGCCCTGTCTCTGACATGGGAGGAGGCAGGAGGGGGAGATACCCTCCTGAGTTCCTAAGAAACTGGCCAGATGCATCCTGCAGGGTGTATGTTTGGGGAAGGTGGGCAGGGAAGATGAGCTGCCTAAACTCCCTATGTTTTCAGAATTTACTTGCTAGAAGAATACCTGAATCATGGGCAGCCTGTGTCTTAGCTTGGTCACACAATTAAAAATGTGTCTAAATATGTCTCCAAAATTCTCTACAAGCAAGGAGCACATGCTGTTGCATATTTTTCAGAGAATCATAGGGTAGATTTGGAAGGGTCCTATAAGGCTATCAAGTCCAACCTCCTGCTCCATACAGGAATGCAACTTAAAGCATCACCGACAGGTGGCTGTGTAGGTGCCTCTTGAAGGCCTCCAGTGGCGCATAGCCCGCCACATCCCTAGGTAATTGGTTCCATTGTCGTACCGCTCTAACAGGAGGTTTTTCCTGATGTCCAGTCAAAATCTGGCTTCCTGCAACTTGAGCCCATTATTCTGTGTCCTGCACTCTGGGACGATGGAGAAGAGATCCTGGCCCCCCTCTGTGTGGCAACCTTTCAAGGACTTGAAGAACGCTCTCTTACTGTATCTCCCCTCAGTCTTCCCTTCTCAAGGCTAAACATGCCCAGGTCTTTGAGATGAGGCCTAACCAGTGCTGAATGTGTAAATCAAGTATGAAACCCAATAAAAATTGTAAATGAGACATGAAATTCACATATTTTCAGTGCTTCCAGCACTGGCCGTAAGGATGTTGGGTTCTGTGGCTTGGGCAGTGGAAGGGAGTGTGGGGGCTGGGAGATGGGTCAGTCTTAGCCATTGCATGAGGGGTGCTGTGGCATCGCGCTCATACCTGCTCTGAATTTTGCCCTGTGTGCCTCCCCCTACAGTGTTTGTGATGGAGTATTACAAGGACATGATCTGGAAGGGAGCACTGATTTTTGTACTTTCTTTGGTGATCTGCATCTTCCAATGCAGATCAGAACAGGTGGGCATGTGATTATAGCCACTATTGATAATCATGTACTACTAGTTACTAAATCCTTATTGTTATATATATATTTCAAAGGGCTTTCTTTATGTTCTATGGCCTCAAGTTCCTCCTCCCCCCCCTGGTGGAAACCTAACTTTCCCATGAAAATAGTAGACGAGCCACCCACTTTGTCCACACCCCAAAACTGACATTCAGCTCCCATTACTCTTGACTTTGCTTTCTTTCTGTTGATTTTCCTGAGACTAGAATCTAGTTTGGAAGTTTCTTGTTGCTCTATGGATTACCATGTACATTCACAACACTGCATTAAAACATTAAAAAAGATGGCCCTGTAAGGCAGATCACTGCTGTTCCCATTTCACTCTCAGAGAACTGATGGTGAAAGGATATGGTTTATCCGAGGCTTCCAGTTGCCTCGGGGGGAAAGGGTTGCACGTCGCATCAGACAAATGCCACGGCACATAGCAGTTAGTAGCAGGGCTCTTCTGCCATTTCACACACACACCCTGTGGAGAGGGTGCAAAACATTTCATTTCACTGATAAAGTTGCTCACATCCAATCTGACTTAGCCACTGCTGTCTGTATTTGGTTCCATCAGCCAGGTTTCTGACTCCTCTCCTTGTCTGGCTTTAGGCCATAAAGTTTATGTGACCACTTGCAATTGCTGCCTGAGGAGAACACAGACAAGTCCTTGGAGATTTGGGTCTTGCCCCTTGTGTGTTCTGCCTTTGCTCCTCCTGCAGGCTAAGAGAGAGATGGTGAAACTTCTGGTGCTGATCATCCCTGCTTACATCCCCCCCTCCGTTGCAAAAGAAAGGAGTGCCAGTATCACTAACAGCAGTTCTGGTCTGGATAGTTCTGAAAAGAAACTTTTCTCTAGTCCTTCGAAGTTGACTTGGTATCAACTTATAGTATGAGTACATACTATATAATGCATATCAGAATCATTCTGGGTACATGGTACATTGTATAGCAGGGCCCCGCTTTATGGCGCTTTGCTAATGCAGCAGTCTCAATCAGTGGCGTCACTAGGGTTGGTGTCACCCGGTGCGGTAACTCCTTGTCGAGCCCCCAAATGTCCTGCTGAGCGCATGCACGCACGCGCACAAGGCCAGCCACCCATGCCCCTGGGAGGGCGTGTGCCGGAGGGGCACCCAGCCGGAGAAGCAGGCCTGGGAATGCCAGCGCGCCTCCCTCGCCCCGCAGACGCTGCTCCCGGTCTCGCCCGCCTGCCTGCCTGCCTGCCTCCGAGGAGGAGTTGGCTGCTCCAATGCCAACCCAGAGCACTTCTCGGCTCCTTTGCCAGGCAATGGCGCGGGTGTCCTGCCCTGTGACGGGGCGGCTCTGGGTGTCACCCCCCTCATGGTGTCACCCGGGTGCGGTCCGCACTCCCCGCACCCCGCTAGTGACGCCACTGGTCTCAATTAGACACAATTAGACTAAAGCCCCACTCACATGGCGCTTGTTCCGCTTTTACGGTGGTTTTCGGGCATTGCGTGCCATTCTATTCAATGAGTTCTGCTTTTTGGCAGGTTTTGCTTTTTGGCGGGGGTCCGGAATGTACCCTGCCAAATGAGTGAGGCCCTACTGTGATAAACAAATATAATACATGTAAATCAGGAGTTGTACGACGTACACAATAGGAACATAGCATGTGAGAAGCATGAACCAGGGAAAGTTAGAAATTGTCAAGCAAGAAATGGAACACATCACCATTACAATACTTGGTGAGAGTGAATTAAAACGACGGGAATGGATGTGGAAGTGGAATCTCCCACATCTAGGAAAAGCAATCAAGCAGGCAAGACTGGATCCTCTCCACGGTTTGGGGTTATTTGAAACATATTTTGGTTGACCACACAGCTAGCAGCCAAGTTCCTTTTTTCAGCTCAAAGAATACGCAAGATGGTCCTCTCTTTCAAACTGTAATGTTCCATTTTAAAGTTATATTTATATTTATATTTTAAATGTTTTATAGACTGTTTTCTTTTATCTGATGATTTTTCTTATTGGGTCTGTGACCATACAATACGTTGATTGATTGATTGGTTTGGGGGTGGGGTGGGGCTATGGGGAAAAAGTAAACAAGTTGTCTGGACCAGCATTCCTCAACCTGGTACTGCCCAGATGCTTTGGACTACACTAGCCATGATGGCTACGTTCTCCTTCCAGTATCAGAGGCAGTGTGCTGGGAACCGCAGGAGGTGAGAGTACTGTTCTTGCACTCAGGTCCTGGTTTGTGGGTTTCCCAAAAGAGGCCCTGTGCGAACAGGATGCTCGACTAAATGGGCCACTGGCCTGATCCACCAGGCTTTTCCTTTGTTCCCATCAGAGCCATCCAGCATTGTCATACGGTGCTAGTCCAAACCATCCAAAGGGCACCCGGTTGGGGAAGGCTGATCTAAGTGAATAGCAGGTTCTGAGGAGCGGCTGCGGGAGGCAGGTTTGGCCTTCAGACCCTGCCGTGGGTTTCATGGGGGCAAGGAGGCTTCTAAAACCTTTATCCCAGTTGGCATCTGCCTTGGATTTCAACTGATTTTAGGTATTTACTGAAGTTTTAACTGTTTTGATATTTATAATTGTATTTTGTTAACTGTTGTCATATGCGATTGTTTTAACTGTCTTTATATGTCTTGTTGTATTGTAAATTGCTTTGGGATGCCTCGTGGAAAGCAATTCATAAAAGAAATAAATGAGAAGCAGGATTCTGGGGCAGGCAGACCTTTGGTCTCAGCCAGCAAAGAGATGGGAAGGCCTAGAAAAAACTGGGGAAATTGGGGAGAAATGGATTTTTTCCTGGTTTCCCCCATTTCCTCCCTTTCTTCCCAGGGCCTGGCTCTTCTGATTTTGTATTGCCTTGTCCCTTCTTGTGCCTGCTCTGCCCGGACCCTCCGCTCTCTCTTCAGGGCACCCAGAATTTAGCTGGCTTCTTTGTCCTTGGCATGTTGACCGGAATCTGGCTGGTGGTGAGCAACATCCATAAGCGCCGGCTGATCATCAACCACAGCAGGGGATTCTACCAGTTCTACATCAAAGGCATCCTCTGGCAGGAGGGCCCATTGCATCAGATCTACGTGCGGCTCGTAGCCCAGCGCGACGGTACCACCTGCGTGACATGGCATGGCATGGCAAGGAGGGGTGATGGATGGACGGGGGGAGTCAGGGAACCCTTGGCACATCTTCTGCTAAAACTGCTCAGAGCACCCTGCTAAGCTGTTCTTACCCACGAGTCACTGGTTCCATGACATGTTCGCTACCCATGCCAAGCTTCTAGTCCTTTGTGCCCAGTCACTTTGCTTTTCTGGTCCTATGGGTGCAGATAGACACAGCCACTTACCAAGTGGTAGCTGTGCTTATGTAACTGCTTGGTAAGTCCTGTTGAGTCTTGATGGGGAATCTTAAGAGTTCCTGTGGTTCCCCAGGTCTTCTGATGACATCTGGTAAAAGTGGTACTTGCCCCTTGGTGAACACACACCATGGCAAGCTCCCACGTGGCTGCCTGCATCTCCTCTCTTTACTTCTTGCAAATCTCTCCTCATTTCCTCCTGTCCCCCCCCCTCCTTTCCCCTCCCTCCTGCTGCGCAGCCTTTGCCTTCTTGACTTAGGTAGATTCACCTTCAGCCATGAATGGAACTGAAGGTCTCCCCACCCTGACCTGGGAGCCAGGTTGCTGCACTGTGGCTCTCTAAAACTCCTGCACACTAGTGGCGTAGAAGAAGAGCCAGCCAATATGGCTGTCTGCTGTTGGAAGAGGAAGCATGAGCGAACTTGCCATTTAATGAAGAAAAGCTGCGGCTGATTTGTTAGAAGGGGAGACATTGAGCTCTCCAGGCCAAGAGCACACCCCACAGCCAAAGTAGCATTCAGAACCAGAGCTTGGAAAAGTTACTTTTTTGAACTACAACTCCCATCAGCCCCAGCCAGCATGGCAACTGGATTGGGCTGATTGGGAGTTGTAGTTCAAAAAAAGTAACTTTTCCAAGCTCTGTAACCCACAAGTGGGCCCTTCACTCACAGTCCCACCATTTACAAGTGTCATTCTCCCTCCCTCCACTCAATACTTTAATGTAGCCTTTGTCATCCTGATGCTTTGGACTGCAACTCCCATCAGGCCCCAGCATCGTGGCTGACCTGATGGGAATAGTTGCCCAGAATGTCTGGAGGGCACCATGTTGGCAAAAGCTGCTTTCCCTGTTGATGAACCAGCTGCAGCCGGCCCTCCTCCTGACTCTAGTCGCTTTCATGCTCCTGCATTTAACTTTTGTTGGAAGCCGCCTTAGAGATCCATTGTATGGAAAGTCAGGCGTACAAAGCTTCGAAGTGTAAGTTCAAGGGAGGAAGAGTAGGGAAAGCTCCCAGCCCTTCTTCCTCCAGAGTAACATTTGGAGCATTGTGTTTCCTCCTCATTCCAGCCCACGGGACGCTTTTCTACAGCCTCATTATCAAAGGATACCGCCTGGAGGCGCTTACCCTGGCTGACCTGACGGACAAGTGTGAGGTGAGATGGGGATCTCCCTGGGCTGGGGGGGGGCAAAGCTGTGGGGCTGCCGCTTTGCTACAGGGCTCGGTGCCTTCACCAGATGCATGCAGCAGACAGGAGTACAAAGGTGCAGCTTCCCTCAGGAGATTTTATGTACTTATTGGCTTACTCCAATAAAACAATAAGAAAATTTAATTGCTATAAAGAGGAAGGTGCAATCAGGCCCTGCAGATTTCTTAACCCTATGGTTCACCAATTTTTATGTACATAAAAGCAGTCATTCAGCTTTATTGAGACACATGAAAATATATATCATGTAAATAATAATAGGAAGGCAAGTGCATGGCATGTTCACATGTGGTGTAATATCCAGAAGAATACAAGTTCATTTGTCTCTTCTCCTGTTCTTTAAGGGCCAGTTTGCCCTTATTGGGTCTCCTGGTCTTTAGGTGTTTATGACTGCCAAATTTAACTAACCATTCTAGATATGCCCTACTATTGTACTGACTCCATGGGATTGCTCCCACCCACCCTTGCCAACTCTTTGATCTGGTCATGAAATAATAATTATTACAATTACAATTATTATTTTTTAGACTTGTTAGTCACTGGTTACCCGAAGGTCTCCAAGTGACTTACAACATATTAAAAACATAAATATAAATACATAATACTGTAAAAGCAGACAACAGCCCCGATAACAGCCACAGTAAACTTGGCAGAGGTCTAATAACTACGCAACATCAGATGAGTCTATCAAATGCCCGGTGGAAAAAGCTAAGTCTTTACCTGGTGCCAAAAAGATGTCAACGAAGGCGCCAGGTGGATCCCACTGGGTAGAGCATTTCACAGATGGGGAGCCACAACTGGAAAGGCCCTCTTCAGGCCATCTTATAAGGCCCAGTGCTCACGCACAACCACTGGTTATCATCGCTGTGTGGACGCACACACCCACACACTAGTTTGGCTATGATGAACCTGACTGTAGTGAAGGCACCAGAACAAAATACCTAGCCCATGCCTATATCTCCAACGTGAACCAAAGGTTCCCCTGCTTTAAGCTCTAATGGTGAGGGCATCTGAGCTAGGGCTGCCAAAGAAGATCTAGGGCTCTGTGGGAGCTGGTGGTGACCTTTCAGGTACAGTCAGATTCTTATTGTGGTGAAGGACAGTGGAGGCTGCTCCAAGGCAGAGCCTTCCCAAGGAGAATATGAAGCAATTAAAAAACAAAGAAACCCCCAAATCTCTTCCTCTCCTACACATATTTTTGGCTTCTAATTGGATTCAGAGAAGCTCTGCAAACATTTCTGTGAATCTGGCCAATCAAGTCTCTGTACCAATTCTAATGCAAAAGTATAGGTATGGCAAAGAGGTCCCTCCCATGTGTCCCTGGGCAGAAAAATCAAGTGAAAATTGAGTAGGGTTCCCCTCTCTCCTTTTGTTATGAGGCCTCAATATAGGCCTAGTGCTAACTACAGGTGTGCCAGATCATCATCATCAGTCCTAGAGGTCATTTTTCTATGGATACTTTTCAGCTTGTAAAGCCTGAGGATGTGCATAGGACTCTGGCAGAAACAAGGGCTACTACTTGCTCTATTGACCCTTACCCATCCTGGCTAATTCAATCTGCCAGAGGTGGAGTGGCTGGCTGGCTGGCAGATTTAATTACTACCTCCTTCTTGTTGTTGTTATGTGCCTTCAAGTCATAAGTCAAGGTTATGACTTATGGCAACCGAATCAGTGACCTCCAAGAGCATCTGTCATGAACCACCCTGTTCAGATCTTGTAAGTTCAGGTCTGTGGCTTCCTTTATGGAATCAATCCATCTCTTGTTTGGCCTTCCTCTTTTTCTACTCCCGTCTGTTTTCCCCAACATTATGGTCTTTTCTAGTGAATCATGTCTTCTCATTATGTGTCCAAAGTACTACCTCCCTAAGGGAAGTTTTTATGCCAACATTGTCAAAGGAGGCTGTGATAAGATCTTTGTTAAGGAAGCCTTTGTTAGACCCTGCGGATCTTAACAATTTCCACCCAGTCTCTAATCTCTCCTTTTGGGGGAAGGTGATTGAGAGGGTAGTGACTGCTCAACTCCAAGTTTTCCTGGATGAATCAGATTATCTAGACCCTTTTGATTCAGGCTTCAGACCTAGTTATGGGACAGAAACTGCCTTGGTTGCCCTGCATGATGACCTATGCCAGGGATCAGACAGGTGGAGTGCATCCCTGTTGATGCTGGTGGACCTTTCGGCAGCTTTCAATACTATCGACCATGGTAACCTTCTGGGCCGGCTAGCTGGGATGGGATTGGGAGGCACTGTTTTAGGGTGGCTCCAGTCCTACCTGATGGACAGGACCCAGAAAGTGGTGCTGGGAGACTACTGCTCGACCCCCTGGCTGCTGGCCTTCGGGTCCCGCAGGGTTCCATTCTGTCTCCCATGCTCTTTAACATTTATATGAAACCGCTGGGAGAGGTCATCTGGAGATTTGGAGTACAATGTCATCAATATGCTGATGCCACTCAATTCTATCTCTCCCTACCACCTGATCTTAGGAAGGGAGTGCTCATCCTAAACCGGTGCCTGGAGGCTGTGGAGGGCTGGATGTGGGCTAACAAACTGAAACTTAATCCAGACAAGACGGAAGTGTTGCTGGTCAGAGGGAAAACTGTGCCAGGGATAGGGCTGCAACCTGTTCTGGATGGGGTCTCACTACCCCTGAAGGAGCAGGTCCGCAGTTTGGGAGTCCTCCTGGATTCTGCCCTGCTGCTTGGATATCAGGTGGAAATTGCAGTTGGTTCAAAATGCGGCAGCCAAAATATTAAGTGGTTTGCAGCGTGGGAATTATATCACCCTTGTCCTCTGTCAATTCCACTGGCTCCCAAATTGTTTCTGGGCCCAATTCAAAGTGCTGGCTTTGACCTTGAAAGTCCTAAACGGCTTTGGACTAATGTATCTGAGAGACTGCTTACGCCCATATGTATCTGCCCGTATTTTAAGATCAGCTGCCTCTGATCTCCTCTGCATGCCTGGAATGAAAGATGTCGGACTGGCAGGCACACGGGAGAGAGCCTTTTCAGCTGTGGCCCCCAAGATCTGGAATATCCTACCCCCAAGAAGCCCACTCTGCTCCCTCCCTGATGGCTTTCTGGAGACTTCTGAAAACCATCTTGTTCCAGAGCACCTTTGGCAGGGACTGAAGGCAGAGTCTGAAACTGATTTTATGGATTCCCAATTTCAGGTTTTACCTCTTTAGTCCCTTTTTAATATCACTCCCCTTGAATTGTTAACTGTATTTTATGTATTTTTAATGTTTTATTGTGTTTGTGTATGACTGCATTGTGAGCTGCTCTGAGTGCCCCATTGTGGGCAGTAGTGACTCTGGCCTCATCACTCTGTAGCTCACAGCACCATCTGTTGGTAGCAATGCAAACTACAGCGTGACAACTTTCTGCAAATATAGATATAGAAAGATACACACACACATTAATGTGGCTGGGAGGGTAGGGAACACACCCGACTGGCCAGACCCTTGTATGCCATCCTTTAGGCTTGCTTTCTGCTCAGACTTTCCCACCCAGTCTGTGTCTCTTCCTCAACAGCTGATAGATGCCCTGGGGCGCCGCATGGCACGCAACCTCAACCTCAACTACTTTGATTATGAGGATATCTCCACACGCCACGTCATCAGGCACCATCCACCAGAGAAGGAGGAGGAGGAGGAGGAGATGGATTATGGCGATAACATGAGTGTATGAAGAGGGACAGTGATGGGTGGGTGTGCTTGGCTATTAAAGGGGATAAAGGGATCTGGGTGACAGTTGTGTCCACAGTGTGTGTTTTGTCAGGGTCCTGTTTGGTTTTGTCTTTTTCTTCCTATCAGTAGATTTTTTCTGACAGATTTTGCATCTAGAAGAAATCTCCAGTGAAAGGGGGAAAGGATGATGGCCCCAGAAACTGGGAGGATTGGAGCCAGTATGTCTGGCCCCAAGACCTCTTGGTCCCTGAGGGAGAATGGTTCAAGAGGCACTCCTCCCCAGCGTTTAACCTGGTCCACAATCCAATAGGACATTCGTCCTGAAATGAATGGGAGCCCTCTCTTGTGAGCTCAGGAGACCTTCCCACTGGAGTTTTCTCTCGTGGATCAGCTCTGTCTTCCTGCCACTTCTGCCGTGCTTAATGGTGCCCTAAATCTGCCCATTGGTCACCTCTCCTTCCCTAATGATGGGGTTGCCAGTCATTGTGTAGACCAGCCTTTCCCAACCGATGTGCCACCAGATATTGTTGGACCACAACTCCCATCAGCCTCAGCCATTGGCAATGGTGGCTGAGGCTGATGGGAGTTGTGGTCCAACAACATCTGGAGGCACACTAGTTGGGAAAGGCTGGTGTAGACCAAACTTCCCCAACCTGGTGCCCTCCAGATGTTTTGGATAACTCCTATCTGCCAAAGCCAGCATGACCACATAACACTGGGGCTGATGGGAGTTGTAGTCCAAAAGCACAAAATCAGTTATAAACAGGTATACAACAAAACCACATATACAACAAAACCACACTTGGCTGCAAAAATGCAGCCTTAAACATTCTAAGGCAAGGGTTTGAAACTAGCAGAGAACATGGACAAAAGCATTTGCAGCCTTTGAGAGCCAGTATGGCATAGTGGTTAGAGGGTCAGACTGGGGCTTGGGAGACCAGGGTTCAAATCCCTGCTCAGCCATGAAGTTCACTGGGTGCCCTTGGGCCAATCACAAGCTCAGCCTCATCTGCTTCAGAGGGTTGTTGTGAGGATGAAATGGGGAGGAGGGGAACCATGATTACTACCTTGATCTCTTTGGGGGCAAAGTGGGATATAAATGTAATGAGTAATAAATAATTTGCAGTTCCTCTCTGTACCATCCAGTGTCAGGCCCCATAGGAAGCAGATGCGCTGCAGATGGGAGTTAGCCGGAGATGTTAGCAGCCATCTGTTGGAAATGCTTTGATTTGTATTCCTGCATTGAGCAGGGGGTTGGACTTGATGGCCTTATAGGCCCCTTCCAACTCTACTATTCTATGATTCTATGTAAGGCTTCAGGGGAAGGAGAGGCATGTTAAGAATCCGGGATGTTTTAACTGTGTGGTTTAGGTGACACACACACACACTCCTTCAGTTTTATTCCCGGATACAGACTTGTCCTTGGGGTGCTATTGCCTGCCTTGTGTGAGCGCATGTTAGCATGTTACAAACATGGCTTTAATTAGAGACTGCAACAGCACAGCACAAGATCGCTGTCCTTGGGATTCCTCTTGGCTAGGCTCAGCACTACAGCTTCAAAAGAAGGGTTTGCCTAATTGCTGAGACCCAGAGGTCTCCAAACCATGACAGGGCCGTTTGCTGACTTCGAGCTTATGTAAACAGACCAAAATGTTCTCCAAAGAAACCTCTATAAAGCTGAAAAAGCATAAAAGGTTTGCTTGGCTTTTGCAGAGAAGCTCCAGCCAGCCTGCCTGGGCAATACATTTGTTAGCCTACAATTGCTGCTGCCGGATGCTCGCTTAAACCAAGCCAGGTTTATGGTTTGCCTGCCTGAGCAGAATCTTCAACACCTGGCAGTCAAAAGCAGCCCCTTTATAAGTAAAAAAAGAGGAGGCTATCTCAAGGAGGGGGGCAATAAAGGAAGTAGAGCGAGAGAGACACACTTGATCCACAGGGCACAATCCATTCTCTAATGCAGCTCCCATTCATTTCAACGAGGCTTATGCAAAATAACTTTTCTGGTGGATTGTGTCCCAGGAAGGGGAGGGGCACCCTTTGGATTACCTAACTTGGGCAGACTGACCTGATCCCAAAGGGTCACACCAGAAAGACTTCTGCCTCTTCTATCTAGCTAGCTACCCTCCAAAGGTGTCGGCACTTGGACCTTGTCAGGGAAACTGGTTCTCTGTATAAATACAGGCATGGTTTTCAACTGCCGCCAATTTGCTCAGAATGCTTTCAGAAGCGCCTAGAGGCGAGAGGGGCACCGCTAGTGAACTTTAAACTAAGATTTTTGGTCTATTAAAGAAGGGGTCCTTGTGGGTGGGATTCAATGCTAGGCCTACTCAGAGTAGATCCATTGAAGTTACTGGACATGATTAACAGGGTTATTAATTTCAGTGGGTTTACTTTGAGTTAGGGATGGAAAGATCTGTCAGTTTTGATTCTCTCAGTTTCTCATTTTTCCAGCCTTAAGTTCAGTTCTCCACATTTTTGCAGCAATTTGTGATTTTTTTAACAAAAATTCTTCAACATTTTGGTGTGAAAGGGGATCCCAGGGAATGCAGTAATTACCGAACTATTGCCTTAATAACCCGTGCAGGTAAAGTAATGCTCAAGATTCTACAACAAAGGCTCTTACCATATATGGAGCGAGAAATGCCAGACGTCCAAGCTGGATTTAGAAAGGGAAGAGGCACCAGAGATCATATCGCAAACATACGTTGGATAATGGAATGGAGCAAGGAATTTCAGAAGAAAATCACCCTGTGCTTTATAGACTACGGCAAAGCCTTTGACTGTGTAGATCATGAAAAACTATGGAATGCTTTAAAAGAAATGGGGGTGCCACAGCATCTGATTGTCCTGATGTACAACCTATACTCTGGACAAGAGGCTACTGCAAGGACAAAATATGGAGAAACCAATTGGTTCCCCATCAGAAAGGGCGTGAGACAGGGGTGTATTTTATCACCCTATTTGTTTAATCTGTGCGCAGAACATATCATACGGAAAGCAGGTTTGGACCAAGATGAAGGAGGTGTGAAAATTGGAGGGAGAAATATCAGTAATGTAAGATATGCAGACGATACCATACTACTAGCAGAAACCAGTAATGATTTGAAACGAAAGCTGATGAAAGTTAAAGAGGAAAGCACAAAAGCAGGACTACAGCTGAACGTCAGAAAGACTAAAGGAATGACAACAGAAGATTTATTTAAGACATAAATAAGGATACAAACAATTCCCCTTGCCACTGTCACCAAGCAAAGATCACTTCCTTCTCTTGTCGGAAAGATAAGGAATTGCAAGGGAAAATCCCCCTTTTATCTCCCCCGGAAGAGAGAAATCTAACAGAAGATGCTCTTTATCTTGCCGATGCAAGTCATCCTTCCTCGCTACCGGCTAGGCCGAATAATGAGGTCTTCGACTGGTCTCTCGATTTGAGAGACTTGGGAGGAAACTCCCCTGGGGACAGGGGGGTCCAAACTCCAGGGTCTTTGGCCCAGGAAATGGAAGAAGCTCTACTTCAACTGAGTGAGATTTCTGCCATCCCTGCTCCACTAACTATTAGAGCTGGATTTACTCCATCAGTCTCGTTACCTCATGATGCATCTTTCTCGGGGGATGATTCATCTGTGCTAAATTGCACTCAGAATAAGTCATCGGCTGCCCTGGTTCAGTTAAATTCCCTCCTGCTGTCAACCAGTCGGGAGATTGCATGCATCAAAGTCTTCATAATGGAAGCTACCAATCTCCTTACCACCCTGACAGAGGAATTTAAAAAACTGTGTATCCCCTCTCAGAATGGTCGACAGGTGTCGTTGCTCCATGATATTATTACTATTATTTTTAAATTATTATTAAATTTTATTTATACCACACCTTTCGGCCAAAGGCCTTCAAGGCGGCTTACAAAGAAAAATAAACACAGGTATAAAAATACAATATAAAATATAATAAAAATACAATAAAAGCAATAGAGGATGTGACCGCAGGATGTCCCACATAGGCCCGCACGCAGGTGGTTCCTTGAATCGATCTAATTTTCTGAAGTCATCTAAAGTGTTGATCTCTGGAGACGGGACACCAGGCACGCACAGGAATTGTTGGTTCATCAGAGCAGCCAAGGGAAGGCAGTCAGTGAGGCTTTGCTATGGAATTGGCTCAAGAGCAATTCTTGCTTTGTTTTAGTCCATCACTCCTCCCCAAGAGCTTTTAAGTTCATTCCATCCTAGTGTGAAACGGTACTCATAATTTTGCACGTCTGTCACGTTTCGTGCTGCTGACTTGTTGACGCCCTGACATCCAAAGGCACTCAGTGTTGAGGACATTCCATAGAATTGATGCCATTACTAGAAAGGGCCACATTCTCCTAAACCGTGGCCACATCCATTGTTCCGAGTACGTTTGCCTCTGGCCCTGTGGTCTTCAAGTCATTCATCTCAACTCGAGTTACATAGTTAACTTAGGGCTATTTCTAGGACTGATGCATGTCCTGCTTGACAGTAGACAGTCCTCTGTTTGACAAGCTGTCTGGTCTAAGTCCAGTTTAAAGATATTGATATATAATGATAATTAGATAATTCATGATATATAAGAACAACCACAAAAACACATACAAAAACTCATCTAAGACCTGCTACACCAGGAGACAAAGCAAATGCTGTCGGAAATTAAAGACCACTATACAAGGGAAGAAATCTAGAAATGTTAAGAATTATAAGCGTCCAAAAAATCAGAGGATGAACTTCTCCAAACTGTTTAAAATCTTGGACTTGCTGATGAAAGCAAGAGAAAATCCGCAGAGAAAATCTGTCTCCACCCAAGTCTGCTCTTCCCGTCAAAAAACTCCTCAGGAGGGAAATCAGGCAGTGGCGGAAAACCCTCCTATGTTAAATTATTTAAAGGAATTCCACTCGACTCCTTGTAAACCTGTTCCAGTATGCCCACTAAGGGCCCAAAGAGCTCCTCTTATGTCTATAGTTCACACTCAGAAGCAGCGGTGGAATCTAAGATACAGCCCAAACAAAATGGTTCTTCTAAACTCTCCCAGCCTCAATTTAAACGATTTACTTCCTCATCGAAAACGTTATATCTTGGGCCTCATGAAAGATACTCCTCTGCGACAGGTTAAAGAGGCTGACATCTGTTATGTCGAATATATTGTGGCTACATCCACATACTCTAGATCCCTGATAACATTTAGGAACCTGGACGCTGTTCGTTTATTCCATTTAAACAAGCACTTACTGGCTGCCAAGGAAATTTATGTTCAAAGACATTTTTACAATAAGGCTCCACCTTTTCCATTAATTTCCTTATTAAAGGACGATTCGTGTCAGGCGCAGCTCTAGTCACCATCTCCATCTCTGCTATTATCTAAGGGAGCCTCTGCCGAACAGAGCACTTTTGCGACCCGTACACGACCTATGACTCCTACACCACAAATTAGTTGTCTGGAACAGTCTCTTTTGGTTTTATCCTCCACCTCCCCTCCTTTTGATGTCGGCTCTGCCCCTGATGCAGGGCAGCCATCGGACGAAGAGTCCTCTTTTGTAGAGGTGGAAAGGATTCTGTTTCAGAACTTCATATCTCTCCCTGTGCCTTCAAAATGGAATATCATTACTAGACTACAAACATTTGTGCAAAGTTTACAATTTAAGATGTCACACCCTGAAACTTTGGTAGTCCCTTCTCAGCTGACACCTGATTCGGGGCCTGTAGACCAAGCCTTCTCTCCATTGCTGAAGAGTGTCGAATTAACCCCTTCTCTTTTTCGTACAGGCAATGTTTCCTTGTCTAAGGCTAGATCTTCGACCGCTTGTCCTAGTTCCCTGACGAGGAATTCATTACTGTTAAATGGTGTCGATATGGGGTCTAGGTTACAAGCTTCAAGTAAACCAGTTGCATCAATGAATTCCCCTGCTGATATTATGCCCTTTCATTCAGACAGGGCTCAACAAACATCAAGAGGAAAGACTTCGGTGACGGATATAATTTCTTCCTGGACAGATTTAAGATCCTTGGACGATACAGAATTAGCACCCCCCCAAATATGTCGTCCAATGCCAATGCAACCCTTTTCGTCATTGCCCATATCAAATGTTAGCAGACCACATTGTAACGAGGATTCACTTATTTGTTCTATTGCTTCTCAAGCTACTCTTTCCCCCGGGAAAACCCTGAAGAATTCTGTCTCCAGCTGAAGATTCAACCCTACGAACTGTCACCTTATAAATGCTGTCTCATGGAACGTTGCAGGCTGGGCTAATAAGATGGTAGATTGCTCTTTTAGGGACTTTTGTATGACATCATGTATACTTTGCCTCCAAGAAACCTGGGCCATTACTTTAGCCTCCCCTGTTCTCCCGGGATATGTGTCTTTCTTGTGCCCAGCGGTTCAGTCGACTAAGGGTGGAAGACCAACAGGGGGTTTAGCCACTCTGATTTCCTCTGATTTAAATCTTACTGT
The DNA here is from genome assembly GCF_030035675.1 of Rhineura floridana. Taxonomy (NCBI): domain Eukaryota; kingdom Metazoa; phylum Chordata; class Lepidosauria; order Squamata; family Rhineuridae; genus Rhineura; species Rhineura floridana. Next base: position 321,777,254 of record NC_084480.1, on the reverse strand, counting down.
TTCTCAGTTACCAACTTTACCCTCTAACAATATTTTGGTTGTTCAGATGGTATGGCCCACTAATCTGAAAGTGTTTCTTGTAAACGTCTATGCTCCCCCAGCTAACTGTAAGCAGAGAGCTATGACTTTCTGGTCAGAACTAGACTCAACTTTACACGAAATTCATCAGTTGGCAAGGGATCCCCTCATTTTGGTAACTGGGGACTTTAATGCGCGCTTGGGAGCAAACAACCAAGATATGGGGGAGAAAATGGGTCTGACTCCAGAGGATTTATCTTTCATTTCCCCTAGGTTATCCCGTGATACAGTCATAACCGCTGCTGGCTGCTCATTGTTTGCTTTAGTGATTAAGTTTCGTTTATTCATCTGCAATGGCAGCTCTGACTCTTTGTATGCAGACTCCTATACATTTTATGGACCAAGAGGCGCAAGTGTTATTGATTTTATGCTGCTCTCTCCCGCTTTAAGACATTATTTTATGGATTTTACTGTATTGCCTAGACCTGAAAGTGATCACTTACCCATATGTTCCCTGTTCTCGCTGCAATCTACCTTGACTTCTCCCAGAGGTATCCTTACTAAAGATCTCACCCTTTTGGGGTCTAGGAGGCTACGATGGGATGGAGACCTCCAAGACAACCTGGTTGCTTTTCTATACTCACCAGCCCTTCTAAATTGGCAAAAACAATTTTTAAATTCTAATGCTCCCTTCGACCTTTACAGAACACTTACCGAGACATTAAGACCTCGATTGTCTACCTCTCGTCCCTTATCCAAGAGACCAAATGGATGGTATGACAGCAGTTGTGTACAACAAAAAAAGGTCTTAGCTGGTGCTTTACGAGCCCTGAGAAGAGTAAACTCCCCTGAAAACTTAGCCTCCTATATCTGTATCTGCAGGGCTTATAAAAATTTACTGCACAGTAAAAAGATAAAGTTTGTCTGCCAGCAATGGGCGGACTTGTCTCTAGCCTTAACGGAACGAAATTCAACTACGTTTTGGGGTATCATAAGGGGAGGGATTAAAGGAGACTCCTCTGCTATTGACAACTCGATCACTCCCTCCCAGTGGTCCCTACACTTTATAGCTCTTTTTGCTGAGGATCCAGGGATAGATACCCATCTTAGTTTACTCAAGGTGACTCTGCAAACCTGTATGGAATGGCCACCAGTGTGTCAGGAAGAAGTGTCTGTATTGATCAATTCTCTATCTTCCAAGAAAGCGCCTGGTCAGGACATGGTTCCTGCTGAGCTCTATAAAGCTGCTCCAGGTTGGTGGGCACCCATTTTTGCAAAATTATTCACTCTTATCAATCAGTCTGGTTCTATCCCGAAGGGATGGTCTGATAGTATTATGGTTCCAATTTATAAAAAGGGCCTTAAATCCGATCCCAAAAACTATAGACCCATCAGCCTCATTGACGTGGCTGCAAAATTATATGCTAAATATCTGCTAGAGAAATTACAGCTTTGGGCCATTGAGAATAAGAGTATTGCAGAGGAACAGGCGGGCTTTGTGAAGGGCAAATCTACTTTAGATCATTGCTTTACTCTCACTCATTTGATCCAGAAATATGCCTTTCAAAAGAGGAAGGAACTTTTTGTGACCTTTGTAGATTTTTCCTCGGCGTTCGACTTGATAGATAGATCGAGACTGTGGCAAAAACTCGCGGCCACTAACATCGACCACCGCCTGCTATGTCTGCTACAAACATTTTATTCCAACACTTCTCTCAGGGTTAGAGTTGGTGCAAATGGATCCCTCTCTGAGACAGTGCCTATTCGTAAAGGGATCCGGCAAGGGTGCCTTTTGGTGCCACTTCTTTTCAACTTATATGTTAACGGCATTGTTGATGCCTTAGCAGGCTCGAATTCCCCCCCCCTCGATTTTAGGTAATACACTGTCAGTACTTCTCTATGCAGATGATTTAGCATTAATCTCTATTACCCAGGTGGGTATGAGGAGACTACTATCTGTGCTAGGCTCCTACTGTCGATGTGAACATCTTGAAATTAATTATTCTAAGACAGTGGTGATAGCATTTGGGAGAAGCATGTTTGGAGACTAAACAACCAACCTATACTCCAACTGCGCCATTTTAGATATCTTGGCCTTACTTTTACTCAGTCTCTCTCCTGGAAGTTACATTCTGAAGCAATGAACCTTAAGACCTCTAATTCCATCCACTCGTTATACCGTTTTTTCCACCTTAACGGTGGAAAACTAGTACCGCCTGTAGTCGAGGTCTTCCAAAAGAAATTCACCCCAATCCTACTTTACGGTGCTGAGATTTGGGGCTATGCAAAGATCCCTTCCTTAGAGAAGCAACAAAATGCTTTTGCCCGCGGAATCCTAGCCCTCCGTAAAGGGACCCCATCTGCCCTTTTAAGTTCGGAACTAGGACTATATTCCCTAACAGAGTTAGCTCACGTAGCCCTCGCCTCCTTTTGGCTTAGATTAGCTGGCATGGACGATTCAAGGCTACCTAAAAAATGCTATCTAGAACAACTTCGTAACCCTGATCCAAACAACTGGCTTACTAGGACCAAATCTATTTTAGCCTTTTACGGGATTAGTATTGAAACTGCCCCCTCACATGTTTCCTCTAGAGCTAGAGCACGACTCAGGGATAGAATTCTTTTCTATGCTTCGAGGTGGGATTTGGCATATGCCTCCCAGTCCTCCTTCTCGCATTGGTTTCCAATGTATAAAACAGCATTCTCTCTGGAGCCCTATTTTTCTTTTTTAAAATCACCATGGCTGAGATCCGTTTTTACTGCCCTTCGTTTTCAGACCATGCCCCCAGCGTATCTGGAAGGGAGATATAGCCAGACTCCTATACACCTCCGATGCTGCCCATGCAACTCAGGTGAAGTGGAGGATATCTCTCACCATTTGTTGTTCTGTACCCTTTATAAAGACCCTCGGGCCAAGTTCCTATCCCCCATTAACCTTAAGAATAGGACTCCACTGGAACAAGTCTGCATTTTATTAGCGGGAAATGACCCTTTTATAACGCATCAAGTTGCTCTTTTTGGTCATGCGGCTGCCAAAATTAGAGCTAAATTTTTCAGATAGCTTCTTTTATTTTCCAATTATATAACGGCTTTTTAAAGTCACCCATAGTTTTTCATTGATGTAATTATAGCTATGCATTCACTTATTCGATACCCTTTATGTGATTCTAACAAGTGGTGTAAATTCTGTAAATGTTTGTTCTTTTATTTTATGTTTTGTAATGTGTTTGTGGTGTGGCTCACGAGCTGTAAGCAATAAAGAACTTACTTACTTACTTACAGCTGAATGTGAAGAAGACTAAAGTAATGACAACAGAAGATTTAGGTAACTTCAAAGTTGAGGTTCGTCATACGGGGTTCCTCCATAAATGAATCTGTTATCTTTCCATCTCTTTTATAGAGTTCTTCAGTGTATTGCTTCCATTTTGCTTTTATTTCATCTCGGTCAGTCAGTGTGTTCCCCTGTTGATTATTCAACATCCCTACTCTTGGTTTAAATTTCCCTTTCATTTCTCTAATCTGGGACAGGGCTCTTGTTCTACCCTTTTTGTTGTCCTTTTCTATTTCTATACAATAACTATTGTAATAGTTCTCTTTGTCCCTACGTACTAGTCGCTGTATTGTTGCATTTAGGGTTCTGACTGTGTTTCTACCTCCTCTTGATTTTGCTTTCCTTCTCTCTTTAACCATTTTAAGAGTTTCGTCAGTCATCCTTTGAGGTCTTTATTTTTAACTAGAGGTATTGTCTTTTTGCATTCTTCCCTGATAATGTCCCTGACTTCACTCCATAGTTCTTCTGGTTCTCTGTCAACTAAGTTTAAAGCCTCAAACCTGTTCCTTATTTGATCTTTATATGCGTCTGGGATGTTATTTAAATTGTATTTTGGCATTATGAGTGCTTTGTTCTTCTTATTTAGCTTTACTCTGATTTTCTATACGACCAGTTCATGATCTGTACCGCAATCTGCTCCTGGTCTTGTTTTTGCAGAAAGTATGGAACTTCTCCATCTTCTGCTACCAATTATATAATCAATTTGATTCCTATATTGGCCATTTGGTGATGTCCACGTGCATAGTCGTCTTTTCGGTTGCTCAAAAAATGTGTTTGTAAGAAACAAATTATTGGCTTCACAGAATTCAATAAGCCTTTCTCCTGCTTCATTTCTATCTCCTAAACCATTTCCCCACAATTCCTAGTTCTTCTCTGTTCCCTACTTTTGCATTCCAGTCCCCCATGATTATCATCATATCTTGTTTTGGTGTGTGATCAATTTCCTCCTGTACTTCCGCGTAAAATCTCTCCAATTCGTCTTCTTCTGCATTTGCCGTTGGAGTGTAGACTTAGATGATGGTTATGTTAATAGGTTTCCCATTTAATCTCATCGATACTCAGACCCTGCGTTGTAGCTCCTAATTGCTTTTGCTACATCACTTCTCACTATGAAAGCAACCCATTTCTTCTTAATTTCTCATTTCCTGCATAAAATATTTTGTAGTTGCCTGATTGAAAATGTCCCATTCCCGTCCATTTTAATTCGCTCACACCAAGTATTGTAATGTTGATATGTTCCGTTTCTTGCTTGACAATTTCTAACTTTCCCTGGTTTATGGTTCTATTAATGATGACCTTTGTTGGGAGAAAGACAGGGGGAGTGTGACTCTGCTGATTCTCCTTGACCTCTCAGCGGCTTTTGATACCATCGACCATGGTATTCTTCTGGGGAGACTAGCTGAGTTGGGAGTGGGAGGCACTGCTTGGCGGTGGTTCTGCTCCTACTTGGCGGGTCGCCTCCAGAAGGTAGTGCTTGGTGAACATTGTTCAGCACCCTGGGTTCTCCAGTATGGAGTGCCGCAGGGGTCAGTTCTGTTCCCCATGCTTTTTAACATCTACATGAAGCTGTTGGGTACGGTCATCAGGAGTATGCTGATGACACGCAGCTCTATTTCTCCTTTTCATCTTCTTCAGGTGAGGCTGTCAATGTGCTGAATCGCTGCCTGGCTGCGACAATGGACTGGATGAGAGCTAATAAACTGAGGCTTAATCCAGACAAGACTGAGATGCTGCTAGTAGGAGGTTCTTCTGACCAGATGGTGGATGTTCAACCTGTTCTGGATGGGGTTGCACTCCCCCTGAAGGAGCAGGTTCGCAGCCTGGGAGTTGTTCTTGATTCATCCCTGTCACTTGAGGCTCAGGTAGCCTCGGTGGCCCGGAATGCTTTCTACCAACTTCAGTTGGTGGCCCAGCTGCGCCCCTATCTGGACAGGGAAAATCTCACTGCAGTTGTCCATGCTCTGGTAACCTCCAAATTAGATTACTGCAATGTGCTCTACGTGGGGCTGCCTTTGAAGACGGTTCGGAAATTGCAGCTCGTGCAAAATGCAGCGGCCAGACTATTGACACGGACAAGGTGGTCCGAACACATAACACCGATTCTGGCCCACTTGCATTGGCTGCCTATATGTTTCCGGGCTCGATTCAAACTGCTGGTTTTAACCTATAAAGCCTTACACGGCTTGGGACCACACTACCTGATGGAACGCCTCTCCCGATATGAACCTACCCGTACACTGCGCTCAACATCGAAGGCCTCCTCTGGGTGCCTCCTCAGAGGGAGGCTCGGAGGATGACAACAAGAAAGAGGGCCTTCTCAGTGGTGGCCCCCGAATTGTGGAATGATCTTCCTGACGAGGCACGCCTGGCGCCAACATTACTATCCTTTCGGCGCCAGGTTAAAACTTTCCTCTTCTCCCAGGCATTTTAGCATTTTAGTATTTTAGTACTTAGTATTTTAATATGTGCTTTCGTCTGTTTACAAAATGTTTACAATTTTGAAATTTGGATGTAGTTTTAAAATTGTTTAAATATGTGTTTTAATTGTAGATGGAAGTTTTAGTTTGTGCACCGCCCAGAGAGCTTCGGCTATGGGGCGGTATAGAAATTTAATAAAATAAATAAATAAATAAATAAATTTAATAAAATAAATGATAAATAAATAATTATCACATTGCAAAGATGTATCACTGAACACCAAAGTCAGGATCATTCAGACCATGGTATTCCAGATCTCTATGTATGGATGTGAAAGTTGGACAGTGAAAAAAGCAGGTAAGAGAAAAATCAACTCATTTGAAATGTGGTGTTGGAGGAGAGCTTTGCGCATACCATGGACTGCAAAAAAGACAAATAACTGGGTGTTAGAACAAATTAAACCAGAACTGTCGCTAGAAGCTAAAATGATGAATCTGAGGTTATCATACTTTGGACACATCATGAGGAGACATGATTCAGTAGAAAAGACAATAACGCTGGGAAAAACAGAAGGGAGTAGAAAAAGAGGAAGGCCAAACAAGAGATGGATTGATTCCCTAAAGGAAGCCACAGACCTGAACTTACAAGATCTGAACAGGGTGGTTCACGACAGATGCTCTTGGAGGTCACTGATTCATAGGGTCGCCATAAGTGGTAATCGACTTGAGGGCACATAACAACAACAACAAAGTGTGAAGTGATGCACATTGTGTGTGTGTGTGTGTGGGGGGAATCTTAACTTCAGACATACACTAATTAGGTCTGAACTGGTGGTGGCTGGCCTGGAGAGGGATCTTGGGGTTGTGGGCAATGGCTCAATGGAAATCTGTGTGGCATCTCTGGCAAAGGCAAATTCCATATTGGGGTCATTAGGAAAGGGATTGAAAACAAAACTGCCAATATTGCAGTGCCTCTATACAAACTTATGTTGTGACTATACTTGGGATAATAAGGACAGCAGAAGGCACCCCGAAGCAGCTGGATCCAGCCAGTAGCCCATCTAGCCCAGCGTCCCGTTCTCACAGTGGTCAGCCAGATACCAGTGAGGGCAGGCTTCTCACTTATGATTCTCAGCAACTCGTATTCAGAGGCATACCGCCCCCAACATTGTAGCCGTCAAGGCTGGACACCATTTATCGCCTTATCCTCCGTGAATATGTCTAGTCCTCTTGAATTCCACAGTGTAACTATGCCCTTTCCTCTCTCTCTCCTGAATCTTCCAGCATTCTCCCCTTGTAGGGGAGTTGCTCCGAGGCTTGAATCATTTTGGGTGGCTCTTTCCGTACCTTCTGTAGCTCTGCAACAAGCTCGTTGGGGTGAGGAACCCGATCTGAACAAGCATGGCCTCATCATAGATTTGGACATCAGCATGACGACATTGGCAGTCGTATTTTCAGCCCCTTCTCCAATGATCCCTCACCTCGCCTACCAGACGCTGCTGGACTCCCAACCCCCATCATCCCCTTTCCAACCTCCCCGGGACTGTTGGCCATGCTGGCACAGAGCTGAGGGGAACTAGGGTCCAACAACATCTGGAGGGTTCCCCAGCCCGGCATTAGGGGGAATTAGCATTTTAGCGCATCAGCATTTTACTGCTGGCAAGGTTATAACGTGGCAGGTCTGCCTCATTCCCGCCCACTAGATGGCGATACTGGCCTTGACTCCGGCGCTGCCGGGGTTGACAGGCTTGCTGCGCGCAGGAGCTGGGAAGATTCTCTCGTGGATCCCCATTCCTGTTCCTTTCTTCCAGCCCAAGACAGGGACCAGAGGGGGGTCTGTGCATGGGCTCCAGGGGTGGCGTGGGGGTAACAAGAGAGGGACTGGAACAGGGTAGCTTTCTTCGGGGGGGGGTCACTGTGGCAGGCCCGGAATTTGCAGGCACCCTAGAGGTGCCTGTTCAGCTCTCGCTACGCCTACCTTTGCAGCATTGGGTCCAGTCCGTTCTTCGTAGAACTGCAGCGTGTCCTTGCTGGGTGCTCAGCCGGCAGGCACATCCCCAGCGGTTTAGCTTTGCTTCCGAAGTCACACAGCTTTGCTTGTGAGCTGCATCCTTAACAAATCCTGACTGACTGTAGCAGAGGTTGTTGTTATGTGCCTTCAAGTTGATTATGACTTATGGCGACCCTATGAATCAGCGACCTCCAAGAGCATCTGTCACGAACCACCCTGCTCAGATCTTGTGAGTTCAGGCCTGTGGCTTCCTTGATGGAATCCATCCATCTCTTGTTTGGCCTTCCTCTTTTTCTGCTCCCTTCTGTTTTCCCCAGCATTATTGTCTTTTCTAGTGAATCATGTCTTCTCATGATGTGTCCAAAGTAGGATAACCTCAGTTTCATCATTTTAGCTTCTAGTGATAGTTCTGGTTTAATTTGTTCTATGACCCAGCAAAGGGGAGGGTAACAAATCTCTCTGGAGTGCATTAAACCTGTCTCTTTATGCTAAAGGTGCACCTGGCTCTGATGCAAGAGACACAGAGGAGCATTTCCCAACTTTTAAAAAAAGAAGAAGTGCGGCTTCAGGAGGCTCCTAGTTTGCACAGAGCAGTGGCGGGGGGCAGTGCCGGATTTAGGCATAAGCTAAACAAGCTACAGCTTAGGGCCTCACAATCCGCAGGGGCCTCAAAAAATTTCTGAATTTTTTGGGGGGGCTTTTAAAATTTTATGTGTACTGAATATATATATATATATGGTGTAATTTTTTAACAAAGAGCCTCCAAGCTTTATATATCTTAGGGCCTCACCAAGTCTAAATCCGGCACTGGGTGGGTGGGGGGCAACTTACCTGTCCCTCTGCAGGTGGTTTTCCCAAGTAAAATGACTCCCCAGCTCATTTCTCGCTTCGAGGGTGGGAGCAGAGTTAGATTTTACTGAGTGTGTGAGAGACTTTACTTGCAAAGGAGTAGACCTTTGCTCTGCTACAATCACTGAGGTTTCAGTCTTAGTAAAACAGGAAAAACGTCCTGCATTGGAAGAAACACATAATAACTAGGAAAGTGATCCTAGTTCTAACTGTTGGAAGTGGGGCAAGATCAACTCCTGTTTGTATTCCACAAGGAAGATCGAGTGAGGGTTCTCCAGCTGGCTAGGCTTGCCTGCCTTTACCTGTGCTCTTCTCTACCTAACTTCCTTCCCTTGTAAACTGATATGTTCAGGAAAGCTGACCTGCCCCCCCTTCCTTTGTCTTCTTCGACTGTCTTTGCTCTCTCTCCTGAGCCATGAGGGCAAGACCCACGTCTGGGCATTGCGCCTCCAACTTAGTTACAACTAGGTATGCCTTTCTATCTACTATGTATTTCTATAATAAAGTAGCTTTTCTTATTTTACTAAGTCTCAAGTCTCAGTGATCTCAGTGCAGGGTAAAAGCCTGCTTCCTTAGGTAAATGCACGCGCGCGCACAAACATACGCACACGATTGTGATTAACCAAATAGAGGTTTTTATTATATTAACAAAACATTTCGGCTTCCATCTTCATCAGCTGCTAACACACAAATGCTGTTACCAAGGTGGCAGTTATAGAGCTTTGAGGATGGAATGCTCAGAGGGGCTTCATTTGCAGAAGCTAAGTAGTGGTGGTACTGTCCTCCAGGTTCAGGCCATGTGGTGCCAATGTGACCAGAGAGTAAATCCAAAAGTTCTCCCTTTTGGTCAATGCTGCTGGATCTGCTGGCATCTCTATCGCGGTAATGGAAAAGTCCAACAGGCTGTGACCCTCAATGTTAAAATGCTCTGCAACGGGTTGCTCCACTTTTTTTGTCAAAATTGCTGACTTGTGGTTCCTGAAGCACGTGTGTAGGTCAGTTGTGGTCTTTCCTACATATTGGATATGACATTCTGGTCTTTTGCACTCGACGATGTAAACTATATTGCAGGACCTGCAGGTGATGTTCTGTTTGATGTAATATGTCCTGCCTGTCCTAGTGCTTGTAAAAGTGGCTGTCTCCCTGAGGTACACACAGGTGATACAGCATTTGGAGTGACAAGGATGAGACCCTGGATTGGTGATAGGTGGCTTAAGCACAGCTCTCACCAACAGTCTGCGCAAATTAGGAGGCTGGTGAAATGCTACAACAGGAGGCCTGCTGATGGCTCTAGCAAGATGTTCAGAGTTGGCCAGTTATGGGTAGCTCTCCCTGATTGCTCGGTGATAGCTAAGAGATGCTGGATGGAAATCTACCACAAATGGAATCCATTGCTCTCTGCTCTTTGACACCTCAGCACGATGGAAGAGGTTTTCCCTGGACAGAATGGAGGCTCGGTTGCAATCGATAATATGTAAAGGATATCCTCTTAAAAGAAGGTGTTCTTTAAGTTCACTGATCCTTCTCTGGTATTTATCTTCAGTGTTGCAAATACGTTTGATTCTCAGAGCTAAGCTATACACAATGTTCTTCTTTATATGCCTAGGATGGCAGGATTTCCAGTTTAAATAGGTGTGGGCATCAGTGGGTTTGCTGTAGAGATCAGTGTCTATTTTGTTGTTTTCAATGGTGAGAAGGACATCCAGAAAAGGGATGTGTGGATTGTCATTTGTACTATTAAATGTAAACTTAATAGAGGGATGGATAGAGTTGATATAATTTTTAAATTGTTCTAAGCTCTCTTTACCATTCGTCCAGACCATAAAGATGCCATCAATGTATTGCCACCATATAAGTGGTTTGTTGATGGCCTTTACATATGCATACATATTTCCATAACACTAACTGCAAGGACTCCTGGTCTTTGCCCTCATGCCACAGGTGAGAGACAAATGCAAGCATGTCTCCAAGAGTTGGAGAAGAAGCAAGAAGGGGAGTTGGAAGGTGTGGTCAGCATCCCTAAGGATAATCAGTTTAACAAGATGTAGCAGAAGAGCCAAGGACAGCTATGGCCTAGCAACCTAGAGGGCTCCTCTCTATCTCCCTTCAGCGATGCAAACCCAATTCGAGGTACATCCGCACAATTCTAACAAAGAGAAACAAGGCACTGAGTCCGTGTATCTTTGCCCTGAAAGGTAGAAGTGCATCTGGGGGAGGGTGGATTTAAAGGGCCAGTCAGCAGCAAGGGAGAGAAACACTCTGCACTCTTGCTCCAAATCTGTGGCCTTCTCTGCTGCATTTTAGTGAGAAAAATCACCCTGGGTTGCATTAAATGTGTCTCTCGCATTACGCCTGGTTTGGCTCCCAGAAGCAGCAGCATATTTGTGATGTCATGCTATATAAATGCATGGTTTTAGATCAGTGCTGCTGGTGGCATTTGGGGCATCTGTGGTACAGGTCAAGGCTGAAATAAAGCACACTCTGGCCTCTGACACCATCAAGGAGAAACAACTGAGGTACACGTCGGATCCAGATCCTTGGGAAGGGTTTCCTGTCATCTAGTGAGCCAGGGAGTGGGCAGTGGCAGAGTATGAGAGAGATTATAGTTATTTAAATAATTAATTATTTAAATTGTCCAAATGCTCCCAGACTGGAAGGTGTGGGATAGCAATTGTTTGACACAACATAGTTATGACCTCCCCGTAAACAAATCAAAATGAATGTTCAATAGTTGACATAATGGCAACCAAATGGTGATGAATGCTCAATAAACAGGTCATTTGGAAGTGACCTTTATCACTTAAAGTAAAAGGCCTCCAAGGGACTTACAAGAAACTCGGAGAGCCAAAGACAGGCAGGAATACATTACAACACAAACCATTACAAAACCCAGAAAACTTCAGCAGCAGAAAACATTTCATCATTAAATGACAATTGATATCAAGTATCTAGAGAAGAGAGAAGTTCTTACATGGTGCCGAAAAGTTGGATCTCACAAGGTGGACCTCACTGAGGAAAACATTCCGCAAGTGGGGAGCCACAGCCAACAAGGCCATCCTTTATCGTCAGCCTCTGAATCTCCCTCAGAGGAAACATCTGGAGGAAGGCCTCAAATTTGAAGGTAGGTTGGTTCATCCTGTTGCAGAGTATGTATCAGCTGACGAAGCATGCAAGGAAATGCTGTGGCTACACAAGCTTCTAGGAGACTGGGCGTATCTGAACCAGAGCCTATGAGAATACTTGAGGACAATCAAGCCTGCATAAGACTCATGGAATCAGAAGGGCAAAGTTCTTGCATGAAGCACATTGATGTGAAGTTCCACTACCTGAAGGACATATGGGAGAAAGGACTTCCAGAGATGACCTACTGTCCAACAGAAGAGATGACAGCGGATGCTTTGACCAAACCATTGGGCAAAGTCCAGAAACTACAGGCAAGATGAACCTTGTAGAGTGAACCAAGTTCTCGTTGAGAAGGGGTGCTGGAATATGTGGTATGTTGGAAGTGGGGCAAGAGCAACTCCTGTTTTGTTCTTTTGTTTGTTCCAGAAGGGAGATAGAGTGAGGGTCCTCCAGATGGATAGGCTTGGTTACCTTTACCTGCGATGCTCTGACTGACTTCCTTATGTCTTAGGGAAGCTTATCTGCCTCTCCTCCTTCCGCCCTTTCCCCTTCCTCTCTTCTTGAGAAAGAGGAGACACCTTTGTCGCTGCTCTCTCCCTCCTGAGCCATGAGGGCAACTCCCACGTCTGGGTGTTGCGCCTCCAACTTAGTTAGTTAGTTAGAACTAGTTATGCCTTTCTACCTACTATATATTTCTATAAATAAAGTAGCTTTTCTTATGTTGCTAAATCTTAAGTCTCAGTGATCTCAATGCAGGGTAAAAGCCTGCTTTCTTAGGTAAACACACACACACACTGGCACACTCGCATTTCAGACCACTGATGTTCTCTGCTTAACAAATTACAAATTTACACAACATGGTTCAACTCGAACTGGTAGGTTGAGGCTGCATGGGGTTAAAAGGGTAGCTAGAGAGGAGACCTCCTGATTGCTAGGCTATACCTATCCTTTGACCTCCTGCTGACTCTCCCTTCCTGCTAGATTGATGTGCTTAGGATGTTGACCACATCTTCCTTCTTCTTTCTCTTGAGAGGGAGAGCAGACATCTTCTCTTTGTCTCTCCCTCTCCTCCAAGCATGAGGGCAAACGCTAAGCTTAGTGTTTGCGTCTCCAACTTAGCTAGTTAGCTAGATGTAGAACTCTTTCCTATCAAGTATGTACTTCCAGAATAAAGTAGTTATTTCTTAAAGCTTGAAGTCTCTGTCTGACTAATTTGCAGGGAAGGTGTAATCTTTACCAAAGATTCAAACACCTAAAGGCTCACTCAGATGCTCAAGTGCCTAATTTTGCTACTCTGCAACACATACTTGGAAAGATATTGGGGTCCTGAGCCATACAGGGCTTTAGATGTTAAAAGCAGCACTTAAACTGGGCTTGGCAATGTACAGGTAGTCAGTGCAGTTGTGCCAGGATTGGTGTTATATGATCAGCTTGCCTGGAGCCTGTCTGCAAGTGGGCAGCTGCATTCTGCCCTAATTGCACTTTCTGAACCATCTTCAAGGGCAGCCCCATGTAAAGCACATTGCAATAATCAATTGTTGAGGTTACCAGAGCATAGATTACTGCAGCCAGGTTATCCCTGTCAAAGTTGGATCACCAGTTTAAGCTGCTGGAAGGCACTCCGTGCCACGGAAGCCACCCCTGTCTTAAGTGACGGCAATGGATCCAGGAGGACCCCCCAAAAACTACATCCCTGCCCTTTCAGAGGAAGTGTGACCCCATCTAGAGCAGGCTGCACACCACTCAGCCAGGCAGGAAAAGCACTCACTAGCAGCATCTCAGTCTTAGAGTGTGTCAGCTTGCACACGACTGATGTCGTGGGAGCTACCGGTGAAGGGGGGGTAATCAATTTAATGATGTCAACAGCAATAATATAGCCAAAGCTGAAGGCCCTGCTGCCTGATTGCACCAACAGCCCAAAGGAGATGATCCAAGAGTTGCACTCTGAGCACTTTCTGCACCATTGGATCATGCAGTGCCGCTGCTTTGGGGGCATCAAAATGTGTGTTCCCCCCAACATCTATCTGAAATCTCAGGTCTGTCACTGCAGGAGGCAGGTGCGACCTCACGGTTTGTGAAACCCACAGAAGGGCCTTCCTTGTGGTCCACTGCAGCAGGAGTGCTGGACTATGACCCGGGAGACCAGGGTTCGAATCCCCACACAGCCATGAAGCTCCCTGGGTGACCTTGGGCCAGTCACTGCCTCTCAGCCGCAGAGTGAGGCAACCCCCTCTGAATGCCTGAATGAAAACCCTATTCAGAGGGTCACCATAAGTCAGGATCGACTTGAAGGCAGTCCATTTCCATTTCCCCCCCCCCAAGCCAGGGCCTTCAGCATTGTAGACCTCCAAATCTGCCCCATGCTCCCTGGAGGAGAGGCTCTCTCTGTGCACCGGTGGGGCTTTGCTTTCATTAGCCTTATCGCTGCTGCCACCTTCACCCATCAATCAGGCCGGCTCTGCTCCCTGGGGTTGGGTGGATGGGAGGGCGGAAGTGGCGAGGAGTGTGTGTGTGTGTGTGGTGTGTGTGTGTGTGTGTCTGTGTGTGTGTCTGTGTGTGTGTCTGTGTGTGTAGCGCCAGTCCAGCCAAAGCTGTCGCCACCCAAACCGCTGCACCTGCCTCTGGTCACAATCACAGGGAACTGAGTGGGATGCCAGCAACACCCTTTTGGTGCTTGTGTCCAAACATTATCCATAGAGGTCTGTACCAGGAGGACTTGGAGAGAGAGGCTCAACATCCCCCCCCCCATCCATCAGGTCTGGAGATGGAGCTCCAGGGACTCCGGAATATAAGGGATTGCGAAGAGCTCCAAAAAGACCTCTCCAAACTGAGTGAATGGGCAGAAAAATGGCAAATTCAAATGCAATTCAATATAAACAAGTGTAAAATTATGCATATTGGAGCAAAAAATCTGAATTTCACATATACGCTCATGGGGTCTGAACTGGCGGTGACCGACCAGGAGAGAGACCTCGGGGTTGTAGTGGACAGCACGATGAAAATGTCGACCCAGTGTGCGGCAGCTGTGAAAAAGGCAAATTCCATGCTAGGGATAATTAGGAAAGGTATTGAAAATAAAACAGCCGATATCATAATGCCGTTGTATAAATCTGTGGTGCGGCCGCATTTGGAATACTGTGTACAGTTCTGGTCGCCTCATCTCAAAAAGGATATGATAGAGTTGGAAAAGGTTCAGAAGAGGGCAACCAGAATGATCAAGGGGATGGAGCGACTCCCTTACGAGGAAAGGTTGCAGCATTTGGGGCTTTTTAGTTTAGAGAAAAGGCGGGTCAGAGGAGACATGATAGAAGTGTATAAAATTATGCATGGCATTGAGAAAGTGGATAGAGAAAAGTTCTTCTCCCTCTCTCATAATACTAGAACTCGTGGGCATTCAAAGAAGCTGAATGTTGCAAGATTCAGGACAGACAAAAGGAAGTACTTCTTTACTCAGCGCATAGTTAAACTATGGAATTTGCTCCCACAAGATGCAGTAATGGCCACCAGCTTGGACGGCTTTAAAAGAAGATTAGACAAATTCATGGAGGACAGGGCTCTCAATGGCTACTAGCCGTGATGGCTGTGCTGTCCCACCCTAGGCAGAGGCAGCATGCTTCTGAAAACCAGTTGCCGGAAGCCTCAGGAGGGGAGAGTGTTCTTGCACTCGGGTCCTGCTTGCGGGCTTCCCCCAGGCACCTGGTTGGCCACTGTGAGAACAGGATGCTGGACTAGATGGGCCACTGGCCTGATCCAGCAGGCTCTTCTTAGGTTCTTATGTAATATCCTGGCTGCAGGATCAGCCCATGGAGCCACCTTGTCCAGCATACTGTTTTCTTGGCTTTTCTGGGAAGCCCATCAGCAAGAGAGAAGTAGCAGCCCCCTCTCAGTTGACCCCAGCACCTCACCTTCACAGATACAGTAGCTTGGCCCATGGAAGTTTCATTTAACTACCTTGGTGATGAATAGTTCATGGGCAATGTTCCTGGGGCAGAAAGCTCAAGGCATTTGTTACTCTGAAACGCTTAAGAAAAAGACAGTGTTTGTTTGTTTGGTTGTAAAGGGTATTTTTAGGAAGCATTTTAGAGTTACAGTTTCAGAAGGGAAAAAAGCCGACCTTTAAGCCAGTCAATTGTATTGCACGACCCCAGACCCTAGCATTAGGAGAGGGAGGAAAACATGGCTCAGAGTGCCCCTTTCCTCCGGCTCAGCCGGGATGGGGTGATGATGGCCCTGCAGGAGTCAACGCACCCGCAAACCCGCCATCCCGACCCCCTGCGCACACACTTCAGCTCAGCTCATCCTGCAGCCTGTTCTGTTGGTAACAACCCAACGCTTCTTTCAAGCGTAACTTCTGGGGCGAGGCCTCTGCAGGGGCAGGCGCCCCCCAGGTGCCCGCTTGGCCTGTTGCGATGAGGCAAGCAAGGCAGGGCCGCTAGTGGGGGAAGGGTCGAGCTGATGCGAGAGTGGCCCTCCCACACGTCTGAAGGCTGGCGATGGCTGACGGGCGTGGAGTTCCGGGACTGGATTCCAGGGGACCCGCTTGCTTGTCCCGCTCCTGCTCCCGGTAACTTGCTGGACTCCGCTCCCCCAGGCGGACCACGTGGCATCCGGGACAGGAGCGGGCTGGCTGCGGGGCGAGATTCTTTCGGGCTCCCGGCAAGCCCGGCGGGATTGCATATGGACTAGTAACCTGCGGCGTTTTTTGTTAGGAGGGAAGTGGCTTGAATCGGGGTGTGCGTGGTGGGGGGATTAACAGCCCCGCTGCCCCATCCCTGCTGGCCCCTCCTGTTTCTGGACCCAGCCGCCGCCGCCTTGCTTGCGTGGCAGGCCATGTAATGGAGCCCCCCCCGCCGGCTCGACGGGCGGCTGCGAGAGGCGACCCCCTTTAATTGCTTTTATGGAGTGAACAATGAAACAGACCCCATCCCCGACTAATGAGCCCTCCTCCGCCTCCCTCGGGGGGAGCTGATCCGCTTCTTTATTTACCGCTTCATTTGTGGCCAGGGCCAGCAGCGCCGCCGCACAGAGGCAGGGGCCGGCGGGAGGGAGCGCGGGGGCCTGGCGCCCACCGGCCCCTTCTCCAGTTGGGCCCGCCAGGGCGAGGCAGCGCCGGGGTGGGGTCGTGCGCCCCGGCCCTGACCTCTTCCGCCCCGAGATGCGGGCGGGGGCTCCTCCTAGGCGTGATGCGGAGGCGAGGTGCCCCTCCGGCTCTTCTCCGAGCAGGGGCCCCTTTCCTCTCCAGGCCTCTGGCAGGCAAAGGTGACAATGTGGCGGCAGGGGCCGTGTTCGCTCCTGCAGCCAGGAGAAGGGAGGGAGGGAGGGGGGATTGCAGAGCGCTCCTCGCCCCCCGCCCCTCTGAGACTGCGCCTCTAATGCCGGGGTCGGAACCTGGGGGGCTGCCTTATGCCCACTCAGGCCATGGGTCTATCATGCTCAGTGCTGCCTACACGGACTGGCAGCTCCTCTCCAGAGGTTCAGGTAGGGACCTCTCCAAAGCACTACCTGGAGATGCCCCCATCGGGGATTGAACTGGGCCTTCTGCGTTCACAGCTGGAGTTCAGTGAACTCCCATTGAGTTGTGGCCCTTCCCCAACTGGGAGCATCAGGCCTGGCGGGGGTCTGGAAGTGGCCCTTCAGGCATCTCTTTTTGGCCCCCAGGCCTCTCCCCAGGCCATGCTCTGCACCTTTCTCAGGGGCTGCTTTGGCCTGCCTGGGAGGAGTCCTCGAACCTTGTGTAGCTGTGCGGAAACCTCCGGCTTTTGTGTGGCTGGAAGAGGCTGGGTGACCTGCACCTCAGGCAAAGAATGGATTGCAGACGAGAAGACATGATTCACTAGAAAAGACCATAATGCTGGGGAAAACAGAAGGGAGTAGAAAAAGAGGAAGGCCAAACAAGAGATGGATTGATTCCATAAAGGAAGCCCCAGACCTGAATTTACAAGATCTGAACAGGGTGGTTCATGACAGATGCTCTTGGAGGTCGTTGATTCATAGGGTCGCCATAAGTTGTAATTGACTTGAAGGCACATAACAGCAATAACTGTTGGAATATATGGGGTTCAACTTCAACTTGTGGGTTGAGGCTGCATGGGGCAACCAAGACCTCTTGGTTGCTAGGCTACACCTGCACTAGGCTACACTAGCACATGTGAAAAATGTTTCCCAAAGGTATCAAACCTACTGAGATAGAGAAATGATACAAAACAATAACTCAATGGTACAATTTTGACAGATTAAAACAGCTACAATCTTGGGCATGCCTAGACTCTCCTACAAAGGATTAATTCATTCGCTTTTATCCCCATTTGCTTGCACAGATCTTACACAGAGGCTTCTTAACAGGGGAGTTGCAGGTTGGCTATGGGTTGCTCCAGTCAGCAGCCTAGCCGCTGCATTCTTCACTCCGATACATACATGCATATATACATGGTGTCCTTGCATGTTTTTCCCCTCCTGATGTCTTTTGGTGGTGTAACTTCTCACAGAAAAACTGTGGTATTAGATTTCATTCTTGCTGCTCATAGTAATTTTACAGGTTTTTGCAGGTAGGTTTTGGACAATTAAAAAAGCGGATAAAAGAAACATCAAGGGAGGGTGAAGATTCTTACTGAGTTGCTGGAGAAAGAAATTCTTTGGAAGGGTCTCTAAATGCCCCCCGCGATTCCCCATTGCCAAATGCAGGGGCCGGTGACCTTTGAAGACGTGGCGGCCATGTATTTCACTGAGGGCCGGGGGCTCTGTTGGATCCAGATCAAAGAGCCTTGTACAGGGATGTCATGCTGGAGAACTATGGGAACGTGGTCTCTTTGGGATTTCCATTCATCAAGCCTCATCTCATCTGCCGGCTGGAACAAGGGGAAGAGCCATGGGTGCCGGATTTTCAGAGTTTGAATGAAACTGAGAACTCCAGCACCAACTCAGCAGGTGAGAATAGAGAAAAGGACTTGTACACTATGTGGGCAACACATCCTACTCAGAAATCAAGTTGTGCCAAGAAGCATCAGCAACTCCACATAGGAGAGAAATCTCATACATGCTTAAGCTTTGGGATATGCTTTCCTTTGGAATCGAAGCTCATGACATACAAGAGTGTCCACATAGGGGAGAAACCGTTTAAATGCTTGGAATGTGGGAAGCATTTTACTGAGAAATCACATTTCACGATTCATCAGGAAGTCCACACAGGAGAGAAACCATATAAATGCTTGGAGTGTGGGAAATGTTTTGCCCAGAAATCACATCTCACAATACACCAGAGAGTCCACACAGGAGAGAAACCGTATCAATGCTTGGAGTGTGGGAAATGTTTTGCTCAGCAGTGGTATCTCACACCACCAGAGGGTCCACACAGGAGAGAAACCAAATAAATGCATATACTGTGGGAAATGTTTTTCTTTGAAATCAGCCCTTCTCAGACACCAGAGAGCCCGTGTGGATAAGAAACCTTCTGAATGTTCCAAGACTTTTCCTATGCAGTAGAGAATGAAGCTTATACTCTTGATATCTGAGAATGTGCATGTGTGAGGTCTTTTCACTGTATAATATTAGCCCTCAGAAGACATATTTACCCATTTGTGGGCCCCAGATACTAAGCTAAAATAGAGGTGGGTGATGGATTGCAGGAGCCCACAAACAAGCATGGTGCACTCAGTCTGTCTCTGGCTTCAGGAATGTTATAGTTAATATGTAACTTCTTTTTAAATTTAAAATATTTATATGCTGTCTTCATGCCTGTAAAATACCTTCTTCCCACACCTTTGGGATGTTTCTGTTGGTGCTCTAACTACAAATTAAGGGCTTTACAATGCCACAGGAAAAAATATCTTTTCTCCAGTCTTTTAATACTTCTGTTAAATTGGCTCCTCAGATGCCCCTGAGAGGCTATCCTAAGGCAGGAATGTTTAAAACATCTAAAAACAATGTAAAACATCTTAATTGCTGTAAACCACCCAGAGAACTTCGGCTATGGGGCGGTATATAAATGTAATGAATCAATCAATCAATCAATCAGCTCATTTGAAATGTGGTGTTGGAGGAGAGCTTTGTGGATACCATGAACTGCGAAAAAGACCGATAATTGGGTGTTAGAAAAAATTAAACCAGAACTGTCACTAGAAGCTAAAATGATGAAACTGAGGTTATCGTACTTTGGACACATAATGAGAAAACAGGATTCACTAGAAAAGACAATAATACTGGGGAAAACAGCAGGGAGTAGAAAAAGAGGAAGGCCAAACAAGAGATGGATTGATTCCATCAAGGAAGCCACAGACCTGAACTTACAAGATCTGAACAGGGTGTTCATGGCAGATGCTCTTGGAGGTCACTGATTCATAGGGTCGCCGTAAGTCATAATTGACTTGAAGGCACATAACAATAACAACTGGAAGTTCATTTCTTTATGCAGAAGGTTGGCATCGTACAGACTTCCCATTTGAAAATGTTCAGAATAGATTTATGCGCAGCACAGCAAGGCCCAGCAAGCGCCTGTGGCAGACTGCCTGGCAGTGCCCAGGCTACCTCTGAGCTTGACCCCTAGTGGGCCAGGCCTACAGCAGGAGGTGCATCTGGTGGGGTCCAGATGGGCAAGGTACTTGGGTCAGACACAGCCACTGAGCTCACCATGAGCCGGGCCTGCCCTGCCCAGGCTGGTTGTCCTCTGCTGAATTTAGAGCAAGTTGACTGAGGCTGAGATGCATCCTCTAGAAGTCATAGCAGCCCTGACGGAAGCCTGGCCCAGGGCCTTGGGGAGGCAGACTCCTTGCTGGGAAAAGGTGCTGGCGCTCAGCACCTCCTCTGGCCTTACAGTGGCTGATGGCTGATGTGACACTCCTCTCACTTCCCACCGGCAATCTGAGCTGCTGCTGTGGCAGGCCAGGTGTGTGCCTTTCTGGTCTGGAGGGGGGACGTTTGCTCAGAGGTTGGTGGTCTTCCATTTCAGGGGACAGGCGTGTCTTGGGCCAGTGGCGAGGACTGAGCCATCTGGCCCAGCAGCACTCCTGAAATATTCCAGTCCAGGGTTAATCTGCCGCACAGAATGGATAAAAATGCACCGTTGCACCTCAGAGACTCACCCATTCACTGTGGCATGCTGCTGACTTCATCAGATGCAGAGGAAGAAACATGCTCCTTCCTTCCTTCCTTCCTTCCTTCCTTCCTTCCCTCCTTCCTTGCATTTGCAGTTCTTCCCCCCCCCCTTTTTTTTAATCAGCTGTTTTGTCCTCTCTGGGTAAAAACAGACAGTGGCAAGGAAGCGGGGCAGCCATCCTGGAAATGCTCCAACTCTGCCTCCCTCCCGGACTCAAGAGGGCCCTCCAGGCTGGTGGGGTTTTGTTTAGTGTTTGTGAGTGTCCTCTGCAGCATGTCACTGAGGCCATCATAGTGCATGAGGGGTGTGGTGGGTTTATACTGGACTGTCTACACACCTTTCTGTTTTATTCGTCATTTTATGATGCTTCCCCACTGTGACCACATTGTTGCCATCTGGAGGGGCATCGGAGGGCAACAAAAGTGGGTCCAGGAAACAAAGAAACCCTGAAACATTTGCAGTATGAGAACTTACAGGATTTCAGCAGGAAGTTGCAGGGCATGCACTTCTCAGGAAAGAAGCCCTCTGGCCGCCCTTAAGAGAAGGGGTAGCAGAAGTGGCTGGCATCCGAAGGAATGAGAGTGAGGGAAGGGAGGGGGGAAGCCCCAAGATGCCGGAAGGAGAGGAACGCAGATGATAAAATCCCAATTGAATATTGAAAAAATAAGAAGCCCATAATATTATTTTTTCAATAAATTCAATTGGGATTTTATCATCTGCGTTCCTCTCCTTCCATCATCTTGGGGCTTCCCCCCCCCCCTTCCCTCACTCTCGCCCTTAAGAGTCAGAGGTGTGAACAGCTCCCTCAGACATACCAGTTTACATGGAAGGCAGACGGACAGAAAAGCAAAGCGCAGGTCAGTGGCAGCCCAGCCAGCTGGGAGGACTCTCTCTCTCTCCCCACCCCACCCCATTCAAAGAGGACCAAATGGGAGCCTGCTCTTGTCACATTTGTAACAGGGCTGAGTTGGAGTCACACATTCTAGCAGTTCTAGGAATGGATATTAGTTGCTTTTGGGACTTCCAGAGAGAGTAGAGCTCAGTGGCTCTTGGCAGGTGGTTTTGGGGCCACAGGGACAGTTCTGCACAAAGCTCTGTTCATAAGGTATAAAGCTGCTTTTTTTTAAAGAGCTGTGTATGGGGGAAAACAGTCTTGCCTACATGCTTTCCTGGTAACTAGCCTGAAAAATGAGCCAGGCTACCTTCCTCTTCTTCCACCTCACAGGTCAGTGGCAACCCTATTGCTGAGATATGTGGCAACTGCTGTCCTGGTTCTGTTGCATGGTAGTGAAATTAGGCAGTTGAGCATCTGAGTGAGCTTTGTGTGTTTGGATCCTTGCTCAATATCACACCTTCCCTGGAATTAGTCAGACTGAGGCTTTAAGCTTTAAAATAAGAAATAACTACTTTATTCTGGAAATACATACTTGATAGAAGAGTCCTACATCTAGCTAACTAGCTAAGTTGGAGACGCAAACACTAAGCCTAGTCTTTGCCCTCATGCTTGGAGGAGAGGGAGAGACAAAGAGAAGACGTCTGCTCTCCCTCTCAAGAGAAAGAAGAAGGAAGATGTGGTCAACATCCTGAGAATATCAATCTAGCAGGAAGGGAGAGTCAGCAGGAGGTCAAAGGATAGGTATAGCCTAGCAATCAGGAGGTCTCCTCTCTATCTACCCTTTTAACCCCATGCAGTCCCAACCCAACAGTTGGAGTTGAACCACATATTCCAACATAAGCCCCCCTCCTAAATTCTGCTGCCTTTTTAGGCATAGCTCGTTCAAGGTAGCTTGTTGTTATTATGTGGCTTCAAGTCAATTACAACTTATGGTGATCCTATGAATCAGTGACCTCCAAGAGCATCTGTCATGAACCACCCTGTTCAGATCTTGTACGTTCAGGTCTGTGGCTTCCTTTATGGAACCAATCCATCTCTTGTTTGGCCTTCCTCTTTTTCTACTCCCTTTTGTTTTCCCCAGCATTATGGTCTTTTTTAGTGACCCCTGTCTTCTCATTATGTGTCCAAAGTATGATAACCTCAGATTCATCATTTAGCTTCTAGTGACAATTCTGGTTTAATTTGTTCTAATTGTAATTGTACTGCCTTGAAGTCGATTCTGACTTATGGCGACCCAATGAATAGGGTTTTCATGAGGCTGAGAGGCAGTGACTGGCCCAAGGTCACCCAGTGAGCTTCATAGCTATGTGGGGATTTGAACCCTGGTCTCCCAGTTCGTAGTCCAACACCTTAACCACTACACCACACTGGCTGTCTTTAATTTGTTCTAACACCCAATTATTTGTCTTTTTATTTGTTTTATTTATTTATTTAATTTAATTTATATACCGCCCTAAGCCCGAAGGCTCTTTGGGCGGTGTACATAAAAGGTAAAAGCAGGCACAATATATAAATACAATAAATATAATAACTCAAAAAAACAAAAACACACAAACAATACGAGAACCAAACAACATCCAGAATACCACATAGTAATAAAATACTGTAAAAATACACTTTAAAATGCCTGGGAGTATAAAAAGGTTTTCACCTGGCGCCGAAAAGATAGCAGCGTCGGCGCGAGGCGCACCTCATCGGGGAGACCATTCCACAGTTCGGGAGCCACAACCGAAAAGGCCCTATTTCTAGTCACCATCCTCCGAGCTTCTTGATGAGATGGTATGCGCAAAGCTCTCCTCCAACACCACGTTTCAAATGAGTTGATTTTTCTCTTATCTGCTTTTTTCACTGTCCAACTTTCACATCCGTACATAGAGATTGGGAATACCATGGTCTCAATGATCCTGACTTTAGTGTTCAGTGATGCATCTTTTCATTTGAGGACCTTTTCTAGTTCTCTCACAGCTGCCCTCCCCAGTCCTAGCCTTCTTCTGATTTCTTGACTATTGTCTCCATTTTGGTTAATGACTGTGCTAAGATATTGATAATCCTTGACAAGTTCAGTGTCCTCATTGTCAACTGTAAAGTTGCATAAATCTTCTGTTGTCATTCCTTTAGTCTTTTTGATGTTCAGCTGTCCTGCTTTTGTGCTTTCCTCTTTAACTTTCATCAGCATTCATTTCAAATCATTACTGGTTTCTGCTAGTAGTATGGTATCGTCTGCATATCTTAAATTGATATTTCTCCCTCCAATTTTCACACCTCCTTCATCTTGGTCCAATCCTGCTTTCTGTATGATATGTTCTGCATATAGATTAAACAAGTAGGGTGATAAAATACACCCCTGTCTGACACCCTTTCCAGTTGGGAACCAATCCGTTTCTCCATATTCTGTCCTTACAGTAGCCTCTTGTCCAGAGTATAGGTTGCGCAACAGGACAATCAGATGCTGTGGCACCCCCATTTCTTTTAAAGCATTCCGTAGTTATTCATGATCTACACAGTCAAAGGAGTTACTGTAATCTATAAAGCACAGGGTGATTTTCTTCTGAAATTCCTTGCTCCATTCCATTATCCAATGTATGTTTGTGATATGATCTCTGGTGCCTCTTTCCTTTCTAAATCCAGCTTGGACATCTGGCATTTCTCGCTCCATATATGGTAAGAGCCTTTGTTATAGAATCTTGAGCATTACTTGCATGGGATATTAAGGCAATAGTTTGATAATTACTGCATTCCCTGGGATCCCCTTTCTTTGGAATTGGGATGTATATTGAATGCTTCCAGTCAGTGGGCGATTGGTTTCTTTTCCATATTTGTTGACAAATTTTTGTCAAAATTTGGACAGATTCAGTCTCAGTAGCTTGTAGCAACTCTACTGGTATGCCATCTGTTCCTGGTGATTTGTTTCTTCAAAATATTTTAAGAGCAGCTTTCACCTCATATTCTAAAATTTCTGGTTCTTCATCATATGTTCCCTCCATGAATGAATCTGTCATCCTTGCATCTCTTTTATAGAGTTCTTCAGTGTATTGCTCCATTTTCCTTTTATTTCATCTCGGTCAGTCAGTGTGTTCCCTGTTGATTATTCAACATCCCTACTCTTGGTTTAAATTTCCCTTTCATTTCTCTAATCTTTTGTAATAGAGCTCTTATTCTTCCCTTTTTGTTGTCCTCTTCTATTTCTATACAATAACTATTGTAATAGTTCTCTTTGTCCCTACTAGTCGCTGTATTGTTGCATTTAGGGTTCTGACTGTGTTTCTATCTCCTCTTGATTTTGCTTTCCTTCTCTCTTTAACCATTTTAAGAGTTTCGTCAGTCATCCTTTGAGGTCTTTCTTTTTAACTAGAGGTATTGTCTTTTTGCATTCTTCCCTGATAATGTCCCTGACTTCACTCCATAGTTCTTCTGGTTCTCTGTCAACTAAGTTTAAAGCCTCAAACCTGTTCCTTATTTGATCTTTATATGCTTCTGGGATGTTATTTAAATTGTATTTTGGCATTATGAGTGTTTTGTTCTTCTTATTTAGCTTTACTCTGATTTTCTATACGACCAGTTCATGATCTGTACCGCAATCTGCTCCTGGTCTTGTTTTTGCAGAAAGTATGGAACTTCT
Organism: Rhineura floridana; assembly: GCF_030035675.1. Lineage (NCBI taxonomy): Eukaryota > Metazoa > Chordata > Lepidosauria > Squamata > Rhineuridae > Rhineura > Rhineura floridana. The sequence continues at coordinate 321,751,903 of NC_084480.1, read as the reverse complement.
CCATCTTCTGCTACCAATTATATAATCAATTTGATTCCTATATTGGCCATTTGGTGATGTCCACGTGCATAGTCGTCTTTTCGGTTGCTCAAAAAATGTGTTTGTAAGAAACAAATTATTGGCTTCACAGAATTCAATAAGCCTTTCTCCCACATCATTTCTATCTCCTAAACCATTTCCCCACAATTCCTAGTTCTTCTCTGTTCCCTACTTTTGCATTCCAGTCCCCCATGATTATCAGCACATCTTGTTTTGGTGTGTGATAAATTTCAAGGTAGCTCACGCAGCATAAAAGCATCATGTAAAAAACCTTACAATTAGCGTACTTTATTTTCCTCCCAAGGTCACAATTTTCAAATTATTTGCAATATTGTTTGGTCACTACGGAAAACATCATACTGGATGAGACAGGCCTTTGATCTGATCTGGGCTGATCCAAAAGGGGGTCTTCTTGTTAATATTATATCAAAGAAAAGGGGAGTGTATGGAAAATAGTACCCAGTGATGTGAGCATTTGGAAACCCCAGCCGCAGGCTTCTGTCAATATTGCTGCATCTCCTGTTCCTTCCCCATCCCCTCAAGGTTTTGCCAAATATTGCATCTTTTCTCTGCAACCATAAGAGCCAGGAACTTGTTTCCCTTTTCAAACTGGAAAGTCAAGATTCCCAGGATACTGAATTCTGTGAAAGATCCCAAATTCCACATGGACGCTTTTTAATTGTGGGTGTGTGAAATACGTGCGGCTGGGGTGTCTTTGTGTGTGCAAGCACACTGGGGTGCAGAGCGGCATGTTTCTTCAGTGCAAAAGGGATGCCTGAGCAGGTGTGGGAGAAAGTGAGCAGACAGTCGTGTTGAGTTCTGCACAGCAGGAGGGGGGAGCAGGAGCAATTAAACTGATTAACGACAGCAACATCTGATGTGTGACGGGGCAGCATGGGACAGGCCCTGCCATTGGGGTCCCCCCCCTTTCGCATGCAGAACTGCGAAGCTGGCAAGGGCGGGCTTCAAAGATGCCACCTGGAGTTGGAAAGGAGGACTAAAACAATCTTGGGGTTGAAGAGGGAAGAGAGGGTGGGCAGGTTCTGAGAGGTGGGGGGTCTCTTTAGCAATTATGGGATGGTGCATGCTTGCATGGATTTGCCTGTGTCTTGGGCAAATGCAGAAAGCTTGTTTACTCCTTCAGATGCTGCATTTTCAAGGGGCTGGTCTGGTGAGGAGGAGAGGAGGGAGGAAGGAGAAATCCTGCCCACCCTCGACTCCTGTAGTGGCACCCATAGGCCCAAAGAAAAAGGATTGCCAAGGTCTGGGTGCAACCCTGCACTCATGCATGCCCCGTGGCATTTGCTTACACCCACTTCTCTTGGCCCTGGCCTCTCCTTAGCTACCCTCTGCTTAGATTGCATGCCCCCTTTGAGCTAGGGTAGAGACACATGCCCTGTTCTGCCGGTTCCAGTGCGTCTCCACTTCTCTCTTCTGAAAACGGAGGTGCACGATGCTAGTCAAACTCTGCCCCTTTCCACTGTAAAATGTGGTGGGAGCAGCTCCAGTGTGGGTTTTTTTAAAAAAAAAAAAGCGTCAAAGAGCTTTTACAGCTGACCAGCAGAGCAACCCGTTCCCCCTCCAGGTGTGGCCAATGACAACGCTTTGCTGTAGGGACCCGTGTGCTCACAGCCCTTGGGGGTGTGTGTCTATTTGGGGATCTAATTCTTGCTTATGAAGCTCTGTGAAGCTCCATGGACACTCATGGCACTTCAGTGATAAAACAGATCCCCCTCCCCACCACAGCTTCCTCCAAATACACCAAAACTCATTCCTGCCCACATTACATTCTGCTGCCTCTTCCTTGATTTACCCTTGAGGGAGTTACTTGGAGGAGTCCTCTGAACTCGTTGCTCTTCAAGCACTTTTTGTCGGGCGCCAGCAGAGGAACGCCAGAGGCTCCCTTATACTGAGTCAGAGCAGTGGCCCATCTAGCTCAGGACTGTCTGCCCTTACTGGCAGCAGCTCTCCAGGGTTTCAGGCAGGCAACATTCCCAGCTCTACCTGTAGATGCCGTGGGACCTGAGAGATTCTCTACCACGGAGCTATGGCCTTTCCACCAGCTCTCCCTTTGTGGCACACTCTTGGTCTGGATGTGCAGGTGGAGCCCAGGGAACTAGTGGATAAATGGTCCTTCCTGGATGGCCGGAGGCACCCTCCTCCCTGTTTCTTCCTGAGAACCCTTTTAAGTATTTCAGAACGTTCCACCACCACCCCACCTCATCCTTTTAATCCCTAAGAGAAAAATCAGCTCATTTGAAATGTGGTGTTGGAGGAGAGTTTTGCGCATACCATGGACTGCAAAAAAGACAAATGGGTGTCGGAACAAATTAAACCAAAACTGTCACTAGAAGGTAAAATGATGAAACTGAGGTTATCATACTTTGGACACATCATGAGAAGACATGACTCACTAGAAAAGACAATAATGCTGGGGAAAACAGAAGGGAGCAGAAAAAGAGGAAGGTCAAACAAGAGATGGATGGATTCCATAAAGGAAGCCACAGACCTGAACTCACAAGATCTGAGCAGGGTGGTTCACGGCAGATGCTCTTGGAGGTGGCTGATTCAGAGGGTCGCCATAAGTCGTAATCGACCTGAAGGCACATAACAACAACAAAAGGGTAGAATTGCCAATCTTTGCAGGAGGGCCCAGGAAACAGCAGCAGCTGAACCAGTCAAGGCAAGTTAGTGCCTCTGGCTTCAGTTTCAAGAGGAGGACTTGGATGGTGTCCCCTGGTCACTCAACAAACCGAAGACAAGTCAAAGACAAAATCTTGTTCCTTCTCTCTCTCCTTTTTAAATAGGCAACCGCGGAAGGAGAGGGGGCTGGTAGTATCTAAATCACCTCAGTCAATCACTCAAATTCCAAAAGACCCCCAAACAAAATTCCCTGGGCCCATAGGAAGGCCTGTCTGAGAGTTAGCTAATAGTACTGGACCTCAAAGGAGAAGAAGCTCTTCTGACCTCGGTGGGCCTTTTATAGGCAGATGAGGGACAGGAAGATCCATCAGACTTACGTATTTTATTTACAGTATTTGCCAGCCTGGTGCCTTCCAGATAGGTTGATTGCAAGCCACCTTGGACAGCAGTGGCATTGCTATATGTCAGGCTTCCCCAACTTGGTGCCCTACAGCTGTTTTGGACCACAACTCCCATCAGCAGTGCTGGCTGGGCTAATGGGAATTGGGGTCCAAAAACATCCAGTGGGCACCAGGTTGGGGAAGGCTGTAATATGGGCACATGGAAGGGATTCCTTGCCAGCAGCCACTCTGCTTCTTGAACCCTTTCTTGCTCATTGTGGCCTGGTCAGCAGCACCTATTCCTCAGGGCTCTTAGCACTGGATTCCTGCATTGAGCAGGGGGTTGGACTTGATGGCCTTATAGGCCCCTTCCAACTCTACTCTTCTACGGTTCTGTGGTTCTCATGCTTTACCTATCATTGTAGAGCTTGGAATTAACATTCTTGCTGGTATACGAAGCTGCCATTGGCTCATCTACACCAGTTGCACCTACTTTGACTGTTGGTTCAAGAGGGGCTGTCCCATTGCCTGCTGCCTCATCCTTTTCATTGACGATGCTGCGAACTGAACCCAGGACCTTTGGCGTGCCTACATGCTCCAGTGGCAGCTGGTGGCTGTATGTCAGTGGGGCAGTGGAATCGACTCCGGGGTTTAGTCCAAATTCTACCAATAAGCAATTGTTTGGTGTAGTGGTTAAGGTGTTGGGCTACGACCTGGGAGACCCGGGTTCGAATCCCCACACAGCCATGAAGCACACTGGGTGACCTTGTGCCAGTCACTGCCTCTCAGCCTCAGAGGACGGTAATGGTAAACCCCCTCTGAATACCGCTTACCATGAAATTCCTATTCATAGGGTCACCATAAGTCGGGATCGACTTGAAGGCCGGCCATTTTCATTCCTCCCTCATTTGGTAGAAGGCAGGGATGGCCAGCTGTCAGCATGGGAGGGGGATGACTTAGCCCCAGAGGAGCTTCATCCAGACCTCAATGGCCTTTCCATATTCTAACGAAGGTGTGACTAAAGAACCTGCTGAACGGCCCTGCAGGGCAAATTATTCCTCAGCATTTCTGTGAAATGAGGCAGGATCTGCTGCTCTTGAGGCTTCTGTGCTTGCCACTGTTCTGGGAGACGGAAGTGAGGCTGATGGAAGCCCAAGCAGAGCTGCCCACTCTTTGGAGTGGATGAAGCGAGAGCCCTGCTGCCTGCCTGCCTCAACACAGGGGTGGGCAACCTCAGGCTTAGGGGCCAAATGCGGCCCTCTACACCTCTCTGCCTGGCCCTTGGGACTCTGCCCCAGGTGACACGCCTCACTGACCCTGCTCTGTGTCCTCCTGGAGTGCTTCTGCCTGGCTGGACTGTGCCCCTGAACAGCGACAATTAATGCCTCTTGCTTTCCTAGATGGAAAATGGGGTGTGTGTGTGTGTGCGTGCATGCTTGTTTTTCGTGTGTTTTCACTTGCGCGGCTGGAATGTAGCTTCCTGCATGAAGGTCAGAGTCACTCCTGTTGCCTCATCCGCTTTTGCCTCTGGCTGCGCCCTCCACTGGCATCACAGAGTGCAGCTATTGGGCTAAAAAGCCTCCCCGCTCCTGGATGGACCCCTGGAACCCGGACGCCACCGTGCATCGCAAGGGCCCGATTCCATCCACAGCAAGTGATCACAGCACACTGGGTACATATGAAGAGTCCAGCAGCTGGACCAGACCAAGGGAACGCTAGTATCAGAACGAAGAGTCCGTTGGTCCACTTCTGTGCAGTCCTCCATCTCTAGCCTTCTGACTTCTAATCTCCCTCTCTCTATTAATAGTGCTTTGGCAGACCCAGCACTAGATGCACTGGAGCTGTACCAGTCTATCGCATCCTTTTTCAGACCCATGCTGACCCAGAGTAGACAAGCTGTGGCTCTGTGGCGTTCAAGACCCACTTGGTTTGATCTCGAATGCAAAAGCTTCAGGAAACAGCTTGCAAATTACGCACGACGCGCGATCAGTGACCCTGATAACTTCGCGAGCGCTCATCTAGTGGCACTGTGCGCTTCTTATAAGCTTTTGCTAAAAAGAAAAAGCACAGTACGCTAGATCTCAATGGCAGCAACTAGCACAGGCAGCCACAGGGAAAAACGAGCGCTTGTTCTGGGAAATAGTGGCCAGGGGGATGCGAACGTCAAGACCCCTCAGTCCTAATTTGATCTCGGCTGATCTTTGGCATGCCCATTTTACCAAACTTTATGCGCCCCCAAATGAAGCCTCTGTAATTCCCTGCCGCTCTTTGGAGCCCTTTTTACCTGCCTGGCCTCCAGTAACGGCAAGGCACCTGGGGAAGACATGCTGCCTCCCGAACTTTTAAAAAACTTCCCTGCTTGGTGGGCCCCCATTCCAGCCCTGCTGTTCACACAACTGAACAACACTGGCATTTTCCCAGAGGGCTGGAAACAGAGTGTCGTCGTCCCTATATACAAGAAAGGGGACAGGCAGGACCCAAATAACTACCGCCCTATCAGTCTCCTTGACATCGCCGCCAAACTATATGCTAAATTTCTCCTAGTGAAATTGGAAGAGTGGGAGACAGCCAATAATGTCATCTTTCCTGAACAAGCGGGTTTCCGCAAAGGACAAAGCACGATTGACCATTGCCTAACTCTTTACACTATTGCAAGGCAATGTGTGCTAGGCCCCACGAAACACCTCTACGCTGCATTTATAGATTTGTCGGTGGCATTTGATTCCATCGACAGATCAATGCTGTAGTCTAAGTTAGCTAGCACAACCATCGACAAACGACTTCTATTCCTTATTAGGGAATTGTACACAGATAATAAAGCAAGAGTGAGGGTGGGTTACTTGGGTTCGCTTTCAGATCCCATCGCCTCAAATAGGGGAGTAAAACAGGGATGCTTGTTAGCCCCTTTACTTTTTACTTTTTATCTTAATGATATAGTCACTGAGCTGACGGGGCCAGAATTTCTCCCCCCAGCAGTTGGGAACAGGAAGGTTTCAGTCCTCCTGTACACAGACGACATGATCCTGCTTTCTATTACACGCATGGGGTTAAAGAGACTACTTTCAAAATGCAGTGCCTTTTGCTTAAAGGAAAAATTACAGATAAACCATGCCAAAACTAAAGTCATGGTTTTCGGTAAAAGGCACAGAAATTTTCCTTGGTCTATGGATGACCAACAAATCGAGCAATGCCACTCCTTTAAATACCTAGGCATAATTTTCCAGGATAACCTTACATGGAAAAAACATATTGACCACACCAAAGTTACTGTTCTTAGAACATGTGGTGCCATCCTGAGCTTTTACAGGTCCACAGGTGGCAATCTCATCCCCCCAGCACTGAAAATTTATAACAGCAAAGTTTTACCGCAGATCTTGTACGGCGCCCCGGTTTGGGGCCTGGAGGGTCCCCTTCTACGCAATCTTGAGGTGGTCCAGAACAGCTTTTTAAAAAAACTTTTGCGTTTGCCCATAGGCACGCCGGCGGCATTGTTGCGAGCTGAGACGGGAACTTCTCCTGTCAGCGCTCATATCCATTGCGCATTGCTCAGTTTTTGGGAGTCAATCCAAAACTCTCAGTCTAAGCTCATTTTGAAATTATGCGTCGAGCGGGCCTCCAGAGACAAATTCTGGTGGAAAAATCCTTGGTATATACCATTTGTACCACATTTCACCTCTGGCCTCTGGTATCCATGACAGAACAAGGCTGAAAGAGGCAATTTTTTCCCACTGTCACTGGTTAGATAGGCTAGCAATCAATAACTCCAAACCCTTCAGATGGTTTGGGGCTATAAAAAAGGACCACCGAAGGGCAAACTATCTGGCCCATTCCATGTCACCAATGCTTAGACAAGCTTTCACTGCACTCCGGTTCCAGTCAATGCCGAATGCTGTACTGGAGGGCCGTTATAACCAGACCCCATGGAGCCAGCGATTTTGCATTTGTGGGACCAAGGCAGTTGAGGATCTCCCGCATTACATATTAGAATGCCCCCTTTATGCACATCCGAGGTCCAGAATTCTGGGTGAATTTCTAATACGGGGGAGGTCTGTGCAGGATACCATCATCTTCCTTGTAGCAGACAAAGATTCTGCGGTTACACACAGGGTCGCTCTCTTTGCCTGTGCTGCACATAAGATCCGTGCGGCACAGCTGGCTCAATTGTCGAGTAATTCATAGGGGATAAGTTTTGCCCTGTACACCTCTTGAAATTTACCAAAGAATGTTTTAACTGTAGTTTTATATAATGATCAGCGATTCTGTATGTTGCAATGGCCTACGGCTAGGCAATAAAACTGACTGACTGACTGACCAAGGTCAGCCCACTGAGTGCAGCTTCCTGTTTCCAACAGTGGACAGCCAGCTCCCCCCACCCCCAGTGCCCACAAGGACTGCGACGGCCCTCCTTGCGTTGTGTGGCCCCTTGAAGGCAGCTGGGGGAGGGGAAGAGGATAAAGGCTTCTCCTTCCAGGCAGCGTTGAGTTAGCCCAGTGTTTCTCAACCGGTGTGCCTCTAGATGTTTGTTGGACCACAATTCCCATCTTTCCTGCCCATTGGCAATGCTGGCTGAGGCTGATGGGAGTTGTGGTCCAACAACATCTGGAGGCACACCGGTTGAGAAACACTGTTAGCCACTCGGTAGCCAGGTTTGCTGGCTCTGGTTTTGGCGGCTGGAGGGTATGGTGCAGACTCAGGCTCCTGTCTGCTGGGCTCAGTGCTGCTACTCTGCCACGTTCTGAACTGAGCCCAGAATCCAGAGGGCCTGGCTCAGTCTTTCCCACTGCAGCCCAAACCCTTTGTCCTCCCTAGAGTCCCACCCTTGCCTTGGTCTTCCTGGGTGCTTCTTGGTGGTGGTGTGTCGTTGTTTGCAAGATGGTGGAGGACAAGGAAGCAGGACCAGGCTGGCCCCATTCAGCATACAATGATGTGGCACACACTTGGGATGGGGGGCAGGGGAGCCACAAAGATACCGGTGAGGGGAGATGAAGATGGGAGCTGGCAGCCGTGCTGAAGAAGTGGGCTAATGAGCAGCTGAAACATCTGTTGGCCCTGCCAGGCACCTGCCAGAGATTCCTGCACAACATGCGCCACCTGCCACCTGGCCACGGCTCCCCTGCCCATTTGGCAGCTGCCCCCGTGGCCACGTTCAGACCATCCGGACGCCGCTTGTGGACAGGAGGGCAATGGCACAGGGCTCCTCTGTGCTGGGTTTGGCCAAGGGGCAGGACCCTTCCTTTGGGTGCAGGAGGTCTAGGCTTTAAATCCCAAACAAGCCCCATGGCCTGGGGCAAAGTGGGGCCAAGCTGTAGGGAAGCAGCATAGCTCAGTGGCTTTGCATGCGAACATTCTCAGGTTCAGCCTGGGCTGTCTGGGGCTGACAGGAGTCCAAGTCCAAAAGAATCAGGAAATAGGTGCCTTTCTTTCCATGAGACACTGATGTGCTGCTGCCAGCCAAATAAGGCAATACTAGGCTAGGTGGGACAGTGAGGCTCCATCCAGAATGCATAGGGGTGGTGGTGGTGGCTGGTCTTGTCTCCCAGGAGGAAGAAGGGAGGATAGCCCATTCTGGATGGGATGGCACTCCTCTTAAAGGAGGACATTGTACACAGTGATCAGTGATGATCACCGATTGATTGGGACCATTTAGGGCAGGGACGGGCAACCTGGGGGCAGCTCTGCTCCTGGAAGCTTAGGGTGCACTCCTTACCAGGGCTGCCTTTGGCCCGCTGGAGCTGCTTCACCCTGCCAACATACAGGGCCATCATAGGAAGCTGCCATATTCAGAGTCAGGCCATTGGTGCATCTAGCTACGCAGTGTCTCCCCTGACGGCAAGGCTTGAACAGGAGGGCTTTCCAGAGCCCCCTTTTCCTTAGCAGGGGAGGGTGTGCTCTTTGGGTTTTCTGCCTCAAGCATCACAATGTCTTGTGAGTTGATTGAGACTGTCCTCCATATGGTGGCTGTAGCACAGAAAATGCCTCCTTTGACTTCAGTGTCCATCACTTCCAAGGGAGTGTTCCCAAGTCTACTTCTTCAGCACCCTGGCTTTTCCAGAGCCCTGGACCACCCTGGCCCTAGCTCACATGGACAGCTCAGGCCCAACCAGCCCCCATTTGCAAGGAAACAGCTGCGCTCCTGTCTGAGCCCTGCAGAGTCAACTTGTAGGCTGGAGGTGAAGCTGCACACTACACAGCTCATGGCAGCCCCTGGGTTACTCGAGTTGTGCTCTGCATGCTCAGTGACCCTCCTGCCTCACCCCAGTGACTCAGTGTGACACTGAAGCCTGCCAGTCCCTTACTTCCCCTTGCACAGGTGGGGTGGGAGGTTCAGGGAAGGTGCTGCTGCATTTGTTTCCTTGGCAAGAAGAGATCCTGTGGAAGTTTTTATGGGGAGCGCCTCTGTGGGCAGGTGCTATGGATGAGCCAAGTGAGGCAAGGGGGCTTTTGGCAAATACCCCTGCTTCCAGGGACTTTTCAGGGAGGCTTCAAAGGGAATGCAAGGGATTGACTGTTGCGTGGCATAGGATAGAGGACATAACTGCCTTTTAATTTTCTTTTTGAGGAGGTACTGCTACGAACAGTAGTCAGGTGAGAGATGGAGGACATAGCAAATGGAGCTGAGACAAAGAGGGGTGGATAAATCCACAGAGAATAAGGCCACCAGTACTGACAAGTCATGATGGTTGGGTGCACTCTCCGAAATTGGAGGTGATATGCCTCTGAATCCCAGTGCTTTCAGTTTTCTGAACCACTGCTTACGTGAGGTAAGAGAAAAATCAACTCCTTTGAAATGTGGTGCTGGAGGAGAGCTTTGCACATACCATGGACCACAAAAAAGACCAATAATTGGGTGTTAGAACAAATTAAACCAGAACTATCACAAGAAGCTAAAATGATGAAACTGAGGTTATCATACTTTGGACACATCATGAGAAGACATGATTCATTAGAAAAGACAATAATGCTGGGAAAAATGGAAGGGAGTAGAAAAAGAGGAAGGCCAAACAAGAGATGGATTGATTCCATAAAGGAAGCCACAGACCTGAACTTACAAGATCTGAGCAGGGTGGTTCATGACAGATGCTCTTGGTGGTCACTGATTCAGAGGGTTGCCATAAGTCGTAGTTGACTTGAAGGCACATAACACACACACATCTTACCTCCTTGTGTTCTTTTCTTTTTGGCAATAGTGGTGCAGCAAATTGTATTTTATCATGTCTTGCTGTAAGCTGCCCAGAGAACAGTGTTATAAGGCGGTTTTATGTAAATATAGAAGATAAATGCCGGGCAAACCTTTACTCTGGTAGAAGCCTGGCTGAGGAGAGACGCAGCAGCAGCAACAGTGAAGAAAGGCTGTTCTCGGCCCATTCCACTATCAGTGCTGGGCTGTCCATAAAGCAGAGAGGCTGCTGGTCCACAAAGCAAGGTGAGGCAGCTGACTCTGGGCACCATAAAGGGCAGCTGGGAGAGGACATACTTCCCCCTTGGTGTATCTCTCCACTTCCAGGAATCCAAAGTGCCCCCCATAAGAACATAAGCAGAGCCTGCTGGCTCAGGCCAAAGGAGGCCTGTCTAGTCCAGGATCCTGTCCTCACAGTGGCCAACCAGTTCCCGAATGGGAAGCCCGCAAGGAGAACCTGAGCGCAACAGCACTCTCCCTACTTGCAGCTCCCGGCAAATGGTATACTGCCTCCGACAGTGGAGAGGACATAGTCATTGTGGCTAGTAGACACTGATGGTCTGGCCCTCTATGAGTTTGTCTGGTGTAGTGGTTAAGGTGCTGGACTACGACCTGGGAGACCAGGGTTCGAATCCTCACAGAGTCACGAAGCTCACTGGGTGACCTTGGGCCAGTCACTGCCTCTCAGCCTCAGAGGGAGGCAATGGGAAACCCCCTCTGAATACCGCTTACCATGAAAACCCTATTCAGAGGGTCGCCATAAGTCGGGATCGACTTGAAGGCAGTCCATTTCCATTCCCAGTCCTCTTTTAAAGCCATCCCAGTCGGTGGCCATCGTGACATCTCAGGGGAGCACATGCCATAGGTTAAGTATGCACTCAGTTCATCCTTGTGGGGGTCAGACTCTTGGTCCATATTCTTACCCTAGATCTGTCTTACTGGCAGTGAGTCTCCAGGGTCCCAGATGGGGATGGGGAGAGAAGAAAGAGTCATATGATCCTGGCTTCCTGAGACCCTTTTAACTGGCGATGGATTTGGGGCTGTCAAGACTCCAAGTGTCCTTAATGTGTTGCCCCCTCTGGGCTGGAGTTCCCCTGGCAGTAAGGACAAAGTGCCCCTCCCTCCCTTGCCCACGCAGGCTCCCTCGTTTACTGCACACGTCTCCAAGGTTTTGGTCCACCAGCTCTTTGCTCTTCATGATATTGTTGCCGGTTTGTGGCATCTTGATTGTGGTTAGCAATCCCAAATATGTTTTAAGGCAAAATAGTACATCTTTTTTTAAAATCCACAAATGTTTAAAGCACTGCACAACAATTAAAACGATAATTTAACAAGGGCGTAAGTTTCTAATTACAAGCGATGATTTACACTGCAGGCATAATTAAAAAGATAATGGTTTTTTAAAAAATTAAAAATCAAACAAATAAACAGATAACAAGAGGCCATTTAATCAGCAACCACAGAGGTAGGTAGCTACCTCCCCTATGGAGGCTGAATACCTCAGAATAATCCCTGTTGTTGGGAGGAATCCCAAGCAGGGAGAGTGGTGCTGCTGCTCTTGCACTCAGGTCCTGCTTTCGGGTTTCCCAGAAAGAGGCATCTGTCTGGTGGGCCACTGTGAGAACAGGGTGTCAGACTAGATGAGCCACTGGCCTCACCCAGCAGAGCAATTCCTACGTCTTATGCAGTATAACTTTTCTTCTTCGTTCTGATGTACTGGGGGGGGGGAGTGGAGACTAGTGGCTCCGGTGTCAGTCGGACAGTGACTCCGCTCTGGGTTTTATTTATTTATTTATTACATTTATATACTGCCCCATAGCTGAAGCTCTCTGGGCGGTTTTAGTTTAGCTTTCAGCACTGCCCCACTGATATCAGAGCCACCAGTCTCCACGGTTGGGGTGAGAGAACTATACACCCTGACTAGTCTGTTAGGCAAGTGATGTACAATTTGCAGGGGGGGCAGAAATCCACCAAACCCCATGTTCTGATTGGCGTCCCACCTCAAGCTCCCTGTGGTTATTCAGTGGTAGGGGGAAATGTTCTGCACGTGGTCAGATGCACTCTCCTTCCTTTCAGGGAAGGCCGTATCTGGCACAGAGATACAGAAGATCCCACTGGCTGTGTGGTTATTTATTTATGTATTTATTGTACTTGTATACCGCCCCATAGCCGAAGCTCTCTGGGCGGTTTACGGTAGCTAAAAACATTAAAACAAATATACAAATTTAAAACACATCTTTTAAAAACAATTTAAAACACAATTTAAAAATTTAAAACAATTTAAAGGTTTAAAGGCCCTTGTACTTTAAGGCCTGACACAAGGGAAGCTTCGCGCAAAATGTTGGTCAGCGATGCTGTTGCTTTCTGTTCTGGAGAGCGGGAGTAAAAGAGGAGGCTCTGGGTCAAAGTGTGGTTGTTCCTCTGCCCGCTCTTTGCTGCCCTGCCCCACTGCATGACTGTGGGACAAGAAGGGCTGTGAGCTTCCGGGGGAATCCAAGGCAGTTGCCTGCTGCTTGGGGTGGGCTGCAGGATGGGATGTGCGTGCCTTGCCCACCTCATTAGCATGGCTGCCAACTGACCTGCTCTGTAGCCGCCGTCTGAGGGGCCAATTAACCAAAACCAGCTAATTACTGGCACCTGGACCCTGCTGATGCCCAGGAGCCCAGAGGGTGTACTGGAGTGGAAAACCCTCCATGTTAACCCTGTCTATGCCAATGCATAGTACACACCCAGGCATTCTGTAACATTCCCTGCCATCCAGGGTGTTGTGTTGTTGTGTTGTGGCCAATGCTGCTCACATCCCCAAACCCCTCGGGTGCTTTTATTCCTGTGAGGTCTCCTCTCCAGACATGGACCGAACCTGAGGAGCTCTCTGCAAAGGCAGCCCAGATGAGCTGGGCTATGGGGGAGGGCATTTGCACAAGGGGCTGCCCACTTTGCCTCCTCCTGGGCCAGCAGGGCCTGTTCTCAAGTGGCCAACCAGATATCTATTCTGGGAAGCTCACAAGGACCTGAGTACAACACTTTCCCCTCCTGCAGTTTCCAGCACCCATCATTCAGAAGCATACTGCCTCCAACAGGGGAGGTAGAACAGACCATGAAGATTAGTAGCCATCTGATAGCCTTTTTCCTCCACGAATTTGTCTAATCCTCTTTTAAAGCCACCCAAGTTGGTGGTCATCATGGAATTTTCTCACCCCACTTCTTCTATAACATCAGAGACTGCTGAAACTGGAGGGAGGGTGAATGGACTTGGGGGCAAGTAAAAACATCCTCCCTGATGAAGAACTCAGGAGACTTGGAAAGCTTGCCACCATTTTGTGACATTTTGGTTGGCCTAATAAAGCTAATGCCCTGCTGAGGATGGTGGTGAGTGGATGAGGCTTCCTTCGCTCTCAGAGAAGGGGCAGCTTGAGACTGCTAGTGCGGATGTGCAGCCAGCTCTGCGGTTGCAAAAGTGGTCCATTCATTGGAGACCGGCAGACGGACACAGAGGCTCTAGTCTGCAGCTCACGATGTATTTGTTTCAGGACAATTTTGGTTATAGTCTAGTCGAGTGCTAAGAAAGCAGGTCTGTCAGCACAAGGACTTCTTCTAGCGCAACAGAACTTTCCTCCCCTCTCCCACACCTCCTAAGTCTGTTGTAGGGGCTCTCCCAATCCTCTGGAGCAGATTTTGGGGAAGCGCAGGGTCCGCATGGGAGGAACAAGGGGGAGTCCTGTTGTGCTAGCCATACTTGACAGGACAGGTTAGCTGAATGAAGTGGAGGTAATCTTGGTGAATGTCGGCTCCCAGACTCTGGTTTGCCGATATGTACCATCCTGGGAAGGACCCAATAGTGGGAGAAAGGAGCACTTAATCCCAGTCCCGCCAGCTGACTCCCCACTGCAAATTTGCAGATTGCAAGCACCTTACTTCCAGTTTCAGAGCCTGACTAGGGGAAAACCAGTGAAGGCCTGCAAGGGCATTTGCAGCGGAGCATGCATGGAGGGAGGAAGGAAGGGATCAGCAACCCTCTCTCCAATCCCTCATTCTTCCAGTACTGATCTTGGGAGGGAAATATCAGGAGCCCTGCATTTCCTTGTCAGGTCTGGTTCTGGTCTGACCTCAGCCTTGTGTAAAACAGGGGAGGACCATCACTCCAATTGCATGGGGGGGGATATTTCCAGGGGAGTCTTTGAGCAGTAGGCAGTCCAAGCACTGCACTCAGGTCGCACCTTTGGGTGCAGCTTTGCGGCAAATGAACAGGATGTATAAACCAAGACTAATCACTTCAGCACAAACTGCAGTTTGCAAACCACATGGAAGGGGACCGAGGAATGTGTAGCGATGAGCAGGGGGAGTGGATGTCCAGCCCCAAGTCGTTCCGTAAACCAGGTTTTGCCACCCTGGTACTCTCCAGATGTTTTGGACCACAACTGTCAAAGGCCCAGCCAGCACATCATGGGATTGTTGGGATCTGTAGCCCAAAACAAATAGTTGTCTGGATGAGATAGATTAGATAGATGGATGGATAGAGAGAGGATTGGTTCACCATTAAGATGGGGGATACTTGGCTCAGCAGTACGACATGTGAGAAGGATCTTGGAATTATCGTTGATCACAAGCTGAATATGAGCCAACCGCGTGATGTGGCTGCAAAAAAGGCAAATGCTATATTAGGCTGCATTAACAGAAGTATAGTTTCCAAATTGTGTGAAGTACTGGTTCCCCTCTATTCAGCACTGGTTAGGCCTCATCTTGAATACTGCGTCCAGTTCTGGTCTCTGCACTTCAAGAAGGATGCAAACAAACTGGAACGGATTCAGAGGAGAGCAACAAAGATGGTCAGGGGACTGGAAACAAAGCCCCATGAGGAGAGACTGAAAGAACTGGGCATGTTTAGCCTGGAGAAGACTGAGGGGAGATATGATAGCTCTCTTCAAGTACGTGAAAGGTTGTCACATAGAGGAGGGCCGGGATCTCTTCTCGATCGTCCCAGAGTGCAGGACATGGAATAATGGGCTCAAGTTGCAGGAAGCCAGATTTTGACCTGACTTCAGGAAAAACTTCCTTACTGTTACAGCCATACGACAGTGGAACTAATGACCTAGAGAGGTAGTGGGCTCTCTGACACTGGAGGCCTTCAAGAGGCAGCTGGACAGCCATCTGTCGGGAATGCTTTGATTTGGATTCCTGCATGGAGCAGGGGGTTGGACTCGATAGCCTTATAGGCCCCTTCCAACTCTACTATTCTATGATTCTATGATCTCCCCATCACCCATGCCTCTCCCCTCCCTCCCTCCCTCCCTCCCTATCAAGACATTGACTCTAAGTTCCCTGGTGCAGGGACCTACTTGTTCTGTTTCATTTTGCTTACTCTGTTCTGTAAAGAACTAGATATAGAAAGAGCAGCAATCACACCAACAAGCAACTCTCTGTCCAGGTGCATGAAGGAAGTCTCCCCTGTGCCCCCCCTACACCAGGTCTTTGACATTCATCTCTCCAAGTGGGCTCTGCGTCGTCCAGATGGCGTCTACCCAAGAGTTCTGAGAACTCAAATGTGAGATTGCTGATCTTCCAACAAAAATATGTAACTTGTCCCTCCCATCTGCCTCCATACTTGAAGACTGGAAAGTGGCCAACGTAATGCCAATTTTTAAAAAAAGGAATCTGGGGGTGTCCAGTGGGAACACGGGAAACAGCCCTCTCAGTGGCTGCCCCCAGGCTCTGGGGCTGTGAGCACAAAAGTTGCCCACAGCAAAGCGTTTCCACTGGTCACACCTGGAGGGGGAAGGGGTCGATCTGCTGATCAGTTGTGAAGTCTTGTTGAAGCTGGATTTTTTTGAAAAAACAACACAACACTTGAGCTGCTCTCACCAGGTTTTATAGTAAAAAAGGGCAGGGTTTGACTAATGTTGTGTGCCCCCATTTTCAGAAGACAGAGGTGGAACCGGCAGAACAGGGAGTGTGTCTCTACTCTGGAACTCCCTTCTGAGAAAGGTGAAGACTTTTCTGTTCTAACAGGCTTTTGGGAACTGACTGTAAGGGCTATTAAATAGGGTGTTTTTATTTATTTGTATTTTGTGTGGGGTTTTTTAAATCACTATGCTTTGAATGGTTTTACTTGTATAGTTAGCTAATAATTACATTTTAATTATAACTTCTGTATTGACATAGTATACTTGGATTTTCAAAAAGCTTTTGAGAAGATATCTCAAACTCCTGGGTAAGCTTAGCACTCATGGAATAAGAGGGGAGGTCCTCTTGTGGATTAAAAAGGTAAAGGTGTCCCCGCACTTATAGTGCGAGTCGTTTCCGACTCTTAGGGTGACGTCTTGCAATGTTTACTAGGCAGACCGTTTATATGGGGTGGGATTGCGAACTTCCCAGGAGGATCGCTCCGCCTGTGCTTGCCTCTAGACGAGCTCTCGTCTCAGAGGAAGCTTTTTCAGTTTTAAAACCAGTCAGAAGTTTTTTTTTGACTGGGAAATTTTTCTCCCAGGCAAGGGAGAAACTTAGAGATTACCCACAGAAGTTCCGTGGTGTTTGTTGGACTGGAATTCATTGGAATCGCCTATGAAGGAAGGTAGCCAACAGTGTCGGACGGAGCCAGGGATTACAAACAGGCTCTAACTGATTAAGCAAGACTTTTTTTTTCTTCAAAGAAAAATGGAAATTAACAGGCAAGCATCCTCCTGTCTATTATCATCATTTTGTTATCGTTACTGCAAAAGAGATTTGTCAAAGAGTCAGCAACAAAGAAGCCCTGGGTGAGTTATAACTTTCTCTTTTACATACGGAATTAAGGAGGAAGAAAATCAAAATAGCCTATCTTTGTTTTTTATTGCAAAAAGCTGGCATGGAATTGAGCATTTTAAAGATATAAATGGATGAGAGGCATCTGATTTGAAGAGAAAATTTGATTTATCTGATATTTGAGTATTATATGTCTGGGACTATTTTTTCTGGTCTACTTTTTTTTTTGGCGAATCTGCTTATTCCTTATGCCACTAATCATTTGGATGCTGTGAACTAAATTTGTTTTGGACATATAAGAGATAAGGCAGTTCGTGCTGTCTAGAGGGTGATGTCATCTGGCTTGGAAGATTAACTCATTTGTGACTGGAAAAATTAATAAACTGTTCTTTGCTTGAGAATAGTGACTATATTGGAATTGAAGGGGTTTTGTTCTTTTGGTTTTAAGAATGACAATCAAGAAGGTGACTGAGACCCTGGATGTTCAGGAAGGGGTTCTCTCTCTAAATATGTTTCAGAAAATAACGAATGAGATTAAGCTAACGAAACAAGAGCTGGGACAGAACAGACAAGAGATGAAAATTGGATTTGGCAAAATGAGACAGGAGCTGAAAGAAATTCAGGATTCTATAACTGGACAAGAAAAAGAAGATGAAAGAAAGATCAAAGGGAAGGTTCAAGCCCTGGAGATTGGAATAGATTTATCAAATATGGACCTGGAAAAAGATTTGGATTTTATGGTTGTGATGGATCCTAAAGACAAATATTACTGTTTGGAATTCAGCGCTGCCCCTGAAGGAATTGGTGAAGAGATTAGAGATAAAGATATCAACGACTCGAAAAAATTCCTGGATTGGAAGGATTTGATGGAACTTGAAATAGAGAAAGTTTATAGAATAAATTCCAGATATGTGACAATGGAAAAACTCTCAAGAGATGTGTTAGTGCATTCTGTAAAAAAGAGGAACAGAGATACAACTTTACAACAACATTTCAGTAATACATTCAGAATTGATGGCAAGAAAATATCTGTGATGAAAGAAATCCCTATCAGACTCTTATTATATGACTATGGCAGCAAGACCAAGATTATTGGGTGTGCAAAGATGGAAGATGGAAGATGGAATCAATACTGATAATGGGAGAATGGGAGAAGAGCTATTGAAATTACTGGATTTAGTAGACCTGAAGAGATGGATTAATTGACATGTCTATTTGGAGAAAAATAGATGGATATATATCTCAAGGATTAGAAACTTCTCTTTGACTTTTTGTGGAAAGAATAAAATGATGTTAATGAGATTTGATACCAATTAAGATAACCACTGGAGGAAGGTGATTGTATAATTTTATTAAGAGACAGGTTTGTTATATATTATAGATTTATAGCTAATCTACGACAAATTGGAAGTCAATAGTTTTTATTGTAATAGTTATTAATTTGTTTGTTTGTTTTGTTTTGTTTTTGAAAATTTGAATAAAAATTAATGATAATATATATATATATATATGGGGTGGGATTGCCAGTTTCTTCCCTGGCCTTTCTTTACCCCCCAGCATATGCCGACCACGGATGGATGGAAGGCTGAGTGGACCGCGACCCCTTTTACTGGAAATTCGACTTCCTCCTTTTGTTGGAATCGAACTCCGGACGTGAGCAGAGCTTCAGCTGCATTACCACCGCTTACCTCTCTGCGCCACGGAGGATCTTCTTGTGGATTAGGAATTGGTTAAGTAGCAGGAAGCAGACAGGAAGAATAAATGGGCAGTTCTCCTAATGGAGGGCTGTAGAAAGTGTAGTCCTCTGAGCATCGGTATTGGGACCTGGGCTTTTCAACTTGTTCATAAATGATCTAGAATTAGGGGTGAGCAGTGAGGTGGCTAAGTTTGCTGATGATACTAAATTGTTCAGAGACATTACAGCAAAAACAGATTGTAAAAAGCCCCAAAAGGATCTCTCCAAGCTGAATGGCAAATGCACTTCACTGTAAACAAGTGTAATTTCACATATACACTCATGGGGTCTAAACTGGTGGTGACTGACCAGGAACGAGACCTTGGGGTTGTAGTGGACAGCTTGATGAAAATGTTGACCCAGAATGCAGTAGGTGTGAAAAAGACAAATGCCATGCTAGGAATCATTAGAAAAAGCATTTAAAATAAAACTGCTGATATCATAATGCCCTCATACAAATCTATGGTGCAGCTGCACATGGGAAACTGTGTATAGTTCTGCTTGCCACATCTCAAAAAGGATATTGTAGAGTTGGAAACTGTTCAGAAAAGGGCAGCCAAAATATTCAAGGGGGTGAAAGGACTCCCTTATGAGACGGACAAAAGAAAACACTGCTTCACACGGCAACTAGTTAAACTGTGGGATTTGCTCCCACAGGAGGCAGTGATGGCCACCAACTTGGATGGCTTTGAAAGAGGATTAGACAAATTCATGGAGGTTAAGGGTATCAAAGGCTGCTAGCCAGGATGGCTCTGCTCTGCTTCCATAGACAGTAAGCTTCTGAATACCAGTGGCCAGAAGCCGCAGGAGGGGAGAGTTCTTTTGAGCTCATGTTCTGCATTGGGGCATCTGGTGGGCCACTTTATGTTATGTTATGTTAATGTTTATTTATACCCTGCCTTTCGGCCAAAAGGCCCTCAAGGCGGCTTACAGAAAAAGTAAACACAAATATAAAAATACATCCACAAGGCAATACATCAATAAGCAATACATTGTACAAAAAACTAAATCAAATAGCAAATAACATTATATTAAGAAAAAAAGTATCCAGGAAAGGCATTCTGTCTCGCCTGAACTTACAACTATTTCAAGGGGCGGTACACCAAACGAGCAAATTTGATGACACGTCTAATGTCTAAAAGCTGTTTGGCCATCACTGTGAGTAAGGGGGTTGGACTTGATGGCCTTATAGACCCCTTCCAACTCTACTATTCTATGATTCTATGAGTAGAGGATGCTGGACTGTATGGGCCACTTGCCTGATCCAGCTGGCTGTTCTTATGTTCTCATGCTCCCCACCCCCTCCTCATTTCTCTCTGCGCCTTTTTCCTGAGTCAGGCAGGGAAAGGGGCCTTGGCTATCAAGCAAACTCAGCCTGCGGGGTCTCCCCCTCCCCCTCTTTGCCCAGGAAACTCCCATCAAAGTCCCATCCCAGTTAATTCCCTCTCCTACCCCCACTAATCAGGCTTAGGCAGGGAATGCGCTGCCTTATCTGGGGCAGGCAGGCCATGGGGAGCCAGCCCGGCCAGACTGATAGCAAAGGCAATCACGATGCTAGGAGTGGAGCCAAGGCCACCGCCTACCCCCCCACACACCAAGAAAACCCAACCCTGGCCTTGCCTGTGCTCTCCAAGGGCTCCCACTCAAGATCAGCAAACACAAGATTCATTAGCCCTTTATCCCCTCTGCTGTGCTCGATAGCTGAGAAGGGGTGGGGTGAAGAGGGTGGGCTGTCCCCATTCTGTCAAGGAAGCCTTAAGGGTGGTGGGGTCTGCCTGAGCCATTCCGCTCCCTTGAGCGCTTCCACCCCCAAAGTGCAGAGGTGTGCGACCACAGGAGATCCAAGCATGGAGCCCGTAGCCTCCTGTGCACCGCTGCAAAGGGACTGCAGGCAGCATGTGGGGGCGTGGGCGTTGTGTGTCGTATGGGGGGTTGATGATGCGAGGCTAGTCTTGCTGACTCTCCTGGCATCCCCCCTCCACCACACACACACTCCTTCCCCCTGCTCCCAGGTCTGACAAAGGCCTCCTCTGGGCTAATGACGGGGGGCCTTTTTATGCCATGAGAGGTGAGGATTAGCCGCTCTTCCAAGCAAAGGGCTTTTGTGGGCCAACCGGGGTTTTGCTGGAGCATCCACGACATCACTTTGTTCTCGAGCGCCCTGCTGGCCAGAGGCCCTCTGTGGGCCCAAAGGCACAAGGTACCCCTGGAATAAATGAACTGCTGCACACATACCCCTCATCATCCCACCTCTGCAGAGAGGAGGGGACTCAGGCAATTCTAAGACATGTAGAACGGAGGCTGCAAA
The DNA here is from genome assembly GCF_030035675.1 of Rhineura floridana. Lineage (NCBI taxonomy): Eukaryota > Metazoa > Chordata > Lepidosauria > Squamata > Rhineuridae > Rhineura > Rhineura floridana. The sequence goes on along the minus strand of NC_084480.1, from coordinate 321,730,883 downwards.
GCTTTCAGCTGTGGGAACCTTCATTACATAACACATAATGAAGGTCACTTCCCCCGAATGCCACATTAATTAATCTGGAGTAGCTACTACCACGTTATGCCAGATGTAATCCACATAGCTTATTAGGGGAGCAGCCACTGAATAGCCAAGACTCGGCAGTTTGCCTCGTTTTCTGCAAATGCTTCATTCTTAACCCCTTTTAGACGACTGCACTCAGCCTATCCAGGCTACAGCTGAGAGCTAGCAGCCTGCTGGCGTTCCTTTACGAGGTGGGACTGTGAAGGGCCAAGATTCTGTTTCGTTAGTGGAGCTGCCGATGAGCTGCCTGCAGTTGCCAGTACAGGCAAGGGTGGCTCTGAGGATACATGTGCCATGCTTGCAAAGCAGTGGGGAAATGGCAATGGTAGCCGAGAGGCAGAACCTCCAGGGAGAAGTGTGAGAGGATGAACACACCGAGTGGCCTTTGCGGGGAGCCTGTTCTGCAGCAGGCAAAGGCCCCCCATTTCATAGCATCCAGCATCTGGAGACACTTGACTCTAGTGCAGACTTTAAGGATATGAGACTTGAAAAGCACGGAGGAATGGAATGAAGAAACAACACCACCAAATGTGGTGCTTTTATAGCAACTTTCCCCAGGCTGGGGCCATCCGGATGTTTTGGACTACGACAACTCCCAACAGCACCACCATCATATGGCCGTATTGGCTGGGGTTGATGGGGGTTGCTTGTAGTCCAAAGCAACTGGCGGTCACCAGGTTGGGAATCCCTGCAAGTGAGCTTCTTTGAAGGAGTGCTTCCACCACCAATCAGCTGATCGGCACTGGGAGTCTGTCTTCAAAGGAGGTTGCTGTAACTGCCCACCAACTGATAGGTGATTATGGTGATCTCCTTTGGACTTTGACAGGTGTCAGTCTCTTGATGTCATTATATCAGGTGACTGACAGGTAGGTGGTCCTGCCCACCTATCAAGGGCGGCCTGTGGAGGGTGATGGACTAAAGAATCTGCCCACTAGCTGGATCCAGTCCCCCCCCCGCTGTGGAGAGACTGATGCTTAAAAGGGATTCATTGTCCATGCCCTGCTCAGCCTATAGGGCCAGCCCTACCGTTGGGCACAATGAGTCTGTTGCTTTAGGCAGCTGAGTGATGTTAGTAGGTGCATGAAAGGGCAGTAAACAGTTATTGCATGTATTATTAGTGCACGTGTACTCCCAGGGAGAGGCACATTGGGACTTCCTGCCACAGATCCCACACTAACTTGGCCACCCTTCCTGTGAACCTTGACTTGTGTGTGTGTGTGTGAGGTAGAGGAGGCAGCACCCTTTGCTATTCTGCCTAGAGAGCAAAATGCCTGGGGCTGGCCAGCTCCTGTTCATTTCAATGAGGCTATTGCAGGAGAACATCCAACTGGCTTCTCCCCATTGATTCTTGGGGAGGGCTGGAGTTGAGTGGTTAGAGCTTCTGCTTTGTATGTAGAAGGTCCAAGGGCACTGAGCAGGGAGTTGGACTTGATGGCCTTATAGGCCCCTTCCAACTCTACTATTCTATGATTCTATGGGTCAACCTCTGACATCTCAAGATGAGATTGAAAATGTCCCCTGCCTGAAACTCTGGGGAGCCACTGCTGCCAGTCAGTGCTGACAAGGCTGAGCTACATGGACCTGGATCTGGCTCAGTATGCCCTCTTTCTGTCCAAGATCCTTTTCAGTTTGTGAAGAACATTAAGCCCACCTGACTCTTTCTAGACAAACGTGATCTTTTTCACTCTTTTGCATATTTTGTAATGTCTTGTATCTTTTGCATACCTCCAAACCAATTTGGGGTTTTTGACAGACCTCCGTCTGTCAAGGGACATTAGGAATGGTAGTCAGAGTACACTCCCCCAATAACAAATCTGTTCTGGAAGGTGTTTATTCCTGGCACTGCTGCCTCCTTTTCTGGCAGGCTTCCTCTTGAAGCTCTCTGGACCCTGGTCAGCTCAGGTCTGCGCTTAAAGGAAGGAAGGAAGGAAGGAAGGAAGGAAGGAAGGAAGGAAGGAGAGAAGCTCTCCAGGTGAGCAGACAACATGCCCAAATTGGAGCCCCAAGTGTTTTGAATTAAATTCCTCTCCAGCACAACCACTGCCAGCCTCTGCTCTCCAAACTCGTGTCACAAAGCCGGGCATTGGCTGTGCCTAAGAGCACCCCCCCCACACACAGAAGGATTCAATATGAAATGTGTTGTGTTCGGTTGAGAGACGGGCCTTGTGCATCTGGGGGTCCCTGCCCTTCTCTCTCCCTGCATCGCTCAGGTGCCTTCTCAGCATGGCTAAGGTTTGCAGCCGGCCAGAGACCAGCTACCTGTTTGGGAGTCTGGTGCTGCGGGGCTGTCTGTCTGTGTTGCATGGACAATTACGATCAGGGGATAGGCAGGGCTGGGTATCACAGCTGACAGTGGCCAAGGGCCCCCCAGGGAAATGAGGGTGATGGGTCCGTGAGGGCTCAGGGCTAATTAAAGGTGGGGAGACGCATGTGGGAAGAGGGCCGGCTGGCGCTGGGGCCTGATAGCGAATCAACATGCACATCTGCTCCACGCCAGCTCAGCACAGGGCGATAAATCACAGCAGTGCCCCCTCCCTAGCCCCCCTGCACCCAGCCTGGTCTGGAGCAGCCCCCTCCCCTCCCCCACCCATCCTTGCCTGCCAAAGGGGCACATGTGTTTGGAAATCCTTTGCCATTAAGGAAGAGGGAATTGGCAGGGGAGGCGGGTTTAGAGAACATTAACCAGGCTGCCACATGTGCCGTTCAGTTGATTATCCTCCCATTAGTCCTCCAGCCCGCCTGCCAACCCTGCAGTCATGCAACACTGGAGGAACCCGGCCCATCCTGAGCCCCCTTGCACAAAGTGCGGTGCCGGCTTCAGAGGGAGGAAGACCCTTTGGGAGGCAGGCCTTGCTGGGCTCTGATAAAACCGTGTCCCAGCAGCACATCACACAAGCGGAGCCTGACTGGTTTGCCTCCAGGAGAGAATTCCCTCAGTGTGTGCGAGTGTGTGTGGAGAGAGAGAGACTAAGACTGTTGTACCTCATCAAAGTTAAAGGGTTTGTGGGGTACGGAGTGGCCAGTGTGTCAGAGGAACGGCTATTCATTTTTGAGAGAAATGATGTGTTGCTTGTAAGTGAAGAGTCATGCCCCAAAGTGTACACTTGTGCCTCTGTGCATGGATGCACAACTCTGCAAACGAATGGAATTGTCTGCTTAGTTGTGAATGGCAGCAGGAGCAGCAGCAAACAGGTCTTTACAATTAAGACAAAAAGATTGTCAGCTGGCATTGTCAATAAAAATAATCCATCATGCCTGGCTTATGTATTCATGTAGGCAGTCCAGATGTCCCAACAGGTATCCAAATGAGACTGGGGATGAGAAAATGTATATTCAAATGTAGAGAGGACAAGCAGATCTTCGGAGCACTGAGTAGTAGACCCTGGGTGTGCCAGCCTTGAAGCATTAGTCTCTTTGCAGCCATTAGGGCTTGGTCTATCTCTTAGCCCCCACACCACAGGAAGAAAATGTAAACGTGCGGGAACATCTGCAAATATCATGGATTTTTCCATACAATCTTTATGTGTCCATGTCTCTTTATTTGCTTATGCATGTCTAATGTTTCCTGGTTTTGGATAGTTGCTCCCCAAACACTCTCCTTGTCTGCAGGCCCTCAAAGGTCTACGGCAGCCTTCGCCAGCCTGCACCCTCCAGATGTTTTACACAACAACTCCCATCAGCCCCAGGCTGGAACTGATGGGAGGAGTAGCCCGAAACATCCAGAGGGCGCCAGGCTGGTGAAGGTTGCTTGAAGGCCGCAATTGTCTCTCTTTCATGAATGATTTTTTAAAGCTAGAACCAGGATTTATTTGGTAGTTGTGTTCTCACAGGGACAAACTAATTGCATGCTTTTAATCTGTATTTTTAAGGTCTCTGGTTTGGTATCTTTGAAATGGTACCTGTCTTGAGCCTAAGGGGATAATGTGGAATAAATTGGCAGGTATACATGGATGAGGATGTGGGGCTTACAGCAACACTCAAGCTGGTCTTCCTGCATGGAGTGTCCCTTGAGAGTGGGAAAACAGCAGGCACCTGTGTGTGCACCGTCACGTGATGTGACAAAGGCACGTGTACCTATTTCACTGCATATATGTCACATACGTGTGTGCGTTCTTTTCCTGTGCTCAAGTGACACTCCACCACATCAGAAAAATCAGTTACCGGGGCCATTATTATTATTATTATTATTATTATTATTATTATTATTATTATTATTATTATTATTATTAATTTATTTATACCCCGCCTTCTGGCCAAAGGCCCTCGAGGCAACTTACAAAAAAACCCACAAATATAAAAATACAATATAAAAGACATCAATAAAACGACACAATTTATGAAATACAGTTTACAAAAGTTAAATAACTGCTCTTGGGCTAACAAGGTAAGATGCACGGCACGTGAGGGAAAAGGGACAGGGAAGAACAAGGAGAAAGGCATGCTCAGGCACCAGTTCTTAAGTTACAGTTCTTATCATGACCAACTAAAAAGCCACTTAGCTGTCCCACCACAGGGAGGTAGGGAATCTCTCTCCAAAAACTTCCTAATACCTGGCATGTCTTACCACTGTGATGCAGTTCTGTGCTCTCCAAGTTGCCCCCTTAAGATTGCTCAGTCTACACCCCCTCATCCTCCATCCTCTGTAAATGGAGGAGTCATGCCCAAGAGCTGAGGAAAAGCTGTGGTTCTGCACCTTGATGGCACATCTCCCATTGCCACTTCGATTGTTTCAGCCCAAGCCCCTGTGATTGGCTGGGCAATGCCAGCTGTCAGTCAAGAAGACCGACCTGGGTCAAAACTCTTAAAGGTGGACGATTGCCTCATACAGTCCTTTCTCCTACACCATCCCTCCACTGAGCATCTATGCTGCTACATGTGAGGAGACCAGAAGCACCTTTGTAAGTAGCTATAGATGGGCTTGAATGAAAAGGGTCTTTTGTTATTTTCTTGAAGCAACATTCTGCTTCTTCCATTTGTCCTATTTTTTATTTTATTTATTTATTACATTTATATACCGCCCCATAGCTGAATCTCTCTGGGCGGTTTACAGCAATTAAAAACAATAAAAACAAATATACAAATTTTAAAATACAAAAAATAATTTAAAAACACAATTTTTAAAAAAGCAATTTAAAAACACATGCTAAAATGCCTGGGAGAAGAGGAAAGTCTTGACTTGGCACTGGAAAGATAACAGTGTTGGCGTCAGGAGCACCTCATCAAGAAGATCATTCCATAATCTGGAGGCCACCACTGAGAAGGCTCTCGCCCTTGTTGCCAGACTCCCAGCTTCCCTCTGAGTAGGCACCCGGAGGAGGGCCTTAGATGTTGAGCGTAGTGTACGGGTGGGTTCATGTCTGAAGATCACTAAGTGATTTACAATACTGTTAAAAATAAAACAAATACATCTATACAGGTATATATAAAAATGTAAGGCATCGTACCATCATGATGCCACAGTGTGACAGCAGGGGCATGGCTGCAAAGACCGCTGAGCAAGTCAGTGAGCTACACAGTGGTCCCCGCAGCCGTGGCCTAAGGAGGGTGGGCAAGAGGCCAGGTGGGAAGTTGGTGGCAGTAGTGGCAGCAGCTTTGGTTACTGTAGATGGGGTTGGTGAGCGAAGCAAGCAGGGGCAGAAGTCCTAGTCATACTATAAAAACAGAACAATTAAAGACACAGACACACCCCAGACAGCCATAGGAAGATTTGGCAGCATACTGTTATGGGTTTGGGGTTGAGATGGATGATTTCTATGAGTCCCCTTCCAGTCTCTGATTTGGAACCCTGCACCTGGGGGTGAGAAACCCGCTGTGCTGATCAGATGAGTTTCCTTTGTTAGTCTAATAGAGTGGCCAGGTGAGTTAATGGGCCTATCAAGTGCGCATTAACTGGGCCAGGGAGATCCTATTGTTATTGAAACTCTCCACGAGAGCCCCCCCTTCCTGAGGCCAAGGAGAGGCTTGAGTTTCTAGTTGAGTCTGAGGAAAAGGTGGGAACTGGAGGCAGGCAGAGGCTGGCTCCCTGCACCATGGGTTTAGGATGCCTTCTGTAAGCCTGATGGAAAAGAAAGATCTATTGGACTGCTGATGCTTTGAACCCCTCCATCTTAAGCTCAGGTTGGAATGTGTGTAAATAAACAAACCGTATTTCATAAAGACACCACAGTCTCCACTGACCTTCTTTCCAAGGAAACCAAACCCTGGGTAAGTGCAGGGACCCCTGGAGATCTCTCGCCACTCGGAGATTGGGGTGGCACGCAACAACACTAAGAACAGACAACATCATCACAGTCTCCCAAATGCCTGGGTGGGTGGGGGATTAAATCTTTACCTGGCACTGAAAAAATGTCAATGAAGGCACCAGGTGGCCCTCACTGAGGATCATATTCCACAGACAGGAAGCCAAGCTGAAAAGTCCTCTCCCTGGTCACCACCCTCCGAGCCTCCCTCAGAGGGGGGACCTTGAGAAGGGTCTTATTTTATTCTAAATAAACTTCATCAGATTTGGCTATTGGGTTTTTGAGGTTACTCCAGTCCCGCACGAACCTAGTCACTTGGTTCATGCTATGCATGGGTAGGAGTGGGGTTTGATAAAGAAAAGCAAACTACTTTGGTCTCCAGGGACAGACAGGTCAGCTGGATGCTCTTTTTGCCTTGGACCCAGGGGGTTAGAGGGAGCATCAGGGGTGTGGTGGCAGCCTACTTACCCTTTGGCTTGAACGGCCTACTGAGACTGGTAGCTGTGGAAGGAAGGAAGTATAAAGTTCTTTCCACCCCCCATTACAACCACCATGCTCTTTGTCATGAATGAATGAATGAATGCTCTTTGTCTCCACCTGGCAGAGTTCAGATTGCCAAAGCTGTCTCCGGAAAATTCTGCAAATTACTTGGGAAGATAGGCGGACTAATGTTAGTGTTTTGGAAGAACAAAGACTACCAGTGTTGAAACAATGATCCTTCAACATCAGCTTTGCATGTTGTTCGAGTGCCTGATCACCATCTTCCAAAGCAGCTACTTTACTCCCAACTTAAGGATGGAAAAGGGAATATCGGTGGACAGCAAAAGAGGTTTAAAGACGTTCTCAAAGCTAATTTAAAAAAATGCAACATGAGCATCGAGAACTGGGAAGCTTTGGCCTATGAGCGTCCCAATTGGAGGTTGGCCATTATCAAAGGTGCTATGGACTTTGAAGAAGCACGAGTACAGGGCAAAAGGGACAAACGAGCTAAATGGAAGGCATGTCAAGCAAATCCTCATCATGACCATCTTCCATCTGGAAACCTATGTCCTCACTCTGGGAGGCTGTGTGGAACCAGAATTGGCCTCCACAGTCACTTACAGACCCACTGTTAAAGACCTTACCCTGGAAGACAATCTTACTAGGCCACGAGTGATCGCCAATGAATGAAAATGCCAACTGCTCTACTCTCAGGAAAGTCCTCCTGCGGTCCATCCTAACTCACCCCACCTGTAGCTTAAGGAGCATTGCTATCTGCAGCTGTCCGTGGGCTGTGCAAGAGAGACTCAGCTGGGCTCTGACTCCTGCAAAGAGAGGCAGCTCCTGGTCCTGGGGTCCCAGCAGCCCTGACCCAAAACCAACCTCAGCACCAAACAAACTCACCCAAACAGACAGTGTCAGCTTGAAATTATGCATATTGGAGCAAAAAATCTTAATTTCACATATACGCTCATGGGGTCTGAACTGGCGGTGACCGACCAGGAGAGAGACCTCGGGGTTGTAGTGGACAGCACGATGAAAATGTCGACCCAGTGTGCGGCAGCTGTGAAAAAGGCAAATTCCATGCTAGCGATAATTAGGAAAGGTATTGAAAATAAAACAGCCGATATCATAATGCTGTTGTATAAATCTATGGTGCAGCCGCATTTGGAATACTGTGTACAGTTCTGGTCGCCTCATCTCAAAAAGGATATGATAGAGTTGGAAAAGGTTCAGAAGAGGGCAACCAGAATGATCAAGGGGATGGAGCGACTCCCTTACGAGGAAAGGTTGCAGCATTTGGGGCTTTTTAGTTTAGAGAAAAGGCGGGTCAGAGGAGACATGATAGAAGTGTATCAAATTATGCATGGCATTGAGAAAGTGGATAGAGAAAACTTCTTCTCCCTCTCTCATAATACTAGAACTCGTGGACATTCAAAGAAGCTGAATGTTGGAAGATTCAGGACAGACAAAAGGAAGTACTTCTTTACTCAGCGCATAGTTAAACTATGGAATTTGCTCCCACAAGATGCAGTAATGGCCACCAGCTTGGACGGCTTTAAAAGAAGATTAGACAAATTCATGGAGGACAGGGCTATCATTGGCTACTAGCCGTGATGGCTGTGCTGTGCCACCCTAGTCAGAGGCAGCATGCTTCTGAAAACCAGTTGCCGGAAGCCTCAGGAGGGGAGAGTGTTCTTGCACTCTGGTCCTGCTTGCGGGCTTCCCCCAGGCACCTGGTTGGCCACTGTGAGAACAGGATGCTGGACTAGATGGGCCACTGGCCTGATCCAGCAGGCTCTTCTTATGTTCTTATGTTCTTATGAAGTCTGGCCTTTCCACAGCAAACGGGGACCTTCCTAACAGTAGGCCAAGTGATGATTCTTCCCCATACAAAAGCTTCACTGTTAGCTCTGGAAAAGCAGATGGCTGGAGAGGTGATATCATATAGCTCTAAAAGGGACATACTGTTTTAGGTTGTATTCAAGGCTTAATCCTGATAAGTTCTCCAAAGGATGGAGCCCTGGGATTGGTTTTCAATCCGAGAGCTTAGCTTTGGAATGTACAAAGTCATAATAAAGAGGAGAGTACCATTGAACACGTGCAGTGTGCATTTGCCACTTGAGCAGCTACAGCTATGAATGGATTAAGTAGTCCTTTCCTGTGCATCCTTTCCTGTGCTCTCTGTCTCTTTTGTGGCAGCTCTGTGTCATAAACCACAATTATCTCCATAGCAGGGGAACTGAGGCCAAAAGCGAGTGGTTTGCCCAAAGCCACACAGTGAATCTATGGCAGCTAATGATGCCTAAGTTGCTGGAGCATGTGCACTAGGAGAGGTTGCTGCTCCAGGGACCTTTGGAGTAGGGCAGAGAGCAATGGGGCACAGCCCACATTGGGGGCCCTTCTGTGACTTTATCTTGAGAAGATCACTTCTCCAATGTTGAGTTTCACCCAGGAATGTTGCAGTTCAAGAATGTGGACTTGTTGGAGAAGATTCCAGAAAGGGGAAGGCCCATACTACTGTGGGTGAAGGCATCTGCTTCGCTTGCAGGTCAACTCCCAGCATCTCCAGGGAGAGCTGGGAACGTCCCCCGCCTGAAATCCTGGAGAGCTGCTACCCACCAGTGTAGACAATACTGAACTAGATGGACCAAGGGTCTGAGTTCCTAGGTTCTCATTCAGTGGGGATCCCAAAAAGGCCCTCTGAGGACCTGCTGAAGTACTAATCAGAGCACAATGATCCAGGGGGCAGAAGCAGGTTCCCTACTGCTGGAAGTGGGGCAAGAGCAACTCCTGTTTGGTTATTTTGTTTATGTTCCAGAAGGGAGATAGAGTTACGGTCCTCCAGATGGCTAGGCTTGACTACTTTTACCTGTGATGCTCTGACTTAGACTGATATGCTTAGGGAAGCTTATCTGCCGCTCCTCCTTCCGCCCTTTCCTCCTTCTCTTCTTCGACTGTCTGTTGGAGAGGAGACATCCCTTTGTCTCCTCTCTCCTGAGCCATGAGGACAACTCCCAAGCCTGGGTGTTGCGCCTCCAACTTAGTTAGTTAGAACTAGGTTTGCCTTTCTATCTACTATGTTTTCTATAAATAAAATAGCTTTTCTTATTTTACGCTTAAGTCTCAGTGATCTAAATGCAGGGTAAAAGCCTGCCACTTAGGTAAACGCACACACTGGCACACACGCATCTCAGACCGTTGACGATCTCTGCTCTTTTATACAAATTTACATAACAGGAACAGCACCTACAAGATCGGCTCAAGCATGTAGGGCTTTATAGTTTAGGGGGTGGGAGGCAAAATGATAACAGGTTTATAAAGTCAAGAACAGTGTGGAGCAAGCAGATAGAGAGAAGAATGTCAGAACCCAGGAAGGTCAGCCAGTGAGGGCGAGTGCTGGGAGAACCTGGACGGACAAAAGGAAAGCCTCCTTCCCGTAATGAAGGGTCCACTTGTGGGATTTTCCTGCCAGAAGTTTTGGTGATGGCTACCAGTGTAGACAGTGTTAAAAGAAGAATAGAGAAATTCATGGAGGAGGAGCGGCAGGGAGGGGCAAATCTGTCCATTTCTGTTTCTCTCCATTTCCACATCAGTTTGTGATTTTTTTAAAAAAAAAGGTCTCATGAAAATTCACCAGCATTTTAGTGCAAATTTCTGTTGATATGCACATTTTTGTATGCAATTATGCCTAATATACACATTTTCACAAAGCAGTTTCCCCTTATATAATGCATTTTTGTTATTTTTGCTAACATATGCATTCTTCATGCACACTTTACCCTAATATGATGCACTTCCGTTGACTTGACTTGGCTGGAGAGGTGCATTGCAAAATTTGGAGAAGGGTGAATTTCAAAGGATGGCCGTGTTTTGGTTTTGGAATGTGTGAACTGGGTAGATTTGCCTTTAAATGTGAACTGAATTGAATTTCTCCCCCATCCCTGTCAGAAGTGCAGAAAACCTCTGAATAAGGAAGCTCCATTCAGCTATGACCAGATGAGAACTTTCAGGGCTGTTGCGCTCAGGTCCTTCTTGCAGGCTTCCCAGAGGCATCTGGCTGGCCACTTTGGAAACAGGATGTTGGACTGAATGGGCCCCCTTTGGCCTAACCCAGCTGTTGCACAGCCCTTCTGATGTTTAGACAAGCACAAAGGGAATTGCGAGGGACAACTACTGACTGGGATCTGGAAAGAAAAGGGGGGAACTTGCATTCCACGGAAAACAGGACAAGTGGCAACAGGATTAAATATCTAGGAAGTGGATTTGGGGAAAGTATTCTACAAAAATAACAGAAAGAAAAGTAAGAATTCTGCCTCACAGTAATTTGCATTTTACATACCTGGAATTCTGCATCTGGTACAGAATGTGGAAATGATGATACAACTGAGCACTATCTGTATATCTGCCTGAGAAGTCAAAGACAGCTTTGAAAATTTTTACGAAGGTTTTAAACAGACAAATGAGGTTGTCTAATTAAGGCACAGAACACATAGATCTGCAGAAAACAATTGTATCTGAATCAGTTTAACTTAATGAAAGAAAGAAAAAGGCTGACGTAAATACAGGCAGCAGTCTTTGAAACATTCATAGCTATTGGATGCCAGAATTCTGGCTTCCACTGCTTGAAACAAGCTCTTGCTAACCATTGACTTAAACTGTTGCAGTGTTACGGAATGTTCACAAGCATTCCAGCTTCTTGGAAGGTTAACCTGACAGCACACAAGGTCTAGAGGCAGGTGGGGATGTGGGAGTGTGTCTGTTTCAAATAATGGCATAAAATCAGGGAGCTGGCTCAAACTCGATCCCACAGCCCAGCTGGAGGACTCCCCGTGTGCCTCGGCTACCCATAATATCACCCCTGGAATGTCACCTGCCTTGTGCCAGCAGGATCTCCAGGTGCCAGGCTGCTCTCCATTCTCCTGGAAGGTTACCATCCTCTTGTTTCCTTCCACTAGAACTCCACACGCTCCCATGCACACCTGCACCCCACCCTCCAGAGCAGCCTCTGCCAAGGCAAAACTTGGGGGGCAGAGGGTTGCCCACTTGTATTGCCAGAGAAACAACCATGACTAGTCCACACTTATTTTTCTCCATCTTCTTCCTTGACGTGTGGCTCATCAGTGTGCTACTTCATGTATTTGTTATTTATATTTGAGACATTTATATACTGCACAATCATTAGCATTTCTAAGCGGCAAACATAGAAATGATGTTTATCTCGTGCCAAATGTCTTTTCACTGCAGGTACCTGTCCACTGCCAGCCTCTTCTCTGTGCCTTGTATTCTGAAGTCAGGGGAATGGTGAATGGGCAGCTCTGCCCTTCAAGAAGGGATTAGGGTGGGCACCACTTTCCTCTAAATAATCCCAGTAATATTTTTGGAATTACCCAACTGCACAAGCAACCTAAACTGGTTGCTTGTGGCCGCAATATTTGCAAGAACACCAGTGTAGCTATTTTTCCTCGGTAACTTCTGCGACAACTTCTGGGATCAGGTGGTACAGGTTCTTGGCGTGGCAACATTTCCCAGGCCATCCCTGAGTATTTGTGGATGTGCCTGTTGTTCACCTGGCGGCCCTTTGTTTTCCATGTTCCAGACCTGAGCTTCAACGCTGGGAGGAGGTTCTGGGTAACTCAGGAGACCCAGGAGGACTCGCCTCCGGAGCAAAGGATTTGAAAGGCCAGGGGGGAATCCTGGTGCCACCCTCTTCCAGGGTCTGTAACAATCCCAGGCAAGGCCAGATGGTGCCGTCCCTCGGTGCAGCCTGCTGGAACAAGGCCCGACGGACCTTGGAGGCATTCATCAAAATGCTAATGTGGGAGAATCCCCCCACCCAGCCCCACCAAGCCTGTGTCCTGCTGCGCCTCTGGTCCTGCAGCACTCACGCCTCGCTCTGGCTGTACCCATACCTAAATGGAAAGTGATGAAGCTGCCTTCATGCACAGTCAGACTCTTGCGTTCTCTGTAGCCCTGATGCCTCCAACCTGGTGCCCTCCAGATGTTTTGGACTGCAACCCATCAGCCCCAGCCAGCACAGCCCAACATTGCCCTTGGAGCTTTCCAGATGTGAGGCAGGAGCAAGGTGGAGGCAGCGTGGAGAAGGGTTATCAACCTGGAAAACTGTCATTGGGAGGGAGGTGTTCAGTACTTGGTTCAAATTACAGCCACAAAAGATTAGCGTGTCTGGTGATGTCCCCAAGGCTCAGTGGCATCAGAAGAACAAGCAGGGAACAAGTCATGAGACCACTTCTTTCCTTTCCTCCACAACCCCAAAAATGGGAGGAAGCAGGAACAATCCCTGGGAGACAGGTAGAGTGTTGGATTAGGACCTGGGAGACCAGGGTTCAAATCCCCACTCAGGCAGGAAGCTCACCAGTCTGTGTGCACATATATTTAGAATCATAGAATCATAGAGTTGGAAGGGGTCTTGTAGGCTATCGAGTCCAACCCCCTGCTCACAGCAGGAAATCCACAGTTAGAGCATCTCCCGCAGATAGCTGTCCAGCCTCTGCTTGAAGACATCCAGCGAAGGGGATCCCACCACCTCCCTAGGCAGTCGGTTCCATTGCCGAACCGCCCTTACTGTCAAGAAGTTCCTCCTAATGTCCAATCTGAATCTACGCTCCTGCAACTTAAAACCATTAGACCTAGTCCTCCCCTCTGGGGCAGCAGAGAACAAATCTGTACCCTCCTCTATGTGACAGCCCTTCAGGTACTTGACGAGTGCAATCATGTCACCCCTCAGCCTTCTCTTCACCAGACTGAACATGCCAAGTTCCTTCAACCTTTCCTCATAAGACTTGTTCTCCATACCGGCTATCATCCTCGTCGCCTTCTTCTGAACCCTCTCTAACTTGTCTATATCTTTCTTAAAATGAGGCGCCCGAACTGAACGCAGTATTCCAGATGAGGCCTGACCAATGCAGAATATAGTGGGACTATTACTTCCCTCGACCTGGAAACTATAGCTCTGTTTATGCAGCCCAAAACCGCGTTTATTTTATTTATTTATTTATTTATTTATTAAATTTATATACCACCGGACTAGCAATAGCTCTCTGGGCGGTGAACATAAAACAACATAAAAATACAATAAATAACAAAACAATACTAAAATACAAGCAACAATCCAACACAGTAAACATTTTTAAAATTAAATCAGTATAACTTAGAATGCTTCAGAGAATAGGAAGGTTTTGACCTGGCGCCGGAAGGAGAGCAGAGTCGGCGCCAGGCGTACTTCCTCAGGGAGACTGTTCCATAGTTCGGGGGCCACCACTGAGAAGGCCCTAGATCTTGTCATCACCCTCCGGGCCTCCCTGTGAGTTGGAACCCGGAGGAGGGCCTTCGTAGCAGAACGTAGTGCACGGGCCGGTTCATATCGGAAGAGGCGTTCCGCAAGGTATCGTGGTCCCGCACCATATAAGGCTTTATAGGTTAATACCAACACTTTGAATCTGGCCCGGAAACATATTGGCAAGCAGTGCAAGCTGGCCAGAACAGGTGTTATATGCTCGGACCGCTTGGTCCTTGTTAGCAGTCTGGCTGCCGTGTTTTGCACTAGCTGTAGCTTCCGAACTGTCTTCAGAGGTAGCCCTACGTAAAGCGCATTACAGTAATCCAAACGTGAGGTTACCAGAGCATGTACCACTGATGTAAGGTCCTCTTTACTCAAATAGGGACGTAGCTGGGCTACCAACCGAAGTTGGTAAAACGCATTCCTAACCACCGAGGCTACTTGAGCCTCAAGTGAGAGGGAAGAGTCTAAAAAGACTCCCAGACTACGAACCCGGTCCTTTAGGGGGAGTGTAACCCCGTCCAGGACAGGGTATATATCCACCATCTGATCAGAGAACCCGTCCACCAACAGCATCTCAGTCTTGTCTGGATTGAGCTTCAGTTTGTTAACTCTCATCCAGTCCATTGTCGAGGCCAGGCAACGGTTCAGCAAATCGACAGCCTCACCTGAAGAAGATGAAAAGGAGAAGTAGAGCTGCATGTCATCAGCATACTGATGACAACGCACTCCAAAACTCCTGATGACCTCTCCCAACGGCTTCATGTAGATATTAAAAAGCAGGGGGGACAAAACTGACCCCTGCGGGACCCCATATTGGAGAGCCCGCGGTGTCGAGCAATGTTCCCCAAGCACTACCTTCTGGAGACGACCCGCCAAGTAGGAGCGGAACCACTGCCAAGCAGTACCTCCAACTCCCAACTCCGCGAGCCTCTCCAGAAGGATACCATGGTCGATGGTATCAAAAGCCGCTGAGAGATCAAGGAGAATCAACAGAGTTACACTCCCTCTGTCTCTTTCTCGACATAGGTCATCGTACAGGGCGACCAAGGCTGTCCCAGTGCCAAAACCGGGCCTAAAACCCGATTGAAATGGATCTAGATAATCGGTTTCATCCAATAGCGCCTGGAGCTGGCCAGCAACCACCCGTTCCAAGACCTTGCCCAGGAATGGAACATTCGCCACTGGCCTGTAGCTGTTAAAATTGTCTGGGTCCAAGGAAGCCTTTTTCAGGAGTGGTCTCACCACTGCCTCTTTCAGACAGCCCGGGACCACTCCCTCTCATAAAGAGGCATTTATCACTTCCTTGGCCCAGCTACCTGTTCCATTCCTACTAGTTTTTATCAGCCAGGAGGGGCAAGGATCCAGTACCGAAGTGGTTGCATGTACCTGTCCAAGCACCTTGTCCACGTCCTCGAGTTGAACCAACTGAAGCTCATCCAACAAAACAGGACAAGACTGTGCTCCGGACATCTCACTAGGATCTACTGCTATAACTTGAGAATCTAGGTCCTGGCGGATACATGAGATCTTATTCTGGAAGTGATCGGCAAACTGATTACAGCGGGCCTCCGATGATTCCACCGTGTCCGGAGGGTTTGAATGGAGAAGCCCCCGGACAACTCGAAAGAGCTCCGCTGGGCGGCAAAGAGACGATTTAATAGTGGCAGCAAAATGATGTTTTTTAGCTGCCTTCACTGCTCCTACATAGAGCTTAGTCGAAGCACTAACCAGCGCATAATTGTATCCGTCGGGAGTTCGTCTCCATTTCCGCTCAAGCCTCCTCCTATCTTGCTTCATCGCTCTCAGCTCCGGAGTATACCATGGAGCTGTATGAGCTCTACACAGGAGAGGGCGTGCAGGAGCGATCGTGTTTACAGCCCGGGTCATCTCCGTATTCCACAGAGCGACCAGGGCTTCAGCAGGAGCGCCAGTCCTATCAGCCGGAAAATCCCCCAGAGCCTTTTGAAAACCTTCAGGATCCATTAGTCTCCGGGGGCGGACCATTTCTTTCTCCTGCAGGGCCTGGGTCTCCTTTTTTGCCGCAGCATCACACTGCTGGGTCATGTTCAACTTGCGATCCACTACAATTCCAAGGTCCTTCTCACACGCACTACTGCTAAGCCGGGTATTTCCCATCCTGTACCCGTGCATTTTGTTTTTGTGGCCTAAGTGCAGAATCTTGCATTTGTCTTTATTGAATGTCATTTTATTAATTTCAGCCCAATTTTCTAGTCTATCCAGGTCCCTTTGGATTTTATTCCTGTCTTCCATTGTGTTAGCTATCCCTCCCAGTTTCGTATCATCCGCAAACTTCATAAGGCTTCCCTCCACCCCATCATCTAAGTCATTGATAAAAATGTTGAAGAGTATTGGCCCCAGGACAGAACCCTGTGGCACCCCACTCGAAACCTCCTTCCAGTCCGAAGCAGAGCCACCGACGACCACTCTTTGAGTACGGTTTTCCAACCAGTTGTGAATCCACCTGACAGTATTTCCATCTAGTCCGCATTTGACCAGTTTGCTAATCAAAAGATCGTGGGGGACTTTGTCAAACGCTTTGCTGAAATCTAGATAGATGACATCTACAGCATTTCCACCATCTACTAAGCTAGTGACCCGATCAAAAAAAGAGATGAGATTAGTTTGACAGGATTTTTTCTTGACAAACCCATGCTGACTCCTTCTAATCACAGCATTGTCATCTAGATAGTTGCCAATGGACTCTTTTATTATCTGTGCTAATATCTTTCCCGGTATTGAAGTCAGACTGACCGGCCTGTAATTTCCCGGATCTTCTTTTTTACCCTTTTTAAAGAGCGGGACGACGTTTGCCCGTCTCCAATCCTCCGGCACCTCTCCCGTTCTCCATGATTTCTCAAAGATGATGGCAAGAGGTTCCGAGAGTACATCCGCTAGTTCCTTCAATACTCTGGGATGCAGTTCATCAGGCCCTGGAGATTTGAACTCATTTAGGTTAACTAGGTATTTCCTGACTATCTCCTTATCAATCTCGAACTGCAATCCCGACCCCTTCCTGAGATTGCTACCGATGCAAGGTTGCACACTGTTCCCTTTTTGGGAGAAAACGGAGGCAAAATAGGCATTGAGCAGTTCTGCCTTTTCCTTGTTATCTGTCAACATTTTGCCATCCTCATTGAGCAGCAGTCCCACCGTTTCCTTGGTTCAAACATATCTGAAAAACCCCTTTTTGTTGTTCCTCGCTTCCCTCGCCAGCCTCAGCTCATTCTGGGTTTTAGCTTTCCTTACGCTATTCCTGCAAGCCCGAGCCGCTCGTCGGTACTCTTCCTTGGTGATGCGTCCTTCCTTCCATTCTTTATACATGCTCTTTTTTACTTTTACCTCCTCCACCAGTCTTCCGTGTAGCCACATTGGCTTTTTCCGATGTCTTCCGTTTTTCTTCCTCTTTGGAATTGTTTGCGATTGCACTTTTTGTAATACCTTCTCCATGAACTCCCACGCTTCTTGGGCTCCTTTTTTCTTTAGTCTATCTAGCCACGGGATCATACCCATCATTTCCCTGAGCTTGCTAAAATCGGCTTTCCTGAAATCCAAGGTCCATGTTTGACTATATTCTTCTTTGGCTTTCCCCAGAATCCCGAATTCCAGCATTACGTGGTCACTTTCCCCCAAGGTACCGACCGCTTTAATTCCCGTGACCAATTTGTCCGTGTTAGTTAAGATCAGGTCCAGGATTGCCAGGATTAAAGCACATTTAAAGCACCTGATTTCCCCCACAGAATCCTGGGAAATGTAGTTTAGCCCTCATAGAGCTACAAATCCCAGAATTCTGTGGGGGGAGTCAGGTGCTTTCAGTGTATGGTGTGTATGTAGCCCATGGCCTATGTCTTAGCCAAGCCTACCTCACAGAACTGTTGTGAGGATAAAATGGAGAGGGGGAAGAAGCATGAATGCCACTTTGAGCTCCTTGGAGGAAAAGTGGGATACCATCTGGGTTCAGGCCTGGTTATGGGACTGAATCAGCCTTGGTCACCCTACTGGATGATCTTTATCGGGAGAAGGACAGGGGGAGTGCGACCCTGTTACTCTTACTTAATCTCTCAGCGCATTGGATACCATTGACCATGGTATCTTTCTGGGCCAACTTGCTGAGATGGGTATTGGAGGCACTGTTTTACAGTGGTTCTGATCCTATCTCCAGGGTCATTCTCAGAGAATAGCATTGGGTGACTGTCTTTCGGTCCCCTGGCACTTGTTCTGTGGGGTGCCGCAGAGTACCATCTTGTCCCCCATGCTGTTTAACATCTATATGAAGCCCTTGGGAACAGTCATCAAGAGTTTTGGGGCGAGGTGTCAGCAGCTCTATTTCTCCGTAACATCTGAATTGGGAGAGGCTGTGCAAGCCCTGGACCTCTGCCTGGACTTGATGGTGGGCTGGATGAGGGCCAATAAACTGCACCTGAATCCTAGGAAGATGGAGATGCTGTGGGTTGGTGGTTCCCAAGTTCAGATAATTGGTCAGCTGCCTGCTTTGTTGTTGTTTTTTATCATTAATTTTTATTCAAATTTTCAAAGACAAAAAACAAAACAAAACAAAAACAATTAAACAATAAAATAAAATGTCGACTTCCGATTTGTCGCAGATCAGTTATAGGTCTAGAATATATAACAATCCTATCTCTAAAATTATATTATAAAATCACTTTCCTCCAGTAGTTATCTTAATTAATCATCAAATCTCATAAACATTATTTTATTCTTTCCACAAAAAGTCAAAGAGAGGTTTCAATTCCTTGAAAGATATATCTTTCAATTTTTCTCCAAATAAACATATCGCTTAATCCATCTAATTCAAATCTGTTAGGCCCAATAATTTCAATAGCCATTCTTCCATTATCTATATTAACTCCATCTTCCATCTTCAATAATCCTGTTAAGTCCAGTAATTTCAGTAGCCATTCTTCCGTTTTCAATATCCCATAATAATCTTGTTGTCATAGCCATAGTCCAAGTAAACATATCAATTAATCCATCTCGTCAAATCTGTTAAGTCCAATAATTTCCATAACCATTCTTCCATTATCAATATTAATTCCATCTTCCATCTTCAATAGTCCTGTTAAATCCAGTGGTTTCAGTATCCATTCATCCATTATCAGTATCCCATGATGATCTTGCTGTCGTAGCTATAGTCATATAACAAGAGTCTGATGGGAATTTCCCCCATCACAAATATGTCTTTGCCATCAATTCTGAATATGTTGTTGAAATATTGTTGTAAAGTCACATCTCTGCTCTGGGTGCATCTCTGCTCTGTCACATATTTGTAGTTAATTCCATAATTTTTTTCCATGTCAAGCCCCATCACATCATTCCAGTCAAGAATTCTGAATATGTTGGGTCGGCTGCCTGCTTTGGATGGGGTCGTACTCCCTCTGAAAGAGTAGATCTGTAGTCTGGGGGTGCTCCTGGATCCATATTTGTCGCTAGAGGCTCAGGTGACCTTAGTGGCTAGGAGTGCCTTTTACCAGCTTTGGCTGGTAAGACAGTTGCGGCAGTTTCTGGACTGGGATAGCCTGACCACTGTTGTCCATGCACTGGTTACCTCCAGGCTGGATTACTGTAATGCATTGTATGTGGGGCTGCCCTTGAGGTTGGTTCGGAAGCTGCAGCTGGTGCAAAATGCGGCGGTGAGACTGCTCTCTGAGGCAGGGTATCACCAACATGTCACCCCACTGCTGAAAGAATTGCATTGACTGCCCATTAGCTACAGGGCCAAGTGGAAGGTTCTGGTTTTGGTGTACAAAGCCCTATGCAGCTCGAGACCAGGATACCTGAAAGATCGCCTTACCCCTTATATACCCAGTCGATCACTGTGCTTTGCAGGTGAGGGCCTCCTGCAGATACCATCTGATCAGGAGGTCCGTTCTGCACAACATAGAAAGCGCCACCTCTGTTATCATTTTGGCGCCTACTGCAGACCTTCCTCTTCCAACAAGCCTTTTAAGTAGAGACCTTATCTCACTCTGCATCTGTGCTGGAATTGCTTTTTAAGATTTTTTAAAGCTTTTTTTGTTAAAAAAGATGTTTTGTTTTAATATGTTTTAAAGTCTGTTTTTAAGATTTTAGAGTGTTTTTAGTGTTTTTGTTTGCTGCCCTGGGTTCCTACTGGGAGGAAGGGCAGGATGTAAATATAATAAATGAATGAATAATTAAATAAATAAAAAATAAAATAAACAAAACACAAACTGCCCCTTAGACTCCCCCACACATACCTCAAGCCCCCAACTCTACGCATTTCCTGTTGCGAATGCGTGTGTAGGTCAGACGTGGTTTGAATCCAAAAGCCGTTTAGAACAGGAATAAGACAGGCCAGGCAAGTTTCATGTAAGAGTCTTTACTAGGCAAAGACATTAGAGACATCTTCCTCCATTGACATTGCTTCCCCCACACTCTGAGTTCCTGCCAGTTCTAACCTTATCACACTCTCAGCCAGCCACACTGACCTTGATTGTCTGGAACTCTGTTCTCACAGCTTAACCCTTCTGCTTCAGGTTTCTCTCTCTCTGCTAAAAACCTTGTCTGTGAGTCTCACAACCTGCGTCACTGACCAACAGCCCCCACCTGAGACTTACAGACTACAAAACTTCATGTTACAATTATTACATTTCTACAACATTAACTTTTCATTACAAATACATTTCAGTACATGGTTTGTTTTCTTACAGTTTCTATTTACAGTTTCAGTTCAGTTCAGTTTCTCTTTATTCTTTATTTACACAAGTTTCACAGATTCATGTTTGCTTTTATTTGATGATACAATTACATTTCATTCTTCAACACAAAACTTCCACATTAGATCCATTGTTTCTTTATCTATTGGTCCCTCTTTTTCCCATTCTACTGGAATTTCATCTGTTTCATTATTCTGTTGTGTAACATTAAATGCGAATCTCTGAGGAGGTTGACCTTTCGTTTTTCTCTCTGATTTCCTGACATTATCTATTTCCATTTCTTCTTCACTTTCAATTTTACTCGGACCAGCACCACTAGTACTTGGTATTTCTGTATCATGTGTTGTTATGTCTTCACCTCTCAGTCTTTTAACAGTACGTTTGCCACTATGAATTAAATCTTTTAATGCAGTTTTTAATGGAATTTGCTGCCCGAAAGGAACATCCGCAGCTTCCTGTTTGCTTTCACTCTCTAAGATCACTGTTTGACTGTCTCTCCAAGGTTTATCTATCACCTTTATGTTTCTGCTTAACACTACTTGTTGTTTCTCAGGTAACCAAACTCTGTAATATGAATTCTGAAATCCCAAAATGCGTCCTGCCTGCTCTCTTGACTGTTTTGCAACATGTACCCAGCATTTTGCCCCAAAACGTTCTATGTGTTTCACCCTGGGTTTTCTTCCAGTCAGTTTCTCATAGGGAGACATGCCTATTGTTCTGTGCATTAGGCGGTTCTGAATATAAACAGTGTACAGAATACATTCACCCCAATAAGTGTTATTCATATCTGCATCTGTTAGCATTGCTCTCAATGAATCCTGCAATGACCGGTTCCTCCTCTCTGCCGTTCCGTTGGAGGATGGGCTGAAGGGAGCAGTTAGACTTTGAATTATCCCCTTCTTTTCCAAATATGTTTGAAATGAATTACTGGTAAATTCACCACCTCTGTCTGATCTGATATTCTTGATAACAACCCCATGTTGTGTTTCTGTTCTCTGTATGAATGTCTTTAATTTCTCTTCTGCATCACTTTTCTTTTTCAATAAGAACACATGTGTAAATCTTGAGAAATCATCCACAATCACTAAATAAAACCTTGCTCCACCTTTTGAGCACTGAAAAGGTCCAGCTAAATCCACATGTATGAGCTGATAGGGTTCTGTAGTCGTGCTTTCACAGCTCTTATTTACTGGATTCACAGTCATTTTTGTTTTATAACATACCTCACACTCATCCACATGCTCACAGTGTTTTAACTTCAAATCTTGACTATATTTTGGGGTGTTTTGTATCTTTTGGAAATGGGCGTGTGCTAGTTTTCTGTGCCATTCATGGACACAATTATCATGTTTCTCTTTATTTACTGCTATCCAAGCACACATGTCTTTATCAAGCTTGCACTCAACCATAAACATATTGTTCTGTAATTTCCCTTGCATGCATATTTCACCATCTTTTCTCACAAAACATCTATCCCCTTCAAATGTAACTTTACAACCTATTTGAGCCAATTTTCTCACTGATAGAATGTTATATTTTAAACCAGAAATCAATAATACATCTGTTAAAATTCCCAAATTACCCATCTTCAGTGTTCCTCTCGCAGTAGCGTCCTGAGTAGATCCGTCAGCCAGATAAAGCTTCTCCTGCGTCAGCTTTGGAGTGTAAAATAAACTAGAGTCTGTGATTAGGCAATTAGACGCTCCACTGTCAAGAAGCCATTTAGAGTTAATCAGTTTATTGCTCTCCTTAGAAACAAAGTTCACGCTTGCCCTCTGACTTTCAAAGTTTCTGTAATTCCTCTTCTTTAAACAATGTCTCTGTATATGCCCACGTGATCCACAAAAATAACATGTTTTAGTCTCTTCCCTGCTTCTTTGATTTCGTTTTTGTACAGACACAGTCTCAGCCTCTTTTAAGTCCATTTTCTTATTTTCTTGTCTCCTACACCACTCTTGTTGAAGTTTCTGTTCCACAAAGTCCAAAGTTAGAGTCCTGTCAGGTTGACTTTCCAGACCAGCGACCAGCACGTCCCATTTTTGATCAAATGAAGATAACAGGAGATAAACCATCTGTAAGTCATTATGATGAACGCCTCGATCTTGCAGCTCTGCATTTAATCTACGAAATTCAGCCAAATGCTCTTCCATAGTCATCTCATCTGTAAAACGCATCTGATATAGCTTCCGTGCTAAACACAGCCTGCTTCCCGCAGTTTGCTGTACATGTGCGGCTCTTAACTTCTCCCACATCTGATTAGCAGTCGGCTCATTACTCACCAGCAACAGTTGTGAATCTGATAGCCCCAGAGTAATAAAAGCCTTCGCTTTCTCGTCTTTCTTCAGCCATGCTGCTGAAGGAGCTGCCGGAGGGGTTTTTTCCACGACATCATTCAAATCCTCTTTAATCAGAACTGCTCTCATTCTCCACTTCCAGCTGGAGTAATTTACAGCATTCAGCCTCTCCATCGGCATCCCGGATAATAGATTTACAGCCATGTTGCCCACTCTTACTTGCCTCTTACTTGCGCTTTGTTTCTCTCTGCAACAACGCCACTTCACCAGCTCTCGAACCCGCTACCACGCCTCATAATCTGGGCCCATAACCCCTGTTGCGAATGCGTGTGTAGGTCAGACGTGGTTTGAATCCAAAAGCCGTTTAGAACAGGAATAAGACAGGCCAGGCAAGTTTCATGTAAGAGTCTTTACTAGGCAAAGACATTAGAGACATCTTCCTCCATTGACATTGCTTCCCCCACACTCTGAGTTCCTGCCAGTTCCAACCTTATCACACTCTCAGCCAGCCACACTGACCTTGATTGTCTGGAACTCTGTTCTCACAGCTTAACCCTTCTGCTTCAGGTTTCTCTCTCTCTGCTAAAAACCTTGTCTGTGAGTCTCACAACCTGCGTCACTGACCAACATTTCCCCCTCCTGCCAGCGTGGCATCTCACCCTATGCCAGAGTGGCCTGCTGAAGTTATGCCAGCAGAGAGGATTTAGCAGCAATCCTATCCTCATCCCGCGGATGTTGGGTCAGACTGCACTGTAAGACACCCAGATTTTAAATTCTGCACATTTCGCATTTGAGATTCAAGCTCAGTTTTTCATACCCAAAATTTGGACAGCAAAAAGCTGCCTTTTGAGGTATGTGTGAAAGGTTGCTTTGGTTTGCATTCAAAGCAGGGTTGTTACCCTGGCCCTGAGCTGGTCTTTGATGAAATGAAGCCCTCTGGGAGGGAGGCTCTGCTCCATGGCTGTGCGCAGAAGCCGCTGCAAGC
The DNA here is from genome assembly GCF_030035675.1 of Rhineura floridana. NCBI lineage: Eukaryota > Metazoa > Chordata > Lepidosauria > Squamata > Rhineuridae > Rhineura > Rhineura floridana. Next base: position 321,706,791 of record NC_084480.1, on the reverse strand, counting down.
CGTGCAAAGGCAGAGCCTCAACATGCCCCTGGACCTTGCCAGGGATTGTGGGATGTGCCTCTTGGATCACACAGCCCAGCCACTTGGGGCAACGCCCTGGGTGTGGAAGAGGGAGAAGGGGACAGTTCATAGCCCACAGAGCAGAGTGTAGGACCAGCCCCAGCGCTCAAGAGCTTCTGCCACAAGTGGCTTGGGCCACCGCCATCAGGGCAGCTTTGAACCCTCTCCACCTGGACCCCGTTGGTGGTGGCAGAATTGATTCTCTTCCCAATATAAAGTTTCCTGTCATTGGCTCTGATGACTGAGTGGATTAGCCGGGCAAAACAAGCCTCAGCTTAAAGGCCCTTCCTGACACGTCGGTGGTGGGTTTGTACTGGACATTCCCCTTCGTTAGTTGTGTCTTGGCTGCGATGCTTCCCCAGTGGAAATGCATGGTTGACTGCTGGAGGGGCATTCCCTGCTGTAGCGCAACAGAAGAGAGGGGGAACAAAATAAACCCAGAATGTTTGTGGTACAGGACGTGACAGGATTTTCAGCAGGAAGTTACAGGATATGTACTGATCGGAAAGGAAGCAGCATGGCCACACCACACCTTTTGCAAACACAAATGGTATTGAAAGTGGGATTGCATCGTACCACCCTGGTACCATCCGGAGCACCAGTGGACATGAATGCCCAATAGAAAGGATGCCTGGAGAGTTTGAAGGCAGTCTTAAGACCGATGCCCACCTTTGGTCTGAGCTGCCTAAACCCAAGTCGCTTCTTGCTTTCAGTGTGGAGCAGGAAGAGCCTCTCAAGGCCCACAAGGCCGTCTTTGCCCCCTGCCCGGAAGGGGAGGGGGCTCCACTCCACAGGCCTCCTGCCCCATCCCTCTTCCCCAACCGGGATACAAGAGTGGCAGGCAAATGGGGGTGGCCCCTTGGTTCCTGCAAGCATGGCAATGAACTGTGCTGTCATCCTCAAGTCTGTGTGGGGAGGCCGGCAGGGAGGGAGGGAGGCAGGGAGGCAGGCAGGGAGCTTTGTTTCCTTGTCGGGAAGAAAGGGGTGTCCCTAGGGACTAGTGACAAGGATCAGACACTCTATTTGCATAACGGAGGCGCTCCCGGAACAACTTTCCCACACTGCACGGCCGAGATAAAGGGGACCAGTTTTTCCTGGCCAATCAGAGGGCTCAGCTGCCCAGCCCTCCCCTCCTCCACCCGCCTCCAGGGAGTGGTTATGACAAATAAGATTAATGTCGCCTCTGCCACCTTGTCCAGGCTACACAAAGGGTTGTGCACCAGACAACCCAGGTTACAGGACCCACAGGCCTCAGAACCAGCTGGGCAAAGTGTGTGTGTGTGTGTGTGTGCATATATCCATGCACATAATCTCCACATATATCCTGGGATGAGGCTACAAAGGTGTGCAAAGCAAGCGTGGGTTTTCACAGGTGTCTCTCCTTCAAAGAGCAGTTTGTGCGTTGTGATGGCCTTGTGCCTGATTCTGCTACAGGTCGTCGCTCTGTAGGCCGGATGATCCTCACATTGTATGGGAGAAACAGAAATAGCATTTCACTCATATTATTTATTTATTTATTTATTTATTGCATTTATATACCGCCTCATAGCCGAAGCTCTCTGGGCAGTTTACAACAATAAACAAAAGGTTATCAGAAAACAATAAATACATCCAGGGGTTCAGCCAGGAGTCCTTCCCAGTCTTTGCTAGAGAAGCCTAGGTTCACATGTGCACTGATGGAGCCTGACCAGGAAAGAGATTTTGGGGTCATAATGGATTGGTCAATGAAAAAAATTGCCCAGTCTGCAGCAGCTGTGAAAAAAGGCAAATTCCCAGCAGAAAATCATTGGGAATGGGATTGAAGATATCATAGCCAATATCACAGTGATGTTATACATATCTATGGTGCAAATGCATTTGGAATACTATGTACAGTTCTGGTCGTCTTGCTTCAGAAAGACATTGTAGAACTGGAAAAGGTTCAGAAAGTGCAACCAAAATGATCAAGGGGATGGAGCAACTCTCCTGTGAGGAAAGATTGCAGCATTTGGGGCTTTTCTGTTTAGAGAAAGGGTGAGTCAGAGGCGACATGATAGAAGTGTATAGAATGATGCATGGCAGGGAGAAAGTGGGCAGACAGACGTTTTTCTCCCTCTCTCGTAACACTAGACCTCGTGGACATCCAATGACAGTGAATGCTGGAAGATTCAGGACAGACACAAGAAAGTCCCTCTTCACACAGTGCAGAGTTAAACTATGGAATTCGCTCCCACGAGAGGCAGTGATGGCCACCAGCCTGGATAGCTTTAAGAGAGGATTATAAAAATTCCTGGAGGATACGGCTATCCATGGCTACTAGCCGTGATGGCTGAGATCTGCCACCATAGACAGAGGGAGTGGGCTCCTGAATACCAGTTGCCGGAAGCTCATAGTTAAACTGTGTCATTCACTCCAAGAAGAGGCAGTGATGGCCACCAACTTGGCCAGGTTTAAAACAGGATTAGACGAATTCATGGAGAAAGATAAGGCTGTGAATGGCTACTGGCCATGCTGACTGTGTTCAAACTTCTCTATCAGGGTTGGCATGGCTCTGAATAACCGTCTCTGCTGGAGAACAGCAGCGGGGCGTGAATGGGTTCCAAGCACTTTGTGGGCTTTCCATAGGCACCTGGTTGGCCATGCTGGTTGGCAGGATTCTGGACTCAGGTAGGCCTTTGGTCTGATACAGCGTCAGGCCTTTCCCGATGTTCTTGTGGGACCTTCTGCGTGCAAAGGACAACCTCTGTAGCTGAGCAGAGGTGCTTCCTGCCCTGAGACTTGGCAAAGTCACATCTCTTGAGTGCCCTGCAGTCCATCCGACTTCCCCAACAGGAGTTTGTGCCACTGCAGCCGTGGATTCTCCTCTCACATGTATGCTAGGGAAAGAAAGGTCCTGCTTTGCAGGGCTGTTGTAAGAATGAATGAGAGGAAGGTATCCAAGCCCTTTGGAGCACCAACAATGAAACTAGGACACATCATTTTCTGCCACTCTGCAAAGATGCTATTTTCGGGTGGGATTCTGCCACATACCGGTAATTTCAGGTTGTGCCATTAGAGTTGATGGACAACAAATCTGATTCCCCGAGAGACTGGACTTTTTGTGTTAAGGGAAGTGACAGGCAAATGTACTGGAAAGCCTGGAATGACACTTGCTTTGACACAATGCCATCCTGCCTCCTCACAAACAAATCAGGATTATCTTGAAGTGCCCTTGGTTACTGCATCAGATTTCTTGCTTCTCAAGGAAAGGTCTTCACCATCCTTTGTTTCTCAAAGTATTCCCCCCCCCCCCGTCGCTGATGCTGTGGGTCACAGAGGCCACTGCCTCTCTGACCTGCAACATCTTTGCTGGAGCAGATATTGGAGTAGATGGGCCATTGGCCTAATCCTGCAGGCTCTTCTTATTTTCCTACGTTCTTAGACGGGGCGGGGAGGCAGAGAAGCAGTCTCAGTTTACAGCTCACATGCCCCATGCCAGCCCCGGGAAGGCCCACTAAACACCAAGCCAGCCTGGGGGCCGCAGTCCTGCCCTCCACCACCAAAAATCTTTTGCACTGGTGTAGTCTTCCTTGTCAGAAGTGTGGATGAAGCCCTGATGTGTGTATCTAGGTCTGACTGTCAGAGTACAAGACAAAAGGGAGATTCATTCCCTCTGTGGATTCCCTGGCAGAGAGGGATCTTGAAAGAAACACTGGGATTAATATCTTTCAGACAAAGCTAAACTCCCCACGTCCTGCCCCAGGGCATCCTGCTTGCCTCCTCCTCCCATGGTTCACATTTAGTTAGCTGATTATTCTGAGGAGCCTTTTCATCAGAAGACCCAACTTCAAAAGCTTTTGCTGCTTTAGTCCACCCCCTCCCTCCCTCTCCCTCTCTTTCCCCAAAACATTTCTCATTAGGGGACAGAGATGTGTTAGGAGCACTTGGGCATGCAAGAGTCCCCAAAAGGAGTACTCGGGGTGTGTGTCTCTCTGCCACTGTTGTCCATCAGCCCTCTAAGTGCTGCACCCACACTTTGCAACGGCCCAGTGGTGGCTGGGCCACCATGGGGAGTTTGCTTGTGCTGGGGTTACTTTTGTGGCTTCTGGTTGCTTTTCATTGTTTCTAACACTGTATTTAAAGATTATTATAACCTGCTATAAGTGCGGGGACACCTTTACCTTTTTTTATAACCTGCTCTGGGACTGCTGTGGGTGAAGGGTGGGCAATTTGCTAATGCTAATGTTAATTATTATTATTGATGTTGTTTGTTGTTATGTGCCTTCAAGTCGATTACGACTTACGGTGACCCTATGAATCTTTTTATATATATATTTATAGGGTTTTCATGGTAAGAGGTATTCAGAGGTGGTTTACATTGCCTTCCTCAAAGCCTACGGCACCCGGGATTCCCAGGCAGTCTCCCATCCAAGTACTAAGCAGGCCTGACCCTGCTTAGCTTCTGAGATCAGAGGAGATCGGACATGTTCAGGGTAATAATAATAATAAAAGGGGTCTCTCTCCCCTCTACATGCTCACACACCCCTCTGTACATCTCTGTTCTCTTTATTATGTTTCCAGCTACAGAATATTTTAACTTGTTGGCTTAATTGTTCAGCCATGTGGCATCAACATTGGGACCTCCAGGAAGCAGCGAAGGCTGGTGGCACCAATGTCAGTGGGGCAGTGAATCTGTTCCGGGTGCTGAAAGCACCTTGGACAGCTCCTTGACAGTTTGGACTAAAACCCGGAGCGGATTTGCTGCCCCACTGACGTTGGAGCCACCAGCCTTCACTGCAAGGAGGACAGGGAGCGGTGATGGAAAAGAAGCAGGCAGGTTGATGAATGTCTTTGAAATTGGTTTCTTGGGGGCAAAACTGGCTCCTTTATCACAGGCACAGGAGCCTCAGCTTGTGGGTGGGTGTGGGGAGTCTGAAGGCAGCCTCCCAGGCCTCTCTGCACTGCCCTCAGTCAGGCCTCTCACCAGGCGACACCCCTCACTGGCTCTGCCGGAGTGCCCTTCTGGAGCCAGGCTGCAATGGGTCTTTGAAGCAGATGGAGGATGGGGACAAGTGTGTGTGTGTGTGGCTTTTGACTGGCTGGAATATTAGCCTACTATACCAGAATAAGAGTCCCATCCATTGCTCCTCCCAGTTTTTCATCTGGCCCCACCCACCATCTGCATGTGGCCGACAGAAGGCTGTTCAGTTGGGAATGTGGCCCTGAGGCCGGAAAGGGCTCCTTGTCCGTCTTTGCTGCTTAATGGGATGGGATGGGCCAGGGGAGCAAGAACAGAACCACAGAACCTGGTTTCACTGCCAGGGCTGAGGCAGAAGTCGAGGAGTGTGTGCAGAGTGCATTCCCTTGCTTTGCAAAGGAAGACCATAACCAGTCCCTCCCCTTCTGCGTGTCTGGTGCCTTGACAATACTGACAACCGTATATTCTCCCTCCCCACCCACCCTAGGCAAGCCCACAGCCACTGTGGTGGGCGCGATGGGTAGGGGAGGTCTCTCCCGACACGAACCCATCCGTACACTATGCTCAACATCAAAGGCCCTCCTCCGGATGCCTACTCCAAGGGAAGCTCGAAGGATGGCAACAAGGGAGAGGGCCTTCTCAGTGGTGGCCCCCAAATTATGGAATGATCTCCCTGATAAGGTGCACCTGGTGCCAACACTGTTACCTTTTTGGTGCCAGGTCAAGACTTTCCTCTTCTACCAGGCATTTTAGCATGTGCTTTAAATTGTTTTAAATTGTTTTTAAGAGATGTGTTTCTAAATTTGTATATTTGTTTTTAATGTTTTTAGTTATTGTAAACCGCCCAGATAGCTTCAGCTATGGGGCGGTATATAAATACGATAAATAAATAAATAAACCTGATGCAGAAAAAGCCTAAAGAGAAGCAGTCAAGTAGGGTTAGGGTTCCTTCATCATGACTGCACTCATTGGCCAGGGTATGGTGGAAGGTACCAGGGGTCTCCAAGCCGGGGTGGGAGGGCTATAAGGAGTTCAGAGAGGTTCTTCAAAAGAAGCCATAATCTGACTGCTTCTGAAGACTTAGGCAGCTCTTTGCTTTCTGCACTGAGTCCCAGCCAATTTCTGAGCCCAGTGCAAAGTGCTGGTTTGACCTCCGAAGACCTAGACGGCTAAAGACCAGGTGACCTGGAGGGACGCTTCCTCCCACATGCACCTACCCAGACCTTGAGACCGCTTTGGAGACCCTTCTCCAGGTTCCCCTGCCCTGTGGGGTGTGGCAGGGCACCTCCTGGGGAGAGGCCAGAGTCTTTTGCGTGGTGGCTCCCCAGCTATGGAAGGAAAGATTTCATTTCTCCAAGCTTTTAAAGATCTCTTAATTCAAGTCTATTCAAATCTTTTGGTGTTGCTCCTGTATCTTTTTAAAACTGACGTTAGTCTCCATTCTTAAGTTTAATGCTGTTTTATTATTTTATAGTTTATGGCTGTATTTTAAAGTTTAAAGAACTTTGATGATGATGATAAAGTTTATTAAATTTATATCCCGCCCTTCCTCCCAAAAAGACCCCAGGGCAGCAAACAACAAGTGATTAAACAATAAAAACATTTCTTTAATTGGGCAGCATGTAAATGTGTCAAGCAAACCAATTTTAAGTGTCCCCCCCCCATGTTGGTAGGGAACTTTGCAGCATTGTGGCCTGTGATCCTCCAGAAAGTTCTCCTGCCGAACCCCCATGGAAAAGGTTGTGCTCTTGTGGTGCTCCCATCCCTTGGAGTGGGGCGAGAGCTGCCTCGATTGTCAAAGCCCAGTCCCCAGAGGAGCTGCTTCTCAAGCAGTTTTGCGTGCTGGGCGCAGGGAGGAATCAGGATATGGAAAATCCTTCCATGCAGTTTTTAAAGCTTCTTTTTAAAAGATGTTTTGTTTTAATATATTTTAAAGTCGGTTTTTATGATATTTTAGAATATTTTTATTGTTTTTGTTTCCCCCACTGGGCTCCTTCTGGGAGGAAGGGCGGAATATAAATTCAGAGCTTGGAAAAGTTACTTTTTTGAACTACAGCTCCCATCAGCCCAATCCAGTGGCCATGCTGGCTGGGGCTGATGGGAGTTGTAGTTTTAAAAAAGTAACTTTTCCAAGCTCTGCATAAATTTAATTAATTAATTAAATAAATAATGGGGAGTAAGCAGCGACATGTTAGAGATGCATACAATTTTGCATGGTGTGGAGAAAGTAGAGAGGGAGATGTTTTCCTTCCTCGCTCATAATGGAAGAATCTAGGGAAATCCAAGCAAGCTGAATGTTGGGAGATTCAGGACAGACAAAAGAAAGGACTTCTTCATGTTGTGCATGGTTAAAACTGTGGAATTTGGCTCCCACAGGAGGCAGTGAGGGCTGCCAACCTGGATGGATTTAAAAGAGGATTACACAAATTCTTGGAGGAAAAGGCTATCAGTGGCTACTAGCCCTCAGTGTATTCCAGAGCCCTCTTCAGGCCACAAAAGGATTCTGTAATCAGTGACATGGAGCACCTTCAATACAAGGAAATGGTAAAATATCTCTGTGTTTTTTTAATGTAGAAAAAAGGATGACATTGGCCACAATCCAAACTCCCAGCCAGGGGGAGTGGGAGGAATAGAGCAACAGAGCCACCCCCCCACATCTCCTCACCAGGGAGAAAGGTGTGTGTGTGTGTGTGTGTGTGTGTGTGCATAGTAGTAATTGTGCTGATTTTTGCTGTGCCAGTTCCAGATTGGTACACTGAGATGCCTGGATTGGGCCAACTGTCCTGCAATCTGGGATTATCGAGAAGAGATGCTGGCCCTCCTCTGTGTGGCAACCTTTCAAGGGCTTGAAGAGTGCTATCATATCTCCCCTCAGTCTTCTGTTCTCCAGGCTAAACATGCCCAGTTCTTTCAGTCTCTCCTGATAGGGCTTTGTTTCCAGTCCCCTGATCATCCTTGTTGCCCACCTCTGAACCTGCTCCAGTTTACCTGCATCCTTCTTAAAGAGTGATGTCCAAAACTGGATGCAGTATTCAAGATGAGGCCTAACCAGTGCTGAATAGAGGCGAGCCAATACATCACGTGATTTGGAAACTATACTTCTGTTAATCCAGCCTAAAAAAGCATTTGCCTTTTTTGCAGCCACATCACACTGTTGGCTCATGTTCATCTTGTGATCAACAACAATCCCGAGATACTTCTCGCATGTAGTATTGCTGAGCCAAGTATTCCCCATCTTATAACTGTGCATTTGGTTTCTTTTTCCTAGGTGTAGAACCTTGCACTTATCCTTGTTAAATTTCATTCTGTTGTTTTCAGCCCAATGCTCCAGTCTATCAAGATCACTTTGAATTTTGTTTCTGTCTTCCAAGGAATTAGCTATCCCACACAGTTTTTTATCAACTGCAAATTTGATAAGCATGCTTTGTACCTCCTCATCCAAGTCATTAATAAAAATGTTGAAGAGCACTGGACCCAGGACCAAGCCCTGCAGTACCCGCTCGTTACCTCCCCCCAGTTTGAGAAGGAACCATTGATAAACATGTTTGAGTACGATTCTGTAGCCAACTATGGATCCACCTGATAGTTGTTCCATCCAGCCCACTTTTAGCTAGCTTGCTAATCAGAATGTCATTGGGCACTTTGTCAAGAGCTTTGCTGAAATTGAAATATATTATGTCCACAGCATTCCCACAGTCTACCAGGGGGGTTACCCAATCAAAAAATGAGATAAGATTAGTCTGGCAGGATTTGTTCTTTATAAATCCATGTTGGCTTCTAGTAAACACTGCATTGTTTTCAAAGTCCTTACAGATAGACCACTTTATAACCTGCTACAGAATTTTCCCAGGGATCGATGTTAGGCTGACTGGTCTGTAGTTCCCAGGTTCCTCCTTTTTGCCCTTTTTGAAGATAGGGACAACATTAGCCCTCCTCCGGTCCTCCATCACTTCACCCATCCTCCACGATTTTGCAAAGATAATAGACAGTGGTTCTGAGAGTTCTTCAGCCAGTTCTTTTGTTCCTCTAGGATGCGGTTCATCAGGCCATGGAGATTTGAAGTTGTTCAAAGTGATTAGGTATTCCTTGACCATTTGTCTATCAATCTCAAGCTGCAATCCTGCCCCTTCATGTTTCCCAGGAGGGTCATAGATCCTCTTTTGGAAGCAGAGCCCTTTGCACTCATGGTACCCCCTGCTGAGTGGAACCACACACACCCTTTCAGCATGGTAGATTGGGCGTGGGTGGGGCATGACTGATGTTTACAAAATTCAGAGTGGCATGAAGGAAAGAAGCCATATGCTGAACTGAACCTAAGCCACAATCTCTGCAGGGAGATTTGGCAGCACCTGAGAGGATGGCATTTCAGGATATTCTCTTTCCACAGAATGGACATTCTTCAATCCCTCTGGAACATGGGAACATAAAATGAGCCCTGCAGGGTCAGATCACAGGTCTCTCTCCCTCAGCATTGAGTTCTCACGGTTGTCCTGGCCTTCTCTGAGGCAGAGTCCTCAGGCGACTGCAACTGTAAAGAGATGGAATCCTCTCCCTGGTCCCTCCCATGTGGATCTGCCCAGGTACCAGAGCTCCCCCTGAGCCCCCAGGAGACACGTCTGCCACCAAACTCTGACAGCTGCTGGACAGACTCCTCATGGGACCAAGAGAGCTCTGAGGAGAGTTCCCAGCAGCTAGAAACCCCATTACCCTGAAGGATGCAATGGCTGCAGCAGAAGGCATATTTCGCTCTGTGGCTCCCCAGGAGGCTGCACTCAGTGGGTGGGGCCCTCGGGCAAGGGCTGCTTTAAAACTCAGGCAGTTGCTTAAGGACCTTGCTGAGACCACTTGTGTGTTTGGTTTCAACTGCACCACCTGTGACCCTGACCCAAACATGGACTCCCTCCAAGGGGCCATTTTGGCCTGAGCCACCAGGATCTTCTGACTGCCCCTTGCTTGGGCCCTCACCCCTCCTCAGAGGTGGCGGGCATCCCTGTGAATTACAACAACAGTGGACAACCACATGCCTCTTGTCAGAAGCTACCAAGCAGGACCTCAGAGCAACAGCCTCTTCCCACTTGTGATTCCCAGAAACTGCTATTCAGAGGCAGACAGCTTCCAACGGGGCGGGAGAACAGAGCCATTGTGGTTAGCAGCCATTGATAGCCTTTTTGTTGTTATGTGCTTTCAAGTCGATTACGACTTATGGCAACCCTATGAATCAGTGACCTCCAAGAGCATCTGTCAGGAAGGCTTCCTTTATGGAATCCATCCATCTCTTGTTTGGCCTTCCTCTTTTTCTACTCCCTTCTGTTTTCCCCAGCATTATTGTCTTTTCTAGTGAATCGTATCTTCTCATTATGCGTTCAAAGTATGATAACCTCAGTTTCATCATTTTAGCTTCTAGTGACAGTTCTGGTTTAATTTTTTCTAACACCCAATTATTGGTCTTTTTCGCAGTCCATGGTATCCGCAAAGCTCTCCTCTGACACCACATTTCAAATGAGTTGATTTTTCTCTTATCCGCTTTTCTCACTGTCCAACTTTCACATCCATACGTAGAGATCAGAAATACCATGGTCTGAATGATCCTGACTCTGGTGTTCAGTGATACATCCACTATGAATTTCTCTAATCCCCCTTTAAAGCCATCCACTTTGGGGGCCATCACTACAACGTATGGAACCAAATTCCAGGCTCTAAGCGGAGTGAAGGAGGACTTCCTCTTGTCCGTCCTGAATCACCCTGAACTGGATGACCCCACTGGGTCCAAGCATGGTGCGAGAGGGAGAAGAATGTCCGGTGGCAACGCAGCACATGTGCCTGACACCTCCCTCTGCAGGAGACCTCAACGAGCTGCTGCCTGTCCGAGTAAACAATACTGGTCCAGGTACACCAACTGTCGGATTCAGGGAAGGCATCTTCTTGTGCCTGCATGTGTGTGTGTGTGTATTATTTAATTTTGTATTTAATTAATTAATATTCCCACCTTTCATCTAAGGAGCTCACGATGAAATTAGGCTGAGAGGTGGTGACTGGCCCAAGGAAGGTCACCCAGGAAGCTTCATGAGTAGGATTTTGAACGTAGGTCTCCCAGGTCTTTGTTCAGTACTCTAACCGCTATACCACACTGTCTTTCTCTCCCACTTTTATGTATTTATTAAATTTATATCCCACCCTTCCTCCCAGAAGGAGCCCAGGGCATCAGACAAACACTAGAACACTTTAGTGCCTTTCTTGTAAGCCAGGCATGCTACTAATGAAGTCAGAAGCCCAAACATGGAATTAAATAACTGTATGCTTGGATTTGTTTTGCAGTTATTAACTTTTGTGTATCCATGTGGGTGCACACAAACACACACACAGATCTTGGACCCATATTTTACAGTGATTCCCCTTCGCATTGGCAAAGACTGTTTGGGAGACAGGAAGCTGGCATTCCCCCCTCCCTCCCTCCCTCCCTCCCTCCAATGAGGGGCCTTTATTGTTCTTTTTTAAAAAAATGATCTAGTTGTGCGCACATTGTTAATTAGAAAATCAATCCTTCCTTCCTGTCATTAAACTCACTGCCGATTTTGAAAAAAACATTAGAGAAGGCATTTCAGTGCCCCCATCTCCTCTCCCCCCCATTACACACTTTTGCACATATATCAACATATGAATGGAGTGACATGTCAAATCTTGGACAATTCTTTTAAAATGCACCTTGCCTACTTTGAGAACTAGAAGGAATGGCCCATCTCTTAGGGAAGGTTATATGTCCTGCCAAAATATGTGTGAAGCTCACTGAGCACGCTGCCTTGGGGAACAACATGGAACAATGTGCTCAGGAGGGTTAATGAAGTGACACCAGTGCAGGCTCAGCCTTTGAAGGGTCCTATATGTCCCTTGTTGCTGGGCCCAGGCCTGGAGAGGTAGAGCTACAACATCCAGTGTCTGGGTACTGGGCAACCCATCTGTGCCCACTGCCAGGGCAGCTCCTGGGGCATCCTTGGGGAGGGCTCTGCATTGCTGCTTCCCAAATGAAGCGGACGGGTTGTGGCAATGTTGCTGGGTTTAGGGGGAGGAGCAGGAGTTGGTTGCTGAATTGGTCCCAGCTGCACCTTCTCACAAAAGCCCTTGGGCCATGGATGTTAATGCAGATCAACCTCAGTTGCACAACCTGACAATAAAGTTAATAAGCTATTCAAGCACAAGTGCCCTCACCAAACATGATGAGGCAAAAATCAAGTGATCAGAAGAGAAAGGGAGTTAACGGAGGCCTCCCTGTGGGAGGGAGGTGGCAGAATCAGAGGGCTGTTGACAGGCTACTCTTTGCAGGGGCAGATGCATGCACGCTCACACACGCACACTCACACAGCCCCCTTGCTGCTGAAGGCCTCTGCCTTATGAGCTGATGCATTACTGGAGACAACAGCAGAGAGATGTCCCAGGCTGGGGTAAGTCCCTGGCTCACTGCGGTTCTCTGGTCTGACATTAAGAAGTAGAATTTCTAGTGGTGCATCTTGCACCCAACTCCCCTGGTCCACTCGCAGAAATGGTGCCGATCTCTCCAGGCACTGCCCGCGTGTCAGCTTCCACTCCTCCAGTTCAGGGTCACCATTTTGCTCACCAGGGTCAGGCTGACGCACTCAGACCTCAGTTCGAATGCTGCACCCTTTGCAGCCCTCTTGTTGCCAGCAGGGGTTGTCGTTGGTGCATTTGCGTGTGGGACTGTGGCAGGCAGAGGGACATTGTGGCACAGGGGGCACAAACATGTGGGACCCTGTGGTATGGCTTGGCATTACTCCAGGAATGGTTCTTCCTCCATTTCTTTTATTTTCCAAACAGGCAATGACACGGTCAGGACGCCAACCCTGAGAGGCAGCCTAAACTCTGGGGCGAGGTGGGGCAGGGCGGGACAGAGTGTGGAACCAGCTCCATCAGGAGGACCAGTGGCACAAGCCCCAGAGGGACAGAAGCCTGCCACAATCAGCCACAGCCAGGAGCCCAAGACTCCCTGAGATTGGGTCCTGGAGACAGTGTCTCGTGAACCACATTCCCCTGGGGAACTGGGCCGAATGATGCTGGGGTTAATGGGGGTTGTTGTCCAAAACCTTTGGAGGGCACCCGGTTGGGGAAGGCTGCCCTACGGGCTCCTGCTTAAGGCCAGGACAGAGGCAAGTTTACAATGAGGTGCAACAGCAAACAGAATAAAAGAACATCGCAAAATAACTACCCTAGCCTCCTCCCCTTCCTTTCAGATCCAATCAAAGATGCACATGTTTTAAAATATAAATAAATAAATAAAACCTTTAAAAACTACTTTAGTGGTTTATTTGATTTGATTTGTATCCCACCCTTCCTCCCAGCAGGAGCCCAGGGTGGCAAACAAAGCACTAAAACACCTTAAAACATAATAAAAACAGATCTTAAAATACATTAAAACAAAACAGCATTAAAAACATTTTTTAAGAAAAACTTTTAAAAAAGGTTAAAAACATTATTAAAAAACATATTAAACAATTCATCTTTAAGTTATTACTGGCTTGGCACCCAGGAAGAGAGACTTTGGATGGCCTTAAAAGAGGTTTAGACCAATTCAAGGAGGATAAGGCTGTCAATGGCTACTAGCCATGATGGCTACGTTCAGCCTCCATAGGCAGAGGTGGTATGTTTCTGATCACCAGTTGCTGGAAACTGCAGGAGGGGAGAGTGCTCTTGCTCTCAGGGGCCTCCCAGGGGCATCTGTGGGGAAAGGATGCTAGACTAGAGGGGCCACTGATCCAGCCGGCTTCTCTTGTGCCCTTTTGCCCTTAGGGGTGCTGTACATTCAGCAGAGTGCCCAGCACTGTGGTGCCACAACACACAGCCACTGCTCCGCCACTGCTCCATGGCCGCTGCCCTCCCTCCTCCCTCCCTTCATACTGGCATTGAAGATCATAGAATCATACAATAGTAGAGTTGGAAGGGGCCTGTAAGGCCATCAAGTCCAATCCCCTGCTCAATGCAGGAATCCAAATCAAAGAATTCCCGACAGACGGCTGTCCAGCTGCCTCTCAAAGGCCTCCAGTGTTGGAGAGCCCACTACCTCTCTAGGTCATTGGTTCCAATGTCGTATGGCTCTAACAGTTAGGAAGTTTCTCCTGATGTTCAATTGAAATCTGGCTTCCTGCAACTTGAGCCCATTATTCCATGCCCTGTGAGATGCTGTCTTCTGTTTCTTTTCTCTCAGGGTGGTGGCCAGTTTGCCTTTGTTGCCTGTTGATGTGAAGGCTTGTCAGATCCCAAATGAGGTATGGAAATGCCAAGCTCAAGACCTTTCCAGCCAACAGCTGCAGAGTGAACTTAGAAAGTAGCTAAGCTCAGAAGACAACTAAGGTGTGTGGGGGTCACACAGAGGTCTGTCAAATCATGGGTGCTTTCAGATTGTCGCTATTTTCAGGTGGGATTTAATTGCCTACTGTGAAGTTCAGCTTGTGTTGACTGGGAGAACTTGTGTAACAAGCCTGATTCCTCAAAAGATCAGACTTTTTGCAATAAGGAAAGTGGCAGGGAAATACACTGGAAAGTGTGAAAGGACACTTGCTTTGACACAACGCCATCTAACCTCCCCTGAAACCAATCAGAAGGAATGCTCTTTCAGTGTCTAATCTCCCTGCAAACAAACCAGGATGAATGCTCAATAAACAGTCCTGGAAGTGTCCCATGAATGGAGAGAGGGCTATTCCTTTCACAGAATGCTAGAACTCGGGGCCATCCAGTTAAGTTGGTGAGTGGCAACTTCACTGAGCCCAAAGAATATACTTCTCAAAAGACATCATTCACTTGTGAAATTCAGTGTCACAAGACGTGGTGATGTGGCCACAGGTTTGGATGCCTTTAAAGGGGGGTCATACAGGACAGATCATGAGCCATAATATTTTATTTATTTATTTATTTATTTATTTATTTATAATATTTCTATCCCGCCCTTCTACCCTACAATAGGACACTCAGGAAGGCTTACAATAAAATCGCACAAATACATAATAAAAGTATACACAATAAAACCACAAAGCATTACAGTAAATTAAAATACATAAAGTACAATTAAAATACATAAAATACAATATGCTTATATATTAAGCAGGGGGTTGGACTTGATGGCCTTATAGGCCCCTTCCAACTCTACTGTTCTATGATTCCATGATACAGACAGACAGACATGTATATATATATATTCATGGATATATGGCGGAGTGATACTAAAAGGACTCAAAAGATAAAAAATAAAGAGTGTAAAAACAGTGTCAGGCTCACCCGTCAGTCCAATAGCGAAATCAAACCTCCATGTTTAAAGAACATAATATTAGAACACAAGAAGAGGCTGCTGGATCAGGCCAATGGGGTTCCATCTAGTCCAGGATCCTGCTCTAACAGTGGCCAATCAGATGCCCCAATGGGAAGCCCACAAGCAGGACCTGAGTGCAAACAGCCCTCTCCCATCTGGTGGTTTCCAGCAACTGATGTCTGGAAGCATGCTGCCTCCCCCTATGGAGGCCAAGCATAGCCATCATGGCTAGTTGCCACTGATCCTCTGCGAATTTGTTTAATCCCCTTTTAAAGCCATCCAAATTGGTGGTCATCGCTGCCTCTTATGGGAAGGAATTTTATAGTTTAACAATGCGCTGCATGTAGAAGCATTTTCTTTTCTCTGTCCTGCTTCCTTGGAATATTGTTCCAAGTGTTATGAGAGAGGGAGAAAAACCTCCACTTTTTAAAAGTCTTAGTAAAATAAGAAAAGCTACTTTATTTATATAAATACATAGTAGATCAAAAGGCATACCTAGTTCTAACTAAGTTGGAGGTGCAATGCCCAGACGTGGGTCCTGCCCTCATGGCTCAGGATAGAGAGCAAAGACAAAGATGTCTCCTCTCTCCTCAGAGAGTCGAAGGAGCAGGAGGGGGAGGTCAGCTTCCCTGAGCATATCAGTTTACAACGGAAGGAAGTTGGTAGAGAAGAGCACAGGTGAAGGTAGGCAAGCCTAGCCAGCTGGAGGGACCTCACTCTATCCCCCTTCTGGAATACAAACAAAAGAACCCAAACAGGAGTTGCTCTTGCCCCACTTCCAACAAGTTTTGCCCTTGCAGAACTCAGCAATGAGGAAGATGAGGATGAAATTAGAGTTTGTTGGCTCTGCCAGTCCTTGGCTCCGTCTCATCCTGTGCCTCTGGCTCTGGCTCCACCTACTGTTGACCTCCCTGTTTTCTGCCCTATTCGTCCCCATGGGAACCAGCCACCCCTGGAACATAGTCCAGTGGGCAGTTCTCCTGCTCAGGCCTCATTGACAATGAGCAGGAGCTGTGCAAAGCATGTGTGGAAGAGATCATTTCAAAGGCGGGCTGTGGGTGCAATTAACAAGGAAGGGCACCTGTTTGGATTTTCCACCTTGGACAGCAGGCTGGCCTGGGTGGGCATTAGGGTGGAAGGAAAGCTAGTGGAACTAGGTCATTTTAGAGGGTCGAGACCCCTTGTGGAAGGGGTGCAGGTGAGGGGGGAATTTTGTTGTTGTTGTTATGTGCCTTCAAGTCAGTTACGACTATGGTGACCCTATGAATCAGCAACCTCCAGTAGCATCTGCCATGAACCACCCTGTTCAGATCTTGTAAGTTCAGGTCTGTGGCTTCCTTTATGGAATCAATCCATCTCTTGTTTGGCCTTCCTCTTTTTCTACTCCCTTCTCTTTTTCTCAGCTTTATTGTCTTTTCTAGTGAATCATGTCTTCTCATGATGTGTCCAAAGTATGATAACCTCAGTATCTAATCGCCCACCAGACATCCTCAGGTACCCCAATCCATGGAACTGCACAGATCCTGGTCTTCAGGCAAATCACCGAAGAGCGGGGGGCAAGATGGTGTGTCCAACTTATCTTGGCCAACGTTTGGTCACTCAAGCCTTCTACGCCACCCCCACCCAATTCCTTGCATGCTCCTGTTGCCTGTGGTGGGGTGGAGGTGGGGATTAACCAACGCTGCAGCAGCCCTTGGCTTCTTGGCTTCCCATATAAACTGTGAGAGTGAAAATTAAATGCTAATGAAGCTCTTTGATTTAACAGCAGACAAGACGCTCTCTCGTGTTGCTTTGCCTCCTAGACTATTATTATGCAAATGAGCGGGGCCTGCATCTTTCTCCCCCATTTAGCTGAAATCAGCTCTTCTTGGCAACATTCAAAGCTCAATTACTGCACTTACCTGCTTAATGATCATTGCACAGCCAGGAGGGGGGGGCGCTTTGCGATTCACCATCTCTTTTCGGGGCTTGGGCAGCAATCATGTGCTTTGGGGATGTGGCACACTGGGCGAGGCCTGGGGTCACTCAAGGCTGGGGTCTGAGCAGGGGGGGGTGTCATTGTTTGTTGTAGCCTGTCTTTGGACTTTGGGGGCTGGCTTTTGATATGTCAGAAGCAGGTCTGGTGTTGTGCCTAGTAAGGTCCCTGTTGTTATTCCTCTGTTGTGGTTTGCTTATTCATTTACTTATTTGGCTTTTAATTAGCCAGCCTATCCCTGAAGTTTCTGGGCAGAGAGTACAAATTGGAAAGATGAAATAAGATGATTTAAATGTTTAAATCCACCCCAAGCAACCCTGTTGATGTGTGGCAAGTTTCTCTGCCTGGATAAGGAAGGGTTTGTCTCCTCACTGAGCCTAGTCGTAAGTGCCAGAGGCAACAGTGAAGGTGGCTTGCAAGAGACTGTCAAAGCTGTGCTGGCTGGAGCGGAGCGGAGTTGTAGACCAAACCATCTGGAGGGTCCCAGGTTGGCAAAGGCTGCTGTAGGCAGTAGAAGGGTTACCATCACAGACACAAAGCAAAACTGGGTCTCTGCCAGGGGAGGCTGGTGCCTCTGATGTCAGTGGGGCAGTGAATCCACGTTTTAGTCTGAACTTTCCAGGAGCTGTCCAAGGTGCTTTCAGCTCTTTAAAAGTTTGGACTGAAACCTGGAGCAGACGCTGACATGGAGCCACCAGCGGCCACTGCTCCCAGGTGAGCAGGGTTAGAGGCAAAATCATAACTGTTCTGAGAGCATAAGAAGAGGGAAAGGAGAGCCCTGAAGCTGCTGGATGAGACCAAAGGGGGCTTGTGCATGCAAAGCTTGCTTGCAAGAATAACCATTTGCACCGGACAAACACACATTTGAAAAGATGGTGCTTTCTCTCAAAGGAAGAGGCAGCGGGTGCTACAGAGGATGTTAGTTCTGAACAACCGTCTTCAGTGTCAAGAAACTGTTTTTCCTCATCTGAGGCAGACAGGTCAAAATATGACTTCCTGTTGCTCATGGGATACAAGGCAACAAGTATTTCTGTCACTGCATCTGATGAAGTTGCCTTCCACTTTTCTGCCTTCTACCACAGTAAATGCATTAGTCTTTAAGGTGCTACAAGACTCTTCTTGCTACAACAGATGGAGACAACTACACCTCTGGTGCTTCTAAAGCTATTATTCTATGTGGGCATAAAACTAAGATTCTAATGGCTAAAATAATCGGGGGGATTAAGGCAAGCAACAGATAGCAACTGGTTGTAGCCTAGATACAAGGTGTGGCTGACACACATTCCTGTGCCCTCTGGAACGTGGTTTCCTTCCACCAAGTGGCAGCAACCAGGACTTCATTGCACCATCAGAACTCAGCCCCAGAACCTATACTGAATGTCAGTGCTCAACTGTGGAACATGTGAACCATAGTGCAAGGCTTCTGAGCATGTGTAGAGTTTCCCCCTTTCCACCACTGAGTAGCCACAGATAACTCCTACAGAGCTGGGGTTCAGGGAAAAAGCCACCAGGCCACCAGCTTCAAGGCAAGCTTGCTTGAGTCCCAGCGCCTCTCACTTGTTATGTAAACTTGTATAAATGAGCAGAGATCGTCAATGGTCTGAAATGCATCTGTGCCAGTGTGTGTATTTACCTAACTAGCAGGCTTTTATTCTGCATTGAGATCACTGTGACTTAAGACTTAGTAAAATAAGAAAAGCTACTTTATTTATAGAAATACATAGTAGATAGAAGTGCATACCTAGTTCTAACTAACAAACTAAGTTGGAGGCGTAATGCTCAGGCGTGGGAGTTAGCCTCATGCTAGGAGAGAGAGCAGAGACAAAGGATGTTTCCTCTCTCCTGGACAGTCGGAGAAAGAAGGAATGGAAAGGGTGGAAGGAGGAGGGACAGGTAAGCTTCCCTAAAGACATAACAGCATAGCGACAGAAGGAAGTCAGTCAGAGCATCACAGGTAAAGGTAGGCAAGCCTATCCATCTGGAGGACCCTGACTCTATCTCCCTTCTGGAACATAAACAAAAGAACAAAACAGGAGTTGCTCTTGCCCCACGTCCAACATCACTTTGGAAGCCAATCATAGACAAAGAGAGGGAGTGAGTCATGTGGATGATCAGGCCATGTCATTCCATCCTTGGCTTCCTATTGGAGCAGGTCTCAACATCAGTCCTGCCACAAAGCCATCGCCGTTGTCCTCTGCCCTGCCAGACTGCAGGTCTTCTTATCTGCTCCACCCAGAGGGTTGCATTCATCCTACAGTGTATAAAAAGTAAGGGAATGCCTGAGCCCTCTTCTGCTGTACAAAAGCTTCATATTTGCCCTTACACAACAGCCACAGTAATATCATGCAGGAATGAATTCCACAAGTTAACTGTCTCTGTATGAACAAAGCTTTCTTCTCTGGCTTAAGGTGTGCTGCCTCTCTCAGTGAATTATCTCCAGCTGTTGAATTCCTGGAAGGCAAATACATATTTCTCCTTCCACACCTCTCACACGCATATAAAGTTCTGCCACCTTCATAGGGCTAAGCTGCATGTTGTCTCAATGGGGTTTGTAGCAGTTTCTTATTTTAACAAATTGGTGCACATTTCTAGGCACGGTGGGTGGAGTGACCTTTTTCTGTGGACACAGGTATGCTTCATTTGTTCACGTGCTCAAGAGCCACAATAAGCCTACAACTCTGCATTTTTATTTCTATTCCTTTGAATAGGGGACTTGAACATGTGCTTAATCAGGAGGTGCTTAACTTTGGGCAGATTATGCCCATGTTTTTTCTGACAGTAAAGTTGCAGCCCTAACCACACTTACCAGTGAGTAAGCCCCTTTAAACTCAGGTGTCTTTTTTTGCCATTATAGTCTAAAGGACCGGATGTCCTCAGGTGAAAGCTGGAGGATTCTGAGAGCAGAAGCAATGTAGCAAAACAATGCAACTAAAAATAACATGAAAACATTAAAATATTTAAAATATCTAAAAACATGTTTTTCATTGTCACATACCCTCACAGCTACAACACTTAAGGTTGCCAGGAACAGTATCCTTTACCTGCCAAATGCCTGGGTGAACAGGAATGTTTTAAACCTCCTCCTGAATGTTAATGGACACACCTCACCAGGGAGGGCACTCTGCAGTTGGGGAACTGCCACAGAGAAGGCCCTGTCACTGGTCAGTGGTGACCAGGCAGCATCCTGTGATGGAGGCACCAACAGGCTCTTCCCTGCCAAGTGGAGTAGATTGACTCCATTGTGTGTGTCCATCAAGATGGTTAACTAGAGGATAATGTTTCCTAAGGTATCCTGGCTCAGCTTAACGAGGTTAGGGTTGCTGACCACCAATACACATGGTACTTTACAGATTAGCAAGGTACAACAGAGGGTCTGGAAACCAGGTCCTGTGAAGATTTGGTTGAAAGAAGTAGGTATCTTCCATCTGGAGACATGAAGATTAAAGGGAGAATATGATGGCAATCTTCAAATATGTGCAGGGCCGCCTTATTCCTTTCGCTTCCGAGGGCAGGGCTGGATCCAGTGGATGGAAATTACAGGGACGCAGATTTCTGCTAAAGATCTGGAGAAATGTCTTAATTCTAAGAGCTGTGTGATGGTGGAAGAGACTGCCTTAGGGTATGGTGGACTCTTGGCTAGGGATATTGAAGCAGAGGTTGGGCAGTCATCTGCCAGGGATGCTGTAGTTCCATCCCGCACTGTAGATCCTGCATTGAGCAGGTGGTTGGACTAGATGATCTTCACGGTTCCATACATATTGTTCCAGAGGTACAGCCAGTGCAGTTTTACAAAGATAAATGTGGCAAAAGGGGAATGACTCTTATTTCAGGCTGTCAGGGCCTGATCCGCTTCTGTCACTTGAGGCTCAGGTAGCCTCGGTGGCACGGAATGCGTTCTACCAGCTTCGGCTGGTAGCCCAACTACGACCCTATCTGAACAGGGAGAATCTCGCCTCAGTTATTCACACTCTGGTAACCTCTAGATTGGATTACTGTAATGCACTCTACGTAGGGTTACCTTTGAAGACGATTCGGAAACTTCAGCTAGTGCAGAATGCTGCGGCCAGAGTTCTTACTGGGACGAAGAAATTCGACCATATAACACCTATTCTGGCCCAACTGCACTGGCTACCTATATGTTTCCAGGCCAGATTCAAAGTGTTGGTTCTTACCTATAAAGCCCTTAACGGCATCGGACCGCAATATCTGATGGAACGCCTCTCTCGCTATGTACCTACCCGTTCACTGCGCTCGACATCTAAGGCCCTTCTCCCAACTCATAGGGAGGCCCGGAGAACAGCAACTAGATCTAGGGCCTTTTCAGTGGCGGCCCCCGAATTATGGAATGTCCTCCCAGATGAGATACGCCTGGCGCCTTCTTTGTTATCTTTTCGGCGCCAGGTAAAAACCTACCTCTTCGCCCAGGCATTTTAAGCTTAAATTTAATTTTATTTTAAATTTAACTGTAATTGTATTTTTATTCTATTTGTATTCTATATTGTTTTTAAATATGTTTTATATTGTATGTTGTACTCCACACTTGTTCGTTTTTAAATGTGGTTTTATGTTGCTGTACACTGCCCTGAGAGCTCGTTGCTATAGGGCGGTTTAAAAGCGTAATTAAATAAATAAATAAAAAATAAATAAATCCTTGATGAGGGACAATAAACATGAATGGTCACTCGGCAGTTCCAACCACCTGGAATAAACATAAATCAAGTAATGATGCTATCAACATTTGTAATTACCTGCTTCAGAATATGAATGTGCTACATTTAGCCTTTCCACCACCCAAGTCTGGATATGTGGGGGACCTCTGGGCCTTTTTGCCAAAAGTGTAGCATACTAGAACCAAGCAGGCTGCAACCTGGATGATGCCTATGATGTATGGGGGTTTCAAAGTGCATTTTCATACATGCACAAATAAATTTATGCATGTGCAGTTAATTTTGTGCATGTGTATACATACCTCTGTGTATGTGAGAAATACATCTCCTTCGAAGGCGCCTCTCCCACATGCTCTGAGCCAACGACAGCTCTTCTTTTAGTGCTGGTTGGGTGCTATGGAGGATGGCAATCTGGAGATGGGCAGATCTGACCCCCGGGAGCATAACCCCCTAGGACGTTCTCTTGCACAAGCCCCGGGGAGACGAAGGGGAGGGACCTGCTGCACTGCCCAAGGAGGCATTCCTGGTAAAGGGGGGCTGGTATTAATGAGTGGGAAGTGATGGGGGGTATGCGGTGTGTCTTCCCTCTTGAGCTCCAGAATGTCTTGGGCCGGCCCTGCCCTGAACCCCTTAGGCTGCGGGCCCTCCAACAGGGGCCAGGCGGGCGTCAGGGAGGGGGAAAGGGAGGACAAGGAGGTGGAGGAAGAGCGGCCTCCGTCTCTGCGCTTTGTCTCCCGGCCTTTCCGTCTCTTTTTCTTTTCTGCAGAAGTCAACACAGCTACACCGGGGAAGACAATCGCGGACCGGCTTGTTCCTAGATATTTGTTAATTAGGGACATATGTCTCCTGAAGGAATCGCTGCGCAGAAGGGGGAACTTCTGCTCGCCAGCCCCTTTCATTTGCATAAGTCGAACGCCATTGGCTTGGGGGCCGTGATGTCAGAGGGTGACTTGTAAACTTTGGGTGACTGTGGATTGTTAGCTTGGTTTGCAATTCCATCAGTCTGCCGGAGCAGAGAGGGAGGGCAGAAATTCAGAGCAAAGCTGAGGCTCGGGCGGGCGCGCACGGCGCGCGCGGGCGAACAGGGCGCGCTCTCGCCTCCTTCCAAAGGGCCTGAGGTTCATAGCGCTCTTGTTAATTAGGATGCAGGAAAGGAGAGCAGCCGCGTGCATCAAAGGCAGGGCCACAGGGGAGCCGCCGAGAGACAAATGCGCCCTCGTGGCGGCTTTCTATGTTGCAGAGCAGCCAGGGGAGAAGACGCCTCCTGGGGCTGGGGAAAGGAGGGTCTGAAGGGGGACTCCCAGGGCTGCTCCACAGCCTGCCGGCTCGCTCTGAGCGGGTCCTGGAAGCGGCTCGGCAAAGGAGGCGATCTGAACCCGAGAGGATCTCCTGGGCCTTTGCATTCACTCGTGGTTGCTTTGCAAACCTCCCCCCCCAAAAAAGACAAACTCACCGCAAGTCCTTTGCACAGCGTGACATCTCTGGTTGCAACCCTCATGCTAAAGGCTCACCAGGAGGAGAAGAAAATTGTGGCAAGAAGGACGGCGGGGGTATGGGGGAATGGAGGGAGGGTTAGTGGAAAAAGGGGTGGATGGCTCAGCGGGGAAAGGCAATCCTGGAAGGGCAAGGGAACCCCCCCCCAAGTCCAACCAGCAGAGGCCTTCCAAAAGAGGCCTTCCCCTCCTGTGAGGCCCGTCTATTTCTGCGGGGACCATCCACGCAGGGACAGGATCTGGTGGGCCCTGCACCCAACCAACGCCCCGCTCAGTGGGCCATTGTGCGGCACCTGAGGAGTCGGGTCAGACCCAGCTGTGGGAGGGATAGCTCTGGGGCACCATAAAGCTTTTGCCCTCCGGCTCTCATCTGCGGACGGGGCGGGGGGGGGCACAGACAGGTTCCCTGTATCTTTTGGGCAGCTATCTCGGGTCAAACCAACAACCCTCCCTCGTTGGCATCGACCTGAGAGGCGGTGCCTCGATCTGCACCCCATTTTGATCGAATCGCCTTCTGAATCTCCAGGGCTGCGAATGTGATCCGTTTCAAATTTACCCAACCACCTGACTCTCTTGTGTTCAGACGCGGGGTTATGGGAAATCAGGCGACCCCTCCCCCGTATATATGTTGGAGCCCAGTTTTTACGTGGAAGGACGGTGGGTCCAGGAGGCAAAAGGTGTCATTTGCATCTTGTTGTCCAAAGGGCTGGCCTTTAGATGCTGAGGCCGGCCCTCTGCCTTCCCGCTGCTGCAGGCTTCCCCCATGGTTCTGGGAGAGAAGGGTTGCCCGGCCTCCCAGAATTCAGCTCACTGCAACTCAAGATTCTGCCTACCCAACGGGTAACCCAGGTACCCGCCCCGCCAGCACCTTCCTCTAACTCCACCAGACTCCCAGAACATGTGGACAGGCCCAAGAAGTTTGACTACCCCCCCTTTTGCTGCTGGAAATCCAAGGGGCAGCAGTTTATTGGTGGGAAGGCCTGGGGCTGAGCCTTGCCTTTGGATCTGTTTTCAGAACCAGGGCTCAGCTCCGGGACATGTGAAAAAGTCACACAGCCGTGTCTTGGAGCACTCTTTATTTTCAGTGTTTACATATATGGGGCCGATAGAGGCTCTCCTGGCTCATTAGAACCGAAGACAGGGCTGTACCTCAAGGCCTCTTCTTACTGTGACACCCTCCCTCAATATTCCTATTCTCTCTCCCTGGTGGTGGTGGGGCCCTGGCGCTCAGCCCCCTTTCCTCTTTCTCTCACCTGGGAAGACGGGGGTATCCCCACCTCCTTCTAAAAGGGGAACAAAAGGCCCAGCCTGCCTCCCCGTTTCCTCATTAGAAAGTGAGGGGGTCGCTCACACGGCCCCACAGGTCTTCCTGACGCTCCCTCCAATAAATCACAGGCCCCGTCGAAACGAAACCCCCTCCCTCCCTTCCTCCTCATTAGGTCGGACAGAGCCTGGGGCTGGGGCTGGGGCTGGCGCTGGGAGGCCCAGCGAAGTTGCTTCTCGTGCAAGTTGCAAAGGGCCAGAGAATCCGGAAGAGTTGTCCAACCTGGTGTAGCCTCCGACGTTGCCTGCCGGGCTGGGACTGTCAACCTGCCCTTTCCACATCTAACTTGCAAAGGAAAAATAAGGGGGGGGAGGAGGGGGGAGGAGGGAGGGGGTTTACCAAAAGGCAGAGCAGGAGGAGACTCACAACAGCGTCACTAAATCACTCTGTCTCAGCCCTGTTCCCGGGAGGGGTGGTTTTTTCCCCCTCTGATGGATTAAATTAAGCGCTTCCATTTCCGTCCACCACCTGATCGCTGCATTATAAATCCGAACAGCTGATCCGCGAATCTTCAGAAATCCGGGAGCTTGCAACAAGAGGCTGCGGCAACAAGGAAGCCTGGGAGCTGTCCAGTGCCGAACGAGGAACCCTCGGCGAGCGAGCGAGAGCGAACGAGCAATAACCCCCCCGCCACCCCTCCCAATCGCCATCGCAGCCCCGAAGCGGAACAACAATACGAATTACAGCACACGCACAACCCAAGCAGAAGCTGCAGCGCTGGAGAGGACCGAGAAGAGGGAGGGGGGCGGACGGGGGGCCCAAGCCAAGCCGCAGCCAAGGAGCCCGGGGTGGCGCGGCGGGTGCGAGTGTGCGTGCGGGGGGGAAGCGACCGAGCAAGCGAGGCGGCACCGGCTCCAGCGCAGGGAGGAAGCGAGCAAGCTCGGCGCCGCTCTCGCCGGGAGCTGTCCGGGTGCTGAACTCGCCGGCCGCCTCTTATGACCCAGCGCGGCGTTGGTTGTAATCTCTCGAACTCATGGTGGGCTTCTGAGCCGCGCTGGAGGGCAAGCGAGAGGCCTGCCAAGGCGCAGCCTCCCCGCGCACAAAAGCCGCCGCCGCCGCCGCCGCCGCCGCCGCCGCTGGGGGAACAAGGACTCGCGCGGCGCAACAGCCCCGGCTGGAGACCTCCGCGGCAGGCGCCGCTCCATTCAGGGGTTTGGAACGAGCGAGCAAAAAATACCACAAAGCCATAACTGCGCGCCGCGATCGCCTCTCTTGGCTCGGGCCCAGGTTTGCGGTTGTGTTTAGGTTTTAACCCAAATTGACACCCCCCCAATTTTTTATTTTTGTACGTTTTTCCTTCCTTTTTGCTGTTCCTTGGCTGTCTTCTCTCCTTCCTGCCCCCCCGCCCCGTTTGAACCCATCGCCTGAAGCTGCGGGGGCTTCGTCACATTCCGGGGGAGTTCAGAAACCATGCCAAGATCTTTCCTGGTTAAAAAGGTCAAACTTGACGATTTCTCTTCGGCGGATCTAGAGAACTCCTACAGCAGATCGCGGTCGGACTTCAACTCCCGGATCCATGACAAGGGTAAGGACACGGGGGGCTGTTAGGGGGTGGAGGGAGAGGACCCTGACCTCAAACCTAGCGATGAAGGGAGAAAGAAAGAGGAAGGGGGGAGGGATTGCCTAGACAAGGATGGGGGCTCGAGGGGGGGCGGCCAACGGGGCTTCAGCCGTGCCAGTCCGCAGCAAGTCGGGGCAGCATCCCCGGGGGTCCCCGCCACGAGCGCTGGCCGGGCACCGGGGGAGGCCGAGGGCCGCGGCGCGAGCCAGTCCCGGTATGCGGCGCCTTTCCTGGAATGCCGTTGCAGCACCAGCGGAGGCCGCGGCAGCAGAGAGAGCCATCTTGCGTGGGTCTGGCGCCTCTCTCGGTGCCGCGTTGACGGACTGACTCGGCACATTTCAATGCAAGCCAGCGCCAGCTAAAATTAGACCTTGCCGGGACTGAGGCGGGTGGGCGAGCCATTTCCATGATGGCGGGGGGAGAAGGGGGAATGAGAGGCGATGGGGAGCAGAAGGGGCGAGGCACCCCGTTGGGTTGCAGGGCAGCCCTTCCTCGCGAGGGTGGCCCCCTTTTGTCTCGCGCTCCTCAAGTTCAAGGGCAACCGAGCCCCCGCCACCATCCCTCGGGCTCCCCTAGGGACTCTCCATACCCCTCCCGTGTGTGCCTCCCCTGCAATCTGAGGGGGTGTTTCCCATCCTTCGGCCTGGGCTCCCGGTGACCCCCCGCCCCGCTTTTGTTCCGCGCACTAGTACGTCTGCAGCGTGTTGCATAACCGCCAGAATTCTGCTGAAGTGGTTCGAGAGAGGAAGCGGGGGGAAGGAAGGGGAAATTAGCTTCCCAGTCCGCAACTCCCCCCCCCTTTCTCATTTGGTCTCCTGCAGTGCTGACCTTGAGGGAACAGGATATGGGGGGTGTAGATAAAAAGGGTGCCCCTCTCGTCCCCACCTCTCTCCTCCCCCCGCCTCATTCCGTCAGGCAGTTGTCTGACCAAGACAGCCGCAGGCAAAAGGGCCAGGAAATCGCCCTGATGGAGCGGTTGATGAGGGGAGGGAGGCTCCTCGAGCGCCGCGGAGATTAGCATGACAGAGGAGCCGCCTGGCCTGGGGGGGAAAGGAGGGGGGGCCTTCTCCGGGCTCCAGCTTGTTGCATCTATTAGCTGGAGAGCTCTCGAGCGGAGCCTCCAAAGCCCGTCCATTCTCGGCTCCCTCTGCTCCGGGGGCGTCGCTGCTCAGGACACCCCCGCTCATCCCGGCCCTGCTCTTCCTCCTGACTCATCCCCTCTCTGTGTCACTCTATCCACGCGTCCCCCCCCCCCCGCGCACACCATCCATCTCCGTCGCTCCCTGCCCTTTCCAACTCGACCCCCGCATGCCTTTCCCCTCCCTCCCTCCCTCCGTCCCTCCCTCCCGTCTATTCCGTCCACCTCGCCATCCGACCCCCTCCCCCTCCCCCCCGCAGGCGGATACATCAGCGAGTACATCACGCCGTCGTCGGTGTACGAGGGCGAGCGCGACAGCGGCCTCAAGGTGCCCTCGCCGACGGGTGTCATCTACCCGGGCAGCCACAGCGACTACGGTGCGCCGGACTCGGACCAGCCCGACAGCCCGCACTCGGAGTTGGCCGGCGGCTACATCAACGGCGACGCGGCGGTGAGCGAAGGCTACGCCGTCGACGCCTTCTTCATCACCGACGGCCGCTCGCGCCGCAAGGCGGCGGTGGTGGGCGGCGGGGCAGCGGGGTCTCGCCTGGGCCAGCCGCAGCAACAGCAGCAGCAACAGCAGCAGCAGCAGCAGCGCCACACATGCAGCGAGTGCGGCAAGACGTACGCCACCTCGTCCAACCTGAGCCGCCACAAGCAGACGCACCGCAGCCTGGACAGCAAGATGGCCAAGAAGTGTCCGACGTGCGGGAAGGTGTACGTCTCCATGCCGGCCATGGCCATGCACCTCCTGACGCACGACCTCAAGCACAAGTGCGACGTGTGCGGCAAGGCCTTCAGCCGGCCCTGGCTGCTGCAGGGCCACATGCGCTCGCACACGGGCGAGAAGCCCTTCGGCTGCGCGCACTGCGGCAAGGCCTTCGCCGACCGCTCCAACCTGCGCGCCCACATGCAGACTCACTCCGCCTTCAAGCACTTCAAGTGCAAACGCTGCAACAAGACCTTCGCGCTCAAGTCCTACCTGAACAAGCACTACGAGTCGGCCTGCTTCAAGGGCGCCGTCCCGCCGCCCCTCAGCCCGCTGGAAGCCTGAGGCGCCCCCGGCCCGGCTCTGGCGCGCCTCCCAAGCAGAGCACAGCCCCGGAGCCCCCGGACGGACGGACGGATCGCTGGTTCGACGGCTGCAGTTGGAGGGTGGAAGAGGCCTTGCTCGAGGGGGTGCCCCTCCTCCCGCACCCCTCACTCCCAGCTGGGCTCTAGGGCTTCCCCCGGGCCCACCTCAGCCCCCCCGCAGCCCCTTCCAGCCCCCCCGCAGCCCCTTCCCCCTCCTTTGGGCTCTTGGTTTAAAAAACAACAAGGCGACGAGAGGCGCGCGAAACTCCGCAGCCCGCGAGCCCGAAAGGGTTCCACCTGGACAGGTAAACAAGCCGAAAGGCAAACCCCGCCCTGCCCCCTCCCACTCAACCTATGATGATGATGACGACGACGATGAATGATTCATTCACGAATTTCGTCAGGCGAAGGATACTCTTTTTTATTCTTTGATTTGCAAGATGGCTTGCACTTTCTCAAAAGTGTCCATTTCTATTTTCTGAAGTGTTTGCTTTGCTATATATTTATTTCACGGGTTGTTTTTTAAGGAAGAGAAAAGAATATGTAGAAGTATATATTTCACTTGGGGGCTTTCTTATTTATTTATTTATTTGTTTGTTTGTTTGTTTGTTGGAGGGGGGAGCGCCCCCCTTCGTTAAGACGTTTATGTTGCACTTGATTTTTGTTTGTTGAAACGAGCCAACTCTTTGCACCGCTGTTGACTTCCAATCTGTTCGTTTGTTGCCAAGACTTCTTTACTATGCCAAAGTCTACGTCACTTTCTGAGGGGGGGGGAACGAGGAAACAAACACGAGGAAAAAGGATTGAACTTTTTGTCTTTTTGCTTTCTTTGCTTTTTGGGGGGAAGGGGTTGGGGGGTTGGAAGTGGGATGTTGTTGCCATCCTTTCTAACACAGGATTTTTTGCATGCAAGAACAAAAATGTATTTAAAATCTATGCCAATTTGATGATGCTTTTTTAAATTATTATTATGGATTTTCATTTATAAAACAATTTTACGTCACTTTTTTCTTTGCCAAACTTTTAGATAATAATAGTCTATTTGAGGGCAATATTCTCCTACTGAACTAATAGAAGCAATAATTAACGTAATGCATGTTATTTTTAAGACAATAGTATTACTGAGGAATCAGGTACCTTTTAATCCAATATTCTTCATAGCAACGGATATCAGGGACTTTGCCAATGTAGTAAGCTAGAGTTCACACGGCGAATCTTCCTTCTCTTCTCATGAATGCACACTGCCTGCCTTCTGCGACTTACTTCCGAGTAGCTTAGTCACCTCTCCAGGCTTGTAGCGCTTGCCTTGCCTGGAGAACTACGAGCAATTAATTCCCCCCTCCCTTTTTTTCTAGCGAATCTCCCACGGACTGTCCACTTGGGCTCCACGGAAAAGCCCCCATCCTGTGCACGTGTGCGGGAGGGGATCTTCTTCACACGCCCCTGGCCAGCCCTAAGACATTCCCCTTCCTCCAGCAGGATCCTCTGCCGTGTCTGACGCACGGGGAGGCGTCCTGGAACTCACCTGTGGGATTGCCGGGTCTCCTGCCCCCCCAAACAACAACCCCCTCTCCTCCTCCCGCACACCAGCCACAGTTTGGATCTCTGGCACAGCGAGACCATCCATCCCCGCTGCAGATATATTCCAAGTCGCCCATCTGGGGAGGAGGGGCAGAGTAGCCCCCCCTCCATCAAGGCCATTGCCTTCTGTTAGGGAAACAAACAATGGAAGCCACGTGGACAGCCCCCCTTCTCTTTACCTGTAAGGCACCTTCTCCCCGCCCCCTTTAGGTCTTTCCATTTTATGAATAACTTAAGAGAAATAAACAGCACAAAAGAATTAAAAAAAAAAACCTTAATAGAATTCAGGTAGAAGGAACTTGTATTCTTAGCTAGGACCTCCTGTTTTTGTACTTAAGATAATTAATGATGCTACTAGAACGACGACTTCTGATGCTACTGACGCTCCCTCTGCTAATAACTGATTTAAAAGGGAAACGGCGATTGCTGTATATTGCGAGAAGCTTTGTAAATACCGTTTGGAAATTTACATGAATTTTTACAAGCTGTAAAGAATTGTAAGCCTGTTTGTGGGGGGAGAGAGAGAGAGAGAGAGAGAGAGAGAGAGAGAGTTTTCCCTGGGAGAAAAGACGTAATAATACTAATGACGAGAATCATTTTGAGCCAGTATTTGAATGATGTACCAGTAAAGCACAATTAGCACAGTCCTGGAGCACTTCACAATAATAATAATAATGATGATAATGATAATAATAAAAAGAGAGAGAGAAAAAGAACGCCTTGCAATAGATCCTTTTGTATGTCGCTGATTTCTTTCTAACTTCCCATCTTTCCAAACTGCGGTCAAGGCGCCTGGAAGGGAACCTGCTGGGGCGGGGAGGGAGACTATACTTCACCCCCACCCCGCCGCCCTCTTGCCGCAGAGACTGACCCCGCCCCGCCCTCCGGGATCTCAAACTCTTCGCCTTCTCCCCATGTAGTTCAGTTAGAACAGGAGAATCGTCTGTCGAAGCCGGAAAAGAAACTGCAGCCTCCTGCTTACTTAGTGGGAGAAGAAAATGCTCTCTGCACATGCGCTGGGCACCATCCTCTCTGTTATTTCACGCGCTCCGGAGCTGAGCTGAGCCCTGCGCCCTGAAAACAAGGTCCAATGGAGGGGGGTGCATGTGCCTGATGAAGCTCTGCCTCCCCCCCTTCCCTGGGCTCGGCCCAACAGGCTCGCGTGGTACTGGTTCTGATACTGGAGGAGGGCGAAAGGCGTTGCAGGGGGGATTCCTCGCCGGTTGACCCTTGCCGCCTCCAACCAGCTCCTTGCATCAGTTCAAGGCAGCCGAGCTGAGCAGCGCTCTCAGAGAGCCCAGCGGCTCCTGATCTTCTCTAGCCCCCTCCCCACTTTGCATGCGCCTCACGTCCAAGCTCCCTCCCCCCCTCCTCTGATTAAAGGCGTCAGGGAGGAGGTACAAAGGGAAGCCCTGTCCCCTCTCGTCCTCGTTAACCCGGGGCCGAAAAGCGATTTCCCACAAGGCCGGAGGGGAGGGGAGAGGCAGGCGGGGGCCTCCGGCAGCCCCCTCCCCTCTCCTCCCCTCCAGCGCTGCTGCTGCTGCCGCCCCTCCGGAAGAGAGGGCTGCCTGCTGGGGCTTGCCGTGCCCTGGGACAGCTGGAAGGAAAGCGCTTCATCCCCAACCTGTGTTGTCCTCCTGGAGTGCGCACGCAAGAAGAAAGTGAAGGAGAGGAAGGCCCGCGCTCTGCCCACGTCCTCTGAAAGAGGCGCTGCCGCCAGCTTGGAGTTTCCACCTCTTTCCCTGCATTCCACCATGCTGCAGCCTGTCTCTCTGGGGGTTGGCTCGTCTCCCTCTCTGCACGCCTCTCTGCGTATGTGCCTCTCTGTGGGTATGTGTCTATGTGGTCAGATGCTCTAACCACTGAACTACAGCCCTTTTCACTCTTGCCTGTACTACAACAATCAGAGGTGGGCCAAAACACACCCTTCCACTGATTATCAGAGGGCATAAGCTCCGAACGGGTTCTCCTGGGGAATCAGGAAAGACGATCCCTGGCTGTTGGATCAGGCCAAAGGGGGCCCATCTAGTCCAGCATCCTGCTCCCACTTTTGGTTGTCCACTGTGAGAAACAGGATGGGCTTCCTTTGGCTTGATACAGCAGTCAGGGGTTGTGTCATCTTCTTAACCCCTTGAAGTATAGTTTCCAAATCTTGTGAAGTATTGGTTCTCCTCTATTTGGCACTGGTTAGGTGTCATCTTCAGTACTGCATCCAGTTCTGGACACAGCACTTTAAGAAGGATGCAGACAAACTGGAATGGGTTCAGAGGAGGGCGGCAAGGATGATCAGGGGATTGGAAACAGTCCTGTGAGGAGAGACTAAAAGAACTGAACATGTTTAGCCTGGAGAAGAGAAGACAGAGGGGAGATATGATAGCGCTCTTCAAGTACTTGAAACGCTGCCACACAGAGGAGGGCCAGGATCTCTTCTCGATCGTCCCAGAGTGCAGGACA
The DNA here is from genome assembly GCF_030035675.1 of Rhineura floridana. NCBI lineage: Eukaryota > Metazoa > Chordata > Lepidosauria > Squamata > Rhineuridae > Rhineura > Rhineura floridana. The sequence goes on along the minus strand of NC_084480.1, from coordinate 321,674,219 downwards.
CGGAATGGGCTCAAGTTACAGGAAGGCAGATTTCAGCTGAACGTCAGAAAATATATCCTGTTAGAGCAGTACGACAATGGAACCAATGACCCAGGGAGGTGGCGGCTCTCCAATTCTGGAGGCATTCAAGAGGCAGCTGGACAGCCACCTGTGTTGCAGAGTAGCAAAATTAGGCACTTGAGCATCTGAGTGAGCTTTGTGTGTTTGAATCCTTGCTCAATATTACACCTTCCCTGGAATTAGTCAGACTGAGACTTTAAGCTTCAAAATAAGAAACAACTACTTTATTCTGGAAATACATACTTGATAGGAAAGAGTTCTACATCTAGCTAACTAGCTAAGTTGGAGACGCAAACACTATGCCTAGTGTTTGCCCTCATGCTGGGAGGAGACAGACAAAGAGAAGATGTCTGCTCTCCCTCTCAAGAGAACGAAGAAGCAGCTGGAAGATGTAGTCAACATCCCGAGAGTATCAGTCTAACAGTCTAAGAGTCAGTAGGGGATCAAAGGATAGGTATAGCCTAGGAATCAGGAGGTCTCCTCTCTATCTACCCTTTTTAACCCCATGCAGCCCACACCCACCAGTTGGAGTTGAACCACATATTCCAACAACCTGTTGGGTATGCTTTAAGTTGGATTCCTGCATTGAGCAGGGGGTTGGACTCAATGGCCTTATAGGCCCCTTCCAACTCTACGATTCTATGATTCTAAATGAAACTACCATCCTACTGTGCAGATTCCCAGTTGTTTCAATGGGCCTTGCAAGATCTTTTGCCTTAGGCGACTGCACCCTCTGTCTCCCACTTTGCCATCCTCCCATCCACTTATTAGCAACAGGGCACAACCCAATTGTGGGGTGGAGGTGGTTCTTGACAGATGCTCTTGGAGGTCACTGATTCATAGGGTCGCCAGAAGTCGTAATTGACTTGAAGGCACATAACAACAACAACAACAATGGGCTTTCACAGGATCATATCCATCACCCTTCCATTCAGTCCCCCTTAATGTCATCCCAAATGTCATCCCTAAGCTGGACACTTTGGCTCAGGCCAGCCTCTGGCTACAATTAGACACACACATACACCATTCACCCAGCATATATGGCAAGATCCCCCAAGGCTTCTCCATCGCTCTCCTCTTGTTTGCACATCTTGGAGCAACCTGGGCGGCTCTCCTGTGCTCCCTCATGGTCTCAGCTCTGATTTAATTCGATGGAGCTCGCATAGGAGACCTTTCCTGCGCACTGGTGTCTCTGGGTCACCAGGGCAAGTTCTTTTCATTCATTACCTTTGAATAATTCTGTAATATGGCTTTTAAAAGAGTTTATCTCAGCCTTTGACCACCTGGTGCCCTCCAGAGGTTTCGGTCTACAACTCTCATCAGCTGACTGAGCTGGCTGGGGGTGATGGGAGCTGTAGTCCAAAAGAACAAGGGGGGCAGCAGGTTAGGGAAGGTTGCTTCAGCTGATGCCCTTATATTCATTTATGTTCCCAAAATGTGCTATTGGCTGCCACCCTAAGACTTTCTGCATAAAGAGGGGCATATATTTAAATTCCTCTCTGTCTTTGTGTGTTCCTCACTGCCAAATGGGAAGAGCAAGTTTGATACCACCTTTTTTTTATATACATCTGAAGTCTAAACTCCAAATGCACTGAAAGAACTCAAAGGAAGATATCTGACTCTGAATGTTCCTAGTCCACAGAAACCATGGCTATGGGGAGTTCTGTCTAGGGTGCTGCTAGACACTGAAAAGGCTCAGAGCAGAAGCCTGTGACACAAATTTGCTTCTGGGGGAATGCTGATGGCGGTTGATTCGGGTCTCACTGGCACGGCGCTTTGCAAGCACACTCAGCCATCTTGTAAACAGAGTTGTGTTTTTTTTTAAAAAAAAAAGTTAAGGGGGAGACAGAAGATCCAAGGGCCCATACAAGATATCTGGAGCTTGGACCCATCATACATATGCAGAGTAATTTGGTGTTCTGAGATGCATCTACTAGTGTGTGTATTTGTTGGACGTGGGGCAAGAGCAACTCCTGCTTTGTTCTTTTGTTGATGTTCCAGAAGGGAGATAGAGTGAGGGTCCTCCAGATGGCTAGACTTGACTACCTTTACCTGTGCTCTTCTCTACCAGCTTCCTTCCGTTGTAAACTGGTAACTCTCAGGGATGCTGACCACACCTTCTAACTCCTCTTCCTGCTTCTTCTCCAACTCTTAAGAGACATCCTTGCATTTGTCTCTCACCTGTGGCATGAGGGCAAAGGCCACGGGTCCTTGCACCTCCAACGTATCTAGTTAGTTAGTGTTATGGAAATATGTATATATATACGCAGAGCTCCTCAGTGTCTGAGCTGCGTGTGTGCCAGTGTGTGTATTTACCTAAGCAGCAGGCTTTTACCCTGCATTGAGATCACTGAGACTTAAATGTAAATGTACTGACTTCAAGTCGATTCCAACTTATGGCGACCCTATGAATAGGGTTTTCATGAGGCTGAGAGGTAGTGACTGGCCCAAGGTCACCCAGTGAGCTTCATGGCTGTGTGGGGATTCAAACCCTGATCTCCCAGGTCGTAGTCCAACACCTTAACCATTACATCACACTGGCTGTCACGGAGACTTGACTTTGTAAAATAAGAAAAGCTACTTTATTTATAGAAATACATAGTAGATAGGAAAGGCATACCTAGTTCTAACTGTTGGAAGTGGGGCAAGAGCAATTCCTGTTTTGTTCTTTTGTGTGTATTCCAGAAGGGAGATAGAGTCAGGGTCCTCCAGCTGGCTAGGCTTGCCTGCCTTGACCTGTGCTATGCTCTGACTAACTTCCTTCCCTTGTAAACTGATGTGCTCAGGGAAGCTGACCTGCACCTCCTTCCTTTGTCTTCTTCTTGGACTGTCCAAGGAGAGAGGAGACGTCTCTGTCTTTGCTCTCTCTCCTGAGCCATGAGGACAACACCGAAGTCTGGACATTGCGCCTCCAACTTAGTTACAACTAGGTATGCCTTTCCTGTCTACTATGTATTTCCATAATAAAGTAGCTTTTCTTATTTTACTAAGTCTCAAGTCTCAGTGATCCTAATGCAGGGTAAAAGCCTGCCATTTAGGTAAATGCACACTCTGGCACATGCGCATCTCAGACCTTGACAATCTCAGCTCATTTATACAAATTTACATAACAGTATTCACCTAAGAAGCAGGATTTTACCCCACATTCAAATCACTAAGACTTGAGACTTAGTACAGTAAGAAAAGAGGAAAACAGGAAGGAGGGTCAGAAGTGAGGTCAGCTTCCCAGAGCACATCAGTTTACAACGGGAGCAAGTTCGGTAGAGAAGAGCACAGGTAAAAATAGGCAAGCCTAGCCAGCTGGAGGACCCTTACTCAATTGTCCTTCTGGAATGCCAACACAAGACCCCAAACAGGAGTTGCTTTTGCCCCACTTCCAACAAGACGCTCATGCCTTTCCCGAAAAATGTCACTGAGCTCCAACAAGGATGCATCCTAGTACCAGGTAACAAAGGTAATATACCCATGGAGGCAATCCTGACTTCCAGTGGTTGGACTAAATTAGTTCCTTCCTTGCTAGAGGAAATGCCAGTGAAAGTCTGCCTATCTAAAGGTCACACCAAGGTCTTCTCTGGCTTCACTCTGTTAGAGCTGCTGAAATGTGTATTTGGGCAAAAGTTAGGTACAGAGATGTGTGTGTTTTCACTTGGGGATCTGTGATTAAGTGGGTGCTGGAGAGAGAAACTGAACCCCCTGGAGGATAGGAGGGAAGCTGAAAGATGGCCATGCATTTGTTGCTTCGTTTAGAAGCCCCAGGCAAACCCAGCCACCAGCTGCAGTTACTGGCTGTGCATTCCGTTTTGCCCTCTTTTTTTTGCATGTGACTCGCAATACTGATTTGCTATACCTGGGTTTGACCTGTTGTGTGGAAACCTGGTAGAATCCCATCCTCTACATGCGAGGCATGATTCCCTCACATTCTTCCGGGTTTGGGATCAACACCAACAGGCTCCCCAGAGAGGAAAGGCCCAGCTGGTTAAGGCATCTTGAAAGGAACTTACTTGTTCTGGGTCACCCTTCGCTGACTTGTGCCCTCCAGGCGTTTTGGATGACAACTCCCATCAGACCCAGTCAGCATGGCCGTATGATGCTGCGGCTGATGGAGCTGGAGTCCAAAACGTCTGGAGGGCACCAGGTTGGTGAAGGCTGCTCTAGGAGGGCAAGTAAACTGCCCAGAGAGCTTTGGCTTTGGGACGCTATATAAATGTAATAAATAATAACAGTAATAATGAGTGGAAGCTTGGGGGGGGATTCACCTGCATTTCAGGTGACAAAGGTCCTACGACAGAGTTGCCCTGACAATATTCAAATGCTTAAAACACCACAAGTGACATGAAGGTTCAGACCAGCAAGGGGGGGGGAATGAATGTCCACTTCTGATGTCTTTCTCACCACCCCTCACCCCGCCCATCCTAAGCACGTTGAAATATGTGGTTCAACTTGAACTGGTGGGTCGGGGCTGCATGGGGTTAAAAAGGGCAAATAGAGAGACCTACTGATTCCTAGGCTATACCTATCCTTTGATCTCCTGGTCACTCTTCCTTCCTGTGTAAACTGTTATTCTTAGGATGCTGACCCCTTTGGGATTCTTTTTTGTTCTCTTGAGAGAGAGAGAAGACATCTTCTCTGTGTCTGACTCTCTTCACACAACATGAGGGCAAAAACTAGGCTTGGAGTTTGCATTACCAACTTAGCTAGATGTAGAACTCTTTCCTATCAAGTATGTACTTCCAGAATAAAGTAAAAAAAATAAATGTACTGCCTTCAAGTCGATTCCGACTTATGGCGACCCTCTGAATAGGGTTTTCATGAGGCTGAGAGGCAGTGACTGGCCCAAGGTCACCCAGTGAGCTTCATGGCTATGTGGGGATTCGAGTCCAACACCTTAACCACTACACCACACTGTAGTATTCACAGAAAGAATAAAGTAGTTCTTTCTTATTTTGAACCTTAAAGCCTCAGTCTGACTAATTCCAGGGAAGGTGTGATATTGAGCAAGGATTCAGACACACAAAGCTCACTTAGGTACAATAAATAAATACAATGCAATAAAGCATTTGTGGCTGCAAAGCACCAGAAGAACATGAATTTGGCCCAGAGCTGACTCTGAGTGAAGACTTAGGCCCAGAACTTGCAGCAGTGCCAGGACTCCAGGTTTGGAAGAGAGGAAGCCTTGAATTAGGTCGAGCCCATTTTGGCAAGTACTGAGCTGCTACAAGCTAGCGTGTCAGGAACGAGGAACACCAACACACATTTCCCCCACAGGCCTGAGCCCCAGCACCTCTTGACTAAGAAATGAAGCGCTACCTCCCCTGGGATACCCAGTATTGGGATGGAAAAGAGTGAAAGTGGTCCAACTGGGGTCCAAGCCAGCAGCAACACTGCACTCAAACAGGACTTTTTGCATTTTGGGGATGAGGGGCATTTGGATGTGGTATTAACTGGGCTGCAATGAATATGCAGATTGTAAAGACATGACTGTGAATGCTGAAGAAGCCAGACTCCCAGCAAGCAGACTATGTTGTGAAACGTGCAAAGCCAAGACAGGTTCTCGCTCCAGCTAGAGCTGACTGACTGACTGGACTGCCTTCAAGTCAATCCGACTTATGGCTACCCTACGAATAAGCTGTTCATGGTAAGCGGTATTCAGAGGGGGTTTCCCATTGTCTCTCTCTGAGGCTAGTCCTCCCCAGCTGGCTTGGGCCTGCTCAGCTTGCCACAGCTGCACAAGCCAGCCCCTTCCTCGTCCTCAACTGCCAGCTGGGGGGCAACTGGGCTCCTGGGGACTCTGCAGCTTGCCCACGGCTGCACAGGTGGCAGGGCACATCACCCCTGGGCCACTCCCTGTGGGGTGATCTTTAGCTGGCCCTTGACACCCAGGAGACATGAGCAGGGATTTGAACTCACAGACTCAACTCCCAGCCTGGGTCTCCTCCCCACTGGGCTATACCAGCTCCAGCTAGAGCTACTGACCAAAAACATTATTTGTAGAAAAGATTGGGCGGGCTGTGACTGGGTGGAGGGAGAGGCTCCCAGTGGCTGTTTGGCTCCCTCTATGGCCAGCCCGGTGTCTCTTTATGGGGGTGTGGCAGAGAGACCCTCTTTGAGTCTCAGGGTCTGCAAGACTGCTGGTGGAGAGAAACTAGAGGTGGGGAGAGTGGGGGTGTTAAAGGGGCCGACAACAAGTTGTGCAAGGAGAGAGAGGGGAGGAGCATTCCTGCCACATCAGACACTGGCACCAGATGAAGTATGAGGCGCAGGACAGAGCTCTTTCTTTCTGCAGGGGCCTCCAGCTCTAGAAGCCCCCCTCTGCAGGCGGCCACCTCGCCAAGACTGCCTTCCTCTCCTGCAAGTCGTGGGCACGGACGGGCCCCTGGCAAAGGCGCCACTCGGGGATTCCGGTCACACTGGACCACGCGGCCCCCGCCTCCTTCCACGCGTGTCCGGGTCCCGTCCCCTTCCCAAACCGCGCCGGCTCCTCGCCTGCTCCCGCCGGGCTGCCGTACCAGGGAAGCCGGCCTCTGGCTCTCGCTCCCCGCGGTCGGCCCGGAGCTGTCGGTGCCAGTTTGGGCGGGGGGGGGGAAGAGAGAAGGCTTGTGCGCGCGGAGGAGCCCCCCCCGCCGCAAAAGTCTAGCCCGCGCCCTTGGCCAAGCGCGGCCCGTGCGCGGCCCGCAGCCAGAAGCCTCAGGCGGCGCGGGAGGACAGAGCCTTCCAAGGCGACCCCCCGCCGGCTCCTAGGTGCGCTGAGTCAGGAGCCAAGGGGGGAGGGGTCGGCTTCGTCCGGACTGCAGGAGGAGGGGGCGGGGCGGGAGAGGAGCCGGGAAGAAGCCAATCGGCGAAGAGGGCTCCCCCTCCCCTGCCCGCGCGCTGGAAGGCTGCCCAGCACTGCAGGGCCGCCACTCTGGGTCGCAGCGCAGCCGGCCTTGCGCCAGCGAGTTTCGGTGCGGGGGGGGGAGCTGCACCGAAGGGAGGTGGCGGGGGGGGGGACGCTGCGTCTCTGGTTCTGCCACCGCCGCAGGGCTTCAGCCCAAGCAGGTCACCCCCCCCAAGTGAGGCAGCCTGAAGAGCCCCTCGCCGCTGTCCAGAGAACAAGGCGGCGGCAGCGTGGGGGTGTCACGTGCTTAGCAGCCCCCGACTCCAAGTCCCAGCATGCTTTGCCCTCCCGCGGCTCTGAAGAGGGGCGACCCTTTCCTGAGTCATCTGCGCTCGACCCAACGGGTTGCGCAGATCCTCCCTCTCCAAGCGCGCAGCGGGAGGAATCTGGGGCAGAGGAGGGCGCTCGGAAGGCATTGCCACGGGGTCCATCTTGTCATGCAAGGGGCCTGCACCTGGAAGCCTCTCGACCCCGGACGAGCCCGGACATTTGGGATGCGGTGAAAGCTAAAAACAGGAGAGGGAATGCAGCCTTGCAAATGCGTTTACACAAGTAACGAGCCTAACGAAATTCTTACTAGCCTGCCCACCCACCAGAAATACATAAAAAACAAAATCATCATCATCTGTACAAATTTAAGTCCAGAACTTATAAAGACTGGTTAAAAACACAACTGTTTTGGTATATTTGGGGATTGTTTTTATTTTTGTTTTGTAGAAACTTAAAGATTGTATTTTAAAAAAACCCTGCATAATACACAATAAAAACTGAAAACACTGAATCCTCTAATGCCAGAACTTTAAAGGCACAGAAGAATTGTTCTGGGATTAGACAGGACTGAAAAGAAAATATTTGCCATCTCATTTTTATATTTTGTAGCAAAAGAGCAATGTTTTCACCTTCTGCCTCCATCATCTACCTAGAATCCAACCTCAATTTGTGTTCCTAGTTCCTGGATTAAATGTTATGTGTTCACTGGTGTCCACTGGGTGTCTACTGGGTGCCACACAACTACGGGGCTGAGTATAGGAACCTTGTTTATGCCTTCTCCCACAACAACAGACATCCCTAGGAGTCAATCAGCATGGCAGGGGAGTGTGTTAGCTGATGAAAAGATTCTTCTCCGTGGCTAACTCGCCTCCTTCCACTCTGGCTCCAGTCGGCAAGAAAGGAAAAGGAAGCCTGTGAGAAGACACGCCCCCTTCATGCTGATTGGCTCACAGGATGTTGGAGACAGAGGGGCCCTGCTGGGACCCGGCTCCCAAACATGTAAGGGCTCTAAGCCCACCCCAGGTCCTGGACGACTACACCCCACAGGTGCCAGGGAGGCAAGAAAGAGGAGGGACGCCCTCTGCAGATGCCCAGACGCCGGGCCGTCTCTTATTCCGATGGCATCTGCCGCGGGGCTGAAACCTGGGTTGGAACAGAGATTCGGTGCCCAGACACCGGCCGTGATTTAAAGGGGAGCACCTCCAGTCCCGGGGAGTCCCGTTGGCGTATCTCTCGCTTCCAGCGGGGAGCTGCGTTAGAACTATTTCGGCCTTTTCTCGGGCAATCGGTTTCCCAGGCCCCGAAACACAGCCCGGCCTCTCTCGGCAGCCTCTCCCCCGGCCCCCGTGCCCTCTCCCCCTCCAATGCACGCAGCCGCATCCCGCCGGTGCCGCCCTCAGCCCCATTCCAGCCCTGAGCGAGGCTCTTCTTGCAAGGGAGGGGGCGAGGGGTCAAAGAGAGAGCAGCCCGCCCTAACCCACCCCAACCCACCCCGGTTTGGACTGGAAATGAGTCTTTCTGAACTTTCTGGCCTGCCCAGGAGCCCAGGACCGGAAAGGGCCTCCTCTCCTCCGCGACCGCCGTCGGCTTGGGCAACTGGGGAGACTGGAGAGCTGCAGGGAGATCCTAATAATCTCAAAACACGGTAGGGGGCGCTCACGCCGCGAAAAAGTTGGAAACGGAGTGCGCTCTTTCAGAGTTTCAGGGATCCGGTAAAGGGCACCCTGCCACCAGAGTCACCCTGTTGTTGTTGTTGATATGTGCCTTCAAGTTGAATATGACTTATGGCGACCCTATGAATCAGCGACCTCCAAGAGCATCTGTCACGAACCACCCTGCTCAGATCTTGTATGTTCAGGTCTGTGGCTTCCTTTATGGAATCAATCCATCTCTTGTTTGGCCTTCCTCTTTTTCTACTCCCTTCTGTTTTTCCCAGCATTATTGTCTTTTCTAGTGAATCATGTCTTCTCATGATATGTCCAAAGTATGATAACCTCAGTTTCATCATTTTAGCTTCTGGTTTAATTTGTTCTAACACCCAATTATTTGTCTTTTTTGCAGTCCATGGTATGCGCAAAGCTCTCCTCCAGCACCACATTTCAAATGAGTTGATTTTTCTCTTATCGGTTTTTTTCACTGTCCAACTTTCACATCCATACATAGAGATCGGGAATGCCATGGTCTGAATGATCCTGACTTTAGTGTTCAGTGATACATCTTTGCATTTGAGAACCTTCTCTAGTTCTCTCACAGCTGCCCTCCCCAGTCCTAGCCTTCTTCTGATTTCTTGACTATTGTCTCCATTTTGGTTAATGACTGTGCTGAGGTATTGATAATCCTTGACACGTTCAATGTCCTCATTGTCAACTTTAAAGTTACATAAATCTTCTGTTGTCATTACTTTAGTCTTCTTGACGTTCAGCTGTAGTCCTGCTCTTGTGCTTTCCCCTTTTATCTTTCATTGAGATTTTTAATGTTCTAATATAATTATATGTTTTTATTCTGTACATCGCCCAGAGTGGCTGGACAACCAGCCAGATGGGCGACTAATAAATCTAATAAATAAATAAATAAAAATCAGCATTCATTTCAAATCATTACTGCTTTCAGAGTCACCCTAGGGGGTGCAGTTTTGCAAACTCTCCCTTGGAAGGGCAATTGGTTAAAAAGCCTACCCTACCCTCCTGCAAAACTTTCTCCAAGAGGTGGACAATTAAGAACATGTATTTATTTATTAAGTTTCTATTCTCCCCCCCAAAATGGATCCCAGGGGCTGCAAACAGCCAAGCAGTAAAACAACACAATTAAAATAAAATAAAAACCTATTTCAAACTTTTACAAACAGAAAGAATGTCTAAAACAAACAAGCCAGTCACATAAGCTCACAATTTATAATTTAAAGGTTGCCAGGAACCATCACTTTCAGCTCTTATCTGATTTAATGCTTACTTGTTGGAGAATTAGCTATTATATATATATATATTGTGGATTTTATTGCTGTTAGCCACCTCGGATATTTTTTCATGGAAAGTCAAAATATCAATATAACCAATATAAATAAATAAAACAGCAGAGACAAAAACATGCAGTCACCAGAGGGAGAAAATAAAATTGGATTCAACTGATGCTAAAATAGGTCTGGGATGTTTTTTTTCAATATAAATTGTGGGGTTTTTACCTGGCCTGGTGCTGAAAAGGTATCAAGGCAAGCCTCACTGCTTAGAGGATTCTGGCATGGGGGTAGTCCTCCAGTAAGCAACCTCTCTCACCAGTGAGCTACTACCTACCTCACTTCAGACGCCCCCCCTCCCAAGAGAAGAACCCCCAAACTGTGCAGGGCTTTAATGGTAAGTACCAGCAATTTAAGTCATGCCCAGAAACAGACCAGAAACCAGTGGCGCTGCTGAAGCCAGAGCACCACCCTGATCCTCAAGCTGATGGGAACTGTAGTCCAAAACATCTGGGGGGCACCAGGCTGGTGAAGGTTGGTTTAAGCACTGGCAAAATAAAATACATTCCCTAAAGATGGTCCAGGTTTGGAGCCCGGCCACCATGAACTGACCTTTCTGAGAAGCCTTCAAAGTCTGCCTCGTGTTAGAAGTGTGACAAGAACAACTCTCATTTGGTCCTCTTTGCATGGGGAGAGAGAAAAAGAGATAGTCCTCCTAGCTGGCTAGACTGTCACTGACCTGTGCTCATCCTTTCTGGCTGTCTTCCTTCTGTGTAAACTGATACATCTCAGGGAGCCATTCTCACCTCTGACTCACCTTCCTGTTCCTCTCTTCTCTGCAGACCACTGGAGAAGACGGAGCCCTGTTCTCTTTGTCTCTTCTCCTCTAGTATGAGGGGCAATGTCCAGGCATGGCCACTGCATCCTCCAAGTTAGTTAGCTAAATAGAAGTATTACCTTTACTATCCAGTATGTATTGCCATTAATAAAGTAGTCTTTTCTTATTTTGAAACTAAGTCTAAGTCTCAGTGATTCAGAACAAGGTAAAAGCTTGCTTTCTCTCAGGGAAAATCATGTGCAGAGAGCACAGAGCAAGCTAGTCTAAGCTACACTCTGCTAATATGCTAATTTACTAATACTCTGACTGGTCTACCAACCATTAGAGAGCTAACACCTTGCATATAACCCGTTGTAATAATCTAATCTGGAAGTTGCCAAGGCATGGATAATTGTGGCCAGCTGAACTCTGTCTGTCCAGAAAGGACTGCAAGCTAGATGCTGTACCAGCTAGACCTGGTGGAAGATATTCTGTGTCTCAGAGCTCACTTGGGCTTCCAGTAACACAGCTGGATATATCAGCACCTCCAGACTGTGAGCCTGATGCTTTAGGTGTAGGGAGAGTAAGGCAACCCTTTTGGAACAGACTAAATATTCATACCTAGTTTTTTCTTGTTGTTGTTATGTGCCTTCAAGTTAATTACAACTTATGGAGATCCTATGAATCAGCGACCTCCAATAGCATCTGTCATGAACCACCCTGTTCAGATCTTGCAAGTTCAGGTCTGGCTTCCTTTATGGAGTCAATCCATCTCTTGTTTGGCCTTCCTTTTTCTTCTCCCTGCTGTTTTTCCCAGCATTATTGTCTTTTCTAGTGAATCATGTCTTCTCATGATGTGTCCAAAGTATGATAACCTCAGTTTCATCATTTTAGCTTCTGGTTTAATTTGTTCTAACACCCAATTATTTGTCTTTTTCGCAGTCCATGGTATGTGCAAAGCTCTCCTCCAACACCAGATTTCAAATGAGTTGATTTTTCTCTTATCCACTTTTTTCACTGTCCAACTTTCACATCCATACATAGAGATCGGGAATACCATGGTCTGAATGATCCCGACTTTAGTGTTCAGTGATACATCTTTGCTTTGAGGACCTTCTCTAGTTCTCTCACAGCTGTCCTACCCAGTCCTAGCCTTCTTCTGATTTCTTGACTATTGTCTCCATTTTGGTTAATGACTGTGCCGAGGTCTTGATAATCCTTGCTTAGCTAGCTTACCTAGTTTAGCTACCAACAAAACCTCCATCTTGTCAGAACTGAACTTCAGTTTATTAGCCCTCATCCAGTTTTTGCCACTTGGGGATGTTCTGTGGCAGCTAGCTGGGCAGAAGGTTTCCTCTGTCTGTCCTGAGCTGCTGTTGAACCCAAATGAAATGTACTGAGGGGGGCATGAAGGAACTTGGTGCTTCTACACAGGAAACGGACTCTGGCAGAGGAGCTGTCCCCTCGAGCCAGTGCTGACTTCATTGGATGCTGAATCTGCCTTTGCTCAGACAAGCTGCATGGAATCTGAATCTTCCTCCTCTTCCCTCCAGATTCAACATCCCATGCCTCAGCTGGACAGGAGCATCAGTAGTTTAGGAATGTCCTGGTTGTATGGGAATTCTGTAGGATGACAGCAGTTTGCACTGTATGTAACAGGAATGATGGCATGTCTCCTAATACTTGCTTTATGATGGTGATGGCGGCGGCGGTGATGATTCCTAACCACCAGAAAGCTGCAATGTGAAACTGGTTTGTACAGTTTGGCCATTGGCGATATTCAACACAAGTAAGGCACATTTTGTTCTCGGATCAGCTTGAGATCCCCAGTGAAACTGATGGACTGGTTTTTTTTTTGGTTTTTTTTTCAATTAATTTTTATTAAGTTTCAAAAACCAAAACAATACAAAAAGGAAAAACACAAATCAACAACTAACACAATAAAAAAAGAAAAAATATATAAAAATATTGACTTCCGATTTGTCGTAGTTCAGCCATAAATCTATAATATATAACAAGCCTGACTCTAAATAGATTATAAAATCACCTTCCTCCAGCGGTTATCTTAATTGGTTTCAAATCTCATTAATATCATATCATTTTATTCTTCCACAAAAAGTCAAAGAGAAGTTTCCAATCCTTGAAATATATGTCCATCAATTTTTTTTCTAGATAAACATGTCAATTAATCCAACTCATCAAGTCTACTAAGTCCAGTAATTTCAAATCGCTCTTCTTCCATTATCCGTATTAGTTCCATCTTCCAACTTTACGCACCCAATAATCTTGCTGTCATAGTCATATAATAAGAGTCTGATAGGAATTTCCTTTATCATAGATATTTTCTTGCCCTCAATTCCGAACGTATCACTGAAGTATTGTTGCAAAGCCACATCTCTGTTCCTCTTTTTTACATGATACATTAGCACATCTCTTGAAGATTTTTCCATTGACACAAAGCAGGGATTAATTCTGTTAACTTTCTCCATTTCAAATTCCATCAAATCCTTCCAGTCCAGGAATTTTTTTGAACCGATAATATCTTTATCTCCAATCTCTTCAATTCCTTCAGGGACAGCGCTGAGTTCCAAACCGTAATATTTGTCTCCAGGATCCATCACAGCCAGGAAATCCAAATCTTTTTCCATGTCCATATTTAATCCAATCTCCATAGTTTGAACCTTGCCTTTAATTTCTCTTTCATCCTTTTTTGATTTTCCAGATCTATCTTTGTTCTCCTTTTTCATAGAATCCTGAATTTCTTTCAGCTCCTGTCTCATTTCTTCAAATTCAATTCTCAACGCTTGTCTATTATTTCTCAGTTCTTGTTTTATTGACTTAATTCCATTCATTATTTTCTGAAACATGTCTAAAGATAAAGTTCCTTCTTGTACATCCATAATCTTCTTAATTGTCATTCTTAAAGCCAAAGGAACAAAACTCCTTCAATTTTCAATGTCCCAAGCAAAAAGCAGTTTATTTCTTTATCCAGTTACAAAGGAGTTAATCTTTCAAACCAACTTACGTCACACTCTAGACAGCCCTTATCTCTTATATGCCCAGAAGTGCAAAAACAGCTTTAGTTCACAGCGTACAAATAACTAGTAGCAGAAAGAATGAACAGATTCGTCAAAAAAAAAAAACCCCAAAAAACCAAGTAGATCAAAAAGTAGTCCCAGACATATATCACACCAAAGTCTTATAAATCAAAAATCTCTTCCAATCAGAAACCCCTCATCCGTTGAAATCTTTATAAAGCTTTTTTCCATGTCAGCTTTTTGCAATAACAAAAAGATAGGCTATTTTTATTTTCCTCCCCCTTAATTCCGTGAGTAAAAAAGAAGGAAAGTTTTGGCTCACCCAGGTTATCTTAATTGCTGAGTCTTTGACAAATCTCTTTAGCTGTATAGATAAGAAAGTGATAAGCATAGACAGGAGAATTCTTGCCTGTTAATCCGTTCTTTAAAGAAAAAAAATGGGTCACTTTTTCAGCTGAGCCGGCTATAAATCCTTGCTCTGTCCGAGCAGCTGGAAGACCTTCTTTCTCAGACAATTCTGACGAATTCCAGTCTCCAACAATCACAACAAAGCTGTGTGGGAAATCTCACGTTTCTTCCTTATCCGGAAGAAATTATCCCCAGTCAAAAAAAAAACTTTCTGACTGGATTTATTACTGAAAAAGTTTCATCCAAGACGGTGGCCCGTCTCAGAGCTGCACAGGTGGAGGGATCCTCCTGGGAAGTCTAAACTGATGGACTGTTGATTCACAACAAGCAAAAGACAGTCCTTCTTCACATAATGCGTGTGGAGTTCAAGTGTCACAAGAAGTGGGGATGGCCACTAGTTTAAATGGATTTTAAAAGGGGGATTAGCCAAATTCATGGAGGAGGAGGCAACAGCTATCAATGGCTGTTATCTGGCTATGTTTAACCACCATCACGGTGGAAGAGGTCTATTGTTTATGGACTTTCCTTTGGGGCAGCTGGCTGGCTGGCTGGCCTGTGCTGGGAGCAGAGATCCCAGGCTGTGTGGATTTTTGGTCTAATCCAGCTGCAAGGCTCTTGAGATGTTCTATTTTTATGTTCATGGGCAATGCTGGGCCTGTGCAAGGTCACATTCATGGACTCCATAGTACTCAAGAACAGTGAATAGGGCCTGTCTCTTAAGAACCTCCTGAATGTATCCAGTGATAACACAACCTCCTCCTGGCCTTCTTTGCATAGCTGATTGAAATGCAACAAGCCTCTGTGAGAGCTCTTGGCATGGACAGTTACACACACACACACACACACACACCACCACCAACAACAACAACAACAAAACTTTATTGCATATGGCCATAGGCCTTTGCAAAATACGACATAACACAAATACACATTGAAAAGCTAAAAAGTTTGTACAAATTTAAAATGGAGGAGACAAGATGGCGGCATAGGAAGGGAGCTATCTCGGGAGCTCTGTATCTAAATCTCCTAAAACCTCCAGCTAGCACTAATATTCTTTGCTGGTCGAAGATAAACAAACAGTGTCTTTCTTACCTCATCTCCACGTCTCGTTAAGGCCTCATCAAGGCACTCCGTTCGAATGCTGGTCGACTTTGAGCCATAACATGTAAGCAACCCAGCCAGCCAGCAGTTTTAATTAACTGTACTACCCTATTTGTTTTCAGTGGAATTCCAGGCTTTGGCTACTCCCCGTACAGGTTTTATCTTCCCTCCTTTGCAGAAGTTCAAAGACTGGTAGGATGGAGGGGTTGCATATTTTTTTCATGTAATCTGCAAAGTCAAGCTATCAGCCCTGGCAGCTTGCCACAATTGGAGCCTTGAGAAGGAGTTAGGAGGAAGCTAGCCTTAATTCCAACTTCTCTACTGTGGCTGGCTCTCAGTGAACAGGTGGCGCACATTAACTCTGCCGGGAGAAACTTCAGCTTGTATTTGTTCCCACATTTGTGCCCATACTTCTCTGCAAAGAGTTCTCCCCCTCTTTCTGAGGTGACTCTTTTGGAACCATGGTGCTTACCAGAAAGAGATACAGAGAGCTAGGGATCGTCCCCTGTACTGAGGAGGCTCCTTTAAAGCCTTGTGCTCACCAAACTAAAATCACAGAGTTTTTTTCTTTTACTTCAGGAGACTCTGTCTCTGAATCAAGGGAAGAGTCCTTGAAACTATTGCCTTCTCCAAACTTCCAGCTGGATTGGTCCCTGGACCTTAAATACAACCTGGTTGGCCCAAAGGAAGACTCTCCCCTGATGAATCTAGCCGCAGAGCTGGAGGCGGCAAATTTTACCATCTCTTCGCAGACTGGAATTGGGCCAGATCCAGAGGGCTCCCTGAGTAGCAGCCCCATAGTAGACTCAGACACTGCTGATCCCCAGAGAACCCATATGATTCCCTCTGATGCTCCCCCTGTGTCCCAAAGCACCAAGATACCTACTGAAGGATGGTTTCTTGCGATACTGGAGGATTTAGATCGAGTAAAAACCTTCCTGTTGCAGTGTAACAGCCTCCTGACCACATTAGTGGAATTTTTAAAGAAGAACCCCGGGCCAGCATCTGCCAGCCTGAGTTTGGGTAGTGAGAGCTGCCAGACAAATAAGCCTATTTTATCTCATGGAAGGCTACCTTGCCCCACACAATCCATCAAGAGAGGGCGAGGCCAGCGTGGGGGTACTCGCAAGAAAAGCAAAAACATCAAAAAATACAAACCCCCCCGCTTTAAGAAGATGAGGTTTAACAGACTCTTTAATATACTCGATGAACCACAGTCCTATACTCCAGCACCAGAAGCAAGCAGGGGAGCTAAGCTTAGGGTCCCTACCAGTAACCCTACGCCATCTTGTGTTCAGATAAGCTCCCCCTCTTCTCCATCTTTACCGTCGCAACCATCTCAGGACATGCCCCATGTTCTACCGGCCCAAGATCCGAGGCCTATTTCTTTTCCATCAGTGCAACCCTTACAGGACCAGAAATGTATTGCCCATTGGAACTTGGTGCTGAATAGATGTAAGCTGGTTTTGCTGAACTACCCCAAACCTGCAAGGATAGTATCGCAATCCAAGCGTAAATTCCATCTTTTGAACATAATGGAGCCAGCCCTGTCAGGCCAGATACAGCCTTCTGACATTGTTCGCGTGGACTATATGAGCCTCGCAAGCCTTGCACTTGCCTCCAGAAATGCCCTCGTGACCCGGGGGATTATGATTCAAAGATTCTTTGAGAATGTGGCGCCCTTAGTGGCGCTTAGCCCCCCTTGGGAGGATGAATTGGGTACTAATCCCTCTGTTCTTATCGATCGGATAGACCCGGACCCCACCATCGCCTCCGGGCCTTCCCTTCAATGTGTGACCAACTCTCCACCTATGTACAGGGAGGCGTGCCCAAATACTGAACTGATAGTCCCCTTTGTTGATGAAGAAAAACTCCTGGTGGAATCTTTCCGAGCCTTACCTGCTGAAGAACAATCTGAAATTCTGCGCAAGCTGGACCTTTTAAAAACGCACTTAGAAAATCTGCAGGTGAAACAACTTAGCCCCTTATGTAAAAAGGAAGCCCTCCAGAGCCATCCGGTTGCTATATCAGCGCAAGGGGATCCTGAGAAGATCCAGAGCCGAATGGGGCACTCATGTATCCATCAGATCACTGTGGAGCTTAACCAATGCGAAAACTCACTTGGCATTAACAATCTCTCAACCCTCCCTGGAGCTAGCGACAAACTAAGCCCACTTACTGGCCCTTCATGGATTGACATGCGCTTTTTAGAGCCAGGGGAAATGGGCTCCCCTGGGAAAGGAATGGCCTGTTTGGATTTGCCTTCCATCCATTCTGGACTAATTATCTCCAACGTAAGTAGTGTAAGTCCACTCCTAGATACTATCACCTTCTCAGGGGAAGCTTCGGAACGTCTAGGAAAGTGCTCTCTATCCAAAGATACTGGAAAGCATCTTTGACGGGAAACGAGTTTCCATAATCCTTCAAGAGTTGGCCCCAGCAAAAGCAAGCAAGTGCACCCTCTTTTCTTCAAGGACGCCAATTTTTCACACCCGACCCTGGGAACCTTGTTATAGGCCAACCAGACCAACAGGTTAATTATAAACCTCTCACCAGTAAGGGGATATCGCTCAGTAAGGCACATAGTGCACGGATTCTGACACCGCCCCCGCCTCTTACCAGAAGGGCTGCCCAGCGGCCAGGTTACGCCGGGCAAATCCTATAAAATTCTTATCCTGGAACATTGCAGGGTGGGCTAACAAACTAGTGGACCAAGATTTCACCCTTTACCTGCAGTCTTTTGATATTATATGTCTCCAGGAGACCTGGCTCCTGGAAACTAACTCCCTTTTACTGCAGGGTTTTAGGATCTGGGAACAGCCTGCTGTGAAATCCTCTAATCGAGGCCGTGGCTCCGGAGGTCTTGCTATTCTGATTTCTTCATCCCTGGAGGTTAAGGCCTTAGAGGCCCGTGGGCCCACACCAAGCGTGTGCCAGGCCCTGGTGTTGCAGGGACCTATGGTGCCTCCCTTGGTCTGTGTCAATGTGTATATACCCCCATATTCTTCTAGAGCCGATTTGTGGCACTGGCCTGAGCTGGAGTTATTTGTGGAAAATCTTTCAGCGGAGTATCCTGCCCACTCGCAACTTATTTGCGGGGACTTTAATGCCAGAATGGGGAGCAGCTATCCCAGGATGGGCAAAGATCTTGGGTTTGACCCAGATGAATTGACGAGTTTCCCCCGTTTGTCTCGAGACCTGTCAATTAATAAGTATGGGCACACCCTTTTTTCTTTAATTTTTAAACTCCAACTGGTGTGCCTTAATGGATCTTTCCTTGACCATTCTAAGGGCTATTATACGTACATCTCTGGGAGGGGAGCCAGTGTTGTAGGTTACATCCTTGGCTCATCCTCCCTTGTCCCTTTTATCCAGGAGATGCTTTTAGAGGACAGGGCGGATAGCGACCATCTTCCACTAAGACTTATTCTCCACTTCCAGGATTACCGTCCTTCTGTACTGACAGACTCCCAAATGCTAGGTCACCTACAGGGGGTTAGACGTCTTAAATGGTCCCAGGAAATGGACGCCAACATAGGCCAGGTGTTGGCGTCAGAAAAACTTCTTCATCTTCGTCAGCTGGCCATTGAATCCCTGGGGTCTATTCTCTCAATCTACCAAGAAATAGTTCACACGATAAGACCCCTTGTCTCTGCCACTTCAGCTGCCAAACCTCCCGGTAACTGCCGGTCATGGTTTGACAGTGAATGCAGAGCAAAGAAAAAGGAGCTTCGGCAGCTGACTAGGAGGTTATTACAGGTGGGATCCCGTGAGCCTATTTTCCATCTGCAATCCCGCCGAAGAGAATATAAAATCCTTCTCAGGAAAAAAAAAGGGCTTTTTATGTGGATAATTGGAAAGCTCTAGGACTTGCACTGAGCGAACGGAATGATCCCAAATTCTGGGAATTGATTCAGGGAGGTCTAACCCCTAATAATTTCTGGGTAGCACCCCCAATCCCTCCTGATACCTGGGTCTCCCATTTCTCCAATATTTTTGGTGGCAGTAAAAGTCCATTTCCTGACCCATTGGGGAATCTTTCTGTGCTTCCTACACTTCCCCCTTGGCCCCCGGTTTCCACCTCGGAAATATTAGAGCTAATTGTACAGCTCCGCCCTCGCAAGGCCCCTGGCGGAGACATGATCCCTCCAGAGGTCTTTTTGACTGATGCCAACTGGTGGGCTCCAGTATTAGCCATACTGTTTACGCATATAAACTCAACTGGTGACTTTCCCCCAAGCTGGCGATCTAGCATTATTGTTCCCATTTTCAAAAAAGGCAATGCCTCAGATCCTTAGAACTACAGACCAATTAGTCTTCTGGACATTGCCTCCAAATTGTATGGACGGTACCTTCTAAACAAGCTCCTTGAGTGGGAGGGTAGTAATTCTATCCTCTATGAGGAGCAGGCAGGGTTTAGAAAGGGCAGAAGTACTGTCGACCAGGCCTTGGTTTTGCAGCATCTCATCAATAAAACAATCAGGGGTCCAAACAAATCTTTATGTGCAGCCTTCGTAGACTTTACCTCAGCCTTTGACCTTATAGATAGGGAACTACTTTGGCAAAAACTGGCTGAGACCAATATTGATAGGAGACTGTTGTTCCTGATTCGGACCCTTCATCAGGACAACACCCTACAGGTTCATTTAGGCCTGCAGGG
This sequence comes from Rhineura floridana, assembly GCF_030035675.1. Lineage (NCBI taxonomy): Eukaryota > Metazoa > Chordata > Lepidosauria > Squamata > Rhineuridae > Rhineura > Rhineura floridana. The sequence goes on along the minus strand of NC_084480.1, from coordinate 321,654,041 downwards.
CACTCTTTCCCAGGAGGTTAAGATTGCTAGAGGGGTAAAGCAGGGTTGCATCCTGGCCCCCTTCCTGTTTAATTTGTTTGTCAACGATATTGTCCCTGTAATGGCCTCTCCCTCCTTTTTTCCTCCCTCGGTTGGTAATCGTAAGACCCCATTACTCCTTTATGCCGATGACTTAGTATTGCTATCTCTAAACAAAATTGGCCTTCAAAGGATGTTAAACCATCTAGGTGCCTATTGCGTGGCCCAACGTTTAACACCCAACCACACCAAAACTAAGATCCTGGTCTTTGGCAGGAAGAAAAAAATTTCCAACTGGACCTTGAATGGGCACCTCTTGGAACAAGTTCACCTATTTAAATACTTGGGCATCTGTTTCACTGAGAACCTTTCTTGGAAGGCCCACATAAATCAACCAAACTGGTAGGTGCCAGATCCATAGCACAACTCACAAAGTTCTTCTATGCTAGAGGGGGCTAATTGGTTTATCCCATGATCAAGGTCTTTACTGCTAAAATTACAGCCGCTATACTTTATGGGGCAGAACTTTGGGGGGAAACTGCTAAGAGGGAGATAGAGACCCTACAAAACAAGTTTCTGAGGCAGACATTGGGCCTCCCCCCTGGAACACTGGCAGTTCATCTCAGAGCGGAGTTTCGTCTTTCCTCGCTCGCAGCCAGAATTGATCTTGCCTATTTCAGGTACTGGCGCAGAGTCTTTAGGATGGCCGATCACTCCCTCACCAAATCATGCTGGTTAGAACAACTTACAAAGGGGGGGTGGGCCTTTGGCTGCCAGGCAAAGCTAGAGATGTACAACCTCACCATTGGGGAATATTTAAGTCTAAGCCCCCGAGCCCTTAGGAATTGGGTCTTTGATCAGGATGCAAGACAGGATCGGGCATCCATCGTAGCCGCCCCATTTTCTAGCTGGTATCCCTTATTGCATGTTAATCACGCCAAACCACATTATTTTGAGAGGCTAACATTTGCCCCTGTCCGTAGAGCCTTTTCGGAACTAAGGTTTCAGCTGATGCCCTCTGCCTATTTAGACGGGATATTCTTGGGCATTCCAATTGACGAACGGAGATGTATCTTGGGGTGCAATTTAGTGGAAGACATTGTTCATTATTTGTTAAATTGCCCATTGTATGATGAGCCTAGACAGAAATTCTTGGCCCATCATATTTACACCTCGTTGGATAAATCCACCCAGGAACAGGTCGTGGAGCTTTTATGTGATAATCAGAATCACGTGACGTTAGCCGTAGCCAACTTTGCGTTGGCTGCCAGGACGCTGCGGGCGACCCATATTCAGAAATATAAAATCTCCTGAGCACTTTCTTATTTCTGTACTTTGGCTCATTTTATTTGCATGTTGTTTTAACTGTAACTGTTACTATTAAATTGTCGACATTGCAGCCGATCCTGTGTTGGTGGCCAAGAAGTCGCATGTGGCTCATATGCAGAATTTTAATATTCTTTGAGTATTTCTGCACTTCTGTATCTTGGCCTATTTTAATTCTATGCTGTTTTAATTGTTAAAATTGTCGTATTTTGCAATGGTCTATGGCTGAATGCAATAATTTTTTTCTTCTACAAATTTAAAATGATTACAAGATGTTATAAGTCTTAATGTGGTTTGCCCATAATTTCCTTGCAGCAAAGGCGAAGTTGGCTGCTGCAACTGTTGTTTGTTTACTGCTATCGGCCAGTAATTCAACAACCATATCTCGGGGGCTTTTCCCTGCGCGCATAAGCAAGCGGATATGGTAAGCTAGGAATTTCCTTCTTGGGTCCTCATATAGGGGGCAGAATAGCAAGTAGTGGGTGATGTCCTCTAACTGGTTGCATCCAAAGATGCATCTCCGCACTTCCGGGAAGGGTGACTTAGCCTGTGCCTGCTTTTGAGACGGGCTCCTGCCTCAAAAGAAGCTTATTCAGATATATCAGTCAGTTTTTTCTTTTTTTTTTGACTGATTAAACTTCTCCCGGGTAGGGAGAAACGAAGAGATTAACCTCAAAGCCTATTTTTGTTGGGACGACCAGATCTCATTAATTTATGGGACGAGGTCCAGCCGACGAAGGTGGGACGGATTTTCAACAGCAAGCTCTATCTGTTAAAGCGAACGTTCATCTTATCTTCTAAGAGAGAACGCACTAACAGGCAAGCACCCTTCTTTCTATATTTTTCTTTTACTTGACTTAAATTGTTGCTGTTTAAAAGAGATTTGCCAGATTGATCGGTTTTTGACATCTCACTGGGGAGCCGTAACTTCTCTCTGCTACGCACTAATTAATAGCTTATCTCTGTTTTTGTTGCAAAAAGCTGTCCTGGATTTGCATTCTAAAGATACACACAGAAGAGGGATTTCTATTCCAGATTTTTATTTTGAAAAATATTATACTGTTTTGAGACTACTCTCTTTTTGGTCTATTTTATTTTGACGAATCTGTTTCTTGACGATTGCCATTAATTGCTTCGATCCTGGGAACTGCATTTTGTTTACTTAACTATTGGAGAGATAAGGCTGTCTGCTCTGTTTATACTGTGATGTCACCAAGTTTGGAGTATTAACCCAATTGTTGCTGAAATAAGAAGTGGTTTTCCTATATTTTTCTTTTAAAATGGCAATTAAGAAAGTGGCTGAGAATCTGGAAATAACTATGTTTCAGAGAATAATGAATGAGATTGAGATAACGAAAATTGAATTGAGTAAAATGAAGCAGGAGATTAAAGATATAAGGGTCCCTGTGAGAGAGGTGACCCTGGAAGGGGTCCCTGTGAGAGAGGAGACCCCGGAGATTGGAATAGGGGTCCCTGTGAGAGAGGAGACCCTGGAGACTGGAATAGGGGTCCCTGTGAGAGAGGAGATCCCGGAGATTGGAACAAACGTGGAACAGGAACAAGATTTGGAGTCTATGGACTTTAGAAATAAAATCTATTGTTTGGAACTCAATGTTATCTCTGAAGAAATTAATGAAGATTCTAGAGATAAAGTTATCAATGGCATGGATTATCTTCTGGACTGGAATGATGTGATGGAGCCCAATATAGAGAAAATCTATGGAATTAACTGCAGCCATGTGACAATGGAAAAACTTTTAAGAGATGACCCAGTGTATTTTGAAAAAAAGAACAGAGATATGATTTTACAGCAGTATTTCAGCAACTTATTCAGAATGGATGGCAAGAAAATATTTGGGATAGAGGTAATTCCCATCAGACTCTTATTATATGACTATGGCTTTGACAGCAAGATTATTATGGAATACTGATAATGGAAGATTGGATATTGAAATTACTGGACTTAACAAGACTACTGAAGATGGAAGATGGAAAATGGAACTAATAGAGATAATAGAACAATGGCTACTGAAATTACTGAACCTAACAGATTCTGATGTGATGGATTAATTGAAATGTTTATTTTGACTATGGTTATGACAATAAGATTATCATAATTAGTAATGAGATGGATTAATCGATATGCTTATCTGGAAAAAAAAAATTGATAGATATATTTCTTAAAGAATTGAAACCTCTCTTTGACTTTTTGTGGAAAGAATAAAGTAATGTTTATGAGATTTGATGATTAAGTAAGATAACTACTGGAGGAAAGTGATTTTATAATATGACTTAAGAGACAGGATTGCTATATATTATAGACTTATAACTGATTTGATCTTTGACAAATGGGAAGTCAATATTTTACTCTTTATTTTTTATTTTTGTTTTTTTTTTTTTCTTCTTTTCTTTTTTTCTTTTTGTTTAACTATTTTTGATTTTGTTTTTTGTCTTTGAATGTTTTATGATTTTGTCTTGTATGTTTTATGAAAATCTGAATAAAAATTATTGAAAAAAAAAAAACAAAGATGCATCTCCGCTCCTTAACTGGGATTCCCAGGTATCTCCCGTCCAGATAGGCTGAGGGCATCAGTTGGAACCTGACTTCCGTGAACGCCCTGAGCAGATGGGCTTGCTTCAGGACTTCAAAATAAAAGGGTCTAGTGTGGTTGAGTTTGACTAGGGTGAACCAGGGAGAGAAAGGGGCTACTGCAATTACTGCCCGATCCTGGCTCGCGTCGTGATCGAAGACCCAGTTTCTGAGCGCGTGCGGGCTGAGGCTCAGATATTCCCCCATAGAGAGGTTATAGGTCTCTAGTTTTGCTTGGATCATGTGTGCCCGTCCCCTGGTCTTATGTTGCTCTGTCCAACAAAGTTTGGGTATGGAGCATTCATAGAACCTAAGTAGTTTCTGCCAGAATCTGAAATGTGCTAGGTCTATTCTTGCTGCGAGGGAGGGTAAGCCAAGCTCCGCTCTCAGACGGGCTGCCGGGACCCCCTGAGGCAAACCCAAGATCTGCCGTAAGAACTTATTTTGGAGGACTTCCACTGCCTGCTTTACCGACTCCCCCCACAGTTCGGCCCCATAGAGGATTTGGGGTAGGATTTTTGCCATGTAGACTTTAAGCACGGGGTTAATTAGTTGCCCACCTCCGGTATAAAAGAAACGTCTAATTTGGCCGATTGATCTGGAGCAAGAGAGTTTAGTTGCCACCAGGTGGTGTTTCCATGAAAGTTTCTCGCTGAGATGCACGCCCAGGTATTTGAATGCTCTTTACAGAAATTCCCCAGCCTGGTGAGCATCCTTTTTAGACCGATTTTATTCACAGTGAGTAAAACCAGATCGTCGGCGTAAAGCAGGGACGAGATCTTACGATTCCCAGCTGATGGTGGGAAAAAGGAAGGGGAAGCCAACTCTGGAATAATGTCATTGATATAAAAATTGAATAAAAAGGGGGCCAAAATGCAGCCTTGCTTTACTCCTCTCGTGATCTGGATTGGTCGAGATAGAGTGCCCTGTGGGCCTAACTGTACCTGCATGGTGTTGACCTGGTGGAGAGACTGGATAAGCCAGAGCAGCCTTTTGTCAATATTAGTCTGGCTCAGTTTGCACCACAGTAAGTCCCTATCTATTAGGTCGAAGGCTGCGGTGAAGGCTATGAAGGCCACAAAAAGGGACTTGTTAGGGCCCATGACAGTCTTTTGCCGTAAGTGGTGTAGGACATACACATGATCAATGGTGCTCCTGCCCTTCCTAAACCCAGCTTGCACACGCACACGCACACACGCACGCACACACAGGCTTTTGTCAAAATCACTGCCAGTCTCCAAGGCCTGGAAAACCTTTGGTCATCTGCAAGCACAAAGTGCATTTCTGTATTTATTTATTCTTACATTTATATCCCACCTTTCCTCCAGGGACTTCAAGGGGGTGTACAAACATGGTTCTCTCCCTCCCCATTCATAGTTTTGCACCCCTTCAAAGGCAATTCTGGAAAGCTATAAATTGTTATTAGTTTTCGTTTCTCTGGTCTCTAAGGCTTTATCATTGGACAACAAGGCTGCTTGTTGATGGTAAACACCCTATTTACTTCATCTGGCTTATCCTCATAACACCTCTGTGTGGTATTCCCAGTTTACAAAGAAGGAATAGGGATTTGCCCAAGAGCTTTGAAGCTGAACTGAAACTATGCAACACGCTAGTTCTCAAGAATCCCACTAGAATTCCAGCAGTTTATTGATTAGTGTCTACTCCACAACACCTCAAAAGACTTGGAGCACATAATGATTAAAAACAAAATATAAAAGCAAAATCAAGAAGGCCTCCTTCATTACCTCAGAAATTGTGCTGGTCTCTTAGCTGGGCAAGTACAAAACGCAGAGGCACCTTATGAGTTTAGACACTTCTCAGATATTGTTTTTGAGGATGCCCATAGATGTTCCATGGGGGCTTCACCACAGTTTATGTGATTCAAAGATTGCTGCTTACAAACTTTTCAAAACAAATACCAGCAACCACTTAAAACATGGGATGTGAACAATTTACCAGAAGTATAACTCCCTCAAGTACAACCAAGGAGATTTCTGCCTGCGGGTTTTACATTCCACTGGGTGATCAGTATCTGGTTTCTTAAAAAGACATTTGGAAATTCTCAGTGAATAAACAGTGCCAATTTTTGACGGATATCTAGGAAGTACTAGTTCAATGTGGTTTTCTGGTTGCTGTGATGTGCCTTCAAGTCGATTACGACTTATGGCGACCCTATGAATCAGTGACCTCCAAGAGCATCTGTCATGAACCACCCTGTTCAGATCTTGTAAGCTCAGGTCTGTGGCTTCCTTCATGGCATCAATCCATCTCTTTAAAGATACACAAATGTTCACAGAAATGACAATATTAATATAAATTGTCAATGCAATCTCCACTTACTCTGTCTGAAGGGCAGCAGGAAACAGCAGTGGCCAGGAGGACTTGAAAGCCCCTTTTCCCACAGAAGATGTTCCACTGATGTGGTGGCAGCAGCATATTCCCCCCCCCCCACAGTGTAATTGGTGTACAGGAACCTGGAAAGTCATGAAGGGTGGCAATTATGCATTGTCTGCCTGCTTTACACATCAGTCATTATGAATTAAAGAAGCCAAGAGGCTTCCTTCCCTCCAGGGGAAAGGGCCGTAACAGTGGTAGAGAACATCAGAAGAGCCTGCTGGATCAGGCCAATGGGCCATCTAGTCCAGCATCCTATTCTCACAGTGGCCAACCAGAAGCCTCTTCTGGGAAGCCCACAAGCCGGACCAGAGTGCAAAAAGCATTCTTCCTTCCTCCAGTTTCCAGCAACTGGTATTCAAAAGCCTACTGCCCTCATCTATCGAGGCAGAGCATAGCCATCATGGCTAGTAGCTATTGATAGCTTTATCCTCCATGAATTTACCTAATCCTCTTTTAAAGCCATCAAAGCTGGTGGCCAAAAACGTCTCCTCTGGCTGCAAATTCCATAGTTTAACTATGCACTATATGAAGAAGTCCTTTCTTTTGTCGGTCCTGAATCTTCCACATTCAGCGTCATTGGATGTCCACGAGTTCTAGTGCTATGAGAGGGAGAGAAAAATGGTTCTCTGTCTACCTTCTTCATGCCACGTATAATTTTAAAGATTTCTATCATGTCACTAGGGTTGCCAGGTTCATGGCCTGATCCTGTATCTTTAGGAGAAGAAAAAGTCAGCCAAGTGCAGGTGTTCTTGCAACCCTGTAATGGGAAAAACCACAAGGTGGAATTCTCCCTTCTCAATGCACAACTTTTAAAGACAAAAAAGACCTCTTGGAGGCCAGGCCTGGCAACCAAGAGGTCTTCTCTATCTTTAAAGGTTGTGCAGGGGGAAGGGACAATTCCACCTTGTGGTTTTTCCCATTACAGGGTTGCAAGAACACCTGCACTTGGCTGACTTTCTCTTCTCCTAAAGCGCAAGTGGCCTCGGTGGCAAGGAATGCGTTCTACCACCTTCGGTTGGTAGCCCAGCTACGCCCCTATCTGGACAGGGATGACCTCGCCTCAGTTGTTCATGCTCTGGTAACTTCTAGGTTGGATTACTGTAATGCGCTCTACATAGGGCTGCCCTTGAAGACAGTTCGGAAGCTTCAGCTAGTGCAAAACGCAGCAGCCAGACTGCTGACGAGGACCAGCCGGTCAGCGCATATAACACCTGTTCTGGCCCGTTTGCACTGGCTACCTATTTGCTTCCGAGCCAGATTCAAGGTGCTGGTTTTGACCTATAAAGCCTTACACGGTGTGGGACCGCAGTATCTTGTGGAACGCCTCTCCCGCTATGAACCGACCCGGTCACTTCGCTCAGCGTCTAAGGCCCTCCTCCGGGTACCAACCCATCGGGAAGCCCGGAGGACAGTTACTCGATCTAGGGCCTTTTCTGTAGTGGCCCCCGAATTGTGGAACAGCCTCCCCAAAGAAATACGCCTGGCGCCGACGCTTCTATCTTTTCGGCGCCAGGTTAAGACCTGGCTATGCTCCCAGGCATTTTAAAGTGTTTAATGTTACAATTCTAAATCTTTTTTTGTTTGCTGTTTATGTTTACTGTTGGTAGGTTGATTTTATTGTGATATTCTGTATTTTAATCTTTTGTACACCGCCCAGAGAGCCACTCGCTATGGGCGGTTTAAAAATGAAACAAATAAATAAATAAAATAAATAAATACAGGATCACGCCATGAACCTGGCAACCCTGCATGTCACCTATGACTCACCTTTTCTCTAAACTAAAAAGCCCCAAATGTTGCAACTCTTCCTCATAGGGGAGTCGCTCCATCCCCTTGATCATTTTGGTTGCCCTTTTCTGAACCTTTTCCAGTTCTACCAGCTCTATTAGTTAGTCAGCTGGAAGTAGAGCCTTTCTTATCAAGTATGCCTTTCTGTCCCTGAATTAGCCTTTTCTTATTTTACCAAGTCTAAGGCCTAAGGGACTCACAGCAAGGTAAAAGCTTGCTTTCTCTAGGGTAAACCACACACACTCATGCTGCACAAAGACCCTGAGCAAGCTACACTCAGCTAAACTCTGCTAAATTTTACCAGTACTCCAATTTTATCCACTACGATTCCAAGGTCTCATTCTGGTTCGTCTCTGCCAGTTCAGATCCCATGAATGCATATGTAAAATTAAGGTTTCTTGCCCCAACATGCGTCAGTGTACACTTGTTCACACTGAATTGCATTGACCATTTTACAGTTTATTCACTCGGCTCATTCACATGGGAGCTAAACTTCGCAGTAAAGACACAGCTTTTGCCATCCCAATAGATTTGCAAGGTTCACACTTCCTACCTTCAAATCCACTGTTTTACTTTCACACAAGTAGGCATTCCTCTGGAAAGGTTTGGTATTGCTGTTTCCTTGTGGTCCCATCCCTAAGTTTACATATTTACTCCCTCTGGAGTATTGATATTGCTAATGGAGAAGGGGAGAGTTTTTTTGCCATTTCATTGTTTCTTGTCAATTGCACACCTCTCCTGGCACTGGGAGAGTGTTGGGGTGCAATTGACATGAAACCAAATGAAACTGATTAGAGGCAGGAGTGAGCAAAAGGCAAAGTAGGCAGCAGCTGCAGCAGCTTTTGCAGGAGGCAGAGAGAGAAAGAGCAAGTGATATGGCATAAGAGAGCCCACCCACTAAAAAAACATCAAGGCAGAGAGCCTATGTGGAGGAACGTAGTGAAGCTGATATGGTTTTCCCTTTCCTTTTCACATTAGAATTAAATTGGGTTGATATGGGAAAACTGTGATAGCTGCTGATTGCCTGCAACGTCATGTGAACCATGCAAATTAAACAGGGATGCAGGTAGCACCAATCTCACAGTAAATTGCCGTGTGAACCAGCCCTCAGTTGGAGACGTCCTTTTGGGACTCTTCACAATCCCCTTGTGTTTTAACGACTCTGAACAATTTAGTATAACCAGCAAACTTGGTCCCCTCACTGCTCACTCCTAACTCTGGATCATTTATGAACAAGTTAAAAAGCACAGGTCCCTATACCCATCCTTGGAGGTCTCCACTTTCTACAGCCCTCCAAGTGGGAGAACTGTCCATTTATTCCTATTCTCTGCTGTCTATTTCCTAGACAGTTCCTGATCTGCAAGGCCTCTCCTCTTATTCCATGACTGCTAAGCTTACTCAGGAGTCTTTGGTGAGGCACCTTCTTGGAAGCTTTTTGAAAGTCCAAGTGCACTGTGTCACCCAGATCACCTCTGTTGTGCAGAGCATCCGCTTTGCATTCCGAAGGTCCAAGTCTCAACCCCCAACGGCATCTCCAGGTAGGGCCTGGGATGTCTCCAGCCTAAAACCTTGGGGAGCAGCTGCCAGCACTGTAGACAATACTGGGCTAGATGGACCACCGGTCTGACTTCATATATGGCAGCTTCCTATAATCCTTCTGGGCTCAATTCACAGAGCTGTTTCTGGCCTTTAAAGCCTCACATGGCTTAGGGCCAGGCTACCTCAGGGGCTGCTTGGGGCTATATAGGCCTGCTGGGATTGGGGCATTGTCAGAGGCCTTGCTCTGAGATTTGATGGGTGGGCACAAGAGACAGGGCCTCCTCTGTGATGGTGCTGTGGCTCTGGATCCCCCCAAATCCATCAGGTTCCCTCTTTGCCCAGCTGACAAGGAAGAAAAACACTTGTATATCCATGGACTTCTTATGTATAACACCTAGTCCTATTGCAGTGTCTACCCTCCCACTACTGCTGCTAGGCTTTGGTTGTTTATTTATTTATTTAAAATGTTTCTGTCCCGCCCTTCTACCCTATAATAGGGCACTCAGGGCGGCTTACAAAAATAAAATCAAACATGTACATAATAAAATTGTAAACAGTAAAATCACAAAAAGATTAAAATAAATTAAAATAAATTAAAATACAATACACACACACACATACATATATATAGGGATATATATATATGGTTAAGGTTTTAAGTGTTAGCAATAGTTACATTATATGTTCTTGCTTTGAGAAATGTTGTTGTTAGTTGCACATGCACATCTATTATTATATTCCAGTTTTATGATGTGCTGCTCTGGGCACCTTTAGCAGAAGAGCAATTACTGTTGCTGCTGCTGTTGCCACCCTAGACTCCTTCAGGAGGAAGAGTGGGAAATAAACCCAATAAATAAATAAATAAGCAATCCCCTACTGATAGCTTCCCATAACAACACCAAAATAACCCTTCCACATCCCCAAAGCAAGGGGTAGTGAAGGATGATTTGTTTCTGCGCCTGGCGCAGGACTGTAGCTGTCAGCTCACCAGGAAAAACCACCTGGCCTGTTCCTGTGACCTAAACATCCAGGAACCTGAAAGTGACACTTCTTGGGGTCTGGAAACCAGCATTTAATTGCTGGCATCTGCAGATCAAGAGGCTGTTGAAAGACACAACTGCAAGGGTTGGCTGGAAAGCTGGCGGCCCAGCTGCTGTTCCAGGAGGCCCCAAGAGTTCCACTGCAGCTGCCCACATGGCCTGGACCATGACTTCTCCGGCCGCTGTTCACTTGTGGCTATTGCCTTTGCCACCGAGATTGGTCCGCTCACTGTGGGTGAGATTTTCCCCAAAAGGGACACTTGTTCATCAGGGAGAGGAAGGAGGATGGGAGAGAGCTGTCCTTATTCAGGGAATGAGGGATGCCCCCCAACCTCCCTGGCCTTGCCTAAGTGCCGAGATCACGTGCTCCTTCAACATCCCAAGCTTTGGGAAAGGCCACAGCTCAATGGGAGAGAATCTGCCTGGCAGGCTGTAGGCCCCTGGTTCAATCCCTGGTAACATCTCCAGGGAGGGCTGGGAGAGTTCCCGCCTGAAACCCTGGACAGCCACTTCTGCCAGTCAGAGTAGACAATACTGAGCTAGGTGGAGCAATGGTCCAGCTCAGCATAAGGCAGCTTCCTCTGTCCCTAAGCTGAAGAAAGCATAAGTAGAGGCAGGCAGGCAGCATCCTCCCAGGTCAGGCCAATGGTTCATCCAGGGCAGCCTGGTCTACCTGACGGGCATCAGCTCCCCATGGTGCTGGGCAGGGGGCATTCCTAGCCATACTTGGAGATGCTGGGGTTAGACCTGGGACTGTCTGCATGCAAAACAGAAGCTATGGACCTTCCCTGAAGCGATCTCCCCTGGCTCCTTCCCAGGCTGTCAGGCCCTGAGCCCATCTGCTCCAAGGTACAAGCGGGGAGACTTGATTCTCCCAGGGAATTTCTCCTGCAGGGTCTTTTTGTTCCTTGGCTCAGTAAATTTCCTCATAAACAGATATTGGTGAACCAGCCTGCCCGTGGGTGCCTCACAGTAAGCAAGCCTTCCCCTACCTGGTGCCCGCCAGGTATTTTGGCCAACACCACCCATCAGCCCCAGCATCATGTGGCTGCAGTCCAAACCACCTGGGAGGCACCAGGTTGGCAAAGGCTGTATTAGGCACAGTGGCTGCACAGCCAAACACAGGTCGACAAACAGGCTTCTTCAGTGGCCTCCTGACTAATATAGCCCAGTGGGGAGGAGAGCCTGGCTGGGAGTCCAGAGTCTGTGAGTTGAAATCCCCGCTCGTGTCTGCTGGGTGTCAAGGGCCAGCTAAAGATCACCCCCACAGGGAGTGGCTCAGGGGTTACGTGCCCTGCCATCTGTGCAGCCATGGGCAAGCTGCAGAGTCCCAAGGAGCCCAGTTGCCCCCCAGCTGGCAGTTGCGGACAAGGAAGGGGCTGGCTTGTGCAGCTGTGGCAAGCTGAGCAGGCCCTAGCCAGCTGGGGAGGACTAGCCTCAGAGGGAGGCAATGGGAAACCCCCTCTGAATACCGCTTACCATGAAATCCCTATTCAGAGGGTAGCCGTAAGTCAGGATCAACTTGAAGGCAGTCCATTTCCTTTTTTTTTTCTCATAAAGAGCCAAAGATATAAGTATGTTAAGCCAAAAATTACTAAAGGTGAGTGTCTCTGGATGTTTAAAACAACAACAAAACAGCTGATTATTGGAAGAGAATAGTGTAAACCCACTTACCCTTATATATTAGTTTCATTGATAAGGGCTGATACATTGGCAATTAAAAAAGTCAAAATCTCTGCATAAAAATAATTTAAAACTAGAATGTAATAAAATACACTAATAACAATAATTAATAAAGCAAAGATTTTTGTCATTGGTACATACCATTTTCTCCTGTTAGTACATTTAAAAATAATAACAAGGTATCACCAAGATTATGTATCCATCCCACTGTTATTGTCACTGCTGGGCCTAAAGATGTGTCACAGCTGTGGAATTTACTCCTCCAGCCTCTTGGCACACGACATACCTCAGCCGGAGTTGCTCAACAATTTATGTTAACCCTTGATAATCCACCAGAGACACTTCACCATAAAGAAGATAACATGACAATTAATACTACATATGAACCAATAAAATAGCTAAAGAAAAATAATTCAATGTACATATTTCAAAATTACAAATCACAAAAATGGAACCTCATACTCTGCAAAGAATAGGTAAAATAGAAACCCAGAACCATTGTTGCAGCACAGGGGTCCAGTTCAGGTCTTCATTTAGTCCATTTGGTACCATTCTCTTCAAACAGGATATCCAGAAAAGTCTCTTTCTTTTCAGTCTGGCTTCCAGTTGCCTTCCTTCTAAAATAACTTTCTCAAGGGTCCAAAATCTTACATCCTTTTCAATATGTCCACAAAGTATATAATGTTTTACTATAGGGGCATGTAATCTTCTATTTTTAATACAACTCTTATGCTCACTAATTGTCATTTTGATTTTTCTTGTCATTCCTACATATATACGATTACAAGGGCATTGTATAGCATATACAGCCCCCTTGGTGTTACAGTTGTAAAATCCTCTGAGGACATACCTCTTATTATCCACCTGATTGATAAACTGTTTGAGTTTAACACAATTAAAACAAGTCATCTTCATTCATCATTGGCAATCACTCGTGACCGAGTAAAATTGTCTTCCAAGATAAGGTCTTTAACAGTGGGTCCATAAGTGACTGTGGAGGCCAATTCTGGATCCACACAGCCTCCCACAGTGAGCACATAGGTTTCCAGAAGTAAGATGGTCTCGATGAGGTTTTGTTTGACATGCCTTCCTCTTAGCTTGTTTGTCCCATTCTTCAAAGTCCACAGCACCTTTGATAATAGCCAACCTCCATTTGGGACGTTCATGGGCCAAGACTTCCCAGTTCTCGATGCTCATGTTGCATTTTTTAAAATTAGCTTTGAGAACATCTTTAAACCTCTTTTGCTGTCCACCGATATTCCATTTTCCATCCTTAAGTTGGGAGTAATGTAGCTGCTTTGAAAGATGGTGATCAGGCATTCAAACAACATGCAAAGCTGATGTTGAAGGATCATTGTTTCAACACTGGTAGTCTTTGTTCTTCCAAAACACTAACATTAGTCCGTCAGTCTTCCCAAGTAATTTGCAGAATTTTCCGGAGGCAGCGTTGGTGGAATCTTTCAAGACGTTGGGAGTGGCGTTTATAAATGTTCCATGTTTCACAGGCATACAGTAAGGTCAGTAGTACCATGGCTTTGTAAATAAGCATTTTGGTCTCCCTGCGAATGTCTCGATCCTCGAACGCTCTACACTTCATTCGGGAGAACGTGGCACTTGCAGAACTCAGATGATGTTGAATGTCAGCATTGATGTCAGCTTTTACAGAGAGATGGCTGCCAAGATAGGGGAAGTGATCAACGTTCTCCAGTGTCACACTGATGGTGCTACAGAGGGACTAGTTCGCACCTGTTGATGAAGCACTTTGGTTTTTTTAATATTAAGTGAGAGCCCAAGCTTTCTATATGCTTCTGCAAAGACATTTAGGATAGTTTGAAGATCTTTCTCCAAATGTGCAGAGACTACATTATCATCGGCATATTGAAGTTCTACAACAGAGGTTGACATTACCTTACTTTTTGCTTTCAGCCTACTGAGATTAAAAAGCTTTCCATCTGTTTGATATATGATTTCCACACCAGTAGGAAGTTTCCCCTCAATAAGGTGTAGAATCATAAGATAGCAAATAAGGTAGGAGCAATGACACATCCCTGTTTTACACCTGATCCAACTCTGAATGGATCACTCTGAAAGCCATTGTTATCCCAAATTGTCGCTGTCATGTTGTCATGAAGGAGTCGCAAAATATTCACAAATTTAATCAGGCATCCAGTTTTCAGAAGGATGGTCCAGAGCAGTGGCGTCACTGGGGTTGGTGTCACCCAGTGCGGTAACTCCTGGTGTCACCCCCATGGACCTCCTCCCGTACCAGACCATACAGAATCGTTAGTAATGTTTTTTGTACTAATGTTACTCTTAAATCGTAATTCCCGTATATCACTGACTGTAATGGCAATAGTAGTGACATAAATAACTAGCAAAATTAAAATTACACCTTTAAATTACAATATCATATGCACAGCCTAAATGTATTTACATTTATACATACTGCCTAATTGTTTTAAAAATAGGATTGGAGAGGGAGGGAAAGATTTACAACACAAACCCAATTCTTTGTTATGTTTACTCAGAAGTCCCATTAATTTACAGCACAATCCTAACCACGTCTACTCAAAAGTAAGTCCTAATGAATTCAATGGGGTTTAATCCAGGTACATGGGATCAGCATTCCTTTACTCACAGAAAAGAAAGTATTGGATTAAAGCTTTCATATTGGAAAGGTTTCCAAAGCACTGCCCTCTCCAACAGCCCAGGGTCTGACTGCGTGCTACACACAAGAGAAAAAAAACCTTTAACCCATATTCTTACTTACTCAAACTGAAGACCTCAAAACCACCATTTTGACGTTGTAATGAAGCCTAAACACTGCCTGGGTCAACAAATCACAAGCCTGGCTCCCCTTATTGGCCACAATCCTGAAAGGGTGGGATTAGAGGCCAGAGCTTGGAAAAGTTATTTTTTTTGAACTATAACTCCCATCAGCCCAATCCAGTGGCCATGCTGGCTGGGGCTGATGGGAGCTGTAGTTAAAAAAAGTAATATTCCAAGCTCTGGCTAAAAGCTGCTATACATATCGGTTAAGAAACAGATTAAACAGTCGCGGGGGGGGGGCTGATGTTTTGGTGTACATCTCGGGAACCAGACGACCTAGAAACTTAGTTGTTTTTAATTGAAGCTGAGAGTCCGGAGATTAGCTGGAGACCCATAGGGGACCCCAGAAAACTAGAAACTCCAGCCAAAAATCAGACACCTGGTAACCCTACTCCATCTTGCACCCCCGGATTAACTGCACCCCAACTCCCCCTTGGTATGCCACTGGCGCTGCCTCTGTAAACCCGCTGCAGTGCTTGCCTGGGCTGGAGGTTTGAATCTCCCGCTTTTTGGCTGCAGAGCAGTTTTTCCCCCATCCTGCCTGGGAAGCCACTCAGGCACGCAGCCCAAGAGCAGGCAGGGGATTCAAACCTCCCACCTAAAATTCACAGCTAATGAGCGGACAGGACAGGCAGGATGTGGGGAAAAACTGCTCTGCAGCTGAAGAGCGGGAGATTCCCCAAGAGGGAAGTGGCTGGCGAGATGGCTGCTGCAGGGCTGAAGATAGAGAAAAAACCCCACCGCAGCCCAGCTTCTCTATAACGCCAAGCGCGGGGCCTGGGTCAACTGCCCCGCTTCCCGGTGCCTAGGCTGACCTCGTCAGCCACAACAGAGTTACGATTAAGGAGGCTGTGCTTGAAAATGCTCTTTCCAGCGCAGCGCAATAAACTCTTTATCCTTAAGAAGTTTGGTACCATCCACTGAATGTAAGGGATTTGTACAGTAATTTGTTGGTCCATAAATGGCCTTTGTGGCGTTAAAAAAGCCCAGTGCATCGTGAGCATCTGCAAAGTGCTGGATTTCTTGAGCTTTCTTTATCCACCAGGTGTTCTTAAGTTCTTTAGTTCTTCATTGGACCTCAGCCTTTGCACTGGCATAGATGTTTTTCTTAGCAGCACAGTTAATGACTTTGTGCCATATCCGGAAGGCTTTCCTTTTCTTGTCAATATGTTCAATCTCACTATCATTCTCATCAAACCAGTCCTGATGTTTCTTAGTTTGGTATTCAGTAGTTTGTTCACATGCTGCAATAATGGATGTCTTCAGTTTAGCCCACTCACCACTATAGTGAGGGGTAAAACAAGTACTGCACTGATTACAAGGGAAGTTTCCAGTGGCTTTATTTAATGTAATTGCACCCATATTTTTAACCATCCTTTTTTCCATGTCACTATGGACTAAAAGATCTTTCAAGTTAAAAGCACGTTTAAATACAAATAAGGGTTTCTGTTTGCATCTAGGAATATCAGACAGTAAGTGCCAATATGTCAATATAATTTGTTGGATTTGTCCATTGTACCCATCAAATGTTAAAGTGTATTATCATCCTGGTTTCAATCCTATTGTTTTCCTTAGATTTCAGCAGCTCCTCTCCTAGTTTTGTATCTTGCTTGTTTCAGAATTTTTTTGGGATATCCCTTTTCTTGCAATTGCTTCATTAATATTCTAGCTTGTTTTTCAAAGTCTACCAAAGTACGGCAGTTTCTTCATAGCTTTATCATTTGTGAATATGGCAAATTAATTTTGATATATTTAGGGTGGAAACTATCAAACATCAAGGAGTTTCATCAGTTGGTTTCCTGAATGTATCTGTATATAACGATGTTTTATTTTTTATATCTAGGAAATTTATCCTTGATGTATCATAGTTCAACTCAAATTTAATGGAATGATGCTTGTTGTTTATATAGTCTTTAAATTTCAAGATTTTCCACTGATCCCTCCCAAATTAAAAAACATCATCCAAATATCTTTGTATGTGCTTATATACTTCAAGAATTTATTGTTCACATTAGAAAAAGAGGAAGACCAAACAAGAGACGGATTGATTCCATAAAGGAAGCCACAGACCCGAACTTACAAGATCTGAACAGAGTGGTTTACAACAGATGCTAGTGGGGGGTCACTGATTCATAGGGTTGCCATAAGTTGAAATTGACTTGAAGGCACATAACAACAACAATTTGCTCAAACCAGTCCATAAATAGGTTTGCCAGTTTGGGGGCAAATTGCCAGTAGTATTGAGTTTGAAATAAAAAGAATTTTTTCTTTAATGCCACTTCTGCCAGAGAATGGATAAAACTAGTTGGTGGACTTCTACAATTTCCCCTCCTATTTAGAGTTGATTCAGTTACTCCCGTAGCTTGTCCTTGGGGTATATTTGTACACAGTGCTGCTATATCCATAGTGACAAGCAAAGTGTCCTTCTCCAAGGTGTCGCCAAATATTTTTTAAAAATTCCCTGTGTCTTTTATATAAGACTGTATTTCTGGAATGATGGTGCATGTATTCAGACACAGATTCCAGAACTGATCCACATCCTGCTATAATAGGTCTACCTGGCACTGATACCTTTTTGTATTTTTGGTATTCTGTCTTCTGCTTCTAATAAAAAGTCATGAGGTTTTTTTCATCAGTGTAGCCTTCCAACAAACCCTCATCCACAATTTTTACTACATTTTTTCTTATCACCCAGGTGGATCCTCATTGTATGGAACATAATGAGCCCTTTGCCCAAGCCATCTATAAGCTACTGTCAAGTAGCCAAGACAACCAGGGCACCTCCCTTGTCTGCTGGCTTAAAGATTATATCCTGCCTTTTGTTTAAGTTATCGAGGACTTGTCTTGATAAATTATTCCAAACTTAAATGGATATAGCTGCAGAATCCTATGGTTTTTATATTTTGTTTTTTGTATTTTACCTGAAATGGACATTGATTCAATGCCACATGCAGTATTGTAGCAGTGATTTTATGTTGATTTAACAATTTATGTGTATTAAATGTTTATATTTCATTTTGTGTTTTATATTTGCACCTTAATTCCTTTTTGAGCATTGTGTGTTTTCTGCTAAGGTAGACATTCACTTTCCAGTCCTTGCTGTTAGGCGCAGGGGCTCCAGGAAGGAGCTGGTGATCCAGGCAGTCCATGGTTTGCATCTCACCTCTGCCATGAATCCACTACAGACACCTTAGACAAGTCCCTCATTCTCAGCCACCCATCTCCTGCCTCCAGTAGGGGACAGCAATTCTGGCAATAGGGCTGCTGGAAAGCTTGTGGAGATAACATGTTGTTACATGTGGTTCATCCCACTTCCACGTGGGGAGACATCGCAGTGGCTGTGTTGCTCCCTCGGGTTTTCCTTTCCTTTGGAAGGAGGTCACTGGGGGTGGTGAGGGGACTGCATTGAGAGAGATGGTCTCTGTATTGACCCATATGAGCAGAAAAGGACAGTCGCGTTTCGGGTTTTTCAGAGCTCCCAGGAAATCCTCTGGCTCTGTCCGTTGCCTCGGCCTGTCTCCGGAAAGGAACAGCTTTTGTCTCCCAAGGCCTGATGAGATCACCTCCCACGGGAGGAAGGCAGCTAACCCTGACCGCCAAAGGACTCTCTTCTCCTGCCTTTGGGAGAGCCCATCCATTGAGGGGCATCTCCCTAACAAAAGCCAAGCCGCAGCCATCCACACGATCACCTGCCGTCCTGGCTGCATTAACCCTCTCCTGACCAAACCCCAGAAGGCTATTAAGGTGGCATTCAAAGCACCCCCCTCCAAACCGTGTCCCAAACACTCTGCACTATATCTCTGCTCACTTTGGTGCGATGCCTTCTGGCCGATGGACACTCGGCTGCAATTCTGCCTTCCCCAAGGGAGCTCCACCAGTTCCCAATTGCTGGGACTTAGATGCCGCTCTTGAGCTCAGGGCCCCCTTGAGGCCTCCCCAGAAGAGGCACCTGGTTGCCACTCCGAGTACAGGGTGCTGGGTCCCTTGGGGGCTCTTCTGAAACTCCGGGGCTGAGTTGTGGCCTCTCCAAGGGGCCCTGTCGCAAATGGTGCCTCGCTGCCGCCTGCAACCTCAAGGGAGGAAAACCCAGAGGAAGTCTTGCTTGCACCTCGGACCGAAGCCCACACACCTTCACAGGTATCCGTGCACGTCTGAATGTCTTGTATCGGGACTGTGTCTGCGCATACGGCCGCGTGGTGGGGGGAGCTTGCTTCTGCCCTAGAATGGAGGCATCCCCCCCAGCAGCCCGCTGAAGCCCCCTGTAATCTGATCCCCGCTCCCCACACACACACACACCCCGCCAGTCTGTCTGACGCTCACCAGCTGCCGGACGTCCCTCCTTAGCGGCAAACGGGATCAGGCGGCTCCCTTCGCCTCCACCGCAGACGTTGCCGAGCGGCCCCAACCCTCGCTCGCTCGCCTGCCCCCCCCCCAAGCTCGAGGCGGCGGAGGCTGCAGCGGAGGAGAGAAGACCGGCTTTCCTGGCCGTGCGTGGCCCAGCCTGGGAGTGTGGGGTGGACTGAATGAACAGCATACGTTGGCAAACCACGCTGCTGTTCTCAGTACACTATCTCTCAAGACATTGCGATCTGACCAGTGGAAAAACAGGATGTGGTTAACTTTATGGCTGTAAACGATACTGACATCTGTAGTGGTTAAATAACTGCCTGCATATTGCCACGTAGATAATGCTGTTGTACTTTGTATGTACGTGATGTTATACAATAGTTAAAGGTCATAGGCTGTTTATGGAGACAAAATAATCCACGCCTCCAGGCGGAGGTAAAATAAAAGCGGAGACCAGAATTACGAGGGGGGCTCCGAAATTGAACTCTGGTCTCACCGTGTCTCACTGTGTCGTGATATCTACATCTGGTGACCCCGACGTGATTCAGAACAAACACCCTCGTACCCACTGGCAGGATCAGCCAACGGTGCACCTCAGCGTACAGCTCCCATTCGTGAGTATGGGGGGGGAATTGTCAGCTCAGCAGAAGGTTCATGCACAAGAGCTACAAAAAATTTTAAAACAGGATACCTCAGCTTTTGTAAGTCGTTCTCACATTGAATCATTGTTAAAAACAATTCAATGTCAATGTCCATGGTATCCAGAGCAAGGATCGCTACGTCAGTCAGATTGGATAAAGATAGGGAGAAAATTACATGAAGAACCAAGAGCACCTATTCACCATCTCTTATTATGGCAAAAGTGTGCTGAGGCCATTAGTCATTTAGGGATAAAAGAGACATCGCTGTTTGCCAATTCTGACCAGAAAACTCCTCTTTATCCCCAACTTTCTTTACCTACACCTGAAAAGGATATTGAGAAATTTGTAAATGCTCCTCCATATAGCCCTCCAGTCCAACAAGAACAGGTTACTGGGAAGGTTAAAGCAGCCATAGCTCAGGCTGCAGCCTCAGGATTATTATCTATGGAAGAAATGGGAGACTGGGAGGGTACAATTTCAGCTTTTCCCGTTACATATCAGCCAGATCCTAATAATGCTAATAATCGCATAGCAACTTGGACAGCTCTTCCGTTTTCTGTTATTAGAGAAATAAATAAGGCAGTAAGAGAATATGGGATTACGGCTAATTATGTACAAGGGATGTTGGAAGGAGTAGCTACTGGATATAACATGATCCCTCAAGATTGGAAGGATCTCTTTAGGATGATTTTGACTCCTTCGCAATATGTAGTTTGGGACCAAGAATTTAGACATGCTGCTATAGCAGCTGGGGATGCTAATATCATTCCCGAGCAAATTTATGGGTCAGGTAATTTTGCTACCATAGCACAACAAGGGGTATTGCCTGAAGCCGCATTTCATCGAACTGCTGAGTGTATACAGAAAGCATTTAAAAAGGTGCCTGCTGGGAAAGAACCCTTACGTTCTTTTACGAATGTACGGCAGCAAGCAACAGAGCCCTATTTTCAGTTTGTTGACCGTTTGAAAGAGGCTCTGACACGGCAGGTTGATAACCCTCAGGCACAAGGGGAATTATTGTTAAAATTAGCTTACGAGAATTCTAACACAGACTGTAAAAAGATTTTGAAAAACATTATTCATAGACCTCAATATGAATTGGGAGACATGATTCAAGCTTGTGCAGAGGTAGGTACACATGTTCATGCCATGACATTGTTAGCTGGGGCATTAAGACAGGGTAACAAACCTACAGGCAATTGTTTTAATTGTCAAAAGCCTGGTCATTTCAGAAGGGAATGTCGGGCTCCTGGCGGAGGAGCATTTAAAGGTGGGGGCACTGTTACAAACCGGCCAAAGAAGATCTGTCCGAAATGTAAAAAGGGTTATCATTGGGCTAATCAGTGTCGTTCAGCTCCCACTACCAATACCAATGTGTCTTCCCGTCCTATTGAGGGAAACTGAACTTGGGGCAGGCTTCCAGCCCCGAATCTCAAGGAAGTGTACCCACCCCTGCTACTCAAGGAAGCGCTGGAATTGATTTAATACATGCAGAGTCAAAAGATGTTCCTTTGCCTGGAGCAGTTCTTTTAATGCCTACCACACTCACTGGCCCTTTACCAGAAGGCACCGTAGGCCTTGTACTACCGCGATCCTCTGCTTCCAAGAATAATATAATGGTGGTACCTGGTGTTATTGATTCTGATTATCAGGGAATTATTTATATTCAGTATTGGAGTCACCTTCCCCTTCAGTTGAAGAAGGGAGATTCTTTTGCGCAACTATTGTTATTGCCATATCGTCTTTTCACATCGAACACTTCCTCCCAAAAACGTACTGGTGGATTCGGATCTACAAGGACGAAATCGCCGAGTGTGAGTATTTCAGGTAATCCTTTCCATCCACAGGTAGCTGCAGTACTGGCAGAAGTGACCAGGGAGAAACCGGTTCGTAAGTATTGTTTAAACAATGTTATTTTTGAAGGTATTATAGATTCTGGGGCAGATGTCACAGTAATTGCTGAACATAACTGGCCATCCTCTTGGCCAGTAGAAGTGGCCCCTTCTGTGTGGGGAGTGGGCGGAGCTCAGGATTCAAAACGGAGTAAGGATTGGATACAAGTTGTTGCTCTTGATGGTGATCGTATAGCCCACATTCGCCCTTGTATTTTGGACATTTCAGTAAATCTGTGGGGAAGGGATTTACTGGAGCAATTCCAGACCACCATTGTTATTAATGATTAGCCAACAAAAGGCAGCTCTTCCTTTACAATGGAAGACAGACATACCCATTTGGGTAGAACAATGGCCCTTACCCAAAGAAAAATTAGAAGCTCTGCACCAACTGGTAAAGGAGCAACTGGAAGCTGATCAGGCTCTTCGTGCCCTCCTTTGCACACCCATAGAAAGTCATGCCCTTCATCATCAAAATGCTAAAGCACTCCAGAAGCAATTCCATCTTACTGCCCAGGAAGCCTCTGCCATTATTCAACAATGTCCCCAATGCACACAGTTAACTCTATCCCCAGAACCAGGAGTGAACCCACGAGGTCTCATAGTTAACCAGTTGTGGCAAATGGATGTTACACATTTTCCTACTTTCTCCCCATGGAAGTATTTGCATGTTACAGTAGATACATATTCCGGATACATATGGGTAACTCCTCAGAAAGGGGAAAAAACTAAGAATGTTATTAATCATGTCATTCGTTCTATTGCCATCATGGGCCAACCTCAGACGATAAAAACTGATAATGGCCCTGCATATGTTTCACAGCAATTTGCACAGTTTTGCACTAAGTGGTCCATTACACATTTGTTTGGTATTCCTTATAATTCTACAGGTCAAGCTGTCGTCGAACGTACCAATCGTACCCTTAAAGAGCATTTGCTTAAACAAAAACAAAAAGGAGGAGTACCACTGGGATTGGCCACCAAAGAGGAGTGGCTGGCACAAGTGTTGTTTACCATTAATCATTTAAATTTGTCTCAATCTCCCAATACTCATTTTTCCTTTTCTACTCGAGCGCAGCGGCATTTTCAGCAGTCGGAGTCTCTACCTGCCCCGCGGGTGCAGTTTCGGCAACTACCAAATCCAGAGTGGAAAGGCCCAGTTCCGCTTATAACGTGGGGTCGAGGTTACGCGGCTGTGTCTACGCCTGACGGTCCTGTGTGGGTACCTGCTAGGTGTATCCGGCCCTGGAAAGACGATGTCCTGGCACGATAATCTTAAGAATCCCATCCCTAATTTTTCTCTGCAACTTCAGGATACTGGGATGTCTTCCAGGAAGCGTGGTCGGAATGTTCCGCAACCTCCCGTGACTTGGGGCCAAATAAAGAACTTAGCAACACAAGCAGAAAAAGCAATGGAACAAGCCGGGGTGGACAAGACAACTGAGAATACCATTCTTGCTTTAATTGCGTCTTTAAATACAAATTCTATTTTTGTACTTTGCATTTGTTGGATTTTAGGAAGCGCCGGGGCTGACAGGTTGGGGCAGGAGTTGGGGATGCGGTTTCAACACAATATCTGGGTTCAGTTAGCAAGAATGACAAATGTGAGTGACTTTTGCATGACTGAACATGTACAGGAAATGGGTATGTTGGGAACATGTTTAATACCCGTATGCAAAGCACCTGGGGATATTGGGAACATTACAGGACTTGGGCGGTTCATGAATACTTCAGAGATTAAATATCATACTGTTTCGAATTGGGGAACTCCAACCTTCCAGCTGCCTGTTAATGCTTTTCAATTATTTACATCACATGTTGCAAATTCCATTAATAATACGTGTGCTCGGATGGTTAATTGTAGTCGACATAAGGTGCAGAAGGGATGTCTAAAGGTTGGGAGACCCACATGGAATTGTACACAGCACATTAACATATCCAGTATGTACGGACACATTCCTTTACCAGGTGGATGGTTTTGGACATGTGGAGAAACCACTTTTAATTATGTTCCCGCTAATATTTCTGATACCATCTGTTGCCTGAGTCGACTGGTTCCCATTTTCCTTCATAAAAGGGAGTTGCTAGCCCAACGTAGGAAAAGAGAAGCTGTTGCCATGCCGGCTGATTGTAATGACAAGGTGGAATTGCTTAATAAAGCAGAAAGTGTATCACTAGCCATCTCCCTTGTTGGACTTCCTGCATTGGCAGTAAGTAACAGCAATCAATTACATAAATTAGCCTGTAATTATGTTAAGATGATAAATGCCACCTCTCGAGCCATTGCTTTGTTAAATGAAGAGCAGGGTATATTAAGACAAGCTATCTTGGATAATCGTGCAGCTATAGATTACCTGCTATTACAACATCAGTTGGGGTGCGAAACTATAAAGAATATGTGCTGTTTTAATTTAACTGACAACAGTTTTGAAATCAGAGCACAGGTAAAAAACTTGAAGGATCTAGCTAATAACATTTTGCAGGACGCCCCTACAACTTGGTGGCAGTGGCTTTGGAGTTGGCTGCCCACTGGATGGCTAAGTCAGATTCTTAGATATGCTATTCTTTTACTCATTTTAAGTATAGGCTTATGCTGTTTTTTACAATACCTTTTCCAGACGTGTACACCTGTTGCTCCGCGACCATTACGTAGCAATTACTTTTTGCTAAAAAATAAAAAAGGGGGAGATGTGGGGTGGACTGAATGAACAGCATACGTTGGCAAACCACGCTGCTGTTCTCAGTACACTATCTCTCAAGACATTGCGATCTGACCAGTGGAAAAACAGGATGTGGTTAACTTTATGGCTGTAAACGATACTGACATCTGTAGTGGTTAAATAACTGCCTGCATATTGCCACGTAGATAATGCTGTTGTACTTTGTATGTACGTGATGTTATACAATAGTTAAAGGTCATAGGCTGTTTATGGAGACAAAATAATCCACGCCTCCAGGCGGAGGTAAAATAAAAGCGGAGACCAGAATTACGAGGGGGGCTCCGAAATTGAACTCTGGTCTCACCGTGTCTCACTGTGTCGTGATATCTACATGGGAGAGCCCAGCCGCCCCACCCCGCGAGAGAGGCACCGCCGGGACGCGCCCGGACGGGGCGGCCAAGGAGGCGAGCGCATCCCAAGAAGAAATGGCGCTGCCGGGCTCCTGCCCAGGCGCTCCCCCTTCTGGCAGAGCAGGAGATGACACCTCTTTTCAGACAAGGACCCCCGGGGTCTCTCGCTCTCCCCACCGGTCGTTGCCACTTTTTAAAAAAAAAAACTGGCTCAGCTCCTAAACCGAGGAGCAGATATAATTTAGCGAGTGAAGCTTTGGCTTATTCCTCCATCATCTTAATCCCAGAGGAAGCTTCGCTTGCTGAATTTCTGCACGTGGGGGCACAACAGGGCTCGAGCAGAGAAATCTTAGAAGCCTGTACAATTTGAGAAAGGGCATGGCTGTGACCATTATGCCGCGTCCCCGGCTGCTGAGTTAGTCTACACAACGGGTCCCAGCGAGAAAACGTGCAGGGGCTCAAGGTCATTGATGTCGAACTGCAACGACGCATCTGGCCACTAGGTGGGGGTGGCGTCCAGTAAAAAGGCTCGGAAGACTCGAGTGTGAAAACTGACGAGGCGGCGGAACTGGGGCGCGGCGGGCGCGGCGGGGCGGGGGGTCAGAGGACAGAGTCGAGTCGCCAATTTGTGTGTTTACTGGCCCTGCTCTTGTACTTTCAACAGGAGCCAGCTACATACATAGCCGAAACTTTTTCTAGCAGGGAGATGTAGTGATGGGGCAAGATCCCCCCCCCGCCCATTTAACTTCTGCGAGTTGGGCCCGTGTCTGCTGACGTGAGCAAAACCAGGATAGCCTTGCTCGCCTCACACTCTGTGCCTCCCCCGAGAAAGAGAAGGCCGCCTGAGCAGTCTTTGCTTTGTTGCTCTTGGTGTTATTAACATCTATAGCCCACCTTTCCTCCAAGGAGCTCAGTGTGGCAAACATGGTTCTCCCTCGCCTCCTTTTATCCTGACAACAACCCTGTGAAGTAGGTTAGGCTGAGAGAGTGACTGGCCCAAGGCCACCCAGTGACCTTCATGGGCTGAGTGGGGATTTGAACCCTGGTCTCTCAGGCCCCAGGCCAACACTCATGTGGCCCCCAGAAGGGAATGTGTCCCTTGGGCTTAAAAACATTCCCCATCCAAGCTCCAAGTCAAGAAGGCTTATTTTATAGTTCCTCCTTCCCACTCCAATGCCTCTCAAAGTATATTATTAATTAATTACATTTCTATTCTGCCCTTCCTCGCAGAAGGAGACCAGGGCAGCAAACAAAACGACAAAACACTAAAAATATCTTTAAAACATCTCAAAACCAAAACATCTTTAAAAAAGCTTTTACAAAATCTTTAAAAATGCAGTTCCAAAACAGACGCAGACTGGGATAAGGTCTTGACTTAAAAGGCTTGTTTCTTCCCCACTTCACTGGTTCCCTCTTCTGCCAATCTCAGCTGCTGGGTTTTTTCCCCCAATCCCTCCTCCCTGCTCCTTTTACACTAATGTCTCCTCCCCTCTCTGTTCCCACATTGTTGGTGGTGATATTATTATTACAAAATTATTATTATTAACCTTTTCACTCTCTTTCTTGGGGTCCATTTGACCTCTTTTTCTGTCTGTGAAGGAGGGTTAAGGCCCACATATCAAGCCCCACTGAAATCTTTCACTGAAATTGTGCTCCACCCCCAGCTAAATGAATAGGTCAGTGTGTCTTGCATCAATTAGTGGGCAATTCTTGGATTTCCATCTCTCTCTCCCTCCTCCCCCCCCCCCGTCCTGGGCCTGTCCCAGTGTGCATCACCTCTGTCCCAACCCACAAGGGCCTCCGTCCAAGGCCATCCTGATCTCATTCATCACAGCCAGGATGTTGGGCAAAAGCTTTTTTAAACTCCCTTATCTGACAGCAGCATCAGTCACAGATGTCTCTTGTCCGCCCTGGCTCCAGCTCTCTCAGGACCTTGATGTTCTGAAAGCTCAAGGGTGGGACAAACTGAATTAATTCCACATGCTCCATGGCTGGCTTCTGGAGTGAGCATCAAAACACCCACATGCTCAGGGATGGAGGTGTTGTGAGGAGGTGGTTCTCAAGTCCAGGAATTACAAACTGCCTTGTGATCTGGTTGAACAAAGGGTGGAGTAGAAATAATAATGACATGTTTAAAGGCAAGGAAGCCTTTAAAGTCAAAGGCAAGGAAAATTGGGGTCAGTGGCTTGCTTTGGACAGGGTTGCACTCTCCTTGAAGGCTATATAGTGTGGGGACACTCCTAGATCCAAATGACTGAACAAATTACTGTGGTGCACACTACATTAATCTAACCAAAGGTCCCCGGTTCAATTGCCCAGCAGGCATCTCTGGGTTGGGCTGAAAGAGAAGCCAGTTCTGAAATGCTGGAAAGCCACTGCCTGAAACCCTGGTCAGCTACTGCCGGTCAGTGTAGACAATACTGGGCTAGATGGACCAACAGTCTGACTCATTATAAGGCAACGTCCTTCTTATGTTCTGTTGGACAGTTCTGAAACTGCAGGTGGTGCTTCCAGAACCCTGTGTGGGTCACTGAGGTGAGGCCATATGATGCCAGCGTTGAACGTTTCGCTCTGGCTGCCTCTGGCTGCCCATATGTGAGTGAGCTCCGTTCAAGCCATTGACTTTCACATATAAATGACTGAATGACTTGGGATGCAGCTACTTGAGGGAGCACCTCCCACCCTCATATGAATAAGGGGCCCACCTCAAGGGGCAAAAACCCAGAGGAAGTCTTACTCGCCCCTTGGACTGAAGTCCACACACCTGCACAGGTATCTGTGGACATCTGAGCCCAAGCCCATGGTTTGCCCCCCTCATGGCCACAGGGCAGCAACCCAGGACAGCCTTCCCTGCTGGGGAAAACCCCCCCCATTGATATGATTGGCATCATCATTGTTTAGCTTCTGGCTCTAACTAAAACCACTTTTATTCGCTTGTAAATATGCCGCATACCCTGTATCGTTGTATTTTATGATTTGTTTTATTTTATGCAGTTTTAATATTTTGTAACCCTTCCAGGGAGCATGGAAATGATGGCAAAGGGGAGGCCAGAGGTGCCATGAATCCATCTGCTCCACTATGTTGAAGGGAAGCACAAGATGGTCTGCCACAACAGGCAGCCGAGCCGGCCTTTCTTGTAACCCAGCTGTTGGAAAGAACTGGCAGCAGACTCACAACAGCTCGGCTAGGAATAGATCAGAGGGAAAATGGCCTCAGTCCTTGCCCTCTCTGGCTTTAGGGATATTTTTAGCCCAGGGGGAAGTTCAGATGTCACACGTCACTCGGAGTCCTCACGATGAAGATGACGACTGGATCTCATCCCACAGCTCCTCCCCCCCTTAGTCCTGAGTCCCTCCTGGGACTGGCCTTCATTGCTCTGGGAAGAAGCTGTCAAATTAATCAAATTAATGCTGGTGGCTGGGTGAATAGGAGTCCAGAGTAGGAGCTTGGGAAGGTGCAGGGGCCTCCTCTGCCAACAGTTCTCCCTTGAGAAAGACACTAAGGGTGCATATTCAGAGTGGCGTCAAGTAGATGAGTGACTCCTGAATATCCACACAGATATGGAGGGCCGGGATCTCTTCCTGATTGTCCCAGAGTGCAGGACATGGAATAATGGGCTCAAGCTGCAGGAAGCCAGATTTTGACTGGACATCAGGAAAAACTTCCTGACTGTTAGAGCCATACGACAATGGAGCCAATGACCTAGAGAGGTAGTGGGCTCTCTGACACTGGAGGCATTCAAGAGGCAGCTTGTTGGGGATGCTTTCATTTGGAATCCTGTATGGAGCAGGAGGTTGGACTTGATGGCCTTACAGGCCCCTTCCAACTCTATGATTCTATTCCTGTGGCCACTCTGTGATCCAGTCAGAGTTGGCTCCTTTCAACATGGTGTGCATGAAATGGGGATTTTCTTCCATGTTGTTGTAGAAATGGGGCAGATGTGTTGTACGTACTCTAGCCGAGGGATGGGGAACTTCTGGCCTTCCAGATGTTGTTCTACCATTATTTGTTATTCTTTAAACTATTAATATGCTGCTTAATCGCCAAAGTTTCAAAGCATTGTTGGATTACAATCCCAGCAGCCCCAGCCAATGTGGCCAATGGAGCTGGAGGCCAGCAATGCCAGGAGGTCCGACAGAGGTTCTCCAGTGCTGTTCTTGGCAAAAGTAATGCAGAGTTGCAGATGTGGTGCACCAGACGAGTCCTCAGGCTGAGCTACCGGTTGCTGCTTCCCAATCACTTTTGGATCAGAACCCACCTCTTTTAACTCTCCTTCCCCTGCCCCCTGCTCAGTTTTATCCATAGTGCTTCAGAAAGCATTGTCTCTTCATTTTAGGTAACTGGCAAGTTAAGGCAAGATACTTCTGCAAGGCCTGAGGGTGCCAAATCCGAACCGAGCAAATGGTAAGACCTCCACTCCTCCTCAGCACAGAATAAGTCGACCATCAGCCTTCCAAAGCATGAGGCAAATGCAGATCCCACTTTTAAGACCCAGCAGTTAATGGCTACACTGGTGTGTTCAAGGCCTAGGAAATGAATAGCTGCAGAAGCAGTTATGCAGAAACTTTGAAACGTCTGTGGGGAGCCCTAGAGAAAGGGTGGGATAATAAATAAATACATGAATATTTATTTATTTATTTATTGCATTTGTATACCGCCCCATAGCCAAAGCTCTCTGGGCAGTTTACAACAATTAAAAACATACATACACATTTAAAAACACATTTTTTAAAAAGTAATTTAAAAACACATGCTAAAATGCCTGGGAGAAGAGGAAAGTCTTGACCTGGCACCAAAAGGATAACAGTGTTGGCGCCAGGCACACCTCGTCAAAAAGATCATTCCATAATTTGGGGGCCACCACTGAGAAGGCCCTCTCCCTTGCTGCCAGACTCCCAGCTTCCCTCCGAGTAGGCACCCGGAGGAGGGCATTAGATGTTGAGCATAGTGTACGGGTGGGTTTGTGTTGGGAGAGGCGTACCATCAGGTATTGTGGTCCTAAGCCTTGTAAATAAACACAAAAATAAACAGTACATACCCACACATGCAGGCACAAGGAGTTGCCTTCCTTGAATCCGACAGTTGGTGACCTGGACCAGTATTGTTTACTCGGACAGGCAGCAGCTCGCCGAGGTCTCCTGCAGAGGGAGGTGTCAGGCACATGTGCTGCGTCGCCACCGGACATTCTTCCCCCTCTCCCACAATACTTGGACCCAGTGGGGTCATCCAGTTCAGGGCGATTCAGGATGGACAAGAGGAAGTCCTCCTTCACTCCGCTCAGAGTCTGGAATTCAGTGTCATATGCTGAAATGCAGGAACCTCTGGAGCTGCATTATACAGAGTCAGATTGTTGGTCCATCTAGCCCAGTAGTGTCTACACTGACTGGCAGTGGCTCTCCGGTTTTCAGGCCGGAGACTTTCTCGGACCCTGCTGGGAGATGCCAGGGATTGAACCTGGGGCCTTCTGCATGCAAAGCAGATGCTCTCATAGAATCATAGACAAGTAGAGTTGGAACGGGTCTGTAAGTCCATTTAGTCCAATCCTCTGCTCAATAAAGCAGTGACCACAGTGCTATTAAATTAAACATACATGTAACTGGCCAATTGCCAAGAAAATCCAACACGGTCACATTTGACTTCAAAAGAGGAAACTTCACAAAAATGAGGGGATTGGTAAAAAGAAAGCTGAAAAACAAAGTCCAGAGGGTCACATCACTCGAAAATGCTTGGAAGTTGTTTAAAAACACTATATTAGAAGCTCAACTGGAGTGCATTCCGCAGATCAGAAAAGGTACCGCCAGGGCCAAGAAGATGCCAGCATGGTTAACGAGCAAAGTCAAGGAAGCTCTTTGAGGCAAAAAGTCTTCCTTCAGAAAATGGAAGTCTTGTCCAAATGAAGAAAATAAAAAAGAACACAAACTCTGGCAAAAGAAATGCAAGAAGACAATAAGGGATGCTAAAAAAGAATTTGAGGAGCACATTGCTAAGAACATAAAAACCAACAACAAAAAATTCCATAAATACATTCAAAGCAGGAGACCATCTAGGGAGGCG
This sequence comes from Rhineura floridana, assembly GCF_030035675.1. NCBI lineage: Eukaryota > Metazoa > Chordata > Lepidosauria > Squamata > Rhineuridae > Rhineura > Rhineura floridana. Next base: position 321,622,826 of record NC_084480.1, on the reverse strand, counting down.
ATTGGACCCTTGGATGATAAGGGAGTCAAAGGTGTACTAAAGAACGATAAGGAGATTGCAGAGAAGCTAAATGAATTCTTTGCATCTGTCTTCACAGTGGAAGATATAGGGCAGATTCCTGAACCTGAGCTAACATTTGCAGGAAGGGATTCTGAGGAACTGAGACAAATAGTGGTAACGAGAGAGGAAGTTCTAAGCTTAATGGACAATATAAAAACTGACAAATCACCGGGCCCGGATGGCATCCACCCGAGAGTTCTCAAAGAACTCAAATGTGAAATTGGTGATCTGCTAACTAAAATATGTAACTTGTCCCTTGGGTCCTCCTCCGTGCCTGAGGACTGGAAAGTGGCAAATGTAATGCCAATCTTCAAAAAGGGATCCAGAGGGGATCCCGGAAATTACAGGCCAGTTAACTTAACTTCTGTCCCTGGAAAACTGGTAGAAAGTATGATTAAAGCTAGATTAACTAAGCACATAGAAGAACAAGCCTTGCTGAAGCAGAGCCAGCATGGCTTCTGCAAGGGAAAGTCCTGTCTCAGTAACCTCTTAGAATTCTTTGAGAGTGTCAACAAGCATATAGATAGAGGTGATCCAGTGGACATAGTGTACTTAGACTTTCAAAAAGCGTTTGACAAGGTACCTCACCAAAGACTTCTGAGGAAGCTTAGCAGTCATGGAATAAGAGGAGAGGTCCTCTTGTGGATAAGGAATTGGTTAAGAAGCAGAAAGCAGAGAGTAGGAATCAACGGACAGTTCTCCCAATGGAGGGCTGTAGAAAGTGGAGTCCCTCAAGGATCGGTATTGGGACCTGTACTTTTCAACTTGTTCATTAATGACCTAGAATTAGGAGTGAGCAGTGAAGTGGCCAAGTTTGCTGACGACACTAAATTGTTCAGGGTTGTTAAAACAAAAAGAGATTGCGAAGAGCTCCAAAAAGACCTCTCCAAACTGAGTGAATGGGCGGAAAAATGGCAAATGCAATTCAGTATAAACAAGTGTAAAATTATGCATATTGGAGCAAAAAATCTGAATTTCACATATATGCTCATGGGGTCTGAACTGGCGGTGACCGACCAGGAGAGAGACCTCAGGGTTGTAGTGGCCAGCACGATGAAAATGTCGACCCAGTGTGCGGCAGCTGTGAAAAAGGCAAATTCCATGCTAGCGATAATTAGGAAAGGTATTGAAAATAAAACAGCCGATATCATAATGCCGTTGTATAAATCTATGGTGCGGCCGCATTTGGAATACTGTGTACAGTTCTGGTCGCCTCATCTCAAAAAGGATATGATAGAGTTGGAAAAGGTTCAGAAGAGGGCAACCAGAATGATCAAGGGGATGGAGCGACTCCCTTACGAGGAAAGGTTGCAGCATTTGGGGCTTTTTAGTTTAGAGAAAAGGCGGGTCAGAGGAGACATGATAGAAGTGTATAAAATTATGCATGGCATTGAGAAAGTGGATAGAGAAAAGTTCTTCTCCCTCTCTCATAACACTAGAACTCATGGACATTCAAAGAAGCTGAATGTTGGAAGATTCAGGACAGACAAAAGGAAGTACTTCTTTACTCAGCACGTAGTTAAACTATGGAATTTGCTCCCACAAGATGCAGTAATGGCCACCAGCTTGGACGGCTTTAAAAGAAGATTAGACAAATTCATGGAGGACAGGGCTATCAATGGCTACTAGCCGTGATGGCTGTGCTGTGCCACCCTAGTCAGAGGCAGCATGCTTCTGAAAACCAGTTGCCGGAAGCCTCAGGAGGGGAGAGTGTTCTTGCACTCTGGTCCTGCTTGCGGGCTTCCCCCAGGCACCTGGTTGGCCACTGTGAGAACAGGATGCTGGACTAGATGGGCCACTGGCCTGATCCAGCAGGCTCTTTTTATGTTCTTATGTTCTTATCCCTGACAGATGGCTGTCCAGCTGCCTCTTGAATGCCTCCAGTGTTGGAGAGCCCACTTCCTCTCTAGGTCATTGGTTCCATTGTCATATGGCTCTAACAGTTAGGATGTTTTTCCTGATGTCCAGCTGAAATCTGGCTTCCTGCAAAGTGAGCCCATTATTCCGTGTCCTGCACTCTGGGACGATTGAGAAGAGATCCTGTTCCTCCCTTGTGTGGCAACCTTTCAAGGGCTTGAAGAGTGCTATCCTATCTCCCCTCAGTCTTCTCTGCTGTGCCACTGAGTGACAGCCGTTCCCCAATTGCCCGACTGCAGTGAGGCAAGTTCTTTCCAGGCAGTTTGAATCACTTCCTGCTCCCACACTCCCACCTTTGGGTCTCTGTCTTAGGGGCGGCGGGAGCAGCAGCAACAGCTGAGATATGGGCCAGAGATTGGAAGGCCACCTCTCAGAGATGCTATAGTCCTGGTTTCCTGCTCTGGCAGGGGGTTGGGCTAGATAGCCTTTGAAGCCCCTTCCAACTCTGTGGCTCTGTGTACCAGGTTGGTGCATGGGCAGTCCTGATGGGAATGCCATTTCCTGTGCTGCTGGGAGGAGGGGGCTGTCCTTGGCTGGGGGCGGCTCTGGCAGGGATATAAGACCTGTCGCTGTCCTCCTCAGGGAGAGGCCTTGAAGGGGAAGCAGCAGAGGCAGGCAGTGTGGGGGTGCGGTGTGGGGGTGCTGTGACAGCAGGGAGGGGAGATGGGAGCCTGCAGTCGGATGAGCCCTCGGTCGGCTCGCTGTCGCATTTTTCGTTCCTTCTGCGCAGGGCGGCCTTGCCACTCGGTGGCCCCTGCTGTGGCTACAAAGCCCCCCCTCTCCAAAGCGCTGCCGTTTGAGGCCATTCCGCGCAGTGGCCACAATGCCTGGCTCAACCTCTACCAGTTCTGGAGGACCAACAGCTTCCCAAATTTTCACCACATCATGCAAAAGAACTTTCAGAACCTGGGACCCATCTATAGGTGAGTCCCCCCCCATCCACACTTTGCGACTGACCTCACAGAGACCGCACCCCCCTCCAGACAGCCCCTCATTTGCAGGACGGATTCAAGCGCATGCCGTAAACTTAAGGTTTGTGCAATTCAAGCCTATTAAAAGTGTTCTGGAGTGTCAGCCCTAGCACAACAAATCCACCATTTTAAAAAGCTGACAGACCTTTGGCAGGGAATGTGGGGGGGCACAGTGGGGAGGAGAACCTGCCTGAGAGTCCAGAGTCTGTGAGTTGAAATCCCCACTCGTGTCTCCTGGGTGTCAAGGGCCAGCTAAAGATCACCCCACAGGGAGTGGCTCAGGGGTGATGTGCCCTGCCACCTGTGCAGCCGTGATCAAGCTGCAGAGTCCCAAGGAGCCCAACTGCCCCCCAGCTGACAGTTGCGGACAAGGAAGGGGTGGCTTGTGCAGCTGTGGCAAGCTGAGCAGGCCCTGGCCAGCTGGGGAGGACTAGCCTCAGAGGGAGGCAATGGGAAACCCCCTCTGAACATCGCTTACCATGAAATCCGTATTCATAGGGTCGCCATAAGTCGGGATTGACTTGAAGGCAGGCCATGTCCATTTTCAGTGGGGACATGCACTGAAAAGTGTGAGATGAACTCATGATTAATGGGAAGGTGTGTAGACACCCCACAGGCAGGGCGAATGAGTGCACATTGTCACACTACCTCCCTGCAACCAAGTCAGAAGGAATGCTTAATCAAGACCAGACCTAGTCTAGCCGCCAGCTAAGCTTTGTGCAAGCAAGTCAGGATGCATGCTCAATGAACAGGTTGTCAGGGAGAGCCCACAAGGCTGCCTGCTGAACAGTGGGGTGTGCGTGTGTGACTCGGTAGTCCATTTGGCTTGCACCCAGAGTCTGATCTGGGGGGAATTTCTCCAGACTGTTTTAGCAAGATACACCCTGAAGTGGTGTGTGTGTGTGTACTGGCCCACACTATGTGTCTTGGCTTGCTTGCTTGAGACATCACAGTATGGTCCAGGGTGCATGGGTTGATCTGTGTAGAGTTCTCCCTGTCCTTCCAGCTAGATAGCCCCATTTCTGAGATAGAGGGATGGTCTGGATGATCCCTTGTGTGACCCTAGTGTTTCATTTGTACAATGAGAGGTGCTGGAGAGGCGTTGGGGCTACTTGTTGGTCGAGGAAAAGATACACAGCATAATCTCAGAATTGCTCTCCTCTCCAGCCAGAAGGTGCAGAAAAATAAAACAGAAATTTAAGAAACATTTTGCATTCAGTTGCATTGTGTGGTGTTGCTGGAAGACCTCCATTTCAATATCAGTAGAGCTGCCCCAAAGACATATCGCTGCCTGAGGCAGGTAAACCAAACGGCACACAACTTCAGGCTCAGTGTGTGTGTCTGTGTGTGCGTGTGCACGGACATACACATATGCTCATGTGAATGGTGTCCTTGTACCACAGAAAAGCTGGATAGAAATGTAAATGTACTACTCTCAAGTTGATTCTTACAAGATCTGAGCAGGGTGGTTCATGACAGATGCTCTTGGAGGTCACTGATTCATAGGGTCGCCATAAGTCGTAGTCGACTTGGAGGCACATAACAACAACATGAACAGGGTTTTCATGAGGCTGAGAGGCAGTGACTGATGATGCCTAAGAATGATGCCCCCCCATTCCTCCTATGTATGTTTTGTTGTTGTTATGTGACTCCAAGTGGACTACGACTTATGGCGACCCTATGAATCAGTGACCTCCAAGAGCATCTGTCATGAACCACCCTGTTCAGATCTTGTAAGTTCAGGTCTGTGGCTTCCTTTATGGAATCAATCCATCTCTTGTTTGGCCTTCCTCTTTTTCTACTCCCTTCTGTTTTCCCCAGCATTATGGTCTTCTCTAGTGAATCATGTCTTCTCATGATGTGTCCAAAGTATGATGACCTCAGTTTCATCATTTTAACTTCTAGTGACAGTTCTGGTTTAACTTGTTCTAACACCCAATTATTTGTCTTTTTCGTGCTCTATGGTATGCACAAAGCTCTCCTCCAGCACCACATTTGAAATGAGTTGATTTTTCTCTTATCTGCCTTTTTCACTGTCCAACTTTCACATCCATACATAGAGATCGGGAATACCATGGTCTGAATGATCCTGACTTTGGTGTTCAGTGATATGTCTTTGCATTTGAGGATCTTCTCTCATAGCTGCCCTCCCCAGTCCTAGCCTTCTTCTGATTTCTTGACTATTGTCTCCATTTTGGTTAATGACTGTGCCGAGGTATCGATAATCCTTCACAATGTCCATGTCCTCGTTGTCAACTTTAAAGTTACATAAATCTTCTGTTGTCGTTACTTTAGTCTTTTTGACGTTCAGCTGTAGTCCTGCTTTTGTGCTTTCCTCTTTAACTTTCATCAGCATTCGTTTCAACTCATTACTGGTTTCTGCTAGTAGTATGGTATCGTCTGCATATCTTAAATTGTTGATATTTCTCCCTCCAATTTTCACACCTCCTTCATCTTGGTCCAATCCCACTTTCCATATAAGTTCTGCGTATAGACTGAACAAACAGGGTGATAAAATACACCCCTGTCTCACACCCTTTCCAATTGGGAACCAATTGGTTTCTCCATATTCTGTCCTTACAGTAGCCTCTTGTGCAGAGTATAGGTTGCACATCAGGACAATCAGATGCTGTGGCACCCCCATTTCTTTTAAAGCATTCCATAGTTTTTATATTTACTTGAAAGTAAGTCCCCCTGTGTTCAGTGTAAAAGAAGTCAGACCAGAGGAGTGCCTGCTGGGATTCTGTAGACAACTCAACTTACTAACAGCTGATATTTGAGGTTCAAGAAGACCAGGAGGCACAGAAAGACAAGACAGAGATGCTTAAAGGGTTAAAACATCCTTCTTCAACCTGGTGCCCTCCAGATGTTTGGGGCTACAACTCCCATCAGCCCCAACCAGCATGGCCATGTGGTGCCAGCGCTGATAGGAGTTGTTGTCCAACACACCTGGATGGCATCAGGTTGGGGAAGGCTGCCTTCAACGATGGACCAAGTGAGGACTACTCAGAAGCAGGTGCAGACAGAGATCATGGTTTCGTTTTGATGCAGCATAGAAGACTGCAGTGGAGGCTGATCCATTCGGGCGAACAGGGCACTGCCTGCCCAACCAACCCTCTATCTGCCTTCAGCCAGCCCCCACCAGCCTGCCTTCCTACTTTCAACCAGTCCAGGGGGGCAGCTTTGGCTCCCTCCTCCTGAGTCTTAGCGTTGCCTTTGTTTGTTGTTGTTGTTATGTGCCTCCAAGTCAACTACGACTTATGACTACCCTATGAATCAGTGACCTCCAAGAGCATCTGTCGTGAACCACCCTGCTCAGATCTTGTAAGTTCAGGTCTGTGGCTTCCTTGATGGAATCAATCCATCTCTTGTTTGGCCTTCCTCTTTTTCTACTCCCTGCTGTTTTCCCCAGCATTATGGTCTTTTCTAGTGAATCATGTCTTCTTATGATGTGTCCAAAGTATGATAACCTCAGTTTCATCATTTTAGCTTCTAGTGATAGCTCTGGTTTAATTTGTTCTAACACCCAATATTGGTCTTTTTTGCAGTCCATGGTATGCACAAAGCTCTCCTCCAACACCAGGGAGGAAGAGGGTGGGGACAACACTAGCATGATTCGGCTCCGCCTCTCATTGGCTCTGGATCCGCCTATACTGGGCTCCCTGCCTTCCACCCCGCCAGTTCCAATGGGCACTAGCCTCCACTGGCAGACTGAGATTTTAAAAGTTAGGGAACAAACAAACAAACTGTAAAGGAAAGTGAACATTGTGAGTAATAGGCTCAGGGCCTGAGACTGATCCTGTATCTTTAGGAGAAGAGCAAGTCAGCCAAGTGCAGGTGTTCTTGCAACTCAGTAATGGGAAAAACCACAAGGTGGAATTCTCCCTTTCCCCTGCACAACTTTTAAAGATACAGAAGACTTCTTGGAGTCTGGGCCTGGCAACCAAGAGGTCTTCTGTATCTTTAAAAGTTGTGCAGGGGAAAGGGAGAATTCCACCTTGTGGTTTTTCCCATCACAGTGTTGCAAGAACACCTGCTCTTGGCTGACTTGCTCTTCTCCTAAAGATACAGGATCAGTCTCAGGCCATGGACCTGGCAACCCTACAAACAGCAGAGGGCCTGGAATGGGGTGGGATTCTTCCTTTCAACCAGGAACATTGGGCAGCATCCAACATATTGCACAAGAATTTCCGTTTGTGCAGTGGAACTTTCCCCCTCCCTGCATGTGCCATGAGCCCTCTCAAAATCTGCTGCGGAGGGATGGGGGGGAACCCCAGATCAGACTTAGGGGGAGGAGGGGGGAGTTCCATTGTGCAAACAAAAATCCTTACATCGATGGAAGGAGGCTAGTTGGAGACCGCTCAGTTTGTCCAACCTTGAGGACAGCTTTTACAGCAGTGCAGGCTCCACTGTCTGTAGACTGCTGTCTCCTTGATCCTGTCTCCACAGGCTGCTCCTGGGGGGAAGGGATCAGGACAGCCAGTGCTCACAGCACAGGGGCAGGTGACCAAGCCATCATGGCAGATGAACCCGACGTCAGTCAGGTTTGGTATCCTAGAGGCCAAAGCCAGCATTCCCTCCAGAATCTATTAATCTGAAACAAATAAATGTTTGCTTGTTTTAGACAATGTTCTAGTGATTTTTTTCTAGGAAAATTCAGATAATAAAGTAATAAAAACAAAATAAAAATACACAATTGGTAGCAAGGACAGGAACAAGAACGATAAACTGGCAGCATATTAGTCAGTGGAAGAAAAATATAGCACCGGTAAAAATATCAGCATAAAAAGTGTGCCCCCCCAAAAAAAGCATTCCCCACCCCCAAAAGAAAAAGAAGAAGCTAGCAACTTCACAAAAAGGCTTCTCTCAAAAGCTGCATTGGAGGAAGGCAGCTGAAAGGATAGGAGGGCAGAGCTTCACTTGGGAGGTGACTTCATCACTTCAGCTGTATTAATGCACACATAGTAGCTTGTACATTCGACAGTGAGTTCAAAAACCCACTGACCTTGCGTGCACGTGTGTGTGAGCCTCCTGTTGAGGGCAGAGGTTTGCTCAAGGGTGTGCGCATGAAAGTGAGAGAAATGTTCTGTTTAAGATTATTCCACAGGTTTCAAGGCTGAGTCTTGGCACTGGAGTTTGGTTCCTTTCAGGGTTGAGCCCCATCCCTGGAATATGGCCTGCGGCATTTGGGATTTCTCACATTTTGGGCTTTCTTGTGTCTCAAGGGCCTGACTCTGTCCCATTTGGCAGGGAGACAGTGGGCACCTATGACTCCGTCCATCTGCTTCTGCCCCGCGATGCTGCCCTGCTCTTCCAGTCGGAGGGGATCTTCCCACGGCGAATGGGCATTAACTCGTGGATCGCCCACCGTACACTGCGGAGCCAGAAATGCGGCATCTTCCTATTGTAAGTGAGTCTAACCAGGGTGGGACGGTGGGCTGCCACTTGTGCCCATGTCATCGGTTAACTTTAATCCAAGGGGACAGGTCACAACTTTCCCCAACCTGGTGCCCTCCAGAAGTTTCGGACTATTGATGTTTGGTCTCCACCAAAGCCTGGCCCTCCAGCTGTTGTTAGACTCCAGCGCCCATCCTGGCTGACCCATTGGCTGTGCTGACTGGGGCTGATGAGTCCCCCAACATCTTCAGAGGCCCACAAGTTCCAAACCCCTGCTATTGGCATGTGGTGGGGGTGGAGGTGGGCATGGAGGACATATGAAGGGGATGTTGAGGTCTGAGGCAAGCATGGAATGGGAGAAGTGGCTGAGTCGAGGCGGGTGGACATTGGGGTGCCTGGAAGGAAGAGGGAGCCAAGGGAGTGGCTGGCAAAGGGTCATAGAATCATAGAATAGCAGAGTTGGAAGGGGCCTATAAGGCCATCGAGTCCAACCCCCTGCTCAAGGCAGGAATCCAAATCAAAGCATTCCCAACAGATGGCTCTCCAGCTGCCTCTTGAATGCGTCCAGTGTCGGAGAGCCCACTACCTCTCTAGGTCATTGGTTCCATTGTCGTATGGTTCTAACAATCAGAAAGTTTTTCCTGATGTCCAAGGTGAAGGGTGGAGCTCCAGGTGGTGACAGCATCTCCCTCCTCGCCGTGGGGTCTTCCCATGCAGGAACGGGGAAGAGTGGCGTGCAGACCGGCTCATCCTCAACAAGGAAGTGATTAGTCCCGTGGGCACCCGCAAGTTCCTCCCCTTCCTCAACACGGTGGCTGAGGACTTTGCTGAATTCATACACCGGCTGATCCGGAAGAATGCCCGGCGTTCACTCACAGTTGACCTTTACCACGACCTCTTCCGCTTCACACTGGAAGGTATGGGCAGTTCTGAGATGGGCTCTTCTCTTCCCCCCCCCCAGCATGCTCCACATGTATCCATCCCCTACCCTCAATCAATTAATCAAACAATTGCTCTCTCAGCCAGCAAGTCAAAGCTACTTCTTCAGCAACTTCTCAGCCAAGCCAGGCAGGACCCTTTCCCTTTTCTGGGCATTACCACTGTGGCTTGGGACCACAAGAGCGTGAATGGCCCACTGGGTAGCCCTGAATTCCTCCTGTTCCTCAGAAGGGGCCACCCACACCAAGACCATGGAGAAGGCCCCAGGGTAGGCTGTGAGGTTTCAAGGACTTCATAGAACCATAGAATAGTAGAGTTGGAAGGGGCCTATAAGGCCATCAAGTCCACCTCCCTGGGACTTTCCATTTCCCAGTTTGCACCTGGCTTAGGGCAAAACCAGATGTGACATGACGTCCATTTAATGTGCATCTCTTTTTTTGTGTTATAGTAGCCCAAAGGGGGAGTTTAACCCTTTATCCCCGATGGGATCATGACAAAAATGGACTCTCCTGCCCTGCCCCCCCCCATAGCACTCGGAGGAGGAAAGTCCTGTCAGTGCCACTGGTGGGGTTTTCTCCCAATGAAATTGCAGCATCATTTTACGTATGTGTGTGTGTTGCTGCTTTGAGAAATGGCATGTGTGGTTGTGTGTGACCCACAAAATGCCCAGCCCTTCTCCTCTCACGTAGCAGCAAAGACTTTTGCTGCTCCTCCTTTTGCATTGAGCAGGGGGTTGGACTTGATGGCCTTATAGACCCCTTCCAACTCTACTATTCTATGATTCTATGATTCCCCTCCATCCACACACCCCTTTTTGAATCTGTGTTGGCAACTGGGGGAGCCGGGTTTGGCCAAGGGATGATGAGTATGATGATTTAAACTGACTATCCGCCCTTCACCAGAAGGTCCCAGGGTTTCAGGCAGGAGTCCCTTCATGCGCTACCTGGAGATGCTGCTGGGGGCTGAACCTGGGCCCTTCTGCATGCAAAGCAGCTGTTCTAACTTCCCCATTAGACTTGGGGTGTGGAATCTCAGGTATGGGGGCCTTCCCTCGGGCCATGCTCTCTCCTCAACCACTCCCCTTCTCCCCAGGCCACGCCCCTCACTGGCTGGGATGTGTCCTTCACCTCTGAGCTTGCCTGGACAGAGAGGGGTGTGTGAGCGTATAGAGAAGCTAACCTGCTGTACAAAGGCGACATTCACATGCCTTGCTCTGCTCACTTTTGTCTCTGACCCTGCCCATTACTGCCATGCGGCCCCTGGAAGATGACCTAGAAGGAAACGTGGCCCTCAGAGTGAAAGATGTTCTGCACCCTTGCCTTAGGCTGAGCTTCAGGTGATCTCCTGTACAGGAATCAGTGTGTGAAGTGGCCCAAGGAGAGATTGGGAGCTGTGTTTATGGGTGGAGAGACTTTTTCTTTTCTCCCTTCTTCTGGGGCCAGAGTGTGGCTGGAACCCCCAGCACATGCACACGCATGCACACACAGCAATGCCTGCACCCCTGACCTCTCCTCCTCCTCCAACCCTGGCAGCCAGTAGCTACACCTTGTATGGAGAGCGCCTGGGCCTGCTGGATGAGAATCCCAATCCGGAGTCCCAGCACTTCATCGACGCCGTGGAAAAGATGCTGCGGACCACCCTGCCCCTCCTCTTCATCCCATCCGCTCTCATGCGCTGGGTGAACAACAAGCTCTGGCAAGAACACATGGATGCCTGGGATGCCATCTTTAAGCACGGTCAGCCCCAGAGCCTCCCACCCTGGGAAAAGTGGAAAGGGGAGGCAATGGGGCAGGGCATCCCCCCTCTTCTACCAGGGTGCAATGGGGGTGCTGGGTGGCAGTACAGCTTGGAGGGGGTGGCAAGGGGTGCATTGTTTTGTAGCATTTAACGTTAAGCTAGAATTAAGTACATGCATAAAAGTGAGTCATGGGCTAAAGTGAATCGACCTTAGACAAACCAGTCAGGGGCTGAGAGTGGGTAGTGGGCAAGAGGCTGGTGCCGGCGGAGGTCCAGAGGCCGGCCAGGTTCTCCAGAAGCCTTGCTCAAGAGGAGGTCCTAAGCTGAGTGGCTTGATTCATGCAAAGGGGGAAGTTGTTCTTGGCACAGAGCAGGGCAAGCCAACGTGGTGCCCTCCAGTGTGGGTATATGTGTGTGTGTGGGAGGTTGCAGTTCACTTGCCTTCCACTGTATCAGTCACGGCCTTGGGAATTCTGGGGTCCCAGTGTGCTATGTTCTTGGGTGCCCTACGGTGCCTGGATCAGCGGAGGCTTGTCCATTAGGGCAAATGGAGCACTGACCCACCAGCCTCACTCTGCCCTTGGCCCGCTCCCACCTGCCCGCTTTCTTACCTACAACCCAAACAGGGGGCAGCCCTGCCTGCCATCCTCCGCCTCCTCGTTGCCCTTGTAGAACTCAGCAGGGAGGAAGAGGATGTGAACAAGAGCAGCATTTGTTAGCTCTGCTGTTATTGGCTCTGGCTCCACTTGCTGCTGGGCCCCCTGCCTTCCGCCCCACCAGTCCCAATGGGCATCAGCCCCCTCTGGCCTGGATACGTGCCTGGCTCTAAGGCTGAGAGGGAGGCACTTTTCACTGTGGGTGGGACGGGTTCTCACTCCTCTCTCCTGGCTTCTCCCAGCTGACAAGTGCATCCAGAACATCTACCAGGAGTTCTGCCTGGGGCAGCCCCGCAAGTATTCAGGGATCATGGCGGAGCTGCTGCTGCAAGGAGAAATGTCCCTCGACTCCATCAAGGCCAATATGATAGAACTGACGGCAGGCGGTGTTGACACGGTGAGTGTGTGCCATAGGATCAGGCTTGCCGAGTAGATAAGTTGGGATATAGGAACCTGGGAAGCCGCCTTATACCAACTCATGCCAGTGGTCCATCAAACTCAGTACTGTCTACACTGGCTGGCAGCCGCTCTCTGGGGTTTCAGAAACAGGCGACATCCCCAGCCCTACCTGGAGAGGCTGCTATTGGGGGCTGAACATGTCTCCTCCCTGCACGCAAAGTGGGTGCTCTGCCGCGGAGGAGTGGCCCTTCTCCTGCACAGCCAGGGCCCTGGGTTGCCTTCCCACAATGCATCTCTTCCTTCAACCAGGACTTAGTCATGTGCAGGAGAGCCTCCGGCTACAATCCTGAACCCACTTCCAGGGGAGTAAGGCCCAGTGAGCACAGTGAGACTGAACTTCTGTTCTGAGCAAACACAGAACCGTAGAATCGTAGAGTCAGAAGGGGCCTGTAAGGCCATCCAGTCCAACCCCCTGCTCAGTGCAGGAATCCAAATCAAAGCATTCCCGACAGATGGCTGTCCAGCTGTCTCTTGAAGGCCTCCAGTGTCGGAGAGCCCACTGCCTCTCTAGGTAATTGGTTCCATTGTCGTATGGCTGTAACAGTAAGGAAGTTTTTCCTGAAGTCAGGTCAAAATCTGGCTTCCTGCAACTTGAGCCCATTATTCCGTGTCCTGCACTCTGGGACGATTGAGAAGAGATCCCGGCCCTCCTCTGTGTGGCAGCCCTTCAAGTACTTGAAGAGTGCTACCCTATCTCCCCTCAGTCTTCTCTTCTCCAGGCTAAACATGCCCAGTTCTTTCAGTCTCTCCTCATAGGGCATGCTTACCGTTGGCACTGCCTGAAGCCTACTGCCAATTTGGTGCATGCGCTATATGTTTTCTCCCAATATCTTGCTCTGTTACTCCATAAAATAACTTTTCTTAGCATTTGGGGTTTTAAGATTCTGAACAGTTATTTTGGGACTAGCTTCTGTCTTGTGTAAATAACCTAGGAACCCTTTTAATAAAACACACAGGAAAAAACTAAAAAACAATCTTTTAAGATTGATCATTGGGGCTTGCACAGCCCTGTGCCTGGAAGCCCTGACAATGTGTCCATGTGAAAAATGACCTTCTGATGGCATTGTGATGTCACATGATTGACAGATGGGCAGCTCCAGCCACCTGTCAAACCTGGTCCATTTTAAGGGGCTTTGAATGCAGGATTTCCAGACCTCCATGAGCTTCCAAACCTTGGAAAGAAACTTGGCTTTGGTGCTTGGCTATCGGGTGCTTCTTTCTCAACTCAAGGGCTGACTCACACGGAGGTTTAATATGAGTCTGATGCATCCCTGTTTAATTTGCATGGTTCACATGACATTGCAGGCAATCAGCAGCTAGAACACAGTTTTCCCGTTTAACTCCGTAGTAATCCAATCCTTTTTTAATCCGAAAAGGGAAGGAAAAAACATCTCCACTTTGTATCTCTAGTGCTTGCAGACGCTGTGCTCTGATGCTTTTGGGTGGGTGTGTCAATCATCTCCCTCTCCACGCCCACTCCCTCCTTCTCCTGCTGGACTGTAGCAGTGAAAATACAAATAATCTCACTTCAGGATTTGGTTTTTTAAATTAAATTTACTTTGGAACAAACTGAGCATGCTCTGTTGCCAAGGTAACCAGAGGAAGTGGTATTTTGGCCTTAAGAGGGCATGGTCATTGGGAAGCTGTTGGATTGATCCTTTTCCTTCAGTGTGAATGGAAAACAGCGATTGGAAGGTAGGAAGTATGAACCTTGCAAATCTAATGTGATGGCAAAAGCTTCGTCTTTAATACGAGGTTTAGCTCCCGTGTGAATCAGCCCTAAGTCCATCCAGTGTCTGCCTGTGGCAAATGACAGTGGGAGGAATGAGGTGACTGGGAAGGTGACCAGAGTGGTGGTGGAAGAGGTCATTTCGCAGCAAGTCCAGCCAGACACAGCTTAAGAGTTCATTACTGAGCCTGTTCTGGGGCAATGATGACAGCATAGAAATGTTGCTTTTCCACTTCCACTGTGTCCGGTCAACGCTGTCCAGTGGCGTTATTTAGTGTTGTGAAAGATCTTTTCCAACTTTGTCCTCAAAACTACACAGAGGAGGCCAGAGAAGCCCACTGTGACCTGCTTGTGAACCACTTTGCAGCTAAGGTCACTCTGCCCTGTTCTGACCTGGATTCCCATTTGCATGAGTGGTTCTGAAGGAAGGAAGACAGGGGCTTTTCTCGGCTTTTATTTAGGAGAAGGGGCGTAGCTCAGTGGTGGCGCATCTGCTTTGCATGCACAAGGGCACAGGTTCAATTCCTCCAAGTAGCCCTGGGAAAGACTCCCTGCCTGAAACCTTGGAGAGTTGCTGCCAGTCAGTGTAGGCAATACTGACCTGGATGGACCAATCATCTGACTTAATATAAGGCAGTGTCCTGTGTTTCTAAGATACCTTCCAGCTTGCTGGCCCTGAGGAGGGGAGCGAAATCCTTGCAGTCCGGTGGACAGGTGGGTGCTCTGTGTCCTCCCCACCCACGCTGGCTGGTGAAATCAGCAGGGTCAGTTTTGTGCATGTGGTCCAGGGAATGAATTAATTTATGTCTTCTCTTTGGCATGGAAGGAGGCGGTGATGCAGCCTGTACTGAAAACATAATATTTGGACCCCTGTGATCTGAACATCTGTTCCTCAGTGTCCAATATTCCTTTTGGGGGGAAGCTTTGCAAGTGGCTGTGACCACAGCTTGGTCTACAACTCCCATCAGCCTCAGCCAGCATGGCCACTGGATGGGCTGATGGGGGTTGTAGTTCAAAAAAGTAACTTTCCTAAGCTCTGGCTGTGATGATGCACTTCAAGGTTTTTTGGATGAAACTGGTTCTCTAGAGCCCTTCCAATCTGGATTTCAGTCTGTTTTGGCATGCTGTTGGGCACCCTAGTGGACGACCGGTTCTGGAAGATGGACAAAACCCTGCTGGTTCTACTAAACCTGTCAGCAGTGGTCAGTAGCTCTCCTTGTGGGTCACCTTATTTATTATTTATTTATTTATTTAAAATATTTCTATCCCGCCCTCCAACCCACAATACGGCACTCAGGGCGGCTTACAAAAATAAAATCAAACACGTACATAATAAAACTGTAAACAATAAAATCACAAAAACATTAAAATACATTAAAATACATAATACAATTAAAATACATTAAAAAAATGGAAATGGACTGCCTCCAAGTTGATTCTGACTCATGCTGACCCTATGAAGAGGGTTTTCATGGTAAGTGGTCTTCAGAGGAGGTTTCCCATTGCCTCCCTCTGAGGCTGCTGAGAGGCAGTGACTGGCCCAAGGTCTCCCAGTGAGCTTCATGGCTGTGTGGGGATTCGAACCCTGGTCTCCCAGGCCGTAGTCCAACACTCTAACCCAGCCTTTCCCAACCAGTGTGCCTCCAGATGTTGTTGGACCACAATTCCCATCTTTCCTGACCATTAGCAATGCTGGCTGAGGCTGATGGGAGTTGTGGTCCAACAACATCTGGAGGCACACTGGTTGGGAAAGGCTGCTCTAACCACTACACCACACTGGCAGCTCCTCTTGATGGCCTGTGACCTATGGGATTCCTCAAGGCTCCATTCTGTCTCCCACGCTATTCAGCGCTTACATGAAACCAGTGGGTGAGATCATCTGGCAATTTAGGTTGAGGAGTCATTCGTATACTGATCACACCGCACTTCATCTCTCTTTTTTATCTAGGGAGGCAGGTGAAAGGCTGAACCACTGTTTGGTAGCCATAAAGGACTGGATGAGATGTAACAAGCTGGAACTTAATACAGACAAATCAGAAGTAGTGTTGGTGGGTTTGGATTTGCAGCCTGTTCTGGATGGGATTGCCTTCTCCCTGAAAGATAATGCATGTCACTTGGAGATCATTCCCAATCCAGTGTTTCTGCTAGGTGTGCCGTGGTGTCTGTGGAGCGAGGAGTGCCATCTTCCAGCTCCAGCTGGTTCATCAGCTATGGCACTCTCTGACAAAGCCAGACTTTGCCATTTGTGCCCTAGTGACCTCCAGACTGGACTGCTGTAATGCATTCTACATGGGGCTCCCCTGGAAAGGTGTTTGGAAACTTCAACTAGTGCAGAATGGTGCTGCCAGACACCCAACTACTTTTATGGGGTTTTCACATGTTTACAGTTTGGTTAGTTCCGGCCTCCCACTCCTACCAGTGGTCTACACAGGTTGCCAGTTGAGTTTCTGGGTTCATTGCAAAGTGCTGGCTTTAATGTATAACACCCTTTAACCTTTAAGAACATAAGAACATAAGAACATAAGAAGAGCCTGCTGGATCAGGCCAGTGGCCCATCTAGTCCAGCATCCTGTTCTCACAGTGGCCAACCAGGTGCCTGGGGGAAGCCCGCAAGCAGGACCCGAGTGCAAGAACACTCTCCCCTCCTGAGGCTTCCGGCAACTGGTTTTCAGAAGCATGCTGCCTCTGACTAGGGTGGCAGAGCACAGCCATCACGGCTAGTAGCCATTGATAGCCCTGTCCTCCATGAATTTGTCTAATCTTCTTTTAAAGCCATCCAAGCTGGTGGCCATCACTGCATCTTGTGGGAGCAAATTCCATAGTTTAACTATGCGCTGAGTAAAGAAGTACTTCCTTTTGTCTGTCCTGAATCTTCCAACATTCAGCTTCTTTGAATGCCCACGAGTTCTAGTATTATGAGAGAGGGAGAAGAACTTTTCTCTATCCACTTTCTCAATGCCATGCATAATTTTATACACTTCTGTCATGTCTCCTCTGACCCGCCTTTTCTCTAAACTAAAAAGCCCCAAATGCTGCAACCTTTCCTCGTAAGGGAGTCGCTCCATCCCCTTGATCATTCTGGTTGCCCTCTTCTGAACCTTTTCCAACTCTATCATATCCTTTTTGAGATGAGGCGACCAGAACTGTACACAGTATTCCAAATGCGGCCGCACCATAGATTTATACAACGGCATTATGATATCGGCTGTTTTATTTTCAATACCTTTCCTAATTATCGCTAGCATGGAATTTGCCTTTTTCACAGCTGCCGCACACTGGGTCGACATTTTCATCGTGCTGTCCACTACAACCCCGAGGTCTCTCTCCTGGTCGGTCACCGACAGTTCAGACCCCATGAGCGTATATGTGAAATTCAGATTTTTTGCTCCAATATGCATAATTTTACACTTGTTTATATTGAATTGCATTTGCCATTTTTCCGCCCATTCACTCAGTTTGGAGAGGTCTTTTTGGAGCTCTTCGCAATCTCTTTTTGTTTTAACAACCCTGAACAATTTAGTGTCGTCAGCAAACTTGGCCACTTCGCTGCTCACTCCTAATTCTAGGTCATTAATGAACAAGTTGAAAAGTACAGGTCCCAATACCGATCCTTGAGGGACTCCACTTTCTACAGCCCTCCATTGGGAGAACTGTCCACTTATTCCTACTCTCTGCTTTCTGCTTCTTAACCAATTTCTTATCCACAAGAGGACCTCTCCTCTTATTCCATGACTGCTAAGCTTCCTCAGAAGCCTTTGGTGAGGTACCTTGTCAAACGCTTTTTGAAAGTCTAAGTACACTATGTCCACTGGATCACCTCTATCTATATGCTTGTTGACACTCTCAAAGAATTCTAAGAGGTTACTGAGACAGGACTTTCCCTTGCAGAAGCCATGCTGGCTCTGCTTCAGCAAGGCTTGTTCTTCTATGTGCTTAGTTAATCTAGCTTTAATCATACTTTCTACCAGTTTTCCAGGGACAGAAGTTAAGCTAACTGGCCTGTAATTTCCGGGATCCCCTCTGGATCCCTTTTTGAAGATTGGCGTTACATTTGCCACTTTCCAGTCCTCAGGCACGGAGGAGGACCCAAGGGACAAGTTACATATTTTAGTTAGCAGATCAGCAATTTCACATTTGAGTTCTTTGAGAACTCTCGGGTGGATGCCATCCGGGCCCGGTGACTTGTCAGTTTTTATATTGTCCATTAAACTTAGAACTTCCTCTCTCATTACCACTATTTGTCTCAGTTCCTCAGAATCCCTTCCTGCAAATGTTAGCTCAGGTTCAGGGATCTGCCCTATATCTTCCACTGTGAAGACAGATGCAAAGAATTCATTTAGCTTCTCTGCAATCTCCTTATCGTTCTTTAGTACACCTTTGACTCCCTTATCATCCAAGGGTCCAATCGCCTCCCTAGATGGTCTCCTGCTTTGAATGTATTTATAGAATTTTTTGTTGTTGGTTTTTATGTTCTTAGCAATGTGCTCCTCAAATTCTTTTTTAGCATCCCTTATTGTCTTCTTGCATTTCTTTTGCCAGAGTTTGTGTTCTTTTTTATTTTCTTCATTCGGACAAGACTTCCATTTTCTGAAGGAAGACTTTTTGCCTCAGAGAGCTTCCTTGACTTTGCTCGTTAACCATGCTGGCATCTTCTTGGCCCTGGCGGTACCTTTTCTGATCTGCGGTATGCACTCCAGTTGAGCTTCTAATATAGTGTTTTTAAACAACTTCCAAGCATTTTCGAGTGATGTGACCCTCTGGACTTTGTTTTTCAGCTTTCTTTTTACCAATCCCCTCATTTTTGTGAAGTTTCCTCTTTTGAAGTCAAATGTGACCGTGTTGGATTTTCTTGGCAATTGGCCAGTTACATGTATGTTTAATTTAATAGCACTGTGGTCACTGCTCCCAATCGGTTCAACAACACTTACATCTCGCACCAGGTCCCGGTCCGCACTGAGGATTAAGTCCAGGGTTGCCGTCCCTCTGGTCGGTTCCATGACCAACTGATCTAGGGAATAGTCATTTAGAATATCTAGAAACTTTGCTTCTTTTTCATGACTGGAACACATATGCAGCCAGTCTATGTCCGGGTAGTTGAAGTCACCCATTACTACTACCTTTCCTAGTTTGGATGCTACCTCAATTTCATATCTCATCTCAAGGTCTCCCTGAGCATTTTGATCAGGGGGACGATAGATCGTTCCCAGTATTAAGTCCCTTCTGGGGCACGGTATCACCACCCACAACGATTCTGTGGAGGAGTCTGCCTCTTTTGGGGTTTCGAGCTTGCTGGATTCAATGCCTTCTTTCACGTATAGAGCGACTCCGCCACCAATACGTCCTTCCCTGTCCTTCCGATATAGTTTATATCCAGGGATAACCGTATCCCACTGGTTTTCTCCATTCCACCAGGTCTCCATTATGCTCACTATATCAATGCTCTCCTCTAAGACCAAGCACTCCAGTTCTCCCATCTTGGTTCGGAGGCTCCTAGCATTAGCATATAGGCACTTGTAAGCAGTGTCTCTCTTCAAGTGTCTTTGGCACTTGTGGTTAGGCCTGTGGTAATTTTGCTCATCTGAATTTATATCCTGTGCCCCTGCTCTCACAATGCCTACTTCTAGGCCTACCCCTTTTAAAATTTCATCATTTCTTTCATTTTTATCCCAGGGGGGAGGTTTATTCCGAACTGGACCTTTCTCAGATCCTGTTGGGTTTCCCCCCTCAGTCAGTTTAAAAGCTGCTCTGCTACCTTTTTAATTTTAAGTGCCAGCAGTCTGGTTCCATTCTGGTTCAAGTGGAGCCCGTCCCTTTTGTACAGGCCCGGCTTTAAAGCTGGGACGCAACGTCTTGGCCCCTGTGGCAAAGTAACAAATGAGTTAGGCAGCTGTGCAAGGAAGCCAGGGCAGACTATGCTTCCCCCTCCTCCATTTGTTTGTTTGCTACAAAATAAATTGACCTAGCATGCTGGTGGCAAGCCTACAGGGGTATGTGGGCTGTCCAGTGTTATACAGAATGTCCCATGTATGTCATCAGCCTGCTGGAGGGAAGCTGTGAGTGAGTGGGCGGAATAAGCTGCTGCCCCTCAGGGAATGTGTGCATTCCCTTGAAGCCAGGGTGCCTGACCTGGAGATGCTAAGTGAAGCAGAAAGTTTGGTGGATGAGGCCTCTGTGGATGGGATAGCAGCACATTCCACTCCCTGCTGTCAGGGAGGATGGGAGCCTTGGGAGAGGGAGGGGGGCTTTGGCTGAAGGATCTTTTGCTAGCTTAGCTTAGTGCTTTCACAACAGTTCTGAAATTCTGAATTCTTGCGGAATATGTTTTTATTTTTTATGTTTTGTATTCTGAACATGTGGCTGGGTTTAATTTGGGGATAGTCATTTGTTTTCATACTGGTTTTATCTGATTTGTTAGCTGCCCTTGGGTTCCTTTGGGAAATTAGGTGGTGCAGATTTTTGTTTTTAAATCAGCATTAAAACTAACCCCACAGAGACCCTTAAACTGGCTTCAATGTGTTGTGCTGGTGTGTCCTCCAACTTGAGTAGCTTCCCACTATACCTGGGGCAGGGGCTGGTTCTGCTCTTCCTGACTTGATTCTTAAACTTGCATCTCTCTCTCCCTCTCTCTGGGGCTGCTCTCTCTTCCTCCCACCAGACCGCCATGCCACTCCTCTTCACCCTTTTTGAGCTGGCCCGCAACCCACATGTCCAGACGGCCCTTCGGGAAGAGATCAAGAATGCTGCTGGGGTGCAGTCCAGGGAGCTATCCAGGGTGCTGAATGATATGCCGCTGCTCAAGGGGGCAATCAAGGAGAGTCTGAGGTAAGGGGCCGGCCTGAGAGGAAATGGGTATTGAGAGCTCCTGGCAGGGAAAGGCTCCACCATGCTGAGCTTTCTGGGTAATGCTAGCACCCTCTTGGCTTTAAAGGCTGGGGAAGCCAAATGTAGGCAGACGTCCTTGCAGAGCTGAGAGCCTTTTCACTGCACATTGGGGGGGGGGAGATACTTCAGGTGGCAACCTCGTTTCATAAGGTGTTCCATCATAGTCAGGCTACCACCCCCAGGAAGTGCACCCAGAGCACTCCGTCTAACCAAGCTGCAGCTGCCATGCGTGTGCACGCATACCTAGAAGGCAAGCCCAGTGGCTAGCCCATGCCATAAGATGCTGTCTCAGCTGCACGCAGCCTCCTTAAACACCTGGCCTTTGCCAGCCACTGATTGGTGAACCTACAATATCATTGTGATGGTGTTAAGCCTGGACCTCTGCTCGTCTAGCCTTGAGGATTTCTGTGCCACCCAGTTTATCCTAAAATGTCACCAGACATGGTAATAGAATCACAGAATAGTAGCGTTGGAAGGGACCTATAAGGCCATAGAATCCAACCCCCTGCTCAATGCGGGAATCCAACTTAAAGCATCCCCAACAGGTGGCTGTCCAGCTGCCTCTTGAACACATCCAGTGTTGGAGAGCCCATCACCTCCCAAGGTCATTGGTCCCATTGTTGTACCGCTCTAACTGTTAGGATGTTTTTCCTGATGTTCAGCTGAAATTTGGCTTCCTGTAATGAGCCCATTATCCCATGATCTGCGCTCTGGGATGATTGAGAAGAGAACCTGGTATTTTGGTGACAAAATACATGAGCTAAAACAGTTGTCCCAGAAGCTTGCTTCAAAATGCTTCCCTCTATACCCTTCTCTCCCCTTGGCTTCCCTTTCACAATTGCACAGTTCCTCCCCAGAATTCCCTCCCCATGAAGCATCCCCCAGTTCCCCCATCCTCCATTTTTAGCAGTCTTCCACCAGTGCTACTCAGGATGAGAACGCTCTAGAGCAGCCTTTCCCAACCAGATGCTTAGGGCTACAGCTCCCATCACCCGTAGCCTGCACACCAAAGTGACTGGAGAAGGTTGCAAGGTCAGGGTTGTGAGTTGCACCGGAATCCTCAAGAACATCAGAAGAGCCTGGCTGCTGGGTTAGACCAAAGGGGCCCCACCTAGACCAGCATTCAGTTCCTACAGTGCTCAAACAGATGCCTCTTCTGAGAAGCTCGCAGGCAGTACAAGAGCACAACAGTACTCTTCCTAAATCAACATTTCAGCAGTATGGGTGTGTTTAATTAAGTGTGCCGGAAACAAGGGCCTTTCGTTATATACATTGCTATTTTAAGATGTTTTGTTTTTGAGATGTTTCACAATGTTTTTAGCACTTTGTCTCTTGTTTCATGCCCTGGGCTCCTTCTGGGAGGAAAGGTGGGATAGAAATGATGATGTTGTAGTAGTAGTAGTAGCAGCAGCAGTAATACCTGATGGACCGCCTCTCCCGACACGAGCCCACCCGTACACTATGCTCAACATCTAAGGCCCTCCTCCAGGTGTCTACTCCGAGGGAAGCTGGGAGATTGGCAACAAGGGAGAGGGCCTTCTCAGTGGTGGCCCCCAAATTATGGAATGAACTCCCTGACGAGGTGCACCTGACTCCAGCACTATTATCTTCTCAGCACCAGGTCAAGACTTTCCTCTTCTCCAAGGCATTTTAGCATGTGTTTTTAAATTGCTTTTTTTAAAAAATGTGTTTTTAAATTTGTATATTTGTTTTTAATGTTTTTTATTGTTGTAAACCGCCCAGAGAGCTTTGGCTATGGGGCGGTATACAAATGCAATAAAATAAATAAATAAATAAATAAATAATTGCAGAATATTGGTTGTCATCTTCATCTTTTCCAGCGAGTATCTCCACCAGCCAATTACATCTTTCTCTTGCAGGCTTTATCCTGTGGGTATTACTGTACAGCGCTATCCTATGCGAGATGTGGTGATTCAGAATTACTCTGTGCCAGCTGGGGTGAGTATTCACTGGCTGACTTGGCCATCTTCAGTCAGTTCCCCATCAGCCAGAGTCCCATGAATATTGTGGTTATGGCTGTCATGCTTTGGGCCACACCATTCTTGCCCCTGCAGGGGGACCATTGGTCACTGGTGGAGCATGTGCTTGCATGCTGAAGGTCTTGGCTCCCACCCCTGACATTTCCTATTAAAAGCAGTTTCAGGTAGCAGTGATGGATGGGAAGATCCCTGTCTGAGACCCAGGCCAGTCAGAGTAGTAGACAATACTGGCCCAACCTGTCGAGTGTGCTTTGAGTTGGCTTCCTGCACTGAGCAGGGGGTTAGACTCAATGGCCTTGTAGGCCCCTTCCAACTCTACTGTTCTATGACTCTGTGACCTGGTTTAAGGCAACTTCTTATGTACCTTTGCTTTCTCAGCTTTGTAATGGGGCCTTAGAGCTTTATGTCTACCCAGAGGGATTGAGCTACGGGAGGAATGCTAAATCCCTTGTGTAACAGACCTCCCTACATCCAAACAAAGCTATTCCAGACTCTCCCTGAGTCATCACAGGATGCACAGGACCACCATGGGCACTGGTCCAAAAGATGTCAGCTCAAAAACAACAGACCATGGGAAGAGAGTAACCAACCTTCTCAAACCTGGTGCTCTCCAGATATTTTAGACTATAACTCCCATCAGCCCCAGTCAGCAGGGCTGTGCTGTCTGGCACTCGGGGAAGTTGTAGTCTAAAATACCTGGAGGGCACCTCAAATTAGGGAAATGCTAAGAATCGATGGACAGTTCCAATTTGCTGTGGGAAGCAGGTTACTGGTTTAAAAACATAAGAAGCGCCTGCTGGATAAAGCGAAGGGCCCGACTTGTCCAGCCTCCTGTCCTCACAGTGGCCAACCAGATGTCTTCATGGAAAGTCTGCAAGCGCTATCCCCTCCTGTGGTTTCTAGCAACTGGGATTCAGAAGTGTGCTGGGATGCAGTATAGCTAAGTGTATACTACAGAAAATGGGCACCCCATTAATGGCAAGCAGTCTGGCTCTGAGGGCATCTTCATCCAGCACCCAGGGGCCTTGCCAGTTTGTAATATAGGTGTAGTTTGTTTGTCTGTTTGTTTATTTATTGCACAAGGTATACCGCCCCATAGCTGAAGCTCTCTGGGCGGTTTACAGCAATCAAAAACATTAAAACAAATATACAATTTAAAACACATATTTTAAACAATTAAAAACACAATTTTAAAATTTAAAACAATATAAAAACAATTTAAAACACATGCTAAAATGCCTGGGAGAAGAGGAAAGTCTTGACCTGGCACCGGAAAGATAACAGTGTTGGCGCCAGGTGCACCTCATCACAAACATTGTTCCATAATTTGGGGGCCACCACTGAGAAGGCCCTCTCCCTTGTTGCCATTCTCCGAGCTTCCCTCGGAGTAGGCACCCGGAGGAGGGCCTTTGATCTTGAGCGTAGTGTACGGGTGGGTTCGTATCGGGAGAGGCATTCCATCAGGTATTGTGGTCCCAAGCCGTGTAAGGCTTTATTGGTCAAAACCAGCACTTTGAATTAAGTTTGGAAACATACAGGCAGCCAATGCAAGCGGGCCAGAATTGGTTTTATATGTTTGGACCATCTGGTCCCTGTTACCAATCTGGCCGCTGCATTTTGCACAAGCTGCAGTTTCCGAACTGTCTTCAAAGGCAGCTCCACATAGAGTGCATTGCAGTAATCTAATTTGGAGGTTACCAGAGCATGAACAACTGAAGCTAGGTTATCCCTGTCCAGATAGGGACGTAGTTGGGCCACCAACCGGAGTTGGTAGAAGGCATTCTGTGCTATCGAGGCTACCTGAGCCTCAAGTGACAGAGATGGTTCTAGGAGAACCCCCAAGCTATGAACCTGCTCCTTCAAGGGGAGTGCAACCCCATCCAGAACAGGTTGGACATCCACCATCCGGTCAGAAGAACCACCCACTAGCAGCATCTCAGTCTTGTCTGGATTGAGCCTCAGTTTATTAGCCCTCATCCAGTCCATTGTTGCAGCCTGGAAGTGCCTAGCAAATTCATTACAGCAGGCCTCAGATGGTTCTACCATGTCCCTGGGGCCAGAGTGTAATAGCCCCTGGACAATTCTGAAGAGCTCCACTGGGCGACAGATTGATGATTTGATAGTGGCAGCAAAATATTGTTTTTTTGCTGCCCTCACTGCCCCTAAATACAGCTTACCATAGGCACTTACCAGTGTGTAATTGCATCCACCAGGAGTTCATCTCCATCTGCACTCAAGCCGTCTCCTATATTGTTTCATCGCTCTCAGCTCTGGGGTATACCATGGAGCTATACGAGCTCTACACAGGAGAGGGCGCTCAGGAGCAATCATGACAACCGCCCGGGTCATTTCTGTATTCCACAGTTCAACCAGGGTTTCCACGGGAGCGCCAGCCCTATCAGCCGGAAAACTCCCCAGAGCCCTTTGGAAACCATCCGGATCCATTAGTCTCTGGGGGCGGACCAGCTTAATAGGTCCCCCACCCTTGCAGAGGGGAAAAGCCGCTGTAAGTCTAAACTTCAGCAAGCAGTGATCTGTCCATGACAGAGGGACTGATGTAAGGCCCCCCACATTCAGATCACCAACTCCATGTCCAGTTGCAAAAACCAGATCTAGAGTATGCCCTGCTACATGTGTTGGGCCAATGGCATGTTGGGACAGTCCCATGGTTGTCATGGAGACCATGAAATCCTGAGCCGCCCCGGATAAGGTGGCCTCGGCATGGATGCTGACATCCCCCAGAACCAACAGTCTGGGGGATCTCAGCAGTATACCCGAGACCACCTCCGTCAGCTCAGCTAGGGAGTCTGTGGGCAGCGGGGTGGGCGGTACACCAACAGAATCCCTAGCCTGTCCCGCTGACCCAACATAAGGTGCAAACACTCCAGACCAGAAGTCACATGGACAGGGTGCCTGCAGAGGAAGATGGAGCTCCTATAGATCACAGCAACCCCCCTCCCCGACCCTCAGGTCTACCCTGATGCTGGACCAGGTACCCTGGTGGGCATAGCTGGGAGAGACTGACTCCCCCCTGCTCACCCACCCAGGTCTCGGTTATACATGCCAGATCGGCTGCCTCATCCACAATTAAATCGTCAATGAGGGAGATCTTATTATGCACCAATCCGGCATTTAGGAGCAGCATCCGGAGGCCTGAGAGCTGGCTGATAGGGCAACCAACACACCTGCGGGTGTGGGGAGGACCGGAACAAGGCATAGCCATTAACTGCCTGGGCCGCGTTCCCCTTACCTGGCAAGTCCTCCTCACAATGCCATATCTCCCTCTACCCGTCACTACACTAATTGGGGCCCCCTCAAATCTCCCCACTTGGCTCCAAGTCCTCTCTCCCAGGCACATGACTGAAGACCCAGAAAAAGGCAGACAAAGCAGGAGCCGCCTCAGCCAGCCGGCTTATGTATCTCCTCCAGAGAAGGGACAGGTGGAAGAAATCAGCCACAGCTGGCTGCATACCTGGGGCCTGGTCCTGCAAGGCGTGACCCCCACAGAGCAGAAGTCCAACCGGGAAAGGGTTCTTAGTTTTTAAGTTTTGCTCAGTTTTATTTGAAGGGCAATAATGGAGTTTATTTATTTATTTATATCCTGCCCTTCCTCCCAGCAGGAGCCCAGGGCGGCAAACAGAAGCGCTAAAAACACTTTAAAACATCATAAAAACAGACCTTAAAATAAAATACATTAAAACAAAACAACATTAAAAACATTTTTTAAAAAAGCTTTAAAAACATCTTTTAAAAAAGGGTTAAAAACATTATTAAAAAAACATATTAAAAAGCAATTCCAACACAGATGCAGACTGGGATGGTCTCAACTTAAAAGGCTTGTTGAAAGAGGAAGGTCTTCAAAAGGCACCAAAAAGATAACAGAGATGGCGCCGGCCTAATATTTAAGGGGAGGGAATTCCACAGGGAGTTGAATGGGGGGGGGCTCTAGCCCAAGCCCCTGCTCAATGCAGGAATGGCAAAACTGGAGGACCCTGAACAGACAGCTTGTCCAGCCTCTGATTGAAGACCTCCAGGGCGGAAGAGTGCTCCTCCCGCAAGATAATTGGCTCCATTGCTCTTAGCTATTCTTCTGAGCATTCAACCAGATCTGCCCTCCCATAACTTAAGCCCATTATATCACATCCTACTATAGAGCCTGGCCACTGTGCATCAAAACACACGCCTCGTAGGTGGAAAGCTGAGCGACCTCTGAAGATACAGGCTGGCCCTTCAATGTGGAAGGTCTCAAAAGGGATGTCTGATCAGAAAGACTGGGAGAGAACTTTCTCTGCCTGAGATTTTGGGAATCCGCTGCCAATGACAACAGGCACAGTACTGGAGGACACAGGAAGCTGGCTCAGTATTATCTACACTGACTGGTAGCAGTGGCTCTCCAGGGTTTCAGGGGGGAATCCTTCGAGCCCTACCTGAAGATGCTGCTGGGGTTTTGAACCCGAGACCTTCTGCGCGCAAAACAGGTGCTCTCTACCATCCAGCTACAGCCCTTCTCCAAACGGTCTCACACTGGACCAATATTCATAGAATCATAGAACAGTAGAGTTGGAAGGGGTCTCTAAGGCCATCCAGTCCAACCCCCTGCTCAATGCAGGAATCCAAATCAAAGCATTCCCGACAGATGGCTGTGCAGCTGCCTCTTGAATACCTCCAGTGTCGGAGAGCCCACTACCTGTCTAGGTAATTGGTTCCATTGTCATATGGCTCTAACAGGAAGGTTTTCCTGATGTCCAGTCGAAATCTGGCTTCCTGCAGCTGGAGCCCATTATTCCGTGTCCTGCACTCTGGGACGATTGAGAAGAGATCCCGGCCCTCCTCTGTGTGACAACCTTTCATGTACTTGAAGAGTGCTATCATATCTCCCCTGAGTCTTCTCTTCTCCAGGCTAAACATGCCCAGTTCTTTCAGTCTCTCCTCATAGGGCTTTGAGATTCTTCTGGCCCATCGCAGCACCTCCTTCTATGAGGTGCCTGTGCAGGTGGTGAAACAGCAAAGGCGTCAGATCAGTGAGGAGTGTTAGTGGACAGTGGGGTGAGGAATGACTGTCCAACGCCAGGGAACAACTGGGTGATCTTGTTTGAGGGGCAATGCCAGAAGGGAGCCGCCCTGAGCTCCTGCTGGAAGGGTAGGATATAAATCAAATAATAAACAAATATTCAGGACGCAAGGACAGGAATGAACCGCCGCTGTTGGAAACACCACAGTATGGCTAGTCATATTGTTCGTTTAACTATTGTAAAAGTTTATTATCCCCTGATGAAGGCCTGTGATTACAGGCTGAAACGCATTGGGCTTCTTTGAAAAATGTTCGGCAATAAAACCAGTTTGGGCTTCTTTGAAAAAAATCTCGCAATAAAACTAGTTTTCTACAAAATACTTCAGCATTCTGGTCTTTGACCTCCTTTTTCTACTAGTCACATTTTCACCTGCCGGTGAGGTGGTGCTGGATCGCCCACTCAGGGCTGTGTGTCTTTCCTCCCAGACCCTGTGCCAGGTGGGGCTGTACGCCATGGGCCGGAGCCCCGAGGTGTTCAAGGACCCAGAGCGCTACGACCCTAGCCGCTGGCTTGGCAAGGAGGACAACAGCTTCAAGGCGCTGGCCTTTGGCTTTGGGTCACGGCAGTGCATTGGGCGGCGCCTGGCTGAGGCGGAGATGATGCTTTTCCTCATGCACGTGAGTTCTGGGGGGAGCGGGAGGGTTACCAGCCTGGGCAATGAAAGCAACACTATGGCCCAAGGAAAAGACAAGCAGCCCGGCTGGGCATTCAGGACTTGGGATGCTACACACACACATTCCCTAGAATATTTCATTTGAGTAATTGATTCTGATCTTTGTGGGCACCAATGTGCACACCAGTACCTCCGATGGTGCCTGTGACAGATCTCAGGAAATATCCCCTCAAAAGTCCACAACGCATGAAAGACTCTTTGCTCTTCCCGCTCAGTTCACGTTTGCACTGGCTCTTTCCCTGCACATCCCCGCAACAGCGTCCATTTTGCATTATGCCATGCCTCCATGGCAGCCATTTTGTGGCTGGTGCCCACTGTATTTGCTCTAATTCCAAAATAGCCCAAAAAGGCAGGTGATCCCTCTTTTAAGGCAGCCAGGCAGACAGAAAGGGCCCCCAAGCCGTCTCCTTGCAGGCCAACCTGCCTCCTTCACAGCTCTCAGGTTGGCCACTCTTATTGTTTTAGGTCCTGCGGAACTTCAAGATTGACACTGTCTCAAAGGCAGACATTAAAACGGTCTATGGCTTCATCCTAATGCCAGAGAAGTCTCCTCTGCTCACCTTCCGGCCCATCGACTAGCACAGCAGCATCAGGCACCATCGGGCACCCATCACACCTTTTCTGTCCTTCTGCGGATGGGCTGGACCCTGGAAGGCACCTGGCCTCTTGTTTGGGCATCCATTCTGACAAACCCCATTTCCTTTGTCTCCCAACCACCTTGATCAGGCAGGTGGGGATCACCCCTCGCCTCAGGCTCTAAAAGACATGCTTTTGGGCACCCATTATATGATTTTATCACAATGACTGTACCCAGTGACTGGGAGAATATTGCAGATTAAAACTTGGGAACCTGGAGGAAACACCCAGCAGCAGGTGTCCACTAGCTGTTGGAGAGGCTCAGTTTCTGTAAATGCACAATGGCACCAACCCATTGGGATGTGGGGCTCTTACCTGGGGGACTGGGTTGGAACATCAAAGAGCCCTGCTGCATCAGGGCAAAGGTCTATTCAGTCCAGCATCCTGTTCGCACAGGGGCCAAGCAGGCCCTGAGTGCAACAGCTCTACATAAGAGCAGCCTGCTGGATCAGGCCAATGGCCCATCTAGTCCAGCATCCTGTTCTCACAGTGGCCAACCACGTTGCCCATGGGAAACCCGCAAGCAGGACCTGAGTGCGAGAACAGCACTCTTCCCATGTGTGATCCCCAGTAACTGGCATTCCAAGGCATACCGCCTCCTACCCTGAAAGGAGAACACAGCCTTTTCCTTCTTGAATTTGTCTAACCCTCTTTTAAAGCCGGCTAAATTGGTGGCCATCACTGCCTCCTGGGAGAGCAAATTGCAGTTTATCTATACAGTGTGAAGAGGTGCTTTCTCTTGCCTGTCCTTAACTTCCCAGAATTCAGCTTTGCTGGATGGCCCCGGGTTCTAACATTATGAGGAAAAGAAAAACTTCTCTGATCACTTTCTCCACACCATCCATCCATCCCTTACTCACCATTTCTCTAAACTAAAAAATGCCACATGCTGCAACCTTAACTCAGAGGGGAGTCGCTCCATCCTCTTGATCATTCTGGTTGCCATTTTCTGAATCTTTCCCAACTCTACTATATCCTTTTTGAGGTGAGGCGACCAGAACTGTATACAGTGTTCCAAACGTGGTTGCACCATAGATTTGTCTTAACCGCATTATACAATTTATTGTTAGCAGTTCACAATGCTCTGTGGATGACTGCATGCCAACCAGTAGTTTCAGTGGCAGCTGGTGGTTCCATGGAATCTGTTCCGGGGTTTAGTCCAAACTTTCACCTTGGAAAGCTCCTTGGAAGTTCGGATTAAAACCCAGAGTGGATTCCACTGCCCCACTGACATGGAGCCAGTCACCGCCACTGACAGTGTTCTGATAAACAAAGCTCTCTCTCACACACAGTACTCTGTAAGAAGCCAGTGACCTAGAAAAATCTTAGCAGCCTCTCAGGCATGCTGGTGGTACTACCTTGCAGACTCTTTACCACCCATCCGAAAAGGAAGGCACTGGGAGAAGCAGAGTCTGCCATTCCCTCAAAGGCACAACCTGAAGGGTACAGCCCCACTGATCTCCCAGGGAATGGTCTAAGGCTACTTGAAGTTGCAGCTCTGTGGAAGTCAAGAGGGTGTGGGGACTATCAGTAGCTAGGTGGGCACTGGTTGGAACTTTCCAAGGAAGGAGACATAGGGACATAGTTGATATTAATCAGAAATACAGACCCAGGTCAAAAGCATTTATTTTATGGAATAAAACTTGCCTTTGCATTTAGCAAAAATCTCATTGAACCCAACAAAGTCTAGGCTTCCTTGTCCCTCAAGGCAAGTGATGTAAGTCGGGGGGGGGAGTCTTATGCAGGGAGATCTACACTCCCTCTGCCCTCAGGACTTAGGCTGTGTACATGCATTTAAAGCACATTCCCCTCAAATAATCTTGGGATCTGTAGTTTTCCTCCCATAGAGCTACAATTCCCAATGATCTTAACAAAATTATGTGGGGGAAGGGGGCTGTGCTTTAAGTGTGCCATTCTAATCCATAACTGTAAAGGGAGAGGTTGGACATTCAACAGGGATGGTGGGGTGGGAGTGATCAGGCCAGCAGCTAGGCAAGAGAAGGCACTCTCACCTGGGGTAGGAAAAGGCAGGATAAAAATATGAAATAAACGCTCAGACTCAGCTGTCACTCGCGTCATCTAGTCTGTTTGGCAAATCAGGGTGCCACCACCCAAACAAGGAGGCATGAGCAGAGTTCCTGTGCATGAAAACCAAGGCAGGGCAATGGGAACCATTGCAGAGTTCACAGGAGCCACAGACAAGACTCTCCTGAAACTCAGGAATGTAACCAAAAATGCACACAGGGCTCCACCTATGATTGCACCAGAGAATCCAACGCCTGCTCTTTGAAGTAAGTTCTGGGGCAGCTTAGGCAGTGAGTATGGCATTACCGTTTATTTCGGTTACATGGTTGCGTGCTTGTAGTCACAGTCTGTTTCCTAGTAAATAAACCATTTATAAAGAACGCTTTGTTTTGCCTGGTTGCTTGGAGGTGCTGCCCTGGCTCTCCGAGTGTTGCCTAACTGCTGCTGCGCCTCTGTTACACCACATGCGCGGGGCGAGTTGAAGAAATTGATGGTCTCACTGCTTAAAGTTGGCACAGAGAAACAGACTGCCGTGGCCACAGGAAATATCCCTTTAGTTGGAATTTTGAGGCCATCAGTGCATTGGTGGCAATGGCAATGGCCAAGGTTTGAGGACTCTTTGGCTTGTAACCTCAAGAGAGAGAGGTGACGAGAGACGCAGAAAATGCCGAGATGCTAGCACCACTTTGCTGAAGAAGAGGCCACTGCACCCAAAAGCAGAGGGAAAGGTAACGATTGTGTTTGAGCAATTCCAAGAATGTGGAACGAGGCCACGGCCAGAGGAAGGTGCCTCATACCAAGTTAGGCCACTGGTCCATCGAGCTCAACATTGCCTCCTTTACATGGACTGACAGTGGCTCTCCCAACCCCACTGGAGAATGCCAGGGATCGAAACTACGGCCTTCTGCACTCAAAGCAGTTGCTCTAACCACTGAGCATGCCTTTCCTCAGGCTCAGCAGTAGCTCCTTGCCATGTTCCTGATATCAGCTACTTAAATAACGTACATTAAATGTGCACAGCATGCACTACCCTATGTGCTTCTCAGCCCTGGGGCATGTGCATTTTGCACTTTGCTCAGCCAGCCCAAGACATCCTCCCTGAGTAGGGTTGCCAGGCTCAGGGCCTGAGAATGATTCTGTATCTTTAAGCGAAGTGCAGGTTTTCTTGCAACACTATAATGGGAAAAATGCAGTACTACATTTTGGGACAGATTATCTTTAGGCCTGTAAAGAACCTTGTGGTTGTTTTTTTAACAATGTTAATATTTGTCAGCTCTACACTGCTTCAGCAGTGCCGGGGGGGGGGCTGGAAATTCCTGGGTCTTTGGCAGGGAAGGAAAGTCCTTAGCCGGCAGTCGGGTTGTAAATCTGCCAGGCCTATCCGAAGCGTACTTGCAGAGTCAGAAGTCCAGAAGCGAGGTCAGTGGAGGTCCAGGATCAATTGCCAAGGAGGTCAGTCAAAGAGATGCTGCAGGGAAACTAGGTCTACACCAAGCCACACCTGACGTTGCAGTCAGCAACAAGCTGCAGCCAAGGTGTGCCTTATAAAGAGCAAGGTTGACAGCAGGTGTGAGCCCTCAGCGTTTGGGCCTTAAGGAGACAGGCCTGCCTCTCTTCTGCCTGACCTTCTGCTGTCTACGTTCTGCAGGTGAGGGGGGAGTATCTTGTTCACTGTCTGTGTCTGGCTGCAGGGCCTCTGCTGTATCTGGGGTGCTCTGCAGCTGAGGGGGAGAAGGAGTTGGATTCTCAGGAGGCTCCTCCGTGTCTCCTTCTGAGTCTGCTGCACCTGGGTCTGCTGCTGTTACTCCTGAGTCGTCCTCATCTGAGGAGTCCTCTGACGGGGCCATGACAATATTTTTTATTTAAATTCCTGTGCACTGCATTCTTTTTTTGATGTGTATTTTTTATTTGTGTCTATTTTTTTTTTTGTGAGCCGCCTTAAGGGCCTTTTGGCCAAAAGGCGGCATAGAATAAATAAATAATAAAAACCGCAAGGTGGAATTCTCCCTTCCTCCTGCACAACTTTTAAAGATACAGAAGACCTCTTGGAGGCTGGGCCTGGCAACCAAGAGGTCTTCTGTATCTTTAAAAGTTGTGCAGGGGGAAGGGAGAATTCCACCTTGTGGTTTTTCCCATCACAGTGTTGCAAGAACACCTGCTCTTGGCTGACTTGCTCTTCTCCTAAAGATACAGGATCAGTCTCAGGCCCTGAGCCTGCAACCCTATTGAGTGAGCCGCTTGTCTCTGTACAGCCTTCCTGCCAATGTTCAGAGACAGCCAATTACTGCCCACACAAAGACAGGCCCATAAACACCCCTGCACGGCAGGGGAAAGGCAGTGGTGAGCTGAGGCCTGAGGCACCTGGCAGCACCTTGGCACACAGGAGCCCTGTGCAGGAGCTGGAACAGGAGGCTGAAGCCATAATCAGATATATGCAGCAGGCCAACATTTGTCACTCCCCGGCAGCAATGATTGCTCCGCCCTGTGTTTTTGCACCAGTGGCCCTGAAGGCGTTACAGGAAACCAGGAGTCCTTGAATCAGGCCACAGAACTGTAGAGCTAGCCAGAATCTGGTCAGCCATCCAGCCCAGCCCACTGCTTGAGACAGGAAAAGGAGAGAGAGAGGGCCCTCCAAGTTCCACACTGCAAAGTCCCACCCAGCGTTAGAAGAGCTGCAGGAGGAATTCAGGAGCCCACTCCAAGGCAGTCTGCGTGACAGCAAGCGCAGCAGCCCCCAGCGTGGCTGTGATCCCCCAGACAGCTGCCTTCACCAAAGGACTGTGTTCTCCTGGGGCAAGGAGCCTGTCTGCCTCCCCTGCTCTGCTGGAGGTCATGTGTTGCTGCTGCTGCTGGCGAAGGACGGCATCCGGGCGCTGGCATGAAGTGCCCTGCTGGAACTCTGAGAAACAGCCAATGCTAAGGCTGGAGGAGAGAGAAAGAGAGAGAGGAACGGGTAATTAGCAAAAACAAGAAAAAACATCCTGACAGGGCAGGCACAGGGAGCTGCTGTGTGCAGAAGTGAAGGGAGGGGCATTGAAAAAATTGCAGAAGACCCCCTGCCCCCCTGCCCTAGCCGTGACTGCATGGAGCAGAGGTTGGTAAGATTCAACCAGTGTGACACTATGAGACTCCTTCTCCCTAGATATGCCAGAGCAAGTGTTTGTGTGTGTGTGTGTGTGGGGGGGAAGACCTAGACCTTGGGCAAACAGAATTACTTTATTTATTTATTTATTTATTTGTTTATTTATTTATTTATTTATTTATTTATTTATTTTATTTATATCCCACCCTTCCTCCCAGCAGGAGCCCAGGGCGGCAAACAAGAGCACTAAAAACACTTCAAAACAACATAAAAACAGACTTTAAAATACATTAAAACAAAACATCTGTAAAAACTTTTTTTTTTAAAAAAAGCTTTCAACACTCATAAAAAAAAAGTTAAAAGCTTATTAAAAAGCAGTTCCAACACAGACACAAACTGGGATAAGGTCTCTACTTAATGGCTTGTTGAAAGGGGAAGGTCTTCAGTAGGCGCCAAAAAGATGACAGAGATGGCGCCTGCCTAATATTTAAGGGGCGGGAGTTCCACAGGGTAGGTGCCGCCACACTAAAGGTCCGTTTCCTATGTTGTGCAGAACAGACCTGATACGATAAGAATGCAACACCTCACCCCTACCCCATCCACACACCCCTTGGGACAGCCACCCAGGATCATTCCCTCCCTCCAAAATCCTGTGCTGGCCCTCTCCTCACCTCTTGTGGAGCTGAAGGGCTGCCTGCTTGGCCAGCTCAGTGTGGGGGAGACACTGGAAGAGCTGGTGGGCGTGGGTGACGAGGGCCTCGTAAGGCAGGTCCTGAGGAATCTGGGATAGGAGCTGGTGGATGCTGGGCATGTCGCAGTCACAGGACAGCACCTCCTCTTCACGGTAGAGGACAATCTAGAATGGCGAGGGAGCAGGGGGGGAACAGGGGGGCTGAGGACCGAAGCTGCTTCTTCCTTTGCTCTCCCCTCTGCCTCTTGCTCCCCCAGCGCCTGCAGCAATGTCCCATCGGCCTGGGACCTGGGCTAAGGGGAGCTGCAGTTCAAAATATTTGGAAGGCACCAGGTTAGTAAAGGCTGTTTGGTGAGGTTAAACCCTCAGGATGCTGAACTAGGGAGCTAGACTCTGTATTGGCCACAAGAGAGACACAACCACACCAAACAGCCACGAGCAAGCACTGAAGGTGCCAAGGAGAACTCCTCAAGGAGGAAACCTCCTTCTGACGTGGCATGCTGCCGTCAGTTGGACTTACCGCAGCGGCAAAGTAAACCGCCATGAGCGGGTGGGATGCCAGGAAGAAGTCGTAGAGGCGCAAAATGTGGTGGAAGTTGACCAGGACGTGGCCGTACCAAGTGATCAGCCAGCTCAGGGCAAAGATTGTCCCCACCTCAGCTCTGCAACCAAAAGTGAAAAGAGGGAGTCACCAACGGGAAGCCCCTGGTCTCCAACACTCACATACAAGCCCACTGTGGCATTGCAGATGCCCCCAATCACTTTTTACTATTGCAACTTGAATATTCTTTATCTTTCACCCTTAAGAACATAAGCAGAGCCTGCTGGGTCAGGCCAACAGGGGCCCATGAAGTCCAGCATCCTGTTCTCACAGTGGCCAACCAGTAGCCCCTTCTGGGAAGCCCAAAAGCAAGAACTGAGTGTAACAGCCCTGTCCTCTCCTGCGGTTTCCAGCAAATGGTATTCGGAAGCATATTGCGTCTGACTATGGAGGCAGAGTGTAGCCATCCTGCCTAGTAGCTATTGATAGCCGTATCCTCTGTGATTTGTCTAATCCTCTTTCAAAG
The DNA here is from genome assembly GCF_030035675.1 of Rhineura floridana. NCBI lineage: Eukaryota > Metazoa > Chordata > Lepidosauria > Squamata > Rhineuridae > Rhineura > Rhineura floridana. Next base: position 321,586,833 of record NC_084480.1, on the reverse strand, counting down.
CCCTCCAAGTTGATGGCTGTGATGTTCCTGCTTATATTGTAAATATGGTAAGTGCTGTTTATATAGAAGACGTATGGTAAGTGGAGTGAAAGAGGAGGGGGGAGTACATGAGCAGTAGAATGCTGGATGATTGGCTGAGCGTTTGAATGGCTGGGAGTATAAATGGAAGAATGACAGTTGTGGTTGAGGGGGTGTCTTTGAGAGAGGCTGAGAGAGAGGTTGGAGGTTTGGAGGTGGTGGTGTTGAGAGTGAGTCGGAGTTCTGAGGCAATTAGTAAAAAGTCAAGTACCTAACAGAATATAGATGAAACCATACGCTTGTGAAATATTCCTTAAGTAATCTTGTTATTTCTGATATTTAATAAATACTTATTTGGTTTACCAAAGGCCTGATCCTTGGCTGGGGGAATACACAGACCAGAAGGGAGGGCAAGGTAATTACCAAGGCTGAACAGAAACTGTATCTAATGGTGGCAGCGGTGAAGGGAGAGATTGTAACAAGTCAAGTATCCAGAGCAACCCAGAGTTGTATGCTTTAAATATAAAGATACAAGGGGGTTGGGAACAGCATAGGCACACAGTCACAAAGTAACAAGCTATAGAGAGACTTAGGCAAAGTCTCTGGGAGTCTGGGTTACAGAAAGTGACTGGTGCTGTTGCCTAGCAGTGGGATCTAGTGAGATCTTTGCTATAGCGGAGTGAGAAACCATATAAAGGACGGTCCTGACTGGTGGTGTCCCTGGTGGTGCCTAGTGAAAGGCAGCAGCCACAAGCAGGTGGGAACCTGACAGGGAGAACCAGGGAAGGACATCACAATGGCCACCACTGCTTCCTGTGGGAGCCAATTCCATAGCTACTATGTGCTGTGTGAAGGACTTCCTGTTGTCTGTTCTGAATCTTTCCAGCTTTTTCTGATTATATTACTGCCCCATCTTGTATCAGATTCCAAACACACCCTTGGACGCCAGGTACCTTTGCATGAAGTCATGGAGTCGAGGGCTCTCCCGCTGCAGAATGGGCATGAGGTAGTTGAGGATGTGCTTGGTGCTGTCCATAGTGGGGTCCATAAAGTCCCTAGAACAGGCAGCAGAGTTGGGAAGGTGTCCAACCTAAGAAAGGGACCATACGTGTACATCTCCTTTTCCCTGTTCCTACAGTCATTTTCCTTCACCAACCGAGGTCCAGAGAGGACCTCCCCCTTGCCAGACCCACACAGCTACCATAACCATTATCTAGAAACATGGGTGGTTAATCCATGTTCCTCCAGATATTGCTGGACTACAACTGGCCATGATGGCTTGCTGGAGTCCAACAGCACCTGGAGGGCCATACGGTCCTCATGCCTCAGCTAGAATATAAATCAGACCCAATCTTCCTAACTCAGAACTGAGTCCTTTCAGAGGAATAAGCCAGAGATAGGCAATTCACAGGCAAGGTGCCTTCAAATCATTGCAGGTAGTCTACCTTTGATCAAAGAAGATGTGCTTCTGGCTACCAGGGCTAGTAGCTCTCAAGACGCAAACGCCCATCCTCTATGTATTTTCCCAATACCGTTTAGATAATCAATATATGCTCCTTGGAAAGGTTTGTCAATTGCTATTAGTCATGAGAGCGGAATTAAGCCTTCATGTCTGGAGGCAAGATTAGCCTGGTTGCTAAGCTCTGGAGGCCAAAAACGGCAATCGGTGGGTGCCTGCTTTCGTGGCCTGCCTCTGAGTTCTGGACTACCTAGGCTTCGCTGTCATCCAGGAGGGAATACTTGTGGGGCCATCCCAGTAACCTTTGTCAATGGATTAACTGCAGGCAGGCTGAAGGAGCAGTACCACTTCTATGGGGCAGGGTGATGGTCTGAAGCCACAAGATGCAGCAATGACCATGCTGAAGCTAAGCAGGTCTGGGTGTGGTACATGCCTGGATGGGAGACCACTTGGGGACATCACCTTGAAGTCCATGCAAGGAACATGGTGGGACAGAAATGAGACAAAAAAAGTCAATGCTGCCATCGCCCCGGCAACCTGCTAACAGAGGCCTCGGCAACGGTGGAGAAACCCACCCGCAGGCTCCTTCTCCCCACCCCACACTCCCAAACCAGTTTCCAGGGACAAACATCCCTCCACTCAGCTTGGCCATGTTCTAAGCTGCCACTTACAATATAAGGTGGGCGTTTTGCCTGTTTCCTCCTCCACCACGACCCCCACCTCGTTTCCCTGTGCTGGTTCCTGGCCCCAGGTTCAGGTCACAGAATCGTAGAGTTGGAAGGGGCCTATAAGCCCATCAAGTCCACCCCCCTGCTCAATGCAGGAATCCAAATCAAAACATTGTGAAGTACCTGAGGTGAAGCGTCGAGAGCCTCTCCAGCAGAGCAATGGCCATGCGCTCGCCAGAGACCAGCAGCAGCGTCACAGCGATGTCGTGGTATCCTTGGTAGTAGTGTAGCTCAGGGTGCGCCTTGAGCACATGCAGGATGACATCAATCAGTTGCTCCTGTAGGATCTGCCGATGCTCTTCATGCATCCCTGTGTAGGGATGGGCAGGGTGGGGTAGACAGCCAGAGACACAAAGCACACCCCTCAAGCCGCACCCTTCACCCACCCACTGCCGCAGACCCACGGCCACCTGTGTACGGTTTCTAGTACGAGAAGAGAAGCTTTAATTGTAGAAACACTTGTTAGCATTTATTGAAAAGTCTGGTGGAAGCCCTAGTCTCTCCTGATTTCAGATATTTGGGGCTGCCTGTGATCAGGGCAACAGTTGTGTGGCTGGCAATATGGGCACCAGTGAAACATTATCCTGAGTGGGGTTGTCTGGACTTTTGGAGTTCCTCATGAGCAATATGCCAATGACCCACAGCTCTGCTTCCCTTTACATCTGCAGGTGTCGCAGTGGAAGTATGAGACTGATGCCTTGCCTTGGTAATGGACTGGATCAGAGCCACCAAACTGAAGCTTAATCCAGACAAGACTGAGGCACTGTGAGCGGGTGGTTCCCTAGACTGGATGGATGGAAATTGGCCTGTTCTGGATAAGGTTATGCTCCCACTGAAGAAACAGGTGAGTAGCTTGGGGGTACTTCTGGATCCATTACCGTCACTTGCAGCTCAAGTGGCCTCAGAGGCGTAGAGTGCCTTCCATCAGCTTCAACTATGTACCTGCCTGGTAGGGATAGCCTAACTTCTGTTGTTTGTGCTCTAGCAAACTCTAGGTTAGTTTACTGCAATGCATAATATGGAGCTGCCTTTGAAGACAGTTCAGAAACTAGCTGGTGCAGAATTCAGCAGTCAGATTACTGACCAGGGCAAGACAGTCCAAACACATGACACCAATTCTGGCACGGCTGCACTAGCTTCTGGGCCAAATTCAAAGTGTTGTTCTGACCTATAGAGCCCAATACTTCAAGGACTGCCTGTCCCCAGAGGAAGCAACCTGGACCCTCCATTCATCATCTGAGGCCCTTCTCTGTGTGCCCCTTCCAGGGGAGGAGCAGAGGATGGCAACATGAGAACGGCCTTCTCGGTGGTGGCTCCCCATTTGTGGAATGCTCTCCCTATCATCACCTGTTTTTAGGCCTTTGAAATGTTTTTTTTAGTCAGATGGGGAGGAGTTGGATCTTGGTTTTTTTGTATTTTGTGAGTATTTTAGGATGTTTTTGATTCTTGTTTTTATATCTGTTTTTAATGTTGTAAGTCACTTAGAGTTTCTTTTTAAAATAAAGAAGCAACTAACTAACTAACACAGTTCCCATGATTCTTTGGGGGAAGGCATGACTGTTAAAGTGGTACATTACTGCTTTAAATGACTGGTGTGGATGTGGCCTAAGAGAAGTCTTTGGGGGTGGAGAGGCTTCCATTAAACGGGGGCTGCTTTTCCTGCTAAAACAAGGGATGCTCCCGCCACCCATCAGCTGATAGGTGGTTGGGAGAGTGCTTTGTTCCAGAAAAGGAGTCATCAGGAGCCCACTTTAAGGCCCCTATTGGTCCTTTAAAGCCCCGCCCTTACCAGCCTGATGTCATGTATGTTATCATGTACAGTGCGGGTGGGCGCGGCTTCGCCTAAACAGCCTGGCGGGCCAAATGGGGAGGCCTGGGGGCCAAGTCTGGCTTGCGGCCTGGAGGTTCCCCACCCCTGTCGTGGCCCACTGATCACCGTCTGCTCAATAAGCGTCCTGGCTTTGCTATCTGCACAGGAACAAATCTGGCAAGCCCCAAGACACCACCAGTGGTGGACCATGTTCAGCTTGGTGGGTCATCAGCCATGCACACACCTACGAACAAAGGAAGCTGCCTTAGACTGAGTCAGAGCATTGGTCCCAGTAGCTGAGCATTGCTGACACCGACTGGCAGCAGCTCTCTGGGGTTTCAGACTGGGGCATTCCCAGTGTTCCACTACTTGCTTAACTGTAGGACCAGCTTCGACCACGGCGGCATCTGGAGGCAGGCATGGAGACCAGAGACTAAGAGGAGAAAGGGGGTAAACGCACAGCCACAGCAGGGCAGGCAAGGGCAGGCTCTAGGGCTGAGCTGTGATACCTTCCAGTGGCAGGCAATCCCCTGGGGGAGCACCGAGGGGCACAGCAAAGGGGCAAAGGAGGAAGAAATAAGGATCACCAGGATGGTTTGGACGGAGATGTGGCACCTTTGGCCTGATCCGACGAGTACCCGGTGCTGTGATTTCATCATGGCAATTCTGAGCAGCTTGGCCCTGGCTGCCTGTTGCTTCCCAGGCTCAGGTCAAGGTGCCAAAGTTGCCTTTCAAAGCCCTTAAGGCAGGAGTGGGGCAACCTGTGGCCTCCCAGCCACTGTGGGCCTCCAGCTCCCCTCAGCCCCAGCCAGCATGGCAGATGGCCACAGATTAGCTGCCTCAGCCTTAAGGACTTGGGACCTGGGTCCTGAAGGGCTGCCCTCTTCTGTATATCCTTTCCCACATCGTGAGTCCCTGCTCCGGGTCCCCGAGAGGCACAGCTGATGGTAGCCAGGGCTGGGACACTCTCTGTGGTGGCCCTGAGCTTGCAGAAGGCCTTGCCCAGTGAGGCCTGTCAGGTCCTGCAGCAACAGGTCCGCCCTGGGCTCCTCCTCTAGCCCAGTACTGTGTGCACTGACTGGCAGCACCTTGCCAGGGTTACAGGCAAGGAGTCCTCACCAGCCTGGAGATGCTGGGTTCAAGTGGGGGACTGGTTTTTTAAAAAGATATTGTTTTGATATTGTGTGGCCTGTTAGGCACCTTGAGTTCCTCAGGAAGTAGGTGGGATATAAGATTATCTTTAGTTGTAGCAGCATTAAAGATAATAATGACGATATTAACGCAGTGAAATGATCTGCTGTGGCAAAAAAATGGGATGTGAGCCAAGAGGAAGCTTTCATGGCAGAGAAAGCCAAGTGGAGTAATTCCTTCTCCCTGCTCAACAGCCAGGACGCTTGGTGCCCACAGGGCAGTGCAGAGCAGAGCAGTGAGAGGTCAACTCTTTGAGACCCGGTGATGTAGCAGCATGGGTTTTTAGGAGGTAGGCTATATAACCACCGCTTTGTTGCTAACGAGAGCCTCAAAGCCCAGGACTGCTATCTGCAAATCTTCCTCCTCAATCCCAGCTCTGATGAGCCTGGCTGAGATGACTCCATGGCGGTGCCAAGGTACTCTGCCCATGCTCAAAGGCACATCATTATGATTATTCAAGCGTACCATACTAGAGCCCTAGCACTGTTAAGGGATTCCACAGGCTGAGCCCCGGTAAGCCTGAACAGACCAGATTCACATTTGTTCATGTAACTAAAAGGGAAGCCTTTATTCCTACTGTGACTTGCTGCTTTTGCAGAGCATATAGTAATAAACCTTTCGGAGGCAGAATTAGAATGAAAGAGCAAGGAGCAATTCTGGGATGAAGGCCAAGCACAGTCTCCCCCAAGTACAATATAAATCTATATCTAGGTGATGTGGAACTATCAAATGATTTCGTTTGTTGATTAAGAATGGAGGGAAATTACATCCTGAGCTTCTGCTAAAAGATTTAAAGTAGGGCTGTGCGCCAGATTTGTACAATTCACAAACCAAATCAAGCCAATTTGTATCTTGTCCAGATCAGGCTGAAGCAGCTACAAATCTCTACAGAGTGAATCGGCTAGTCCTGAATCTATTTGTACAGATCTGTAGCTCAAAACAATCTCTAATAAACCCAGATAGGATATCTCTTAAATGGAGCAATTACATCACCATATAAGGAGAACACCAGGGCGGGGAGAGAGAGAGGAAGGCTAGAATGCTACCACCCCACCGAGCACTCTCCAATCATAGTGCTTGGAAGAGGTGAAGTCTTAAAATGCAGAAATCTTTTGTAAGTTCTGTCTCTTAGAAATGTTTGGTGGGAGTTGGGTGGCATTTGTTCAGCTTGTGCATGTTTTCTGTTCTTTCTCAATCAATCCAGTCCCATCCTTATTTACATTTGTTTTTAAAAAAAAATGTTGCCTGTGTTTTTTAAATTTTTATTCGATTTTCCTTACTTAGAATTATTATTAAACCTTGTGGGCATATTTAGCCACAGCTTTTTGAATTCAGTATTCTTCTTCTTATTATTTATTATTGTTATTATCCAGTTGCTACCCACAAACAATAAGCAGCAAGTTTGTGTGGTTACACGTTGTTTATTATTATTATTATTATTATTAGCCAGCCAGCCAGCCCGCCAAACCTTGTCATCATATTAGCCAGCTTTCTAAGTTATGAAACATAATCATTATTATTATTTCCAATTGCTAACTATAGTGAATATTATTAATAATAAATAGTATGTTTTATTTTCCCCTCACTCACTACTGATGTTGGAAATCTACCCCTATATAACAGGAAATGTTTTTCCCTTGTAAGGTGCACCACATACCAGTGGGACTCTCCTATTTACCCTGAAGGAGGACAGGACAAAGCACAGGCCATTCCAATGACAATACAAGTAGAAAGAAAGAAAGAAAGAAAGAAAGAAAGAAAGAAAGAAAGAAGGAAAGAAAGAAAGAAAGAAAGAAAGAAAGAAAGAAAGAAAGAAAGAAAGAAAGAAAGAAAGAAAGAAAGAAAGAAAGAAAGAAAGAAAGAAAGAAAGAAAAGGCACCAAAGACTGTGGATGGGAAGGACACTCCAGTGGTGGTGACCTGCAAGATGTGTGTGTGATGTCCTTATATGTTAAAAACTGTAAATATGGTAAGTGCAGGTTTATATAGGGATATATGGTAAGTGAATTGAGTAAGAGGGGGGAGTACATGGACTAGAATGCGGGAGAATGTTGGATGATGATCGGCTGAGTGTTTGAATGGCTGAAGGTATAAATGAGAGGTTGTTGGGGGGAGTTGAGAGGAGAGTGATTGGAAAGGAGTTGAAGCGGGAGGCAGTTGGGATTGAGTTGACAGAGTTCTGAGGGAGGTTTGGATTCTATTAGGCTGATATTTGAACAGAATATATATAACTGGAAACATAAGAGTGACACTATAGGAAACCATAGGCTTGTTGAACATTCCTAAAGTAATCTTGTTATTTCCTAGTGTTATCAAATAAATACTTTTATTGGTTTACCAAAAGCCTGATCATTGGCTGGGGATATACAGACCAGAAGGGAGGGCAGGGTAATTAGCAAGGCTGAAGGGAAACTGTATCATATGGTGGCAGCGGTGAAGGAAGAAATTGTAACATCATCAAGTATCCAGAGCAACCCAGGATTGTATGCTTTATAGAGAAAGATACAGGGGGGTTGTAGACAGCAAGGGCACCCACACAAAGTAACAAACCATAGGGAGACTAAGGCAAAGTCTCTAGCAGTATTGTTTACAGGGAGTGGCTGGTGGTGCTGCCTAGCAGTGGGATCTTGAGAGATCTGTGGTAGAGCGGAGTGAGAAAAAATAAAAACGATGATCCTGACTGGTGGTGTCCTGAGGTGGTGCCTAGTGAAAGGCAGTAGCCGCAAGCAGGTGGGAACCTGATAGGTGGAGCCAAAGGTGGGATCGTCACAGTGTGCAATGTTTGTTTTCTTGCCTGAGAACAATATGGTATACACCTGCAACAAGTGCAAGCTGGTGGCGCTGGTGGAAGAAAAAGTGAGGGGCCTGGAATGACAGGTGGCCACACTGCAGAGTATAAGATGAAGAGTTCTTAGACAGAACTCTGGAACAACAGCAGCAAAGAGAAGTACAGGAGGTGGAAGAACAACAGCATGTTGAAGCAGGAGACTGTTGTCGAGACAACAATGAAGTGGAGGAAAAGGGTGACAGTTAGGAGCAGAAAAGCTAGAACACACCCTTCAACGGTGAAACTATAGAACCGCTTCCAGGCACTTGAAGATGATCCTAAAGGACCGTCTGCAGGGGAAGAATTACAGGAGACCCCATGCGACCGTGAGCAAGAGGCTGAAGCTCAGTCAAGCAAAGGCAATGAAACCACGTCCCACGACAAGAAAGAGTGGTAGTAGTAGTAGTGGGAGACTCCCTACTGCGTGGGATTGAAACCCAAGTATGCCAAGAAACTCCATGGACTTGCCAGGTATGCTGTCTCCCTGGAGGATGGATTAGAGATGTGATGGAAGGGTTACCATCGCTCATAAAGCCCACTGACAGATATCCCTTCCTTCTCATCCATGTGGGCATGAACAACACTGCCAAACGGAGCTACGAAGAAATCATGTCAGATTGTGAAGCTCTGGGAAGGAAACTGAAGGACTTTGGGGCCCAGATAGTTTTCTCATCCATCCTTCCAGTACTTAGAAGAGGAATAGAAAGGGAAGAAAAATACCCCGGGTGAATAACTGGCTATGAAGGTGGTGCCGACGCGAGAGGTTTGCATTCTGGGACCATGGGCTACACTTTCTGGAAGATGGACTGCTGGCAAGTGATGCGTTGCACCTCACAAGGACTGGGAAGAATGTATTTGGCCACAGCGTGGAGAACAGCATGGAGCTTTATACTGAATCCTAAGGGGGAAGAAGATGTAAACTTGGAGGTAACGATTGACGGCTTATTAACAGTAAGAGGAACTGAGGGAACGGCTCTAACAGGGCCCAATAATAGTCTTCATAAAAATGCAGGAACGAAGCCAGGCCATAAATCATATGGTTTTCGATGTCTGGGTACTAATGCCCAGAGTATGGGAAACAAACAGGACAAACTTGAACTCTTAATACAGGAGAGTAAATACGACTGGATAGGTATAACTAAAACTTGGTGGGATGACTCCCATGACTGGAATTCAGCGCCTGAAGGATACAACACGTTCAAAAAGAACAGAAAAAATAGAAAGGGAGGCAAAATCACGCTATATGTTAAATATATATATATCCCTGCACAGAAATACAGGAGGATGAACTTGGTAGCTCCACTGAGAGTATCTGGATTAAAATTAATGGGGCAAGGAATAAAAGGAACATGGTAGTTAGAGTCTACTAACGACCACCCACTCAAGGAGATGAGGATGAAACTTTTGAAAAGCAAATTGCCAATGTTTTGAAGAGGCACGATGTAGTAGTAATGGAGTACAATTACCCCGATATCTGTTGGGAGACAAATTCTGCCAAACACAGCCCCTCCAAGAAATTCCTGACTTGTGTTGGAAATAACTTTCTCCTACAGAACATGGAGGAGGCAACTAGAGGGTCAGCTATCCTTGACTTGATTCTAACCAACAGAGATGACTTGGTGGATGAAGTGGCAGTTACAGGAACTCTAGGAGAAAGTGACCAAGCTATACTAGAGTTCTTGATTTTAAAGGAAACAGAAGCTGAGAGTAGCCATACGTGTACCTTGGAGTTCAGGAAAGCCAATTTTAAGAAACTCAGAACAATGATAAGCAAGGTCCCATGGCAAGCGACCCTAATGAGAAAAGGACTCCAAGATGGGTGGGAGTTTCTAAAAGAGGAAATTCTAAAGGCGCAATGGCAAATAATTCCATCAAGGAAAAAAGGGGGAAGACAGCAGAAGAAGCCAATGTGGCTTCACAGAAAGATTAGAGATGACACGAAAACAAAAAAGGACACAATACAGGAAGTGGAGGGAAGGCCCGACCACAAACGAAGAGTACAGACAGGTAGCACGGAATTGCAGGGATGGCGTCAGGAAGGCTAAAGCTGAGAATGAGCTGAGGTTAATGAGAGATGCCAAAAGAAACAATTACCTGTTCTTCAGGTACATCCATAGTAAAAGGCAGAGAAAAGAAATGGTGGCAGAGCTACTCAAAGAGGATAGCAAAATGGTAACACAAGACAAAGAAAAGGCAGAAATGTTCAATTCTTACTTTGGCTCAGTCTTCTCCCAAAAGAGGGTCTATGACCCTCTTGGCAAATGTGAAATTGAAGGGGCAGGAGTGCAGCTTGAAATGGATAGACAAATGGTCAAGGAATACCTAATACCTCTGAACGAGTTCAGAACTCCAGGGCCCAATGAACTGCATCCTAGAAAATTGAAGGAACTGGCTGAAGAACTCTTGGGACCACTGTCTATTATCTTTGCAAAACTGTGGAGGATGGGTGACATGCCGGATGACGAGAGGAGGGCTAACATTGTCCCTATCTTCAAAAACGGCAAAAGGGAGAACCTGGGAACTACAGACCAGTCAGCCTGACATTGATACCTGGGAAAATTCTAGAGCAGATTATAAAGAACACCTTGAAAACAATGCAATGATTACTAGAAGACAACATAGATTTTGCAGAATAAATCCTGCTAGACTAATCTTATCTCATTTTTTTATCATGTAACCTCCTTGGAATGCTGTTTTGACTAAGTGCTCTGTGATAATCTGATTAGCAAACTAGCTAAATGTGGGCTGGATGGAACAACTATTAGGTGGATCCATAGTTGGCTACAGAATTGTATCAATGCTTCCTTCTCAAACTGGGGGGAGGTAACGAGTGGGGTATTGCAGGTCTTGATCCTGGCCCCAGTGCTCTTCAACGTTTTCATTAATGACTTGGATGAGCAGGTTCGGGGAATGCTTATCAAATTTATTCATTTATTATTTGATTTATATCCCGCCTTTCCTCCCAGCAGGAGCCCAGAGTGCCAAACACAAGCTAAAAACACTCTAAAACATCATAAAAACAGACCTTAAAATACATTAAAACAAAAAAAGTTAAAAATATATTTTTAAAAAGCTTTAAAAACATCTTTAAAAAGGGGGTTATAAACATATTGTTAAAAAAAATGCAGATGATACAGAACTGGGAAGGATATCTAATACCCTGGAGGACAGAAACAAATTTCAAAGGGATCTTGATAGGCTGGAGCATTGGGCTGAAAACAACTGAATGAAATTCAACCTGGATAAGTGCAAAGTTCTACACCTGGGAAAAAGAAACTAAATGCACAGTTATAAGATGGGGGATATCTGGCTCAACAATACTACATGCAAGAAAGATCTTGGGCTTGTTGTTGATCACAAGCTGAATATAAGCCAACAGAGCATTAACAGCTCTGCATTAACAAAAGTATAGTTTCCAAATCGCTTGAAATATTAGTTACCCTCTATGCGGCAATAGTTAGGTCTCATCTTGAATACTATGTCCAGTTCTGGACACAGCCTTCAAGAAGGATGCAGACAAACTGGAACAGGTTGTGAGGAGGGCAACGAGGATGATCAGGGGACTGGAAACAGCCCTGTGAGGAGAGACTGAAAGAACTGGGCATGTTTAGCCTTGAGAAGAGAAGACTCAGAGGAGATATAATAGTACTGTTCAGGTACTTGAAAGGTTGCCACACAGAGGAAGGCCAGGACTTCTTTCTGGTCAATTCAGAGGGCAGGACACGGAATAATGGGCTCAAGTGACAGGAAGGCAGATTTTGGCTGAACATCAGGAAAAACTTCCTGTTAGAGTGATATGACAATGGGACCAATGACTTAGGGAGGTGGTGGGCTCTCCAGCACTGGAGGCCTTCAAGAGGCAGCTGGACAGCCACCTGCTGCATATGCTTTAAGATGATTCCTGCACCGAGTAGGGGGTTGGACTGGATGGCCTTGTAGGCCCCTTCCAACTCTATGATTCTATGTCTTTTTTTTTTATTAAAGAAAATCTTTATTGGGAAAAACAAATTTTAAAGGTGCCTAACATGAAAACCCTGCAGCTAACTGTGATGTTCCTGCTTATAGTGTAAATATGGTAAGTGCTGTTTATATAGAAGACATATGGTAAGTGGAGTGAAAGAGGAGGGGGGAGTACATGAGCAGTAGAATGCTGGATGATTGGCTGAGTGTTTGAATGGCTGGGAGTATAAATGGAAGAATGTCAGTTGAATCTGGGTGGATGTTGGGAGTGTGGAGAAAGAGGGAGTTGGAGTTCTGATTAATAATAAGTCAAGTACAAAACAGGAATAGATGAAACCATACACTTGTGAAACATTCTAAAACTAATCTTGTTATTTCTGATATTTAATAAATACTTATTTGGTTTACCAAAGGCCTGATCCTTGGCTGGGGGATATACATACCAGAAGGGAGGGCAAGGTAATTACCAAGGCTGAACAGAAACTGTATCTAATGGTGGCAGCCGTGAAGGGAGGAATAATAACAATTCAAGTATCCAGAGCAACCCAGGGTTGTATGCGTTATCTATAAAGATACAAGGGGGTTGGGAACAGCATAAGCACGCAGTCACAAAAGTAACCAGCTAGAAAGAGACTCAGGCAAAGTCTCTGGGAGTATTGGTTATAGGACGTGACTGGTGGTGTTGCCTAGCAGGGGGATCTAGTGAGATCTGTGCTAGAGCGGAGTGAGAAACCATATAAAGGACGGTCCGGACTGGTGGTATCCCTGGTGGTGCCTAGTGAAAGGCAGTAGCCACAAGCAGGTGGGAACCTGACACGGAGAACCAGGGAAGGGCATCACATGTGGTGGCTGTAGCGGTGGGATTCGAACCCTAGAGAGTCCCTAAAAGTGGTGTGGCTAAAAGAAATAACAAATAAAGATTACTTGTGAGAGTGACTGTCAAAGAGTGTGTGGCAAAGTACGAGTGAACTCCTAAAAACATGACTGAATATACAAAGATGAAAAGAGAGGAGCTGGTGGAGAAGTGCATAACATTCAATTTACCTCACGAGGGTAAAGGGGTAGATGAATTGCGAGTAGCATTGATAGCATTCGCATCTGTTAAACAAAAACAACCTGTCAGAGAAGAGAACCCAGAAGGGTACTCAAGCAATCCCGCTTATATAGAGTATTTGAGAGAGAAGTTAAAGTTGGAAACTGAGAGATTGAGGATGGAAGGTGTAGAGAAGGAAAAACAGCAGGAGTTGGAAATTGAGAGAATGAGAATGGATACTGAAAGGATGAGAATGGGGTTTGAGGAGAGGGAGAAGCAACGAGCATTGGATGCTGAGATACAGGTGGAAAAGTTAAAATCTGAAAGAGAGAAGTTTCATTTTGATGAAACAAGAAAGGACAGAAATGAAACCAAAATAAAGGTTACACCAAAAGATTTTGCGGTGTTTGAACCTGGACAAGACCCACAGATTTACCTCAACACCTTCGAAAAGGCAGCTCAGATGTGGGGGCTACCGGAGGATAAATATATGCAATATTTATCAAATCTGATCAAAGGGGAATTGGCAGAGGTATACCAATATTTCCCCTCAGACAGGCCCGTCACATATGCCGAGTTTCAAGAGGCAGTGTACAAAAGATTCAGACAGGGACCTGACTACTTTAGGAAGTTATTTTGAAACTGTCAGATCCAAGCAGGGAGGTCTTTTGTTGAACTGGGAGCAAAATTGATGGACATATTTGGAAAGTGGATGGGAAGTGCCAAAGCTCAGTCAGTGGAAGAGGTGAAAAGCCTCATGATACTGGATCAATTATACCATCAGTTACCACCAGAAATAAGGCTTCTTGTCAGAGACCGTTCCCCTACATCTGTTCAAGAGGCCACAGAGTTGGCAGATCACTTTGCCTCCAATAGAACTGGCTGGGTGGGGAAAACATCAAGAGAGTTTAAACCCAGACCATATAATGGTGGCAGAAAGGATGTGGTACCACAGCGAGTGAGTCCTCCAATAAAGTCTGAAGGGCACAGGACACACCAGAGTGGATCTGTGTACCCTAAAATGGAGGAGAAATTATGTTATAAATGTGGTAGACCGGAGCACCTACGTTTTCAATGTGAGGTTGCCAACCCCATTGGTAATCCTGCTCAGGGAAGGGCAGTGAAAACAGAACCAAGGGAGTTAGAAACGAAGAAGGTTCAGTTCTGCCAGATAAACTGGACAAATGTAAAAGACTTCAATTCGAGTCTGAGGGAAGAAGTGAGTGTGCAAGGGGCAAATTATTGGGCATTGCTTGATACTGGTGCCGCTCAGATGTTACTGAGGCCAGATTTGATAAAATCTGAGGAAATATTACCTCAGGAAACTGTGACAATCCAAGGAGTGAGGGGTGAACCAGAAAGCATACCCATGGCCCTGATAAAATTAAAGTGGAGAGGAAAGGAGGAAATATGTAAAGTAGGTATTAATGCCCAACAACAAGAACCAGTGATACTGGGAAGAGATGTTATGGGGGCACAAGGAAAAATATATGTGGTGACCAGACAACAACCAGACAACAGAAACCATGTTAACAGAGGCCGAAGAAAACAGGGTGGAACCTGTTATTGAGCCTAAGGTTGCCATAGCAACCCCTGGCAGGCCTGCTAAAAGAGACAAACTGTATCGAATGGTCTCTAGTGAAGAGGCAGAGCAGTTCAGGGAAGAGCTGGATAAGGATGCAAGTTTGAAGCAAAGTTACTGGTATGATACAACAGCCAGAGAACGTGTGTATGATGTGGGAGATATGGTTATGGCATTCATACCCAGGAAATACGATAAATTACAGGCCAACTGGAGGGACCATATACCATAAGGGAAAAGCTTGACACAGTGACGCATGTGATAACCACAGACCAATTAAAAAAGCATAAAGTGGTTCATGTAAATATGGTGAAACCTTATCACACCAGGGATGCAAAGGTGTTGCAAGTTACCTTATTCCCTGAGGGAAGTGGGCCTGAACTTCCAGATTTGGTACAGGAAAGCAAAGCAAAAGGAGGGGTAGATCAATTGGAATGGTTGGAGGAGGTGAAGGAAGAAGTCAAGAAAGAGATTCTAAGAGTTTAAAAAAATTATGGGGATCTCTTCAGCAATAAACCTGGCCGAACCAGTATAGCCAGACATTCAATTGATACTGGAAATCATGCCCCAATCAGATCTGTTCCGTACCGTGTGAATGGGAAAGTTTTGAATGAAATTAGAAAGGAGGTTGAAGACATGTTGGAACTAGGAGTGATCAGGGAATCCATCAGTCCCTGGGCCTCAAGTATTGTACTGGTTCCGAAAAAAGATGGAACCACAAGGTTTTGTATTGATTATCGTTTAATCAATAAAATTACTGTCCCGGATGCGTATCCTTATGTCTAGGGTGGACGCAGTGTTAGAGCTATTGGGAGCAGCAACCATTATCTCTACCATAGATCTGTGTAAAGGATTTTGGAAGATGGAATTAGACGAGCAATCCAGAGCCAAAACTGCCTTCAGTACACCAGATGGGTTATATGAGTTTGTGACTTTACCCATGGGACTAAGGAACTCACCAAGTTCTTTTCAGAGACTAATTAATACTGTGTTGCGAGGCATGTCAGATTTCGCAGTGGCCTATATAGATGATGTGGCCATTTTCAGCAAGTCGGTGCCTGAGCATGTCCAACACCTGACAGCAGTATTAGAGGCATTTAAGAAAGCAGGGCTAACAATAAAAGCCAAGAAATGCCAGTTTGGGTTGAATGAAGTGATCTATTTAGGACATAAGGTGGGGAGTGGGAAAATAACCCCCTTATGGAGCAAAGTTGAGGCAATACAATCGTGGCCCATCCCCTTAACTAAGAAACAAGTTAGGGCATTTTTAGGTGTGGCTGGTTTTTACCGTAAATTTGTAAAAGATTTTGGGGAAATCGCATGAGCTAACAAGGAAAAAGTGTGCTGAGCGTGTGGTGTGGACGGATGAATGTCAAAAGGCTTTTGACCTTCTGAAGCAAACCTTGTGCCAAGGGCCTGTATTAATAGCACCAGATTACGAGCAACCATTCATCGTGGCTACGGATGCGTCGGACCTAGCGCTGGGAGTCGTCTTGCTACAAGAGAGAGGAGGCACCAGACATCCAGTGGCGTATCTTAGTCGCAAGCTGACATCGAGGGAGAAGAATTATTTGTCGGTCCAAAAGGAGTGCCTAGCGGTCGTGTGGGGACTGAGCAAGTTGTGCCCATATGTGTGGGGACGAAGATTTACAGTGACGACGGATCATCGAGCATTGTTATGGTTACAGACTATGAAAAATCATAACACTATGCTGCAGAGGTGGTCCTGGGCTCTACAAGATTACCAGGAGGACTTCAAGTTCATAAAAGGCAAGGACAATGTATTGGCCGATGGACTTTCAAAGCAGGTGGCCGGGACTGCAGTGACATGACCCAGACGTGGGTGCAAAAAAGACATGTTCCCCAAAGAGACTTGTTTTTTATTGTTAACGCGTCGTATGAATCCTAGAGCAGGAATAATACTTTGCTGTTATTTTAAGGGGGGGGAGATGTGATGTTCCTGCTTATAGTGTAAATATGGTAAGTGCTGTTTATATAGAAGACATATGGTAAGTGGAGTGAAAGAGGAGGGGGAATGCTGGATGATTGGCTGAGCGTTTGAATGGCTGGGAGTATAAATGGAAGAAGGACAGTTGAATTGGGGTGGATGTTGGGAGTGTGGAGAAAGAGGGAGTTGGAATTCTGATTAATAATAAGTCAAGTACAAAACAGGAATAGATGAAACCATACGCTTGTGAAACATTCTAAAACTAATCTTGTTATTTCTGATATTTAATAAATACTTATTTGGTTTACCAAAGGCCTGATCCTTGGCTGGGGGATATACATACCAGAAGGGAGGGCAAGGTAATTACCAAGGCTGAACAGAAACTGTATCTAATGGTGGCAGCCGTGAAGGGAGGAATAATAACAATTCAAGTATCCAGAGCAACCCAGAGTTGTATGCGTTATCTATAAAGTTACAAGGGGGTTGGGAACAGCATAAGCACGCAGTCACAAAAGTAACCAGCTAGAGAGAGACTCAGGCAAAGTCTCTGGGAGTATTGGTTATAGGACGTGACTGGTGGTGCTGCCTAGCAGGGGGATCTAGTGAGATCTGTGCTACAGCGGAGTGAGAAACCATATAAAGGACAGTCTGGACTGGTGGTATCCCTGATGGTGACTAGTGAAAGGCAGTAGCCACAAGCAGGTGGGAACCTGACAGGGAGAACCAGGGAAGGACGTCACACTAACCATCCAAAATTTGGCAGGTTTAATCCCCTCTATAGGGCCTACCATGTCTCCAAATTTCATGTCCCTATGTGCATATCATCTCCATGGTGCTGCCAGCCCGTGCCTGCCTAATTCTACCTACACGTGTTTAGTATCGCAAACCTAATTTTTAAAAACTCTCAATTTTTTTCAAAATCAAAAGAGGGGAAACAGGAAAATGGCATGATTTAACATTCACAGTTTTTTAAAAAATGTTTTTGAAAAAGCAAACTTTAAAGGTGGCTAGCATGAAAATCCCTGGAGCTACCCACCTGAAATTTGGCAAGGTTAATTCTCTCTATAGGAGCTACCATGTCACCAAATTTCATGACCCTGTGTGAAAACACAAAAGCATTATGTCCATTTTAATTTTAAAAGATTCTAAACTTTAAAGGTGGCTAGCATGAAAACCCCTGCAGCTATCCACGTGCAATGTGGCAGGTTTCATCCCCTGTATTGCAGCTACTATGTCTCCAAATTGCATTTCCCCTAGGTCAAAACACAAGATAGTTATGGCTGTTTTGGTTTTGCAATGTAACTCGATGGGATTTCTGGAGAATGAAATATCCAGATTGTGATCCAGATCTGGATTGGGTCAGATCAGGTCCGAATTTGTCCAGACCTGATTGGGCCTATCTGTATTTACAAACTGGTGCCACAAATTGAATCAGGGGGTTGGTGCACAGCCCTAATTTAAAGGGAGTTTTAACAAAAATTTAGCAAAATTAGACCTTTGAGGAGTTACTCTCCAAGTGTGATAAAAAGAAAAATCCTAGATGTTTGTAAATGGAAATTGACAACTCTTGTAGATATCTGAGAGTTTATATTACAAATGATGCATGAACTGATTGATTAAAACTCAGAACTCTGTAAGAGCATCGCTCCCAACAGAGCTGTACACCGGCTCTTTGAATCTCCCTGTGAGGTTTTGTTCACAGACATTGGGCATTTTCTTCACACTGAGGGCCTTTGCATGTGCTCTACAGTCACACTGACGGCATCTCTAGGTTCTCTGAGCCCAATTCAACAAAGAACTTGCCCTGTGCAGTGGCTGATCCAGACATGGGGCTCTCCCCACTCTTGCTCTTACCTGGAAACCACAGCTGGCCAGCCACATCCCTGCACTGACAACAGCACACAGTTTGCTCTGAAAAGCACAGAGATGACTGTGCCCTGTGGCAAATTCAAGAGGAACTTTGTCTGTTTTGCTATATGAGAATGAATGTTATCAGGCGGCCCTGCAAACCCAGTTGCTTGCCCTTGGCCTTTTTTCATTGTGCCCATATTACTTTCACTTTCACTTTCCTCCCTCTGCTCTGAGACCCATCTCACCTGGGGGAAAGCGGCGAGTGGAGCGACGCACATCCAGGAGGACCTGGTGATAATCTTTGTGTTTCTGACGCACTTCCCAACCTAGGGGAGATACACAGAAATGGGCTGTGGGTGGGAAGGCTCAGCAATGGGTACCCACTGCTAGTCAGGCACTCGTGGCCTCTCCAAGACCCCTTGTCACCCAGACCCTTCTTTCATCCCCCAATTTTCAGATAAGAAGTGCCTTGACTGGTGACAGAAGGGCCAGCTCTTCCAAAACACACACAAAAGAGTCCCAGCATGCCGTGCACCAAGGTGTCCTTAATGCAGGTGCCAATAAATTCTCAAAGACACCTCCGTGCGGTAGCAATTCTTTCTCAAGTACCAGGAGACAGCACACTAGATAAGGTGGCCAGAGAGCAGTCACGGACACTATGCATCTTCTTTCCCTGTCACCCCAGACACAAAGAGCAGATCAGGATCAGGTGGCGGAGCCAAGAATCCCACGGCTAATTTTCACATCTAGATGCAGGCTAACATTAGCAGTGCCTGCAGAATAGATTGCTTCTCACCCTAGGTCCAGATAAAATGAAAACCAGACAACAGATTGTGTGAATGAGGCTTTCCCTACATTTAGCCCAGGGCATGTCAGAATGCTGAATAACGATATACACATCTCCAACACCTCTGACAACATAGGCAGCTTGTATGCAGTATATTAGTCTTCCTCTCAGAATTGGGAAAGGGACCCTTGCCCTGACCACCTGCTTCAGAAAACAGTTAAACTACGGAATTTACTCCCACAAGAGGCAGTGATGGCCACCAACCTGGACGGCTTTAAAAGAGGATTAGGCAAATTCATGGAGGAAAAGGCTAGCAGTGGCTACTAGCCATGATGGCTGTGCTCATCACAGGAGGGGAGAGAGCTGTTGCATTCAGGTCCGGCTTGCAGGGTTCTCATTTGGAGCATCTGGCTGGCCACTGTGAAAACAGGATCCTGGACTAGATGGGCCACTGGCATGATCCAGCTATAGGGCTCTTCTTGTGCTCAAAGGTTAGCCATTTGAGAGCCTGTCTATGCAACATGCTCTGTATGAGCCTTTACCAGCTTGGTACCCTCCAGATATTTTGGACAACTTCCATCAGCTCCAGCCTGCAAAACCGATGAGAGCTGACGTCCAAAATACCTGGGTGGCAATAGGTTGCGAAAGTCTGGCCTATACAGATGAATGCAGCCTGTGCTTTGAGGCCTGCCAGATGTTTGACAATCCCTGGGTTTTTGCCGTCTTGGCCAAGCTAGAAAGGACAGTTTTTTTCTCGATCCGTAGATGAGGAGCTGCGTTCAGCCTGGAGACTCACCAGGTGTGCAAGTAGGGTTGCCAGGCTCAGGGCCTGAGAATGATCCTGTATCTTAAAGAGAAGAGAAAATTCAGCCAAGTGCAGGTGTTCTTGCAACACTGTAATGGGACAAACCACAAGGTGGAACTCTCCCTTCCTCTTGCACAACTTTTAAAGATACAGAAGACCTCTTGGTTGCCAGACCCAGCCTCCAAGATGTCTTCTGTATCTTTAAAAGTTGTGCAGGGAGGAGGAAGGATTCCACCTTGTGGTTTGTCCCATTACGGTGTTGCAAGAACACCTGCACTTGGCTGAATTTTCTCTTCTCTTAAAGATACAGAATCATTCTCAGGCCCTGAGCCTGTTGAGCCTGAATGGCTAAACCAGAATGGACAGGGAAGGGGGAGGCATGAGTTTCAGGCGCCTCCGCCGCCAGAGGAAGCGGAGTTGGGAATTGTTGAGTCTGAACAGGACCTTGCAGGTGGGGGTCAGCATGCACACCAGCCAATTCCCACGGTTACCGCACTCTCCGAGGAACAGGGAGCGCCGCCCCCGGCTGATGCAGAAGACGGGGGAAGCTCCAGAGACAGTGCCATCTCCTCCCTTGCCAAGCAGTTCCCAGGAGGATTCCAGTGTGGCACAGCCCCCTGATCTTGAGCCTGTTGTTCAGGAGCAGGTGTCTTCCGATGAGCTGTTGGAAGCACGCCCTCTGTCCCCGCACGCCCGCCGCAGCGAGAAACGGACAGGGCAAAGACAGGAATTACGTAGGAGTCAGAGATTACGTGCGAAAACATCCCTTCATAAGCTTGCCACTTACAGTGTGAAGTCGTTGAGTCAACTTCCTTCACACGTTGCAGAGCATGTCTAGAGTGTAGTTAGGAATTCTAGTGAGCTAGCGCAGGGTTTTCTATGAAGCGCACTGCCTTTGATGTATCCATTACTCTAATAAAACGAGATTTGCTCGCACCTACACTCCAGCCTCGTCCTTCCGGCTCTGAACCGGACAGAGCCTGGCAACCCTATGTGCAAGCCTTTCCACTAGCCCTCCTCCCATCCCCAAGCAGGGCAACATGTTCATGTCCTCAAAGCCATACCTGGCCTGGGTGGGAGGCTGTACACATTCACACCCAGCAGTTTGGGCCACACCTTCCTGCGGATCTCATCCGTGAGGAGTCCCCCCTGGCTCAACGCTGCCACCCGAAGGCTCTCCACATCGACAGGGTCTCTCGTGAGGGCCTGGTGGATCAGCAAGCGCTTCTGCTTCTTCTGCACCCCCAGCAGCTCTGCAGAAAGGAAGAGGGAGAACAGGGGGGCTGATGGCAAGGACCTCTCCCTGCCCCCACATACACACGCATTTGCCGTGCTCCCTGCTGGAGGAATCCTCTTTAGAAGGTGACCTGGAGCTCCCCAAGACAAGTGTCACGGAGGAGCAGCTTGTGTCAAGAGACTGTGAGGTCCTGGGGTGTGTGTGTGTGTGCAGCAGACCAGCCTCCTCCTCAAGGCACAGATAGGCTCATCACAGAATCAGGAGCTGAGCGGCAACGGAATCCCAGGGACACAGGTGCCAAAACGGACAGACTCAGTCGGCTGTCAGACACCAGAATGAGGAACAAGGACTCCTTGGGAGTAAAGGGACGTTTGTGAGTAAGCTACTCATGAGTAGACCAAATTTTCACATTACCCAGATGGCCTACAGCCATGTACTGGGTGGGACTCTGAAAGCTCAGGTTTAAAAGCCTTCAGTTTCAGGCTTAGACTGCTAGAATGACATCTTATTTGTGTGGGTGTAGATTGCAGTGTGTTGCCGGAGTGTGTTTCTTAGGCTGCTGCTGGGTTTGAATATTGACCTGCTGTCAGTCTGTGATTCTGGTGCTGTCCATTGTTCACTCTCAGATGCTCTGACTGTGCACCCCTGCAGCTAGACACCCCTAAAGAAAAGGTGCAAGTAGAAGAGGCGCCCAAGAGGTTGATCCCCTGCCAGGTGCCTCTTTTTAGTTGTTTCTAGAATTTAGACTAACCACCGTGTTATGACTGCTGTTCTGTATATTTCTTTCCTCTGCCACACACATATATCGGACCAGGCCAAAGCCCAGTAGTCCTCACAGTGGCCAATCAGATGCCCACAAGTAGGCCCTGAGTGCACCAGCCCTTGCTTGCTCATTATTCAAAAGCAACTGCTGTTCAGAGGCATACTGTGGAGGCAGAATGCAGCCGTCGTGGCTAGTAGCCAGGGATGTAGTTGTCCAGGGTCACCAGAAGCTGCAGACCTCTTACTTTTTTGGGAGCAGGATCCCAATGTATGAACTAATCAGCGTGAAAGGGATGCGTGTTAGAAACTGAGAAGCATCTTCTCACTTGGCTAACAACGTGCTTCCTTTTCCTTTTGTGCTGATTGGAACCAATCAAAGTGAAATGAGGTGAGTCAGTAACTGAGAAGACTCTTCTCAGTAGCTAACACACACCTCCCCTTTCATGCTGATTGTCTCCTAGGGTAAGTGAGAAGTAGGCTTCATGGCAAAGTACCTTGGCCTCCCAAATCCTAGTCCCACACTTGGCTTCATTTCTGAATTCTTAATATCAAAATGTTTTGGGGCAATGTTTAGCCCCAAGAGAGAGAGAGAGATGTTGGGGCGGGGAGCCTATGCACATAGCACTTTTATTCTGGCTCTATAATTCTGTAATTGCAGAAAAGACAGTGAATCCTGGGGGCATGGTGTGACTATCAGGAAGGGAGCCTGTACTTCTGAATTTGCCACTACGCTAATGCTGGTAGCCACTAATACCCTCATATTCCATGAATTCATCCAATCCTCTATAAAAGCCATCCAAGTCAGTAGCCGTCACTCACCAAACTCTGTAAGGACTCACATAATTGAGCTTCCAGAGGGCAAGCTGCGTTGGCTTCTTGCAACGAACAGTTTTGTGGCAGCTTAAAGGCTTGATGGTGTCAGATGCTTTTGTGGACCACATCTGATGAAGAGGGCTTTATGTCTCTGAAAGCTACTGTGAATCTAAATCTGTTCGACTTTACGGTGCCACAAGGCTCTTCTAATTATTTTAAAATATTTTTAGGTGAATTTGGTTTCAGAGTTGTCATCCAGTATTTTAACGATGTATGTATTTCTGCCCTGACCACTTGGTTAAGGTCAGGCTATAAGTATTGGAAAGTGATTAATAACTTTGTTGGGTTTAACAAACAATGGTTGGCTTCCCAACACACCCACATGTGAAGAAACGTCTTTACGCTTGGGCTGGCCCATGGCTCAGATTCCTGCTACTCAGTGATAAGCTGGATCATTGAAAGCCTGACCGCCACCCTGAATACGCCGAGCGGAAGGGCTCCATTCCAGAGCTGGGAAAAGTTACTTTTTTGAACTACAACTCCCATCAGCCCCAGCCAGCATGGCCACTGGACTGGGCTGATGGGAGTTGTAGTTCAAAAAAGTAACTTTTCCCAGCTCTGCTCCATTCACAGGGCCTTTTAAAAGTTAGCTTCACAGAGATGCCCTTACGACGTCTTTGGTGCCTGGAACCGATTTGAAACTTCCCTGGAAGGTCCCATTCACCTACGGTGGGATGATTGGATGAATATTTTTGTCTGGTTTGACTCAGCAGCTGCTAGAAGATGCTTGGAAAAAGAGCACTGCAGAGGTTTGAATTAATGTTGCTGTGGAAGTAGGAGAGTGTGTGTGCTTGCAGAGGGAGAGATGGGACTACAGGGCCTTGTCGCTGGCTCAGCTGAGAGATTAGAAACTCTTGTCTCTTCCTCTCCTCAAACTGTTTCCTTTCCAGCTTATCATTACAAGAACTCTATCGCTAAGAACTAGTTCATGGGTTTGCTTATTTCCTCCTCCCTCACAATCCCTTTTTCCTTTCGTGTTGTGCCTTTTAGATGGTAAGCCTGAGGGAACACACTGTCTTATTACTGATATCTGTAAGCTGCTCTGAAAGTCCCCCTTTTCCCTCAGAAGATGACAAGGGTAAAAATACTTTAAAAGCCAAATGCACCGCACACTTAAAAAACACACACTCAACGCTAGAAACCCTTGAACTGATAAATTGGCAGCTGTGACAACATCATTAAATACTCCCAATTTAAATGTCTAATTGAGACAGAACTGTTTATTTGATGTTAAATTCAGGTGGGAGCCTAGGCACAGACATGATCCTTAGGCAAACGGCTAAAGGAGTGTCCCTGCCACCAGCCGCCGCAGCCTGATCCTGAAGGTCAGCAGTGGACAGAAGACATGCAGACGGGTCCACCCACCCTGCAGCCTTCTGCGCAACAGAGGATGCCCCATCCATCTCTGCCTGCTAATGTGAGCGCCGAGGCCAGAATGTCAAGACCACGAACCCTGCCGTGCGTCATGGGCGCCAATGCACATCCACCCAGCTGCATCACACCGCTTGCATCAGGGACTTCAAAGGGGCAGAGGGAGGGCCTTGTGTGGCTACTGCCGTTCCTGGCACAAGCCAGCCTTGGAACATCTGCAAGGAGATCCTAAGCTGGGATGAATTAAAGTGGAAGCAGAAGCTAATGGGAGAGAGACAGAGCACCAGCATTGAGCAGGGGCTAGCCTAGAGAGCAGGGCAACTAACCAGGAGACCCAGGTTCAGATCTTCCATTAGCCAGGAAGCTTACTGGGTGACCCACAGCCATAGCCAGTTGCTGCCTCTAACCACCCTCACAGGGTTGTTGTGAAGATCAACCGGAGAGAGGAGAACCGTGCACGCTGCCCTGATTTCCTAGAAGGAAGGGTGGGATAAAAATGTAGTAAGTCAAATAATGGGCCTCGCCTTCAGGGGCCAGAACAGCAGCAGCCCTCCATGCCTACTGAACATTCCGTGCATTCCCTGTTTTTTAATATTGGCTAATAACAGTTCTGAGACTAGCTACTTCAATCACCATTGGAAATGGAAATGGACTGCCTTCAAGATGATCCTGACTTATGGCGACCTTATGAATAGGGTGTTCATGGTAAGTGGTATTCAGAGGGGGTTTCCCATTGCCTCCCTCTGAGGCTAGTCGTCCCCAGCTGGCTAGGAGCCTGCTCAGCTTGCCACAGCTGCACAGGCCACCCCCTTCTTGTCCGCAACTGCCAGCTGGGGGGCAACTGGGCTCCTTGGGACTATGCAGCTTGCCCACAGCTACACAGGTGGCAGGGCACATAACCCCTGAGCCACTCCCTGTGGGGTGATCTTTAGCTGGCCCTTGACACCCAGCAGACACGAGCGGGGATTTCAACTCACAGACTCTGGACTCTCAGGCAGGCTCTCCTCCCCTGTGCTAAACTAGCCTCCCTCTGCTGAGGACTAGCCGCTTGCCATTCTACTTGCTGTCGCTAGTCCACAATCCGGAGCAGAAACACTGGCAGGTAAACCCGCTGTTGTCCGCCCTCCCTTGAGTCAGTGCGGCGGGAGCACAGCCGACGGGACCCAGCAACATCAGCGGCGGCGCCCCCTCGGGGGAACCCAAGCCCCGCCGTGCGGCAGTCTCCTATCAGGGCTCCGTCGGGGAGCATCAGGGTGCCGGTGGCTTCGGGCCCTAGCTCACGGGTAGCCTCGGCTGTTAGGCGCGCAAAAATAGCCCCTCGAGGGCCTGGCGCGCAGAAAGCCCACCCAGGAGGAGGCCTGCCCCATGGCATGGCGTGCCGTACCCCCCCCGGAGAACTCGGCGGGTCCGTGGTTGTCGCCTTTGCAGCCGCCAGCGAGGACCGGGGACTGCGAAAGGAGCACAGGCCAGGCGGCTAGGCAGGCGGGCGCCCCTCCACCCACAGACGGCGCTGCAAACCAAGGCAGGGCGCCGTCCGTTCGGACAGGCGATCGCGGGGCCAAGCATGGCACGGTTGCAGCAGCGCAGGGCACGGCAGGGCCTGGACAGCTGTGCCCGGGCCGGGGGCAGCAGCACGTTGCTAACCCCCTCCCGAGCGCTTCTCCGGCCGCACCTGCGCCACCCACCGACCGACTGACCGAACAGCCCTCGCCTCACCTCCTGCCCGGGGCCCACAGCCCGGACTCTGCCCGCTTCTCCGGCTCCCACTCATCGCCCTGTCCAGTGTCCGCAGCACCATTCCCAGCCGGCGGAAGAAATTCCCCCCTCCTGCCGCCCCTATTGGAGCAGACGGCGACGCCCGGGTGTCCCATTGGATGGTGGCCCCGTCCTTCTGCTCTACGGGGCCGAAACGAGGGACTTCGCCGCGCAAGGCCTCTCGGGAGTTGTAGTTTCTGAGGGGCGGCTTAGCCAGCTGAATCGAAAGCCGCCCCGGTTCAAGAGTGCCACGAACGCATCAAGAAGCGGGGAAACGGCCGCCGCCGGGGTCAGCGGGACGGGCCTGGCGGGCCTTCTGGCGCCCACTCGACTTCGAACGGGCTTGAGACAGGCAATATATAATTGCAGTCCCTTCCTCCCCGCCGTTTGTGTGTGTGTGTGTGTTCGTTCATGGGCTTTGCCTATGGGCTTGGTTGAAGAATCGGAAGCCACCGATGCCAGTCAGGCTATCGGGGATCATAGAATCACAGAACAGTAGAGTTGGAAGGGGCCTATAAGGCCATCAAGTCCAACCCCCTGCTCAATGCAGAAATCCAAATCAAAGCATTCCCGACAGATAGCTGTTCAGCTGCCTCTCAATGAGCCCCAAACCCTTGAAGGCTGTCCAGTTTCCAGCACAAAATATCAGCAGAGGCGACAAAACAATATATAGGCTTCTGAAACCACAAATCGGCAATCTTGACAAAAAAAAGAAGTGAAGCAACCAGTTGCAAAACATTTCAACACTGAGGGCCACAGTCTGTTGGACTTTTCTGTAACAGCGATAGAGATGCCAACAGATCCAGCAGCATTGACCAAAAGGGAAGACTTTTGGATGTACTCTCTGGACACATTGGCACCACATGGCCTGAACCTGGAGGACAGTACCAGCACTACGTAGCTTCTGCAAATGAAGCCCCTCTGAGCAGTCCATCCTCAAAGCTCTATAACTGCCACCTTGGTAGAAGCATTTGTGTGTTAGCAGCTGATGAAGATGGAAGCCGAAATGTTTTGGTGGTACAATAAAACCTTCTGTTTTGTTAATCAGAATTATGTGTGTGTGTACACCAGTTAACAAAGTAGATCCGTTCCTGGCCATTACTTCCTTAACAGAAACGTTGGTACCAAAGGTAGGAATAACATGGAAAGAATAGGGGTAGGTTCCTACACCTGCTCATAGATGGTGCGGGCAGCTTCAACAGGGGCTTTAAAGGGTGCTTGTCTGGCACATACCCACTCAGGGAGTTCAAGGCTGTCTGCACAGGGTCAGCTCATGCTAAGACAGCTGCTCCAGTCAGTTTCCCTTTTGTGGTGAACCACTCCTAGCTACTGTTTTGGAAGGCTACAGAGGCAGACAAGATTTGGCCAAAACTAGGGGAGGGAGTCAGGATTGCGGATTTCTTTTACGGCCCCTTAGCACCCCCCCCATTTGAAAGCAGCCGGTGATAATGATTGGCCAAAGGTCACAAACTGGCTGAATGGGAACTCAGTTTAAGAGACACACATGCACCATTGCTGGCTTCAGTGCACCTCCATCTCTGTTTTCTGAAAGCCGCTATACAGGACTCCAGGCAAACTCCTTCCCCTTTTAGTCCAAAACTTTGGAAGTTGCAGCTCCAGCAAGTTTTACCTTCAAGTCAGCTTCACACTGACTTCAAAACTAATTGGCCATCAACTCTATTGCCACTCCAGGTGTGTCCAATGAAAATGCTTTATATTCCCCCTTCCTCCCAGCAGGAGCTCAGGGTGGCGGCATTTTTTCCATTCTTCCCCAATAATGTCTCTCACCTCAATCCATAGTTCTTCTGGTTCTCTATCAACTAAGTTTAAAGCCTCAAATCTGTTCCTTATTTGCTCTTTATATTCTTCTGGGATGTTATTTAAATTGTATTTTGGCATTATGAGTGCTTTGTTGTTCTTCTTTAGCTTTACTCTAATTTTCAATATTACCAATTAATTCGTGATCTGTACTGCAGTCTGCTCCTGGTCTTGTTTTTGAAGAAAGTATGGAACATCTCCATCTTCTGCTACCAATTATATAATCAATTTGATTCCTATATTGACCATTTGATGATGTCCACGTGTACAGTCATCTTTTTGGTGGCTCATAAAATGTGTTGGCAAGAAAGAAATTACTGGCTTCACAGAATTCAGTGTCTTTCTCCTGCTTCATTTCTGTCTCCTAGGCCCCATTTCCCCACAATTCCTAGTTCTTCTCTGTTCCCTACTTTTACATTCCAGTCCCCCATGATTATCTGCACATCTTGTTTTGGCGTGTGATCCATTTCTTCTTTGTACTTCTCGGCCTTCTAATTACAAAACAGATGAACATGTGTTTGTAGTGCTAATTACTCAACCCCTAATAGCTAAAGATGTTTTTGTGATGATAAGAAAGCAATTTTCTTTGTGCTTCTGAAAAGCTACTATAGATGTGTGTTGAAAACTGCTTGGAACGGAGAACTTTGAGCTTGCATGGAGCCTCCGTGCCTGTCTACACTTCTCTTCAAGCAGCTGCTTGTTGTATTTTAACAAAGTGCCTCTGGCAAGATCTGATTTAAACACAACACAAAGCTCTATTTCTTCCACAGCCCTAAGTAGTCTGTTTTTATTTCTCTCATTCATCTCTCTGGAAGAAAGCAGACAGGTTGCAATACCCCAAGAGTCGACTTGCATGGTCTTGCAGTTGCACTTCTGGTGTCTCCCTCAGGATCCTCTATGCCAGGCTTCACCAACCTGCTGCCTTCCAAATGTTTTGGACTACAACTTCCATCAGCTCCAGCACCAGGTTGGCAAAGCCGGCTCTGCCATTGTAAGCTGTCCCTGGACACAAGGGAGGATGAGACTGGAGGACAGCCTGTGGTGGAAGAGTTACAGAAGACCCCGTGCGACAACGAGCAAGAGGCTGAAGCTCAATCAAGCAGGGACAATGAAACCTCGCCCCACAACAAGAAGAGAAGAGTACTAGTAGTGTGAGACTCCCTACTGCGTGGGATCGAAACCCAAGTATGCTGAGAAGATCTGTGGACTCGCCAGGTATGCTGTCTACCAGGAGGACGGAATAGAGATGTGACGGAAGGGTTGCCATCACTCATCAAGCCCACCGACAGGTATCCCTTTCTCCTCATCCATGTAGAAACAAATGACACTGCCACACGGAGCTATGAAGAAATCACATCAGACTTTGAAGCTCTGGGAAGGAAACT
Source organism: Rhineura floridana (assembly GCF_030035675.1). NCBI lineage: Eukaryota > Metazoa > Chordata > Lepidosauria > Squamata > Rhineuridae > Rhineura > Rhineura floridana. The sequence continues at coordinate 321,557,634 of NC_084480.1, read as the reverse complement.
CAAGGATTCTGGGGGCCAGATAGTTTTTTCATCCATCCTTCCAGTACTTAAAAGAGGAGTAGAAAGGGAAAGAAAAATACTCTGTGTGAGTGAATGGCTACGAACGTGGTGTAGACGTGAGAGATTTGGATTCTGGGACCACGGGCTATACTTCCTGGAAGATGGACTGCTTGCAAGTGATGGGTTGCATCTTACAAGAACTGGGAAGAATGTGTTTGGCCACAGCATGGAGAAGTTCATCAAGAGGGCTTTAAACTGAATCCTGAGGGGGAGGGAGACGTAAACTTGGTGGTAATGACTGATGAAGGCTTGTGCACAGTAAAGGGGACCGAGAGATCGGCACTAGTAGGGCCCAGTAACAGTCCTCAGAAAAATGTAGTAAGGAAGCCAAGCCATAAATCACATGGTCTTCGATGTCTGTATACTAATGTGCAGAGCATGGGAAACAAGCAGGACGAACTTGAACTCTTAATACAAGAGGGTAATTACAACTTGATAGATATAACTGAAACTTGGTGGGATGACTCCCATGACTGGAATACAGCAATTGAAGGATATAACTTGTTCAAAAAGAACAGAAGGAATAAAAAGAGAGGTGGACTCGTGCTATATGTTAAAAATATATATCCCTGCACAGAAATACAGGATAAGCTTGGTAGCTCCACCGAAAGTATCTGGACTAAAATTAATGGGGCAAGTAACAAAAGGAATGTGGTGCTTGGAGTCTACTACCGACCACCCAATCAAGGAGAAGACAAGAATGTAACTTTTGAAAAGCAAATTGCCAATGTTTCAAGGAGGCATGATATCGTAGTAATGGGGGACTTCAATTATCCCGATATCTGTTGGGAGACAAACTCTGCCAAACACAACCCCTCCAAGAAATTTCTGACATGTGTTGGAGATAACTTTCTCCTACAGAAAGTGGAGGACGCAACCAGAGGATCAGCTATCCTGAACTAGATTCTAACCAATAGAGATGATTTGGTGGATGAAGTGGCAGTTACAGGAACTCTAGGAGAAAGTGACCAAGCTATACTAGAGTTCTTGATTTTAACAGACGCAAAAGCTGAGAGTAGCCATACGCGCACTCTGGATTTCAGGAAAGCTGATTTTAATAAACTCAGAACAATTGTAAGTACGGTTCCATGGCAAGCCACCCTAATGAGAAGAGGAGTCCAAGATGGGTGGGAGTTTCTAAAAAAGGAAATTCTAAAAGCGCAATGGCAAGCAATTCCAACAAGGAAAAAAGGGGGGAAACAACAGAAGAAGCCAATGTGGCTTCACAAAAAGCTTAGAGATGATCTGAAAACAAAGGAGGGCACACACAGGAAGTGGAAGGAAGGCCAGGCCACAAAGGAAGAGTACAGGCAGGTACCACAGAATTGCCAGGATGGTGTCAGGAAGGCTAAAGCTGAGAGTGAGCCGAGGCCAGCGAGAGATGCCAAAAGCAACAAAAAAGCTTTCTTCAGGTACGTCCATAGTAAAAGACAGAGAAAAGAAATGGTGGCACAGCTACTCAATGAGGATGGCAAAATGATAACAGATGACAAAAGGCAGAAGTGCTTGTGATGTTCCTGCTTATAGTGTAAATATGGTAAGTGCTGTTTATAATAATAATAATAAAATTTTATTTAGCAGACGCCCATCTGTCCGACTGAACGGACACTCTGGGCGACGTACAATATAAAATACAATATAAAATACAATCTGCTCATATACATAATCATCACATTATTAATATCATAACATCTCATCTGAAGACCATCTTACATTAATACAGTGTAAAACCTAACCCACCCCAGAGATCCCATAGGCCTGCCTGAAGAGCCAGGTCTTCAAGGCTCGGCGAAAAGTCAACAGGGAGGGGGCATGCCGAAGGTCAAAGGGAAGAAAGTTCCAGAGGGTGGGGGCCACGATTGAAAAAGCCCTCTCCCTGGTCCGCACCAACCTAGCTGTCTTAGTCGGTGGGACCGAGAGAAGGTCCTGTGAGGCTGATCTTGTTTGGCGGCATATTTGGTGATACTGGAGGCGCTCCTTCAGATAAACTGGGCCGGAACCGTATAGAGTTTTAAAGGTTAAAACCAACACCTTGAATTGGGCCCGGTATACAACTGGCAACCAGTGTAATTCAATCAACACTGGGGTGATATGATCGTGGCGGCGGGTCTGCTTTATTAAGCGTGCCGCCGCATTTTGTACCAGCTGGAGTTTCCGGACCGTCTTCAAGGGTAACCCCACGTAGAGCGCGTTACAGTAGTCTAATCGAGAGGAGATCAGGGCATGTATCACTCGTGGGAGCAGATGTATGGGAAGATAGGGTCGCAGCCTCTGTACTAGATGAAGTTGGTACCAAGCTGCCCGGCTCACTGCAGAAACCTGAGCCTCCATAGACAGCTGGGAGTCCAAGATGACCCCGAGACTGCGGACCTGGTCCTTCAGGGGCAAACTCACCCCATTAAGTATCAGGTCAAAATCACCCAACCTTCCCTTGTCCCCCACTAGTAATACCTCAGTCTTATCGGGGTTCAGCTTCAGCCTGTTCTCTCCCATCCATCCACTTACAGACTCCAGGCACTTGGACAAGGTATCCACAGCCAACTCTGGTGAAGATTTAAATGAGAGATAGAGCTGCGTGTCATCCGCATATTGGTGACACTGCAGCCCAAAACTCCTGATGATGGCTCCCAGCGGTTTCATATAAATGTTAAATAGCATGGGAGAGAGGACAGAACCCTGTGGCACACCACAGTTGAGGGGCCAAGGGTCTGAAACCTCATATATATATATATATTTATATAGAAGACATATGGTAAGTGGAGTGAAAGAGGAGGGGGGAGTACATGAGCAGTAGAATGCTGGATGATTGGCTGAGCGTTTGAGTGGCTGGGAGTATAAATGGAAGAATGACAGTTGAATCTGGGTGGATGTTGGGAGTGTGGAGAAAGAGGTGTTTGAGGGTTGAGGTCAGGAGTGTGGAGAAAGAGGGAGTTGGAATTCTGATTAATAATAAGTCAAGTACAAAACAGGAATAGATGAAACCATACGCTTGTGAAACATTCTAAAAATAATCTTGTTATATCTGATATTTAATAAATACTTATTTGGTTTACCAAAGGCCTGATCCTTGGCTGGGGGATATACATACCAGAAGGGAGGGCAAGGTAATTACCAAGGCTGAACAGAAACTGTATCTAATGGTGGCAGCCGTGAAGGGAGGAATAATAACAATTCAAGTATCCAGAGCAACCCAGGGTTGTATGCGTTATCGATAAAGATACAAGGAGGTTGGGAACAGCATAAGCACGCAGTCACAAAAGTAACCAGCTAGAGAGAGACTCAGGCAAAGTCTCTGGGAGTATTGGTTATAGGATGTGACTGGTGGTGTTGCCTAGCAGGGGGATCTAGTGAGATCTGTGCTAGAGCGGAGTGAGAAACCATATAAAGGACGGTCCGGACTGGTGGTATCCCTGGTGGTGCCTAGTGAAAGGCAGTAGCCACAAGCAGGTGGGAACCTGACAGGGAGAACCAGGGAAGGACGTCACAGTGCTCAATTCCTGCTTTGGCTCAGTCTTCTCCCAAAAAAGGGTCTATGACCCTCCCGGGAAACATGAAGTAGAAAGGGCGGGATTGGAGCTTGAAACTGATAGGCACACAGTCAAGGAATAACTAACCAGTTTGAATGAGTTCAAATCAGCAGTGCCTGATAAACTGCATCCTGGAGTATTGAAGGAACTGGCTGAAGAACTCTCAGAACCGCTGTCTATTATCTATGCGAAATCATGGAGGACAGGTGAAGTGCCAGATGACTGGAGAAGAGCTAATGTTTTCTCTATCTTCAAAAAGGGCAAAAAGAAGGAACTGGGGAACTACAGACCAGTCAGCCTAACATCAATCCCTGGAAAAGCTCTGGAGCAGATTATAAAGTAGTCAATCTGTAAGCACCTTGAAAGCAATGCAGTGATTACTAGGAGCCAACATGGATTTATGGAGAAGAAATCCTGCCAAACTAATCTTATCTTGTTGTTTGATCGGGTAACCTCCCTTGTGGACTGTGGGAATGCTGTGGACATAATATATCTCGACTTCAGCAAAGCTTTTGACAAAGTGACCCATGATATTCTGATTAGCAAGTTAATTAAATGTGGGCTGGATGGAACAACTATCAGGTGGATCCACAGTTGGCTCCAGAATTGTACTCGAAAAGTGCTTATCAATGGTTCCTTCTCAAACTGGGCAGAAGTAACAAGTGGGGTACCACAGGGCTCAGTCCTGGGCCCAGTGCTCTTCATCATTTTTATTAACGACTTGGATGAGGAGATACAGAGCATGGTTATCAAATTTGCAGCTGACACAAAATTGGGAGGCACAGCTAATACCTTGGAAGACAGAAACAAAATTCAAAGGCACCTTGATAGGCTGGAGCATTGGGCTGAAAACAACAGAATGAAATTCAACCTGGATAAGTGCAAAGTTCTACACTTAGGAAAAAGAAACCAAATGCACAGTTATAAGATGCGGAATACTTGGCTCAGCAATACGACATGCAAGAAGGATCTTGGAATTGTCACTGATCACCAGCTGAATATGACCCAACAGTTCCGTTCTTCCATACACACACACTGCAGCTAAGGGGCCAGAAATAATTTATAATCTCTCTGTTTCTCTGTCTCTCTCTCTGTCTCTCGCTCTGTGTGTGTGTGAGAGAGAGAAAGAGAGAGAGAGAGAGAGGAAGTGAGCAGGGAGCTAAATGGGCTGAAAATGCTCTTGAGATCCGTCTCTCTGGAGATGTGGTCTGAGGTAGTGCATCTGATGCCTGACACCGTAATGGGAGCTGGCTTGTGTTCTGCTTATATATTTGTAAATATAGTAATACCTCAGTTAACAAAGTAGATGCGTTCCTGGACATTGCTTCTTTCACAGACACTTTGGTTCCAGAGGTAGGAATAACATGGAAAGAATAGGGGTAGGTTCCTACATAACAAAAGGAGAAGGAGAGCAGGTCAACATATTTCAGCACACTTTTTATTCAAAATTGACAATATGCATGTCTGAAATGAAACATCCACGCCAGGTAAGCCTTCACTTGAAGGCTTCTTCCAAAATGCATCCAGGGATGCCTGCCTTGCCTTTTTTCTTTTATCATTGCATCTTGCTATAGCAAGTTATAGCTTTGAGCACAGTTCTCCTTTCCATACACTCGAGCAGGCAGGCAGGGGGCAGCCGCCACCACCAGCCTGTGCTTGATCTCTCCCTCTCTGCCATCCTCTCCTACACTCGAGCAGAGGCATCTGTAGTAAACAGCGCTTCCAGGGCACCTGAAACAGTATTTACCGTGGAAGCACATGTGCCACTTGGAAAGGAGCACCATTCCAGTCACATGCAAGAGGGCTGCATGCAGCAGCTGCAATCCCGTAGACAAGGAGCCACATTCTGACTGTAGAGGAGGATGGCAGGCAGGCAGGCAGGCAGGGAGAGAGAGAGAGAGAGAGAGAGAGAGATAAGTGTCTGCAGTGATCTCTCTTCTGAAAGTAAGCCAAGCTCTGGAAGTGCTGCCCTCAGAACTTTCCACCAGGCAGGGAAGTGCGGAAGCATGTAATGTTTGAATCTATGGGGCCACACTGTCAAGAGCTTCAAGGGGTGGGTAATAAATGAGCAATGGTGCGAATTTCATGCCAGTGTGGCGAAGTGGTTAGTTTAGAGTGTTGGACTGAGACTGGGGTTCCAATCTCTGCTCAACCGTGAAGCTCACTGGGTGACCTTGGGCCAGCCACTGCCTCTCAGCCTAACCTACCTCACAGGATTGTTGAGAGATACACACCACCTTGAGCTCCTTGAAGGAAAAAAAATGGAAATGAACTGCTTTCAAGTCAATCTCAACTTATGGCGACCCTATGAATAGGGTTTTCATGGTAAGCAGAATTCAGAGGGAGTTTACCATTGCCTCCCTCTGAGGCTGAGAGACAATGACTGGGCCAAGGTCACCCAGCAAGCTTCATGGCTGTGTGGGGATTCGAACCCTGGTCTCTCAGGTCGTAGTCCAGCACCTTAACCGCTAATGCAAAGAGTGGTTGATTGTTGGAACGGTTCCGAAATGGTTAACTCTCTGCAGGGCTGCTTCTCCCCGCCCCCGCCCCCCGGCGCGCCCGTTTAAGCCGGAGGGCGGGCAAGAGACTTTATCTCCCAGCATGCTCGCGGCACTCCAGAGAGGACAAAAGGCGCCCTGTCCGCCGCTTCCCGGCCGTAGAGACTACATCTCCCGTGGTGCCTCACGCGGCGGCTGGGCTACGGTGTCCGGCAGACATGGAGGCTGTTTCCGAGGGGGCGGGGCCCGACTTGCTGGCGGCGGCGGCGGCTGTGGAAGGGCTCGCGGAGGAGCACCCGGAGCCTCCAGCCGCTGGAGAGATGGTCGAGCGAGGAGGAGGAGGGTCCCCTCCGCAGCAACGGAGACGGGCCGCCGGAGGTGGAGGGGATGCCCGGAGAGGCGCAGGAGATGGCGCGGGTCCCCCCGACGGCGCTGTCGTCGCCGCCGATAACGACTTCAGGTGCGCCTCCCGAGGAACGGAGTGAGTGTGTGTGTGTGTGTGTGAGCAGCTGGGAGGGGGCAACTCTGTAGTCCTCCCTCCCTCCCGCTCCATAAATCCGGGGGGGGCGTCGTTGCAGCTCCCCCTCCCAATCCAGAGGGCGCTGGAGGTCTCGTCTCCGATCCAGCCACAGTTGCCCTTTGGACGGGCTGGGCTCCCCGGGTCCAGCCTCGCCTTGCCGGCCCCCACGGCTCTCCCAGGCGGAGAGGGGACAGCAGGGGACCCCGGTCCCGCGGCGGTGTGCCCCTCCCCTTGGGAGGCTGTTGGGCCGCGGTCTCCGCCTCCCTCCTGAGCCCCTCCTCTGTTTTTTCAGCGCCCCCCCCTTCTGTGGGGAAGACGCATGTGGGCGAAGTCTTTGCTGGGAGGGGAGGAGCTGGTTATGCTGGGGCTCTGGGGGTCTCCAAAGCGCCCCGCCCCTGGCGGCGTGTACTGAATAACCTGCGTGTTTGGGGGGAGGGGAGAAATGTGGCACCTGTTGCCCGGTACGTGGCGAGGTGTCTGGGGTCGCTGTCCTTTTCTTTCTTTCTCTCCCCACCCGTGGGGTTATGCCCTTTCACCCTGCCTCGGAGGGGGTGTTTGCAGAGCTCCTCTCCCCCTCCCCCTCCCCGCAAATATGTTTGCCATAGGAGGGGCTCTGGGTGCCTTGCTCAGATGGCTTCTCTGGGGCAACCGTTTTAGGCTGCTGCTGGCCCCCGCTTTGCACACTAGGCAAGCGCCAAGCTGCAGGTACAGAGCGGTGTGGGCCTCCTTGTGGGTCCTGTGTTTGTGCTCCTTGACCCCAATAAAGCACTTAAGGGGCGTAGCAGGGCAATGCAAAGGTCTGTTGGCATGGCCAGGGTGTGGACCCTGGCATCTTCCCTGCATGGGTTCAACTTCTGAACTCTGTCTCCTGCTGCCTGCCTTCCTCCTCTCTTTCTGTGCTTGTCTCCGGCTCTTCTCTCTCCCCTCCCTCCCCCCATGGCAGACTTGCCTGTGCTGGGTGTGACTCATCCTGCCATTCGCTCCTGTTTGAGCCCTGTGGTTTGTTTCCTGCTTGCCCCAGAAACCACATAGCCTTGGGGTCATGTGCTCTCTGTGTGCAGACTTGCCTATTATCTGTAGCTCCAGATTGTGGCTTGGGGGAACTCTGGAAACACGGGTGGGGTTCAGGGGCAAAGAAATGTGGCCCAGACAGTTGCCCAGCTTGACAAAGCTGTGACTGCCCTGCTGGCCCTCTCCTGGGTGTGGGTGTGTGTGCTGCTGCTGGAAAGGCCTCCTTTAGCCACCTTGCTCACCTTGAAAACAGAGCCAGGCAGGGTTTCTGCAAAAAGGGTGCCCCAAACTCAGCAGAGCACCTGTCTTTGCTTGGGAAGTTTCAGGTGTCAGGAGTATGGATCTTTTTGCCGTATGTGGCAGAGGTCTTGCTGGCACACGCAGAATCAAATTTGGGCTGAGTTGTGGCCTTGCTTGGGAGGATGCGTTTGGTTGGATGATTTCCGGCACTGGTGTTTTAAGTGCCTCAAGTCCTCCCATGCTGCTTTGCATCCACTTAGAAGGGGTGGGGGTCTTCTTCCTGCAACCCCAACTTAACAAAGTTTCTGTCTGGTGCTTCGTTTACCAAATGTTGGCTGGGGCTGATGGGAATTGTTGTAAAACCATATCTAGAGGGCCACAGGTTTCCTTGCGCCGGTCTAGGAGAACCATTGAAGTTGCGCTCGCCCTGCTTTCTCCCAGCTTAGATCATCCGTGAAGATGGCCACGGCAATCTGGGTGTCACAAATCAGTCCTGAACTCCAATTTGAAAGTAGAAACTTTGTCTCGTCCAAGAGTGCCTGGACATATATGGTAACCATCTTGCTTAGGAAGGGAATACTGGCAGCTGTTTTTAAATTGTTTTAAATTGTGTTTTTAAATTGCTTGTTGTGTTTTTAAATTTGTATATTTGTTTTTAATGTTTTTAATTGCTGTAAACTGCCCAGAGAGCTTCGGCTATGGGGCTGTATATAAATGTAATAAATAAATAAATACTGTAATAATGAAGATCCTTCAGGTCCAGAGTAGGCTTCTCCAGGAGCACCAACTGCTGCCTGTCTCAAAGCAGATGGCAGGACTCCCTCCGTCTAAAAGGCATTTATATTGTATTTTTATACCTGTGTTTATTTTTCTTGTAAGCCGCCTTGAGGGCCTTTGGCCAAAAGGCGGGGGAATAAATAAAATTTAATAATCATAATCATAATAATTTATCGCCATCTGGACCCAGCTGGTCAGGCCCTTCTGTCTTGATGTCAAGAGGGGCAAGATGCCCAAGGATTTTGTCCATGTGCTTGGGCCCAATCCTGCTTCTTCTGTCTGAGTGAAGAATGTGATTGGGAAACTGTTCATAATCTGCCCCTTTTATCAACTGTTATAGGTGGGGAAAGATGCACTGCAGGGGGTCACACCAGCCAGGTGGGCAGCCAGCCAGGTGATCAGTCTCCCCCTTTCTGGTCTTTCTTTCAAACTCAGTGGCTTTGCCAGCTGTCCGCCAGCCCTGTTGGTGGCAATGCTGAATGCAGTTCAGTTTAAACAAGTGTAAAGGGTTAAGGTGTTGGACTACGGCCTGGGAGACCAGGGTTCGAATCCCCACAGAGTCACGAAGCTCACTGGGTGACCTTGGGCCAGTCACTGCCTCTCAGCCTCAGAGGAAGGCAATGGTAAACCACCTCTGAATACTGCTTACCATGAAAACCCTCTTCATAGTGTCGCCATAAGTCAGGATCGACTTGAAGGCAGTCCATCATCATCATCAAAGGGATGCATGTTGGGACAAAAAACCTTAATTTCACATAGTTGCACATGGGGTCTGCACTGGTGGTGACTTCCCAGAAATGAGACCTTGGGGTCGTAGTGGATAGCTTGATGAAGATGTTGACCCAGTGTGCAGTGGCTGTGAAAAAGGCAAATTTCATGCTACAGACAGGAGCAGAGAATTGCTCTTGCCCCCCGCTCCTGCTTCTGGACTTCCTATGGGTGTCTGGTTGGCCACTGTGAGAATAGGATGCTGGACTCGATGGGCCATTGGCCTGATCCAGTAGGCTTTTCTTATTTTCTCATGTTCTTATTTAGTTGCTAAACTTATGTAGGACAAGCCTTCTTACGTGCAAAGCGACACTGCCTTGGAGGGGCTGCACTTGGCTGGGAATGGTGCATGACGAATGCAGACATGGTCTGGGACTTGCATGTGAGCCTTGCTCGTAAAGCACAGTGGCCCCTGGAGAAGGCCTGAAGGTGTGTGATGATGCAGCAGCGCCCTTGCTTCAAGCAGAGCAGGTCTGGATCTCTCTGGTGTCTGGATGAAGGCCTTCCAGGGAGCCTTGTATATATATATTGCCTTGAGTGCCAGAGAGGAAAACTTTAATTATAATAACTGTAGAGGGGTTTGGGGAGGTATAGTTGGAATGTGGGGGTGGGGAGCTTAGGCTGGAGGATGATGGGTTAGACCAACTTGTTGTGTACATTTTAAGGCATGGGATGGGTGTTGAAACGCAGATGCTTCTGGGCTACTACACGGCAAGAGGCATTCACTGTGGCATAAAAAGGAATCTTCTCCAAGACTGGACTGCCAGTCCCTGGTGATCCTATGCTTGGTTGTGTTAGCTTGTTAGCACCGCAGTACCGGGGAGACCAAGATCCTGTAGATAAGCGGACCTATTCAGCAGGTTTGGATCCTGCCTCTCCTTGGAGTTCAGCCAGCTATTGGCTGCTTTACCAGTCTGAGAATCTGGACAGATACATGTTGCAACAGGCTTCAGCAGTCTGTGCCACACCCACTCTCCAAACAGAGGAGGTGGACGCTCTCTTTCAAGCTGCCTGGACTGTTTGCCGCCCCTGCTTTCTTGGAATGGGAGCACTTTGTCTCCTTGTGCAAGAGCTTTGGGGCCCTGTGCTTGGGTAGAGCAGGCTCTTAGGAGTGTTGGTGTGCTGAGCCACATGTGGAACTGCATGCAGGTGGGGCCTGTTGATCCCCTGAGCTCCGTACGGCCACCTCTGGCAGCTGCTTTCCAAGGTCTTGGACAAAGGCCTTTTGCCACTGAGGGGGCCTCTATCCTCCCCAAGGACACGGATAGGTCAGTGCCTTAGACAGCCACAGGACAGGTGAAGAGTTCATAGAATCATAGAATAGTAGAGTTGGAAGGGGCCTGTAAGGCCATCGAGTCCAACCCCCTGCTCAAGGCAGGAATCCAAATCAAAGCATTCCCGACAGATGGCTCTCCAGCTGCCTCTTGAATGCCTCCAGTGTCGGAGAGCCCACTACCTCTCTAGGTCATTGGTTCCACTGTCGTATGGCTGTAACAGTAAGGAAGTTTTTCCTGAAGTCAGGTCGAAATCTGGCTTCCTGCAACTTGAGCCCATTATTTCGTGTCCTGCACTCTGGGAGTATCGAGAAGAGATCCCGGCCCTCCTCTATGTGACAACCTTTCATGTACTTGAAGAGTGCTGTCATATCTCCCCTCAGCCTTCTCTGAGCCCAGTTCTTTCAGTCTCTCCTCATACGGTTCCTCATAGAGTTTGCTGCCTCTTGGAGAGCTGACTGGAGCGCCTGCAGGGATGGCTTTTGGACCGGAGGCAGGTGGTTGTAGTCTGCCTGGGGGGAGGGGCTGATCAAAAGAGCCCTGTCTCTTGGTGTGATCAAATGGTGTGGCTGAGCCAGAATGGAGCAAGGGCCGTGTTGTGAAGGGGGGGATGAGGTGCTGTTCTGTTCAGGCAGCAACTGGGAGGCTGGATGTGTGCATCTCTGCTCAAAGGGTGCGGAGGATCTGAGATGAGCTTCTCCTGAGCACAGGTGACCCAGAAACTGCTTCCTGAGGATTCTGGGTGCGCCTTTGAGCTCTGTCCCCTCTCACTGTGTTCGTGGATTCTGCTCAGGTGTGCTGGGCTGGCTCTGTACTAGAATCTAGTAGCACAGCATCTAAAAGGGGAAGGTGGTATTTTGAGACATTATGGTTTTTGAATATTATCTATTTCTAGTGATTCTTGTAAGCATTTTTGGGATAGCAGCACAGGTGCATAAAACTGAAAAATGAGCAACTAAATAAAAAAGCAAGATTTTCCCAATACTGCTGCCCTTGGAGGACATCCTCTAAACCAGTCTTCGCCAACTTGGTGCCCTCCAGATGTTTTGGACTACAACTCCCATCAGCCCCAGCCAGCAGAATGATGTAGCTGATAAGGGGAGTAGTCCAGGTTGGCAAAGGTTGCTCTGAGCTGTACAGTGTGTTGGGGGGGTGGGCACTGGCCTGTGCTGCTGCCTCCATAAATAGGAATAGACTGTGTGTATGAGTGGAGTGCTTAGTCTCTGCTGGAGCAGGCTGCATCATCTTGAAGGCATGTTTATTTGGAGCATGTTTTGTGTGTATAAATCCCCTAATCTGCTTTTATGTTTTTATACTGTTTAAGTGGTTCTGCATTGTATTTTTATTTATTATTTGATTAATATCCTGCCCTTCCTCCCAGCAGGAGCCCAGGGTGGCAAACAAAAGCACTAAAAACTGTAAAACATCATAAAAACAACCTTTAAAAGACATTAAAACAAAACATCTTTGAAAACTTTTTTTAAAAAAAGCTTTCAAAACATCATCTAAGATTTAAAACATTTTAAAAAAGAAGGTTTAAGAACATATTAAAAAGCAATTCCAGCACAGACACAGACTGGGATAACGTCTCTACTTAAAAGGCTTATTGAAAGAGGAAGGTCTTCAATAGGCGCCAAAAAGATAATGGAGATGGCACCTGTCTAATATTTAAGTGGAGGGAATTCCACAGGGTAGGTGCCGCCACACTAAAGGTCCGCTTCCCTGTGGAATTTTTGTTTTAATGGATATTGTTTTTATATTGTAAGTAGTGTAGACCACTTAGAGGTCTTTAAAATATTAAGCTGTTTACAAATGCATTCAAATAAATAATGTTTGGAATGAACAGTGGTCCAGAGTAACTTCTGAGCAGATCTCAGCTTACTAACATCTGAGGTATGGTGGAGTCCCCTCAACAATCCTTTAGCTGAAAGATGGAATAGGAAGCTGTTGACCAGGAGAGTGTCATATAAACAGCAATAATAGAAAGCACCAACCATTAAAAGAGTGTTACTAAAGCAATCCCTACTGTCATGGCCCCGTCGGAGGACTCATCAGACGAGGATGACTCGGGAGTAACAGCAGCAGACCCAGAAGCAGCAGACCCAGAAGGAGAAATGGAGGAAACTCCTGAGAACCCAGCTCCTTCTCCCCCTCAGCTGCAGAGCACCCCAGACACAGCTGAAGCCCTTCAGCCAGATGCAGACAGTGAACAGGATACTCTCCCCTCACCTGCAGAACGTAGACAGCAGAAGGTCAGGCAGAAGAGGGGCAGGCCTGTCCACTTAAGGCCAAAACGCTGATGGCTCACACCTACTGACAAACCTGCTCCTTAAAAGTCAAACCTTGGCTTCAGCTTGTTGCTGACTACAACGTCAGGCGTGACCACTGTGTGTCTTCCTATCCCCTGAACCTTGACTTGGACTGATCTCTCGGCAAACTAGACCCGGACCTTCACTGACCTCGCTTCTGGACTTCTGGCTTGGCACGTAAGCTTAGGATGGGCCTTGCCCTTATCATGCTTCATCCTTGTTAGCCTGGTAGATTTACGACCAGGCTGCCAGCTAAGGACTTTCCCGCCCTGGTAAATACCCAGGAATTTCCAGCCCCCGCCTGCACTGCTGTCTCGGTGCAGAGCTGACACCTACAAATTAAAAATCTGGCTGATAGATATAAAGTTGGAATGGAGAAACATAAGGTTTGGGACTGCATCCAATCAGGAGAAATTGTTTAGGGTGTCACATCTCCAGTGGTGGAGCTAAAGTCAGATATGGGTGGGGGCATCCTGTTCACCCTAACCCGCCTGCCCTCCCACTCACACAAGAGCTGCTCTTCCTCCTTTTCTCAGCAGGGAAACCCAGCAAGTTACTGATGGAGGAAGAGAGCAATCTCCTAACTCCTGTGGCAGTTTGCTGTGGGAAGGGGGCCTTGGGAGGGAGGCTGCAGGCTGAATGATCCCCACCCGGGGTTTCTAAAAGCTGGGGATTTAGCTCTGTGCCCAAAAGACATCAGTGTGGACACCAGGCAGGCCTCCCCAGGGAGATAATTCCACAAGGGGGGCGCCACAACTGAAAAGGCTGTCTCCCCATTGAGACCCCCAGATCTTTCCCCAGATGGTGGGGTTATTTGGAGGGGGGCCTCCGAAGAAGATCCCAGCACACAGGCAGTTTGATGACGGAGAAAATCTTGCCTGTGGTACCCACGTGCCATGCAGGACTTCAACGTAGACATACGCACTTTGAATTATGTTCAGAAATAGACGAGGAGCCAGCAGAGCTTGACAGAGAGAGGCACCGGTGAGTGTCTGCCTACGGCCAGTCCCAGTTAGCAGCAGTCTAGCAGTAGCTGCAATTTGAATTAGCCGCAATTCCTGGGCAGAATTCATAGACAGCTTTGCTGTTGTTGTGTGTTGTAGTTTAACCTGGAGAGTGTGGATAACCATTGCATTAAGCACCAGTTCCAGTAATGATATGAAACGAATGCTGATGAAAGTTAAAGAGGAAAGCACAAAAGCAGGACTACAGCTGAATGTCAAAAAGACTAAAGTAATGACAACAGAAGATTTGTGCAACTTGCCTGCCTCAGCCAAGGCAGTGGTGCTTGTTCTGGGCCTAGGGGTCTTCTGGGAGGAGAATGCCGGGGGGCCTCTCAGCTGTGAACACCCCCAAAATGCAGGGAGTTTCAGTTTGCCTGCCCTAGCCCCCACCTCCACTGCCACGTTAGAGGTTGCTGTCTCCTAGAACATGGGGCTTGTTTCCCATTGAGCTGCGTGCTTTATTCCTGCCCGTCTGGGATCCCCCTGCTTTCTCCTTCTGGCCTGCTATAGGTCTGTCCTCTCCATGGGGAAGGCGAGAGTGTTGAAGGATGCCTGAATGGGGCTGCCTTGTAGCCAGGGGCGACGTCTAGATGGCTTTTTGGACCACAGTCTTACCTGTCGAGCTCTGTGGGGTGTTTCTTTCTATCCATAGCTGGTAGCCTGAGGTCTTGGCACGCATGCTCAAGCCTAGGCAGATTGTGGTGGGGCAGCTTCCATGGGGCCTCTCTGGGTGTTCGGCAGCTCTTGTGTGGCTGCCAGGAGAAGCGCCAGTGCAGCACACCACTGCTGAGTCGTCGCTCCTTCCTGGCTGCTGTTTTACTAGAATCAACATGGCCCATTTGACAGCTAAACGTCAAGAAGACTAAAGGAATGACAACAGAAGATTTATGCAACTTTACAGTTGACAACGAGGACATTGAACTTGTCAAGGATTATCAATATCTTAGCACAGTCATTAACCAAAATGGGGACAATAGTCAAGAAATCAGAAGAAGGCTAGGACGGGAGGGCAGCTGTGAGAGAACTAGAAAAGGTCCTCAAATGCAAAGATGTATCACTGAACAGGATCATTCAGGCCATGGTATTCCCAATCTCTATGTATGGATGTGAAAGTTGAACAGTGAAAAAAGTGGATAAGAGAAAAATCAGCTCATTTGAAATGTGGTGCTGGAGGAGAGCTTTGCGCATACAGAGGACTGCGAAAAAGACAAATAATTGGGTGTTAGAACAGATTAAACCAGAACTGTCACTAGAAGCTAAAATGATGAAACTGAGGTTATCCTACTTTGGACACATCATGAGAAGACATGATTCACTAGAAAAGATGATAATGCTGGGAAAAACAGAAGGGAGCAGAAAAAGAGGAAAGCCCAACAAGAGATGGGTTGATTCCATAAAGGAAGCCACAGACCTGAACTTACAAGATCTGAGCAGGGTGGTCCATGACGGATGCTCTTGGAGGTCACTGATTCATAGGGTTGCCATAAGTCAAAATCGACTTGAGGGCACATAACAAGCACCAGTTGCAGGTGCAGCTACCTAGAGCAAGAGAGACGTTGGCTATTGGCCCGGAGAGCGGGCAGCCTGACTGAGCCATATGCTATGAACTGGTTAATGCCTGTTTAACGTCCCTGTGACTTCACACCCATCCCTTCCATTGCAGCGCTGCTGCTGCCGCCGCCCCAGAACTTGTCTCCGTTGGGAAACTCCCTCCTGTGCCAGAGCCCCCTTTTCTGCGCTGGGCTCCACCGTTGCTCATCTTCTGCATCTGGGACCTGAACAGGCATTCAGTTCTGGCAGGCTCCAGGGCTGGTGTGGGTGCCTCAGGCTTTTCCTCTTGGGCATCTGCAGTGGGCCAGGAGACAGCTGGACTTGCACCTCATCAAGGGTAGGGGTGAGCCGGATTGGTATCGCAGTAGCCAAGAAATGAAGCTGCCTCACTGAGGACTCCTTCCTGAAATAAAGGGAAAGTTTGGCAATGGACTGGGATGCTGCCTTATGCAGGGGCAATATGGAGAAATGGCTGGTGTGCTCTGACAGGCGTTGACTCTCCCAAGGACGTGCACAGAGGCTGAGATGCATCCGAGGCTAACCAGGAGATGCTGAAGGTGGCTCCCTCGGGGCTGTCATTGGGCTGAGGGTCTCTCTCAAAAGTGGAGCGCATCAGAATGGAAGGGATTTTGGGGTACTGGTTTGAAGCTGTGCCTTGGACAGTGTTCCCCAGCAACTTCCGTGGGCCTCAACCCTTTGTGGCAGAGGTGCCCAGCCCCTTCATAATCCCAGCATTGGGTTCTTTTTCCCCTGAGGTCTTGAGCCAAGAATCTAGGGAAGCCTGTTGGAGTAAGAGGAGGTGATGAGTAGGTGAGGGACTTGGCTGGACATTGCCCAAGCTGTGGACTCTTGTGCTAAATGCTTGAGAGACGAGACTGGTAGTGCCAGCTCCTCTGTGGTCATGCTGCTTCTGCTGTTAACACCTCTGACTGATTTTGAAATCTGGCCCACAGGCTCTGGCCTCCTGACAGTTCCAGCTTTTCCTCCCTTCCTTCCCCCCCCCTTGCAGATCTCCCAGTGGCAGCTCTTGCCAAATCTCAAAGGTTTGGATGAGGACTTCAAACAGCTCCTTACCCTTTCGGCACGTGGTAGACACAGCCCTGAGTGTAGGAGAAGGTTGCACAAATTACTCTAGTTTTGCTGGTCTCATGCCAGCCGCTTGTACAAGGCCGAACAATTCTGGGCACTAGAGCCCCAAACCCTCGTTGAGTCTTGTGAATCCCAGACCTGTGCAGCAATAGGGAAATGCCGCAAGTCCGTGCGTGGCAGAGCACCTGCCGTGGGTGCAGAAGGTTCTACATCCAGTCACTGGCATCTCCAGTTTAAGGAAATGATCTCGCTGGGAAATGCTTCCCTGTGCCTGAGATCGTAGTAGAGGCACTGCCACTCAGAGTGGATGAGCAGATAAGAGAAACCAATAGGCTCTGGTTTGAGATAAGGCAGCAACATGCGACTTCCGGTATTGGGAGAACCTTCTAGCTCTAGCCTATGTTCGTCCTGTACCAAAACAACCTCTCCTGCCACTTCATGTGAAGAAGAAAAGGGCAAACTCTTATCTGAGGCTGCAGGTGTATTCAACTTGGTTAGTTCCATTTCTTCATGAACGGAGGATCATGGCCTCTGGTCCTGCTCTAGAAGGACATTGACACCGTCATCTTGCGGGAGTGTGTGTAAATGGGTGGGAAGGGAGAGAGAGGAGGAGTGATGGGTATAGAGGCAAGATGAACTGTGATGCAAAGGCAGACAATTCAGCAGGCGCCTTTGGTTTTAACCTTTCAACACCTGCTGAGAACCTTTCATAGAACAGTAGAGTTGGAAGGGGCCTATAAGGCCATCAAGTCCAACCCCCTGCTCAATGCAGGAATCCAAATCAAAGCATTCCCGACAGATGGCTCTCCAGCTGCCTCTTGAAAGCCTTCAGTGTCGGAGAGCCCACTGCCTCTCTAGGTCATTGGTTCCATTGTCATATGGCTCTAACAGTTAAGAAGTTTTTCCTGATGTCCAGTCGAACAAGTTGCTTCCTGCAACTTGAGCCCATTATTCCGTGTCCTGCACTGTGGAACGATCGAGAAGAGATCCCGGCCCTCCTCTGTGACAATCTTTCATGTACTTGAAGAGTGCTATCATATCTCCCCCCACAGTGTTCTCTTCTCCAGGCTAAACATGCCCAGTTCTTTCAGTCTCTCCTCACAGGGCTTTATTTCCAGTCCCCTGATCATCCTCGTTGCCTTCCTCTGAACCTGTTCCAGTTTGTCTGCATCCTTCTTGAAGTGCAGAGAGCAGAACTGGATGCAGTAGTCAAGATGAGGCCTTACCAGTGCTGAATAGAGGGGAACTAATACTTTATGTGATTTGGAAACTATACTTCTGTTAACGCAGCCTAATATAGCATTTGCCTTTTTTGCAGCCACATCGCACTGTTCGCTCATATTCAGCTTGTGATCAACGACAATTCCAAGATCCTTCTCACATGGCATATTGCTTAATGCCCCATTCACATCTACTGTAGTCCCCAATGAGGTGTTCAGTGCAACATCTGCTGCAACTTTTTGGGATCGGTTTTAGTTGATGCAGTCTGATGACGTAGACAAGGTGCTTGCGATAATGCAGTCAGCAACGTGTCCTCTCGACCCTTGCCCTTCTTGGCTTATTAAAGCTTGCCAAGAGGGTTTGACCAAGTGGATCCAAGGTGTGGTTAATGCATCATTGTAGGAGAGAGTGGTTCCAGCCGCCCTGAAAGAGGCGGTGATCCGACCACTCCTGAAAAAGCCCACCCTGGACCCATTGGTTTGTGACTACTACCGCTTGGTTGCAAATACCCCCTTCTTAGAGAAGGTGATTGAGAGGGTTGCAATTGCAAGTACTCTTGGATGAAACAGATTATCTCGATCCATTCCAATCTGGGCTCAGACCTGGTTTTGGGACTGAATTGGCCTTGGTCGCCCTGATGGATGATCTTTATCAGGAGAAGGACAGGGGCAGTGCGACCCTGTTACTCTTACTTGATCTTTCTGGGCCGACTTGGTGAGATGGGTATTGGAGGCACTGTTTTACAGTGGTTCTGATCCTATCTCCAGGGTCGCTCTCAGAGAATAGCATTGGGTAACTGTCTTTCGGCCCCCTGGCAGTTGTGCTGTGGGGTGCTGCAGAGTACCATCTGTCCCCTATGTTGTTTAACATCTATATAAAGCCCTTAGGATCAGTCATCAGGAGATTTGGGGCAAGGTGTCAGCAGTATGCTGATGATACCCAGCTCTATTTCTCTGTAACATCTGAATTGGGAGAGGCCGTGCAAGCCCTGGACCGCTGCCTGGACTCGGTGGTAGGCTGGATGAGGGCCAATAAACTGACTCTGAATCCTAGCAAGATGGAGATGCTATGGGTTGGTGGTTCCCGAGTTTGGATAATTGGTCAGTTGCCTGTTTTGTATGGGGAAGTACTCCCTCTGGCAGAGCAAGTTCATAGTCTGGGCGTGCTCCTGGATCCATCTTTGTCACTAGAGGCCCAGGTGACCTCCGTGGCCACTGATTCATAGGGCTGCCATACGTCATAATGGACTTGAAGGCACATAACAACAACAAGCACCAGTTGTTCGGCTAGTAAGACAGCTGCAGCCATTTCTGGACTTGGATAGCCTGACCACTGTTGTCAATGCACTGGTAACCTCCAGGTTGTATTACTGTAATGCGCTCTAGGGGCTACCCTTGAGGTTGGTCTGGAAGCTGCAGCTGGTACAAAATGTGGCAGCAAGACTGCTCACTGGGGCAGGGTATCGCCAGCATGTCACTCCACTGCTGAAAGAATTGCACTGGCTACCCATTAGCTACCGGGTTAAGTTCAAGGTTCTAGTTTTCTGTACAAAGCCCTATACAGCTCGGGACCAGGATACCTGAAAGACCGTCTTATCCTTTATATACCCAGTTGGTCACTGCACTATGCAGGCGAGGGCCTTCTACAGAACCTGTCTTATCAGGAGGTCTGTTCCGCACAACAGGAAGCAGACTTTTAGTGTTGTAGCACCTACTCATCGGAATTCCCTCCCCTTAAATATATAGACAGGCGCCATCTCTGTTATGTTTTTGGTACCTACTGAAGACCTTGCTCTTTCAACAAGCCTTTTAAGTAAAGACCGTATCCCAGTCTGCGTCTGTGTTGGAATTCCTTTTTTTAAATGTTTTTAAAGGTTTTTAAAAAATGATTTTAAAGATGTTTTGTTTTAATATATTTTTAATGGTTGTGCTTTAATATATATTGAAGTCTGTTTTTATGATGATTTAGACTGTTTTTGTTTGCTGCCCTGGGAGAAAAGGCGGGATATAAATCAAATCAAATCAAATAAATAATAAAAATAATCTAGCCCTGTGCTGTGGTTTAGTTTTGAGACTTGGTAGTTTTCTCAGGAAGGGAAACTTCTTTACACACACCCCAGTGTGAGCACAAGAGTCTTGTAGGAGCCCGACTGCTCCTTGTGCCCTGGATATAAAGGTGGAGTGTGGGGTGTGGGGTGTGGAGTGTGGGGTGTGGGGTGTGTGGTGTGTGTGTGGTAGTTTGAAAGCTTTGCCAGTTCTCTCCCTGAAATCCAATTCTTGGGAAGAAGGCATGCCTGTAGTCTGGATGTTGTTGTCATAATCTATTACCGAAAGTTCCCAGGGCGGGTTTACAACAATTTTCAAATACAACATTAAGAAAAGTTAAAAACAGCCTACAGTTATAGTGATGTCCTGTCATAGTGATGCCCTGGGAAAGAGGTGGCCGTGGAGTAAAAGCTTTGCACGCCAGTTTCTGATGTGCAGCCTTGACAGTTGTGTGGCTGATGCTTGGCTTCTGTTGGCCGCATCCTGCTGAAGGCCACCAGCTGCCTCTGGGGAGGTTTCTTGGCTCATGCCTCTGATTAGGGAGGGGGAAAGTGGAGCTAGAGGGAGGGGCTTGAAGGGTGCCTTGCCCTCCCCGCCCCACTTGCACTAACACGGCATCCTTTGTGGCCAGAGTGGCAGACGAGGGTTGTAAGACAGTCCCAATTGGGGAGTGGTGGTTGTGGCAGCAGCTTCTGAGGTCCTCAGCACCGTTGCCCACTGACTGGCATTTCCTGCACGGCTGCCTGAGGGGTCTTGTTGATGTCCCTGGTGCACAAAGCTGGTGAGAGGAAGCTTTCACCAGAGACCCTTTTTCTGCCTGCGTGCTAAAAGAGCAGAGTCTGCAACCTGCGCCCAGCCAGCCTGCTGTAGCAGAGGATGAGCCGCGTTCCACGCATTCAGGGCTCTTGCTAGCGAGGGAGAGCGGAGCTGCTGGAGGGCTGTAGAGAACCGTGGCGAAGGATGCCTTGGACCTGCAGTTGAGGCAGTGAGTGACCCTAGTTTTTCCTAGCTCAGTAGAGGAGGAGGGTGGTCTCTGTGGAGGAGGGGGAGGGACTGGGAGAAATCCATTCCTCTCCTCTCCCCATCCCACCCCCAGGCTCTGGTATCATTGCTTTCGCTTTTTCCATGAGGTCTAGAAACCTGCTGCTCCAAACATCTCTACAGTTCTGTAGACAGCCTGTCCCTAGCCTGGTGCCCTCCAAGCGTGTTGGTCTAAAACTCTCTTGTCAGCCCCAGCTAGCACAGGGAAGGCTCCTGTGTGACGTTTAAGGATTGGCTGGTGTGTCTGCAGATGTAAACGTGGCTGTGCATTAACTTTTCCTCTCTCCACCTGCGTCTGAAATAGGCTGTTCTCTTGTACTGGTCTTGGGGCCGGGAGCGGGGTTGCCCTCTGCACGCAGCATCCTGCCCTTCTTGTTTTGACCTCTCCATCCTCCTTTCTTCCCTTCCAGGTGCCACAAAATTCAGGACTCTCTGCTGAGCTCTGCCAGTGGCTACAGCAACTACCGGGGGATCTTGAACTGGTGCGTTGTCATGCTGGTGAGTAACAAGAGCCTGCTGCAACCCCCCACCCCACTCTGCCCACTGGCCAGCTCAGCCCTCTTACCTTGCTGCTTGGCAGCCTGCGTTAGGCCTCCTCCAGCACCTCCACGGTCCTGAGCTTCCAGGCGGCAGCTGCCGATCGCTGGGCAGAGATGCAGGCTCCTTGCTCTCTGCGCCCTTCCTGCTGGAGGAGCTGGCCAGGAGCCGGCCAGATGCACTCTGGGGAATTATTATTATTATTATTATTGAATGAATGAATGAATCTTTATTGTTCAGAGCCATAGGCCACCACAATTAAATATATTTAAAAGGAAAATACAAAAAAAAATATTAAAATACAGATCGTATTACAATAAAACGCAGTTCAACAACATAGAGTAGAAAAATATAAATACATTTCAAATAAAATGTCCACTCTTGAGCGGTATTATTATTATTATTATTATTACTTTTTTTTTATACTCCGCCTTTCAGCCAAAGGTCCTCAAGGCGGCTTACAAAAAACACAAATATAAAAATACAATATAAAATACAACAATAAAACGACACAATTTACAAAAGTTAAATAACTGCTCTTGGGCTAACAGTGTAAGATGCACGACACACGAGGGGAAAGGGACAGGGAAGAACAAGGAAAAAAAAAACAGGCTCAGGCACCAGTTCTCAAATTACGGTTCTTATCATGACCAGCCGGAATGGAAGCAGGTAGCCTGACAGCACGGTGGCCACTGGGGAGGGCAAGGGCAGCTAGTGGCTCAGCAGAGGCGATGAAACGGCTCACGGATAGATATTTTAAAGTCTGTTTTTATGTTATTCCAAAGTGTTTTAGTGCTTTTGTTTGCTGCCCTGGGCTCCTGGCCTTCTGAAAACAAGACAGAAAATGAGGCCATGGCCCCCCTGGTGGCACAGAGAGGCCATTGTAGTGTCCATAGCCAGGCAGTCTGGCTTCTTGGCCTCTGATCGTGTGGGCGCGCGTGTGGGCCTTAAGCAACCTGTGCAAAACCTTAGATCCCAGGCTTGAATACATGAGGTGGAAGGATATTCTGCTTCTTCTGGTGGTTAAAGTCCTTGGCCACTTTGGGGTCCTGATGAGGGAATGGAGTGGCAGGTAACTTGTTTGTTTTTAAGCTAAGGGAGGGGAGGTCCATCAGCAGCCATGATGGCTGAATGGAGCCTCCAGGTTTAGAAGCAGTGTACCTTTACTGTCGGATGCTGGGGACAAATAAGAGCTGGCTGCCGCTGCCTTGCATGCTGTGTTTGTGAGCTCCCAGAGACACCCGAAGGGGCGTGGCAGTGGTGGTGGCGGCTGGACATAGGCTAGTCCGTAGGGCTCAGGACCAGGGAAAGGGCCTCGAGGTCTTGCTGCCCAGTTGGCGACCCTTGTGGCAGAGCAGCGGGTGGCTGCTTTCCTCAGTGGACTGGCAGAACCTTCCCCTACTGGAGTGAGTCATCTTCTGGCAGAAATGCAGCTGGAATCTGCATCGGAGAGCGGCATGAGAAGGTTTGTGTTGTGGAGGGCAAGGGCAAGGCTGTTGCTGCCAGGCCTGGTCCTGCAAGTGAGCGTCATGCGCTCTCTCCCTCTCCCACTCATTCCCTGCTTCTCCAGCTTTGCCTCGACTGAGCATGCTGAAGTCATTCGCTCTTGTTAGCATGCACCATGCCCCTGCCTCCTGTGGCCGTCCAAGGCATAAGCTGGGCTGGGGAGTTGAATGCTGGCTGGGGCAACAGAGGCTTCAGCTGTGGCCACAGACTGGCACATCTGGCCTGTCTCTCTCTCTCTGTGGGCTAGAGGTGGGTCTGCAGGTGCGTGTGCAGGCCAAGGTGTGCTCCCTTGGTGCAAGTCGACGCCAGTTAGCGAGTGGGAGGGAGGAAAGGCAGCTTTCCTCTCCCTCTATGAACGGAGAGAAGCTGTCATCACCAGGGGAAACGAAGACCCTGCTTGGTGTGGGGTTGCCCTGAGGAGCTGAGCTGTGGCTGCTTGTGGCAGCACATCCGACACTTCCCCTTAGGCTGTTAAATGACGCGCTCGTTGCGCACCTTCTTCTGAAGTGCTGTCGAGCTCTTCCAAGTCTTGGTGCCCAGTGCAAAAGCGTGCAGGGAGAGGAGAGAGCCGGGTCCTGCTCCTTCCTGGCCCTTCAGGGCAAAGGGAGTGGCTGGACGCAGGTGCCCTGGCTGGACAAACAGGGAACAAGAAGCCCTTCCAGGGAGTAAGGGATCCTTTTGCAATGTGGCCAGCGAGAGGCATTGGCTCTTGGAGCCTCACTTGCGTCTGTGATTGCAGTATTGTGGGAAGGGGCGTAGGTCGGTGGCAGAGCATCTTCTGTGCATGCAGAAGGTCCCAGGCTGAGTCCTCAAGGACATCTCCAGATAGATCTGGGACCCCATCATTTGAGGCAGCTTTCTGCAGCCCAATGTACTGGTGAAGAAGCTGGAGACCAGTTTGGAGCACCCACAAGCAGGGAGCCGGCTGGAGCCAAAAGGGCACGGCCACTGTAGGTGGGAGGATTGTACCTGTAGATCAAATCTCTGTAATTAAATTGTTGGCTGGGTGTGGGGGGCAGAGAGATCCAGGCTCTGGCATTCTTGGCTGCTGCCTTCCTCCCCTGCATACACCCTGACGGGATCCTGGGCACAAATGAGTGGGGAAAGCATGAGCAGCAAGATTAGCAAGAACTGGTCCAACAAAGGTGCATTGAGGCAGTGGCTTAATCCCGGAGTCTTGGCTGAATTAACTTGTGAAAGTAAGCAGGGAGAGATTTGGAAAGACTGGCTGGCAGCCTGTTTTTCATCTGCCTGCTGCAGCGTGAGCTCACTTCTCCTGCTGCCCTCTTGTCTCTGGGTGGGTGGCCTGGCCGTGGTGCTTGGCTGGTTTGGCTCTTCCCGCCAAAGGGTGAGGAGGCAAGAGCAGCACCTGGCATGTGTTACTGAGCACGCTCTCTTCTCTAACCGCCTGCCCACCCCCCGGAACAGGCCAGCCATTGGGTTCCACTCTGCGGCTGGGCCTGGCTGCCCTGCTGGGGTAGAAAGCCGTTTGACATTTCCAGAAGCCAGGCTAAAGTACACAGCTTCCATCCTAAGGCATCTGCGGAAAGCTACCTTTTGGTGTCTCTTTTTTCTACCCCTCTCTTCCTGGGTTGCAGTGCTGTGGTGGCTTTTGAGTTGTAACCCCATCTTTTCTGCTTTGAGAAGCAGAATTACAGGTGCTACGCCCTAAAAGGCCCTGCTCTTTGAACTCCAGCCTGGGCATCAGCCTGTGACAGTCCCCCTTTGAGATCAGGCAAATCCAGCTTCTTTCTGAGTGAATCCGGTCCCCCATTGCAGCACAATGAGTGAGGGGGCTTAATCTTCCTCTCGCTGTGCTTTGCAATAAAAGTCGGGCTTTCTATGCCAAATTAGCAGGGGAGGGGGGAGGGCCAGGTTTTTATTCCCATCATGACACAAGGGGAGGGTTAAGCAGCTGCTCCATCATAAAATCATGGAATAGTAGAGTTGGGAGGGGCCTGTAAGGCCATCAAGTCCAACCCCCCATGTGCAGCACGGATCGGCTGGGGAGGGTGCTGAGGAGGGGAGTTGATGTTGGAGGCTGTTAAGGATGGGATGGCCCGAGGGAATGCAGCCCCAGGAGGAGGAAAGGGTCCAGGGTTGCTGCTGCGGGAGAGAGGCAAGCTCAAGAAGAGACGTGGGGCAGGGCAGGAGGGAGTGTGGCATGGCTGCCGGTGGCTGGGAAGGGCACTTGCAGCTCAGTGGGAGAGCACCTGCCTTGCATGCAGAAGGCCCCAAGTTCAATCCCCCCAGGGCGGCGTCTCCAGGAAGGGATGAGAGAGACAGACTCCTGCCTGAAACCCTGCAGAGCCGCTGCTGGTAGTCAGCGTAGCCTCCTCTCCTGCAAGCCAAAGAAACAAAAGGAGCAATAAAGACACAATTAAAGGTCAATGTAAATACTGAATGTAGAAGTGCCGTGGACCACCTGATTACTGGAGGTCCGTGGACCACAGCTTGGGGACCCCTGGAGTAGGGAATACTGAGCTACGGGTTGTGACTCAGGGTAAGGCCAGGCGCTTCCTGTGTCTGATCTGCCTTTTGTCCTGTGACCTTTGCCTTGCTTGCAAGCCTTCAGTTGAGAAAGCAGAAACGAAGGAGGAAGGGAACAGGCTGTTGGTTGAGTAACTCTCTTTCTTGCAATCCTCCCCCTCTCCAGGAGTGGCTGAGGGAGGCCTTCATGCAGGGGCCCCCAACTGCATGTTGCAAGTCAGAGTGCCCCCTGGAACAGCCCCTTTGTGCCAGGCTCTCATTCTGGGCTGAGGAAGGAGTGTAGGCAGCCCAACCCATGAGCCCCAAGGTGATCTCGTCCTCTGCCCTAGAAGCAGAGTGTGCAGGCCTGCCAGGTTGCAATCCCTTGGGAGTTTCTGCACCTAATTTTTTTCCCCTGGTGCATGGGTGGTTCTCTCTTGCAAGTGGTGTAAAAGGCGACCCTGGCAAAGCCAACCCTTGCCTATGTAGTTGAGCCAAGGGTTATCCGTATGCCAGTACACCCTGCTCATTTGAGTGCTGAGGGGAACACTTAGCCAAGGATCACACGTGCCTCTTGACAGCTTGTGGTCAAAGACCCTTGATTACTGCAACAGCCTCTTTTGCCCCCCTGAACAAGTGGCTACAACAGAAAAGAGAAGCACATCCTGTAGCCTGGCCTTTGCCAACCTGATGCCCTCCAGATGTGTTGGGCTACAACTCCCATAGCCCCAATTATAGCCTTCATAAAATTTAGGAAGGAAGCCAGACCATAAATCACATGGTATTCAATATGCATATACTAACACCCAGAGTATGGGAAACAAACAGGACGAACTTGAACTCTTAATACAGGAGGGCAAATATGACTTGATAGGTATAACTGGAACTTGGTGAGATGACTCCCATGACTGGAATACAGCAATTGAAGGATATAACTTGTTCAAAAAGAACAAAAGGAACAGAAAGAGAGGCGGATTTGTTGCAGGAAGCCAGTTTTCGACTGGACATCAGGAAAAACTTCCTAACTGTTAGAGCCATACGACAATGGAACCAATGACCTAGGGAGGTGGTGGGCTCTCCAACACTGGAGGCCTTCGAGAGGCAGCTGGAGAGCCATCTGTCAGGAATGCTTTGATTTGGATTCCTGCCTTGAGCAGGGGGTTGGACTGGATGGCCTTACAGGTCCCTTCCAACTCTATGATTCTATGAAAGTTGGTCAAGACACAAGGGTACACTCCTGGGCAGCTTTTGAAAAAGTAGCACAAGCTCCTGGCGTGAGAGACAGACTGGGAGGCAGGCGGAGTGGAGAGAGATGACCCAAGTTCCAGTCCCCGTTCAGTGGTGCTGTTACTGTGTGACGCTCTCCTAGAGTTCTTGGGTTCAAAAGGGTGGACCGGAGCAAATCGGAGGAAGGCAGGGCTAAACATCGAGCTCTGTTCCTGCGTGGTGACTTGGAGATGTGGGTGCTGCTCAGCTTGGGACGAGGAGAAAGGACAGCGCCTCCCTCTCGGCAGCAGAGTCTCCTTTTTCATAATCTTACAAAGGTCCTGAGCTGGGCCTTGAGGTACCAAAAGGGCTCTTTGTGCGTTGAGGAACAAGGCCGCCCTGTAAGGAAAGGGCTGTTTTGCAGTGGTGGAGCGTCTGCCTTGCATGCAGAAGGCCCCAGATTCTGAAGGACAGAATCCTGGAGAGCTGCTGCCAGTCAGTGTAGACAGTGCTGAGCTAGATGGACCAACGTCTGACTCCACATAAGGCAGCCTCCTGTGTTCTGCACTCAAGGCTGTGTGGCAACAATGGCTCGGCTGTGGCCTCTCCGGCCTCAAGTGCAAGTCCCAGATCCCACCGCTGACATCCGTGACTTGTTGGCCCTGGGGGTGGAGCTGATGGGAGCCGGGAGTCCCACGACAGCTGGAGGGCCACAAGTGAGCTCCCTGCCCCCCCTCTGTGTAGGGGGATGTAGGTGCATTTCCAAGTGGCAGTATATGTGGGGGCTGAAGAGTTGGCTGTGCTTTGTCCTCCACCGGGCATCAATCTCTTCCTCCCTCCTTTCTATTTGGATGCTCCCAAGACTTTTGTTAGGAAACGTCCTGGTGTTCCAGAATATTATTGTCCTCCAAATCTGCCTGACTGCCCCTGGTGGGTTGTCGAAACTTCAGCTCTGTTGCTCCAGTCGGCCCCCTTCCCCGGCTTGATCAGTCCTGCAGGACCCTCTTCGGGGTGGCTCAGCCTGGCTCTCCCTCCCCATGCACTGCCTTTCCTAATGCACGCTCAGCCACTTGTTGTTGCCCTGTGAAGCAGCTGGGGGAGGTGAGAGGGGTTCTCTTCTGTCTGTGTGCCTGCTCACGTGCACCCGCTCCTTTCCAGATCTTGAGCAACGCCCGCCTCTTCCTGGAGAACCTCATCAAGTAAGTCCTGAGCTCTTCTTTTGCTGGCGGGAGCTGCCTGGGTCTTTGGCGGAGGGGAGCTCTCCCGTGGGGAAGCTAGGATCTAGCCACTGCAGCTCAGAGTGGATCTCGTAGCTCACCAGTTGGCACCTGTTGCTGTTAGTCTTTTGTCCAGGCAGGAGGCTAGTTCCTGGGACCTTGCCTGCATGTACAACACCTTGAGGGGGTGTCGTTATGCCAGCAAGTTCTGTAAGGGATTGCTCTTTGCCTGCTGGCTGCATTGTAGAGACCCGCTAAAGGCCACTGGCTCCTCAGTTGCTAGCTCCCGGAGGGGGAACCGCAGGGCCCGGGTTGGCTTGACTCCTGTGAGACTGTTGAGAGCCCTGTGGCATTTGTGGAGATACGGCAGAAGGTGGCTGTTCCACTGGCTCTGCTTCCTTGGAATGCCCTGCAAAAGAAGCCCGCTGCCTGGAGAGTGGTCTGAGCCTTGGCTCTGCTGCTTTGTCCCTCCAGCGATTTGGAGCCTCTTCTGCAGGTTTGGCAAGGGAGGTGGTACCACCACGCGGCTCAAAGGTGCACTGCAGCCCAGCCATAACTCGCAGATCTCTTGCTTGACCCGAGACCCCAATGGGGCCCACAACAGTTCCCATTTTTAAAAACCAATGAAGAGAGGCTGGTGATGGTGCAGCCGTGTGTGCATGCGGTATCAGTTGCAAGGAGGCAATGGAGGGGCCAAATTAAACCCATTTGATCTACCGCGTTTCGCATTTTGTGATTCACCCCTTTCCAGAACAAGCTATAGGCTGTTTATCAAGCAGACGCTCTAAGTGGGACTGTGCAACAGAAGACTCCGTGTCTGTCTGTCTGTCTGTCTGGGTGGGCTTTGGAGGCATGGACTGTCAACCAGCCCAATCCCCATCTTCAAAGGTGCCCCTCCTCCCCACCTCTTACGTGGCTGCTCCTGCACCAACCCCCTCCGTCTCATGACTTTGCTCACCTTCCTCCCTAGCCCCACCTTCCCCAAAACCTCCTCCCCACACACTTTGCAAGGAGGCGGAGTGTGCCGCACAAACCCTGGCAGGTGCCAGGAGATTTTTTTTTTTATGACAGTGGACCAGGGTGAGTCAAGCAGATGCTGCACACATCCCGTGGGTGGGTGGGGTTGCTCCTATGCTTTTTTGTGCTGCAAACCTTGACGCGTGGCCAAACCCGCTGTGGCCCCCCCTGCATGAGCACTCTTTCTCTCTCTCTCTCTCTCTCTCTCTGCTACATAAATGGCGACAGTCTAGCTTGAACACCCGAGATGGGGGGAGTGATACTCCTCTGGAAAAGCAGATCATGCAGCCCACGTGGCTTCTGTGGAAGCCGAGGGCCACGGTGCTATTAAGCCGCTTCCGCTTGGCTCTTTTGTGCCTCTGCAATGCCACCAAGGGCATCGCTTCAATTGTGCAGGTTCCTCTTTGCCCACAAGGCAGCAAAAGTGCCCAGCACTCCCCTTGCTCTGCCATTCTCCCAAAGGGCAGGGGAGCAGCAGGCAGGGCTCGTGTGTCGGCAGAAGGCCTTCCCCATCAATCAGAGCTGTGGGACTCCAGCAGGTTACAAAAGGAGCCAAGGCATGGGAGTGGAGCAGGGGCACAGTCGCTCTCCAGCGAGGTGTTTTTTGGGGTGGTGGGGCGCACGGAAAGGGCTGCGGAAGCAGGCCGCCCCGTGTGGGTGGGAGGAGAGAGCATCTGGGCATCCAGCAGCCTCACTGGCGATGTGCAATATTCCCACCTCAGGTACGGCATCTTGGTGGATCCCATCCAGGTCATCTCCTTGTTCCTGAAGGACCCCTATAGCTGGCCATCTCCATGCCTTGTTATCGGTGAGTAGAATGACTTCAGAATCTCCCCCTTTTGCTTTTGCTCCCCGAGCAGAGTTGTGTCCTGAGCTTGCTGGACTCTGCTTGCCTACTGACCCCTGCGCATCTTCATAAACTTACCAGTTTTATTGGAAGTCTGTGTGCCTTCCAGGTCCTACAGGTTTTTTGGTCCCTGGTGCTTGCCATCCCGTGCAATTCAGACCTGTTGGCTTTTCTACACAAGGCGTGGGTGTGTGCATGAGAGAGATAAAAGGTGTTTTTTGGAGTGGGGTTGGGGAAAGTGGATAGGCGAGAGATCCTTTTCTGCCTCTGGAGCTGCTTTGCCCCCGTGCGTGTGTGTGGTCTGGAGAGCAACTGTCTTCTAGTTGCTTTCAGTGCACAGCTGTAAGCTGAGGTGAGGCTTTAGCTTAGAGGTGGGGAACTACATCCAGCTTGAACTTAGCATCTTTTTATGTTGCTGTGCAGAGGGGCAGGAAAAAATCCACATTCAAGCCTTGGTTGCAGACCCTCCTGATTCGTCGTTTTCTGGGTTTTTCCGGCTTCAGCTTTGCTATGCTTGAAGGTCTTTGCCCCAGATGGCCTGGTAGGCGAACTCCTGATAGGCTCCTCCCCCACTGTTGCTTTGGCTGCGTTCTGAGGAATGCAAGTTGACCCCAGGCACCTTGCGAAGTTCAGGGCCACCTGAGAATTTTGGCCCAGTTTCCTTGTTGCCAGACTCGGCTGCTGGTTGTCCGCAACATCCAGCGCTCACCGTCATGTTCTTCTTTCTCTCCAGGGGCCAACACGTTTGCACTCGTGGCTCTGCACCTAGAGAAGAGGCTGGCCGTGGCAAGTGTGGACACGCGTGGCTTCCTTGTCATGGGGTGGGGATGGGGGGGAGCAGGCCGTGGCTGCGATTACCTGTCAAAGGGTGTTCAGGGGCAATGTGGTGCTTAAACTGGCAGGCACCCCTTCCTTATCCTCACCACCTTTTGAGGGGTAAACTGTAATGTTGGTTCCAAGAGCCCATTTTAGTCTCTTCCCAGCTGATGAGTGGAGGGTGGGGCTGTGAAGGGGTAAGGGGCCCACCTGGCAAGGGGTGCGGCAGGCAGTGTCTGTGCTGACCTTCTCCTTCCTGTAGGGCTCCTTGTCGGAGCGCAGTGGGACTGTCCTCCACACTCTCAACCTCCTAACAATCTTATGCTTCCCTGTGTTTGTGGTGCTGTCGGTCGACTCCATCACGCCAGGTGAGTGCTCAGCCGTCTGGCGTGGGTCTAGGATGGGGTTTGGCCTCTCCTGTACTGCTGAGGCCCTTAGTGCTGGCCTTGGCAGCTGTGCTAGTTAGCGGTGACAGGTGACTTTCGAGCTGTGGCTGGGGACCTCAGGCAAGGGGAGGCACACAGCAGGTCTCCAGGCAGGCGTCTCCATCTGGCCCCTGGGACTTTCCCCAGGCCCCACACACCCCATGCTTCACACGCTCCTCAAGTCTCTTTGCTTCACTCCAGGATGGGTCCTTGAACTGTGATGATGCCGGGGGGGGTGTGTGTGCAAAAGGAGCCTGTTGTACAAGGCGAAAGTTGCATTTGTGGTGCCGCTTGCTTTTGCCTCTGGAAACCCAGCCACCCCTGGCATGTGGCCCCCGGAAGATTGCCCAAGAGGGAGTGCGGCCCTCAGTCTGAGAGAGGTTTCTTGCCCTGCCCTGGGCAGTGAGCCATCAGGCTTCTGATTTCCACCTCCTGAGAAGATGCTGGTGCATAAAGTAAGCTTGGACTGTCTCCCCACCGCCAGCCTTTGAGCAGAGTTACCTGTGAGGGAGCCCCACTGCAGAGGAGGGCAGGGGGTGGCCCGCCAGTTAGACCTGCTCTGCCTCCTCCTGGCCCTGCCGCCCGAGGTATCTAGCCGGGCTCCTTCTGCTCTGTCAGTGGCTTGCTGGGCCTGTTGAAAAGTCCTCCAAGGCAGTGGCGGCAGCGGCTGCGGCTGCTTGTCTAAGCCCTGGTGGAATGATGGCTCCAGGCTGCCTGCCCAAGAGGTCAGGGCTGGCCCTGTCAGCTGCTGCTTCCCTGCATTGCTGGGCCCAGGGCATCTGGCTGCGAGGAAGAAGGCTGTTTCGGGGCCTCTTGTTTCCTGAGCCCGACTTCTGAGCGGTTCCCTGCCCCAGCTGGGCAGCATGGCCCGTCTCCCGCCAGATAAATCCAACCTTTGAGAACTGTGCTTAATGAGGAGGAGGAGCTTGTGGGGATTCCAAGGGCCACTTTTGGCTCCTGGTGCAGCCGGGACCTCCCTTGCCCTGTGTGTGCATCTGCCTGTCTGTGTCGCTCTCTGCACCTGCACAGAGATTGATTGTGGCCTTCTCAGTGGTTGCCTCCTGTAAGCTCAGGGTCATGGACCGCAATGTGTGTCTCAAACGCACCTCTGCAGCTGCCTTAGGCTCCTGTCTCCGTTGCCCAGTGCTGCCTGTTCTGCCTGCCTGCCTGGCCGTGGCTGTCCTAGCTCCTGACCTTCCTCCTCTCCCGGCACCTGTCTCCTGAAGAGAACCTTACAAGCTGGAGATGCCGGGCGTGGGGCCTGCCTGCTGGCCTTTCTACATGCTAGGCAGCTGTTCTGACTCTGGCTGCCCAGGCAAGAGTGCTTTGCGGGCCATCCCCACTCACTTGATTCCAAGAGAATGCAAGAGTGAATGCGAATTCTGTGGGGCAGCATGTTGGGTCTCTCTCTTGCCCAGCCCTTCCTGTCTTCCTCCACAGTTGGGGCTGTCTTCGCTCTGGCCATCCACACCATCGTCTTCCTCAAGCTCTTCTCCTTCACGGATGTCAACAAGTGGTGCCGGGAGAAGAGGCACTCCAAAGCCGCCCGCGTCCGCTCCGGTGAGCTCTGCCCCTTTTGTAAAGTGGTGAGGTGGTGGGCAAAGGAAGCAAGGCCTACTTGGGGCACCTGAGACCCACAACAGGGTGTGTGTATGTATGGGAATGCTTTGATTTGGATTCCTGCATTGAACAGGGGGTTGGACTTGATGGCCTTTTACGCCCCTTCCAACTCCACTATTCTATGATTCTATGTGTGGGGGGGGGAGTGAGAACTTAGTGTGCAGAATCTGGTGGACGAAGAAACCTCTCCCTCTGCAGACAGTCAGGCGGCACCCTTCGCACTCTTAATGCGGCGAGCTGGCAGACTTAAAGCTGACTAGCAGCCTGGGGTGCACCTGCTTCCTCTGCATTGAAAGGGGTCTGGATTTTAGGTGAGGCTGGACGGGCCTGGTGCTGAAGGCCTTGTTGGGGGAGGCGTGTGTGTGTGGCTGATCTGCTTCCTTCTGAGCTGCGGGTGAAGGAGGGCCCACCTAGCAAGGGGGATTTGAGGACTAAGCAACAAGGGGTGCTCGCTACACTCCCACCATGGGGGCACAGGATTACAAATGGGTGTCGTTCTGCACTCCTGGAAGGCAACCCAAGGAGAGCCAACTGGCCTCAACCAACGTTTGGGGACATTGTGCATCATGGTTTCCATTTCTAGACCTCTCAGATGCAACCACCCTTCCCCTGTGTAGCATTCCTCCCACAAGCCTTGCCGCTGAGCTTCCCATGGTGTTCCATTTGGGGTTGTCTGTGCTTCCTGTGATCCCACAAAAAATATAGGGCCCCAATATCTGGCACATTGCACATGCCGGCTCTCTCTCCGTACTGACACGCACTCTCTGTGGTGGGGGTTAAGCAGCCTCTCGCACATCAGGTTGGTATCAGAACTTGTGCCCAAGGTCGTCAGTGCCCCTTTCTGGCTAGGGCTGGATAAGAGAAGCGGGCCACAAGGCCTGACGTGCTTTGTTCTCTTTTGCAGTTTCTGGGTCACAAAGAGCCAATGGGGACGTGGCCTCGAGCGGCGTGGCTTACCCAGCAAACCTGACCTATAAAGGTAACCTGACCAGAGAAGCTGTCGGTGGTGGGAGGGTCACGACCGGGCAGTCGTGGGAACGCTCTGGCCAGCAGGGGTCTGGCTTGACTCATCCTGGGGCTGAGAGGTGGAGCATCTTCATCCCTTCTGTAAGAGCAGAATTTAGCTAGCGGGGGGGTGCTCACCGTCCCCGGAGTGTGGTGGCTCCAAGGCTGCAGATCCCCAGGGATTCTCCTGCCCCCCCCCGCATTGTGGGAGGCCAGCTCTTGTCCTCTGCTCCCCTTTAACACGCCCCCTCCCTTCCTTTGCAGATCTGTACTACTTCCTGTTTGCACCCACCTTGTGCTATGAGCTGAACTTCCCTCGTTCTCCTCGCATCCGCAAGCGCTTTCTGCTGCGTAGGCTCTCTGAGATGGTGAGCCCCTGCTGCGTGTCTGAATGTTCCTGTTCTCTTTACCCTGCTTCTGAAGGCAGCCTCTCCGCGTTCCCCGAGGCCTCTGCTGCCCTGCGTGGGAATGAGGGTGCAGGCAGGCAAATGTCTCTCTCCCCACACAGGGCATGATGAGGCTTCTGAGGAAGTGTTGTTTTCATTACTGGAATGTTTTTCCCTTTGTAGAGAACATGGGAGAGGTGACAATGGCTGAACATTTAGCACAAATTGGGCACATCTAAAAACTCTTTCCCGCAAGCCAAGAGGGGTAGACGCATGGGAAGCCACCTTAATCCTGAGTCTCTGCCGGAGGTTCTTCAGGAGGGGGGGCAGGTAGCGTCTCTCCCAGCCGCCTTGGAGATGCTGAGACTGAACCTGGGACCTGTGCACTGCCAGTGAGCTTATGGCTCTTGGCGTCGGGCATCTTACCAGATGATCACTGCACTCAGCAGGCTGGAATGCGTCAGCGGTACTTCTGCACCGCTACCTGCCTTCCCCGTGTAGCACAATGTTGCAAGGGAGCGGGGGAAACGTCTGCGCAGTCAGGATCAGTGTCTTGGGAAGCTTGAGAGGCTGGGAGGTGGAAGAAAGTTGGTTGGAGGCTGGGCGGGTCCAACCTGCATGGCTTCCAGTTGCCTTCACTCCTGGCATCTTTGTGTTTTTCCCCCTTTCAGCTCTTCTTCCTCCAGCTGATGGTGGGGCTGATTCAGCAGGTATGTGGGCCAGGGCTGCGGCCAGGTGGCCTTGCTTTGCACGCGGTGCCTTGGAGGAAAGACCTTTTGCTATGTGGGGCTTGCCAGTCCCACGCAGGACTCCTCGGCTGCAAAGAGGGCCGGCGCTGGTGGCTCTGCAACCACGCTGCTGAGGCAGAGCTAGGAGAAGAAACTCCTCCATGTGGCTGTTCAGAATGGCAAGAGTCCAGTTCCTGCCATGTTTGCTCAGAGCTTGTCTCTGCTCAGCAGAACATCTTCTTGCAAGCTTTGGGGGTATATTTTGGGTCCCAGTCCCAACAGCTCAGAGTAGCTGGAGGAGTTGGGGGCCTTTCCCTTGGATCAGGTTGGTGGGGTGGGTGGGTGAATCTCTTGTGTACTACACAGATGGGTGCCCTTCCTCCTGCCAGGGGGTATTTATGTGCCACAGGGCAAGGGAACCAAGACGGCTAACCTGTCTTTTTAGGCTTGGGTAAATGACATCAGGGTTTTCTTTGGGTCCTGTTAATCTGACCTTAATGTGTCTGTCCTTCTTCCAGTGGATTGTTCCCACAATTCAGAACTCCATGAAGCCTTTCCGGGTGAGCTGTGCTCCTGGTACCCCTTTCCCCAACACAGTGCTGAGGAGCTCCCATAGGACCCCCACACACACATGCAGGGCTGGTCTGCAGTGTTCCCTTGGAGCTCCAAATGGAAGTAGGGGGCAGCAAGGGGTGGGGACTTTCTCCAGGTTATGTTCTTACCAGTGTAGTTCATGGCTGACCTGGTAATCTTAAACATCCACCACCCACAACTGGGTAACGGGCCTGCAAGGCACATGGTTGGCCAGCGTCCCAGAAGAGGGTAACTGGACTGCCCCCCACGCCACCCCAGAGACCCCTTTGGGTGGGAGAGAAGGCACCCTGCTGCCCAACAGCCTCCCTAACTGAGCTGACAGAGGTGGTCTCGGATCTATTGTTGCGTTCCCCCAAACTTTTGGTATTGGGGGATCTCAACATTCATGCTGAGGCCGCTTTATCTGGAGCAGCTCAGGACTTCATGACCTCCATGACAGCCATGGGGCTGTCTCAATTTGTTACTGGCCCTACGCATGTGTTGGGGCACACTCTGGACTTGATTTTTGCCACTGGATTAGGGGATGGTGATCTGAGAGTGAGGGATTTTTCATCTACTCCTTTGTCATGGTCAGATCACCGCCTATTAAGGTTTAGACTTACACTGTTTTCTCCCCTCTGCAAGGGTGGAGGAC
This sequence comes from Rhineura floridana, assembly GCF_030035675.1. Classification (NCBI taxonomy): domain Eukaryota; kingdom Metazoa; phylum Chordata; class Lepidosauria; order Squamata; family Rhineuridae; genus Rhineura; species Rhineura floridana. The sequence goes on along the minus strand of NC_084480.1, from coordinate 321,521,692 downwards.
CAATTAAGATGGTCCGTCCCCGGAGACTAATGAATCCTGAGGGTTTTCTGATGGCTCTAGGGAATTTTCCGGCTGATAGAATTGACGGTCCTGTCGAAACCCTGGCCATGCTGTGGAATACGGAAATGGCCCAGGCAGTTGACACGATCGCCCCGGTGCGCCCTCTCCGTTGCAGAGCTCAGTTGGCTCCCTGGTTTACTCCGGAGCTAAGAGTGATGAAGCAAGAAAGGAGACGGCTTGAGTGCAAATGGAGGCAAACTCCCGACGGCTGTAATCATGCACTTGTGAAGCTCTTTACCAAACTCTATGTGAAGGCAGTGAGAGCAGCGAAGAAGCAGTACTTTGCTGTCTCTATTCAGTCATCCCTTAACCGCCCAGCGGAACTTTATAAAGTTGTCCGGGGACTTTTACACTCTGGTCCCCAGGACGCAATAACACCATCAATTGCCCGCTGTAATGAGTTTGCGCGACACTTTCGTGATAAGATCATGAACATCCGCCGGGACCTTGACTCCATTATTGTAGCAGTTGATCCTAATGAGGTGTCCAGAGCACAGTCTTGTCCTGTTTTATTGGATGAGTTTCAGTTGGTGCAGCTCGAGGATGTGGACAAGGTGCTTGGACAGGTGCGGGCGACCACTTCTGCTCTGGATCCTTGCCCCTCATGGCTAATAAAAGCTAGCAGGAATGGAACAGCCGGCTGGGCCAAGGAGGTGATTAATGCCTCTTTACGAGAGGGAGTGGTCCCACCCTGCCTGAAACAGGCGGTGGTGAGACCGCTCCTAAAAAAGCCCTCCTTGGACCCTGATAATTTGGACAACTATAGGCCAGTAGCAAATGTCCCATTCCTGGGCAAGGTTCTAGAGCGTGTGGTCGCTCGCCAACTCCAGGCTCTCTTGGATGAAACTGATTATCTAGACCCATTTCAATCGGGCTTTCGGCCGGGGTTTGGTACAGAAACGGCCTTGGTCGCCCTGTATGATGACCTCTGTCGGGAGAAAGACAGAGGGAGTGTAACTCTGTTGGTTCTCCTTGATCTCTCAGCGGCGTTTGATACCATCGACCATGGTATCCTTCTGGAGCGACTTACGGATTTAGGAGTGGGAGGCACTGCTTGGCGGTGGCTCTGCTCCTATCTCGGGAATCGTCTCCAGAAGGTGATGCTGCGGGAACATTACTCGAGTCCCTGGGTACTCCAATATGGGGTCCCGCAGGGTTCAGTTCTGTCCCCCATGCTTTTTAATATCTATATGAAGCCGCTGGGTGAGGTCATCAGGAGTTTTGGAGTGCGTTTCCAGCAATATGCTGATGATACGCAGCTCTACTTCTCCTTTTCATCTTCCTCAGGTGAGGCTGTTGATGTACTAGACCGCTGCCTGGCCGCGATAATGGGCTGGATGAGAGCTAATAAACTGAAACTCAATCCTAACAAGACTGAGATGCTGTTGGTGGGAGGACCCTCTGCCCAGATGGTTGACGTTCGACCTGTCCTAGATGGGGTTACACTCCCCCTAAAGGAACAGGTACGTAGTTTGGGGGTCTTATTAGATCCGCTCCTGTCACTTGAGGCTCAGGTAGCCTCGGTGGCACGGAATGCATTCTACCAGCTCCGGCTGGTAGCCCAACTACGACCCTATTTGAGCAAGGAGCATCTTGCCTCAGTTATCCATGCTATGGTAACCTCTAGATTGGACTACTGTAATGCGCTCTACGTGGGGCTACCTATGAAGACGGTTCGGAAACTTCAGCTAGTGCAAAATGCTGCGGCCAGAGTTCTCACTGGGACAAAGAAATTTGACCATATAACACCTGTCCTGGTGCAGCTGCACTGGCTACCGATATGTTTCCGGGCTAGATTCAAAGTGTTGGTTCTTACCTATAAAGCCCTAAACGGCATCGGACCGCAATACCTGGTGGAGCGCCTCTCTCGCTATGTACCTACCCGTTCACTACGCTCGACGTCGAAGGCCCTTCTCTGGGTCCCAACTCATAAAGAGGCCCGGAGATCAACAACTAGATCTAGGGCCTTCTCGGTGGTGGCGCCCGAACTATGGAATGCCCTCCCAGACGAGATACGCCTGGCGCCTTCTCTGTTATCTTTTCGGCGCCAGGTAAAAACTTACCTTTTCGCCCAGGCTTTTTAAATTTTGTAAATTTTTAAATATTTTAATTTAACATTTTAAACTTAATATGATCTTAATTTAAATCTCAATGGCAATTTTATTAATGTTTTATAATTGTACTATATATATATTTTTTTTCCACACTTGCTCATATTTTAATTGTGATTTTATTTGTTGTACACCGCCCTGAGAGCTTTCTGCTATAGGGCGGTCTAGAAATGTAATTAAATAAAATAAAATAAATAAATTGATGGGTCAGTAACATGAAGCTCCTGAATCTTGCCCGCTTCTCCCTTCCCGCCAGGGTCAAGCTCTTGGGTGTTGGCACTTTCCTAAACCCGTCTAGGAGGGCAGGCTTGAACTGGCTGGTTGGGGGGTGCGGGGGACACAGCCCGTTCCTGCACAGAATGGAAGCGTGTTGCTGAGCCCGATCTCCTTGTTTGCAGGACATGGACTATTCCAGGATTATTGAGCGCCTCCTGAAGCTGGCTGTACGTACTGCACGCAGGGCTGCCTTCCCAGGCCATCTGGGCGGGGGCTCAGAGCTGGGTTTGGGACACAAGCAGGGCTATGGGGCTGGGATCCAGCAGGGCAAGTCGTCAGCCACAGCTGTGCCTGCAGAGCAAGGTTCTGTTGGTGTACCCAGGTTCTGGTCTTGTCTGCAGCAGTCTTCCTTCACCCTGGTATCCTGCACACGTTCTGGACTATTATTTATTTATTACATTTATGCCCTGCCTTCCTTTCACCATGGAATGTTCCCAGGCAGTCTCCCATTCAGGCACTGACCAGACCCACACCTGCTTAGCTTCAGCAAGGCGGTGACTTTATGGGCCGTCAGGCGTAGCCTGCGACTACAGCTCCCATCAGCCAGCCCTGCTGGAGTTGTAGTCTCATACCCCCTGGAGAGCACCAGCTTGGTAGAAGGCTCATCTATAGACAACTGGTGTCTGGAAAGAGCCCCCACTTATGGGAAAGGGCTGATGCATGGCCTGATCCTGCATTGGGGTGAAAGGTCCATGAATCTCACTGGCCGCCACATTGAAGAAACGTTTGCCCCTGCCAAGATGGCGATGGGCACTTCCTGTTTCTTCTCAGGGCTAGGAGGAAGCAGAGAGTCTGTTCCCGGCTAGGAGTCCTTCTTTAAGAGCCATTTCTGCTAGTGGGAAGCCATGTGCATTAATGTGGGCCTCTGCCTTGTGGCTGCTGACAGGTCCCCAACCATCTGATCTGGCTCATCTTCTTCTACTGGTTCTTCCACTCCAGCCTCAATGTGATAGCTGAAGTCATGCAGTTTGGAGATCGGGAGTTCTACAGGGACTGGTGGTGAGTTGGCCTCTGTTGTGCAGGTAACCGGCACTTGGGCGACCTCCTTCCTTTGGGCACTCGGTGCAAAATAACCAGAGCTTGGATTTCAAAGGCTTCACCACCTCAGCCAAGGAAGAGTTTTCCCCAGACTTGCGTGCGCGTGAGAGAGAGTGAGAGAGAGAGAGATTCCCCCTTGCTCAGGTTTGTGGTTGATAGGATGATGGAGGATGATAGACTGCTTCCTCTTGTAGGTAGAGCATCAATACCTGTATGGCATCTGTGATAGTGATTGGGGTACAGCGTAAATCGTAAATGATAATACAGGCACCTCTGTCTCCCTTTCCTGGTAAAACTCGATGACTGGGTTGCGCATGCAGTCAGGCTGCTCATACTTGAGATTCAAGGAATTGGGTCCCCAAAGTGAGAGCCTCTTTTGTTCTTGATGAGCACCTGTTGGGAGTGAGGAGTTGCAGGGACGGTTGATGTACAACAGCAAAGGAAACACCTGTCATGGCTTCTTCCCTTTTTTTTCTTCAGGAACTCAGAGTCTGTGACTTATTTTTGGCAGAACTGGAACATCCCAGTCCACAAGTGGTGCCTCAGGTATGTCTTGGATGAGATGTGACGATCCCAAGCGTGGCATGCCACCAGCTCTCGACAAGGGACGGCACGGTCAATTCTGCCCAAAGTCTGTTAAGGATTCTTTTCTAAACTGTAGTGATCCCACCATAAGCACTTCATATTTTGTTGCTTTTAAAAAAACAAAACTAGAGTCCTTTATGGGCTGATGTAAGGACAAGGTACTGCTTGCCTGCCCCTAACATCTCCTGCCCCCTTTCTCCTAAGAACATAATGCAGAAGTGTTTAACTAGACCTGCGGCAGCTCATGAAGTCAAGATGGGCTATTCCTTGTTCATCATCAGCTGGCATCTCGGAGCTCTTTTGCAGGGAGACTCGGCTAGCTCTGCTAAAATGACCCCAAGGACCATCCATCCATCCTTGTCTCTCCTCCTGTGCCAGCAGCCTCTGCATTAGCCTGTGCAAACAAGACTTGGGGTGCCTTTACCCACACAATCCCTCTTGCTGCTCTACTGCCACCACTAGCACCCCCCCTTGAACCTACACCTGGCAGTCGTTTCTGCCTTCATGTTTCCTTCTGTATCTTTCCGAGCTCGATTCAAGATGCTCGTTTTAACCTATAAAGCCTTACACGGCTTAGGATCACAATACCTGATGGACCGCCTCTCCCAACACGAACCCTCCCATACACTACGCTCAACATCTAAGGCCCTGCTCCAGGTGCCTACTCTGAGGGAAGCTCTAGGATTTCAGATAGTGCTCTGAGTTTACCCTTACTCTGAAGGACTATTTAAAGGGGATAGTGGCAGTCTGCCTACTAGGGTTGGCATTAAGTATAAACTAACCTGACATGAACCCACCCGTACACTACGCTCAACATCTAAGGCCTTCCTCCAGGTGCCTACTCCGAGGGAAGCTCGGAGAGGGATTTCTCAGTGGTGGCCCCCAAATTATGGAATGATCTTTCTGACGAGGTGCACCTGGCGCCAACACTGTTATCTTTTCGGCGCCTAAGTCAAGACTTTCCTCTTCTCCCAGGCATTTTAGCATTTGGTTTTACGTTTTTTTAGAAAAATTTAAATTGTGTTTTTAAATTTTTTTTGTGTTTTAAAATTTGTATATTTGTTTTTATTGTTTTTAATTGCTGTAAACCGCCCAGAGAGCTTTGGCTACAGGGCAGTATATAAATGTAATAAATAAATAAAAATATTCATGCAGCCAGGCCTGATGGTGCCAGGGCTCTTGCTGTCCTTGGCTCCCAGTTTGGCTACCCCTTCCTGAGTGAAAAGAGTCTAGTACCCTTTCCCTGGGCGGAAGGTGAGGGCCATGAGCTCTGTGAACTGGTCTGTAGCCAAAAGTCTTAAGGCCATAGCACAGGTTGCTGGGGCAGGGGGGGGGATAGAGAGGGACTTTGGCTCTCTGGGTGTTGCTGAACTACGACTCCCATCATCCATGGCCTTTGGCCATGCTTCCTGGAGCAGATGGGAGTTATAGTTCAGCAATGTCTAGAGGGCCAAAAGTTTCCACACCTGCCTTAATGGGTGGCTTTGGCCTACAAGTGCAGCTGTGTCCCTTTGCTGGAGACAGTGAAGTAATGTGTGACTCCCCTGTGCGTTTTAGGCATTTCTACAAGCCCATGATCAAGAGGGGTGTTGGGAAATGGACAGCTCAGACAGCCGTGTTCTTGGCGTCTGCATTCTTCCATGAGGTGAGTACTTCCCCCTGCCCCCAAGTTTGTGTAAGTGAGTGTCAAATTGAGAGCGCAAAGGGATTTCCCCACACATCTGCAAACTTGATTCTCTTCTTGAAGGCAGCATATTTTGTACCTGAAAGCATTCCAGTCCAAAGGGGATGAGGGGAAGAGAGCAACAGTGAATGAAGTAACATCTGATTGGGGAGGGAGTCTAGGCCACCCAAAACTGGGCTGCTCCAATCCTGGCTAAAATGGCACTGGGCAGAGCTTTCTTCCAGACAAGTATCCCAGTCTGGCTACGATGTCCTGGTCCGAGGCCAGTTCTGGGAAGATCAGTGAGGAAAGGCTTGGAAGGCATTGGATTACTCTCCACTCTTTCCTCAAGTCAAGTTTTGCTCCTAGCAAAGATTGTAGGGTAGCAGTTTGTTGCTCTAAGAATCCCGACTGAAAGCATCCAAGTTGCAGTGGATCAAAGTATTAAGATGGATACTTTTTTTGGAACGGAGAGGTGCGGACTCACGTGGGCAAGCTGAACATTGGCCAGTCTGAGTCTGTGTCTGTGTTAGAATTGCTTTTAATATGTTTTCTTTAATGATGTTTTTAACCCTTTTTAAAAAAAAGATGTTTTTAAAGTTTTAAAAAATGTTTTTAACGTTGTTTTGTTTTAATGTATTTTGAGGTCTTTTTATGATGTTTTAAAGTGTTTTTAGCATTTCTGTTTGCCACCCTGGGCTCCTGCTGGGAGGAAGGGCGGGATATAAATCAAATAATAAATAAATAAACAAACAAGCAAGCAAGCAAATAAATAAATAAATAAATAAATAAGGGACATTTGTGGTTCCTGCTGTTGTGAAGAATGATGGATGAGCATCTTGCAGGAGCTGGTGAAAGGACTGTCATTTCACCAGCTGGGGAAACTGGGGGAGGGGGCAATGAGCGGGCCTTTCCTCCCCTGATCAGCATAAGGTTTGAATAGGGAGGGGCAGCTCCCTCTCCTGTACATGGACCCTGCGTGTGCACATGTGCTGAGTGTAGCTTCCACCCTGTCATGTCAATTGGCTGCTTCCCTGGCCCAGTTTAGCTTCTTCCAAGGGATCACACCCGAAATCTTCCATTCAGGAGACAAGAGAGCACCCTTACTTGTCTTCCCTCTGTGTGGACTGGAATGGGGGGGGGAGCACTCCTCGGTGCTTGTTGGGGGCAGGCGTGGGAGTTGGGTGCAAGAAATAACTGGGGATGCAGCAGTTCTTCCTGCCAAGCGAGGCAGCTTGCTTTGTTCATCTTCTCCGTCTGGCCACCTGAGTCTCTCTCTTTGCCCTCTCCAGTACCTGGTAAGCGTGCCCTTGAAGATGTTCCGGCCCTGGGCGTTCATGGGGATGATGACACAGGTAAGGACGAGATGCAGCCTGGCAGGAGGCTTGCTGAGTCTGCCTCTTGCATGAGTGGATTGGCAAAGGCCTTCTGGGGCCAGCCAGGCTTGCTCTTGCCTTGTCAGAGGCTCTTGCCACTCGGTGGGTTGGTAAAGGATGAGGTTCAAATGGAGCTTATTACCAAATGTGGTGTTGGAGGAGAGCTTTGTGCATACCATGGACCGCGAAAAAGACAAATAATTGGGTGTCAGAACAAATTAAACCAGAACTATCACTAGAAGCTAAAATGATGAAACTGAGGTTATCCTACTTTGGACACATAATGAGAAGACAGGATTCACTAGAAAAGATAATAATGCTGGGGAAAACAGAAGCAAGCAGAAAAAGAGGAAGGCCAAACAAGAGATGGACTGATTCCCTAAAGGAAGCCACAGACCTGAACTTACAAGATCTGAGCAGGGTGGTCCATGACAGATGCTCTTGGAGGTCACTGATTCATAGGGTCGCCAGAAGTCGTAATCAAGGCATATAACAGCAACAACAAATGGCACTGTTAGGCATATGGGAAGCAGCCTTATACTGAGTGAGACCACTTGTCCATGTAGCTCAGTATTGTCTGCACTGATTGGCAGTGGCTCTTCAGGGTTCCAGGCAGGAGCGTCTCCCAGCCCTACCTGGAGATTGTGGGGATTGATCCTGTGGCTCTCTGCATGCAAAGCAGATTCTCCCCACTGAGCTGAAGCTCTTCCCCTCACCGTCCCATTCCTTGGGGGCTATTGGGGGTGGCGGGAATGGAGAGGTGGCCTCTCTGCCAACCAGCCCAGCAGGTCCACCTGCCTTCCCGCAGCCCAGCCTGGGGGAGACCAAGATCATGGCCTTTTCTCCCGCTCTCTCTCCTCCACAGATTCCTCTGGCCTGGTTTGTGGGACGATTTCTTCGGGGCAACTATGGCAATGCTGCTGTGTGGATATCCCTGATCATTGGGCAGCCCGTTGCTGTCCTCATGTACGTCCACGACTACTATGTGCTCAACTACGAAGGAGGCCAGTGACCTGGGGCGGAGGAGGTCGCAGCGAAGCCCCTTTTCCTCTTGAGAGCAGCAGGACCCCTGGTGAGGGCGGAACGACTTAGCCTGCCTGCTGTCTCCTGGGAGCCCCAAAACTCACCATAGCACCAGCATGGGCAGAGATGCTACTGCCGTCATCTTTGCTCTGGAAAGTTGCCGTGTGTGATCTTTTTACGTTTGTGTGTGTGTGTGTGTGTACAACGGCTGCTTGTCAGGTACTCTTCTGAGCCGGAAGATTGGATCAATGCAATAACCGTCAGCATACCCAGATTTTCCAGCTGTGCCTCGGGCAGAATTGATGCTTGGGGCCGGTACCTGGGCTGGTAATTTTCCAGGTTACCTCTGTGAGCCTTTGTCGGTGGGGAAGCTCACATCTCCTTGAGCCTGTCCAGTAGAAATGCAGTTTGAATCCTGCTATGCCGTGGGCAGAGGGGGTGGGGTGAGCAGGACTTTGCATTTCCCTTTGCAAAAGGGGGGGATGGTCTGAGCTTCTTGCAGAGCCTGCGTGGCCTCCGAACGTGCAGGCAACGGCAGCTCCCCCCAGTCGGTGCTGCCTACAAGGCACTTTAAAGGACTCTCGTTTGCTTGGTTATTTTTCGTCCACTCCAAGACTGTTGGGCATTCAGTTCTGTCCTCGTTTGTGGTTACTGGCAGCTCTGCCGTAACGAAAGGGGCAGCTTCCCCTTCCATTGGCCTTAAGCCCCAAGGCCTTATGGGAATAAGGAACACTGGCCCACGGGGCTTCTGTGGCCGGTCTTGGTACTGCCTTTAATGGCAACCGCTGGTTGAGGCTCTCTCTTGGTGCACCTTGTTTGAATTCATAGGAGTTTTTTCCTAGAGCTGCCTCAGTTCTCTCCCGTCTCCTACCCCATGATCCGTCCTTGCTGCATGGGAGCAGAGCTCCAGCAGCTCATGAGGCCCTGCCACAGTGTCATGGCACCCTGCTCCTGACAGCAGTGGTGGCCGCTGCTGCTGCCCAACTCTTCTCAGCCAAGATAGTTCTTGGCTGTGTGTGGTCCTTGCCATGCTTTGTCAACCCAGCAACTTTTTAAGAGTTTGCAGACTTTATCTGCCCAGTACAAAGTGATTAAAGCATATTTTGCAAAATAATGTCTCTTGGTGTCATGTTGACAATGGGGGGGGGGACCTAACTGCACTTATCAACATACTTTCTCATCAACTGGATTGTTGCTGATGGGAGTGGCCAGTGTCCATGACCTCCCTTTCCCTCCTCTCCTCAAACAGATTGCTTCCAAATCTGCACGGCTTGGGTTTTGGTAACTTGGTTTTTTAAAATATTTATTTATTATTTGATTTATATCCCACCCTTCCTCCCAGCAGGAGCCCAGGGCGGCAAACAGAAGCTCTAAAAACACTTTAAAACATCATAAAAACAGACCTTAAACACTATAGCTTTATTTTCAATTCTTTTCCTAATGATCCCTTGCATAAACCAAATCTTCATTTGTGTAACAGCTCGTTTTGCCTTTATGGCTAAGTGGGGCCTGCCTCGGATGGTGGCTAATTAGGATGCCAGTCTAAATGGGGCCCTTCTCTGACCCATCAGGCTCCGCTTATCTTGTTAAGGAGGAAGTTCCTGTCCTTACACAGAAATCAAATGAAGAAACAGATTTTATAACTGGCCCTAATATTTTGAGCACACCAGAGCCTCTGTGCTGACCTCTATGAGTTCTCGGCGGTCCCTTCACGGCTTGTGGTCAACATGAGATGAATATCCAAGCAGCCCAAAATAGCCCTTTAGCCCAATCTACTCCAGGGAGACTGTTCCTGTGGTCTAGATGGCCAATGTTTCTTTCTTCTGAGGCGGAGCTGCAGCAATCTGCTTGTACAAATAGAATTAGGACTGCAGGCATCAACATACAGGAGCAAAAAGGAGATAATTTTCCAGTGAACAGAGAGTAGACCAGCTTATGCACCAGACTTGGACCTGAACAGATGGAGGTTCAAATGACAAAAAGGAGTTTGACTACAAACTTGCAGGACTTCCTCACAGCCATTTGACAGTGCCACAGACTGCCTTGGAAGGTGGTGGACTCTCTACTTAAAAACCCCTAAGGTAGGAAAGGCCCCCTTTAGGATGCACACCTTAATGTGGTGAGGAGGTTTGAGAGCTTTGAAGAAGCTGAGAGCAATGCTGTCAGGAGTCTAGACCAAGAGGTTAGACTCCTAGCAGGGGCACCCAAGGCGGAATGGTCAAAGCTGAGACACCAGACTAAGAGGCATCCAAACTCAGAGGAAAACAATGGTAAACCACCTCTGAGTACCTCTTACCACGAAAACCCTATGAACAGAGTATCCAAAACGCAACACAAGATAGTGCTGGGAGATGAGACACCCAGGTCAGAAGGCATTCAGCAAGCTACTGGGGAAGAACAAAGGACAAGTACGAGTAGCGCTGTGACTAATGACGCAGCTGGGTCAAAGCCAAAAGGAAGCCCAGAGGCTGATGCACACAGATGCGAAAGGAGAGTCCAGAGTTGTACGATGCACACAATAGGAACATGGAATGGAGAAGCATGAACCAGGGAAAGTTAGAAATTGTCAAGCAAGAAATGGAACGTATCAACATTACAATACTTGGCGTGAGTGAATTAAAAAGGACGGGAATGGGACATTTCCATTCAGGCAACTACAAAATATTTTATTCAGGAAATGAGAAATCAAGAAGAAAAGGAGTTGCTTTAATAGTGAGAAGTGATGTAGCAGAAGCAATTAGGAGCTACAACGCAAGGTCTGAGCGTTAAAATGGTTAAAGAGAGAAGGAAAGCAAAAGGTGATAGAAACACGACCAGAACCCTAAATGCAACAATACAGCGACTAGTACGCAGGGACAAAGAGAACTATTACAATAGTTATTGTATAGAAATAGAAGAGGACAACAAAAAGGGTAGAACAAGAGCCCTATTCCAAAAGATGAGAGTAATGAAAGGGAAATTTAAACCAAGAGTAGGGATGTTGAATATCAGCAGGGGAACACACTGACTGACCGAGATGAAATAAAAGGAAGATGTAAGCAATACACTGAAGAACTCTATAAAAGAGATGATAGGATGACAGATTCATTCATGGAGGAACCGTATGATGAAGAACCAGAAATTATAGAATGTGAGGTGAAAGCTACTCTTAAAATACTTGGAAGAAACAAATCACCAAGAACAGATGGGATACCAATAGAGTTGCCACAAGCTACTGAGACTGAATCTGTCCAAATTTTGACAAAAATTTGTCATCAAATATGGAAAATAAACAATGGCCCACAGACTGGAAGCCCTCGATATACATCCCAATTCCAAAGAAAGGGGATCCCAGGGAATGCATTAATTATCAAACTATAATAATAATAAAATAATAATAAAATTTTATTTATGAGTCGCCTATCTGGCCGAATGAACGGCCACTCTAGGCGACGTACAGTACACAATAAAATACAATGTAAAAACCAATGAGGACCACACTCAATAATTAATCTAAACACCACCCTTCCAGTTCATAACAGCATTAAAAGCTAATCTACCCCGGAGATCCCGTAGGCCTGCCTGAACAGCCAGGTCTTCAAGGCCCGGCGGAAACCTGTCAGGGAGGGGGCACGGCGAAGGTCGAAAGGAAGGGAGTTCCAGAGGGTGGGGGCCACAATCGAAAATGCCCTCTCTCTGGTCCGTACCAGCCTCACCATCTTAACTGGTGGGACCGAGAGAAGGTCTTGTGTGGCTGATCTTGTCAGGTGGCATAATTGGTGACGCTGGAGGCGGTCCTTCAGATAAACTGGGCCGAAACCGTATAGGGCTTTAAAGGTCAACACCAACACCTTGAATTGGGCCCAGTAAACAACTGGCAGCTAGTGTAGATCTATTAACACCGGAGTAATATGATCACGGTGACGGCTGTTTTTAATCAAACGTGCAGCTGCATTCTGTATCAGCTGTAATTTCCGGACCGTTTTCAAGGGTAACCCCACATAGAGCGCATTACAGTAGTCTAAGCAGGAGGAGACCAGGGCATGTATCACCCGTGGGATCAGGTGGATAGGAAGGTAGGGTTGCAGCCTCCGTATTAGATGTAATTGATACCAAGCTGCCCGGCTCACTGCCAAAATCTGAGCCTCCATGGACAGCTGGGAGTCAAGAATGACCCCAAAGCTGCATACCTGGTCTTTCAGGGGTAGTCTTACCCCATTGAACACCAGGTCAATATCTCCTAACCTTCTCTTGTCTCCCACGAGTAACACCTCGGTCTTATCGGGGTTTAGTTTCAGCCTATTCCTTCCCATCCATCCACTTACGGCTTCCAGGCACTTGGACACGGTGTTCACAGCCAACTCTTGTGAGGATTTAAACGAGAGATAGAGCTGAGTGTCATCCGCATATTGGTGACACTGCAGCCCAAATCTCCTGATGATGGCCCCCAGCGGCTTTACATAGATGTTGAATAGCATGGGGGAGAGGATAGAACCCTGTGGGACTCCACAATTATGAGGCCAAGGGTCTGAAACTTCATCCCCCAATGCCACCCATTGGTGCCTGTCTGAAAGATAGGAACGGAGCCACCGTAGAACAATGCCCCCTATTTCTAATCCCTCCAGGCGATCTAAAAGGATACCGTGGTCAACGGTATCGAACGCCGCTGAGAGGTCCAAGAGGACGAGGAAGGTATATTCTCCCCTATCCAACGCCTTCATATCATCCACCAGAGCGACCAAGGCTGTTTCAGTTCCGTGTCCAGTCCTGAAGCCCGACTGGAATGGATCGAGATAATCTGCTTCATCCAAGTGTGTCTGTAACTGTTTGGCCACCACTCGCTCAATCACCTTGCCCAAGAATGGTAGGTTAGAGACTGGGCGGAAGTTATTCCACTCTTGGGGATCCAAGGAGGGCTTTTTCAAGATAGGCTTTATTACTGCCACCTTGAGGGCTGATGGCATTGCACTCTCTTCCAAGGATGCATTTACCACTGCCTTGATCCCTTCACTCAGCTTCTCTTTACAGCTCATAATGAGCCATGAAGGGCAAGGGTCAAACAGACAGGTGGTTGGCTTCACAGTAGAGAGCACCTTGTCCACTTCCTCAGAGGGAAGAGGCTGAAACCGATCCCACCGTTTAACCGGAATGCAACTGGCCGACTCTGGCTCACTTCCTGTATCCACGGCGTACGGAGTCATGCTCTTCAGGCGCTCGATTTTATCGGCAAAGTGTTTAGCAAATGTGTCACAGGAGGCTTTAGAATGCTCCATGGGTTCCTGAGCAACTGGACCGACCAGGCTTTGGACCAGTTGGAACAACCTCCTGGGGCAGCACTCTGCAGACACAATAGAGGCAGCAAAGAATTCCCTCTTTGTTGCCTTTGTTGCCACCTGGTAGGCAGCTATTGCTGCTCTAACCAGTGTCCAATTGTCTTCAGAGCGAGATTTCCGCCACCGGCGCTCTAGTCGTCTCACCTCCTGTCTCAGACCCCACAACCGTGGTGTATACCAGGGTGCTATCTGAGTTCTATTCAGGGGGAGAGGACGTTTCGGAGCCACCCGGTCTACTGCCCTAGTGATCTCCCTATTCCACTCCATCACCAGGGTTTCGACTGGGCATCCTTCAGCTGGCTCCAAATCTCCCAGTGCATTCAGGAATCCTTTAGGATCCATCAGGCGTCTGGGACGGACCATCCTAATAGGTCCTTGTCCCCTGCGGAGGGTGTGTGGCATTAAGAGGTCCATATTCACCAGCTAGTGATCTGACCATGACACGGGGTTGGAAACAACAGTCCCCATTTCCAGATCATTTCCCTCCCCTCCCGAGACAAACACAAGGTCAAGAGCATGACTGGCTACATGGGTGGGCTCAGTATTACTAAGGCGCAGTTCCCAGGAAGTCATGGTTTCCATGAAATCTCGAGGGGCTCCAGTGAGGACGGCCTCGGCGTGCACATTAAAGTCCCCCAAAACCAATAGGCTGGGGGAGAGCATCCGCACGCCCGAGACCACCTCGAGCACCACGGTCAGGGAGTCTGCTGTGCAGCGGGGTGGGCGGTACACAAGTAGAATCCCTAAACTGCCCTTTGGGCCCAACCTCCAGTACATGCAGTCAACAAACTTGGTCTCATGGAGAGGGGGTCTGGCGAAAACCAGAGATCCCCGATAGATGACTGCCACTCCCCCTCCCCGCCTACCAACCCTCGGCTGCTGTGCGTATCGGAAACCAGCTGGACACATGGCCTCAAGCGTAGGAGCTGAGGCCTCATCCAGCCAGGTCTCCGTAATACACATCAGGTCTGCGTTCTCATCCAGAATCATATCATGGATGAGCATGGTTTTTTGGGCCACAGACCTGGCGTTACATAACAGCAGTTGAAGGTCGGATGGAGTCCTGCGTCCCCCAGTTGTCTTCTGGTGATGGACAGGCCCGGAACAGGGGATGGATATTATGCATCTATCCCTTGTTCCCCTAAACTGGCGTGGCCTGCCACCCGCACCTTTCCAGGAACTGCCACCTAGCCTTTTAATATCGTGGCTCCCCCCCCCCACGGTACTCCCCTCTGGTCTGCACATGCCCCCTCCTTATCTGCCAATCAGGCAAGCCCCCCACCCCAAAACAGCACCAGAATATCTTAAGTCCAACAGACATCCAATTCTCCGCTACAAGTCACTCCTCTCCAGCTGGTAGGTCGGAGCAGTAGATGGAAATTCCTGTATAGCGGTTTTTTTGACTAGCAGCCGATGAAAGGGTTTCGCCTGCTGGGGATGTCTCCTTCTTCCTGGCCACCACCAGATTCAATTCATGGTGTGGCAGCTGTCTTTAAGGGCCTGCGCTGCTCTAAATATGATAATACAATCCTCATAGCAGCCTGGCCAGTCGTGGAGACACCAAAAACAGGGCAATTTCGTGGTTCCAGTTAGATGATTAATATCCACTAGCTGTATCTCTCATATATAGATGTTATTTCATGGGTATCTCTCCTTACAGATGTTCTCGAATATCTGTAGATGGTTATATCTCTTAAAGCCTGAATTTGTAATGGTGAGCCAGTATCAGCTGAAGCAGAGGAAGAGCAGGTTTTCCACAGAATCTCACTAATATAACCCAGCCAAACAATGGCCGCCGTAAAGCAACACAGCTGTCCTGTGTCAGTTCTCTTGTTGGGTAATATTAAATTGGCTTCCTCTTCAACTCAGAGTTGCTGAGGCATAGATGATAAAATACAGGCTTACTGAAAAGTTTCTCACAGATATTTTCTCACAGATATTCACCGGCAGTGTTTACTTCAGAGGACAGGAATAGTTCAACAGTCAAAAGGTGAATAGCAACCTTATATTGTCTTATTTCTCAAATGCTATAACTGTAGTTGTCATTATGACTAATAGTCTTGTCCTATCACTTGAGATACTCCTTGTAATGCTCCTTTTAAGTTGCTTCCAGTTGCAATTGTTTTTCAGTTGCAAACACAGCTCTAAGCTGCTTTGGCTTGCGAGCAAGTTGAAACTCAAATCCCCAGCTGCAGTATGATCTTCAAGGCCGCTCGGTAGCGTTCTCACAATTTCGTCCAAAACAGAGTGCAATTAAGATAAAATTCCCAACTTACACTCTCCTCAGGTGACGCTCACAAGGTTGATAATTTATAGCAGCAGGGCAGCAGAATAACACACAGCAAAAAACATCAGAAGCATCAAACAACACCTCCTCCACTGGAGCCAATCCATGAGTGAAGGGAACTATATGTCTGTAATTAAAGTATTTTCAAGGCCCCCCTCGAACAGAACTAGTTTCTAAGATACATTGAAAACTGGGTAGAACTATTGCCTTAATATCCCATGCAAGTAAAGCAATGCTCAAGATTCTACAAAAAAGGCTCTTACCATATATGGAACGAGAAATGCCAGACGTCCAAGCTGGATTTAGAAAGAGAAGAGGCACTAGAGACCATATTGCAAACATACGTTGGATAATGGGACGGAGCAAGGAATTTCAGAAGAAAATCACCCTGTGCTTTATAGATTACAGCAAAGCCTTTGACTCATTAAAAACTATGGAATGCTTTAAAAGAAATGGGGGTGCCACAGCATCTGATTGTCCTGATGCGCAACCTATAGTCTTGACAAGAGGCTACTGTAAGGACAGAATATGGAAAAACCGATTGGTTCCCAATAGGAAAGGGTGTGAGACAGGGATGTATTTTATCACCCTATTTGTTTAATCTGTATACAGAACTTATCATACAGAAAGCAGGATTGGACCAAGATGAAGGCGGTGTGAAAATTGGAGGGAGAAATATCAATTTAAGATATGCAGATGATACCATACTACTAGCAGAAACCAGTAATTATTTGAAATGAATGCTGATGAAAGTTAAAGAAGAAAGCACAAAAGCAGGACTACAACTGAACATCAAGAAGACTATAAAGTAATGACAACAGAAGATTTATGTAACTTTAAAGTTGACAATGAGGACATTGAACTTGTCAAGGATCAATACCTTGGCGCAGTCATTAACCAAAATGGAGACAATAGTCAAGAAATCAGAAGGCTAGGACTGGGGAGGACAGCCATGAGAGAACTAGAAAAGGTCCTCAAATGCAAAGATGTGTCACTGAACACCAAAGTCAGGATCATTCAGACCATGGTATTCCCGATCTCTATGTATAGATGTGAAAGTTGGACAGTGAAAAAAGCAGGTAAGAGAAAAATCAACTCATTTGAAATCTGGTGTTGGAGGAGAGCTTTGCGCATACCATGGACTGCGAAAAAGACTAATATCAGAACTATCACTAGAAGCTGAAATGATGAAACTGAGGTTGTTATACTTTGGACACATATTGAGAAGTCCTGATTCACTAGAAAAGACCATAATGCTGGGGAAAACAGAAGGGAGTAGAAAAAAAGGAAGGCCAAACAAGAGATGGATTGATTCCATAAAGGAAGCCACAGACCTGAACTTACAAGATCTGAACAGGGTGGTTCATGACAGGTGCTCTTGGAGGTCACTGATTCATAGCGTCGCCGTAAGTCGTAATCGACTTGAAGGCACATAACAACAAAGGTAGGAAAGGAGGGTGGTAGTCTTTCAGAGACGCTGTAGTAGCCATCAGCAGTGGATTGTACTATCTGATCTTTGACGTCCCTCCCAACTGTATGATCCTCGTGCGAACACAGCACCCACTCCAACTTCATGAATTGGTCTGTTTGAGTAGTGATGCTACAGCAGCCTTTGCCAAGCTGGTGCCCTCAAGATGTTTGGGCAAGATGTTAGCCCCAGCCAGCATGCTACAGCCCTACCTCTCCAAACTGAGAGGATGATGGTTATCATTTATTACCCACCTTTCATCCTGAGGTCCCAGGGTGGGTTACAACAGTTTAAAACATATTATTAAAAAAACAATGTATGGGGATCTCTGTCTTGCAGAGGATGCTGTTTCTAGAAGGCAAAGCAAAACTGACTGCGTCAAACACACATGCACCCCCATGAGACCACAGCCAGGGACGTTGGTAAGCAGGGCCTGCTCTGGAGGTAAATCGGGAAGATAGGCCGGGTTTGCCCTCCCTGCAGCAGGGTTCCGGCACAGGCAGCAGTTTATGCAGCCTGTCCGATCAGAAAGGAGTGGAAGCCATTCACTTGTGTGGGCACCTATCTGCTGCACTTTAGGGCAAGGGCCGAGGGGAGGTTTGGAGACCCCTGTGACGTCCTTCCCCAGCACCACCTGTGAAGCTCTCACTTAGGGCTACCAGCAGACAGGAAGGTCAGGTTTATTCTTACCCTTTACAGCTCTACCACAGATCTCACTAGATCTCACTGCTAGGCAGCACCACCAGTCACTTTCTGTAACCCAGACTCCCAGAGACTTTGCCTAAGTCTCTCTATAGCGTGTTACCTTGTGACTGCGTGCCTATGCTGTTCCCAACCCCCTTGTATCTTTATATTTAAAGCATACAACTCTGGGTTGCTCTGGATACTTGACTTGTTACAATCTCTCCCTTCACGGCTGCCACCATTAGATACAGTTTCTGTTCAGCCTTGGTAATTACCTTGCCCTCCCTTCTGGTCTGTGTATTCCCCCAGCCAAGGATCAGGCCTTTGGTAAACCAAATAAGTATTTATTAAATATCAGAAATAACAAGATTACTTAAGGAATATTTCACAAGCGTATGGTTTCATCTATATTCTGTTAGGTACTTGACTTTTTACTAATTGCCTCAGAACTCCGACTCACTCTCAACACCACCACCTCCAAACCTCCAACCTCTCTCTCAGCCTCTCTCAAAGACACCCCCTCAACCACAACTGTCATTCTTCCATTTATACTCCCAGCCATTCAAACGCTCAGCCAATCATCCAGCATTCTACTGCTCATGTACTCCCCCCTCCTCTTTCACTCCACTTACCATATGTCTTCTATATAAACAGCACTTACCATATTTACAGTATAAGCAGGAACATCCCACCCCCCCAAAAAAAATCTTGTGGGCCACGAGGCACAAACATGTTTTCTTCAGGCACTCTCTAATTATAAACTAAGTTTTCTGATGATACTAAATTGTTCAGAGTTGTAAAACAAAAAGGGATTGCAAAGAGCTCCAAAAGGACCTCTCCAAACTGAGTGAAGGGGAAGTAAAATGGTAAATGCTATTTAATACAAAGTCATGCATGTTGGAGAGAGCCAGTGTGGTGTAGTGGTTAGAGTGCTGGACTATGACCTGGGAGACCAGGGTTCGAATCCCCACACAGCCACGAAGCTCCCTGGGTGACCTTGGGCCAGTCACTGCCTCTCAGCCTCCGAGGGGGGCAATGGTAAACCTCCTCTGAATTCCGCTTACCATGAAAACCCTATTCAGAGGGTCGCCACAAGTTGGGATCGATGAGTTTCCGCCGGGCCTTGAAGACCGGGCTCTTCAGGCAGGCTCTTGGGGTGGGCTAGATTTTATCTTCATTGCTTTTAGATTGTCAATGTCTAGGTATTATATGCCTGTGTTGTACGTCGCCCAGAGTGGCTGGACAGCCAGCCAGATGGGCGACTAATAAATTCTATAAATAAATAAATTTATGTTGGAGCAAAAAACCTTAATTTCACATATATGTTCATTGGGTCTGAACTGGCGGTGACTGACCAGGAATCAGACCTTGGGGTCGTAGTGGATAGCTCAGTGATGTCGACTCTGTGTGGCGGGGACAGTGAAAAACGCAAATTCCATGCTTGGGATCTTTAGGAAAGGTACTGAAAATAGAGCTGCTGATAAAATGCCATTAGAGATGGATTGATTCAGCCACAGACCTGAACTTACAAGATCTGAACAGGGTAGTTCACAACAGATGCTGTTGGAGGTCACTAATTCATAGGGTTGCCATAAGTCATAGTCAACTTGAAGGCACATAACAACAAAATGCCATTATACACACCTATGGCATGACCCCATTTGGAATTCCAAGCACAGTTCTGATTGTCTCATTTCAGAAAGGACATTGCAGAGTTGGAAAAGGCTCAGAAAAGGGCAACCAAAATGATCAAGGGGATGGAGTGACTCCCCTATGGGGAAAAGTTGGCAGCATTTGGGCCTTTTTAGTTTGGTGAAAAGGTGAGTCAGAGGCGACATGATTGAGTCATATAAAGTGTATAGAATGATGCGTGGCACGGATAGAATGGACAGAGAAAAGTTTTTCTCCCTCTCTCATAACACTGGAAGTCATGGACATCCACGAAGCTGAATGTTGGAGGATTCAGGACAGACAAAAGCAAGGCCTTCTTCACACAGGAGGCAGTGATGGCCACCAGCCTGGATGGCTTTAAACGCCACAGTCTGAATCTATATGCTTCTGAATCTCAGATGCTGGAAACCTCAGGAGGGGAGAGTGCTCTTGCGCTAAGGTCCTGCTTGGGGGCTTCCTACTGAGGGCGCCTGGCTGGCCATTGTGAACGCAGGATGCCGGACTAGGCGGGCCACTGAAGACGAGAGGCTCCTTCTCTTTCCGCCCGCGTTGTATAGCGCAGCGTCTGAAGGGAGGGAACCCTCGCGTGTCCCGGCTTCCACGCCACCCGGAACCCTCGGAGTCTGTACACGCGAAGGCTCCCTTCCTTCAGACGTTTGGGCTGTACACGTGGATGCCGGGGCAGGGGCGGCAGCCTCCTCCTCCTCGAGTGTTAGTAGAACGTCTGCAAGAGGCCGAGATCTGCGGCGACCTGTCCCTCTTGCTTTGACAACGTTAAGTAGGGCGAGACCTCGAAATAGGGCCTGGAGGACGACGATGGGGCACCTCCCTGCCGCCCTCCTCCTCCTCCTGGTGTCTTGCTCGGGGTCTACCCGGAGGCATCACTCGGTGGGCCACTGCGGGAACTGGGATCGGGATGGTGGGCCCACCCGCTTGGCCAGCTCCTGTGGCCTTAAACAGTGGCGGCGTCGGAGCTCCACCTGTGGAATGCCTGCCCGAGAGAGGCGCAGCCCAGCACGGGGGAGGGGAGTTGGGAGCGGCTCGATGGTAAAGTCCTCGTTCCAGAGCGGCAGTGCTGCTCTCTCAACAATCCCGGCGCCGCTTCGTTCTCTATGGCCTTGTGGCGGAAGCGGGAGGCTTTGCTGGGCGCTGGCCGTCGAGGGCCCCCTGGCGGCCCGGAGGAGGAGGCGCCGCTGCCGCCTTCGCCTTGCCGAGCTCTCCTCGCCTCCCGCCGCCGCCGCCGCCGCCATATTGTCACCCCCCCCCAGCGGACCGGGGAGAGGCCAGCCCCTTCCCTTCCCCCTCCCATAAGGAGCGGACCCGGGAGAAACCTGCTCGTCCCTGCTGCCGCCGCCGCCGCCGCTCAAGCGGCCCGGCGAGGTAAAAGGCCTGCGGGGGGGGCAAGGGAGAGAGACGCGGAGAGGGGCGGCAGGGCGGGGGTGAGGGGAGTGGAAGCCGGTCGGGCCGGTGCAAAGGGGCGCAGAAGGGGGGAGGGAGGAGCCCCCTCTGTGGGGAGGACGCGAGAGGCCAGAATCCGGGGGGGGGCGTTCGTTCAGTGGGGCTTAAGGAGGGGGTTACGCTATGGGGGGCGGAGTGTGTGTGTGTGTGTGAGGGGGGATTGCTATGGGTTTGTGGGGGAGGGGAAGATCTGGCGTGGGTTGGGGACTCTAATAGGGGGCGTGGGGGAGGGGAGGGGGGAGATGAGAGCAAGAGAGCCCCCTGAGGCAGGGGCTTTAAGGGCGCGTGTGTATTTGGGGATGGGGTCAGGATCAGGGCAGTTGTGGGGCCTGGGTCTCTCCTCCCTGGGGATCTGTGGGGAGGGGGGTCCCTCCTGCCATGCCTCCCTCTGCCTCTTTTCCTGTCAGCTCCAATCGATGGTTTCTCCCACTGTAAACTAAATGGGGCTCCTTCTGCCCCCTTGGGCAGGGTCTCAGGCTCCCCTGGGGTGTTCTTCTCGGTGGGGGGGGCTGTGCATGGGCTTCACTCCTAGGTTGTTGTAGCCTGCAGAGAGATGGGCACATTGTGGCATTGCTGTACCCTCACAGGACATCTTGGGGGCCCATTGGCGCTCACAGCTCCCCCCACCTCCTTGGTGGTTGTATCCAAAATAGCCCAGCCCCAGAATGTGGTTCAAACATCCTGATGGCAGTCTGTAACCCTGCCTTAAAGGAACTGACAGCCTCTGAGATGCACAACAGGTATTCTGCAGTTGGAATAAATTCTTCATGTTAAGTCAAATCTGTTTAATTTGTGTGTGTGTGTGTGTGTATCTATCTATCGATCTATCGATCGATCTATCGATCTATATCGATCTATTCATTTGGTAACAGCCTGTGGTATGTCCTTTAAATCATGTTTAAAATGAATGGAGGAGGATTGTAAGCCAGTGGTAGTGGCATCTGTGTTGCTCGCAAAAGGTCCCTGGCCACACCTCCAGGTAAGGTTAGGCATGTCTCCTGCCTGAAACCCTGGAGAGCCATTGCTGCCAGTCAGTGTCAGCAATGCTGGGCTAGATGGGGAAATGGTCTGACAAGCAGCCTCCTGTGTTCCTATAATCAGAGGGACTGCTAAATTTTACTGTGAATGCGTGTAGACTTTTAAAATATCCATTTAGAATTGGGCTGGACAGGTTGTTGACCACCAACCCTGACAACATGTCCCTGTCTACAGGGAGGGTCTGATAAGCCACCTGGGAGGCAGGGCACAACAAATTATCTGGGTCTGCTTTAGGCCTTATGCGTTTATAAAGCCTTTAGCACAAACAGCACAGTGCTGGAAAGGTGCTCTTGGAGCCCCACAAGGAGATCAGGATCTTGCTATCTTTTGTGTGTGTGTTTTACTTTGAGTACTTAATTAGTCACTGAGGTAGAAAGGAACTTGGAGATCATCTACTCCAGCCTCCTGGTCAGTGCAAAATCTACGATGCAAGATGCAACTTTTATTTCATGTATTTTTTCTTGCTTTTCCAACAATTGTTGTCTCCCGAAGCAGCTCACATCAATTAAAAAGATAAGAGCGAGACAGGCACACAAGGCATGAGAAGTGGAGGGGAACGATGGAGGGGCGGTTGAATTATTTCAGGCTGGGGCAAAGTGGCAGTCAGACCAAGCGTTTATGTCCAGTTCTGGCCAGACTGAACTTCCCTCCCTGCACATCTTCCTTGAACACCAGTTCGTGGCTCTTTTTCCTTGGGTGGGTGGGTGGGTGGGTGGGAGGGGCCTTTCCCTTCTTTGCTCCCAGGGCAACTACCTGGCAGTTGGAGCTGAGTGTTCTTTCAAAGGGGGGGGAGTTCCCTGCACCTGCTGCTCCTCTGGACAGTGGAGGAGGCCAGGCTGATCTCCCCCATGGCTTGATAGGATCATAGAATAGTAGAGTTGGAAGGGGCCTATAAGGTCATCAAGTCCAACCCCCTGCTGAATGCATGCTCTTCCTTCCAAGGGCCTTGGTCCCCTGGCCACTGTCAGGAGCCAGAGTGTGCTGCCTTTAGCTCTGGTCAGCCACAGCATCCTCGACAGATGGCCAGCCAGCCTCTGCAAAGGAGAGCCCTCTGCCTCCTGATGGGGTCTGCTCCACTGTCGAGGAGCTCTTACCATAAGGACGTTTCTCCTCATGTTTAGCTGAAGTTGAACTAATAGGGAAGTGACTCTTAAGTTTTAGAAACCCATTTTTGTAAGGGCTAGAACCTGTGCAACAGAACAGACCACGTCTGATTAAGTGTTGATGTTCTGCTTGTAGGATTCATACAAAGCTGCCTTGTGCTGAATCAGTCTGTGATTCCATCTAGCCCAGTCCCTTTGACTCCAACTGGCTGCAAAGGCTTGGAGTCTCCCGGGCTGTGGCCTTTCCCATCCCTGCCACTGGAGATCCTTTCGATAGTGATGCTTTGGACCCAGTCAGGGGCTTTCTGCAGGCAACGCTTGTGCTCAGCCACTGACCTACAGCCCCTCTTCTTTGACAGTCACTTGTACCCTGCTCTTTGCAGAATCCTTATGTTTGATTATGAGAGCCAGTGTGGCGTAGTGCTTTGAGTGTTGGACTACGACCTGGGAGACCAGGGTTTGAATCCCCACAAAGCCATGAAGCACACTGGGTGACCTTGGGCCAGTCGCTGCCTCTCAGCCTCAGAGGGAGGCAATGGGAAACCCCCTCTGAAGACCGCTTACCATGAAAACCCTATTCATAGGGATGCCATAAGTTGGAATCAACTTGAAGGCAGTCCATTTCATTTTCAAGCATGATTGCATGGGAGTAAATCCCATTGAACTCAATAAGTATGCAAATGATCAAACCTGTCCTCCCTCCTCCCTCCCATCACCTCCCTTTTGTCCCTTCCCTCCCCCCTCCCCTTCCAATCCTCTCCTTCCCCCTCCCATTCCTTCAGCTCCCCTCTCCCCCCTTCCTCCCCCCTCCTCTCTCCTCTCCCCCCCATGGTCATGGTTGCTGTCCTATCCTAGGACTATGACCTGGGAGACGAGAGTTCGAATCCCCACACAGCCACGAAGCATACTGGGTCAGTCACTGCCTTTCAGTCTCAGAGGGAGGCAATGGTAAACCCCCTCTGAATACTGCTTACCATGAAAATCCTATTCATGGGGTCGCCATAAGTCGGGATCGACTTGAAGGCAATCCATTTCCATTTTTCATCCTGCATGTTAGAGAGCCAGTGTGGTGTAGTGGTTAAGGTGCTGGACTATGACCTGGGAGACCAGTGTTTGAATCCCCACAAAGCCATGAAGCTCACTGAGTGACCTTGCGCCAGTCACTGCCTCTCAGCCTCATGAAAACACTCTTCATAGGGCCGCCATATGTCAGGATCAACTTGAAGGCAGTCCATTTCCATTTTTCATCCTGCATGTTAGAGAGCCAGTGTGGTGTAGTGGTTAAGGTGCTGGACTATGACCTGGGAGACCAGGGTTCGAATCCCCACATAGCCATGAAGCTCACTGAGTGACCTTGCGCCAGTCACTGCCTCTCAGCCTCATGAAAACACTCTTCATAGGGCCGCCATATGTCAGGATCGACTTGAAGGCAGCCCGTTTCCATTTTATCTTTGATTTCATGCAATGGGGCTCCTGCCTCTGTTGGGCAAGCCTGGCCAGTACTGAGGATGCAGGCAAGGAGAGAGTTGGGCAGATGGGACCTGCAGCCCTTTGGCCTCTCAAGAGACTGGAGTGCTCTCTTCTCCCCACCCCGGAGGTGATGAGGTGCTCTGAGCTGTAAGGCGGGGACGTAGGAAGCTGTCATTCCATCTCTCCCAGCACTGCCTACAGCAACTGTCAGCAGCTCCCCCAGGGGTCAGGCAAGGAGACACCGGGGAGTGGATCAGGGACCTTTTGCGTGGAAATCAGGTGCTGTATGGTCCTTCCTGTCATTGTGGTAGTTTGAGTTGGGCTTAGTGGCTTATTTTTTAAAAAAATTAGAAGATCCACAGATGTGTGTTAATTTACAATGCAAGTTTGCCTGGTCTGGATGGCTGAACAGTGAAGGCAGGGGTGGCTAATATGGTGCTCTCCAGATCACTTCTGTTCCCATCAGCCCTGCCAGCTGAGGCTGATGGGAGTTGTAGTTAACAACATCTCCCAGTTAATTAAGGCACAACTAGTTTGTGATAAGCGATCCTGAATGTGCACTCTTGCTTAATGGTATAAAAATGGCTGGCTATCGAACCAGGGCCCATCAGTCATTGCAAAAACCATTCCTAGAAACAGGTGGCACTGGATTACTTTTGGCTTTCTGTCCACCCTGTCAATATTTTATATATTTATTTATTTTAAAAAGTATTTCAATACTGCCGAATTATTGCTCAGTAGAGGTGCCATTTTCCAAGTGGAGTGAGATTCTTTGTTGCTGAAGCAGACAGTGATATTTACAATTAGAAGTGTTTATGAGCATGGAATTCTTTTCTTTAGAAAATTATTTTTTTCGTTTCCAACTCTAGTATAACCCTTTCCCCATCTATTTAAACTTCATGTTTAGATTTAAATTCTGATGTGGTGCAGGTGGGGAGTTCACATGCACTGGCCTACATGGGACCTCTCTCTGAATGTGGTTCAGGAAAGCTTTTTGGCTGCTGGATTCACTGCTGAGATTTTGCTTATACCAGCCTTCCCCAGTTGGTGCCTTCCAGATGTTCCAGCAGCCCCGACATCATACGACCTCACTTGCTGTGGCTAACAGGAGTTGTCCAAAATATCTGGAGGTCATCAGGGGTGGTGGCAGCCGTTCAAAATCGTCGTATTTAGCCATTTGTGAATTGTATGCTGAAGTTACTGCTTTTATTGCCGTACAAGTTTGTAAGCTGCAGTTCTGTGCTAAGTATGCAGGATAGAAGTGTGGAGGGGGGGGGAAGAGATGGAAATGAGCTACAAAAGTATTTGCTGTTCTTTCAGGGACAGGGCAATGCTGTGAACAGACGCCTGGGTCTTGGGAAGCTGCTTTGCATTTTCTCTTGTTCTGGATGGAGACCTGCTGACAACGTGGGAGCACCTTTCCTGAGCTCTGCCTGCCCAGTCTCCCCCATCTCCCCCCCCCAACTCCTCTCTGCCTGGAATGCTGGACGTGCCTTGCGCTGCCTTTCGCAGGACGGCTCCCAGTTGCTTTGGGGCCACAGATCAACCAAGGCTCAAGGTAGTAGTCTTTGATGCTGAGTAACATGAACTCTCTGTCAGTGACCTGGGTTGTCCACCTTTTTTCTCAGTGTGAGAGGAAAAGAGCAAGCTCCTGGGCTCTGTGTCAACGAGTGACGTTGGTGAATGCCTTCCCTGCCCAGATGGTGGATGCTTACCCTGTTCTAGATGGGGTTACACTCCCCTTGAAGGAACAGGTTCGTAGTCTTGGGGTTCTTTTCGATCCTTCCTTGTCTCTGGAGGCGCAAGTGACCACGGTGGCAAGGAATGCATTCTACCACCTTCGGTTGGTAGCCCAGCTACGCCCCTATCTGGACAGGGATGACCTCGCCTCAGTTGTTCATGCTCTGGTAACTTCTAGGTTGGATTACTGTAATGCGCTCTACGTAGGGCTGCCCTTGAAGACAGTTCAGAAGCTTCAGCTAGTGCAAAACACAGCAGCCAGACTGCTGACGAGGACCAGCCGGTCAGCGCATATAACACCTGTTCTGGCCCGTTTGCACTGGCTACCTATTTGCTTCCGAGCCAGATTCAAGGTGCTGGTTTTGACCTATAAAGCCTTACACGGCGTGGGACCGCAGTACCTTGTGGAACGCCTCTCCCGCTATGAACCGACCCGGTCACTTCGCTCAGCGTCTAAGGCCCTCCTCCGGGTACCAACCCATTGGGAAGCCCGGAGGACAGTTACTCGATCTAGGGCCTTTTCTGTAGTGGCCCCCGAATTGTGGAATAGCCTCCCTGAAGAAATACGCCTGGCGCCGACGTTTCTATCTTTTCGGCGCCAGGTTAAGACCTGGCTATGCTCCCAGGCATTTTAAAGCGTTTAATGTTACAATTTTAAATCTCTTTGTTTCAGTTTATTTATTGTGATATTTTGTATTTCTGTACTTTTAATCTTTTGTACACCGCCCAGAGAGCTATTCGCTATGGGCGGTTTAAAAATGAAATAAAATAAATAAATAAATAAATAAACGAAGCTTGGGTGCCAATGTAAACAGAAAGCTCACCCTGCACTTGTCTCCCAACATTCTTCCTGCCCCTCATGCATGCCCTGTGTCTGAGTGTCTCTGGCTGGCTGCTGTCAAAGATGGAATGCTAAGGGCTGTTTGTCAGGTCATGGATTCAGAAAGTTTGTGCGACGGCCTTCGTCCCGGGTGAAGGGGCTACCTGCATCTCTTTCACTGTGCGTACACGTGGCCAGGCTCTGTGGTTGCCCACCACTTGGCGTGTGCATACTCACTGAGAAGTAGAGGTGTCCAGCCACATGAAATGCAATGGTGTACCACATGGGTGCATGTGTACACATCTCTAATGGCAGCAGACTCAAGAGTTCAATCTGAACTCCATGTAGGAGTTCCTGTGTTGACTTTAATGTACACAAGCTTGGTGCTGGGCTTACCTCAGATTCCCCTTGCAATTTTAAATGCACAGAATCATCGTAAACACAGACCTCCAGTTATATGTTGAAAATCATTCTGTTGTAGGCATAATCAGAAGTGCTAATCCCTGTCAACAACTCAGGTAATGCAGATTTAGATGCTGTGCCTGCATGACCATTTCTGGTTGTGCTCTGAGTCTATACAGACTTCGAAATGTTTCAGCCAGGAATTATTGTCATCTAGGAGGAGGAGGTGGGGATGGCTTCTCCATTCATGGTCACAGGAAGCTTTTCCCAAAGCCCCCTTTTTAGACTTTCAGTAGAAGCTATCTGAATGTGTGTCCACCTGTGCTTTCTCCTGCAACAATGAGAACTAGAAACATGCTGAGATTCTTGGTGTGCCGAATTCTGCTCCAGAGCCTCAGCTGTGCCATGTGACAAGTATATTCAGCAACAATAGTGACAGGTGATGAGTGTTCAGGTGTGTGATTCATCATGATAAAAATCTAATTGCTGTTTCAATTTATGTGCTGCTTAATTATTTAGAAGAATTTGTAAACAACTTGAATCAGATAATTCCTAAGCAATGTATATAAAACAATGATCAATATACAAAAATAATCAGCAAAAAATTAATTAAAAAAACAGGTATGCATAACTCGCTTACATGTCTTGGTAGGCTTGTCAAAAAAGAAAAGTTTTTAGCAGTCATCTGAAACAGCACAATGAGAGTACTGGCCTTATGTAGAGCATTCCAGAGCACAGGCGCTGCCACACTGAATGATTGACTCCGATGTGGAGCAAACCTCATATACTACTTGCAAGTTCCACAGATCAAAGTGGTTGAGTAGTCACATAGGCACATTCATCTGACCTTTGTCCATGCTTGATATGCTTGCTTCTCCCTTTGGGACTTGCCAATATTTGTCTGTTTAGAAGCCAGTATGGTTTCATGGGAGCAAGATCAATAGCTTCCTTAGGCCTCTTCACAAGTCTGTGTTTTCTGCTCCCCCTCCCAACAGACCAAGTGATTGGAGGGGAATCAGGGCCTTACCCTGAGTGCCCACTGGCCATGCCGCAATCTCCATCTGAACATGGGAGCAACGTGGTCCCTCTCCCCCCTCCAAACATTCAGTGAACGCTTGAAAATAATGCAGTGATTACTAGGAGCCAACATGGATTTATGAAGAATAATCCTGCCAAACTAATCTTATTCTTTGACTGGGTAACCTCCCTTGTAGACTGTGGGAATGCTGTGGACATAATATATCTCGACTTCAGCAAAGCTTTTGACAGAGTGCCCCATGATATTCTGATTAGCAAGCTAGCTAAATGTGGGCTGAATGGAACAACTATCAGGTGGATCCACAGTTGGCTCCAGAATTGTACTCGAAAAGTGCTTATCAATGGTTCCTTCTCAAACTGGGCGGAAGTAACAAGTGGGGTACCGCAGGGCTCGGTCCTGGGCCCAGTGCTGTTCAACATTTTTATTAACGACTTGGATGAGGAGGTACAGAGCATGCTTATCAAATTTGCAGATGATACAAAATTGGGGGGCACAGCTAATACCATGGAACCTTGATAGGCTGGAGCGCTGGGTTGAAAACAACAGAATGAAATTCAACAGGGATAAATGCAAAGTTCTGCACTTAGGAAAAAGAAACCAGATGCACAGTTATAAGATGGGGAATACTTGGCTCAGCAATATGACATATGAGAAGGATCTTGGAATTGTTGTTGATCACCAGCTGAATATGAGCCAACAGTGCGATGTGGCTGCAAAAAAGGCAAATGCTATTTTAGACTGCATTAACAGAAGTATAGTTTCCAAATCGCATGAAGTATTAGTTCCCCTCTATTCAGCAC
The DNA here is from genome assembly GCF_030035675.1 of Rhineura floridana. NCBI lineage: Eukaryota > Metazoa > Chordata > Lepidosauria > Squamata > Rhineuridae > Rhineura > Rhineura floridana. The sequence continues at coordinate 321,492,268 of NC_084480.1, read as the reverse complement.
TGATTAGGCCTCATCTTGAGTACTGTGTCCAGTTCTGCTCTCTGCACTTCAAGAAGGATTCAGGCAAACTGGAACAGGTTCAGAGGCGGGCAACAAGGATGATCAGGGGACTGGAAACCAAGCCCTATGAGGAGAGACTGAAAGAACTGGGCATGTTTACCCTAGAGAAGAGAAGACTGAGGGGAGATATGCTAGCACTCTTCAAGTACATGAAAGGTTGCCACATAGAGGAGGGCCAGGATCTTTTCTCGATCGTCCCAGAGTGCAGGACACGGAATAATGGCCTCAAGTTACAAGAAGCCAGATTTCGACTGACCATCAGGAAAAGCTTCCTAACTGTTAGAGCCATACGACAATGGAACCAATTACTAGAGAGGTAGTGGGCTCTCCGACACTGGAGGCCTTCAAGAGGCAGCTGGAGAGCCATCTGTCGGGAATGCTTTGATTTGGATTCCTGCCTTGAGCAGGGGGTTGGACTCGATGTCCTTATAGGCCCCTTCCAACTCTACTATTCTATGATTATGTGCTTCTATGAAAGTGCTTATCTAAAGAGCACTTTTGATCCCATAGCAAGATGATCTGTGCTGGAGTTAGAAGGGAAAATAAGGCCTTAGGAGGGAATGTGAACCAATGCTGCTTTATAATTTGATGCAATAATTCAGAATGACTGCAGCATCCATCCTGGGGAGAGGTTGGCTGGTTTCCCCTTCAATAACTTGGCATTCCCCACCAGCACTGGTGCCTTCTCCTAAGTCTTGATGGGACAGCCATGTGGGCTGGACCTGCAAGCGCATCAGTCTAGGTGTGGGGTATTCTTGCAGCTTAGGAGAAGTCAAACTTGGTGTGAACATTCTCTGTAGGGCAGAGTGCTGGGGCCCAAGGCAGTGATGAGCCTTTGATTGCTATGCCTCAAAGGTGTGGAAGGGTGGCTTTGACCCTTAGTGGAATATTTACAAAGCTGGGAAGCGTTCACAAAGAGTCACACTTCCTCTTCTCACAGCTGGTTTAAGTTGCTTTAGTTCTGTTCAATGGCCACAATATAAATAGATGAGATACACTATTTCTTGACAGTTATGAATTTCTTTGCGGCTGTTGTGTAAGTACCTACAAAGGACGGCTTTTGTTTACTTGCTTTTAGATCTGTTTGCAGCTGTGGCTGTTGATTTGCATGGAACTCTGTGCACATTGCTGTGTCCTGGGGCAGTTTGTTTGGCAGTGTGGGTTTGGGGAAAGGCGGTAGCTGAGTGACAGACCACTCACCTTGCGCGCAGAAGGTCCCAGGTTCAATCCCCAGCATCTCCAGGTACAGCTGGGACAGACTCTGCCCTGAAACCCTGAAGAGTGCTGCCAACTCAGTGTGGACAATTCAGAGATAGGTGGACCAATGGCCTGACTTGGTATACAGCAGCGTCCTGTGCAAAGCGGAAGAGTAGTGCACGTTTCAGTCTACGCTCCTCTTACTTGGACTCGCAAGCAGGGCTGTCTGTGGTTGCTGCAGGTAGAAAGAGATTTGTGGCTGCAGAGGATATCTTTGACCTGAAAGTTACCCAGGGCTCTGTGGCTTGCTTGCAAGTGAAAGGAAACCTCAGTGCTGACAGTCTGTGCTTGATCAGTGTTGCACTCATTTGCCAGTCAACAGTGGGCAGTTGGGGATATTAGTGGCCTGGCTCAGTTTCCTTGCACTGCTTCCTGGGCTCCCAGTTGCACTTGGAATGGGTTGGAGTCTGGAAGGACGGACTTTGGAAGTACATACCCCCTTAGCGGCAAAATTCTTTCCCTGTTATAATCCATCAGCGAAGTGACAAAGCGGCCTTTCGTTTAGGAATAAATGGATTCCTCTGTTGTTTTTCGGCAGTGATTCTGAAAAGGCAGCATGTTACTGAGAAATTCCCACATATTGACTTCCGGGAAGGGTGACTTCGCTTGTGCCTGCTTTTGAGACGGGCTCCCGCCTCAAAAGAAGCTTATTCAGATATAAATCAGTCAGAACATTTTTTTTTTGACTGATGAAATTTCTCCCGGGCAGGGAGAAACGTAGAGATCAACCTCAAAAGCCTGTTTTTGTTGGGAGGACTGGATTTCATTAATTTATGAGAAAAGGTCCAGCCAGCAATGCCGGACGGACTTTCGAACAAGCTCTATCTGATTAATGCGATACGTTTATCTTTTCTTCAAAGAGAAAACGGACTAACAGGCAAGCACCCTTCTTTCTATTATTTTTTTTACTTGGTTTAAATTGTTGCAGCAAAAAGAGATTTGTCAAATGAATCAGCTTTAAAGAACTTCTGGGTGAGCTATAACTCTTCTCTGTTATTCACGAAATTAACAGCTTATCTCTGTTTCTATTGCAAAAAGCTGTCCTGGAAGTGCATTCTAAAGATATAAACAGAAGAGGGATTTCTATTCCGAGGAACATTATATTGTCTGGGACTATTCTCTTTTTGGTCTATTTTATTTTGACGAATCTGCTTCTTCACGACGCCACTAACTGTTTTGATGCTGGGAACTAAATTTGTTTTGTATTCTTGAACATAGAGAGATAAGGCAGGCTGCTCTGTTTATACTGTGATGTCATCAAGCCTGGAACATTAACCCAATTGTTGCTGAAATAAGAAGTGGTTCTTCTTTATTTTTGTTTTGTTTTGTTTTTGTGGTTTTAAAAATGGCAATCAAGAAAGTGGCTGAGAATCTGGAAGTAATTATGTTTCAGAAAATAATGGATGAGATTGAGATAACGAAACAAACCCTGCGACAGGGCAGTAAGGAGCTGAAAATGGAACTGAGCAAAATGACGCAGGAGCTTAAAGAAATAGGGGATCCTGTGAGAGAGGAGAATGAGATCAGAGATGAGAAAAGAAAAAATAAAGGGAAGATACAAGCCCTGGAGATTGGAACAAATGTGGAATTGGAAAAAGATCTGGAGTTTATGGATATTAGAAATAAAATCTACTGTTTGGAATTTAACGTTATCTCTGAAGAAATTAATGAAGATATTAGAGATAAAGTTATCAATGGCTTGGATAATCTTGTGGACTGGAATGACGTGATGGAGCTTGATATAGAGAAAATCTATGGAATTAACTGCAGCCATGTGACAATGGAAAAACTCTCAAGAGATGAGCCAGTGCATTTTGTAAAAAAGAAGAACAGAGATATGACTTTACAACAATATTTCAGCAACTTATTCAGAATTGATGGCAAGAAAATATTTGGGATAGAGGAAATTCCCATCAGACTCTTATTATATGACTATGGCTATGACAGCAAGATTATTATGGAATACTGATAATGGAAGATTGGACACTGAAATTACTGGACTTAACAGGACTATTGAAGATGGAAGATGGAATTAATAGGGATAATGGAATAATGGCTATTGAAATTATTGGTCCTAACAGATTTTGATGAGATGGATTAATCAATATGTTTATTTGGACTATGGTTATGACAATAAGATTATTATTATTATTAACGAGATGGATTAATCGACATGTTTATTTGGAGAAAAATTGATAGATATATTTCTTAAAGAATTGAAACCTCTCTTTGACTTTTTGTGGAAAGAATAAAGTAATGTTTATGAGATTTGATGATTAATTAAGATAACTACTGGAGGAAAGTGATTTTATAATATAATTTAAGAGACAGGATTGTTATATATTGTAGACCTATAACTGATTTGATCTGCGACAAATGGGAAGTCAACATTTTATTTTTTTGTTTAATCATTTTTGTTTTGTTTTGTTTTTTGTCTTTGAATGTTTTATGATTTTGTTTTGTATGTTTTATGAAAATTTGAATAAAAATTATTGTAAAAAAAAAAAGAAATTCCCACATATTGTTTCAGTGGCTTCCATATATTAATTATGCATTGGCTGTGTTCAGACACCACCCTAAACCATAGTTTAGCATGACGTGAATGAACTGGAACAAGCTTCAGGCTAGGGTGTGCTCCCTCCGCACTAAGGAAGCACCTGCTTTTCCTTAACCTAGTTTTATATGAACTGACGGATGGAGGCTAACTAGCTATTTTAAATTAAAACCAGCCAACTTCATTGGATGAACCTGCGTTCTAGCGTTGACAAAGCATAAAAACATCTTTTTCTCCACTCTCAACACCAAACTCACGTTTGTATCAGATCTTGATGAATCTGGTTTTAACATATCAGAAGCATCTTAATACAAACTATGATAATATTACACATTGCTTGTGGATTCCAAATGCCCTGCCCAAATATGATTCCAGTTGAACTGAATTCCCAGATACTTAAAATCCTTAACTGGCTGTCTATATATATTCTCTGTTTTCCACTGATGTAGGCGTGGTCTTTTAGCAAACAAAACAATCTTAGTTTTAGCAAAATTCAAGGTAAGCAGTTCCTTTTTACAAAATAATCCATGGTCTCTGCTTCATTCCTGTCGTAGTGGTGGAAACAAGGGCCGTGTCATCTGCACACAGCAGCCTACGGGCAAAACTTGTAGGGAAAAAGTACTGTAGACCCCAGGCGGCTGCAGAATAATCTCTATCCAGAACTGAGGAATTCTTCCTCTCAGGGCAGCTGTGAGACTTTCTTTTTCATCGGACTTCTGGGATTTCTCCCTTGAGGGATTTTCTTTTGCGGGGTGACCTCTGTTTTAGGAGCCCTGTTAGGCTTTAACAGTTGCTTTCATATGATTACTGTGAGCTACTTTTGAACATGAAAAAGTAGCATTCAAAAGCTAACAATAAATAATAAATCTGCTAAAGGGTAAAGCACCCTGCCCCTTGCCACAGGAAGTGTTTGCCTCCCCACCTTCCCTTGCAGGCCCAGCTAGAGGGGAAGAGGAGTGGCCTTTCCTCACAGATGTGCTGTGTGTTTGAGCTGCTCTTTGTGCCACGTGACAGGTAGTCTCCAGGCCTTGGGGACTGAGGGTTGCGCTTCACCTTGGCTTTGGGGTTTTGGAGGCTGGGGAGAAGACCGGCTCTTTTGGGGGGTCTGGTGATGACAAAAAAGCTTTGATTGGGTGTCGAGGCCAGCAAAAACATGTGGACTCGTGGCTAAGAAGCTGTTCTTGTGTGGGGCACGTTGGGGGCCAGGCATTGCTTGATCAGGATTTAGTCGATTGCCATCGCTGGGGATAAGTTGTCCCCTGGCTCAGTTTGAGAGGTGACCCTGGAGCCTTTTGACTTGCTCTCTTGCATGTAGCTTGGCTTGCTTGCTTGAGCCATTTAGAGCTGTCCTCCTTTGTGGTGGCCTCCTGCCTTGCATTGATCTTCCCGGATGTTTGTGTTGGTTGTCTTTCGAGATACGCCTTGTGTATAGATCTTGGAAATCTTGCCATTAGAACATTTCTTATGCAGGCCCTTCTTTCCCAGACATTGTACTCTCTGAAGGTTGCCTGTGCCGTGGCTTTTCTCTTTTAAATGAAAGCTGAGACTTCATAATTCTAGCAAGAACCTCTATGACCCCCTTCCCCCCCCCATACATGTATGCATACGCCACAGCACGTAGGGGAAGGCGGTTCCCATTCACCCCCTGCCTCTGGCCTGGGATCCAGAGTTAGCTCTTTGGGGAACGAGTGAGGGAAGGAAGTGCTTCTGTAGATTCTCACCTTCCGCCTCCAGCTTTTCATCAAGGCAGGAGTGGACATGGTAGGGCACCGTGTTGTGGTGAAAAGTCCACACTCAGTTTCTCTCTGGGGAAACTTTGCTTCACGTCTAGCGTTGTTCCAGGGCTGGATGGACCTTGGGCTCCTGGAGATCCAAAGATTGTTATCCTGGCCCTTGCTGATTTTTGAGCAGCCTTCTCCAAGGTGGTGCCCTCCAGATGCTTTAGACTACAGCTCCCATCAGCTGCGTACAAAGGAGCTTTGTTAGACCCCAGGCCGTGTCCCGCTTGGGTGGGGGTAAGAGCACTCTGCTGTTACTTGGAGGGGGTCCTGCTCTGGGGTCTTTCTTGACTCAGATCCCCACGTTTTACATTGCTTCCCGTCGCCTGTAAGTGGGAGGCACTTCAGGGGCTCCTGCTGCTGTTGTTAAAGGGAGCTTTTAGATGTAGGTGCTGGACTAGGACCTGGGAGACCAGGGTTCGAATCCCCACCTAGCCATGAAGCTCCCTGGGTGACCTTGGGCCAGTCACTGGCTCTCAGCCTCAGAGGGAGGCAATGGGAAACCCCCTCTGAATACCGCTTACCATGAAAGCCCTCTTCACAGGGTCGCCATAAGTCGGGATCGACTTGAAGGCCGGCCATTTCCATTTATTGAGACGTCTTTCTAACGAGAGAGCTGCACAGAAAATGTGCCCAGGAGGCCAGTCAGCTCAGCGCTTCCTCTCTACACTGACTGGCAGCGGCTCGTCAAGGGGGCAGGCAGGAGTTATTCCCAGCCCTTTGTGGAGGAGGAGGCTCCCCCTGGGTCCTCCCTAGAGCCCCTTCTGCACAGATCTTCAGGATTCTGTTCCTGGGTTCTGGTGCCCTGCGGGGTAGTAAATACCTCTTCCATGTGAAGCTACTTTCCCTGCTGTAGTTCATTGCATCTCGAGGATCTGGCCTGTGTGGCTGGCATTTTTTCACCCAACTGATCTGCACTGTGTGTAGGTTGAAGGCATTCATCTGTGTGTTTTCTTCACATCATAAAAATGACGTCCTCTGTTTTTTTTTTTAAAAAAAACACCTTGGAGACTTCTGGGGCCTGGTTGCTGCTGACAGAAGGAAATTTGGTGCCCAAAGAATTGAATGGTACCATAGAGAGCAGTGCTTTGAATGCCACCTGCTCTGTGGCACAGTGTGGCTGAGGTGCTGCTGCTGCATAACATCGTTGCTTTACCTACCCAGTCCACACACACACACACACACAGCCAGCATTGCATTTCCAGCCTGACCCCAAAGGGGAAGGGAAACTGGGTCATGTCCCGGCAGCTCAGAGGTTGGGAGGAAGGGGTGTGTGTGGCTTTTGACCCTCCAGTCACCTCTGCAAAGGTTGACTTGGTTGCTGGTGACTGGCTCAGTCTCCTTTGGACCAGAGTCACATTCAGCTGTGGTGAATTGGAAACCTATCTGTGGTTAATTCTGTCCTCAGATGCTTCTGATTCAAACACAGAAGTATCCGCTTCAGTCTGGCTGAATGCAGAAGACTGTGAGCAGAGCCTGACTGGGCTGGGCCCGTAGCCTATTTAGGCTGGCATCCTGTGAGCCCTTCCCAGCAACTGGTATGCAGAGGTTTCCTGCCTCCAGCAATGGAGGTAGAATATAGCTATCGTGGCTAGCAGCTATTCATAGCCTTACTCTCCATGAGGAGACCTCTTATTTAGGAGAACATATAAAAACTTAATTAAAAAAAACACCTCTAAGCAGGGTATATCAAACAATATAAAATAATTATCAATAATGCGCAGATAAAATCGACAGAATTAAACAAAACTCGATAACTAAATTATATGTTCGGATAGGCTTGCTGAAATAAAATGGGTTTTTAGCAGGTGTCTAAAACAGTATAGTGTGGGTGCCCTGTCTGGTGTTAATACGCGTTAACTGAGAGCCTTGGAGAACCATTCGCTTGTAGTCAGATGGACTAAAGGCAAGTGTGGCTGCCCAGTAGATGTGTAGATGCACCATAGTTTCAGCAGAGGCTTACTGGTTGCAGTTCTGGCCACCACTTCTCAAAAGGAATATTGTAAAGCTGGGACAGGTTCAGAGAAGAACAGCCGAAGATGATCAAGGGGATGGAGCGACTCCTCCCCTCCTCCTGTGCCCTAACCTTACTCAGATTAAACCTTTTGGGAGTTTTATACTGCTGGCTGCGAGTGAAGATGGGGAAAGGCACAAACTGAGGGATTGCCTCTGTGTTGGGACAAAAATCCTTTGAGGCAGTTTGCTCCCCACAAAAGAGGCCGGTGGAAGTTGGTTGGAGCTCCTGCAAGGCCCTCAAGATGGGAGTCCTTGCTTGTGCCGTGCCGTTCTGGCCTCTCGTGTTCCTGCTCCTGGATCCATCTCCGCTGTGCTGTTCCATGCAGGTTCCTCTACCCCTTTGTGGAGCCAGGCTGGTGTGTCTCCATACAATGCTGCCTGGTTTGGAGCTGCGGAATTCCCCCTGGTTTCCTGTTGGGTGACCAGGACAGGACTGGGAGGGCAGCCGAGTCCACAGCAAGTTAGGGTTTGGGGCTGACGTCTGTACATCTGAGCCGGGGCAAGGGAGTGTAAGCATTAAAACCTGGATTGCATCCCAGCTTTCTGGGCCTAAGCTCAGAGGTGCTGCAAGAGAAGGCACCTTAGTCCCAACCCAGTGCATGGGCAGAAGGTGTTGTAGGAACTAGACCATTAGTCCAGTACTGATTGTGCTGACTAGCAGTGGCCCTCCAGGGTTTCAGGCAGGAGCCCCGACCTGGAGACACCATCAGGGCTTGAACCTGGGCCGTTTTGCATGCCAAGCAGATGCTCTAGCCACTGAGCCACAGTCCCTTGAAAGGACTTTGTTATGGTAGGAAATGTTTCCCTGGGGCAGCTTGCAGGCCCCGGAGGAGTAGCCGTGTTCTCTGTGGTTCCTCTCCTGCCCCTGACTGCCTGTGGCCAAGGTGACTTGCTCTTTCCTGGCACTTGGCTCCTGTGTTGCTCCCGGCTGGTCCTGCAGCTGACTGGTTAAGGATGGGCTCTTTGGGGCCTGCTCTTAATTGCTCTGGCACTTGGGAAGCTGGAGAGCTGGTTTCTGTAGTTGGCTTAATTGGCCTCGGGGGGGTGGAGTATTTGGGTCTGGTGCAAGAGGGAGGGAGCATTTGTGCTGGCAAGAGTCAAGAGGGCCATTGGATTAGCAAAGCCCAGGCGCTTGCAGCAAGCTTATCGGGCCTCCTTGCAAGAAAGCCAGAAGCAGCAGCACGGACTGCTTTTCCCCAGCATGAGAGAGAGCTGCTGGTGGTCCCAGATGGGATTTCATAGAACGTAGCACAGTAAAGTTAAGAGGGGCTTATAAGACCATCTAGTCCAGCCTCCTGCTCCATACAGGAATCCAAGTTAAAGCATACCCGACAGGTGGCTGTGCAGCTGCCTCTTGATTTCCTCCAGTGTTGGAGAGCCCACTACATCGGACCGCAATATCTGTTGGAACGCCTCTCTCGCTATGTACCTACCCGTTCACTGCGCTCGACGTCTAAGGCCCTTCTCCGGGTCCCAACTCATAGGGAGGCCCGGAGAACAGCAACTAGATCTAGGGCCTTTTCAGTGGTGGCCCCCGAATTATGGAATGCCCTCCCAGATGAGATACGCCTGGCGCCTTCTTTGTTATCTTTTCGGCGCCAGGTAAAAACGTACCTCTTTGCCCAGGCATTTTAAGCTTAATTTAATTTTAATTTTAAACTTAATTGTATTGTAATTTTTATTTTAATTTGTATTTAATTTTGTTCTTAAATATGTTCTATAATCCACACTTGTTCGTATTTTAATTGTGGTTTTATCTTATGTACACCGCCCTGAGAGCTTGTTGCTATAGGGCGGTTTAAAAATGCAATTAATAAATAAATTTAATAAATAATACCTCTCTAGGTCATTGGCTCCACTGCCGTGCTGCTCTAACAGGAGATTTTTCCTGATGTTTAGCAGGAATCAGGCTTCCTGTAACTTGACCCCATTATTCTGTGTCCTGCACTCTGGCATGATTGTGAAGAGATGAAGGCCAGGGAAGCTACCTGATCAGAAAATGGGATAAGATTAGTCTGGCAGGATTTGTTCTTGACAAATCCATGTTGGCTTCTAGTAATCACTGCATTGTTTTCAGGGGGCTTACAGACTGACTGTTTTATAATCTGCTCCGGAGTTTTCCCAGGGATTGATGTCAGGCTGACTGGTCTGTAGTTCCCAGGTTCCTCCTTTTTTGCCCTTTTTGAAGATAGGGACAACGTTAGCCCTTCTCCAGTCATCCGGCACTTCACCAGTCCTCCACGATTTCACAAATATAATAGGCAGCAGTTCTGAGAGTTCTTCAGCCAGTTCCTTCAGTACTCTAGGATGCAATTTATCGGGCCCTGGTGATTTGAACAAGTGATTAGGTGTTCCTTGACCATTTGTCTATCAATCTCAAGCTCCAATCCTGCCCCTTCAATTTCACATTTGCCAGGAGGGCCATAGGGTCTCCTTTGGAAGAACGCAGAGCCAAAGTAGGAATTGAGCACTTCCGCCTTTTCTTTGTCATTTGTTATCATTTTGCCATCCTCAGTGAGTAGCTCTGCCACCATTTCTTTTCTCTGTTTTTTATTATGGTCATTCATTGGTGATTACTCGTGGCCGAGTAAGATTGTCTTCCAAGATAAGGTCTTGAACAGTGGGCCCGTAAGTGACTGTTGAGGCCAATTCTGGATCCACACAGCCTCCCACAGTGAGGGTGATCTTATGAGGACGGTCTCTGCCAAACTACTCAACTGCCTCGGTCCTTGAGCCAGGACGACTGAGTCTGTATCCACCGCCCATGTGCCAGTCCATGACTAGGGGCTTCTGGATTTCACAGTCCTGCCCCCATCGCCATTCGCTGATCGCCGTGGGACTTTTGGTTTGGTTTGGTTGGAAAACGCCTGTGCGTAAATTTGCTTTATGTGGCGAGATCGGCGCACAATGATCAACACACAGTCTTGACAGAAAAAGGCTTTGATCCAATGGCATGGATACCACGACAATTGGGAGTCTTTTATCTGCTATAGCCTTCATCTGCCTTCACAGCTGTTGTAACATATGCATTGTTATCCTCCGCCTGTTCTGCCGTTGAGGACTTTCTTGGATCGTTCTTTGTCTGGTTCCTCTCCCTTGACCTTACCGCCATGGGTGACCCTGCTGGGAGTGCATGACTCCCGACGGCATAGCTCACAGGGTTCATTGGAACACGCAAGCCCACTCACCAGTACAAGGTGACGATCCAGCGAGGATTATTATGGATGCACTTGAAGAAAGCTTTTTTGTTGCTTTTGGCATCCCTCGCTAACCTCAGCTCATTCTCAGCTGTAGCCTTCCTGACACCATCCCTGCAGTTCTGCGCTACCTGTCTGTACTCTTCTTTTGTGGCCTGGCCTTCCTTCCACTTCCTGTCTGTGTCCTTTTTTTGTTTTCAGTTCATCTCTAAGCTTTCTGTAAAGCCACATTGGCTTCTTTTGCTGTCTTCCCCATTTTTCCCTTGATGGAATTGTTTGCAACTGTACCTTTAGAACTTCCTTTTTTAGAAACTCCCACCCATCTTTTCTCATGAGGGTTGCTTGCCATGGGATCTTACTTACCATTGTTCTGAGTTTATTAAAATTGACTTTCCTGAAGTCTAGGATATGCATACGGTTACTCTCAGCTTTTGCTTCCTTTAAAATAAAGAACTCTAGTATAGCATGGTCACTTTCCCCCAGAGTTCCCATAACCACCACTTCATCCACTATGCCATCTCTGTTGGCTAGAATCAAGTCAACGATAGCTGATCCTCTAGTTGCTTCCTCCACTTTGTGAAGGAGAACGTTATAGAATCATAGAGTCATTAAATCGTAGACTTGGAAGGGGCCTATAAGACCATCGAGTCCACCACCTGTCCTGCCCAGAGCCCGACACAGGAGATGGAGGCGAGACTGGCAATAATTCTTGCTTTATTCGAGTCGCGGTTACATCAAAAGCAGTGTGCTTCATAGATCTTTCTAGGCTGACTCACTACTGATGCTAACTATGCTAACTAAGCATTCTCTGCAGTGTGTGGAGTAAGTTGACTCAGCACCTCAACCAGGGGGGACCACCTTAAGTAGGGAAGGTCTTCGCCTGTAATCTCCAACTCCTGCGTGGTTCTACCCTCTGACTGTCCCGCTTCTCGCGTTGTCTCGTGCGGGGTGAAGGGGGGCGAGCCTCTGATTGCTCATCGGACAGTAAGGCTAGCTAGGTGCCAGCTTGGCTTCAGGGGGCAGGGAGCAAGTTGGTGGGGAAACATTTGAAGGTCCAGGCGGGGAGTCCTAGGGGGGTGGACTTGGTGCGTGTATGTGCGATCCCTCCCCAATGGCTCTGGCGGAGTGCTAGCAGGTGGCAAGGCGCCTTCAGGTGGAGCGGAGTCTAAGTCACCTTGAGGATTGTCCAGAGAACGTGGAAGGCTGCAAGCGCTCCCCCCTCCCTCAATGCCCTCAAAAGTCTCGTCCTCCTCTGCCCACTCTCCTTGATGTGCTTGGGATAGCTGGGGCTCAACACCACCTCCCTAGGGAATTGGTTCCATTGCCGTAGTGCTCTAACAGTTAGGACGTTTTTCCTGATGTTCAGTCAAAATTTAGTTTCCTGCAACTTGAGCTCACTATTCTGTGTCCTGCACTCTGGGGTGATAGAGAAGAGATCCTGGCCGTCCTCTGAACTGGAGGCAGCTCTCGAGATGAGGCCTAATCAGTGCCGAATAGAGAGGAACTAATACTTCATGCAGTTTGGAAACTATACTTCTGTTAATGCAGCCTAAAATAGCATTTATTTATTTATTTATTTAAATAAATAAATAAAATAGCATTTGCCTTTTTTGCAGCCATATCACACTGTTCACTCATATTCAGCTTGTGATCAACAACAGTCCCAAGATCCTTCTCGCATGTAGTGTTGCTGAGCCAAGTATCCCCCATCTTATAACTGTGCATTTGGTTTCTTTTTCCTAGGTGTAGAACTTTGCACTTATCCCTGTGAAATTTCATTTTGTTGTTTTCAGTCCAATGCTCTTGTCTATTAAGAACCCTTTGAATTCTGTTTCTGTCTTCCAAGGTATTAGCCGTCCCTCCCAATTTTGCATCATCTGCAAATCTGATAAGCATTCCCTGCACCTCCCCATCCCAGTCATTAATAAAAACGTTGAAGAGCACTGGGCCCAGGACCAAGCCCTGTGGTACCCCACTCATTACTTCCCCCAAGTCTGAGAAGCAGCAATTGATAAACACTCTTTGAGTGCAATTCTGTAGCCAATTGTGGGTCCACCTGATAATTGTTCCATCCAGCCCACATTTAGCTAGCTTGCCAACCAGAATATCATGGGGCACTTTGCCAAAAGCTTTGCTTACATCGAGATGTATTATGTCCACAGCATTTCCCAAGTCAGAATTTTTTTCAGGAATTTGTCTGAGGCCTGGTGAAGGCCTTGAGCTGTGACTGAACACTTAAAAGTGAGGCCCAAGCCACCAGGGAGCCCTGTTGCTCAGCACTGAGGGAAATGGGCAGGTCTCTCTCTCTCTCTCTCTCTCTCTCTCTGTCTCTCGTGCTTCAGGGTGAGCCTGGTTTTGCCTTACAAAATTACGCATGGGATGGAGAACTAGAACTTGCAGACATCCAGTGAAGCTGGATGTTGCAGGAGAGACGAAAGAAAGTCCTCCTTCACACAGCACATAGTTGTAACTGTGGAATTCACTCCCACCAGAGGCAGTGAGGGCCACCAGCCTGGATGGCTTTAAAAGAGGATTAGACAAATTCATGGAGGAAAAGGCTATCAATGGCTGCTAGCCAGGATGGCTGTACTGTTTCTCCACAGTATCCCTGGATACTTTCCGCCGAGCCTTACTTAAAAACTTGGCGGTTTGGACAGGCCTTTGGGACCGCCGGGGTGGGCTAATTTACATACTGAATGCCTGTTGTTATGTACTGCATATGTTGTTATTTTTGTTATTGCTGAGTATATCATATTTTATTGTATTTACTGTATTTTATTGTATTTTATTGGAATTTAATATGTACGTCGCCTAGAGTGGCTTCGGCCAGATAGGCGACCTAAAAAATTACATTTACATTTACATTTACACAGTCGGATGCAGTATGCTTCCAGATACCCGTTGCTGGAAACCACAGGAGGGGAGAGTGCTCTTGTGCTGAGGTCCTACCTTTCCGGCTTCCCATTGAGGCATCTGGTTGGCCACTGTGAGCAAAAAGCTGCTGGACTAGATGGGCCACTGGCCTGATCCAGCTTTATGTCATGTTCTTCTGGTGAACCTTGGCTCAGATGCCGCTGTGGGTTCCAGTCACCAGGATCGCCCCCTGACCTGCTCTGAAATGACAGGCTACTCCCCCCCCTTGCTGTTAGGAAGGGGCTGCAGCTCAGTGGCAGAGCAGCTCCTTTCCACACTGAAGGTCCCAGGTTGAGTCCCAGACATCTCCAGGTAGGGTTGGGGAAGATTCCTCTCTGAAACCTGGTGAGCGCCTGCCAGTTGCAAAATGGACCAATGACCTCAGCTGGTATAAGACACCTTCCTATGACACCCCTGCCCCAATAATTCTCCAGTAGCCCCAAATCCCAAAACTCCAATAGCCCAGCAGTTGGATTGATGTCCTCCTCCCAGATCAGTGAAATCTCCACAGGCAACCTGGTGACCAACAGGCCTTCCTGAGAACATCAGGAGACAGGGCTCTCACTGTGGCTGCTGCACGCCAGTCCTCTGGCTGCTCGCCTGAAGGCTCGGAAAGCCAAGGGCAAGTCTAGTGGAGGGCATGGGGCAAATGTGTGAATGTGCATGCGCAGATACACATGTGTGGCTTCCACCGTTCCAGTTGCTGGTGCTTCTCACTGCTGCCGCTCCCGCTGGGCGCTCTCTAACCAGCCAGCCAGCCCTTACTAGAGCTTATAAAGATTCCTTGGTTTAGATCTCCTTTCCCTTTTCGTGCTGAGTAAGTTTCAGTTCCTTTCTCCAACCTCTCTGTGATATAGGTCGACTTCTTCCTCTTCTTTTGTCAGAGCAATTGAGGTGCCGAGCATCAGGCTGGGAGAGCATGTCAGGCCCGGTGCCAAGCCGAGCGAGGGTCTACGCAGACGTGAACACGCAGAGGCCCCGCGAATATTGGGACTACGAGTCACATGTCGTGGAATGGGGGTAAGCGGAGTGCGGACTCTGCGCCGGGGGAGAGGGGCCGGAGCCAGCCCCATCTCTCTTCCTTGGCTGGGCCAGGAGTCGGTGCACCACCTTCCCTGTTGCTGCCAGCCCCATCCAAGCCGGGACCATGCGTGGACCAGGGGGGTGGAGGGGAAAATGCCACTGAGAGAAAAGAAATTGATCTTGGTTAGATTTTTTTGCAGAGTGTCTTGCCTTTTGGGTGGAAGACTGGAAAGGCAATGAAGGGGCAGGGGGATGGGCCATCCATGTGCAGCCAGTGGGGCAGGGCAGCCATGCCGAATTCCCCCTCCCCCCGAAATGTGAAGGGCAGGAGGAAGAGCAGACGTTCAAAGTAGGGAGCCCCCAGCAACCTTTTTTGCTTTTTCATCCCTCCGCCCTTCTTCCCTCTTCCTTCTCCGGCAGCAATCAAGACGACTACCAGCTTGTGCGGAAGCTTGGCCGTGGCAAATACAGCGAAGTCTTCGAAGCCATCAACATCACCAACAATGAGAAAGTCGTGGTGAAAATCCTCAAGGTGGGTGTGGAAAAAAGGGACGTTGGCTTCCTGGCTGTCACTCCTTTCGGTGCAGGGCGTCTCTTCCGCCAAGGTGTGGGCTGGGGGGTCTTTGGTTCAGATCCCATTCCAGGAAGGAGCTCTAGCCATGGACAAGCCACCGCTTCCTCAGCTACCTCCCCCTGTCCTTGACATGGGGATGATACCAGCCTACCTTTGAGGGAGGTTGTGAAGACTGCTGAGTTGATGCATGTGAAGTCCTTTGAACTCTTGAAATGTGGCATTTCAGCTGTTGTAGATGGGGCTATTATTGGCGCTAAGAAAACCTGTCACAATTGCTGTGCACAGCCCACTTCTCTGAGTGTACCATGAGTCTGCACTCCTGAGGATTTGGGCTATGTTGTCTTTGTTTATCTTGGTTGCAGAAGTGAGGCTTGGGATCCCATTGAAAGGCTTGGAAACCAGAGGGGGACCCAAGTGGTCCTTCTGTGCCCAGCTTAGCCTGTGTTCTTGGGGCCCTTTGAACTCCCCCCAGCCCAGCCCTCCATCCTCTGGTCCTTGCTGTAAAATTGCAAATGATGTGATCACTAAAAGAAAATTTGTGCTCGGCAGAGACAACACTTCTGAGTGTGCAAAGTCTTCTACAGTTCTGATTGCCTTCATTCCCACAGTGGCTTTGCCATGTGGGCTGGTATTTTTATTTATTTATTTATTTATTACATTTATATACTGCCCCATAGCCAAAGCTCTCTGGGCGGTTTACAAAAAATTAAAAACATTGAACATTAAAAACAAATATACAATTTTAAAACCATACAAGGTTTAAAACCATGGAGCACAGATAAGCAAGTTAAAAGACCTGGGGTCAGAGTTCAGCAGATGCTGCTAGAATGCCTGGGAGAAAAGGAAGGTCTTATCTGGCACCGAAAAGATAACAGTGTTGGCACCAGGCGAACTTCATCGGGGAGATCATTCCATAATCTTTACATTTTGCCAAAGACACTCCTCCCCAAACTTCCTAACTGTTAGAGCCATACGACAATGGAACCAATTACTAGAGAGGTAGTGGGCTCTCCGACACTGGAGGCCTTCAAGAGGCAGCTGGAGAGCCATCTGTCGGGAATGCTTTGATTTGGATTCCTGCATTGAGCAGGGGGTTGGACTTGATGGCCTTATAGGCCCCTTCCAACTCTACTATTCTATGATTCTATGGATTTGAACTATTTTAAGGCCCTCTTTGAACCAAGATGTAGCAGGGGTTTGGCAACACACCCTCTCCCCAAACACCCCCCTTGCGCTTGGTGTGGGTCTGAGCCATTCCACTGTAGAGTTGGGAGGGGCCTCTAAGGCCATCCAGTCCAACCCCCTGCTCAGTGCAGGAATCCAACTTAAAGCATACCTGACAGGTGCCTGTCCAGCTGCCTCTCAAATGCCTCCAGTGTTGGAGAGCCCACCACCTCCCTAGGTCATTGGTCCCATTGTCATACTGCTCTAACAGTTAGGAAGAGGAGAGCCGGGATCTCTTCTCGATCGTCCCAGAGTGCAGGACGCGGAATAATGGGCTCAAGTTGCAGGAAGCCAGATTTCGACTGGACATCAGGAAAAACTTCCTAACTGTTAGAGCCAAACGGCAATGGATCCAATTACCTAGAGAGGTAGTGGGCTGTCCGACACTGGAGGCCTTCAAGAGGCAGCTGGAGAGCCATGTGTCAGGAATGCTTTGATTTGGATTCCTGCATTGTGGAGGGGGCTGGACTTGATGGCCTTATATGCCCCTTCCAACTATTTTATGATTCTGTGAAGTTTTTCCTGATGTCCAGTCAAAATCTGTCTTCATGCAACTTGAGCCCATTATTCCATGTCCTACACTCTAGGACGACCGAGAAGAGATCCTGGCCCTCCTCCGTGTGTCAACCTTTCAAGTAGTTGAAGAGTGCTATCCTATCTCCCCTCAGTCTTCTCTTCTCAAGGCTAAATATGCCCAGTTCTTTCAGTCTCTCCTCATAGGGCTTAGTTTCCAGTCCTGTGATCATCCTTGTTGCCCTCCTCTGAACCTGTTCCAGCTTGTCTGCATCCCTCTTAAAATGTGGTCTCCAGAACTGGACGCAGTACTCAAGATGAGACCTAACCAGTGGCAAATAGAGGGGAACTAGTACTTCACGCAGTTTGGAAACGATACCTCTGTTAAATGCAGCCTAAAATACCATTTGCCTGTTTTGCAGCCACATCACACTGTTCGCTCATATTCAGCTTGTAATCAACAACAATCCCAAGGTCCTTTTCACATGTAATATGACAGCATTGATCAGGTTTCTGATACTTTTGCAAGGCACTGTATATGTGTTAAAAAAAGGTATTCTTGCAATGCATTGGGACTCCCCTACCTGCAAATGTGTGGTTTTCCATAATGGTTTGTTTGCTGCAGTTAAGCACAGCCTCTTTCGTTTGCAGAGACAGGTCAGGCCAGCCCCGGGAGGGAGGGAGGAAATTAATGCCATTTCTTTCTGGTAAGATGGGAAAGTGGCACAAATTGTTTGAGGCATAACCATTTAAGGATTGAGTTGTGCATTTAGGGGAAGAAGCCTTTCTCTTATCAAAAAAATATGTTATCAACTTACACCTGATACACATCTGATGACAACCAGGCTCAATTCAGACCATGATCCCAAGAACTTAAATCAGAGTTTGTCAATTCACACATTATGCCGAACCAGAGTTAAGAGCAGGGAGTGACCTTGTAGGCCTGAAATTGAGAGGCTGCAAAGGAAGAGGAACAAGCCGCTCTGTGCTGTGGTTTCTTCCTCTTGCACATGCAGCTTGAGCTGCGGATGTCAAGACTCGCAACAGTGCAAAGGCTATAGTCTGACGGCACATGAGGCCAGCGCCCTGCCGAAGCTAAGCAGGGTCAGGTCTGGTCAGTGCCTGGATGGGAGACTGCCTGGGAACCATAGGGAAGCTGCCTTGGGTTTCTATCATGGAAAGAAAGGGGGTACAAATGTAATAAGTAAACAAACAAAGTCCTCGGCGGGCCCTGCTGTCATCTGTGGCTGCTCATACACAGCACACCACAGAGCATCCTAGCATGGGGGGCAGGATGAAGCTTAAAACAAATGGGGCTTGGAAGGGTCAGATCTTTGGGCTACCTGTGTGGTTCTTTCTCTTTCTCTCTCAGCCAGTAAAAAAGAAGAAAATCAAGCGTGAGATTAAGATTCTGGAAAATCTCCGAGGGGGCCCCAATATCATCAGCCTTCTAGACATTGTCAAGGATCCCGTGGTAAGGACTAGTGTGTGCCCCGCAACATTCATGAACTCAGTGCTTTATAAAGAAAGTCCTGTTTTAAGCTGGTTCTTAAAAAGGGAGAGGAGGAAGTCCTCTTGTTAGTGGTGCATAGAGACGCCCCCGGCTTCTCTCTCTCTCTGCATCCCAGAGACGCTGCCTGCCTCAGCCAAGGCAGTGGTGCTTGTTCTGGGCCTAGGGGTCTTCTGGGAGGAGAATGCCGTGGGGCCTCTCAGCTGTGAACACCCCCAAAATGCAGGGAGTTTCAGTTTTGTGGCTAGGGCAGGCATCCAGCCCCCCACCTCCACTGCCACGTTAGAGGTTGCTGTCTCCTAGAACATGGGGCTTGTTTCCCATTGAGCTGCGTGCTTTATTCCTGCCCGTCTGGGATCCCCCTGCTTTCTCCTTCTGGCCTGCTATAGGTCTGTCCTCTCCTTGGGGAAGGCGAGAGTGTTGAAGGATGCCTGAATGGGGCTGCCTTGTAGCCAGGGGCGACGTCTAGATGGCTTTTTGGACCACAGTCTTACCTGTCGAGCTCTGTGGGGCGTTTCTTTCTATCCATAGCTGGTAGCCTGCTCTATTCTGAGGTCTTGGCGCGCATGCTCAAGCCTAGGCAGATTGTGGTGGGGCAGCTTCCATGGGGCCTCTCTGGGTGTTCGGCAGCTCTTGTGTGGCTGCCAGGAGAAGCGCCAGTGCGGCACACCACTGCTGAGTCGTCACTCCTTCCTGGCTGCTGTTTTACTAGAATCAACATGGCCCATTTGACAGCTAAACGTCAAGAAGACTAAAGTAATGACAACAGAAGATTTATGTAACTTTAAAGTTGACAATGAGGACATTGAACTTGTCAAGGATTATATCAATACCTCGGCACAGTCATTCACCAAAATGGAGACAACAGGCAAGAAATCAGAAGAAGGCTAGGACTGGGGAGGGCAGCTGTGAGAGAACTAGAAAAGGTCCTCAAATGCAAAGATGTATCACTGAACACCAAAGTCAGGATCATTCAGATCATGGTATTCCCGATCTCTATGTATGGATGTGAAAGTTGGACAGTGAAAAAAGCGGATAAGAGAAAAATCAACTCATTTGAAATGTGGTGCTGGAGGAGAGCTTTGCGCATACAGAGGACTGCGAAAAAGACAAATAATTGGGTGTTAGAACAGATTAAACCAGAACTGTCACTAGAAGCTAAAATGATGAAACTGAGGTTATACTTTGGACACATAAGAGAAGACATGATTCATTAGAAAAGATAATAATGCTTGGAAAAACAGAAGAGAGTAGAAAAAGAGGAAGGCCAAACAAGAGATGGATTGATTCCATAAAGGAAGCCACAGACCTGAACTTACAAGATCTGAACAGGGTGGTTCACAACAGATGCTCTTGGAGGTCACCGATTCATAGGGTCGCCATAAGTCGTAATCGACTTGAAGGCATATAACAACAACAACAACCCGCTGTCAAGAGTTTGCACGACATTTTGCGGGTAAAGTCGCTCAGATTCGCTCCGACTTAGACACTAGGATTGATACAGTCTCAGGGGATGTAACTTGGGCGCCTGCCTGTCCTATATTGATGGATTCTTTTCAATTTGTGCAGCCTGAGGATGTGGACAGGATCCTTGGAGAGGTGAGAGCCACCACATGTCTGCTGGACCCTTGCGCTTCCTGGCTTATAAAAAAGGCCAGAGAGGGACTGGCTGAGTGGGTGGAAGGAGTGGTCAACGCCTCCTTACAACAAGGCAAAATTCCAAGGTGCCTAAAGGAGGCAGTTGTGAGACCTTTATTGAAAAAACTCTCCCTGGACCCCTTAAACATGGATAACTACCGGCCAGTGTCCAATATTCCATTCTTGGGTAAGGTAATAGAGCATGTGGTGCCTCCCATCTCCAGAGATTCCTGGATGAAACGGAGTATCTAGATCCATTTCAATCTGGTTTCAGGTCTGGGTATGAGACGGAGACGGCTTTGGTCGCGTTGGTGGACGACCTACGCAGAGAACTGGACAGGCGGAGTGTGTCCCTGTTGGCTCTGCTGGACCTCTCAGCGGCTTTCGATACCATCGACCATGGTATCCTCCTGGACCGCCTAGCTGGGATGGGACTTGGGGGCACTGTTTTGCAGTGGCTCCGGTCATTCCTGGATGGGCGAACCCAGAAGGTGGTATTGGGGAACTCCTGTTTGACTCCTTGGCCGTTGGCCTGTGGAGTCCCTCAGGGTTCAGTTTTGTCCCCTATGTTATTTAACATCTACATGAAACCGCTGGGAGAGGTTGTTCGGGTGTTTGGAGTTCGGTGCCACCAGTATGCTGATGACACCCAACTCTATTTCTCCTTTCCACCTTCTTCCAAGGAAGCTGTCTTGGTTTTAAACCAGTGTCTGTCATCAGTGGTGGATTGGATGAGGGTGAACAAATTGAGGCTTAATCCAGACAAGACAGAGGTGCTCCTGGTCAGTCGTAAGGCAGATCAGGAAATAGGGATACAGCCTGTGCTGGATGGGGTTATACTCCCCCTGAAGGCACAGGTTCGCAGTTTGGGTGTCCTCCTGGACTCAGCTTTAAATTTGGATTCCCAGGTTTCTGCAGTGGCCAGGAGGGCTTTTGCACATTTGAGATTAGTGCGCCAACTGCGCCCATTCCTTGACCCGTCCGATCTGGCCATGGTGACACATGCCTTAGTCACATCCTGTTTAGATTACTGTAACGCGCTCTATGTGGGGCTGCCTCTGGAGACTGCTCGGAAACTTCAGCTGGTACAACATGCTGCAGCCAGAATGTTAACTGGGGCTGATTACAGGGACCATACAACTCCCCTGTTAAAAAAGCTCCACTGGCTGCCAGTTTGTTTCCGGACACAATTCAAAGTGCTGGTGCTGACCTATAAAGCCCTACACGGCTTGGGTCCAGGCTATTTGTCAGACCGTATCTCCCTCTATGTGCCTGCCCGGGCCCTGAGATCCTCAGGAGAGGCTCTTCTTTTAGTACCTTCATCCGCACAAGTACAACTAGTGAGGATACAAGATAGGGCCTTCTCGGTGGCTACCCCTAGGCTTTGGAATTCCCTCCCTAAGGAGATAAGAATGACCCCTTCCCTGCAGTCCTTTCGTCGACAGGTAAAAACTTTCTTATTTCAGCAAGCCTTTGATTCCGAAGGCGGCTAAGGATAGGCCCAAAAGGAGGTCATATTGCTCTTGCTTGTTTATTTTTTAATTATTCTGATTTTATGAGTATAGTTTTTAATATCAGAAACAGTTTAATGCTATTTTAAATTAGAGTTCATTTTTTAATTATATCTGTCTATATTTATTTACTTATGTATTGTATGCTTTTAACTTTGGTAGGTTTTAATTGTATCTGTTTTTTATCTGGAAGCCGCCGTGAGTTGCAATTTGGAAAAACGGCGGGGTATCAATAAAGTTAATAATAATAATAATAATAATAATCATAATCATAATAATAATGGCCCATCAGTGTGGAATGCAAGGGCGCAGGCTTGGGATCACTTGATACAGGTTCATTGTGTGTGTTTGGGTGACCTTGAGCCTGCCCCCTTGCTTGAGAGCCGAAGAAGGGCCTCCCTGGATCAGACTCAAGCCCTCCCAGCCGGGCATTCAAGTATATAGGTGGTTCCCCCAAAATGTGGCTAGCGGCCTGCCAGGGGGCGCTGTCTACTGTTGGCCCACCCTTGCCTTGGCTCAGGTGCCCCATAGATGCAGTGTGGGGGTGGAGGATGAGGAGGCCACTGCTTGTCGTTCCTCTCCCCCAGTGGTGGCAACTCTGCCATACACGGGTGAGACTCAGTTCTTGTTGTCATCCTTTTCTTTCTCGCTCCTGCCCTGGAATGTCTGGTGTTGCTGCTGTTGCTGTCGCCCTGCAGTCCCGGACACCCGCCCTGGTCTTTGAGCATGTCAACAATACAGATTTCAAGGTGAGCGAGCATCTGCAGTCCTTCTGGATCCCTTCTCTCCATCTGCTGTGGGTGGGGCGTTAGGGGGCCTTACAGTGGGTCCAGCAGAGGCTCCCAGCATTTACCCTTTTGTTCCAGGGCAGCTGGAAAACCCACCTTGGCCTTGGAGTCAGCGGTGACCTGGCTGAGGGGAGGGGTGTGGTGTCAACTTCATGGTGACCATTTCCCTGCAAGCCCTCCTCCTTCTCTGAGGCTGCTAGCAGTAGCCCGTGAGAGGGAGAGAGTGTAGCGCCATACTTAAGGTGGGGAGAGAGGCCCTCCAGAGGCAGATACACAGGCCCAGCTGTTAGCTTTCCTTCCTCGCTCAGTTTCCTTTGGTTAATTTGATTTCCAGATTAAGGCTTTGAGGCCTGTCCTTGCTTGGACCATGTGCGATGCTTCTTTTCCTAGGATGCCATAAACCCCACAGGAAGAACGTTTTAGAGCAGCCAAGCAGGTCCCGGGACATCTCTTTCCTTCCTGATATGCTTGGGAGGCAAAGTGACAGCAGAGCCGTCTCTGGTCTGGGCAGCGGCTGGTTCTTCTCCCAGCTCAGGGGACGGTTTCAGGGCAAGGATGATGAGGTGCCCTGAGGGGGAGGGAGCTTTGCATCCAGCCTGGAGCAGTAGACTCTTGCCTCATCTCTTGCAGGCTGCTCCAGGCTGGATGTGATGCTCCTTTCCCCGAAGGCCACCTCGTCATCTTTTGCACTGGCCTTGTGCCCTGAAACAGATGGATTTCAGGTGGTGGGTAGTGCCCAGGTAGCCGGAGCAGGCCTTAAGGCTGCCTCCTCCTCCTCCTCCTCCTCCCACGTGGTTTTGCAGCTCTTTGAAGAGATCCAGTTTGGGGTGTGTGTGTGAGTGTAGGACATCCAGGACTAAAGCTTTCAAGTGAGCAGTGCAAGGAACAAATCTCAGCCGCAAGCCCTGTAACCTTGAAGCCCCCCACCCTGCTTGTAGATCTGGCGGGTTGTTGTGATTGTTCAGCTGTGTGGAGAAAGGTGCCCTGTGCACAGTCAGTGCGTGGCCTATTCCAGGGCAGAGCCTGGAGCAGGAAGTCCGGGCTTTGCCTCGTTAACGGCCTTTCTGCAATCTCTCTTCTTTCCTGCCCAGCAATTGTATCAGACGCTCTCAGACTTTGACATTCGATTCTACATGTATGAAATTCTGAAGGTAAGGAATCGAGCACAGGGGAAAGGGAGGTGATGAGTTGCTCTGTGCATTGGCTATCCCCACACAGTGGCTTCTCCTGGGGGGGGGGGGATGCTGCTCACCCTTGGCCTGCATCCCAAGGGTCCAAGAGAGGTTTATGGATTGTGTTCAGCTCTGCCTGTAGATCAGTGGAAGAGAACCCACATTGCATGCAGAGGGCCCCAGAATCAGTCCCCGGCAACTCCAGCTAGACTCCCCCCATCTCAGGTCTTGCGGAGCCCCTGCAGTCAGAGGGGGCTACCTCAGAAGGCAGCCCTGTCTGAGACATTTTGGGGTCTTTCACAAAGAGCCCTCTGGCCTCAAGGAGCCTCTGTGATGCCAAGCCCAGCAGCCTCATTACATTTCAATTCCACTCTTTGTCCAAAGACCTCAGGGGTTGTGGATGCATTTCCCTTACAACACCCCTGTGAGGTGGATCAGGCCGAAAGAGAGAGTGCTTGGCCTGAAGTCCATCAAGCACTGTCAGGCGGAGATATGCCTGTGAATCTTCCTGGTGCTAGGCCGGGACACAAAGGGTTGCTCCCCTTGTTCAGATGTAGCAGGGGCAGCTTCTCCAGGCATCGCTCAACCACCTCTGCCACTTTTCTGCTTCTGCTGGTGGAAATTCCATTTAGGCATTGTGGCTAGTCATCGTTAATAGCCCTTTCCTCCATGCATTTGTCTTGTCCCTTTTCGAAACCCACCTGAGCCGTTGGCCATCACCACCATGCTTTATCATAGAATAGTAGAGTTGGAAGGGGCCTCTAAGGCCATCCAGTCCAACCCCCTGCTCAATGCAGGAATCCAAATCAAAGCATTTCCGACAGATGGTTCTTGAAGGCCTCCAGTGTCGGAGAGCCCACTACCTCTCTAGGTCATTGGTTCCATTGTCGTATCGCTCTAACGGTTAGGAAGTTTTTCCTAATGTTCAGTCGAAATCTGGCTTCCTGCAACTTGAGCCATTATTCCGTGTCCTGCACTCTGGGACGATTGAGAAGAGGGCTCAGCTGCATGAGATCAAAGGTCCCTCTAGACTGGCTTTCTGCTTCCCTCACCTGACTGCAAAAAGAATTCTAGCTGCATGGAGGCAGGCCCCTGTTCCAACTCTTTGTCCTTAGCACCTGCGTTAGGGGGCTGGAAGCCAGCCTGAGGCTTGTGTGACAGGGTGACTACATTGTGCAAGAAAGCTCGCAAGTCTCCAGCCCACATTACACCTTGAACTTGAGGCGGCCTGAAGCCAGCCACTCTTCTCTCAGCTTCAGTCCTCCCAGCAAGACAGGAGTGATCAATATTGGCCAGACTTTTGTAAGGATTATTAAGATAATGTGCATGCAGAGCCTCCACCGCCACCAACTATGCCGCCCTACTAGATCGGCCACACAAGGCCTTCTCTCAATCCCGCCAACCAAAACAGTTAGGTTGGTGGGTACTAGGGAGAGAGCCTTTTCTGTGGTGGCCCCCACTCTCTGGAACTCCCTCCCATGTGATCTCCGACATGCCCCTTCCCTAGACGTATTCCGCAAGGCCCTGAAGACGTGGCTATTCCAACAGGCCTATGAGGTCCTTGGGATGGGTA
Organism: Rhineura floridana; assembly: GCF_030035675.1. Lineage (NCBI taxonomy): Eukaryota > Metazoa > Chordata > Lepidosauria > Squamata > Rhineuridae > Rhineura > Rhineura floridana. Next base: position 321,466,967 of record NC_084480.1, on the reverse strand, counting down.
AATCTCCATGATTTTGTCATCTGTCGTATGCTGCTATTATAACTGTTTTTATATGTACCGATGACTGTCCAATATTTTATTTATTGTTATTATGTGATTGCATTTGAATGTTTGTATTTTATCTCATTTTAATGTACGTCGCCTAGAGTGGCTAATTGCCAGATAGGCGACAAACAAATTAAATATTATTATTATTATTATTATTGAAAACTCCCCAAAGGGCGACACGTAACGGTTAAGTCTTGCTACAGCGATTGGGCTTGCTAAGTGGCTAACTCCTGCCCCTGGGCTGCTCCCTGGCATGTGCCTGTTTTGGGGCAAGTACTTCCAAATGCCATTTGCCTGTTGCCACTGCCTGTCTCTTCCTGCCGCTCTAGGCGCTGGATTATTGCCACAGCATGGGGGTCATGCACCGGGACGTCAAGCCACACAACGTGATGATCGACCACGAGCACCGGAAGGTAAGGCCGTGTCGGGTTCAGCCCTTGCTGGAAGACACAGCCTGCGCTGCCAGCTTGCTTGAGGCCACTTGGGTGATCCTCGAATGTTGGGCAGCAGAGTGCTTGTAACTGTTTTGGAGACACATAACCCCTGTGCTTCATTAACTGGGTCATGTTTATTTATGGCTGTGTTATTCCACTTGGCTAAAATAATCCAGACTGGACCCCCTCCTCCTCCTCCTCCTTTTAGGGCAGCGGATGATTTGTCCTGGCATTTGCTGCTTCAGCCATGACTTCCTACACCTTCTGTTGTTTTTTCAAGCCATGGGAGGAGGGAGCCTTGGTGCGTGAAGAACACACTGAGTGTTCAAAGTCGCAAAGCCCCGCCAGTTTCACAGTATTAATTAATTAAAAAGCATTCATCGTTTCCGGAGATGCAGCACCTCAATGGGACCAAATCCAGGCAGTTGGAAAACAGTCCAAAATAATACTTATTTAGATGTCTTTATAACACATTTTAGATTTTATTCCAGTCATATATTTGGAAATAGCAGGCTGTATTTAATTGATAATACGATAGTGTTGAGGACTTGGAATACTGGCATTATGTGTGTGACAGCTAACTGATGGGAGTGGGGAGGGGGCAAATTTCATATGGTCCAAATGGCACAGGGGTTCCTGGGCCACTAAGAGCTTGAATTTGGCAGAGGCATAACCCACTGGAAAATGTGGAAGATGGGATCGTTTTTACACCTGTGAGTCCATGCTTAGGCCTGAAGGGCCTTGTAGCAAAGGACAGCATCCCAGCTCAGAGTAAGCCAGGCTGAACTTTTGCATTGTTGGGGCTCCACTTTGATTTGGGGGAGGGGCACTTGCAGCGACGCCCAAAAACATGCAACGGTGCTGTCAGAATGCATGCCTCACTCACTAGGGTTTAATAACCATTCCCGAAAATGTTAGACTGTTTGTGGTTGTTTTAAAGTGCCTGAAACAGTGCGCAGTAAATGAACAAATCCCTGCCCACAGACCCAATCTCAAAAATAAAACATGAAATGATAGGAAAGGGACTTGGAGTAAAAGGAGGGAAGCATCTCCCCCAGGTGGGAAAGGCTACGAATTCTCATGGGGAGTTATCAGAGGGGCCCTCTTGGAAGAGACTGAAGGTCCAGCTGGTCTCGCCTCCTGTTTGTCCCAGTGGCCACGTGAAGGGGGCATGATGGCAGTTTGCTTGTTGTGCCAAAGGTGGGTGGCCGCCTCTTCTCGGCCTTGCCTTCTGGATACAGGTCTCCAGCCAGGAAATGCTCCTTGCAGGATCCATCTTGCTCCAAAGTTCTGCCTGTGCAGCAGCCATCAGATAAGGGGAGGGTGGGCGCATGGTCTGTGTCAAAGGAGTGGTGCAGCTGACATGCATGTGGGGAGGGGGGCGTAAGGCAGGGGTCGCCCTGGTGCTTCCCCCCGGCACCTCCCACCCTAGGGAAAGGCTTGGTACCAACTGGGCAGCTGTGCCAGGCAGCCGCCGTTTGCTTCTTCCCTGTGTCCTTGGCTTCCATCGGCATGTGGCCAGGGACTGTCCCGCCATGCCTGCCAGCCCTTCAGTGGCTGCTTGTGGGCCAGGCCGTTGTACCTCCTTTCCCCCCACCCCCCATTTTTACAAGAGGCACAGATTTCTGGTTTTCTCCATCCCTGTCCTCAGTCCTGGACCAGCCTTGGGCAGGTTGCTGCTCCTGGCTGCCAGGAGTGAGGGGTCTCCTTCCTGCTTGCCCTGGTGCTCAGGGGCCTTTCCCTTTCCCTCCTCTTCTGGCTGCAGCTGCGCTTGATCGACTGGGGTCTGGCGGAGTTCTACCACCCAGGGCAAGAGTACAACGTGAGGGTGGCCTCCCGCTACTTCAAGGGGCCGGAGCTCCTGGTGGACTACCAGGTACGGCCGCAGCCAGGCCCTGGGCCTTGCTCCCTAGAATTAGGTGGGGACCGTGGGGGAGGAGTTGACCCCAGGCAGCCCCTCCCAGGCACTGCCTCCAACAGTGGCGGTAGAACGTCGCCACAGTGGCTGCGAGCCATTGAAATAGCCTTACAAAAGCTCTCTATCTGGGGGTTCCCTCCTTTTGGGGGGTAGGGGAGGGAGGGGGTGTCCTCCCCTCGCCACTGCCCATGGTGTCATTTCTGCTGCTGCCCCCCCTCACAGCTCTCCACCCCTCCCCTCCTCCTCCCCCCCCGTTTTGCAGATGTACGACTACAGCCTGGACATGTGGAGCTTGGGCTGCATGTTGGCCAGTATGATATTCCGCAAGGAGCCCTTCTTCCACGGCCATGACAACTATGATCAGGTGAGCCCAGCCGGGCCAGCTAGCCTCTTCCTTCCTGCGGTGGGGTGGGCTGGGGTGGGGCACATTCCGTGGGGAGGGGAGTCCAGATCCAGCCACACCCCTCCCCAGCCGTAAGTCCTCTTCTGAACTTTACCCTTCTGGAGGAGGGTGTTCCGCAAGCCTCTGGCTTTCCGTAGAAGGGGATGAGCGTCCCTGGGCTTCCCCCACCCACCAATGGATTGCAGCTGGTGAGTGTTTGACACTAGAAACCCTTCTGGGGATTCCCCAAGGGAGACACAGTGCCAAGGATTCAATTAGACCCTGCACTTTGTAATTGTGAGGCCTTGGCTGTTGTCGTGTGTGTCCCCCCCCCCCATATTTATACATTTCTCTTTTTATTTTATTCATTTATTATTTGATTTATATCCCGCCCTTCCTTCCAGCAGGATCCCAGAGTGGCAAACAAAAGCGCTAAAAACACTTTAAAACATCATAAAGACAGACTTTCATATACATTAAAACAAAACAACTTTAAAAACATTTTTTTAAAAAAACATTTTTTTATATTGTCAAATTTTAATAAAATACATTTCCTCTTTCAACAAGCATTTTAAGTTGAGACCTATCCCAGTCTGCATCTGTGTTAGAATTGCTTATTAATATGTTTTTTATAATGTTTTTAACCCGTTTTTAAAATGTTTTTAAAGCTTTTTAAAAAATGTTTTTAACGTTGTTTTCTTTTATTGTATTTTAACATGTATTTTTATGACGTTTCAAAGTGTTTTTAGTGCTTTTGTTTGCCGCCCTGGGCTCCTGCTGGGAGGCAGGGCGGGATAGAAATCCAATAAATAATAAATAAATGGATAATAGAGAGGAGGAGTGGGAGTGGGTACCAGGTTCCAGTGAAGTTGCTCCATCAGCCCTCTGCAGGAAAAAATGCTCAAAGAGCAGCCTTTGCCAACCTAGCGCCCTCCAAATGTTGTTTCAGGTGAAAGTTTGATGCTTGACTAGTTTGGTTCCTCAGGTGAGAGATGCGGGAAATGTCATTGCCTACTAAGTTGGAAGAAGTGGTTTCTGTACTCCCCCCCCCCCCCGGTTGAGAGCCTGTTGGGGATAGGTGCTGCCCCCTTGAATGAGAGACAAGGGGGAGTGCTGGGTAGGGATAGTTTCTTTCGTGTGTGTGTTTGTGTTTCCTTTCTTTGTACTTAGATTTGACTGGTTCTCATGGTGTGGGCGTGTGCGTGCGTTGTTGTTAGGACATGAGGCTGAGTTAAGCGAGTGCTTGCAGGGTGCGATTTGAGGTGTGCCAAAATAGCAGGTCTGAGCGTCTTGGTTTGGAACGTTGATATGTGTGATTAATGTGAGTGTGTTGCTCTTGGAAGGCGCTTGAGGCGACGGATACCTGTTTCCAACGGCAGTTAGATGAAGTTCTCTTTGCTTTTATGAAGGGCTGGCAGTGTTAATCGTTTGCAATGTTTGTACTGTACTCAATGTTGATACTTCAGAGGATGCTCTCTTCAGTTATTCCTTGTGTCTTACAGATTGCAGACTGTAGTATTTTTAGCATTGGATGTTTAAGACGTAACCCTGAAGTTACTATTATTTCTTTATTATTTGATTTATATCCCACCCTTCCTCCCAGCAGGAGCCCAGGGCGGAAACTTATACAGCACACTTAGAGTTTCATTTAAACATAAGCAGTATATAAATGGACTAAATGTGTGTATGTATGTTCTGGACGGCAGCTCCCATCAGCCTCAGCTGTGTTGCTGGGACTGATGGGAGTTGTAGTCCAGAACATATGGAAGGCACCAGGCTGGTGCAGGCTGTCCAAGGTTTCATTCCACCCAGCTGGGCCTCTCCCTCCTTCCATTACTGCCCCCCCCACTTGTTGGCCACTCCCCCTTCTCCGAGGCAAACCCTTTTCATTTTTCCCCAAGGGGGAGGAGGGCGACAGGTGGAGCCGGCCTAGGTGGGTGTGAGCAGAATCACGGTGGGGGACCTGCTCAGGCTGGGCTGTTCCTGCCTCAGGGCAAGCAGGGCTGGATGCTGGCCCCACCCCTTGCTTGGTGGGTGGGTGGAATCGTGCCCCCCCCCAAACCATCGTGTGTTTTCACCATCGCCATCCCTCTCCAGCTGGTGCGGATCGCAAAGGTCCTGGGCACAGAGGACCTCTATGATTACATTGACAAGTACAACATTGAACTGGACCCCCGCTTCAATGACATCCTCGGCAGGTGAGTGTCAGATGTTCCAGGAGCTTCTTACTAGGCTGGCGCTGACGAGCCGCTCTTGGGAGGAGCGGCTTCCAGTCGGGCACTGCCCGCTCCCCTGGCACAGGACCTTGGTCTCCCGGAGACCAAGTGGGTAGCGGGCTTCTGTGGTCCGCAGCCTTTGCAGCGTTTGACTTCTGGGCCCTGGGGGACAGAGGGAGCTGCCTTATGCCCAGTCAGACCCTTTGGTCCGTCTCGCTCTGTTTCTTCTACACTGATTGGCAGCAGTGGCTCTCGGGGGGAGCCTCTCCCAGCCCTACCCGGAGATGCCGCCATCGGGGACTGAACCTGGGACCTTTTGCACGCAAGGCAGATAAGAGGCTCTCCCATGGAGCTCCTGCGGCCCTTCTGCAAGGCCTCCGAGCCGCTCTCCCTCTCTCCCTCTCCTGCACAGGCATTCCCGCAAGCGATGGGAGCGCTTTGTGCACAGCGAGAACCAGCACCTGGTGAGCACGGAGGCCCTGGACTTCCTGGACAAGCTGCTGCGTTATGACCACCAGGCCCGGCTCACGGCCCGCGAGGCCATGGAGCACCCTTACTTCTGTACGTCGCCGCCCCGCCTCTCCCCCTGTGCCCCATCCCCTCTCCTCTCTCTGACCTCCTCAGACCCAGGGCCCACCGTTTCGCCCAAGCATGCTTTTGGGGACCCATTTCTGACGAGTTTGCCATATACTTGCGTAGGGTGGCAGTGCTGCTGTCACGACCCACCTTGGACCAGGCTGTGGGTCCTAACCCACCAGCTGAAGCCCAGTGATAGTGCCCCCTGCAGCACCCCCTCCCTTTCCCCCCATGCATGTGCATGCTCAGGCCCATGGTCCGTGCTGGGCCTCGCCTTTGCCTATTCTCTGGACTCTCTTCCCTTCTGCTTGCCTGTACGAGTCTCTCTCCAGCCCAGGAGCTCTACTGCTGTGGCCCGACTTCGCTCCCAGTTGTGGGCCAGTCTCCCGGGTCCGCCCTTGTGATCCTACAGCGTGCCTTTCCAGCATCCAGAGGACACACCGGCCCTGCTCTTGCCTTTTGTGAGGCTGGCCAAACGTCCTCCGGCCCCGAGGCCTCCCCCTGTCCCCTGAGTGCTGGCCTCTGAGGGCCCCCTTGACTCTGTCCTCGGCAGAGCTTTTTGTGGTTCTCCCTGTTGCTCCACGTTCAGTGGGATGCTTCGGGGGCACATGGGGAACAGAGGTGGCCCCTGTGAGTCACCGGCGGTTCTGCTCTCCCATCCAGATCCAATAGTGAAAGATCCAGCCAGGATGGGCTCCTCCACGGTGCTCTCGTCAGCTAACACGCCTGTCAGCTCCTCCAGTATGTTGGCAGGTAGGGTTCCACTGGAGCGATGGGTGTTGGTCTTGCTGGGGTGGCCTGGAAGAAACCGGCCTTGTCTTCCCTTCTGTGGCTCAAGCGCAGGCTCTCTCTTCCTTCCCCACTGCACAGGGATTGCCTCCATGTCCGCCTCTCAGCCCATCGGCAGCCTGGCCGCCTCGCCCGTCATCTCCTCTCCAAACGCTCTGGGTTCGCCAGTCCCTGCCACGGCCGGAGCACAGCCTTGACTGCAACATTGCCACCTCTGGCTCCGAGACCTGCCTTGCTCCGCCCTGCCTGCCTCTGCAAGGCTCCGTGCCCACCCACCCCCCGCAGCTGGCAGGAGGGCGGCTGGGATGGGGGATGGGGGCTGTCTCTGGAATCTGATATGATGATTATTATTTTTGTTTCTGTTGAGTATGTCAAAGAGCCAAGCCTAGGCTGCTGCTGCCGCCACTGCTGCTCCTCCTCCTCCTCTCTCTGCGGCACCGAGCACGGACTCTGCCTACGGACAGAGGCTTCTCTGTTGTCTGTGTCGAGTAACGTGAGCTGCATTCTTCCCATGAGGGTCGTGGTTAGTGATGCAACTACAGTGTAGACACCTAAACGGAGAATAAAATTTATTTTCTATGTCCCTAACAGGGCAGTGTGGCCAACGGCTTATTCCGGGCGGGGGGGGGGGGAGAAGGTGATAACGGAGGCAATTGGGGCTCCTTCACCATAAGCCTAACTTTGGAGGCGTCAGAGCTGAGGAACACCCTCTTCTGGAACCGTGGAAGGACAACAGACTCCTGAAGCTGCCTTCTGTCAATGGAGTTGGATTCTCTTAGTCCTGCTGACGTAGGGGCTCCCTCGTGGGTTTTCCTCACCCTGTGACCCAAGATGTCAATCAAAAGGATGGGGGGATCTTCCCAGAACCCTTGAGTCCAAACTGCTGAGGGTTGGGAAGCCGCTGGCAGGCAGAAGGGAGGCTGGGTTCTGGCTGAGGTCTTGAGAGGGGAGGGATGATTCTGATTCTGGGGGGCCCCACAGTGATTCCCTACAAGGCAAAGGTGTGCAGGTACAGTCTCTTGCTGGTGTCCTCTGGGCATGTTAAGTGCTTCAGGAGCGAGACAGGACCACTTGAATAGAGGCCTGGAGTTGACGTGCTTGGTGACACGTGTTTGAGTCCCTGTTGAGGGGTTTGGCTCTTCCACCCCTTTGAGTTGGGACTCTCCTCTAGAGCCGCTTTGGCAGTAGGGTGCAGAAGTTTGCCCCCTCAGACAGCTGCTGGGAAATCAGGGCAGGTGGATGGAGGACCCTGGTGCAAGGGGGTGGGATCTCAGCAGTTGGGGGTGAGATACAAGCTGGGCTTGGCTCTGCCGCTTGTCCTAAGAAGAAGTGGGGGGGGGCAAGATACAAAGGCAAGCCACGGGCCACTTGGCTGGCCCTGCTACTGGTGTGGAGTGGCCGTAGGTGGCTCCTTGCTTCTCGGAGCTGCCTGCGCCTGCTTGCAAGAAACAGACACAAGAGTTTCCCTCTCCTCCGTTCCGTGGCTTCCTGGGGCAGGGGCCATATTTAAGTGCCACTTCCTGGGGCTGTGCATCCGCGAGGTCAGCTGGGTCAGAAAACCTTTCCCATCCATGTTTTGGAAACGGGCACTTTACCAGTGCCAAGTCCTGATCTTAGAGAGCCAAGCACGGGCCTTCGTCTCCAGATTCTACGTCGCGTGCATGGCCACATTTTATCTCTTTGTCTCTCCCCTTGAAATGGCAGCTGCTATTCCCAACCACTGGTCTGCAGACTAGGCATACTCTCTCCAACAGTGGAGGGAAGACATAGCCATTGACAGCCTGATCCTCCATGAATTTGCATAACCCCTTTGTAACGCTGTCCAGGTTGGTGGCCATCACTGCCTCCTCTGGGAGCAAATTCCATAGCTTAACTATGCGTTGTGTGAAGTCCTTCCTTTGTCTGTCCTGAATCTTCCAGCATTCACAAGTTCTAGTGTTATGTGAGGGAGCAAAACTCTGTCTGTGCTCTGGGGCCAGTCAGATAAAGTGGTCCTTCTGCTATCATGTTCCTAAGCTGCTTAGAGCAGGGATGGGAGCCTCAAGCCGCCAGGACCTCTCTGGCGCTTGGGACTCAGAATCAGAGTTGGAAGGGGCCTATAAGGCCATCAAGTCCAACCCCCTGCTCCATGCAGGAATCCAACTTAAAGCATCCCCAACAGGTGGCTGTCCAGCTGCCTCTTGAATGCCTCCAGTGTTGGAGAGCTCACCAACTCCATAGGTAATTGGCTCCATTGTCATACCACTCGGACAGATAGGAAGTCGAAATCTGGCTTCCTGCAACTTGACCCATTATTCCGTGTCCTGCACTCTGGGACGATCGAGAAGAGATCCCGGCCCTCCTCTGTGTGGCAGCCTTTCAAGGGCTTGAAGAGTGCTATCCTGCCTCCCCTCAGTCTTCTCTTCTCCAGGCTAAACATGCCCAGTTCTTTCAGTCTCTCCTCATAGGGCTTTGTTTCCAGTCCCCTGATCATCCTCGTTGCCCTCCTCTGAACCTGTTCCAGTTTGTCTGCATCCTTCGTAAAGTGCAGCTTCCAGAACTGGACACTCCCCAGGCCAGACTCTTCACTGGCCTTATTTCTCACACTCATTGCGTGTGTGTGTGCTTAGCAGTTAGCCTGCTGTACAAAGCTGACATTTACATTCATGGCTCCGCCCATGTTTCTCTCTAGCGTGGGACCTTTGGGACGTTGCCCACCAAGGAACGTGGCCCGGCGGCCAATAAAGGTCCCCCCCCCCGGTTTAGATCCTTGTGGTATGAGCCAAGCTCTTTTTGAGTCGTGCTTTGAAGTGAACAGGGAGCTGGTGCAGCTGTTTCATAACTAGCCAAACATGTTCCACGCAAGCCTTCCCCAGCCTGGTGCTCCCAGATATTTTGGACTACATCCTCCACCAGCCCCAGCCTACATGGCTGTGCTGCCTGGGGCTGGTGGGCGTTGTCGTCTAAAATGCCTGGAGGACACCAGATTGGGGAAGGTTGGTCCTTGTTAACTATTGTGCTGTGTTTTATACAAATTGCAGTTTCTGAACAGTTTTCAAAGACATTTCCCATGCCCATACAGCACCCTGCAATAGTCTAAACCAAGGGTTCTTAACCTGTGGCCCATAGACCCCTGGGGAGTCCGTGGATGGGCTATAGGGTGTCCATGAACCAGCACAAAAAACACCCAAACGAATTTCCAATGCAATAAAATATTTTTTTTATTTATGGGGGTCCATAGTTTTCATCAGATTCTCAGAGGGGTCCATGACTCAAAAAAGGATAAGAACAACTCATCTAAACCATGTTATCAACTTGTCTTTATGAAGGATCATTAATGAAACCAAAGATTAAAACTTAAGGCTTGGATACAGTACTTTTAAATTTGAAAATGAATTAAGCAGTTCTGCGGTTGATCAGGTGGAAAGGTTGCGGACAGGAGAACTCACGGCTGGGACAGGGAGATTCCCCTCTGTGATGAAATTTATCTGGATTGAACAAACACTTGCGAGTCCCCCAATTACTTGCTTAGACTGGAAATGCATTGTTGTGGGGCACAGGCAACATCACAGCCCCTCTTGCTTTTCGGGGGGGGGAGTGGGAGAGAGAAAGAGAAGAGGGCAGTTCAGAGGAAGTTGGTTGGAAAACAATGTATGGATTTCATCACCCCTGCTTCCCTCCCAACTCCCGTCGCCCAGCCTGCACTGTTGATTGTTGACACTGGTCTTCCGCTTTGGCGCCATAGACCTCCACCTCACACACGTGAAGGTACTCTTCCCGTCCAGGGATGTTGATGCTCACATAGCGGCCCTTGAGCCAATTGCAGGACAGCATAGTGATGGAGCCAAGGCTGGTGTTTGTGATGGTCCCGCAGCTGCAGAGAGAAAGGGAGGGTCAGCCACAGGGTGGCATCAGTTCAAGAAGACGCAGTCTGCACATGGATGTGAAAGCACTCCATCATTCCCCAGCCACCCCGCAATCACCAGTGGACTGCCCACATTCCCAGATTTTTGTTGTTATTTTAAGTTTCAGCTACGTACATAAAGGATGAAAGGGCAGGTCACTGTGCCAAGCTGCTTACCATCTAGAACTATATATGTGGGGGTGTGTGTGTGGAAGAATACAAGGTTGGTTCAATCCCTTGCACTTAGGCTTGGTCACAGTAGGACAGGGGCAGCCAATGGGATGCCTAAAACTCCCATCATCCCTCACCACTGGATGCAGCTGATGAGGGCACCAGGTTGGCTACCCTTGCAGTAAAGTATTGGGTCTAGGGGAAAGGTGAGTTTGGAGAAAAGAATTCAAGGAAGGACGGGAGAGGGGTGGTCTTGCAGAGATATTCTGGGAGGCAGTTCCACGGAGGGAGGAAGAGTGGAACTATTTTGACCTTTGAATGGATGAGGGTGGTGGAGCCGGATGAGTGAATGTCACAGACAGGGTTAAAAGTGTGGGGAGATGAGAGGAATTTGAAGGCGGGGGGGGGGGGGAGGAGCTTCTGCTTGGATCTCAAGAGTGCAGGAGTTTAAGGAGGGGGGAAGGGTCATGTGTTCAGAGCACCAAGAGAGGTGAATGGCTTTTTGGCACAGAGTGCTGGGTAGACAGGAGGAGGAGGAGGCAGAGGCTGGAGGGGTCAAGGCAGGTGAGGACCAGGGCACGGAGCAGATCGTTTCATGAATGAGAGTGATTTGGCAACAGGAACAAAATGCAGGGCAAGGGGAAGCCAGGGAGAAGTCAAGGGGGAAACGATGGCTCTGTGCCTGGTCAAGAGGGTGGCTGGTGGTGGTGTCAGTGAATTGTGGGGGCAGGGGCAGAACTGAGAAGTTCAGTCTTGGACATACCGAGCTTGGGACAATAGTGAAGCATGCAAGTGGGAATATCAGAGCAGGAGTTGGAGATGCAGGAGGGAGGATAAAAGTTAGGGAAGTTAGAGGGGTAGAGCTCATGGGATGCTCGGCCAGTTCCCACTTTGTTTCTGGTCTGGGTGAATTATTCTGAAATAATGATCCTCCCTGTTCCTCCCCGGCCTTGAGATACGCCATACTGTCCCTTCCACACAGTAGTAGACCTTGAAGAGGGGGCAGAACCCACCTTTCCCCCAACTCTCCATGATTATAGATACAGAAGGGAACTACAAGGTGACTCATCTGCAGCTTGTGATCTCAACTGGGACCCCTGGGATATATTTGCTGAAGGGAGTGGGGAGAGGCAACTGGAACTTACAGGGGGCTGGACTTGCCATGGTCAGCCACGGAGTCTCCCACATGGACCTGGGCTCCCTGGAGACGTTCACCACAGCAGTCCTCCCGGTTTTTCACCACCACAGCGGAGATGGCGTACTGGCCGCCCAAGTCCACGTACCACCAGGGCTCCATGTCCCACCCAGTGTGGGTGCAGCTGCCATCTTTAAACCACTCACCGCTACAGTTCCCATCCACGGCTTTGCTCGCTGTTCCAACAATTGGATTTGACAAGGTGGAGGACTGACAGGCTGGGCGACCCTTGGCCAAATTGTGAGCTGAGAGTCACAGCAAGATGGAAAGAAGATGGGGAGGAGAATTAAGGATATCAGAAGATCCTGGCTCCTGCATCAGGCCAAAGGCCCATCTAGGCGAGCACCCTGTTCTGATTGATTGATTGATTGATTGATTGATTGATTGAATATCCCACCCTTCCTCCTGACACTGGACACAAGCACAACAGCATGCTCATCATTATTCTGAAATTTAAATTTCTTTTAATACAAAAAACTAGCAATAGCACTACAGATGAGAAACAACAGGGCCAAGAAACATTAAGGCAGAGACTTTGTGGGTGAACTGTTCCCAGTTCTGGGGGTGGGGAGTTTACCAGTTCTGGAAGGGGCTGTACTCTTTCTGGAGGCACAGGTGCATAGTTTGGGAATGCTCCTAGATCTATCTATCTCACTCGAGGCTCAGTTGACCTCTGTGGCAAGGAGTGCCTGTTATCAACTTAGGTTGATACGATGCATGCCTTTTCCTGGCCAGTGATAGCTTGGCCACTGTGCTTCATGTGTTGGTAACCTCACAACTGGACTACTGTAATGCGCTCCAGGTGGGGCTTCCCTCGGGATTGATCTGGAACCTGCAGCTGGTGCAGAATGCTGCAGTCAGATTGCTGAGTGGAGTACTTGGATGTCCACATATTGCACCTGTGCTGAGGGAACTACACTAGCTGCCAATCAACTACTGGACCATATTCAAAGTCTTGTTGTTGACATATGAACAACTCAGGACCAGGTTACCTGAAAGACCGCTTGCCCCTGTACAGGACTGTAAGATCATTTTGATCGTCTAGGGAAACTTTACTCTTGGCTCCACACCCTACAGAATATCAGAGGGCAATGACCCCCAAAACAGGCATTTTCTGCTTTGTGGAATGCCCTTCCTTCGGCCATAGGTTGCAACGCAGCAAGCAGCAGTTGCTTCAGATGGCTTGTAAGGACTCCCATCTTTTTGCCCAGGCTTTCCCAGACCCTAAGACTGAACCTAGTTTTATGCGTTTGAATCCTCTGAATTTGTTTCATGTGCATTTATACATTTTTATAGTGCTGTTTTACTGTTTTTTGAGTTGTGTTTTTGTTTTAGTGATATGTTATTTGTTTTTTTTAGAATCTATGTTACGTGGTATATAAATACTTTTAAATAAATGAATAAAATGGCTTGTAAGGACTTCCATCTTTTTGTCCAGGCTTTCCCAGACCCGTAAGATGTTTTACATGCTTGAATCCTCAATTAGATTTTATATTGCTGTTTAGTTTGGCAGACAAACAAGCCCCCATTTCCCAGGACTTACCAACCCCTTGGAGTTCAGGCCTGCAGCTCTGGGCCTCCCCACGCCCAGCCAGGAGTGCCAGGGCCAGCAGCCAAGTCCGGGCGATGGGCATCCTGCAGGGGGGGAGTGGAGAAGGCAATGAGGGGGAGCTGGGGCTGGAGTCATGGGGAGGGGGTCTGGCTCCCCCTTAGCCACACAAGGTGACTTCAGTGGCGGCTGGCAGTGCTGAGAGAGGCAGGAGGGAGGAAATTCAGATGAATCAAGAGACAGGTTGCCATGAGGACTATCGTAGCCCAAAGTGCTGAAGGTCCCTAAAAGACTTTAACATCAAAAATACAATGTTAGCTATGCCCATTCAAATGCTGGACTTTCATTTTGGGTTGGCGGGGGCTGTGCAGAATGTTCTAGGCTTCAGGCATCATATAAAGTGGGTCCCCCCCACTTACCTTGGCTCTCTGTCTTGGGACCAGCGGAGGTGACTGTTGTCCTTCTCGGTGGGTCAGCGATCACAAATTCTTTCTCAATACTGGCACGAAGACCTCTGTGATTTTGCCCAAATGCTGGACCGCGTCTTGGGCAGTCCTGGTTTTATCCCCTTCCCAAGGGGTGGCTCTTGCCTGGCTCAGGACAACCCAAAGGCCAATCGGAAAGATGTTGACCCCAGGTGGGCTGAGGGCGTCAAGATGAGGATTTCAGGTTGTCCTTCTGACTCTGCTTGTGTGGCTGCAGACTCCCCCCCCCCAAGGGGAAAGGGCACGCCTCCTTGGCAGGTGCCAAAGGATTTGAATAGAAGGGTATATCCTCATTCCATTTATCCCATGTTGAGAACAAATGCACAATAAAATTAGTATTTCTTCTGGAAGGTCCCACACCCTACTAAGCTCCAAAATAAATACTTCTAAGTGTTACGGAAGGAGGGGAACGTGGAAATGCTGTCTTGAAATGGCTTCTGCAACTGCCTTCTGACCTGGAATTGTGTCAATGGGGAGGCCAGGTGGCAGCAGTAAATCTGGGGTGCCCTCAGCCCTGCCTGCCCACTCTCCCCTGTGGTCAGTGCAAGTATGAATGAGGGGGATACAGAGAGGAGAAGGCTATCAGTGCTTCTAGACACAATGGCTATGTTCTCCCTCCTTTGTCAGAGGCAGGATGCCCATAGCTGGGTTATAATGGTGCAATTGCAGCCAAGACAGTGAGCTTTCATTTTTCAAAAAAAGTAAGACTGTTACCCTCTTAAAAAATGGACATTAGGAGGCAAAATGTGCAAGCAAGTGCACCCTGGGTGCTGCCACCTTTCAATGATTTTAGCCAGTGGGTGAATTCAGAGTGTGATGATGAATGAGTGTTTTGGAGAATTGGAATTCCCCTGGGTCCAAAAGAGCTGCTGTTCTCCTTTCTCCTGTAGCATGTGCTTCTTTCCTACTCATTTTCTAGGCCTTGGAATCCTTTCCTCCTAACAACCAAGATGCATCTTTCCTGAGATCGGCTTCTCCCCAGAAGTAATTTTCTACAAATACTACTAACCAGTGGGGAGAGGGGGATGCTAAAAAATGTTTTTTAAAAAGTATCCCCCTCTCCATTATAAATGTGAAAACGTTTCAAAGAGGTTTAGGCAGAATTCATTGTATGGTTAACTTCCAGTACAATTAGGGTTGTCAGGTCCATGGCCTGAGACTGATCCTGTATCTTTAGGAGAAGTGAAAGTCAGCCAAGTGCAGGTGTTCTTGCAACCCTGTGATGGGAAAAACCACAAGGTGGAATTCTCCCTTTCCCCTGCACAACTTTTAAAGATACAGAAGAGCTCTTGGTTGCCAGGCCCAGCTTCCAAGAGGCCTTCTGTATCTTTAAAAGTTGTGCAGGGGGAAGGGAGAATTCCACCTTGTGGTTTTTCCCATTACAGAGTTTATTTATTTATTTATTTAGTATCCCGCCCTTCCTCCCAGCAGAAGCCTAAGGCGGCAAACAAAGCACTAAAACAGTTTAAAATATCATAAAAACAGATCTTAAAATACATTAAAACAAAACAGCATTAAAAACATTTTTAAAAAACAACCTTAAAAAGGGTTAAAAACATTATTAAAAAAGCATATTAAGCAATTCCAACACAGATGCAGACTGGGATAGGTCTCAACTTAAAAGGCTTGTTGAAAGAGGAAAGTCTTCAAAAGGCTCCGAAAAGATAGCAGAGATGGCGCCTGCCTAATATTCAAGGGGAGGGAATTCCACAGAGTAGGTGCCACCACACTAAAGGTCTGTTTCTTATTTTGTGCGGAATGGACCTCCTGATAAGGTGGTATCTGCAGGCGGCCATCACCTGCAGAGCACAGTGATCAACTGGGCATATAAGGGATAAGACGGTCTTTCAGGTATCTTGGTCCCAAGCTGTATAGGGCTTTGTATGCCAAAACTAGAACCTTGAACTTGGCCGGGTAGCAAATGGGCAGCCAGGTGCAAGAACACCTGCACTTGGCTGACTTTCTCTTCTCCTAAAGATACAGGATCAGTCTCAGGCCATGAACCTGGCAACCCTAAGTACAATAGTATACATGTCTACTCAGAAGTAAGTCCCTTTGCATTAAATGGGACTTACTCCCAGGTAAATGGATGCAGTACTGCAGCGTTGGCTTTCTTGTGAGTAAGGGGCAAAAGAGTACAGAACTTAAATATCAGCCGTCCACGATGCTACATGTATTTACAAAAGGGCCATAAAGTCAAATAATTTTAGCATAGTAACATTATTAATAAAATAAAGATTATTCTACAACATTTTAAAACCTGGCAAAATGTTTCAGTGGTTTTGCTGTTGGGGCTCAACACTAGAAATTGGGATCAGTTTTTTGGTTTTGGTTTTTATTAAGCAATTAGGAAAAATACTGACTGCATGCTTTTTGTTACTATCTTACCTGTAAAAGTCAAAAAAAGAGTAAAAAAGATCCTGTCTAAAAATGAAAGGCGATCTCTCTGTTTTCCACGATCCCCCAGTTGAGATAACTCCTCAATCCCTTGAGCACGCTAACCTGGGAACAGGCTCAACTGAGCACAAGTGGAGAATGAGGCCAGGAATGGCTACTAGCCATGATGGCTAGCTCCCTCTCGGATAGAAAAATGGCAACAGAGGTGGCTGCTTTGTTGTGAGCTCTGCGGCTTGCTCTTGTTATCGTTTTATGGTTTTACGGTTTTAACATTTTAACAAATTATCAAGGTCTAGGGCAGGACACAGAACATGAGGGACAATAATTTTAGCTTCTCTGTTTCATTGAGAGGCTGCTAGAGGCTGAACCCCCGTTCACCGGGTCTTCATGAGATTTACTGCGCAACCTGTCAACGAAACGAAAAGCGGCAAGACAGGGAGTGGAAGACTCGGCTGCTGTTTTGGGATTTCTTCGAACAACTGACAAGAGAGGGATAGCGAGCAAGCGAGTGCAAACTCTGCCTGTCCTGCTTCCTCACTTGTTGCTGGCACTGGGAAGGACTATATTTAACAGTCTGGTTGTAGTTGCAGTTTTAGCTCTGTCTGCAGAATAATTCCTGCAAACGTTTGGAGCTGTACCGGTAGAAACCCTGCCTGCTTGCTGAGTATCAGCTTCACGCACCTGGGACTGCAAGGGACAGAGACCAGCTGCTGGCTACAAACTTGCCAGAAGGCTAAGGCAGTCGGGACAAGGTCCTGCACCTTTTGGAGAGTGCTGCCTGCTTGCTGAGTATCAGCTTCATCCACCTGTGCCTGCAAGGGGCAACCATCATTTGGTGCCTTCCAGCAGGACCAGTATCAGTGTTTACTTTGGGATTAGATTTGTTAACTTTGGTTTTTCTTCCTCCCCCTCCCTTTCTCTCTCTCTCTTTTTCCTTTCCTTGGAGTGGGAGGGATCTGTGGTGAGAGGAAAGAAAGGACACAGTTCCTGTAGTGATCTGGTGTCTGAAACACATTTCAAGCAGCGCGGAACTGATGAATTTCCATCTCCCAAAACAGCCCAAGCAGACAATTTGGCCTTTATTATCCCAGTTACAAATAGATTCTCAGCAGTTGCTGAGGTCAATGATCCTTCCCCTGGAGCTAAAGAAGATTCTCTCACACCTTGTAATGATAAGATTACAGCTGGGCCCACTCCCTGTGACTCATCCCTTTTTGAACTCATGGCAAAGCAATGTCTCTTGGTGGCCAATACAAGACAAAATATTTATTCCAAACTAGGAGATATAGCGGGCATTTAAAATCAGTTAGTTGCTCTTACTTCAAGCAGAAGCTTCGACCCCTGGAACTAGCTTCCTGTACTGGTTGAGAAAGCTACTTCTTCAGGTGCTTCTCCTCAACATAACTCATCTGTTGGTCACATCTCTAAAGTAAAGAATGACCAATTCACTGGGGGCCCAGGATACCATTTAGTCCTACAGGCCTGTTGTTGTTATGTGCCTCCAAGTCGACTAGGACTTATGGCGACCCTATGAATCAGTGACCTCCAAGAGCATCTGCCATAAAACACCCTGTTCAGATCTTGTAAGTTCAGGTCTGTGGCTTCCTTTATGGAATCGAGGCATGCCACACTGGTACAGTCCAGCTGGTTAAACATCATTTAAGGCAATTAATTTGGAATCAGATTTATAGATCTGACAGCAGTGGAATTGTGTGCTTCTTAGTTTCACTAAATCAGATATTCCTACTTTCCTAATTAGGAAAAGGTCACTGCTTAACGTATTTGGTATCTCTACTGTGAGAGTTTTTAAAGACTTTTCCCTTAAACCTCTCTTACCCATTAAGAGACAAAGAGATATTATAAAAGGCTCTGGTATTAGTACTAATACAGTACTAAGGGTGTTAGTTGGAAGAGATCTGTTAGTACTAAGAAACAATCTTCTTGGGGCTTTCTGTCTGGTACTGCAGACTCTTAAGTGTTTAAATGCACTAAACATACCACCCTGAACTCTCTACCTACCCAATATTTAGTACCTAATTTACAACAGGATACTTCCTTTACAAATAATGAACCCCTTGACTTAATGAGATGGGATGAACCTACATCTTCACCTTTAAATTCATCCCAGCAGAAACCAGAGAAGGTAAAATCTACCCTTCCTATATCTCACTCACTACCTTAGGCCAGTAGCAATCCTTGGGAACCAGATGAGTGCCATCTCTTTGCTTCCTTCTCTGTGCTTTCACAGGCTGAGCAGACAAACATCATACAGAGACTAAGTATGGTAAAGACTAACCTCTTGAGTCATTCTTCAAATAATGAAAATTTGGCCAAATCCCCTGAGGTTTCATTACCTCCTCTCTTGCCAACCACTAAAGCTCTTTCTCCAATTTGCATATCAAGAAACCCAAGCAAACTGGAGTATTTCAAAATATTGATTCTCTCCTCTGGAAGAAAGAGTGAATAAATTTAATGCTGTTAAAACTAATGCAGGCGCTGTTTGCTCCATGGACTGGACCAGTTGCTAGTTCCTGGAATAGGGTTGCCAGGCTCAGTGCCTGATCCTGATCCTGTATCTTTAGGAGAAGAGAAAGTCAACCAAGTGCAGATGTTCTTGCAACACTGTAAAGGGAAAAACCACAAGGTGGAATTCTCCCTTACTTTTTAAGATACAGAAGACCTCTTGGTTGTCAGCCCAGCCTCCAAGAGGTCTTCTGTATCTTTAAAAGTTGTGCAGGGGGAAGGGAGAATTCCACCTTGTGGTGTTTCCCATTAGAATTGCAAGAACACCTGCACTTGGCTGACTTTCTCTTCTCCTAAAGATACAGGAGCAGTCTCAGGCCCTGAACCTGATAACCCTATCCTGGAACCACATGAATTAGGGTCATCTCCCATCTCTAATTCTTTCTCTGAACCCCTAAATAAGCAGCTCTTACCAATTAAGAGCGGTAGTGTCTTCTTAGACCAGGATGGTGTGCTGGAGAAATTACTATTGATTGACTCCCTGAGACACGTAACACGCCTTCCCTAATTAGGTGTCTCTCTTGGAATAAAGCAGGATGGAAGGGGAAGTCTAGGGACTTTTCATTTACTGAGTATATCAAATCCTTCGATATCGTTCTGCTGCAAGAAACCTGAGCTTGTGATAATATTTAAAGGGTATATTGCCACTTCTTTGGCTGCAACCCAGTCCACAACTAGACGTAGGTCCAGAGCAGGATTACTCTGTCTAGTTTTGATATATCTTAAAGTAGAGGTTGTTGCACTCCCTAGTTGTGGAAAGGTAGCTATGGCAACCTTAATTAACAGTCACTGCTTTCAACTTATATTGTTTAATACTGATATCCCCCCAATTAAAAGTCACTTGGACAAGAATGCCCAGTGGAATGAGCTAGGACAATATATTACCCTTATCAAAGCAAAGTTCCCATCTGCACAGGTCCTTATGGCTGGTGATTTTAATGCCCGTCTGGGGTCTGATGATTCTGCATTGGCAGAATCTCGATATTTTCAAGGAATTGATCATTTGATAGGACAATCTCCTTATATCAGACATTCTAAAGATGTTACAAAAAAGTTTGCTGGTGTGTGTTTAACTCTTTTAGCATGTCAGCATAACAAAATCATTTTGAATGGAAGCATCCCTGGTGATTGGCTGGGTGAGTTCACTTTTACTGGAGTTCACTCGCTGGATCGTCACTTTGTAGTGGTGAGTGGGCTTGTGTGTTCCAATGAACCCTGTGAGCAATGCCGTTGGGAGTCATGTGCTCCCAGCAGGGTCACCCATGGTGGTAAAGTCAAGGGAGAGGAACCAGACAAAGAACGATCCAAGAATGTCCTCAACGGCAGAACAGGTGGAGGATAACAATGTGTATGTTACAACGGCTGTGAAGGCGGATGAAGGCTGCAGCAGATAAGACTCCCAACTGTCGTGGTACCCATGCCATTGGATCAAAGCCTTTTTCTGTCAAGATTGTGTGTTCATCGTGGTGCACTGATCTCCCCGTATAAAATAAATTCACGCACAGGCATCTTCCAACCAAACCTCAGTGTGGGAGGTTGTGTGGATCTAGAATTGGCCTCCACAGTCACTTACGACGCACCGTTAAAGACCTTATCTTTGGAAGACAATCTTACTCGGCCACGGGTGATCGCCAATGTAATGTAGTGAGGTAGACTATGTCCTTGTTTCTCTAAGGGGAATGATTCAAGCCTTTTATGTCAACGATTGAATTGATAGTGATCATTACCCTGTAGCTACTTTAATAAAACCCCTTACCAATATTCGCCTTCTCACTGGACCTCCAGTGCTGGATTCCTCCTCGCTTGTTTGTGAGAAAAGGATTAAAGGGTCCAACAGATCTGAGGGCAAATTTGCTTCTTTTATAGTATCCCCAGCATGTTTGAACTTTACCAAAATATCTTAGTTTCAGCTGATAAAGAGAAGCTACACCATTATGAGGCCCTTATCTCTGACATTCAAAGGACCCTAGTGGAAGCCAGCAATATAGCTGTTGTTAAACGTTTGGTTTGATCATGACTGTGTGTTGCTTAAGAATCAAACCAGGCAGGTATATTCTATCTATCATAGTGAAGGAGCCAAATTCTTATCTGAAGTTTATTATAAATTGAAACTTGAATATAAAGCACTCATTAAACAAAACAAAAAAGCTGAAGAGAGGAGAAAATGGACATTAATATCCGCCACTCAAAAGAACGGTAGTAAATTATTTTGGCAGATTGTCATGGGGGCTATGATACATCCCCATTAGGGTTGCCAGGCTCAGGGCCTGAGAATGATTCTGTATCTTTAAGAGAAGAGAAAATTCAGCCAAGTGCAGGTTTTCTTGCAACACTATAATGGGAAAAACCACAAGGTGAAATTCTCCTTTCCCACTGCACAACTTTTAAAGATACAGAAGACCTCTTGTGCCAGGCCCAGCCTTTGTTGCCCTTCTTGGTAAGTTGGCAACCCCAGATTCCTTTCCCCAAAGCGCCAAGGAGACCTCCATGCTTTCTTCTGAGACTTTGACCTTCCTTTGAGCAGCCCTGGCTGTTTTACCCCCCCCCCATGGGTAGCTCTTGCCTGCAACCTGACTCAGGAAAACCCAAACCAGGCAGAAAGGTGTGGAGCCCAAATCTGTGTGCATCAGGATCATGAAGATGTAGCTTCTGTCTTGCTCCTGGGTGCTGGCAGTTATGGGTCAAGTGGCACAGCCCACGACCTGGATTATTACGGGTTGGGTACCCTCTCCATGCAAACTCCAACTGGGTGCTGACTCTCTGCCACAGGGGAAAAAATGTTTCCTGGCAGGTGCCAAATTGTTTGAATATAAGAAAGCCTTACTGGTAGGATCAAACACTAAAATTAATATTTATTTTGCCCAGCTGCCAACCATACCCATTGAGCTCCATAGTCAATAGTCTGCTGGAGGATTGTGGAAGGAGAGCTCTGAGCCCATCCCAAACGGATGGCACGCTCAGTGGCACCATCAGCCAGCAAAGCTCTCGCCCACTGGGAATTCTTAAATAAAGCGTATCCTGCTTCTGCCTGTTTGGGCCCTTTCAGGGTTTCCTGAACTTGGCCCCTCCCCAGCAAACTGGCTTATACAGAGTGAGACCATCTAGCTCAGTACTGCCTGCACTGACTGGCAGCAGCTCTACAGAGTTTCAGGCAGGGGCCATTCCCAGTCCTACCTGGAGATGCTGAGGGCCGAACCTGGGACTTTCTGCAAGCAAATGCTCTGACCCTGAGCTCTGGCCCTTCTAAATACTCAGAGCCTCTGGATTCTGCATGAAGTGCAACAGCTCTCCAGGATTTCAGGCAGAGTCTCTCCCAGCCCACCTGGAGATGCCATCAGGGACTGAACCTGGGCCCTTCTGCGCGCAAGGCCACCCAGCTACGGCCCCTCCTCCCTTGGCAAACGCAAACCCATCATCTGCTCGTTATTGCAATGTATTCATTTGTACATTAGGGTTGAAAAGAGCCCTGGCGGGACTCGCCTCCCACCCTACTGGCCGGATCAGCACCCACCTCCCCGAGGGGCTCCAAAGCCCAGGGAGCCTGCTTTGCTGCCACCCAGTGGAGATGTTGGGTTCCTGCATCTCTCGCATTTGTCTCTACTCAAATTTGGGTAAAATATACTTAAGGATTGCGATTAATCTCTTACAGGGTCTTGCTTGATTATGTGACAAAGCGGATTGCTTTAATTAATACATAATTAAAAGGTAAACTAGTACCTGTCCAGATGAAATTTTGGGGTATTTTATAAAATAGTCACTTTTATTCTTTTATAGTTCCATTGCTGTGCGGTTGACATCGTATGTTTGTGATGCAAGAGGATTCTGTTTTGTTTTGTTTTAAACATCATCCCTTCCCTGTTTAGAGGTGAAAGTCTTTGCTTGGGGTAGGATTGCCAGCTCTTCAGTTTTTGCCCGGAGACTCCATATTGTTGGGGTCCTCTCTGGGTTACAGGGTGGGTCACCCCAATCTCCAGACTCTCAGCTTTCTTTAAAAAAAGAATTAAGTTTCTGCATAGTCTGGTCAAGAGATATACACCAAATGCCCCTGCAACATCTGTTAAATGAACTTGCAGCTGGCTGCTCTAACCCCACCCTTTCAGGTTTGTAGCCAATAAGTGAGGACAGGGTTGTGATTGACAAGGGATTTCTTGATCTCCAGGCAATAGCTAGAACCCATTGTAAGGGTGTATATCCCAATTACTGGGAACTGCAGGAGCGGTGTTGTGGAAGAAAAATAAGCTTTCTTGTGTTTAAATCAGATCCATTAGAGGCACCTTTATTTAAAATCCAAACAGCTGTTTGGAGAGAACTAAGAATTCCAAAGTTCTCTGTACCTTCATGTTTATAGCACATGTGTATACCATTCCCCAAAGCACATGTAATAAATTACAGTATGTAATAATCTTAAAATGTCATTTTAGCCTGTCAGCTTGATATGTTCTACTGTCTTTCACATAGATCATAGAGAATTAAACGTTCATCAGGGCAAACAGGTTGCAGTCTAAGGATTACATAAACTTGGCTTGCAACTGCTTTCCTAACCTGTTTGCTCTTCTCTTCTCCTATTTACACTGCTTTCATTTCAGCCTAAGCATTTTCCTTGGAACCTCGTTTTGGCTTCTCTTTCAGTACATTAAACAGAACCATTCTACATGTCATCGTTCGCTTTCACAATTCACAATTCTGAACCAAAGCTAGGAAATCTGAAACAAAGTTAAGGCCTAGCTTTTGCTGCTTCCATACTCCCCCATTTGGAGCTATTTAGCTCCAGCTTTCATATTTGCATATTTATTACTTGATAAAATTCTTGTGTCTCCCTTTCCTCTCCTTTCTTTATTTCTACATACATGTTATATGCTTCTCTCCTCCATCCGAGGCATAGTAAGGTGTGCAGTTACAAGTAGGTAATCATGAGGTTCACCATCAGGAGTAGGTAACAAAGATGCAGGATTAACAGTTGAGCATCTAGT
Source organism: Rhineura floridana (assembly GCF_030035675.1). Taxonomy (NCBI): domain Eukaryota; kingdom Metazoa; phylum Chordata; class Lepidosauria; order Squamata; family Rhineuridae; genus Rhineura; species Rhineura floridana. The sequence continues at coordinate 321,443,431 of NC_084480.1, read as the reverse complement.
AAGAGTTACATGGCAAGCGGACAACAAAAGAATCTCATATTTAGTTAATCTAGCATTTGATAAGTGTTGTGTCTTAGTCTTGAGCAAAAGTGCAGCAACTGAATGTGGAACAGCAACAGTTACAGCAGAACCGAGAACAAGGTTCTCAGATGATTCAACTAGCGCTGCAGCAGCTTCCACTGCAAGGAGACAAGGTGGAAGCTCAGTGGCAATTAAGTCTAAAACAAAACTGTAGTAGGCAAGAGGATGATGCTTATCACCATGCATTTGAGTAAGTACACCTTGAGCAAAACCATCTCTCTCATGGCAATATAAAACAAAAGGTTTAGAATAATCAGGGAGACCAAGAGTGGGTGCATTTGAAAGAGCTTGTTTTATAGTAGTGAAAGCTTGTTCACCCTTGGCTGGCCATGGAAGGGTTTCAGGAACATCCTTTGTAGTGAGGTCTTGCAGAAGTTTAACAATAGACGCATAGCCCAATATCCATTGGTGGCAATAACCTGCCATGCCTAAGAAAGATCGCATTTGGGACACAGTGGTGGGTCTGGGGACTTCAAAATAGCTTGGATCTTGTCATTAGAAAGGTGGCGGGAACCTGCAGAAATGTCATGGCCTAAATAATGAACTCTAGGGAGACAAAGTTGTAGTTTTTCCCTAGAAGCCCTGGCAAGAAAACACTAAAACAAAACTAACGGCTCATGGGTCCCTTCCTCCCCCTGCCTTTGCCCTTATCTTATGTTTGCCTCACTGGCTGGAAGCCTTTGAACACTGAGGATTCTCTTGTCTGGGAGGACTTACGGCCCCTTATTGATTGATTGATTGATTGCCCATCTGGCTGGATTTACCAGCCACTCTGAGCGATGTACATAACAAAACATATAAAACATCAACCACCATAAACCAGAGCTTGGAAAAGTTACTATTTTGAACTACAACTCCCATCAGCCCAATCCAGTGGCCATGCTGGCTGGGGCTGATGGGAGTTGTAGTTCAAAAAAGTAACTTTTCCAAGCTCTGCCATAAACAATAAGAGCTATAACAATAAGTAAACTTAAACAACAAGGTAGAGGCAACTAAATTTCAATAATAAGGCTTCTCGCCTGTATGGTCCGAAGGTGTAACTAGAGTTGGGAGTTCCTGACGTAAGTCTTCCCACCCTGGCATAAAACCAGTGTGGGAGATAGTCTGTTTACAGGATGAAAACCGACCCACCCACCCCGATCCTAGCATCCAGCAGCTCCAACAAGGAGAGGGGCGGAACAACCAGGCCCTTCAAAAACGAAACCAACAGAGCAGTCTTCTTAGATAAGCCTCGGCGAAGGGGCCAGAGTGTAAACGCAGCCGATATCAGGCAAGGTGAACGAAGGCCATATGGAAGGGCGGCGGCCACTGCAGGGGTGCTTCCCGAGCCTCCAAACTGCCTCTGAACTACCAAAAGATCATTGCAGGAACCGGCGTCCTCCAAGGATAGGCCACAGCATCGGGCCCGCCAAAAGGCTACAGCTCATCTCTGGCTCCAGTTCCAGCCAGCTCAGCGCTCTCCACTACAAGAGGCAGTGGCGGAGACCCCTTCTCTATTCAAGCTGGTTTCTCTTCAAGCCAGTGTTGAGGCTTGTTGAGGCTTATCTCCCTGATCTAGGGGTCTTCTATTTATACCCAAAAGACCCTCTGGGAGGGTGCACCCTATACCTATGAGATCATTATCTTCCCAGCACCCAGGTTGCTGGGTTCTCACACAGGTGACTTTTGTTTCTCTCTCCTGACCCTGACTTTGCTACAGTTGTGGCATTAACTCCCAGCTTTCCCCCCTGACCTCCTTTAATGAACTCATGGGCATAACTGCTTTATTTTGACTAACAAGAGTCTTTCTCTGACTCTTGTTTACATAAGCAGGCTGAAAACATTTGCAAACCAATTAAGCTTACTATCTCTTCTCAGCTTGGGAAAGCCATAAACAAGCACACTTGGGCAAGCAGGGGTGTGAGATGAGCTGGATTGTTTTGGTTAATTGAACAACTGTTCCCAAGTCCTGTTTTTGAACATAGGCAGAGTGAAAAACTTCTTTCTCAGCTTCTTATAAACACTGTCAGCAAGCCTGTGCTTTGAGCTCTCCAGGCTCCAATAGTATGCAATTACAGTGTGCAAAGCAATAAGCACCCCAATAAATCAGGGGTATGAGACATGAATTATGGGACAGGGGGCATTGGGCATGCCATACTAAGCCTCCTCGTACACCTAGATTCTTGAGGAGATACCTGGTACTTTGTTGTTGTTGTTATGTGCCTTCAAGTCAACCACGACTTATGGCGACCCTATGAATCAGCGACCTCCAAGAGCATCTGTCATGAACCACCCTGTTCAGATCTTGTAAGTTCAGGTCTGTGGCTTCCTTTATGGAATCAATCCATCTCTTGTTTGGCCTTCCTCTTTTTCTACTCCCTTCTGTTTTTCCCAGCATTATTATCTTTTCTAATGAATCATGTCTTCTCATGATGTGTCCAAAGAATGATAACCTCAGTTTCATCATTTTAGCTTCTAGTGACAGTTCTGGTTTAATTTGTTCTAACACCCAATTATTTGTCTTTTTCGCAGTCCATGGTATGCTCAAAGCTCTCCTCCAGCACCACATTTCAAATGAATTGATTTTTCTCTTTTCTGCTTTTTTCACTGTCCAACCTTCACATACATACATAGAGATGGGGAATACCATGGCCTGAATGATCCTGACTTTAGTGTTCAGTGATACATCTTTCCATTTGAGGACAAGTTAATGCCTCTAATACCAATTGTTGGAAACTGCAGGGGAGCGAGGGAAATTTGCACTAAAAAGTTGAAGAATGTTGATGAAAATTTGCAAATTGCTACAGAAATGTGGAGAATCTTCCATTAATATAAGACTTACATCAAGATTCTGGGTTGTCTTTATTCCTTTAATGTTAACCTTGAATCCGTCAATTTTTCTTTTCAAAACTATGTCATAAATATTGCCCAAGCCAGGAAGAGGAACCTTGAAACCATTTGGCTTCTAGCTGAGGGATTGTAAAAATAACACCACCACCCTGCCACCAAACATCTCTTTCTCGGCTTAAAGCACATCCCCCTCTTTCCCCCAGGAATCCTGGGAAGTGTGGTTTGGTAAGGGGGCTGTGAATTTGCTAAAGAGTTTGCTTCCTTAATCCTTTTCAGCAATGCTTAATTCCTTAAAAGAATATTAATCTGCTGGCACCACAAAGACTGATTTCGTTAAAATAAAGTCATATATATTTATATGAAATATATAAATATAACCTTTATCTCAAACTGTATGTTATGACAGATGTGGGGAATCTCAGCAGCCCTCCAACACGTTCTGCCCGGCCCCCAGGAATCTTCCCAGGCCATGCCCATCACAGGCCCAGCTCCAAACCCTCCTCAAGTGCTTTTGTGTCCTTGAACTGTGATGAGGCCTGTTGCTTAAGTGGACTGGAGAGATGGGAAAGTGCAGAAACCTTTGATTTTTGCATAACTGGAATGGAGCCGAATGTACAAAGATAAGTCCCGGCCGTTGCTCCACCCACACTTGCATTTGGCCACGCCTACTTTTTGCCTCTGGCCCTGCTCCCCCTGGCATGGAGTCCCTGGAACGTTGCCTGCAAGGGAAGGCCATCCTTGGGCTGAACAATTTTCCCCAGCACAGTATGAGTGCAGATGAAGGGTGGGCTATAAAACTTGTAATATGAAAAGAGCAATCAAATAAATCATAGCTGAGTTACACCCACAATTGTGAGGTGTGTGAAGAGAGGAGGAGGCCTCCCCAGCTGTTGCCATGGGCTGTGGACTGCCTGTGACATCACAAAGCACATGGCCACTGATGGCACTAAAGGTGGGCCAAGTGGAAAGCCAGTGGACAGAGGCAAAAGCATGGCCTGGTCTTCTTTCACTTGGAGGAGGCGAATTGGCGAATGCAAGGAGGTGATCATCTGGCTGCGGGATGCCATCATGGAGCGATACTGAGGCAAGTTTACTTGCTGAGCGGGATCTCGGCGAAGGTGGCTGATCCTCACATCTGAAGCTGGCTGATGTCTAGCGATGGACCTGGCGGAAGCTGGCAGTGTGTGTGGAAGCCGGTGGATTTCGCATTCGGAAGCTGGCGGATGCCGCAAGGCTGAAGCAGGCGGATGTTTGTGGAGAAGCTGGTTGAAGGTGGATATTTGGGGGTTGAAGCCGGGCCCGAATGTGAATGGATGGGGGGGGAGGGACGGGCGGATGTTGCCGCTGGCGTTCTTCATGGATGTCGGCTGGCCGTGTGTGTGTGTGAGTGTGAGTGTGAGTGGAGTTTCGGATGCGGTAAAGGGTGGTGGTGGGTGTATTCCTCTCCTGCGGAGTCCCTTGTTTTATTCAAAGACAGATAATGGGAGCTCAAATCCCAGAGTGTTACGGTGTGCCTCTCCCTGGGATCAGTATACATGAAGCCATAAGTATACATGAGGCTAGAAATATTGTAGTAATAAATGAATACATCACTGCTGCGGTGTCCTCACCATTGTCAGGCCGAGGGAGGTTGTGCTGTCACTGTGGGCAAGGGACTGCCTGTGATGTCGCAAAAGGACATGGAGGGAAGGAGCCCAGGAGGAGGGGGAGGCTGAGGGGAAGTGAATCTAGACACGGGAGAAGCTGGGCTGGCTCCCTCCTGTGGACTTGAGTTGCCAACATTTTGCTCCCTCCTACAACAAACTATCAATAAAAATACATTTCAAATGGCCAACAATCATACTCCTTTGTTGTCTCTTTTGTTTATTTCTTTAAGGCTTTCTCTCTCCCCCCCGCCCCTTTGTATGAACAGCTTTTCCTATTCCACTTTTTGTCATGCATGTTTAGGTCTGGTAGTAAAATTAAAGCATGCGAGGGAACACCCTCTGCTCAAAATGGAAGGGGCTGTTAGAGGAGTGAGAAGCCTTCGTTACTTAGTTATTCTGCACTTTCTCTGAGGGAAATGTCCTGTTGTTGGAACATGCGTTATACTGAGTCAGGCCATTGGTCCATTAGCTCAGTACTGTCTACACAGACTGGCAGCTCTTCCTGCAGGGTTTCAGACAGGGAACTCACTACCAGGTATAAAAAGGAGAAGAGCTGCCTGAAGAGCTCTGTGTGTGTGTGTGTGTTTGAAAGGGTTCTGTGAGCTGCTGCAGCTGTTTGCCTAAAACCTTGCTTGTAGGTATAAAAAGGGAAAAGGTCTGAGGAAGGACCTCAGTGTTGCGGAAAGTGCAACACGAAGGTTGCATTTAGCATTGCACTTGGAGTATGTTCCTATCCAGCAGAACTATCACTACACCTTGTAGGTGCTGGAAAGAGTGGGGCAAACTGACAGCCGATATGACTGAAAGCCTCATTATAGGCTTCATTAAGTGTGCCTGGGCGGGCTGACTATTGTTGCCACAAATGCAAGGCTGTTTTCCCCCCTAATGGCTCGTGCCATTGTTCTTTTTATAGAAGTTCTATAGCCAGCAGGGCTGGCACCAAGCATGACTGCGCCTTTGGAAACCAACCTGCCCCAGGCCCAGGGCACCATAACCCAACCCCCCCCTACAGGCGGCAAAAGCCTAATAAGCTCACCCACGTTTCCCAACTACCTCTCCTGTCCCTGAGAATGACGTGCGCTCTGTGGGTGCATGCCTACCATCAACCAAGGTGGCATTAGGGGCATCAGCCCCTTAGGGAAGCTCCACCGCCATCTTAGTTGATGGCAGGCATATACGCACTGTGCCCACTGGCTGCCTATTAGCTACTAGGCTAAGTTCAAGGTTCTAGTCTTGGTGTACAAAGCCGTATACAGCTCGGGACCAGGATACCTGAAAGACTGTCTTACCCCTTATATGCCCAGTCGATCACTGCGCTCTGCAGGTGAGGGCCTCCTGCAGATACCATCTGATCAGGAGGTCCGTTCCGCACAACATAGGAAATGGACCTTTAGTGTGGTGGCACCTACCCTGTGGAATTCCCTCCCCTTGAATATTAGGCAGGTGCCATCTCTGCTATCTTTTCGGTGCCTTTTGAAGACCTTTTTCAACAAGCCTTTTAAGTAGAGACCTTATCTCAGTCAGTGTCTGTGATGGAATTGCTTTTAAAGATGTTTTGTTTTTAATATGTTTTAAAGTGCTTTTAGTGTTTTGTTTGCCACCTTGGGCTTCTTCTTGGAGGAAGGGCGGGATTCACGCACACCCATGAACCCTGCTTGGCATAAATGAGATACAAAAATCAGGGCAAGATGGGATGCCAGCAGGTTATGCCTTCCCAAGCTACTGTTATAATAACATAAAAAAGGCACTACCGGATCAGAGCAAAGATGTATCTACTTCAGTGTCCTGATTCTTGCAATAGTCATCCTTTGGGAAGCCCATCAGCAGGACCTCCTGCATTTTTTGTTGCCTATCCCCCCAAACTGGTATTCAGAGGTACACTATCTCTGAACATGGAGGTTCATTGCTAACAGAGAGTGACAGTTCCATATTCTACAAATGTGTCTAATACTAAGAAATCCCATATGATGCCTGGGCATTCCTAGGGATAATTGTTCCACACTCTTGGAAGTGAGCCTCTGCAGCAGTCTTCTCCAAGCTTGTGCTCTCCATCTGGATACAGGTCCTATCAGCCCCAGCCAGTGTAGCCAATAATCAGGAGTTAAAGTCCAACACCATCTGGAGGGCATTAGGTTGACTATCCCTGCTCCAGGGTAGCAATAAGCAGCCGCTGGCCCAGGCACTCTCCCATCAGTCCAGTCCCCAGTCCCTTCCCATCTGACCCCTCGACCCTTCAGTCTCCAACACCTTCCCTTTGTAGAGAGCTAGCACGATGTAGTGGTTAGAACAGGGGTTCCCAAACGGTGGTATGTGGACTACCAGTGGCCCACGGGATTCATTCAGGTGGTTTGCGGCCTGTCTGAGAAAACCGGTGGGAGCAGCAGCCATAAACAATGGGCATAGGGGGTTAAACATTCATAATTTAATTTATCTTCATCGCTTCTTTTATTTCTTTAATTGTATTTTGTTATTTATTATTGTGTTTTATGTTGCTATTGTTATTATCATTATTAGAATTTCTTCCCCACTCTTCCTCCCAAAAAGACCATGGGGCAATTTTATTTGGAATTCAAATACAATGTAATACAATATATAATAGAATACAATATATAATAATAACAATATATTATACATTATATATATATATATACACACACACACACACATATACTCAGGGCTGGTTGAAAGGACTTCCCAGTGAGCCAGAACGGGTATCAGAACGTGGTTTTCATGGACGTTTTGTGTCTTATTGCATGCATCCCATGTAGTCATGTGGGACTGGAGAATTTCGGAGGTCTGGCTCGCTGGGAAGTCACCGTTCCAGGCTGTTTCATTCCGTTCTGGAGGGCATTTTGATTGTTAAAGGGTTAATAAAATTCTATCAGAATGGTTTTTGTTCCTAAATGTTGTTCTCAAGTGTCTCTAACACATCCCAGTGTTTTTGGCATCAATTTCTTTTATAAAGGGCTCGTTCCGGCCTGTTCTGTTCCGGCTCAGGAAATGTGCAGATTTTGCAATTTTTCCTCAAATTTTCTTTGCAGCTAATTTATTTACTTGTTTATTAAATTTATATCCTGCCTTTCCTCCCAGGAGCCCAAAATTTGTAAGCAGAATTCTGGGGAGGGGAAGGTAAGGGATTAGCATACATCCATTTAGGATCCAGTTGAAAGGATTTAAGAGGTTGACCTTGCCATTGTGGATGTAAATAATCCCAACAAATGACATGTCTGCTGGAAAGGAAACCCCATCGAGTTCAACGGCATTTAAACCCCCAGACAAGTGAGTTTAGGATTACAGATTAAGCTATACCTCCTAAATTATATTGTTCACAAAAAAAGTTTAAAAGGCAACCAGTGAAAGTCAAGCGCTTCTATTTTTGCTTTTACAATAGAGCAGTGTTTCTGAAACTTTCAACATGCGCGTACCCCTTTTGAGACATTGATTTTACTGGCGTACCCAACTTTCACAAAAATAATTGGGAGAGGGGTAAGGTATTATAACACATTCGTAATTCCTATAATTTTATATGAAATGTTTGTAAAAAAATTAATACAAAGTAAGTAATAAACATTTTAATAATAGAAATAATATTTATATAACAAAAATATATATTCAAAAATATAGAAATAATTCATATACTAATAATTAAAATAACTATTATTCAAACAAAAAAACCATTCTGGAAATAAAGAGTAATACTTTTTTGGTATTAAAATTAAAATTGGTATTAAAACAGCTGATGAGCCAGGCAGGATGGGGGGGGAAAGTGCTCTGCAGCCGAAGAGCGGGAGATTCCCCGAGAGGGAAGTGGCTGGCGAGATGGCCGCTGCAGGGCTGAAGATAGGGAAAAAAACCCACTTCCCCACTTCCCGGTGTGAACATTTTTGTAGTCGAGCATACGCATAAATATCTTTGTGGCGCCATCTGTCTGTTTGTAGAAGCGTTTTTTGGTGGCCAAAATCATTGCGAGGGAGTCTGAGTCTCATGAGAAAATGGAGGGGTGCACGAAAAGACAAGGAATCAAGGCATTGAGTGAGAGCAAAAGAGACTATGCGTTGAATAACATCGGGATAAACCACTGTTATTATATTGATCTTCCCTCACATGATTGTGTGAGAAACTGGAGAAATCACAAGAACTGTATTTTCTCTTAAAAGAACACACGCACATGTTTTTTGCCACTAAAACCCAATGATAAAGTACAAAAAAAAACATTTGGCCACGTACCCCTTGAAACCCTTTCGCATAACACCAGGGGTACGCGTACCACACTTTGGGAAACACTGCAATAGAGGATTGCTACATCGCTCAATGTTTGTTGAAAGGGCTGGGGACAAGGGGAAGGAGGGGTATGATCTGAGGAGGGACAAGAGGCTCACTGGCGTCCCGTGCCCAAGGGCCCCTAGAAACCAGGAAGAAGACATTCAGAAACAAGGCCCCGTACATTCAGCCACTTCCGCTATGCTCCCCGCAGGCGACTGTTCCCTTCCTTCGAAATGGCTAGCGTGGACTGGTAAAGGTTTTATTTGTTCTAACACCCAATTATTTGTCTTTTTCGCAATCCATGGTATGAGCAAAGCTCTCCTCCAACACCACATTTCAAATGAATTGATTTTTCTCTTATCAGCTTTTTTCACTGTCCAACTTTCACATCCGTATGTAGAGATCGAAGTAGACCCAATCTGAGTAGACTACTCAGAGTAGACACCTTGAAATGGATGGGCATGACTAACATAGATCCATTACTTTCAGTGGATCTATTGTGAGTAGAGAGAGCCAGTGTGGCGTAGTGGTTAGAGTGTTGGACTACGGCCTGGGAGACCAGGGTTCGAATCCCCACACAGCCATGAAGCTCACTGGGTGACCTTGGGCCAGTCACTGCCTCTCAGCCTCAGAGGAAGGCAGTGGTAAACCACCTCTGAATACTGCTTACCGTAAAAACCCTATTCATAGGGTCACCATAAGTCGGAATCAACTTGAAGGCAGTCCATTTCATTTTCATTGTGAGTTGGACTAGAGCAGGGGTGGGGAACCTTTATCAGTTCTAGTGTTGCATGCTCTTCCGGACAACCTTCCAGGGGATGCATGCAAGAGGCAGGCAGGGCCAGCGGCAGAAGTGGGTGAAACATTGAATGTAAATATTACCTTTCTAGAGCAGAAGGGACACGCTCAAGCACCCCCCTCTGCCTTCCTCCAGGCAAGCAAGAGGCATTATCAAAGTTCAAAGACACATTCCAGCCTGGCAAAAACACCAAGAATGGCATGAAGCATCGCTGGGGAGGGGTGGAACCTAGGGAGAGTTCTGAGTGCCAGACAGAGAGGCTTGGAGGACTGCATTTGGCCACTGTGACCGAGGTTCACCATCCCTGTTCTGGAAGTGAAGCTATAGCAAGGGCCGTGGTGTTTCGTGGCGGCTCCAGGAAACTTTGGATCTCCTGGACATTTGGGGAGAGCAGAATATCCAGGACCAGCTCCGCAGCAGCCACCAGAATATAGACTTTTTTGAATACATTGCCCAGAAGATGACCACGCGGGGTCATCACTGTACTGCCTTAGGATGCCGCTGCAAGACCAAAGTGATGAAGCTGAAGTATAAACATGTGATTGATCACAATTCCAGGGCAGGGAACAGCAAGGTGACCTGTCCATTTTATGAGCAGCTCCACCGGATCCTTCAAGGGAGTGCAAGTATGAAACCTGGACAAGTTGGGCAAACCTTGCGTTTCCACCTTGTGCCACAGCTCAAGCCCCCCCCCGGGAACATACAAAGCCAGGACTGGAAGAATTAATCCCGCATGATGTCCATGTGGTTAGTGTTGGAGAGTACCTCAAACAAGAGGACATTGGTAAGTTTTCCTGGTCACAACTAGCAGTTTACAAGGGAAAGTCCTTATTATATTCATATAGATAGTTGCATTGATTGCACTATTCTGTCATTAAAACAATCACACCAATATGTAGCAATGACGGTTCAATAGGATCATTTCTATGGGGATAGTTTGATTAGTGTTGTACTTGGCAGGCTCCCAATTTTTTTAAAAAAGAAAGTTGCAGCAGTTATTAACATATGCTAAAGAGCAAAATTGATGTTCATTCTACAGTATCTTTTCGAACAGGGATCACTTGCTGGGTTTCACTAGGCCAGCCTTTTGCAACTAGCCAGTGACTGGGACTGATGAGAGTTATAATGCAAACATCTGGAAGGTACCAGGTTGGCCTCGGCTGTTACTTTATCTGCGATAAGGTTCTAATATTTTCACTCCTGCCAGGGATGATAGCCTTAGGGGAGGGAGTGCTCAAGGATTGGCATGGAAGGGAAATGTGGTGTACCATTTTAACTCTAAGCAAGCGGTTTATTTCTGTGTGCTTGTTTTCTCCAGATGACACAGGAGGCGGAATGGTAACTACTAATGACACTGAGGAGGAAATGGCAGAGGCTGGGGATCACGATATTATACAAATGAAGGAGGAGGAAGAGAGCAGTGAAGGCAGTGGTAAGAGTTGCCCCATTGGCCACCCCACTGGGAATGTGGGATGTGTGTCCTGTGGGTTCTGGGAATGCTCTCGTAGTGGCATCCCTGCTATTTGTTGTTGCTATTATTTACAACTTCGGTTGGTGGCCCAACTAAGTCCCTGTATGGACAAGGATAACCTGGTTTCAGTTGTCCATGCTCTGGTAACCTTCAAATTAGAGTACTGCAATGCACTCTACGTGGGGCTGCCTTTGAAGACGGTTCGGAAACTGCAGCTTGTGCAAAATTCAGCAACCAGATTGGTAACAGGGATCAGACAGTCCAAACATATAAAACCGATTCTGGCCCACTTGCATTGGCTGCCTGTATGTTTCCGAGCTCGATTCAAGGTGCTGGTTTTGACCTATGAAGCCTTACACGGCTTGGGACCACAATATCTGATGGAACGCCGTACACTACATTCAAGATAAAAGGCCCTCCTCTGGGTGCCTACTCCACGGGAAGCTCGGAGGGTGGCAACAAGGGAGAGGGCCTTCTCAGTGGTGGCCCCCAAATTATGGAATGATCTCTCTGACGAGGTGTACCTGGCGCCAACCCTGTTATCTTTTTGGCGCCAGGTCAAGACTTTCCTCTTCTCCCAGGCATTTTAGCATGTGTTTTAAATTGTTTTAAATTTTTAAATTGTGTTTTAAATTTTTTAAAATATGTGTTTTATATTGTATATTTGTTTTAATGTTTTTGGTTGCTGTAAACCGCCCAGAGAGCTTCGGCTATGGGGCGGTATAAATAAATAAATAAATAAATAAATAAATAAATATTCAATGTATATCTTGGCCTTCCTTCCAAGGAGCCAAGGGCAGCAAACACATCAATAACAATAGAACATTCTAAAAACACCAGAACGTTCTACCAGCCAATGATTTCAGGATTGCCAGGAACAGTATCTATCAGCCATCAGTACCTGAATAAACAGGAATATTTTTAAATTCCTCCTGACGCCAATAATAAGGGAAAGAGATGCATCTCGCCAGGGAGGGCATTCCACAAACAAGGATCTACCACTGAGAAGGCCCTGTCACAAGTCAATGCCGATCAGGCAGCCTTCAGTGGCAGTACCACTAACAAGGCCTCATCAGTTGATCGAAGGGTCCAAGATGGTTGATACTGGGGAAGGTGCCCTTTTAAGTACATGACACCACCAGATGACCTTTGAAGACCTATCAGTCTCTGTATAATTCTATCTGTGTGGACTTGTTTCCAGAAACCATTGTTTCTCCCCCCCCCTTAGTTCCCAATCCAGCAGCACCACCGTTGGATACTGTGTCCAAACCACCAGCAGCACCTTCTCCTACACCTGATTTTGCCATCCTGAGGCCCAAGAAGAGGAAGGGGGCGGAGACCCTGTTCCAGGAATTACTGCAGCAGTCCAGAGAGGAGCAGGAGGAACTTCTCCTTGAGATGGGCCGTGACAGAGAGGTAGCACTGAATCTTCTGAAGGTCTTAAAGGAGGATGCAACAGAATGCAGAGAGGAGAGAAAGCAACTTATGGAGACTCTGCATGCCCGTAACGAGATCTTGAAGGGACAAGTCATTAACTTGAACAACTTCACTGATGCCTTTGCAAGCCACCCACAGGCCAGGCCTTCTCGCCCAAGTGTGTCCAACAACAGTGGAGCACAACAAAGCTACTCAAGGCCTAAGGATGAGAACTGCAGTCCCCGGAGCCCCCTCCGTCGATGACATTCTAATAACCTGTCCTCCTCATTGTTCTCCACCAATACCCTACACCACACAGCCTAGTGGCCACACATTCGCCAGAGACCAGAGTAATTGTACCTGTGAAGGACAACCACAGAAATATGTATTTTTATAAAGAGTTTTTTTTAGAAAGTTTTTAAAATCAAGTGTTAAAAAATTAACTTAAAATAAACTTGTTACTAAAAGAAATAACATTTTGACTGACTATTCTCTGCAACCTGTCCAACCAACTCTCTGTGTTGGGCTGCCCAAGTTCGTTGCAAGAGGGGAGAAAATCATCCTTTAGTTTGGTCCCATTAGTTTTCTATGCAGTCATCAGGCTGTCCCTGCATGCTAAAACACTTCAGTTCACTTGACCTTTATTTCTAGGTTCTCTATAGCAAGTAGGATACCTCCTAGCCTTATGCTCTTGCCCCCTTTTTATTTTGCTCTTGGGGCTCCCTTTGTGTGCCGCTCATACGCCTGTCCTCCACTTGCCTTTGTTGTGGGTCCTCAGATGTTTGCAAGTTTGTATAGTACAGTACTGCATATTGCGTTTCTTGTACTGTTGTGTGCTGTGCTCCAAGCAGATTCTCTGCTGTGCTCTGCATGTGTCTTCATGTGGAATCTCTGATGTCAGGTGCCACAGAGAAGCAAGGAGGAGCTTGGAAGAAGTGCAGCAATTCAAAATACTTTCCCTGCAAAGTCTCATCGTCTTTAATTTTAAACTGCTTCCATCCTAACTACAAAAACCTCCCCCCTGACACTGGTAATTATATACTGAATGGCTAAACCAGCCTTCTCCAACCTGGGGCTCCTTCAGACATTTTGGACTACCATCAACCCTGACCACTGGCCATTCTGGCTGCAGCGAATGCAAATTGTACTCCAAAATATTTGGGGGGGGTACCAGGTTGGGAAAAGCTGGGTAGTCACAGAACACCCTATATCAGTGTCTTGACAAAATGTACAAAGTGGCCACTGATAGCCCTAGCTTAGCCTCCCTCTGAAAGCTCTCTTACCAAGTCAAAGAAAGAATCCACTCATGGAGCAGGGGGAAGAACTGCCTCAAAGTGCTATATTACCAAACAAAAAATCTGCTTAGATTTGAACTTGTGCATAAAACCCAACCTAAAAAACCTAATGGGGGAGGGGAGATGTATGAGGGCCACGCTTATTTCATACAGTTTAGAACATTGTTCTTCAACCTTGGGTCCCCAGATGTTGATGGACTACAGCTCCCAGCATCCTTGACCATGCTGTCTGGGGGTGATGGGAGTTGTAATCCAACAACATCTGTGGACCCAAGGTTGAAGAACAGTGGTTTAGAAAATCTCACACTGAATTCAGTGGGTCTTATTCTCAGGAAACTGCCTAGGACTGCAGCCTTTGAATTGTCACAATATATAATTATAATTTTTATTTAGTTGTTCAGGGTTAAAATAATATGCTACATGCAAATATATTCTTTAAGGAAGAAAAGGCCAAGCCTTTGCTTACTTCCTGTACCCTATCTGTGCCCTTCCAGATGCTTCTGTACCACAGCTCCCATCATCCTTGACCGTTGACCACACTAGCTGGAACTGATGGGAGACGGAGTCCAAGAATGTTTAGAGGACCACAGGTTCCCCACCCCTAACCTAAGCAGAGAGTGGGATGTCAGTAACTACACTCCCACTGCTGTTCCTCCCCCTTTCACCTCCTGGTTTGCTTCCATGCTTGTGCATCTGTGATTGCTCTTTTGGGAAATTTGTTCCTTTGGAAATATATAGCTCAAAACCAAAAATATTCCAACTTCTTCAGGACAGCAACAGGCCTCTGCACACCAGTTGCTGGGAATCACAGAGAGTGGCTTTGCACTCAGGTCCTACTTGCAGATCAGGATGAATGTCCATTGTTGTATAATCCCACAGACGAATTGGAACGGGTGCTTAATAAAGACTGGATATGATCCTAACCTCTGTGTAAGCAAATCATGATGAATGATCAATAAATGGGTCATCCAGAGGAAGCCAAAGTTCACTATTTCAAAAACTCGGCATATTTGCTGGGTGAGGTCCTGCATGCAGAACAGCAATGTGAATCGAACCCTTCCTTCCCCCTAGCAGACAGCCTCTCTGTTGCTTTCCTTTTCTCACCTTGGTGGGCATCACCTCCTAGATCCTTCCTGCCTTTGTATCCTGTCTTGGAGATGAGCTGTTAACATGTGTGAAAAAAGGTAAAGGTGTCCCCACACTTGTAGTGCGAGTCGTTTCCAACTCTTAGGGTGACGTCTTGTGATGTTTACAAGGCAGACCGTATATATGGGGTGGGATTGCCAGTTCCTTCCCCGGCCTTTCTTTACCCCCCAGCAGAGTTGGAAAAGTTACTTTTTTGAACTGGGGCTGATGGGAGTTGTAGTTCAAAAAAAGTAACTTTTCCAAGCTCTGCCCCCCAGCATATGCCGGGTACTCATTTTACCAACCACAGATGGATGGAAGGCTGAGTGGACCTCGACCCCTTTTACCGGAGATTCGACTTCCTCCTTCTGTTGGAATCGAACTCCGGCCGTGAGCAGAGCTTCGGCTGCGTTACCGCCATTTACCACTCTGCGCCAGGGAGGAACATGTGTGAAGGGATTAATTAATCCTTCCAATTTAGCTCTTGTAAAGTTGAGCCTAGAATCACATCCACAAGATGAGCTCATCTATTATGATAGAGCCCGTCCTTCTCTGGCTTACTCAAATAAGAGCGGTACATCGTTATTCTCAAGCCATAAGTTAACATTTTATGCCAACAGGCCTGTGCAGCTGATTATTTTTTCTTGAGTAGGCAATCATTTTAATGATTGTTAGCTTAATTATTGTTTTGTACTGGTTTTAATAAATGTTTTTATATTGCAGTACACAACACTGATATTTTATGAAAGGGTGATATATGAACACATTTATAATTAAATAGATTTTGGACATCAATTTATCTTGGATTTACTTTCAGCCAATCTTGACTGTGGTCTGGTGACTCATGCAGATTAAAACACAAAGCACAAATAAGGAAGAAATGCACTAATTTGGGTTTACTTTTGTCTCTCAAATAAATTTTTTTTTTACACAGAACTTTGGGAGGTTCTGTTTACTGTGTTCTGCAGTGGAACAGTTGCGAGAAGAAATGCAGTCTGGGCAAGAAAATATATGCATTAATGACAAAAATACAATTTAAAAAAAATCCTAAGTGGGGGGGGGAACCCAAAACAGTGCAGTGAGAACTGGGCACGCTCAGTGTCCACAGAATTTTGGCATATTGTTGGGGGGGGGACCAGGGGGGAATAGATTTAATGACAGATGGCATGAGTGACTGGCATCCTGAACAGAAGTACTCCATGCTGTAACATTTTGTTGCAGGATTCATTTGTCTTATACAGTAATGTTCTGTTATAGGACTAGCGGGCTGGGATGGATGGTGTCTTAGACTGCATTCCAACACACACTTACCTGGGAGTAAGTCCATTGAAGCCAATGGAGCTTAGTTCTGAGCAGATAAGTATTGGATTGCAGCCTTAAGGCCCTCAAACTCTGATTTGGAATCTGTACAGGGGGGACTTGTAGCAAAACCAGCTCCATTCATCAAACTTTTCTTTTTTAGCCTAATGGATTCGGCCAAGTTTGTCAAGTGGCCCCCATTAACATGTGTAAGGATTGGCTGGGCCATAAGAACTGTTTCAGGAGAGAGATCCTCCTCCCCCCATCAACTGGCTGGAGGCCCCGTCATCCTGGAGCCAGAAGTGGCGTGTGAGTTAGTGTTATTCTTGGCAAGAAGCTGAAACCTGGAGACACAAGGAGAGGCCTGCTGTCTGTGTCTCAACCCCAAAGCAATGGGCTTTGGGAAGCAAGATGTGTTAGACTGCTAATGTTCCACCTGATGCTCAGGTTGTATATATGTGTAAAGAAACCATATCTCCCATAAGACAACACAGTCTCCAGTCACCTTCATTCCATGGAAACCAAACCCTGGGTAAGTTCGCGTTGCCAGGAGACTGTTTTTGGGGGTCCTCTCTGGGCAAGTCACCCCAATGTCCTCCGATCTCCAGTTTTCCTGTCTGTCTGCCCATGTGTGTTCCAGCTGCACAATAATATTCTGGTCACGCATGTGCCACCACCTACAAGTATTGCTGGGCGGCTGGATCAGAAAACGGGACTATATGGCTGTGGGGAGCCGATGCTGGCATCACTGGCATGACCATGGTAGGCTCCCACTTTGCTGCACCCGGCTTCTTTGCGTGCCTCTGCCGTGTGTCCCACCTCTTCAAAGTGAGGCCCAGCTGCAGTGCCCAGACCGCACATGCCAGTGTCAAAGTTTCCCCACAGCACTGCTTCTCCTGTTCTCGGGCCCTGGGAGCCTCGCCGGGCTCTGTCACACCCCGATTCCCACTCCTCTTGCCTGCATCCCCCACTCGACAAGGTGCAGAGGCAGCCACCGCAGAGGAAAGTTTATCCCAGACAGGAGGGTGTGTGGGGCAGCTGGGCAGCGCCTGCTCAGCATACCAGGATGTGAGAGGTTCCCCCAACACTCCTCCACAGCTCACTTGCAGTAGCTGCAGCAGTGTTGCCAACAAGAATTTCTTCCCCACCAGATCCATGCCCCAAATCCACCACAATCTGACCTTAACCCACTAGGCACCTCATTTGATAACATCTTTGTATTATTGTGAAACACGAGGAATCACTTAAAAGGTGGACAATAGAATGTAAACATTTCAAAAATGCTTTGTGCACCTGTGTGTTTGGAACAGCACATATAAATATGTGTGTGTGCCTTTTAGGTCGAAGAGAAATATGGAGGTTTTGCATTCCTGTTATTTTAAGGTTTAAAAAAATGTTGTGTGTGGTTTTGGTTGGTTGGGTGGCTCCTCTGAGAACAGGCTGCTGGACTAGATGGGCCCCCTTTGGCCTGATCCAGCAGGCTCTTCCTCTGATGATTATAAGATGTACTGTTTATGCAAAGGACACCTTTTGTGGAATCACCTTATTAAACACAAACAGCCTAACCACAAGTGCCAAAGATACTTGAAGAGAGACACTGTGCCTTAACGCTAATGCTAGGAGCCTGCGAACCAAGATGGGAGAACTGGAGTGCTTGGTCTTAGAGGAGAGCATTGATATAGTGAGCATAACGGAGACCTGGTGGAATGGAGAAAACCAGTGGGATACGGTTATCCCTGGATATAAACTATATCGGAAGGACAGGGAAGGACGTATTGGTGGCGGAGTCGCTCTATACGTGAAAGAAGGCATTGAATCCAGCAAGCTCGAAACCCCAAAAGAGGCAGACTCCTCCACAGAATCGTTGTGGGTGGTGATACCATGCCCCAGGAGGGACTTAATACTGGGAACGATCTATCGTCCCCCTGATCAAAATGCTCAGGGAGACCTTGAGATGAGATATGAAATTGAGGAAGCATCCAAACTAGGAAATGTGGTAGTAATGGGTGACTTCAACTACCCGGACATAGACTGGCTGCATATGTGTTCCAGTCATGACAAAGAAGCAAAGTTTCTAGATATTCTAAATGACTATTCCCTAGACCAGTTGGTCATGGAACCGACCAGAGGGACGGCAACCCTGGACTTAATCCTCAGTGGGGACCGGGACCTGGTGCAAGATGTAAGTGTTGTTGAACCGATTGGGAGCAGTGACCACAGTGCTATTAAATTAAACATACATGTAACTGGCCAATTGCCAAGAAAATCCAACACGGTCACATTTGACTTCAAAAGAGGAAACTTCACAAAAATGAGGGGATTGGTAAAAAGAAAGGTGAAAAACAAAGTCCAGAGGGTCACATCACTCGAAAATGCTTGGAAGTTGTTTAAAAACACTATATTAGAAGCTCAACTGGAGTGCATACCGCAGATCAGAAAAGGTACCGCCAGGGCCAAGAAGATGCCAGCATGGTTAACGAGCAAAGCCAAGGAAGCTCTTAGAGGCAAAAAGTCTTCCTTCAAAAAATGGAAGTCTTGTCCAAATGAAGAAAATAAAAAAGAACACAAACTCTGGCAAAAGAAATGCAAGAAGACAATAAGGGATGCTAAAAAAGAATTTGAGGTGCACATTGCTAAGAACATAAAAACCACCAACAAAAAATTCTATAAATACATTCAAAGCAGGAGACCATCTAGGGAGACAATTGGACCCTTGGATGATAAGGGAGTCAAAGGTGTACTAAAGAACGATAAGGAGATTGCAGAGAAATGAATTCTTTGCATCTGTCTTCACAGTGGAAGATATAGGGCAGATCCCTGAACCTGAACTAACATTTGCAGGAAGGGATTCTGAGGAACTGAGACAAATAGTGGTAACGAGAGAGGAAGTTCTAAGCTTAATGGACAATATAAAAACTGACAAATCACCAGGCCCGGATGGCATCCACCCAAGAGTTCTCAAAGAACTCAAAGGTGAAATTGCTGATCTGCTAACTAAAATATGTAACTTGTCCCTTGGGTCCTCCTCCGTGCCTGAGGACTGGAAAGTGGCAAATGTAACGCCAATCTTCAAAAAGGGATCCAGAGGGGATCCCGGAAATTACAGGCCAGTTAGCTTAACTTCTGTCCCTGGAAAACTGGTAGAAAGTATGATTAAAGCTAGATTAACTAAGCACATAGAAGAACAAGCCTTGCTGAAGCAGAGCCAGCATGGCTTCTGCAAGGGAAAGTCCTGTCTCAGTAACCTATTAGAATTCTTTGAGAGTGTCAACAAGCATATAGATAGAGGTGATCCAGTGGACATAGTGTACTTAGACTTTCAAAAAGCGTTTGACAAGGTACCTCACCAAAGGCTTCTGAGGAAGCTTAGCAGTCATGGAATAAGAGGAGAGGTCTTCTTGTGGATAAGAAATTGGTTAAGAAGCAAAAAGCAGAGAGTAGGAATAAACGGACAGTTCTCCCAATGGAGGGCTGTAGAAAGTGGAGTCCCTCAAGGATCGGTATTGGGACCTGTACTTTTCAACTTGTTCATTAATGACCTAGAATTAGGAGTGAGCAGTGAAGTGGCCAAGTTTGCTGACGACACTAAATTGTTCAGGGTTGTTAAAACAAAAAGGGATTGCGAAGAGCTCCAAAAAGACCTCTCCAAACTGAGTGAATGGGCAGAAAAACGGCAAATGCAATTCAATATAAACAAGTGTAAAATTATGCATATTGGAGCAAAAAATCTGAATTTCACATATACGCTCATGGGGTCTGAACTGGCGGTGACCGACCAGGAGAGAGACCTCGGGCTTGTAGTGGCCAGCACAATGAAAATGTCGACCCAGTGTGCGGCAGCTGTGAAAAAGGCAAATTCCATGCTAGCGATAAGTAGGAAAGGTATTGAAAATAAAACAGCTGATATCATAATGCCGTTGTATAGATCTATGGTGTGGCCGCATTTGGAATACTGTGTACAGTTCTGGTCGCCTCATCTCAAAAAGGATATTATAGAGTTGGAAAAGGTTCAGAAGAGGGCAACCAGAATGATCAAGGGGATGGAGCGACTCCCTTACGAGGAAAGGTTGCAGCATTTGGGGCTTTTTAGTTTAGAGAAAAGGCGGGTCAGAGGAGACATGATAGAAGTGTATAAAATTATGCATGGCAGTGAGAAAGTGGATAGAGAAAAGTTCTTCTCCCTCTCTCATAATACTAGAACTCGTGGACATTCAAAGAAGCTGAATGTTGGAAGATTCAGGACAGACAAAAGGAAGTATTTCTTTACTCAGCGCATAGTTAAACTATGGAATTTGCTCCCACAAGATGCAGTAATGGCCACCAGCTTGGACGGCTTTAAAAGAAGATTAGACAAATTCATGGAGGTCAGGGCTATCAATGGCTACTAGCCATGATGGCTGTGCTGTGCCACCCTAGTCAGAGGCAGCATGCTTCTGAAAACCAGTTGGCGGAAGCCTCAGGAGGGGAGAGTGTTCTTGCACTCGGGTCCTGCTTGCGGGCTTCCCCCAGGCACCTGGTTGGCCACTGTGAGAACAGGAGGCTGGACTAGATGGGCCGCTGGCCTGATCCAGCAGGCTCTTCTTATGTTCTTATGTTCTTATGTTCTTAGAGGTTCCTCATTGGTGTGGCAGGTGCACTCTCTCCATGCTCATTTGTTTCCAAGGCTTATAGTTCCTGATCATCATGTCTCCTCTGCTCAAGTCTGTGGGGCCGGCTGTGGTTTGTGAGGAGGTGTTGGTGGTGCTTAGGCTACATTGCACTTTGATTGGGTAGAATATTGCCTGCACATTTTCCTTCTGAGTAAGCCAATTGGCAAGAACCTCCTTGTCTTTATACCTTTAAAAACAAGCACACCAGAGGATCTGGAAACGTGACTTTAAAATCCTCCTCTCTCTTGCTGGCTCATTGTGTGGCATTGGGTACATTACTCAGGTAGCCTTTCAAGAAAAGGGGTAGCCAACTAGCCATGGCTTACAGCAATAATGAAACAATAGTCAAGTAGCACTTTAGAGACAGAAATACAAACAATGAAAAATACAAGAGAATGTCCTAAAGTAGATTTTTTTTAAAAAGGCTAAATTTTGGCTAGACAGTTTCATGAAATATGTAATGGAGAAGAAAAAGAAAGAAATTGAAATATTTGTTAAAAAACCACCAGATTTTGACCATAAAGTGTTTGACATCCACTACATTTCCCACTAACCACTACACAGGAAAGTTTGCCACAAGACGAGTGCCTAAAAACACTACATTTAGTGGGAAAACAACTCAATTGGCAAGAGTATGCTACAGCTCTCCACCTTGCTGCTGGGGGTTTATGTCTCCAGTTCAGGGGCACAAGCGCCTCCGAGAAGATGGATGGAGGTCCACTCCGAAGTGAGTAAGTGGCATGGCGAGGAGAGCAGGTAAGGAGAACCAAGAGGGCTGGGGCGGCACCTGGGAGGCAGGCTGGGCTTTTGCCATTGAGGACCAGTTCCAAGCCTACTTAATCAAGATTAAACTTCATTCAATGCAGTTGAACTTCTTTCTGTTAATG
Source organism: Rhineura floridana (assembly GCF_030035675.1). NCBI lineage: Eukaryota > Metazoa > Chordata > Lepidosauria > Squamata > Rhineuridae > Rhineura > Rhineura floridana. The sequence goes on along the minus strand of NC_084480.1, from coordinate 321,421,671 downwards.
CATAAGATCTGCTTCCATGTCGGCTTCTGCACCATCGTTAACTGCAGCAGCTTCCCCAAGGATCCCTGAGAATTGCAGTTCTGTGATGGAGAAGCACAAATTACTGTATCAATTTTTCTAAGATATGGCAAACCAGTCATAGTCCAACCACACAAATGGGGGTATTTGGGGGACTGTTCCCTTCCTTATCAAAGGAATAGTAAATCTGAGCTATTTAACTGGAAGAATTTTGTCAGCCAGCTAATGTGCTTCACCTTCATCCTTTGTTCAATTTAAATTAATTGCTGGCAGCAAAATCCTCCATGCAGTTAGTTCTTCAAGACCAAACTATGTAATTATAAAAAAACACCCAGAAATCCCCACCCACCCTTCCTTTATCCAGTTAGTAATAGCAGTAGCAGAGGATTTTGTGTGGGGTGTCCAGTTTTAGTATATTGAGGATTATGGAGTATTCTGTTAACATCTGTACTTTAAATGTTAATTTGGGAATGGGCCTTTTTGTCATTTTTAGTTACATTTTGCAGTGGCATTTGTGTGTTGTGTACAACTGAACCAGTTTGTTGTTATGTGCCTTCAAGTTTAGCGCAACTTAATTTCAGCAACTCAGATATATTTTGAGTTTTAAAACCCCAGTGTGTGTATAAGCATTAACACAAACGTTTTAAGAATTGCTATGGGTTTTGCTGGCTCAAACTCCTTCTGTGGCACTTATGTGCAGTTATTAATTAGATATTGAATCCTGCTTGTGTCATATTTTTACTAACAATTATTTTGAAGAAATTTCTAGTACATTTTGCACAATGCTTGAACACCTGGAATAGACAACTGTTGCTGTGTTGCTGTAGGGATTAGGGAATAAAAATTTCCAAAAGTTAAATATTTGAGTTTTACTGAATAGCCTGATAAAACAGTTATGTGTTAACAGAAAAGCATAAGTCACACTCAGGCCCCATAGACACGTGTCATAGCAGCTTGCATGCCTTTCAGGTTATGCTCGACCCATGTGTGAGCCAGGTGTGGAGAATTCTGGAGGGTCCCCAAGAGGCAGCCCAAGAGAGGTGGTCAGAGACACAGGCACCGGCCACCTTTCGCCCTCTGTAATTTATTCTCTTGGCACATCTCTCCTATTTGTCCCTGACCATCTCCCTCGCAAGTGGAAATACTCGTTAAAAATGAGCACAAGGCTAAACAGCAGGCAGAAAGAGCGCTCTGAGCATCTCCAGCTTACACTGGGGTGGGCAGGCCTGTAGCAATCTCAAATTTCAGGCTGAACATAAACAACCACTCCACATTGCAGTGTGCATCACAGTTTCATAGAATCATAGAATAGCAGAGTTGGAAGGGGCCTATAATGCCATCGAGTCCAACCCCCTGCTCAATGCAGGAATCCAAATCAAAGCATTCCCGACAGATGGCTGTCCAGCTGCCTCTCGAAGGCCTCCATTGTCGGAGAGCCCACCACCTCCCTAGGTCATTGGTTCCATTGTCGTATGGCTCTAACATTTAGGAAGTTTTTCCTGATGTTCAGATAACTTGAGCCCATTATTCCGTGTCCTGCACTCTGGGATGATCGAGAAGAGATCCCGGCCCTCCTCTGTGACAACCTTTCATGTACTTGAAGAGTGCTATCATATCTCCCCTCAGTCTTTTCTTCTCCAGGCTAAACATGCCCAGTTCTTTCAGTCTCTACTCACAGGGCTTTGTTTCCAGTCCCCTGATCATCCTTGTTGCCCTGTTCCGGTTCATGAAGTGCAGAGACCGGAACTGGACGCGGTACTAAAGATGAGGCCTAACCAGTGCTGAATAGAGGGGAACTAATACTCCATGGCTTAAGTTGGACCTGGTCTGCAACAGGTGCCTGGTTCACTTGCCATGGCTTCCCTTATGGAATTGAGGCCACCAAAGGGCTGCAGAGATTTTCACTCCCCATTAATTAAGTTAGGCTTTAAGTGCAACAAAAGCACCTTGCTGAGAGAGACCACTCCTAACTTGATTTAAATTGTAAATTGTATTTTGTAAATTGTATTGTTTTATTGATGTCTTTTATATTGTATTTTTATATTTGTGTTTTTTGTAAGCTGCCTTGAGGGCCTTTGGCTGAAAGGCGGGGTATAAATAAATTATAATAATAAACTAATAATTATAGATTCTCTCATTGGAGCTCTGATTCCAGGGTTTCTTGTGGGGAAAACAGGGGCAGTTTATATCAATTTAAGTGGCACTCAAGTCATACCAACAACAGATAATGTTTGCAGGAGAGTTCTTACTGCTGCCACCTGCACTGACACAATTCCAGGTCAGAAGGCATGGTCAAGGCAGTGACCTTTTCATGTAGAGGCCATTTCAAGACAGAGGTGTCCCCCCTCCACAATACGCAGCACAATATTGATTTTAGAGCTTAGTGGGTGCGGTTGGGAATCTATATTTACCTTAGCATTCATTTGTTCTCAACATGGGATAAATGGAATGAGGATATACCCTTCTATTCAAATCCTTTGGCACCTGCCAAGGAGGCGTGCCCTTTCCCCTTGGGGGGGGGGAGTCTGCAGCCACACAAGCAGAGTCAGAAGGACAACCTGAAATCCTCATCTTGACGGCCTCAGCCCACCTGGGGTCAACATCTTTCCGATTGGCCTCTGGGTTGTCCTGAGCCAGGCAAGAGCCGCCCTTCGGGAAGGGGATAAAACCAGGACTGCCCAAGACGCGGTCCAGCATTTGGGCAAAATCACAGAGGTCTTCGTGCCAGTATTGAGAAAGAATTTGTGATCGCTGACCCACCGAGAAGGACAACAGTCACCTCCGCTGGTCCCAAGACAGAGAGCCAAGGTAAGTGGGGGGGACCACTTGATATGATGCCTGAAGCCTAGAACATTTTGCACGGCCCCTGCCAACCCAAAATGAAAGTCCAGCATTTGAATGGGCATAGCTAACATTGTATTTTTGATGTTAAAGTCTTTTAGGGACCTTCAGCACTTTGGGCTACGATAGTCCTCATGGCAACCTGTCTCTTGATTCATCTGAATTTCCTCCCTCCTGCCTCTCTCAGCACTGCCAGCTGCCACTGAAGTCACCTTGTGTGGCTAAGGGGGAGCCAGACCCCCTCCCCATGACTCCAGCCCCAGCTCCCCCTCATTGCCTTCTCCACTCCCCCCCTGCAGGATGCCCATCGCCCGGACTTGGCTGCTGGCCCTGGCACTCCTGGCTGGGCGTGGGGAGGCCCAGAGCTGCAGGCCTGAACTCCAAGGGATTGGTAAGTCCTGGGAAAGGGTTGAGAAAGAGAGTCTTCTCTGTGGTCAGCTCCAAATCCTGATGTTGGCCCTTCCTCCTGGGAACTTATATTCCTCTTGAAACCAGTCGCCTATGAATTGTTGCTGAGGCAGTGAAAACCTGGGAGACATTTTTCTCAATGTGCAGGTTACATTTTCCCACAATCCATTGCAAAGCCATCGAAGTGAACCAGAGGCTTAATCCAAGATTTTATGAACTATTAAGGGAGAGCAACATTTCCCTCCACCCCACCCACTCAGCAGATCCCACACGCTATGTGTTAGGAACCAGACCATTCCACCTGAGAGCAGAGCAGAGTCCAAAGCAGCGAGACAGCCGCTGTTTCCAAGAGAGAGATCCTGATGGCGCTGCTTCTAGGGGTATTGCAGAGGCTTTGCACCCCGAGATAACTCTGCTCCCCCTCCCAGAGTTCTTATATCACCTGCTGTTTGATAAATGAGACGCATTCCCTGGATTTCACAATGTGGCAAGTGGATTGGACACCTTCTCCGAATGGCAAGGTGTTTGCATTATCTTCAGACCCCATCAGCGTGCCCCAGGCAGCCAGGTGCACAATCCTGAAATGTGACATTTCTTCTCCAAAGAATGCTGTCCTCAGATATTTTAAGATAGGACCGGTTAGTGATGGCTATCTAGTAACATTTGCAAAAGAGCTCACATTCATTTCAAATATCCAGTCAATCATACAATTTTGCATTGATTTTATAACAAACTTTAAGTGTAACAGGTGTATTTATGAATCATCAGACTCATTTTGCAAAATCATAGGTGCTTAACAAGGGTCAGTATAATCATTTGTTACTAACCTACATCCACCAAGCAGCGCTTGAGCTTTTGAGAGCTACACAGAAATCTTCAGGTTCCACTGATGAAAAATGACAAAGTGGAAATGGACCTATTTCTCTTGGCACAGGGCCAATATTCTTCAGTGGAAGCTCTTCCATTATAGTGCCTTTGGCCCTGCACAACTGCAGACCAAAACCTATGGCAGAGCTCAGCAACGGGATGTGCGGGGCCTCCAGCATTTGGCAGAGGAAAACAAATTTGTCTAAGATGTCAAGCGCATTGCAATCATCCAACCTGGAAGTTTGTCTGGGAGTTCTCCTAGATTCCAGCCTCTGTGGCTAGCAGCGCTTAAGCCCAATTTAGGCTGATTCACCAGCTATGGCCATTCCTGGACTGGGATAGTCTGGTCTCAGTTGTCCATGCTCTGGTGTCTTCTTGTGTGGACTATTGTAATGCACTGTATGTGGGGCTGCCCTTGAAGACTATCTGGAGGCTGCAGCTAGTGTAGAATGCAGCTGCTAGGCCAGTACGGGCAGCTCATTGGCAGCAGGGCTGGTTCCAAAGGGCGGCCACGTTGGGCACTGGCCTGAGGGCCCCGCAGCCCCTGGGGGGCCCCTGAGAGGCCCTCCACTCCCCTTCCGCAATCCGTGGCACGAGCTGCACCGCAGATAGCAAGACAAGAGCTTCCGAGCCACCCGCTGCCACTGCCGCCACTGCCGCCCGCCACCCGCCACCATCCCCCCCCGCTTCACCTACCTTTCTCTGTTGTTCTTTGCGGCTGCGTGCACTACGTGCACAGGGTTGCCATCAATCAAGATGGCGGCCAAGGTTTCTGTAAGGGACTGAAGCCTCTGCCACCATCGTGGTTGATGGCAGCAATGCACGTGCTGCGTGCCATCAACCAGGATGGCGGCAGAGGCTTCAGTCCCTTACGGAAACCTTGGCCACCATCTTGATTGATGGCAACCCTGCGCGCGCAGTGCGCGCAGCCGCAAACAACAGCAGAGAAAGGTAGGTGAAGCGGGGGGGATGGTGGCGGGTGGCTCAGAAGCTCTTGTCTTGCGATCCGCGGCACAGCTCGTGCCACGGATCGTGGAAGGGGAGCGGAGGGCCTCTCAGGGGCCCCCCAGGGGCTCCTGTAGCTGCGGGGCCCTCGGGCCAGTGCCCAACCTGGCCGCCCTTTGGAACCAGCCCTGCTCATTGGGGCCATGTACAACCGGCCCTGCACTGGCTACCAGTGATCTACTGGGCCCAATTCAAGGTACTAGAACTAGCATATAAATATAAAACTCTCTCTCTCTGGTGCAGTCTGTGCTCCTCACCCACTGCCTAATCTTATGCAGCCCACTGATTAGTTGAGCAATGGGAAGAACAGGCTCTAGAATAATCTTTCATTCCAGCCCAGCCTCCTGTTCATCACTGTCACCTGGTCTCTAGTCAGATGAGCGCTGGGGGGGGGGAGGTGGTGGTGGATGGAGGGGAGACATGTTGAACCTTCCTTCCCCCTCCCATGATCCTGATGGAAGTTGCTTCCACCCTCCCATCCAACCCAGCGCTGCTATTAAGCATCTTCCTCAGGCATCATCAGATGTAGGGAGGAGAAGAGTTAACCAACCGAGGAAGGGATACGCAGGCCTGGGAGAGAAAGACTGTGAAGTATCGCTGGTCCCACCCACTCCATTTCTAGCCCCGCCCACTGCTGGCAGCTGACCCCCCCCCCCCAAGAATTCTGCTCTTGGTGGAAAAGGGACAGGACACTCCTGCTCTTATTGCCGCTGCAGTCCTCTCACAGCTGTAGGACTGAACGTCAGCAGGTCAGAAACATCGGCTGTGTGCATAGTGCAAAGCCCAGTCAGGGGACATCATAGCTCTGGGGTGGGGAACCTTTGCCGGCTGCAAGGCCAGATGTTCATCTCCCCAACCCCGGGGGGGGGAGCGTTGACAGATTTCCAGGACTCCAAAGCACACCGGGGGGCTTTCAGATGCGGAGGGGGTTAGAAGTTCAGGAAACACAGAGGACGAGGGATAATTAAACTAGCTTCGCTGAAACTTGGAACCCTCCAGACACTCTCCTGCAGCAGTTTGAACTGCTCACTTGAGCAAGTGGATGTAACCCCCAATGAATGAAGCTTTCATGCAATGTGTGCAAATGCTGTTCTGTTATTTGTACCGTTACCTCTAGTCCTTTTTATTAAAGAAACTTAAATTTTAAAATGATGATGGGCGTGCTGTTGCAATCAGGACCTGCTTTTGAGCTTCCCACTGGGGGCTTCTGGTTGGTCACTGTGAGCACAGGATGCAGGACTAGGTGGGCTTTTCTGCCTGATTCAGAATCTTCTGATGTTCTTAATTCTCCTCCCCATCTTGCCGTGTCTCTCAGCTCACAACTTGGCCAAAGGCCGCCCGGCCTGTCAGTCCTCCATCTACCCACATGTGATTATTGGAGCAGCAAGCAAAGCTGTCGATGGGAACTGTGGTGGGGACTGGTTTAAAGACGGCACCTGCACCCACACGCAGCAGGACACAGAGCCCTGGTGGTACGTGGACTTGGGCGACCAGTATGCCATCTCCGCTGTGATAGTGAAGAACCGTGGAGATGGTAGTGGCAAGAGACTCGAGGGAGCCCAGATCCGTGTGGGAGACTCCGTGGCTGACCATGGCAAGTCCAACCCCCTGTAAGTTCCAGTTGCTTCTCCCCACTCCTTTCAGCAAATATATCCCAGGGGTCCCAGTCGAGATCACAAGCTGCAGATGAGTCACCTTGTAGTTCCCTTGTTGTTGTTGTTGTTATGTGCCTTCAAGTCAATTACGACTTATGGCGACCCTATGAATCAGCGACCTCCAAGAGCATCTGTCATGAACCACCCTGTTCAGATCTTGTAAGTTCAGGTCTGTGGCTTCCTTTACAGACTCAATCCATCTCTTGTTTGGCCTTCCTCTTTTTCTACTCTCTTCTGTTTTTCCCAGCATTATTGTCTTTTCTAGTGAATCATGTCTTCTCATTAAGTGTCCAAAGTATGATAACCTCAGTTTCATCATGTTAACTTCTAGTGATAGTTCTGGTTTAATTTGTTCTAACACCCAATTATTTGTCTTTTTCGCAGTCCATGGCAAAGCTTTCCTCCAACACCACATTTCAAATGAGTTGATTTTTCTCTTTACCGTAGTTCCCTTGTGTATCCATAATAATTTAGAGTTGGGGAAAAGGTGGCTTCTGCCCCCTCTTCAAGGCCTGCTTCTGTGTGGAAGGGAAAGTATGGCCTATCTCAAGGCCAGGGAGGAACAGAGAGGATTGTCATTTAAGCATAATTCACCCAGACGAGATGCAAAATGGCAACACCCAGAGCATCACATGAGCTCTACCCCAAAAACCTCCCTCTGCTCCTGCATCTCTAACTCCCACTCTGATATGCCCACTTGGATGCTTGGACTGTTGTCTCAAGCTCAGTACGTCCAAGACTGAACTTCTCACCTTTCCCGCACAAGTCCTCCCCCCCCCCCGCACTCTCTATATCCCCTGGCATCACCGCCATGCCATCACCCACCCTCTAGATGCAGCACAGATCCATGGCGATCCCTTTGACTCCTCCCTGTCCTCCCCTCTGTCACATCTATCCAGTTTGTTGTCAAATCACATCACTTTGCTCTCATTCATGAAATACGGCCTCAATCACTGCCTCCTCCGTGGCTTTCTGTTGTCTCAGCCTGGCCTTCTCCTGCCCCCTCCAGCACTCTGCTGCCAAAAACTCTTCACCTCTCTTCGTGCCTTCCATCCACACCGCCTCTCCTTGAAGCCCTGCCCTGCCTTCCTGCCCACACTCAGATCCAGCAGAAGCACCTTCAAACCTCTCTATGGGCTCGACCCTCTTATCGCTCCACTTTTTAAATCTCCATTTGACTCCCTACTTCTCTGCCTACTGCGGCCTTTCCTCCTCCAGCTCCACCACCCTCATCCCTCAAAAGGACTCTGCCCTTGCCACCTTGCCCCTCTGCAAGTCCACCTCTCTCCCTTTGCTTCCTTGAATTCTCTTCTTCTCCAGACTCACTTGTTCCATCTCCTGGACACCCCATACCTTACTGCAGCCTGCAGGGGTAGCCAACCTGGTGCCCTCCAGCTGTTGCTGGACTTCCAACTCCCAGCAGCCCCAGCCAATGGTGAGGGACAATGGGACTTGCATTCCTCTGACCTGCTGTGACCAAGGCCAAACGCATGAACATGGATTCTTCCACTGTTTTCCTCTCCCTTTGCATCTTTTTTCTGGAAGGTCAGCACTTTGGTGGAATGATCTGTCCCCTCATCCTTCGAAAAGGAATGTGTACATACTTGGTACTATATAAACAACAACAGTTAATAACAAAAACAGTTTGGGAAGGAGGGCAGTCCACCTGTGATGTGGGGAAACAAGCTTGAAGCCTGGCCTGCTCAACTTTTTTTGCCACCCATTTCTTTTACAAAAACTAATTCATTTAATACAGAAAAAAATCTCCCCCCTACTTTCTTTGTCCCCCCCCCAACTTTTAAGCTGGCTACGGGCCTGTGGGGACATCTTGGAGTGCTTTCACATCCACGTGCAGACTGTGTCTTCTTGAATTAATGCCACCTCATGGCTGACCCTCCCTTTCTCTCTGCAGCTGCGGGACCATCACAAACACCAGCCTTGGCTCCATCACTACGTTGTACTGCAATTGGCTCAAGGGCAGCTACGTGAGCATCAACATTCCTGGACGGGCAGAGTACCTTCACGTGTGCGAAGTGGAGGTCTATGGCACCAAAATGGAAGACCAATGTTAAGGATCATGAGCTGTTGGGAGGCAGAGGGAAGCAGGGGTGATGAAATCAATAGTTGTGAATCAATAATTGTTCAACAAAATTCAGCAATTTTGCCTATGGTGCCGAACAGAGCACTTGTGGTCTAAGCATGACTTGAAACAGTCTTAGATCAATATTTGACCCTTCATCACAGTGTTCTCCTCACTGCAGCTCTTCTGCCTCATCCACCATGAAAATGTTTTCTTAATTCATTTTAAAATTTAAAATGATTGAAACCAACCCTTTTATTATAATTGCTGGGTTCATTAATGATCCTCAATAAAAATACCAAGCTGATAACATGGTTTAGACTACTGCAGTGCACTGCACATGGGACTGTTCTTGACGACAGGTGACAAAGAAAAGGCGGAAGTGCTCAATTCCTACTTTGGCTCAGTCTTCTCCCAAATGAGGGCCTATGGCCTTCCTGGCAAACATGAAGTTGAAGGGGCAGGATTGCAGCTTGAGATTGATAGACAAATGGTCAAGGAACACCTAATGACTTTGAACAAGCTCAAATTTCCAGGGCCCCATGAACTGCATCCTAGAGTACAGTATTGAAGGAACTGCCTGAAGAACTCTCAGAACGGCTGTCTATTATCTTTGTGAAATCGCAGAGGATGGGTGAAGTGCCGGATGACTGCAGGAAGGCTAATGTGGTCCCTTTCTTCAAAATGGGCAAAAAGGAGGAACCTGGCAATTTACAGAGCCACTGAGCCTGACATCAATCCCTGGGAAAATTCTGGAGGAGATTATAAAGTGGTCAGTCTGTAAGCACATTGACAACAATGCAATTGCAGAATCATACTCAAAGAGTGCTTATCAATGGTTTCTATCCCCCTCCCTTCCAATGGGCGGCTCCTGCCTGACTCAGGAAATCCCAGCCAATCAGAGAGATGCCAGGGTTGAGGCTGAGGACCCCAATCAGGGCCATGCGCTTGCCTCCCCAGTGAGGGCTTCTAGGGTTGCCAGGTTCAGGGCCTGAGAACGATTCTGTATCTTTAAGAGAAAAGAGAATTCAGCCAAGTGCAGGTGTTCTTGAAACATTGTAATTGGAAAAACCACAAGGTGGAATTTTCCCTGCCCCCTGCACAACTTTTAAAGATGCAGAAGAACTCTTGGAGGCTGGGCCTGGCAACCAAGAGGTCTTCTGTATCTTTAAAAGTTGTGCAAGAGGAAGGGAGAATTCCACCTTGTGGTTTCTCCCATTACAGATGTAGTAGGACTCCAGTTCCCATCAGCCCCAGCCTAAACACCCAACAGTGAGGGATGCTGGGAGTCGAACCACACCTGGAGGACCACAGACTCCCCGTCCCTGAATTAAAGTATATTGAAACACATTTCAGAATCCTCAATTCAGCAGGAGAAAACAGCACAGGATCCCAACAAAAGCACAATGAAAGTAAATGTTACATTGGTCTCTCTCTCTGTACACAAACACACACACACACACCCCACATTAAACATCACAGAGCCAGCACTTGCCTGGTAAAATGTTAAAAAAAGAAAGAAGGAAAAAGGGAAGGTCGGGGGGAAAGAGAAAGTGGGGTGGTGCAGCAAGCAGGGGTGTGTGTGTGTCATGTGGCAACTGAAAGGGCCAGGACAGGGGAGGCGACTGGAGTGGGGGGCAAAGAGATGTATGTTGACCTGCGGGGGGGGCCAGGCCTGGAGCTTGGACTCAGCAGATGAGTGGGAGGCCGGCCAGGGAAGGGGAGTTCTGGCGCCCCTGGGTGTTGGGGGAAAGGGACCTCTCGCAACCCCTGGGATGCAGAGGAAGGGGAGGGGAGCTCTGGTAATCCTGGGGATAATGGGGGTAGAGCTGTGGCAAACCACGTGGGGGAGAGGGGCTTTGGTGACCCTGGGGAGGGGTGGCTTTGGTGGTCTTAGGTGGGGGTGGTGAGCACAGTGAGCAGGGCATAGCCCCATGTATTTTAATCGAAAGATACACTAACCAATTCTTAGCCTTTTTTTTAATGGACCAACGAGAGCACTGTTGCACTCAGATTCTGATTTGGGGCTCCCCAGAAGAGGCACCTGGTTGGCCACTGTGAGAACAGGATGTTGGACTACATGGGCCCCCTTTGCCTCATCCAGCAGCCAGGCTCTTATGGGGCTCTTATCCCCTCTCCCTTGTTTTTCTTCTTGTGGGGACATGGAAACACAACCTCCCCTGCTAAATAGACACCTGTCAATCCTCCTCCTCCTCTTCCATGAAATGTTGTAAAAGAGGATTAGGCAAATGCATGGAGATTAAGGCTATCAATGGCTACAAGCCAGGATGGTTACGTTCAGTCGTTGGAAACCGCAGGAGGGGAGACTGCTGTTCTTGCCCTCAGGTCCTGCTCGCGGGCGTCCCTTTGGGGGAATCTGGCTGGCCACTGTGAGGACAGGATGCTGGCCTAGACGGCCCCTTTGGCCTGATGCAGCTATAGGGCTCTTCTGCTTACGTTCTTATGGGGGGGGTGCTTTCTTAAACACACCAAAACATAAAGGAACAATGAAACCACCCATTCCCCAATACCCCCAGTTACTTCACGGAGCCATTTACAGGCGGAACTGTTGCAGTGTAAATTTGTATATATTTGTTAGCAGAGAACAACAGCGGTCTGAAATGCGAGTGTGCCAGTGTGTGTGTTTACCTAAGAAAGCAGGCTTTTACCCTGCACTGAGATCACTGAGACTTAAGATTTAGCAACATAAGAAAAGCTACTTTATTTATAGAAATATATAGTAGGTAGAAAGGCATACCTAGTTCTAACTAAGTAACTAAGTTGGAGGCTTGGGAGTCGCCCTCATGGCTCAGGAGGGAGAGAGCAGAGACAAAGGTGTCTCCTCTCTCGGACAGTCGAAGAAGAGGAGGAAAGGACGGAAGGAGGGGGAGCAGATAAGCTTCCCTAAGACATATCAGTCTAGAGATGGAAGGAAGTCAGTCAGAGCATCCCAGGTAAAGGTAGGCAAGCCTATCCATCCAGGAGGACCCTCACTCTATCTGCCTTCTGGAACACAAACAAAAGAACAAAACAGGAGTTGCTCTTGCCCCACTTCCAAGAAGAACCAGGCCACCATCTCTGAGTCCGGCTGCGTGACGTCAGCCTTTTTCGCTTCCTATGAGAATGAGCAGGACAAGGGAGTGTCCCTGATCACAAGTGAGGCCAGGGTAAGAATGACTGCAAGAGGTTGGTGTTCCATGCTAGCCCTGTTCAGAGCAGACCCACTGAAGTTAATAGAGATGACTAACTGAAGTTCGTTAATTTCAATGGGCCCGCTGTGAGTAGGACTTAGCTGAATGCAACCCAGAGCATATACCAAAAATTACCAGGGCAACTTCAAGGTCCTAGTCACTTGTGGGTCTTGGGCAAAAGTATAAATAGTTGTTCCCCCCCCACACACACACACTGGTTACCTCTGCTTTTGAAAAAATACCAGGGTATGGTTTGAATCAGGTCTTGTGTAAGGGTACTGTTTCCCATTCCAGAAAGGAGATCAGCTGTTCAAAGACATTAGAATGCCAAAGCAAACGTTACCAGCTTCCCAATAGCACAAAACATAAGTTTCCACACAATTATGGCTTGTGGGGTTGTTGGGTTGGGTGGGGGAGGGCTACATTTCCCTTCAGGGTCTTGTGCAAGAACGATATTTGCCTAACCAAGGCTTCCACAAAAGTGATAAACAGGTCTTGAGCAAAACCTCAGCATTAAGCGGTGGTTATTATTTAAACAGCTCCATGGGTATCTTGCATTCCAGGCTCGGAGAAGGAACCGCCCCACAGACACACACGTACTGTGATGGCGAGAGGGATCTTATTCCTCAGACGCGATGCTATTTACCCTGCCGGCCAGCCCCCCTCCGCTTCCCCAATTTGGGCACAATTTAGCTTCCTGTTTACGCTGGCTTCTTGTAGGTATCCGGGAGGAAGAAGGGCCCTGATTTGCTGGATCCCTGCGTGTTTAACCGGGAGGAAATGGTCCCCACATGGTGCAAGAGGTGGCGAGGTGGCGTAGGAAAAACAGCCTCCTCCTGAGCCAAATTAGGACCCTGGTTGAGCCTAATTCATTCCACAGGCCAGAGGTTCCCCCACGCTGCTCTATCCACTTTCAACACCCAGTGCATTACCTCATACCTCTACCATCCTTTTTTTTCTAAACTAAAAGTTCCCAAACATTGCCTTTCCTCAGACCGAATTGCTCCATCCCATCGATCCTTCTGGTTGCCCTTTTCTGAACCTTTTTGAGTGAGCTGACCAGAACGGTGCACAGTGCGCCAAGTACATCTGCATCATAGATTTGTAGAACGGCACGAGGACATTGGCAGTTTTATTTCCAGTCCCTTTCTCACTGATCCCTTTCTTACTGATCCCTGGACTTCGTCTTTTTCTTCACAGCTGCCACCAACCAGGCTGGCATCTTCCTCAAGCTCTCCTCTCTGACTCCAAGGTCTCCTTCCTGGTCAGTCACCATCAGACCAGACCCCTTGGGCGTATGTGCAAAATTGAAATGTTTTGTCCTGATGTGCATCACCATGGTCAGCCACGGAGTCTCCTACGTGGATCTGGGCTCCCTGGAGTCGTTTACCACAGCAGTCCCCCCGGTTTTTCACCACCACAGCGGAGATGGCGTACTGGTCGCCCAAGTCCACGTACCACCAGGGTTCCATTTCAAACCCAGTGCAGGTGCAGCTGCCATCTTTAAACCAGTCCCTTCCACAGTTCCCATCCACGGCTTTGCTCGCTGCTCCAACAATCGGATGTGGGTAGATGGAGGACTGAGGCTGGGCGACCCTTGGCCAAATTGTGAGCTGAGACACACGGCAAGATGGAAAGTAGGTGGACAGACAAAATGGTCATTGTTGTATGGTCTCTGTGGATCCTCCTTCTTCTGAGAAGAAGAGAGAGCACCAGAAAACTGGGGAGAATATCTATCTATCTATCTATCTATCTATCTGGGGAGAATGTGCCAAGGCATTGGGGACCTCCCCTTCCAGTGGAGATTGTGGGGAAGGGAGCAGAACAGGGGGGTGGAGGCCAGGGTAGATGTCGAGGGGGTTGAGGAGGGTTAGAAGTGGAAATGGGGTGCAGTCACATGTAACTGCTCAGTTTAACACCCAGCCAAGCAGCGAGGAAAGTGAGCAGAAATCCAGTGACGCAGGGAAGTGGTTTGGGCCTCCAGGGGACCCCATGGAAGAGCAGAGGGCGATATGAACAGCAAGAGGTAGTTTGGTGTAATGGTTAGATAATTGTGGGAGTGGAACTGGGAGGTCTTTTTTTGGTATGTTTTACAATTGTCAGTCACTCTGAGATATTTTAGGTATTGTGTGGCAAACAAATGCTATTATTGTTAATATCCCGTTCTAGAACCTGAGAAGGATGGAACAGTCTGTGTCTGAATGCAAGATGTGGGGAATCTGTTGAGTGGGTGGGATGGGTAAAATATGGCTCTCCCACCATAGCTTGGCAGGTCTTGGGTTAAACCTTTGGCTCCCTCTTTGGTCTTTGCAATGGATCAGGGGGAAAGTCACCTGCCATTGAATAAGATGCCTCCCATGTCTTCACTGTCACAGCAACAGCCCACTCATTTGGGGAGGAATAGGAGTGCCCTATGTGGTTGTGTGTGTGTGTGTGTGACCAACCATTTAGAATTGGGGCCGAACACAGAGAACCCCACATTTCCCCCCTCTTTCCCAAGACTTACCAACCCCTTGGAGTTCAGGGTTGCACCTCTGAGCCTCCCCACGCCCTGCCAGCAGGGCCAGGGCCAGCAGCCAAGTCCGGCCGATGGGCATCCTGCAGGGGGGGAGTGGAGAAGGCAATGAGGGGGAGCTGGGGCTGGAGCCATGGGGGGTCTTGCTCCCCCTTATCAGCAGAGGGCAGAAATCTGGGGAAGTCTGAGTGCTGAGAGTGGCATGAAGGGAGAAGCATTCAGATTCATCAAGAGCGCTCTCGAGAGGCTGGCATGCACTGGGAGCAGAGAGGCTGAAATCAGGACAGAGGGAGAGCTAGGCTGGATCCGACCAAAGGTCCATCTGCTCCAGGGTATTAACCTTTTGAGGTCCACGGGCACATCTGGATTGTTGAGTGAGTGCCATGGACACCACCTGCTCTCCCCAACCCTGTTTGCCCCAGAGCTTCATGTGCTTCCTGCAATGGCCAGGGGGATTTGAAATATGGGGGTACAAGAGTGTCCGTGTTCAGTCCTCCTGGGCATCATACAAGATCAGAAGAGGCTGTTGGGCCAGGCCAGTGTCCCATCTAGTCCAGCATCCTGTTCTCACATTGGCCAACCAGATGGCCCAAAGGGAAGCCTGCAAGCAGGACCTGGGCGCAAGAGCACCCCTTCCTCTTGAGCTTCCCAGGAACTGGAATTTGGAAGCATGCTGCCTGTGACCATGGAGGCATGGCACAGTCACCTTGCCCAGCAGCATTGAGACGGGGAGAAACGGAGAGGCGCTGCAAAGATGCTGAAGGCAACTCTCATGGTTAAAGGAGCAGAGTGTGTTGAAGCAACAGAGAAGATTGGCTGACACTCTGAAGAGATCTAAGGAAGTACAAAGGGTGGAGGAAATGAGGATAATCACAGGGTAGGAAGCAGTGGCTTTAATCTGCACCACTGGGAGGTGGATAAGGATTTGGCTATTGGATTTGGCGGCAAATCAGAGTTAAACCTTGGTTAATTCAAATGCAGAATTGCTTAACTACCAAACCTCCAAAGGGCTGGAGGTTTCTGAAAGGGTTTTACATGCCTTCAGAAATATGGTTTTCTGCACTCAAAGCTATGAATGTTAAATTAGATTCAGTCCAGATTAAACAGCCAGTGTAGATAATTCAAACTCTGGACTTAAGGAGTCATGTCCAATGGTCCCCCCAACTTACCTTGGCTCTCTCTCTTGAGACCAGCGGAGGTGTCTGTTGCCCTTCTCGGTGGGTCAGCAATCACAAATTATTTTCTGAAAACTGGCACGAAGACCTCTGTGATTTTGCCAAAATGCTAGACTGCATCTTGGGCAGTCCTGGTTTTATCCCCTTCCCAAGGGGTGGCTCTTGCCTGGCTCAGGGCAACCCAGCAGCCAATCCGAATGGAGATGTTGACCCAGGCAGACTGAGGCCATCAAGATGAGGATTTCAGGTTGTCCTTCTGGCTCCTGAGTGCTGGTGTTTGTTTATTTATTTTTTATTTTATTTCATTTTTAAACCGCCCATAGCGAATAGCTCTCTGGGCGGTGTACAAAAGATTAAAAGTACAGAAATACAAAATATCACAATAAATAAACTGAAACAAAGAGATTTAAAATTGTAACACTGAACGCTTTAAAATGCCTGGGAGCATAGCCAGGTCTTAACCTGGTGCCGAAAAGATAGAAGCGTCGGCGCCAGGCTGATGATTCCCCCCCCCCCCCGGAAATAGGCTCAGGGCAGGTGGGGCCAAATGATTTGAATATAAGAACACTTTTTCCTTATTTAATATTATGACTCAAATGATTGTTGGTTTTGGCCAGGTGCCAAGCACACCCAGCAACCTCCAAGGGTGGGTGCACTTCCTTGATGAAGTGGCCTCCAGTCCAGACCCATGAGAATGTCACTGCCTTTGGAAAATGAAAAGGATCACACCAATAAGAAAGTAAATTTAAAACTGACTAAATATTTCCATCTTCCATTAATATTAGTTGTCTGGGTTGTCTTTATTCCTTTAATGGTAACCTTGAATCTGTCAATTTTTCTTTTCAAAACTGTGTCGTAAATGTTGGAATGTATGAGGTTCAACTCCAACTTGAGGGTTGTGGCTGTGTGGGATTAAAAAGGGTAGTTAGAGAGGAGACCTCTTGGTTGCCGGGCTACACCTGTCCTTTGATCTCCTGCTGTTTTAAAGGTCAAAACCAACACCTTGAATTGAGCCCGGAAAACAACTGGCAACCAGTGCAACTCCTTCAGCACTGGAGTGATGTGATCTTGTTGGTGGCTCCCTTTGATCAGGCGAACCACCGCATTCTGTACCAGTTGCATCTTCCGGACCATTTTCAAGGGTAACCCCACGTAGAGCGCATTACAGTAGTCTAGGTGAGAGGAGACGAGGGCATGTATGGGAGCAGATGGTTGGGAAGGTAGGGGCGCAGCCTCCGTATCAGAAGGAGTTGATACAGCACTGCTCGGCTCACAGCTGAGACCTGAGCCTCCATGGACAGCTGGGAGTCGGGAATGACCCCCAGGCTGCGGACCTGGTCTTTCAGGGGCAATTGTACCCCATTGAGGACTAGGTCAACATCCCCCAACCTTCCCTTGTCTCCCACGAACAGTACCTTGGTTTTGTCAGGGTTCAGCCTCAGCTTATTCCTTCCCATCCAGCCACTCACCGACTCCAGGCACTTGGACAGGGTTTCTACAGCCAACCTCGGTGAGGAATGAGAGGTAGAGCTGCTTGTCATCCGCCTACTGGTGACACTGCAGCCCAAATCCTCTGATGATAGCCCCCAGCGGCTTTATATAGATGTTGAACAGCATTGGGGAAAGGATAGAACCCTGTGGCACCCCACAAGTGAGAGGCCAAGGATCTGAAACCTCGTCCCCCAATGCCATTCTCTGGTACCTACCAGAGAGGAAGGAACGGAACCACTGCAATACGGTGCCCCCTATACCTATCCTCTCCAGGCGGTCCAGGAGAATACTGTGGTCAACTGTGTCAAAAGCCGCTGAGAGATCAAGGAGGACAAGGAAGGTGCATTCGCCCCTATCCAGCGCCCTCCTCATATCATCCACCAAGGCGACCAAGGCCGTTTCAGTCCCATGTCTGGGCCTGAAGCCTGATTGAAATGTATCCAGATAATCCGCTTCCTCCAAATGCACTTGCAACTGCTTCGCCACCACTCACTCAACCGCCTTGCCCAGGAATGGCAGATTTGAGACTGGGTGAAAGTTGTTCAGATCTTGGGGATCCAAGGAGGGCTTCTTAAGAATCGGTTTTATTACTGCCTCCTTGAGAGCTGATGGCATTACTCCCTCTTCCAGTGACGTATTTACCACCATCTTGATCCCCTCGCCCAGTCTGTCCTTGCAGCTCATAATGAGCCACGACGGGCAAGGATCGATGAAGCAAGTGGTTGGCTTTAAGGTTGAAAGCACCTTGTCCACTTCATCAGAAGGAAGAAGCCGAAACTGATCCCACACCACTGGAGCACCACTGGCTGCCTCTGGCTCGCTCTCTGTGTCCACAGTGCACGGAATAGCACTCTTAATACGATCGATTTTATCCGCAAAGTGCTTTGCAAACTCATCACAGGAGGTCTTAACATGTTCCATCTGTTCCGGGGCAACTGGACTGACCAGGCTCTGGACCACTTGGAACAGCCTCCTGGGAGAACACTCTGTGGACACAATAGAGGCAGCATAAAAATCCTTCTGTGCTGCCCTTATCGCCACATGATAGGCTGCTGCAGCAGCTCTAACCCATGTCCCATCATCATCAGAGCGAGATTTCTGCCACTGGTGCTCTAGCCATCTCACCTCCCACCTCAGAGTTTGCAACCGTGGTGTATACCATGGTGCTGTCTGAGCTCTATTCAGGGGGAGAGGGTGTTTCAGAGCCACCCGGTCTAATGCCCTGGAGATTGCAGCATTCCACCCCTCCACCAGGGTCTCAACCGAGTGGCCATGTGCCTGCTCCAGAGAATCCCCAAGCGCATTCAGGAATCCATCTGGATCCATCAGACGCCTGGGGCGGACCATCCTAATGGGTTCTCCACCCCCACTGAGGGTTTGTGGCACCAAGAAGTCCACCCTCACCAAGTAGTGATCTGACCATGACAAGGGGGTGATGGATGTACCCCCAATTTTCAGATCACTCCCCTCCTCTCCCGAGACAAACACAAGGCATGACCAGCTACATGGGTGGGCCCCGTTGGAATAAGGTACAGCTCCCAGGAAGCCATGGTTTCCATGAAGTCCCGAGGCGCCCCTGTGAGGATGGCCTCCAAATATACATTGAAGTCCCCCAATACCAACAAGTTTGGGATTGCACACGGACATCCGAGACCACCTCCAACACCTCGGCCAGGGAGTCTGTTGTGCAGCGGGGTGGACGGTACAAGAGCAGAATCCCTAGACTGCCCTTTGGGCCCAACCTCCAGCACATGCAGTCAGCAACCTTGGTCTCACGGAGAGGAGGCCTGGTGAGAACCAGGGACCTTCGGTAAATAACCGCCACTCCCACTACCCGACGACCGACCCTCGGCTGCTGTGCATACAAGAACCCAGCTGGACACATGGCCGCAAGGATAGGAGCAGCGGCCTCATCCAGCCAGGTTTCCGTAATACACGCCAGATCCACGCCCCCATCCAATATCATATCGTGGATGAGCAATGTCTTTTGGGCAACAGATCTGGCATTGCACAGCAGCAGTCGAAGGCCAGAGTATGGAGTCAAGCATCCCCCAGTTATCTTTCGGCTCTGGACAGGCCCAGAACAGGGGACCGATATTATGCATCTCTCCCTAGTTCCTCTTACCTGACATGGCCTCCCCCCAGCACTCCACCAGCCTCTGCCTTCAAGCCTCCTTATATATCAGGCTCCCACCTTCTCCCCATCACTCCCCTCCAATCTACACATGCCCCAACACTGACTTCCACAACTCAGGCAGGCCACCCGCCCCCACAGGAATCTTGCTTTTATCTGCCAGCCTTTAACTCAGCCTCTCCCAACCAGTGTGCCTCCCAATGCTGTTGGACCACAATTCCCATCTTTCCTGACCATTGGCAATGCTGGCTGAGGCTGATGGGAGTTGTGGTCCAACAACATCTGGAGGCACACTGGTTGGGAAAGGCTGCTTTAACTGCTACAGCTGGAGTAGACGGCACCTGCTGGTGGGGACTGCTGAGTCACAGCCAATGGGGTCCGGATCTGCAAGGAGGAAGGTTTCTCCCAAGAGACCCAGAGGTGGAGTCTTCATGGCTGTGCCATGAGACAGGAATACTATTTAGGTATGTTACATAGGAAGGTATACGTTCCTTAGGAGACCTGCATTTGTAAAGGGAGTCATAGGAAAAATGCGCCCTTTTGTGTTGATTTAAAAAATGGCTGGGGACCTTCCTTCGTTGAGCTACTTCCTGAAAAGAGTACGTAAATTTGGGGCTTTGACCCAAAGTATGCTTGCCCCACTTAAAAGATACATTACTATTTTTAAAATATGAGAGAAAAATCCAAAAAGTTTGACAATGTTCCAAACAGACAAAGGACAATTCAGCTATACCCTTTACTCTCCCATGTCCCCGAGGGTACAAGGCATAACTCCCAGGTCCTTCCTTGGGATCCCAGCAGCAGAAGATAGATCTGCTAATGCTTCTGTACCGTTTTTCCACGAGCCATCCTTCCATTTCAAAGGCCAGTTAAATATGGAGATACAGAAGTCGGTCTTCTCCTGTTCTAATTGGAGAGGCCCTACAGGTTTGTTAGCTGGCTGATTCGGCTTCTTCCTCCGTTCCTCACCGTCGTCTGCAGCTCTGTTCAGACCCATGGGAACGTCTGACTTGTTGTATTCTATTGGGAGCTCCTCATGCCACTCATCCAAAACACTGAGGTTAGGGTCAGAGAGAGTAAGGTGGGAAAGTTCAAAGGTGTCGACCTGCGATTCTTCCACATCTGTCATGTCTGGCCAAGTCGTCCCTTGTCTTTCCCAGTTTGTCAGGAAGTCACTCAAATGATCCCCGAAGACCTGGCCTCAGTGCAGGAAGTGTCGGCCAGTGGCTCTGTTGTGACCTCGGCAAGCACATGGGAAGTGTCATCCAGTGATTCTGTTGAGGTATAAATTTCCTCAGCTTCTTGTCTAGATGGTACTGGTACAGGAGCTGTTGTCAGAATCCTCATCTCAATTAAGCTCACTATGACCTGCATGTTGGCCTTGAGACCGGAGAGTTCTTTTCTTAGATCATCCAAGCTTTGGAATATGTTCTCATTCGCTAGGGCTGTAAGAAAACATTGATCCCTGAGAAATTTATATATTTCAGAGAGGGCCACCTACGTATCCTTGTCTGCATCCCTTACAGGTGGGTTGTTACTGAGACCAATTGCCAATCTGTTCTTGAACACAAGAGTCAGGAGACTCTCCCAGCTGGGGCTCTCTACTGTTTTCATCGTTCACTAAGGCAGTAAAAATCCGAGGATGTGGCAGCACTGAGGTGGAGCTGCCCTTCCTAGAAGTTCCTTTGTTCCAAGTTCCTTCAGTCTCCACAGGGAGACAGTATTCCAGGATAGATCTCTGTATGGATACAGGGGAAGGGAGTCTCTTTTGGTTTTTCTGGGATCTGGTTACAACCATTGTGCCTTAATCCCTCTGAGTTTATTCCTAGAAACAAAAAAGGAGGAAGGAGACGAACAAACAAGAAGGAAAAATAGAACAAGAGAAAAGGAGTGCAGCTCTTCTCCTTTTACAATCTTTCACTGGCGTCAACCACTCTGTGCATTAAGAGCCAGGCAGGGCGGCCATAAAACAGTAAAACGATGACTGCTTCGAAGCAAAACGCTATCTCCTCGGTTCTGTGCTAACAGCCCTCCCACGTTGACAGTTCAGGTTGTAAACTGCAGGCTTTGCCTCATAAATTGTGGAGCACTAGCAGGGCATTGAAATGTTCTGAGTTTTAAAAAAAGCTAAAACCATAAAACAAGAAAATAAATTTTAAAAAGTCGCAGAGTCACGGAGTTCAGAGCAAACAAACCTCCTCCGTCGCCATTTTCCGAAAATATCCACTTTCTCCACACAGTGCATTACCTCATACACCTCTGCCTTCCTTTTTTTCTAAACTAAAAGGCCCCAAACATTGCCTTACTGATCCCTTTCTCACTGATCCCCGGCATGGACTTCGTCTTTTTCTTCACAGCTGCCACCAACCAGGCTAGCATCTTCCTCAAGCTCTCCTCTCTGACTCCAAGGTCTCCTTCCTGGTCAGTCACCATCAGACCAGACCCCTTGGGCGTATGTGCGAAATTGAAATGTTTTGCTCTGACATGCATCACTACACACTTGTTTGCAGGGAACTGCATGTGCCATTTTACTGCCCATTCACCAGTTCGCACAGATCCTTGTGGAGCTGCTTGCAATCCCTTTTTGGTTCATGCACGTTGAAAAATTCAGCATAATTAGCAAACTTGGCTACCTCACAGCTCACCCCTAACTTGTTAATTTATCAATAAGTTTAAAAGCACAAATCCCAACACCTATCCTTCCTACATCATTCAGGGAACTGTCCATTTGTTCCTAGAGCGTTAATGTGCCTGTGGGTTGCACATTTGTCCACCCAGGAGCCCTTTCAACTGAACTCAACATTTCCCATCCACCCCAGTGGGCGGTGCGTGATGGGATGAATTTGCCCTGTTGTTGTTCCCTCCCCTCAGATAGTACTTCCCACCCCCTGGAAGGCTGGGTCCCCATAGGCATGTCCACAGCTCTTTCTTCACCTGTGTCCCCTACACCCATTTTTTTTATTTCTGAGGTGACAAGTTTTCCAACATATCAGACTTGCCCAAAACAGTGGGTTTTATTTTATTTTATAAATGTGTGTGTTGTGCCTGGACCCACCAGCCACCCCACTGAGGAGCACCTCAACCAATGGGAGTAGGGTGTGTGGTGATAGATGCCACCCACACATAAAAAAATACCCACACAGTGAACTTCAGTACGTCCACAGCTGAGTAACGTGACTTCAGGCTGGATCTTTCCCCTCTTACCAGATTATCCACAGATCAGGAAAATTAAATGGGGGGGGGAAGTATGTGCTGCCACTTGGATGAGGATCAATGTCATGTGGATTACGCAAAAATCATGCACACGTGGGATTAATTGACTCCACTTTAAATTTGTGTGTGTACCCAACCCTACTGTCTGCTTCCTGTTCCTTAACAGTTCCTGATCCAGAAAGGGACCTCCCCTCTTATCCCATGACTGCTCAGGAGTCTTTGGTGAGGGACTTTGGCACAAGCTTTTCTGAAGTGTAAGTCCACAATATAAACTGGATCACCGCTATGTATATGCTTGTTGACAAAGGACTTCAATAGGTTAGTGAGACAGGACTTACCCTTGCAAAAGCCATGCTGGCTTTGTTTCAGCAAGACTGGTTCTTCTACATGCTTGGTAATTCTGTCTTTAATAATGCTTTCCACCTCTTTTCCCAGAACAGATATTAAGATCACCAGCCTATAATTTCCCAGAACTCTCCTGGAGCCCTTTTTACAAAAGGGGTTGTTACATTGACCACTTTCCAGTCCTTGGCAACGGAGGCTGATTTTAGGAACAAGTTACATATTTTTGTTCTTAGACGATCAACAGTTTCACATCTTACTTCCTTAACAACTGTCAGTTGGATGCCCTCCACACACGGCGATTTCTCAGTTTTTAATTTGTCAATGAGGCCTAGAAGTTTGTCTCTTCTGTTCAACGGGAGTTGGTTGGTTTTAATTCTTCAAGGTGGCTTTTGCCACCTGAGTTGCCGCACTGCATTTCACATTGTCTTATTCTTTTGTACAGTTTGGCTTTCAGTGTGTATTCTGATTATTTCTAGTTTAAAGTCTTATTATATTTAATTTATTAGTTTACATCACCTAGGGGATATACATAGCGAGGTGATTGGTATATACAAATAAATAATACTGCATTAGAGTTATTGATCCTGCAGCTTCAGGTCTCTGGCATAGGCAAAATCACAGACCCTCTTGGTTTTGAGGGGCAGACAAGTAAATTGGAAAGGCAAAAGAAGTCTCCTCAAAGGACATTTATTGGAGAGGCAAAATCAATTTAACCACCCTTACGCACCCACAAACCCACACAGCCAGTGATCCCTAACATGTGTCTTCCGGCTTGGTGCCGTAGACCTCCACCTCGCACACGTGAAGGAATTCTGCCCGTCCAGGGATCCTGATGCTCACATAGCGGCCTTTGAGCCAGTTGCAGTACAAGGTGCTGACAGAGCCAAGTCTGGTGTCTGTGATGGTCCCACAACTGCAGGGGGAGAAAGAGGGTCAGCTGTAGGGTGGATTCAGAATCCCCACTCTAAATCCTGGGTGAATGCATTCCTAAATAAACCAGCAAGAGGGCGTGGTGCCTGATCTCCACTCTCCCTGCAATGCTGACCTCCCTCAAGCTTCTCATATCACGCACTAATGTTGCTACCTAATTATTGCACATGAGATTAATTAATCTGCAATAATTATCACCCACTGGTTCCATCTCAGCCCTAATATGGATCACAGTCACTATTCCACCCAGAAGCATGCCTTGAAAAGGGGCCAGAGCCCTCCCTTTTGACTGCTCACCCCCTTCCCTATTCATAATACAGAAAGGGTCAGTAATACATCAAGTGATCTTGAACTGGTATCCTGGGATATTTTGTTACGGGGAGTGAGGTGGGAACTTACAGGGGGCTGGACTTGCCATGGTCAGCCACGGAGTCTCCTACGCGGATCTGGGCTCCCTGGAGTCGTTCACCACAGCAGTCCCCCCGGTTTTTCACCACCACAGCGGAGATGGCGTACTGGTCGCCCAAGTCCACGTACCACCAGGGCTCCATTTCAAACCCAGTGTGGGTGCAGCTGCCATCTGTATACCACTCGCCGCTACAGTTCCCATCCACGGCTTTGCTCGCTGCTCCAACAATCGGATGTGGGTAGAGGGAGGACTGATAGGCCGGGCGACCCTTGGCCAAATTGTGAGCTGAGACACACGGCAAGATAGAAAGTATGTGGACAGACAAAATGGTCATTGTTGTATGGTCTCTGTGGATCCTCCTTCTTCTGACAAGAAGAGAGAGCACCAGAAAACTGGGGAGAATGTGCCAAGGCATTGGGGACCTCCCCTTCCAGTGGAGATTGTGGGGAAGGGAGCAGAACAGGGGGGTGGAGGCCAGGGTAGATGATGAGATGTGCTCCTAGTCTCCCTCCATTCCAATGAGGGGGTGAGGAGGGTTAGAGGGGGAAATGGGGTGCAGTCACATGTAACTGCTCAATTTAACACCCTGCCAAATGGCAAGGAAAGTGAGCAGAAATCCAGTGACGCAGGGAAGTGGTTTGGGCCTCCAGGGGAAGAGCAGAGGGCGATATGAACAGCAAGAGGTAGTTTGGTGTAATGGTTAGATAATTGTGGGAGTGGAACTGGGAGGTCTTTCTTTGGTATGTTTTACAATTGTCAGTCACTCTGAGATATTTTATGTATTTTGTGGCAAACAAATGCTATTATTATTAATATCCTGTTCTAGAACCTGAGAAAGATGAAACAGTCTGTGTCTGAATGCAAGATGTGGGGAATCTGTTGAGTGGGTGGGATGGGTAAAATATGGCTCTCCCACCATAGCTTGGCAGGTCTTGGGTTAAACCTTTGGCTCCCTCTTTGGTCTTTGCAATGGATCAGGGGGAAAGTCACCTGCCATTGAATAAGATGCCTCCCATGTCTTCACTGTCACAGCAACAGCCCACTCATTTGGGGAGGAATAGGAGTGCCCTATGTGGTTATGTGTGTGTGTGTGTCACCAACCATTTAGAATTGGGGCCGAACACAGAGAACCCCACATTTCCCCCCTCTTTCCCAAGACTTACCAACCCCTTGGAGTTCAGGGTTGCAGCTCTGAGCCTCCCCACGCCCTGCCAGCAGGGCCAGGGCCAGCAGCCAAGTCCGGCCGATGGGCATCCTGCAGGGGGGGAATGGAGAAGGCAATGAGGGGGAGCTGGGGCTGGAGCCATGGGGGGTCTTGCTCCCCCTTATCAGCAGAGGGCAGAAATCTGGGGAAGTCTGAGTGCTGAGAGTGGCATGAAGGGAGAAGCATTCAGATTCATCAAGAGCGCTCTCGAGAGGCTGGCATGCACTGGGAGCAGAGAGGCTGAAATCAGGACAGAGGGAGAGCTAGGCTGGATCCGACCAAAGGTCCATCTGCTCCAGGGTATTAACCTTTTGAGGCCCACGGGCACATCTGGATTGTTGAGTGAGTGCCATGGACACCGCCTGCTCTCCCCAACCCTGTTTGCCCCAGAGCTTCATGTGCTTCCTGCAATGGCCAGGGGGATTTGAAATATGGGGGTACAAGAGTGTCCATGTTCAGTCCTCCTGGGCATCATACAAGATCAGAAGAGGCTGTTGGGCCAGGTCAGTGTCCCATCTAGTCCAGCATCCTGTTCTCACATTGGCCAACCAGATGGCCCAAAGGGAAGCCTGCAAGCAGGACCTGGGCGCAAGAGCACCCCTTCCTCTTGTGCTTCCCAGGAACTGGAATTTGGAAGCATGCTGCCTGTGACCATGGAGGCATGGCACAGCCACCTTGCCCAGCAGCATTGAGACGGGGAGAAACGGAGAGGCGCTGCAAAGATGCTGAAGGCAACTCTCATGGTTAAAGAAGCAGAGTGTGTTGAAGCAACAGAGAAGATTGGCTGACACTCTGAAGAGATCTAAGGAAGTACAAAGGGTGGAGGAAATGAGGATAATCACAGGGTAGGCAGTGGCTTTAATCTGCACCACTGGGAGGTGGATAAGGATTTGGCTATTGGATTTGGCGGCAAATCAGAGTTAAACCTTGGTTAATTCAAATGCAGAATTGCTTAACTACCAAACCTCCAAAGGGCTGGAGGTTTCTGAAAGGGTTTTACATGCCTTCAGAAATATGGTTTTCTGCACTCAAAGCTATGAATGTTAAATTAGATTCAGTCCAGATTAAACAGCCAGTGTAGATAATTCAAACTCTGGACTTAAGGAGTCATGTCCAATGGTCCCCCCAACTTACCTTGGCTCTCTCTCTTGAGACCAGCGGAGGTGTCTGTTGCCCTTCTCGGTGGGTCAGCAATCACAAATTATTTTCTGAAAACTGGCACGAAGACCTCTGTGATTTTGCCAAAATGCTAGACCGCATCTTGGGCAGTCCTGGTTTTATCCCCTTCCCAAGGGGTGGCTCTTGCCTGGCTCAGGACAACCCAGCAGCCAATGCGAAAGGAGATGTTGACCCAGGCAGACTGAGGCCATCAAGATGAGGATTTCAGGTTGTCCTTCTGGCTCCTGAGTGCTGGTGTTTGTGTGGCTGCTGATTCCCCCCCCCCCCGGAAATAGGCTCAGGGCAGGTGGGGCCAAATGATTTGAATATAAGAACACTTTTTCCTTATTTAATATTATGACTCAAATGATTGTTGGTTTTGGCCAGGTGCCAAGCACACCCAGCAACCTCCAAGGGTGGGTGCACTTCCTTGATGAAGTGGCCTCCAGTCCAGACCCATGAGAATGTCACTGCCTTTGGAAAATGAAAAGGATCACACCAATAAGAAAGTAAATTTAAAATTGACTAAATATTTCCATCTTCCATTAATATTAGTTGTCTGGGTTGTCTTTATTCCTTTAATGGTAACCTTGAATCTGTCAATTTTTCTTTTCAAAACTGTGTCGTAAATGTTGGAATGTATGAGGTTCAACTCCAACTTGAGGGTTGTGGCTGTGTGGGATTAAAAAGGGTAGCTAGAGAGGAGACCTCTTGGTTGCCGGGCTACACCTGTCCTTTGATCTCCTGCTGTCCCTTCGTGCTAGACTGATATGCAAAGGATGTTGATCCCAGCAGAGCTTGGAAAAGTTACTTTTTTGAACTACAACTCCCATCAGCCCGATCCAGTGGCCATGCTGGCTGAGGCTGATGGGAGTTGTAGTTCAAAAAAGTAACTTTTCCAAGCTGTGGATCCCAGTTACTTCCCTCCTTCCCAGTCTTCTTCTTTCTCTCGAGAGGGGAGCAGACATCTTTCCTTTATCTCTCCCTCTCCTCCAGCATGAGGGCGAGCACTGGGCTCAGTGCTCGTTGCTTCAACGTAGCTAGTTAGCTAGATATAGGACTTTTTCCTATCAAGCATGTACTTCCAGAATAAAATAGTTATTTCTTATTTTAAAGCTTAAAGCCTCTGTCTGACTAATTTGCAGGGAAGGTAGAATCTTAGCAAAGATTCAGACACACACACACACAAGCTCGCTCAAAACTCTCCGTTCCACAGCGCAGCATTGAGACTCTCCGACAGTAAATATTGCCCAAGCCAGGAAGAGGAACCTTGAAACTGTTCGGTTTCTAGCAGAGAGATTGTCAAAATACCCCCCCTGCCACCAAACATCTCTTTCTCGGCTTAAAGCACATTCCCCTCTTTCCCCCAGGAATCCTGGGAAGTGTGGTTTGATAAGGGGGCTGTGAATTGTAGCTCTGTGAGGGTAAGATATTGCCCCAAACTGAGTCTTTCACCTCTAAACAGGGAAGGGATGATGTTTAAAACAAAACAAAAAAGAATCCTCTTGCATCACAAACATACGATGTCAACCCTCACAGCAATAAAATTATAAGACAGGAAAACAGCAGTTACTATTTTATAAAATACTCCAGAATTTCATCTGGACAACTTAGTTACTTTTTTAGCTATGTATTTATTAAGGCAATGTGCTTTGTCTCAGAATCATAATCTCCATCCTTAAGTATGTTGTTGTTGTTGTTATGTGCCTTCAAATCGATTATGACTTATGGCGATGCTATGAATCAGCGACCTCCAAGAGCATCTGTCACGAACCACCCTGTTCAGATCTTGCAAGTTCAGGTCTGGCTTCCTTTATGGAGTCAATCCATCTCTTGTTTGGCCTTCCTCTTTTTCTACTCCCTTCTGTTTTTCCCAGCATTATTGTCTTTTCTAGTGAATCGTGTCTTCTCATTATGCATCCAAAGTATGATAACCTCAGTTTCATCCTTTTAGCTTCTAGTGACAGTTCTGGGTTAATTTGTTCTAACACCCAATTATTGGTCTTTTTCGCAGTCCATGGTATCCGCAAAGCTCTCCTCCGACACCACATTTCAAATGAGTTGATTTTTCTCTTATCCACTTTTTTCACTGTCCATCTTTCACATCCACACATACAGATCGGGAATACTATGGTGTGAATTCCCCCCCGATGCCATTCTGATGCTTCCCATAAGCTCATTTCAAAACAAAACCTTACAAAACTTATAGTCCTGAACTAAGAAATGCTTGTTTAACAAACTGCTAATTTTCATGGCGATACACAAAGCAGTCAGAGAGAATTGAGAGTTCAAAGTGTAGAAAGGCGGGGGAACAGGCACCTGTTGGACTTTTTTCTGTCAGTGTTCTCATAATTTGTGGAAATTAATTAAAAATCAGCCATGTTCATAGAGTACCTGCAATCCTATTACTGACCTTGTCCCATACTTTGACCTTCACCTTCTGCAGTTTAAAAGGTAAAAGAATATCTGGCTGATTTTTAATTAATTTAATAAATTTAGCATTGGAGTCAACGATAAGCCCGGACATGCTCAGTAAGAACTAACCATTAGGGTTCTAAAAGCCAGACTCACAGCTGCTGGCTTGACTAATCAGAGGGCCACACCCACACCAGACCTTTATTTCACTTTAGACAATCATGGCTTCCCCCAAAGAATCCTGGGAAGTGTAGTTTGTGAAGGGTGCTGAGAGGAGACTCCTATTCCCCTGACAGAGTTCCAGTGGCCAGACTGGTTTAACAGCCAGCCGTTCTGATTGAAGCTCTGTGAGGGGAACAGGGCCTCTCCTAGCAGCTCTCAGCACCCTTCACTAGCTACACTTCCCAGGATTCTTTGGGGGAAGCCAAAGAACGTCTGGTGTGGATGTGGCCAGGGATGTGGTTCAAATTTGGGTGGGAGACTACATGTGCCTGCTGTAGAATAAAAGGTGGGAGGAACCTGGAAAATGATGCTGTTCACAATTGGAAAGGAAAGGGGCTTTCCCTCTGCCCAGTGCCCACCTACCCAATCTCCTCCCCTTCCCTTCCTCCAGGAACAGTTTCACCTATCCTAAGGATGATTGCACAAGAATAAATCCCATTGAACTCAATAAGCATGCAAATGATCAGACCTGCCTTTCCCCTCCCCTCCTCCTCCCTTCTTCTTCCCCTCCCCTCTTCCGTCTTCCTTCACCCCTGCCCACTCTACCCCTCCCTTCCTCCCTCTTCTCCTCCTCCTCCCCATAGTCAGTTTCACCGATACCAAGCATGACTGCACAGGAGTAAATCCAACTGAATTCAATAAGCATGCAAATGATCAGACCTGCCCTCTTCCTCGCCACCCACTCCTGCCTGCTCCCATCCCCCTCCTCCCCTCTGCCCTTCCTCCTCCTCCCCTCCCCATCCCCTGTGGTCACTTTCACCTATCCTAAGCATGATTGCTACTGTAAGGACAGAATATGGAGAAACCGATTGTGGTGTTGGAGGAGAGCTTTGCGCATACCATGGAGTGCGAAAAAGATAAATAATTGGGTGTTAGAACAAATCAAACCAGAACTGTCACTAGAAGCTAAAATGATAAAACTTCAGCAGGTAGCTGGCCTTATGTGTCTTCAGACCATAGCCTGGGACCCAGGTCGTGGGCTGTGCCACTTGACCCATAACTGCCAGCACCCAGGAGCAAGACAGAAGCTACATCTTCATGATCCTGATGCCCACAGATTTGGGCTCCACACTTTTCTGACTGGTTTGGGTTTTCCTGAGTCAGGTTGCAGGCAAGAGCTACCCATGGGGAGGCAAGGGGTAAAACCACCAGGGCTGCTCAAAGGAAGGTCAAAGTCTCAGAAGAAAGCATGGAGGTCTCCTTGGCCCTTTGGGGAAAGGAATCTGGGGTTGCCAACTTACCAAGAAGGGCAACAAACAGGCTTGCTGGTCCCAAGAAACTGGATCACGGTACGTTGGTGGTAAAGGTGGGAACCCATCAGCCATCATATGTAAAGTCTTTTTCCCCAGGAAAAAAGAGTCCAGAACCATAACCTTTTTACTGTAAAACCTGGTGGGAGCAGCTTGAGTGCATTTGTAAACATTCAGCTTCACAGAGATTTGGCAACTGATCGGCAGATCGACACATTCCCCCTCCTGGTGTGGCCAGTGGAAACACTTTGCCATCGGCGGCTAGTGTGTTCACAGCCTTACTGTGAACAGGTATTGGATTCCCCACTCCCTGCCAGGAGGGCCAGGACCAGCAGCAAAGCCCAGAGGATGAGCATCCTGCAAGGGGGAGATGGAGCGGGCATGAGAGTACCTGGAGGGCAGCAGGTTGGCAAAGGCTGACCCAGAGGGAGGCAGACGGAAGGAAACCACTAGGCTGAGCTTCCTAGCATGTCTACACTGCAGAGGTAAGCCAGTTTCAAACACGTTTGCCATGAGAATTGGAGTTCTCCAAGGGTCTGAGGAGTCTAACCACACGTAAAACTGACTGTGCCCTGCCACACTCCAGGGTCAGAGTCCCTTCGAAACAGAGGGAGGCTCGACTTCCACACCCTCTTTTCTGGAAGCTTTCCTGGGATACGTTCCCACCCCCAGACTGACCTGGAGTTCAGCAGGGAGGCCTCCGTGCTTCCAGCTGAGTCCCGGATGCCTCCGTGGAGCAGCCCTGGCACTTTTATCCCCTCCCAAAGGGTTGCTCTTGCCTGACTCAGGAAATCCCAGCCAATCAGAGATGCCGAGCCCAGGGTTGAGGCTGGACCCCAGTCAGGGCCACGCGGTTGCCTCCCATCGAGGGCTTCCCCTTTGCTCCTAGGTGTGGACACTTGTGGGTCAAGTTGCACAAGGCCTCTCTTTCAATGCCTCTCTTCCGGCTGTACCTGGTGCTGCCTCTCTTTGGCAAATGCAGGGGAGGGGAGGGAAGCCACTTCGCCAAGGTGCATACAAAGATAATCCTGAGAATTTAAGGGATTCTCCATTTGATTCAGGTTGTGAATGGTGCAGGGAATGAGCATTGATGCTAGCATCAGGCCCTCCCCTCTGTGGTGAATGTTGCGGATGGAGGGAGGTGCATTTCAGTGTTGCAACGGCCAGATGGGGAGGAAATTTCACCACCTTCCTCCCCTAGAATCAGCTTTTGCCAGCTTAGGACAGCCTTCACCAAGCTGATGCCCTCCAGACTCAAAGTTCTCAACTCCCAACTGTCCATGGAGGCTCAGGTCTCGGCTGTGAGCCGGGCGGCGCTGTATCAACTCCACCTGATATGGAGGCTGTGCCCCTACCTTCCCAACCATCTGGTCCCATCGGTGGTACATGCCCTCGTCTCCTCTCGCCTAGTCTACTGTAATGCACTCTACATGGGGTTACCCTTGAAAACGGTCCGGAAGCTGCCACTGGTACAGAATGCAGTGGTTCGCCTGATCAAAGGGAGCCACCACCGAGATCACATCACTCCGGTGCTGAAGGAGTTGCACTGGTTGCCGGTTATTTTCCGGGCCCAATTCAAGGTGTTGGTTTTGACCTTTAAAACCCTATATGGTCTCGGCCCAGTCTATCTGAAAGAGCACCTCCAGCTTCATCAAGGATGCCATGCAACAAGATCAGCCTCAAAAGGCCTCCTCTCTATCCCACCAGTTAAAACTGCTAGACTGGTGAGGACTAGGGAGAGGCCTTTTTCCATTGTGGCTCCCACTCTGTGGAATTCCCTCCCAAATGATCTCCATCACGCCCCCGCTATGGTGAGCTTCTGCCGGGCCTTGAAGACCTGGCTCTTCAGGCAGGCTTTTCGGGTGGGTTAGGTTTCTTACTGTTATGGTTTTAAATTTTAATGTTTTAATGTATTTGTATGTTTTTATTCAGTACGTCGCCCAGTGTGGCTGGACAACCAGCCAGATGGGCGACTAATAAATCTAATAAAATAAATAAAATAAATAAATAAAGTCCCCTCGGCAGCACAGAAGAAGGAATTACTGAGCAACCCATGCTCTCATGGCACCTCAAAGCCGCATCTTGGGGAGCTGTCCGCGCTGAATGCCATCTCAGTTCCTAATAAAGAATGCATCGGTTTCTCACGCCTTCATCATGGATGAGGGCACCAGCCTGGCATGGATGATGCAGACCAGGGCAGATGAGCCCAGTGGGGCAGATCGACCCCAGCCGTGCCCACCTGGATCCTGGATGCAGCGGCGGCAACAGTCTGGCCCCGGCTGTGGGCTCTGAAGGGTTTTGATATTCCTGCTGGGACTGCCTTACCTGGGGCAGCTCAGGACATCATTCCTTCATTTGATTTTTGTGCCCTGCTTTTCTGTCAGACATTTGAGGCCCAAAGCACCTTACAGAAGAAGTAAGACCACAAATGTAAAAGCCTAAGAGGGTGAACAGGGAATTCAGAGAGGGAGGAGGACCTTTGGCCCCCAGATGTAGTTGGACTCCAGTTCCCATCAGCCCCAGCCTAAACGCCCAACAGTGAGGGATGCTGGGAGTCGAACCACACCTGGAGGACCACAGACTCCCCGTCCCTGAATTAAAGTATATTGAAACACATTTCAGAATCCTCAATTCAGCAGGAGAAAACAGCACGGGATCCCAACAAAAGTGCAATGAAAGTAATTGTTACATTGGTCTGTCTCTGTCTACACAGACACACAGACACACAGACACAGACACACACACACACACACACACACACACTAAACATCACAGAGCCAGCACTTGCCTAGAAAAATGTTAAAAAAAAAACACAGGCTCCTTGTAAGCCAAATTAGGACCCTGGCTGGGCCTAATTCAGTCCACAGCCCAGAGGTTCCCCCTGCGGCTCTATCCACTTTCTCCACCAAGTGCATAATCTTATACACCTCTACCATCCTTTTTTTCCTAAACTAAAAGGCCCTAAACATTGCCTTACCTCAGACAGGAGTGGCTCCATCTGCTCGATCCTTCTGGTTGCCGTTTTCTGAACTTTTTCAGAAACCCTACAAGACCCTTTTTGAGCGAGATGACCAGAACGGTGCACAGTACACCAAATGCATCCGCATCATAGATTTGTAGAACGGCACGAGGACATCGGCAGTTTTATTTCCAGTCCCTTTCTCACTGATCCCTTTCTTACTGATCCCTGGACTTTGCCTTTTTCTTCACAGCTGCCACCAACCAGGCTGGCATCTTCCTCGAGCTCTCCTCTCTAACTCCAAGGTCTTGTTTCCACTCAGTCACCATCAGTCCAGACCCCTTGGGCGTACGTGCAAAATCCCCTCGCTGGATCGTCACCTTGCAGTGGTGAGTGGGCTTGAGTGAACCCTGTGAGCAATGCCGTCGGGAGTCATGTACTCCCAGCAGGGTCACCCATGGTGGTAAGGTCAAGGGAGAGTAACCAGACAAAGAACGATCCAAGAAAGTCCTCAATGGCAGAACAGGAGGAGGAAAGCAATGCGTATGTTACAACAGCTGTGAAGGCGGATGAAGGCTACAGCAGATAAAAGACTCCCAATTGTCGTGGTATCCATGCCATTGGATCAAAGCCTTTTTCTGTCAAGACTGTGTGTTGATCATTGTGCGCCGATCTCCCCACATAAAGCAAATTCACGCACAGGCATCTTCCAACCAGACCAAACCAAAAGTCCCATGGCGATCGGCGAATGGCGATGGGGGCAGGACTGTGAAATCCAGAAGCCCCTAGTCATGGACCGGCACATGGGCGGCGGATACAGACTCAGTCATCGTTGCTCAAGGACCGAGGCAGTTGAGTAGTTCAGCAGCTATATCCATGACTGAGCAGTCCTATTCAAGATTCACTCTGCTCCCCCCCTATGGGGAGGGGGCTAGAAAAGGGGCCCTAAACATAGTCTGCCTCATCTCTCTCCCTGACTGGATTACCGCATCCAGTGGCGTCACCACTTAGCGGTCGCAAAAGACAATTCAGTTTTGGAACATGGAATATACGGACATTGCTGGACAATACAGATAGTGAACGTCCTGAACGCAGGACTGCCATCATTGCAAGGGAGTTGAGACGTTTTAATATTGACATAGCAGCACTCGATCGTCCCAGAGTGCAGGACACGGAATAATGGGCTCAAGTTGAGGAAGCCAGATTTCAACTGGACATCAGGAAAAACTTCCTAACTGTTAGAGCCATGTGACAATGGAACCAATGACCTAGAGAGGTGGTGGGCTCTCTGACACTGGAGGCCTTCAAGAGGCAGCTGGACAGCCATCTGTTGGGAATGCTTTGATTTGGATTCCTGCCTTGAGCAGGGGGTTGGACTCAATGGCCTTATAGGCCCCTTCCAACTCTACAATTCTATGATTCTATGATCCAAGAAACTCAAAGAGCAGGAGAGGGACAATTGAAAGAAGAAAAAGTAGGTTACATCTTCTTCTGGAAAGGACTGCTTGAACAAGAACGACGAATACATGGAGTAGGCTTTGCTATTAAAAGTGATCTTGTGAAGCTCTTCTCAGAAGTTCCTACTGGCATTAATGAACGACTCTCAACTCTCCGATTAAAACTCACCAAAAACCAGCAGGCAACTATTCTAAGTGTTTATGCACCAACATTAGATGCTGATGAAGACATCAAGGAAAATTTTTATACCCAGCTGGACACCATCTTATCAGAAATACCTAAGGAGGATAAGATTATCCTCTTGGGTGATTTCAATGCAAGAGTTGGGCATGATTTCGATTTATGGCCAGAAACCATTGGGAAAGAAGTAATTTGCAATAGCAACCTGAATGGCATTCTATTTCTGACTAAATGTGCAGAGCATAATCTTGTCATTACAAACACACTCTTTCACCAGAAAAATAAATTTAAAACATCATGGAAGCACCCTCGGTCAAAACACTGGCATCTCCTGGATTACGTAATTGTCCGTGCCAGAGATCATCATGATGTAATCCTCACTAGGGCCATGACTAGTGCTGATAACTGCTGGACAGATCACCGATTAATTTGATCCACTATGGCCATTAATATTGTTCCTCAACGTAGGCTCCAAGGAAGAAAACCAAGGCGTAAAATGAACATCCATGCCCTTCAGGATCCTATTAAGTGAGCCTGCTTTCAAACAACTCTCAAGAAACATCTACTGAAGTTAACTCCCTGAAAATGTCGAGGAACATTGGATTAAACTGAAGACATCCATTATTGCAGCATGTGAACAAACTATTGAATACCAAACTAAGAAACATCAGGATTGGTTTGATGACAATGATAGTGAGATTGAACATATCATTGACAAAAGGAAAGCCTTCCAGATATGGCAGAAAGACATTAACTGTGCTGCTAAGAAAAAAATCTATGCCAGTGCAAAGGCTGAGGTCCAAAGAAGAACTAGAGAACTTAAGAACGCCTGGTGGATAAAGAAAGCTCAAGAAATCCCGCACTTTGCAGATGCTCACGATGCACTGGGCTTTTTTAACGCCACAAAGGCCATCTATGGACCAACAAATTACTGTACAAATCCCTTACGTTCTGTGGATGGTAGCAAACTTCTTAAGAATAAAGAGTCTATTGCGCTGCGCTGGAAAGAGCATTACCACGACCTCCTTAATCGTAACTCTGTCGTTGCTGGTGAGGTCTTCTTGCAAATTCCACAACAACAAACTAGAGATAACCTTGCAGCATCCCCTAATTTGGATGAAGTCAGTAAAGCCATTAATCACATGAAGAATAACAAAGCTGGTGGATCTGATGGGATTCCTGCTGGAGTCTTTAAAGAAGGTGGGCCTGAACTTACACAACAACATAACCTCATCAAAAAAACCTGGATGAGGGAGGAGATCCCAGAAGACTTTAGGGATGCCATAATTATCACCCTTTTTAAGAAGGGTGATAGAACAGATTGTGGGAGCTATCGAGGTATCCCTCTTCTTGCTACCACAGGTAAAATCCTTGCAAGGATCCTCACAAATCACCTCATGCCGATCTCAAACGATGTCCTCCCCGAATCTCAAAATGGTTTCCACCCTTCCAGGGGGACAGTGGACATGATCTTCACTGCATGACAGCTTCAAGAAAAATGCCGGGAGCAGAATCAACCTTTATATATGCCGTTTATTAATCTGACTAAGGCCTTTGACACTGTGAATCGAACTGACCATCCTTCTGAAAAGTGGATGCCCTGGTAAATTTGTGAATATTTTGCGACTCCTTCATGACAACATGACAGCAACAATTTTGGATAGCAATGGCTTTCAGAGTGATCCATTCAGAGTCGGATCAGGCGTAAAACAGGGATGTGTCATTGCTCCTACCTTATTTGCTATCTTCATTGCTATGATTCTACACCTTATTGAAGGGAACCTTCCTACTGGTGTGGAAATCATATATCGAACAGATGGAAAGTTTTTTAATCTCAGTAGGCTGAAAGCAAAAAGTAAGGTAATAACAACCTCTGTCGTAGAACTTCAATATGCCGATGATATAATGTAGTCTTTGCACATTCAGAGAAAGATCTTCAAACTATCCTAAATGTCTTTGCAGAAGCATATAGAAAACTTGGGCTCTCACTTAATATTAAAAAAACCAAAGTGCTTCATCAACAGGTGCGAACTAGTCCCTCTGTAGCACCATCAGTGTGACACTGGAGAACGTTGATCACTTCCCCTATCTTGGCAGCCATCTCTCTGTAAAAGCTGACATCAATGCTGACATTCAACATCATCTGAGTTCTGCGAGTGCCACGTTCTCCCGAATGAAGTGTAGAGCGTTCGAGGATCGAGACATTCGCAGGGAGACCAAAATGCTTATTTACAAAGCCATGGTACTACTGACCTTACTGTATGCCTGTGAAACATGGAACATTTATAAACGCCACTCCCAACGTCTTGAAAGATTCCACCAACGCTGCCTCCGGAAAATTCTGCAAATTACTTGGGAAGACAGACAGACTAATGTTAGTGTATTGGAAGAAGCAAAGACCACCAGTGTTGAAACAATGATCCTCCTGTTACACCAAAAAATGGTTCTTTACATCTGGAGGAAGCTCCAAAAATACACACCAGATGGGAGACCAAGAGATAAGTCAAAACCTTTATTGATTACCAATATCTTTTGCAAAAGAGAGACTAGGTATCCGGCTCGTGCCTGAAAACCAGTCTAAAGCATAGTTACAAAGGTACAAGTGATATATGCTCTCAAGTCCTCCTCACACAGCCCCTCCCATCTTTGTTAGTTACTTTCCAAACTTCTCTATTGTCTTGCATCTAGCTAGCATCCTGGCCTTGATCGTTCATTCGTGCTGTCCCTACCTCCCCCTCCTGACATGATACATTCCAGTGAGCCATTATCTACTTGAACAGTATCTTGTTACATGGGATGGGTAAACTAGCGTTCAAGTATCAAACACCAACTGAACATTTAGCATCCACAGGCACCTTAGGAATTTTGTTTTTCTGCTTCTATGCTATCTCAAGTTAACACATTCTGTACCGTGTCAAATTAACACTACATACTACAATTCCCAAACTATATATGCCTAATTTCATTACACTCCAACATCAACTTCGCTGGACAGGCCATGTTGTTCGAGTGCCTGATCACCGTCTTCCAAAGCAGCTACTTTACTCCCAATTTAAGGATGGAAAACGGAATATTGGTGGACAGCAAAAGAGGTTTAAAGATGTTCTTAAAGTGAATCTAAAAAAATGTGACAAGAACATTGAGAACTGGGAAGTCTTGGCCCGTGAACGTCCCAAATGGAGGTCGGCTATTATCAAAGGTGCTGTGGACTTTGAAGAAGCATGAATACAAGGTGAATGGGACAAACAAGCTAAGCGGAAGGCATGTCAAACAAATCCTCATCACGACCATCTTCCATCTGGAAACCTATGTCCTCAATGTGGGAGGCTGTGTGGATCCAGAATTGGTCTCCACAGTCACTTACGGACCCACTGTTAAAGACTTATCTTGGAAGACATTCTTACTCAGCCATGAGTGATCGCCAGTGAATGAATGTGCGAAATTAAAATGTTTTGCCCTGACATGCATCACTCTACACTTGTTTTCAGTGAAGTGCATGTGCCATTTTACTGCCCATTCGCCAGTTTGCAGAGATCCTTGTGGAGCTGCTTGCAATCCCTTTTTGGTTCATACACGTTGAAAAATTCAGCGTAATTAGCAAACTTGGCTACCTCACAGCTGAACCCTAACTTGTTAATTTATCAATAAGTTTAAAAGCACAAATCCCAACACCTATCCTTCCTACATCATTCAGGGAACTGTCCATTTGTTCCTAGAGTGTTATTGTGCCTGTGGGTTGCACAGCTCCAATTTTTCCATCTGTGCTTTTGTCCACGTTTGTCCACCCAGGAGCCCCTTCAATTGAACTGTAGCTCAATGTTTCCTACCCACCACAGTGGGCAGTGCTTGATGGGATGAATTCGCCCTGTTGTTGTCCCCTCCCCTCAGATAGTACTTCCCACCCTCTGGAAGGCTGGGTCCACTCCTTCTAGTTACTTGGCAACTGAGCATGCTCAGTTTGTTCTACCAGTAAGTTTCATTTAAAAAACAACAACCTCGAAGTGCAATTATTTGTGTTTTCACTGGTACAATACAGCTGAAATACAAATCTTTTTTTGAGCAGCATTATGCTATAACACAAGTTAGAGGGAAAAGAAAAATAAGGCACCGTTTGCAGCAAGATAAAAAAGGCTAGCAGAACCAGAGAGAGTAGTCAGAAGTTGCGTGTCAGGCTACAGGAAAAAAAATGAATGAAGGGAGGAGGAGAGAGTGGGTGTGGTAAGGGGAATGATTGACACACCCACCTAAAAGCATCGGAGCAAGGTGTCTGCATGCACTAGAGATACAGAGTGAAGACATTTTTTCCTTCCCTTTTTGTGTTATCAGAGGGTTGGGTTAGGACGGATTTACAGGAGGGAAACTGTGATTGCTTCTGTTTGGCGGAAACGTCATGTGAACTATGCAAATTTAAAGAAGGTGTGAGGAGCACCAAACATACAGTAAACCACCGTGTAGATGAGCCCTATTATGTTAGTGAGACAGGACTTACCCTTGCAAAAGCCATGCTGGCTTTGTTTCAGCAAGACTGGTTCTTCTACATGCTTGGTAATTCTGTCTTTAATAATGCTTTCCACCTGTTTTCCCAGAACAGATATTAAGATCACCAGCCTATAATTTCCCAGAACTCTCCTGGAGCCCTTTTTACAAAAGGGGTTGTTACATTGACCACTTTCCAGTCCTTGGCAACGGAGGCTGATTTTAGGAACAAGTTACATATTTTTGTTCTTAGATGACCAACAGTTTCACATCTTACTTGCTTAAGAACTGCCATTTGGATGCCATTTCTCAGTTTTTAATTTGTCAGTGAGGCCTAGAACTTTATCTCTCCTATTCAACGGGAGTCGGTTGGTTTTTAAGTTTTCATGGTGGCTTTTGCCACCTGAGTTGCTGCACTGAATTTGACATTGTCTTATTCTTTTCTACAGGTTTGCCTTTCAATGTGAATTCGGATTATTTTTGTTTAAAGTCTTCTTAATTTTAATTTATTATCTTACATCACTTAGGGAATATACATAGCGAGGTGACTGGTATATACAAATAAATAATAATGCATTTGAGCTATTGATACTACACGTCCAGGTCTCTGGCATAGGCAAAATCACAGACCCTCTTGGTTTGGGGGCCTGACAAGTAAATTGGAAAGGCAAAAGAAGTCTCCTAAAAGGACGTTTATTGGAGAGGCAAAATCAATTTAACCACCCTTACGCACCCACAAACCCACACAGCCAGTGATCCCTAACACGTGTCTTCCGGCTTGGTGCCGTAGACCTCCACCTCGCACACGTGAAGGAATTCTGCCCATCCAGGGATCCTGATGCTCACATAGCGGCCTTTGAGCCAGTTGCAGTACAAGGTGCTGACAGAGCCAAGTCTGGTGTCTGTGATGGTCCCAGAACTGCAGGGGGAGAAAGAGGGTCAGCTGTAGGATGGGACTCAGAATCCCCACTCTAAATCCTGGGTGAATGCATTCCTAAACATACCAGTAAGGGGACGTGGTGCCTGATCTCCGCTACCCCTGCAATGCTGGCGTCCCTGGAGCTTCATGCAGTAACGCTTCTATCTAATTATTGTAGATGAGATTAATCATTCTGCTATAACTATCACCCACTGGTTCCATCTCAGCCCTAATATGGATCACAGTCACTATTCCACCCAGAAGCATGCCTTGAAAAGGGGCCAGAGCCCCCCCCTTTTGACTGCTCACCCCCTCCCCTATTATGAATACAGAAAGGGGTCAGTAATACATCAAGTGATCTTGAACTGGTATCCTGGGATATTTTGTTACGGGGAGTGAGGTGGGAACTTACAGGGGGCTGGACTTGCCATGGTCAGCCACGGAGTCTCCTACGCGGATCTGGGCTCCCTGGAGTCGTTCACCACAGCAGTCCCCCCGGTTTTTCACCACCACAGCGGAGATGGCGTACTGGTCGCCCAAGTCCACGTACCACCAGGGCTCCATTTCAAACCCAGTGTGGGTGCAGCTGCCATCTTTAAACCAGTCCCCTCCACAGTTCCCATCCACGGCTTTGCTCGCTGCTCCAACAATCGGATGTGGGTAGAGGGAGGACTGAAAGCCTGGGCGATCCTTGGCCAAATTGTGAGCTGAGAGACATGGCAAGATGGAGAGGAGAATTAAGGATATCAGAAGATCCTGGTTCCTGCATCAGGCCAAAGGCCCATCTAGGCGAGCATCCTGTTCTGATTGATTGATTGATTGATTGATTGAATATCCCACCCTTCCTCCTGAAGGAGCTCAGGGCCTCATAGTACCCAGACAAATACTTAAGGAAGTCCGCTGGACACAAGCACAACAGCATGCTCATCATTATTCTGAAATTTAAATTTCTTTTAATACAAAAAACTAGCAATAGCACTACAGATGAGAAACAACAGGGCCAAGAAACATTAAGGCAGAGGCTTTGTGGGTGAACTGTTCCCAGTTCCGGGGGTGGGGAGTTTACCAGTTCTGGAAGGGGCTGTACTCTTTCTGGAGGCACAGGTGCATAGTTTGGGAATGCTCCTAGATCTATCTTTCTCACTCGAGGCTCAGTTGACCTCTGTGGCAAGGAGTGTCTGTTATCAACTTAGGTTGATACGATGCATGCCTTTTCCTGGCCAGTGATAGCTTGGCCACTGTGCTTCATGTGTTGGTAACCTCACAACTGGACTACTGTAATGCGCTCCAGGTGGGGCTTCCCTCGGGATTGATCTGGAACCTGCAGCTGGTGCAGAATGCTGCAGTCAGATTGCTGAGTGGAGTACTTGGATGTCCACATATTGCACCTGTGCTGAGGGAACTACACTAGCTGCCAATCAACTACTGGACCATATTCAAAGTCTTGTTGTTGACATATGAACAACTAAGGACCAGGTTACCTGAAAGACCTCTTGCCCCTGTACAGGACTGTAAGATCATTTTGATCGTCTAGGGAAACTTTACTCTTGGCTCCACACCCTACAGAATATCAGAGGGCAATGACCCCCAAAACAGGCATTTTCTGCTTTGTGGAATGCCCTCCCTTCGGCCATAGGTTGCAACGCAGCAAGCAGCAGTTGCTTCAGATGGCTTGCAAGGACTCCCATCTTTTTGCCCAGGCTTTCCCAGACCCTAAGACTGAACCTAGTTTTATGCGTTTGAATCCTCTGAATTTGTTTCATGTGCATTTATACGTTTTTATAGTGCTGTTTTACTGTTTTTTGAGTTGTGTTTTTGTTTTAGTGATATGTTATTTGTTTTTTTTAGAATATATGTTACGTGGTATATAAATACTTTTAAATAAATGAATAAAATTTACACACATAGTGGGCGTGCTTTTTCATACAGCCCATCAACTATACCAGAGAGCACCATTATTATTATTGTTGATGTTGGCCAGGTGCCGATCACACCCAGCAACCTCCAAGGGTGGGTGCACTTCCTTGATGAAGTGGCCTCCAGACCCATGAGAATGTCACTGCCTTTGGAAAATGAAAAGGATCACACCAATAAGAAAGTAAAATTAAAGTTGACTAAAAAGACTGACACATGGTGAAAGACTAAATATTCATCTGAAACAGAGAAGCAAGAGGCAGCGATGGGCATAATCCTGGATGGCTTTACAAGAACTTTAGACAAATTCACGGGGGATAAATTTGGACAGATTCAGTCTCAGTAACTTGTAGCAACTCTACTGGTATGCCATCTGTTCCTGGTTATTTGTTTCTTCCAAGTATTTTAAGGGCAGCTTCCAAGTATTTTAAGAGCAGAAATTTCTGGTTCTTCATCATACGGTTCCTCCATGAATGAATCTGTCATCCTGGCATCTCTTTTATAGAGTTCTTCAGTGTATTGCTTCCATCTTCCTTTTCTTTCACCTCGGTCAGTCAGTGTGTTTCCCTGTTGATTATTCAACATCCCTGAATCTGTCCAAATTTTGACAAAAATCTGTCAAGAAATATGGAAAAGAAAACAATGGCCCACAGACTGAAAGCGTTCAATATATATCCCAATTCCAAATAAAGGGGAACCCAGGGAATGCAGTTATTATCCAACTATTGCCTTAACATCCCATGCAAGTAAAGTAATGCTCAAGATTCTACAACAAAGGCTCTTACCATATATAGAGCGAGAAA
This sequence comes from Rhineura floridana, assembly GCF_030035675.1. Lineage (NCBI taxonomy): Eukaryota > Metazoa > Chordata > Lepidosauria > Squamata > Rhineuridae > Rhineura > Rhineura floridana. The sequence continues at coordinate 321,378,436 of NC_084480.1, read as the reverse complement.
TGTCAGACGTCCAAGCTGGATTTAGAAAGGGAAGAGCCACCAGAGATCATATTGCAAACATATGTTGGATAATGGAAAGGAGCAAGGAATTTCAGAAGAAAATCACCCTGTGCTTTATAGACACAGCAAAGCCTTTGACTGTGTAGATCATGAAAGGCTATGGAATGCATTAAAAGAAATGGGAGTGCCATAGCATCTGATTGTCCTGATGCACACCCTATACTCTGCACAAGAGGCTACTGTAAGGACAGAATATGGAGAAACCAATTGGTTCCCCATCGGAAAGGGTGTGAGACAGGGTTGTATTTTATCACCCTATTTGTTTAAACTATATGCAGACCATATCATACGGAAAGCAGGATTGGACCAAGATGAAGGAGGTGTGAAAATTGGTGGGAGAAATATCAATAATTTAAAATATACGATACCATACTACTAGCAGAAATGAGTAATGATGTGAAACAAATGCTGATGAAAGTTAAAGAGGAAAGCACAAAACCAGGACTACAGTTGAACATCAAAAAGACTAAAGTAATGACAACAGAAGATTTATGTAACTTTACAGTTGACAATGAGGACATTGAACTTGTCAAGGACTATTAAAACCTCGGCACAGTCATTGACCAAACTGGAGACAATAGTCAAGAAATCAGAAGAAGGCTAGGACTGGGGAGGGCACCTGTGAGAGAACTAGAAAAGGTCCTCAAATGCAAAGATGTATCACTGAACACTAAAGTCAGGATCATTCAGACCATGGCATTCCCGATCTCTGTGTATGGATGTGAAAGTTGGACAGTGAAAAAAGCGGATAAGAGAAAAATCAACTCATTTGAAATGTGGTGCTGGAGGAGAGCTTTGCGCTTACCATGGATTGTGAAAAAGACAAATAATTGGGTCATAGAACAAATTAAACCAGAACTATCATTAGAAGCTAAAATGATGAAACTGAGCTTATCATACTTTGGACACATAATGGGAAAACGCTAGAAGGGGGTGGAAAAAGAGGAAGGCCAAATAAGAGATGGATTGATTCCAATTATAAGGAGTCAAATAAGTTTAAAATTTACCGGGCTGTTGAAGAAGGCAGTTCATTTGTCTAATTCATAGCCTGTTTTGAAAACCTTCCCAATATGAAGCTTTCATCTTATATCCACTCATCTGGAAGTAATGCTGCAAGGCTAATTCCACATACTGGGAGTAAACACCATTGAATTCAATAGGACTTATAGAATCATAGAATCGTAGAGTTGGAAGGGGCCTATAAGGCCATTGAGTCCAACCCCCTGCTCAAGGCAGGAATCCAAATCAAAGCATTCCCGACAGATGGCTGTCCAGCTGCCTCTTGAAGGCCTCCAGTGTCGGAGAGCCCATTACCTCTCAAGGTCATTGGTTCCATTGTCGAATGGCTCTAACAGCTCGGACGTTTTCCTGATGTCCAGTCGAAATCTGGCTTCCTGCAATTTGAGCCCATTATTCCGTGTCCTGCACTCTGGGACGATCGAGAAGAGATCCCGGCCCTCCTCTATGTGACAACCTTTCATGTACTTGAGTGCTATCATATATCCCCTCAGTCTTCTCTTCTCCAGGCTAAACATGCCCAGTTCTTTCAGTCTGTCCTCATAGAACTTTGTTTCCAGTCCCCTGATGATCTTTGTTGCCCTCCTCTGAACCCGTTCCAGTTTGTCTGCATCCTTCTTGAAATGCGGAGACGAGAACTGAACGCAGTATTCAAGATGAGGCCTAACCAGTGTTGAATAGAGGGGAACTAGTACTTCATCTGATTTGGAAACTATACTTCTGTTAATGCAGCCTAATATAGCATTTGCCTTTTTTGCAGCCACATCACACTGTTGGCTCATATTCAGCTTGTGAACAACGACAATTCCAAGATCCTTCTCACATGTCGTACTGCTGAGCCAAGTATCCCCCATCTTATAACTGTGCATTTCGTTTCTTTTTCCTAAGTATAGAACTTTGCATTTATCCCTGTTGAATTTCATTCTGTTGTTTTTAGCCCAATGCTCCAGCCTATCAAGGTCCCTTTGAATTTTGTTTCTGTCTTCCACGGTATTAGCTATGCCCCCCAACTTTGTATCATCTGCAAATTTGATAAGCATGCTTTGTACCTCCTCATCCAAGTCGTTAATAAAAATGTTGAACAGCACTGGGCCCAGGACCGAGCCCTGTGGTACCCCACTCGTTACTTCCGCCCAGTTTGAGAAGGAACCATTGATAAGCACTGAGTATGATTCTGGAGCCAACTGTGGATCCATCTGATAGTTGTTTCATCCAGCCCACATTTAGCTACCTTGCTAATCAGAATATCATGAGGCACTTTGTCAAAAGCTTTGCTGAAGTTGAGATATATTATGTCTACAGCATTCTCACAGACTACAAGGGAGGTTACCCAATCAAAAAATGAGATGAGATTAGTTTGGCAGGATTTGTTCTTCATAAATCCATGTTGGCTCCTATTAATCACTGCATTGTTTTCAAGGTGCTTACAGATTGACTGCTTTATAATTTGCTCCAGAGTTTTTCCAGGGACTGGTGTTAGGCTAAGTGGTCTGTAGTTCACCGGTTTGCACTTTTTGAAGATAGGGACAACATTAGCTCTCCTCCAGTCATCCGGCACTTCACCAGTCCTCCATGATTTCGCAGATAGTAGACAGCGGATCTGAGAGTTCTTCAGCCAGTTCCTTCAATACTCCAGGATGCAGTTTATCGGGCACTGCTGATTTGAACTCGTTCAAAGTGATTAGGTATTCCTTGACCATTTGTCTATCAATCTCAAGCTCCAATCCTGCCCCTTCTGCTTCATGTTTCCTGGGAGGGTCATAGACCCTATTTTGGGAGAAGACTGAGCCAAAGTAGGAATTGAGCACTTCTGCCTTTTCTTTGTCATCTGTTATCATGTTGCCATCCTCATTGAGTAGCTTTTTTCTGTCTTTTATATGGACATACCTGAAGAATGCTTTTTTGTTGCATTTAGCATCCCTCGTTAACCTCAGCTCATTCTCAGCTTTAGCCTTCCTGACACCATCCTGGCAATTCCGTGATACCTTCCTGTACTCTTCCTTTGTGGTCTGGCCTTCTTTCCACTTCCTGTGTGTGCTCTCCTTTGTTTTCAGGTCATCTCTAAGCTTTTTGTGAACCACATTGGCTTCTTCTGTTGTTTCCCCCCTTTTTTCCTTGTTGGAATTGCTTGCCATTGCGCTTTTAGAATTTCCTTTTTTAGAAACTCCCACCCATCTTGGACTCCTCTTCTCATTAGGGTGGCTTGCCATGGAACTGTATTTACAATTGTTCTGAGTTTATTAAAATCAGCTTTCCTGAAGTCCAGGGTGCCCGTATGGCTATTTTCTTTTGAGTAGACATGGTTAGGATTGTGCTGTAAATCAGTGGGACTTTTGAGTAAACATAGCAAAGGATTGTGTCCGTGTTGTAAATCTTTCCCTCCAATCCTATTTTTAAAGCAATTAGGCTTTTATTATGTAGGAAACTAATTGTTGTTGTTATGTGCCCTCAAGTAGATTACGACTTATGGCGACCCTATGAATCGGTGACCTCCAAGAGCATCTGTTAAAAACCACCCTGTTCAGATCTTATAAGTTCAGGTCTGTGGCTTCCTTTATGGAATCAATCCATCTCTTGTTTGGTCTTCCTCTTTTTCTACTCCCTTCTGTTTTTCCCAGCATTATGGTCTTTTCTAGTGAATCATGTCTTCTCATGATGTGTCCAAAGAATGATAATCCCAGTTTCATCATTTTAGCTTCTAGTGACCATTATGGTTTAATTTGTTCTATGACCCAATTATTTGTCTTTCGCAGTCCATGGTATGCTCAAAACTTTGAACTAGAGGATTGTGGAAGGAGAGCTCTGAGCCCGTCCCAAACTGATGGAAATCTCAGTGGTACCGTCAGCCAGCAAAGCTCTCGCCCACTGGGGATTTTTAAATAAAGCGTATCCTGCTTCTGCCTGTTTGGGCCCTTTCAGGGTTTCCTGAACTTGGCCCCTCCCCAGCAAACTGGCTTATACAGAGTGAGACCATCTAGCTCAGTACTGTCTGCACTGACTGGCAGCCACTCTACAGAGTTTCAGGCAGGGGCCATTCCCAGTCCTACCTGGCGATGCTGAGGGCCGAACCTGGGACTTTCTGCAAGCAAATGCTCTGACCCTGAGCTCTGGCCCTTCTAAATACTCAGAGCCTCTGGATTCTGCATGAAGTGCAACAGCTCTCCAGGATTTCAGGCAGAGTCTCTCCCAGCCCACCTGGAGATGCCGTCAGGGACTGAACCTGGGCCCTTCTGCGCGCAAGGCCACCCAGCTACGGCCCCTCCTCCCTTGGCAAACGCAAACCCATCATCTGCTCATTATTAAGAACATAAGAACCTAAGAAGAGCCTGCTGGATCAGGCCAGTGGCCCATCTAGTCCAGCATCCTGTTCTCACAGTGGCCAACCAGGTGCCTGGGGGAAGCCCGCAAGCAGGACCCGAGTGCAAGAACACTCTCCCCTCCTGAGGCTTCCGGCAACTGGTTTTCAGAAGCATGCTGCCTCTGACTAGGGTGGCAGAGCACAGCCATCACGGCTAGTAGCCATTGATAGGCCTGTCCTCCATGAATTTGTCTAATCTTCTTTTAAAGCCGTCCAAGCAGGTGGCCATTACTGCATCTTGTGGGAGCAAATTCCATAGTTTAACTATGCGCTGACTAAAGAAGTACTTCCTTTTGTCTGTCCTGAATCTTCCAACATTCAGCTTCTTTGAATGTCCACGAGTTCTAGTATTATGAGAGAGGGAGAAGAACTTTTCTCTATCCACTTTCTCAATGCCATGCATAATTTTATACACTTCTATCATGTCTCCTCTGACCCGCCTTTTCTCTAAACTAAAAAGCCCCAAATGCTGCAACCTTTTCTCATAAGGGAGTCGCTCCATCCCCTTGATCATTCTGGTTGCCCTCTTCTGAACCTTTTCCAACTCTATCATATCCTTTTTGAGATGAGGCAACCAGAACTGTACACAGTATTCCAAATGCGGCCGCACCATAGATTTATACAACGGCATTATGATATCGGCTGTTTTATTTTCAATACCTTTCCTAATTATCGCTAGCATGGAATTTGCCTTTTTCACAGCTGCCGCACACTGGGTCGACATTTTCATCGTGCTGGCCACTACAAGCCCGAGGTCTCTCTCCTGGTCGGTCACCGCCAGTTCAGACCCCATGAGCGTATATGTGAAATTCAGATTTTTTGCTCCAATATGCATAATTTTACACTTGTTTATATTGAATTGCATTTGCCATTTTTCCACCCATTCACTCAGTTTGGAGAGATCTTTTTGGAGCTCTTCGCAATCCCTTTTTGTTTTAACAACCCTGAACAATTTAGTGTCGTCAGCAAACTTGGCCACTTCACTGCTCACTCCTAATTCTAGGTCATTAATGAACAAGTTGAAAAGTACAGGTCCCAATACCGATCCTTGAGGGACTCCACTTTCTACAGCCCTCCATTGGGAGAACTGTCCGTTTATTCCTACTCTCTGCTTTCTGCTTCTTAACCAATTTCTTATCCACAAGAGGACCTCTCCTCTTATTCCATGACTGCTAAGCTTCCTCAGAAGCCTTTGGTGAGGTACCTTGTCAAACGCTTTTTGAAAGTCTAAGTACACTATGTCCACTGGATCACCTCTATCTATATGCTTGTTGACACTCTCAAAGAATTCTAAGAGGTTACTGAGACAGGACTTTCCCTTGCAGAAGCCATGCTGGCTCTGCTTCAGCAAGGCTTGTTCTTCTATGTGCTTAGTTAATCTAGCTTTAATCATACTTTCTACCAGTTTCCCAGGGACAGAAGTTAAGCTAACTGGCCTGTAATTTCCGGGATCCCCTCTGGATCCCTTGGTTGAACTGTGGAACAGCCTCCGCAATGAGGTGCGCCTGGCGCCGACGCTATTATCTTCTCGGCGTCAGGTGAAAACCTTTTTATACTCCCAGGCATTTTAAAGTGTGTTTTAATAGCATTTTCATCATTATTTTGTATTCTGGATGTTGTTTGGTTCTTTTATTGTTTGTTGTTTTGTTTCTTGATTCATTGTATTTATTGTATTCATATATTGTGCTTGTTTTTATCTTTCTGTACACCGCCCAGAGAGCCTTCGGGCTTAGGGCAGTATATAAATTAAATTAAATTAAATAAATAAATAAATAAATTGAAAAGAGCCCTGGCGGGACTCGCCTCCCACCCTGCTGGCCAGATCAGCACCCACCTCCCCGAGGGAGCCTGCTTTGCTGCCACCCAGTGGAGATGTTGGGTTCCTGCATTTCTCGCATTTGTCTCTACTCAAATTTGGGTAAAATATACTTAAGGATTGAGATTATGGGCTGGTTCACATGGGAGCTAAACTCTGGATTAAAGATGCAGCTTTTTCCATTGTGATAGATTTGCAAGTTCACACACTTCCAACCTTCCTACCTTCCAACACAATGTTGACTGTTCCATCTTCAAGGCTGAAGCTGGAGAGGGCCTGGGCATGAAATTGACATGACACTGACTAGACCCCCTCCTATTCCTAGTAAAACCCTTTCTTCCTTTTTGAATTAGCTAGTCAGAGACAGGGTGTGTGTGTGTGTGTGTGTGTGTGTGTGTGTGTGTGTGAGAGAGAGAGAGAGAGAGAGAGAGAGAGAGAGAGAGACTGTGCCTCCTGTCACATTGCTGGTAATTGGTGGGTAGGTTTTGGGGAGATGTGGAGGTAGCTCAGGCTACCCCCAGAGTTGCCCCTTTCCACCTCCGCTGGGGTGGCGTGCAGCAAACTGGAAGGGAAAAGCGGCACTCCATGTGCAACTGCCAAAGTTGTAAGCCTGGGTCATAAAAATGATTTCAGCTGAACACGTTATGCACTCTGGGCTGTCCCGTTTCTATCGTGCCAGGACATAGACGCAGATGCTGCCACACTCTTCACAGCACAACATTCCCTTTTGCAGATCGGTGATGCTGTGCAGGAAAGTCACGGGGGTAGTTCAGCTTTACTTTTGCAAGGCCGGGGGAGTTTGGGTGGAAATAGTTTGAACTGGGCTGAAGGGAGGGAGGGAGGGAGGGAGGGAGGAAGGAAGGAAGGAAGGAAGGAAGGAAGGAAGGAAGGACCAGAGTGAAGGGAGGCAGTTTACTGAGGGAGAAAGGGAGAAAGGAGGGCTGCAGCAGTTCTGGAGCAGTCAGTCAGAAGTTGCTCCTTAAGCCGACAGAAACACAATGGAATTCATGGAGAGTTTAGTGGGTGGAGAAAGGGGAGTATCTGAAAGTGACGATCCACCCCTCATCAAAAAACGTCAGAGCAAGGCACCTACATGGGAGTAACACTGTGAAGTGGAGATGGTTTCTCCTTCATTTTTCACATTATCCCCAATTGGTTTACTGTGGATTTAAAGGGAAAAACTGCCCCCTAGCTTCTCTTTACCTACAACGTCATGTGAACCTGCGAATTAAACGGGGCTGCAAGTAGCACCAATCTCACATTAACTCACCGTGTGAATGAGCCCTGTGATTCTGAGACAAAGAGGATACATAATTAAAAATTAAGTTACTACATGTCCAGATGAGATTCTGGAGTATTTTATAAAATAGTAACTGCTGTTTTACTCTTTTTTTATTTTACTGCTGTGAGGTTGACATCGTATTGTTGGCGTGGAAAATATGAGTACCTCAGAAACAACCCCACTGGATCTAAACTACCCCCTTCTTGGCTTATGTTTGTTGTGAAGTGTCTCTCTCCCTAGCCTTTCAGGCTTGTGCAAATTCTTGTGTTAATTCTTAGTAAAGCACTGGCATCTAGGATCTCTTGAAACTGCCGTGCTGTATCTAGGGCAAAGGCAAAGGATGTGTTCCCTGCAAGAGACGCATTTAACCCTGAAAAGAACAAAACATGTCTATTCTTTTCCAATGTACTGGTCACAAAGGGTCTGTTTGAAGGGGGTGACAACTTTAAGATAGGATCTGTCAGAAGGACAGGAAGGCAGGAAGGATGAAAATGCGCCTTCTGTTCTTTTCATTGCGTCTGTTCACAGCTTTGTTTGATGACTCTGTCTTTCATCTGTTTACTGTTCACTGTGCCCTGGTGGTCTATAAATGGTTGGCGCTTCCTAAATAAAGTGGTCCATCTGACCATTGCTGTTGCTCGGTTGAACTGAGGGCTGCTTCGTGCGGGTGGAACCTTTGGCCAAAGCTCTATTGTGTGTAAATGTGTTTTCCTTCCTAGCCTGGTTCAGGGTCCAATCCAGCTCTGTGCCTGACCTGGGGAAGGAGGCACGATGAGATCAATATCGAATCTCATTCAGCAGTATGTTTGTGATGCAAGAGGATTCTTTTTTGTTTTGTTTTAAACATCATCCCTTCCCTGTTTAGAGGTGAAAGCCACTGTTGGGGCAATATCTTACCCCTCACAGAGCTACAATTCACAGCCCCCTTACCAGACCACACTTCCCAGGATTCCTGGGGGAAAGAGGGGGATGTGCTTTAAGCCGAGAAAGAGATGTTTGGTGGCGGGGTGGTGGTGTTATTTTGACAATCCCTCAGCTAGAAGCCAAATGGTTTCAAGGTTCCTCTTCCTGGCTTGGGCAATATTTATGACATAGTTTTGAATATAAAAATTGACAGATTCAAGGTTACCATTAAAGGAATAAAGACAACCCAGAATCTTGATGTAAGTCTTATATTAATGGAAGATGGGAAGATCTGTCAATTTTGGGTTTCTCGGTTTCTCGTTTTTACAATCTTTAATTCAGTTCTCCACATTTGTGTAGCAATTTGCAAATTTTCATCAACATTCTTCAACATTTTAGTGCAAATTTCCCTCCCTCCCCTGCAGTTTCCAACACTTTGCATTCAGAGGCTGATAGGTTTATCCCCCGTGAATTTGTCTAAAGTTCTTGTAAAGCCATCCAGGATTATGCCCATCGCTGCCTCTTGCTTCTCTGTTTCAGATGAATATTTAGTCTTTCACCATGTGTCAGGCTTTTTAGTCAATTTTAAATTTACTTTTTATTGGTGTGATCCTTTTCATTTTCCAAAGGCAGTGACATTCTCATGGGTCTGGAGGCCACTTCATCAAGGAAGTGCACCCACCCTTGCAGTTTGCTGGGTGTGATCGGCACCTGGCCAACATCAACAATAATTTGAGTTCAAATACTGAATAATGATAAAGTGTTCTTATTTCAAATCATTTGGCCCCACCTGCCATGGAGCTTTTTCCGGAGGGGGGGGGATCAGCTGCCACACAAACACAAGCACTCAAGAGTCAGAAGGACGACCTGAAATCCTCATCTTGATGGCCTCAGCCCACCTGGGGTCAACATCTTTCTGATTGGCTGCTGGGTTGTCCTGAGCCAGGCAAGAGCCGCCCTTCAGGAAGGGGATAAAACCAGGACTGCCCAAGACGCAGTCCAGCATTTGGGCAAAATCACAGAGGTCTTCGTGGCACTTCTGAGAAAATAATTTGTGATTGCGGACCCACCGAGAAGGACAACAGTCACCTCCGCTGGTCCCAACACAGAGAGCCAAGGTAAGTTGGGGGGACCATTGGACATACCTCTTCTCCCAGGCATTTTAGCATGTGTTTTAAATTGTTTTTATATTGTTTTAAATTTTAAAATTGTTTTTAAATTGTTTTTAAAATATGTGTTTTAAATTGTATATTTGTTTTAATGTTTTTGATTGCTGTAAACCACCCAGAGAGCTTCCCCTATGGGGCGGTATACAAGTGCAATAAATAAATAAATAAAATGACTCCTTAAGTCCAGAGTTTGAATTATCTACACTGGCTGTTTAATCTGGACTGAATCTAATTTAACATTCATAGCTTTGAGTGCAGAAAACCATATTTCTGAAGGCATGTAAAACCCTTTCAGAAACCTCCAGCCCTTTGGAGGTTTGGTAGTTAAGCAATTCTGCATTTGAATTAACCAAGGTTTAACTCTGATTTGCCGCCAAATCCAATAGCCAAATCCTTATCCACCTCCCAGTGGTGCAGATTAAAGCCACTGCTTCCTACCCTGTGATTATCCTCATTTCCTCCACCCTTTATACTTCCTTAGATCTCTTCAGACTGTCAGCCAATCTTCTCTGTTGCTTCAACACACTCTGCTTCTTTAACCATGAGAGTTGCCTTCAGCATCTTTGCAGCGCCTCTCCGTTTCTCCCCGTCTCAATGCTGCTGGGCAAGGTAGCTGTGCCATGCCTCCATGGTCACAGGCAGCATGCTTCCAAATTCCAGTTCCTGGGAAGCACAAGAGGAAGGGGTGCTCTTGCGCCCAGGTCCTGCTTGCAGGCTTCCCTTTGGGCCATCTGGTTGGCCAATGTGAGAACAGGATGCTGGACTAGATGGGACACTGGCCTGGCCCAACAGCCTCTTCTGATCTTGTATGATGCCCAGGAGGACTGAACATGGACACTCTTGTACCCCCATATTTCAAATCCCCCTGGCCATTGCAGGAAGCACATGAAGCTCTGGGGCAAACAGGGTTGGGGAGAGCAGGCGGTGTCCATGGCACTCACTCAACAATCCAGATGTGCCCGTGGGCCTCAAAAGGTTAATACCCTGGAGCAGATGGACCTTTGGTCGGATCCAGCCTAGCTCTCCCTCTGTCCTGATTTCAGCCTCTCTGCTCCCAGTGCATGCCAGCCTCTCGAGAGCGCTCTTGATGAATCTGAATGCTTCTCCCTTCATGCCACTCTCAGCACTCAGACTTCCCCAGATTTCTGCCCTCTGCTGATAAGGGGGAGCAAGACCCCCCATGGCTCCAGCCCCAGCTCCCCCTCATTGCCTTCTCCACTCCCCCCCTGCAGGATGCCCATCGGCCGGACTTGGCTGCTGGCCCTGGCCCTGCTGGCAGGGCGTGGGGAGGCTCAGAGGTGCAACCCTGAACTCCAAGGGGTTGGTAAGTCTTGGGAAAGAGGGGGGAAATGTGGGGTTCTCTGTGTTTGGCCCCAATTCTAAATGGTTGGTGACACACACACACACAACCACATAGGGCACTCCTATTCCTCCCCAAATGAGTGGGCTGTTGCTGTGACAGTGAAGACATGGGAGGCATCTTATTCAATGGCAGGTGACTTTCCCCCTGATCCATTGCAAAGACCAAAGACGGAGCCAAAGGTTTAACCCAAGACCTGCCAAGCTATGGTGGGAGAGCCATATTTTCCCCATCCCACCCACTCAACAGATTCCCCACATCTTGCATTCAGACACAGACTGTTCCATCCTTCTCAGGTTCTAGAACGGGATATTAATAATAATAGCATTTGTTTGCCACACAATACCTAAAATATCTCAGAGTGACTGACAATTGTAAAACATACCAAAGAAAGACCTCCCAGTTCCACTCCCACAATTATCTAACCATTACACCAAACTACCTCTTGCTGTTCATATCGCCCTCTGCTCTTCCCCTGGAGGCCCAAACCACTTCCCTGCGTCACTGGATTTCTGCTCACTTTCCTTGCCATTTGGCAGGGTGTTAAATTGAGCAGTTACATATGACTGCACCCCATTTCCCCCTCTAACCCTCCTCACCCCCTCATTGGAATGGAGGGAGACTAGGAGCACATCTCATCATCTACCCTGGCCTCCACCCCCCTGTTCTGCTCCCTTCCCCACAATCTCCACTGGAAGGGGAGGTCCCCAATGCCTTGGCACATTCTCCCCAGTTTTCTGGTGCTCTCTCTTCTTGTCAGAAGAAGGAGGATCCACAGAGACCATACAACAATGACCATTTTGTCTGTCCACCTACTTTCCATCTTGCCATGTCTCTCAGCTCACAATTTGGCCAAGGGTCGCCCGGCCTATCAGTCCTCCCTCTACCCACATCCGATTGTTGGAGCAGCGAGCAAAGCCGTGGATGGGAACTGTAGCGGCGAGTGGTATACAGATGGCAGCTGCACCCACACTGGGTTTGAAATGGAGCCCTGGTGGTACGTGGACTTGGGCGACCAGTACGCCATCTCCGCTGTGGTGGTGAAAAACCGGGGGGACTGCTGTGGTGAACGACTCCAGGGAGCCCAGATCCGCGTAGGAGACTCCGTGGCTGACCATGGCAAGTCCAGCCCCCTGTAAGTTCCCACCTCACTCCCCGTAACAAAATATCCCAGGATACCAGTTCAAGATCACTTGATGTATTACTGACCCTTTCTGTATTATGAATAGGGAAGGGGGTGAGCAGTCAAAAGGGAGGGCTCTGGCCCCTTTTCAAGGCATGCTTCTGGGTGGAATAGTGACTGTGATCCATATTAGGGCTGAGATGGAACCAGTGGGTGATAATTATTGCAGATTAATTAATCTCATGTGCAATAATTAGGTAGCAACATTAGTGCGTGATATGAGAAGCTTGAGGGAGGTCAGCATTGCAGGGAGAGTGGAGATCAGGCACCACGCCCTCTTGCTGGTTTATTTAGGAATGCATTCACCCAGGATTTAGAGTGGGGATTCTAAATCCACCCTACAGCTGACCCTCTTTCTCCCCCTGCAGTTGTGGGACCATCACAGACACCAGACTTGGCTCTGTCAGCACCTTGTACTGCAACTGGCTCAAAGGCCGCTATGTGAGCATCAGGATCCCTGGACGGGCAGAATGCCTTCACGTGTGCGAGGTGGAGGTCTACGGCACCAAGCCGGAAGACACATGTTAGGGATCACTGGCTGTGTGGGTTTGTGGGTGCGGAAGGGTGGTTAAATTGATTTTGCCTCTCCAATAAATGTCCTTTGAGGAGACTTCTTTTGCCTTTCCAATTTACTTGTCTGCCCCTCAAAACCAAGAGGGTCTGTGATTTTGCCTATGCCAGAGACCTGAAGCTGCAGGATCAATAACTCTAATGCAGTATTATTTATTTGTATATACCAATCACCTCGCTATGTATATCCCCTAGGTGATGTAAACTAATAAATTAAATATAATAAGACTTTAAACTAGAAATAATCAGAATACACACTGAAAGCCAAACTGTACAAAAGAATAAGACAATGTGAAATGCAGTGCGGCAACTCAGGTGGCAAAAGCCACCTTGAAGAATTAAAACCAACCAACTCCCGTTGAACAGAAGAGACAAACTTCTAGGCCTCATTGACAAATTAAAAACTGAGAAATCGCCGTGTGTGGAGGGCATCCAACTGACAGTTGTTAAGGAAGTAAGATGTGAAACTGTTGATCGTCTAAGAACAAAAATATGTAACTTGTTCCTAAAATCAGCCTCCGTTGCCAAGGACTGGAAAGTGGTCAATGTAACAACCCCTTTTGTAAAAAGGGCTCCAGGAGAGTTCTGGGAAATTATAGGCTGGTGATCTTAATATCTGTTCTGGGAAAAGAGGTGGAAAGCATTATTAAAGACAGAATTACCAAGCATGTAGAAGAACCAGTCTTGCTGAAACAAAGCCAGCATGGCTTTTGCAAGGGTAAATCCTGTCTCACTAACCTATTGAAGTCCTTTGTCAACAAGCATATACATAGCGGTGATCCAGTTTATATTGTGGACTTACACTTCAGAAAAGCTTGTGCCAAAGTCCCTCACCAAAGACTCCTGAGCAGTCATGGGATAAGAGGGGAGGTCCCTTTCTGGATCAGGAACTGTTAAGGAACAGGAAGCAGACAGTAGGGTTGGGTACACACACAAATTTAAAGTGGAGTCAATTAATCCCACGTGTGCATGATTTTTGCGTAATCCACATGACATTGATCCTCATCCAAGTGGCAGCACATACTTCCCCCCCCCATTTAATTTTCCTGATCTGTGGATAATCTGGTAAGAGGGGAAAGATCCAGCCTGAAGTCACGTTACTCAGCTGTGGACGTACTGAAGTTCACTGTGTGGGTATTTTTTTTATGTGTGGGTGGCATCTATCACCACACACCCTACTCCCATTGGTTGAGGTGCTCCTCAGTGGGGTGGCTGGTGGGTCCAGGCACAACACACACATTTATAAAATAAAATGAAACCCACTGTTTTGGGCAAGTCTGATATGTTGGAAAACTTGTCATCTCAGAAATAAAAAAAATGGGTGTAGGGGACACAGGTAAAGAAAGAGCTGTGCACATGCCTATGGGGACCCAGCCTTCCAGGGGGTGGGAAGTACTATCTAAGGGGAGGGAACAACAACAGGGCAAATTCATCCCATCACACACCGCCCACTGGGGTGGGTGGGAAATGTTGAGTTCAGTTGAAAGGGCTCCTGGGTGGACAAATGTGCAACCCACAGGCACATTAACGCTCTAGGAACAAATGGACAGTTCCCTGAATGATGTAGGAAGGATAGGTGTTGGGATTTGTGCTTTTAAACTTATTGATAAATCAACAAGTTAGGGGTGAGCTGTGAGGTAGCCAAGTTTGCTAATTATGCTGAATTTTTCAACATGCATGAACCAAAAAGGGATTGCAAGCAGCTCCACAAGGATCTGTGCGAACTGGTGAATGGGCAGTAAAATGGCACATGCAGTTCCCTGCAAACAAGTGTGGAGTGATGCATGTCAGAGCAAAACATTTCAATTTCGCACATACGCCCAAGGGGTCTGGTCTGATGGTGACTGACCAGGAAGGAGACCTTGGAGTCAGAGAGGAGAGCTTGAGGAAGATGCCAGCCTGGTTGGTGGCAGCTGTGAAGAAAAAGACGAAGTCCAGGGATCAGTAAGAAAGGGATCAGTGAGAAAGGGACTGGAAATAAAACTGCCAATGTCCTCGTGCCGTTCTACAAATCTATGATGCGGATGTACTTGGCGCACTGTGCACCGTTCTGGTCAGCTCACTCAAAAAGGTTCAGAAAAGGGCAACCAGAAGGATCGATGGGATGGAGCAATTCGGTCTGAGGAAAGGCAATGTTTGGGAACTTTTAGTTTAGAAAAAAAAGGATGGTAGAGGTATGAGGTAATGCACTGGGTGTTGAAAGTGGATAGAGCAGCGTGGGGGAACCTCTGGCCTGTGGAATGAATTAGGCTCAACCAGGGTCCTAATTTGGCTCAGGAGGAGGCTGTTTTTCCTACGCCACCTCGCCACCTCTTGCACCATGTGGGGACCATTTCCTCCCGGTTAAACACGCAGGGATCCAGCAAATCAGGGCCCTTCTTCCTCCCGGATACCTACAAGAAGCCAGCGTAAACAGAAAGCTAAATTGTGCCCAAATTGGGGAAGCGGAGGGGGGCTGGCCGGCAGGGTAAATAGCATTGCGTCTGAGGAATAAGATCCCTCTCGCCATCACAGTACGTGTGTGTCTGTGGGGCGGTTCCTTCTCCGAGCCTGGAATGCAAGATACCCATGGAGCTGTTTAAATAATAACCACCGCTTAATGCTGAGGTTTTGCTCAAGACCTGTTTATCACTTTTGTGGAAGCCTTGGTTAGGCAAATATCGTCCTTGCACAAGACCCTGAAGGGAAATGTAGCCCTCCCCCACCCAACCCAACAACCCCACAAGCCATAATTGTGTGGAAACTTATGTTTTGTGCTATTGGGAAGCTGGTAACGTTTGCTTTGGCATTCTAATGTCTTTGAACAGCTGATCTCCTTTCTGGAATGGGAAACAGTACCCTTACACAAGATCTGATTCAAACCATACTCTGGTATTTTTTCAAAAGCAGAGGTAACCAGTGTGTGTGTGTGGGGGGGGAACAACTATTTATACTTTTGCCCAAGACCCACAAGTGACTAGGACCTTGAAGTTGCCCTGGTAATTTTTGGTATATGCTCTGGGTTGACTTCCGGGAAGGGTGACTTAGCCTGTGCCTGCTTTTGAGACGGGCTCCTGCCTCAAAAGAAGCTTATTCAGATATATCAGTCAGATTTTTTCTTTTTTTGACTGATTAAACTTCTCCCGGGTAGGGAGAAACGAAGAGATTAACCTCAAAGCCTATTTTTGTTGGGACGACCAGATCTCATTAATTTATGGGACGAGGTCCAGCCGACGAAGGTGGGACGGATTTTTAACAACAAGCTCTATCTGGAAAAGCGAACGTTCATCTTATCTTCTAAGAGAGAACGCACTAACAGGCAAGCACCCTTCTTTCTATATTTTTCTTTTACTTGACTTAAATTGTTGCTGTTTAAAAGAGATTTGCCAGATTGATCGGTTTTTGACATCTCACTGGGGAGCCATAACTTCTCTCTGCTACTCACTAATTAATAGCTTATCTCTGTTTTTGTTGCAAAAAGCTGTCCTGGATTTGC
The DNA here is from genome assembly GCF_030035675.1 of Rhineura floridana. Taxonomy (NCBI): domain Eukaryota; kingdom Metazoa; phylum Chordata; class Lepidosauria; order Squamata; family Rhineuridae; genus Rhineura; species Rhineura floridana. The sequence goes on along the minus strand of NC_084480.1, from coordinate 321,362,243 downwards.
ATTCTAAAGATATACACAGAAGAGGGATTTCTATTCCAGATTTTTATTTTGAAGAATATTATATTGTCTGAGACTACTCTCTTTTTGGTCTATTTTATTTTGACGAATCTGTTTTCTGACGACCGCCATTAATTGTTTCGATCCTGGGAACTGCATTTTGTTTACTTAAACATGGAGAGATAAGGCTGTCTGCTCTGTTTATACTGTGATGTCACCAAGTTTGGAGTATTAACCCAATTGTTGCTGAAATAAGAAGTGGTTTTCCTATATTTTTCTTTTAAAATGGCAATTAAGAAAGTGGCTGAGAAGCTGGAAATAACTATGTTTCAGAAAATAATGGATGAGATTGAGATAACGAAACAAAACCTGCGACAGGGTTGTAAGGAGCTGAAAATTGAATTGAGTAAAATGAAGCAGGAGATTAAAGATATAGGGGTCCCTGTGAGAGAGGTGACCCTGGAAGGGGTCCCTGTGAGAGAGGAGACCCCGGAGATTGGAACAAACGTGGAACAGGAAAAAGATTTGGAGTCTATGGACTTTAGAAACAAAATCTATTGTTTGGAGACACAGGAGATTAAAGACATAGGGGTCCTTGTGAGAGAGGAGACCCTGGAGACTGGAACAGGGGTCCCTGTGAGAGAGGAGACCCTGGAGACTGGAACAGGGGTCCCTGTGAGAGAGGAGATCCCGGAGATTGGAACAAACGTGGAACAGGAACAAGATCTGGAGTCTATGGACTTTAGAAATAAAATCTATTGTTTGGAACTCAATGTTATCTCTGAAGAAATTAATGAAGATTCTAGAGATAAAGTTATCAATGGCATGGATAATCTTCTGGACTGGAATGATGTGATGGAGCCCAATATAGAGAAAATCTATGGAATTAACTGCAGCCATGTGACAATGGAAAAACTTTCAAGAGATGACCCAGTGTATTTTGAAAAAAAGAACAGAGATATGATTTTACAGCAGTATTTCAGCAACCTATTCAGAATGGATGGCAAGAAAATATTTGGGATAGAGGTAATTCCCATCAGACTCTTACTATATGACTATGGCTTTGACAGCAAGATTATTATGGAATACTGATAATGGAAGATTGGATACTGAAATTACTGGACTTAACAAGACTACTGAAGATGGAAGATGGAAAATGGAACTAATAGGGATAATAGAACAATGGCTACTGAAATTACTGAACCTAACAGATTCTGATGTGATGGATTAATTGAAATGTTTATTTTGACTATGGTTATGACAATAAGATTATCATAATTAGTAATGAGATGGATTAATCGATATGCTTATCTGGAAAAAAAATTGATAGATATATTTCTTAAAGAATTGAAACCTCTCTTTGACTTTTTGTGGAAAGAATAAAGTAATGTTTATGAGATTTGATGATTAAGTAAGATAACTACTGGAGGAAAGTGATTTTATAATATGACTTAAGAGACAGGATTGTTATATATTATAGACTTATAACTGATTTGATCTTTGACAAATGGGAAGTCAATATTTTACTCTTTATTTTTTTGTTTTTTTGTTTTTTTTTTCTTTTTTTCTTTTTGTTTAACTATTTTTGATTTTGTTTTTTGTCTTTGAATGTTTTATGATTTTGTCTTGTATGTTTTATGAAAATCTGAATAAAAATTATTGAAAAAAAAAAAATGGAATGGGAAACAGTACCCTTACACAAGATCTGATTCAAACCATACTCTGGTATTTTTTCAAAAGCAGAGGTAACCAGTGTGTGTGTGTGTGGGGGGAACAACTATTTATACTTTTGCCCAAGACCCACAAGTGACTAGGACCTTGAAGTTGCCCTGGTAATTTTTGGTATATGCTCTGGGTTGCATTCAGCTAAGTCCTACTCACAGCGGGCCCATTGAAATTAACGAACTTCAGTTAGTCATCTCTATTAACTTCAGTGGGTCTGCTCTGAACAGGGCTAGCATGGAACACCAACCTCTTGCAGTCATTCTTACCCTGGCCTCACTTGTGATCAGGGACACTCCCTTGTCCTGCTCATTCTCATAGGAAGCGAAAAAGGCTGACGTCACGCAGCCGGACTCAGAGATGGTGGCCTGGTTCTTCTTGGAAGTGGGGCAAGAGCAACTCCTGTTTTGTTCTTTTGTTTGTGTTCCAGAAGGCAGATAGAGTGAGGGTCCTCCTGGATGGATAGGCTTGCCTACCTTTACCTGGGATGCTCTGACTGACTTCCTTCCATCTCTAGACTGATATGTCTTAGGGAAGCTTATCTGCTCCCCCTCCTTCCGTCCTTTCCTCCTCTTCTTCGACTGTCCGAGAGAGGAGACACCTTTGTCTCTGCTCTCTCCCTCCTGAGCCATGAGGGCGACTCCCAAGCCTCCAACTTAGTTACTTAGTTAGAACTAGGTATGCCTTTCTACCTACTATATATTTCTATAAATAAAGTAGCTTTTCTTATGTTGCTAAATCTTAAGTCTCAGTGATCTCAGTGCAGGGTAAAAGCCTGCTTTCTTAGGTAAACACACACACTGGCACACTCGCATTTCAGACCGCTGTTGTTCTCTGCTAACAAATATATACAAATTTACACTGCAACAGTTCCGCCTGTAAATGGCTCCGTGAAGTAACTGGGGGTATTGGGGAATGGGTGGTTTCATTGTTCCTTTATGTTTTGGTGTGTTTAAGAAAGCACCCCCCCCATAAGAACGTAAGCAGAAGAGCCCTATAGCTGCATCAGGCCAAAGGGGCCGTCTAGGCCAGCATCCTGTCCTCACAGTGGCCAGCCAGATTCCCCCAAAGGGACGCCCGCGAGCAGGACCTGAGGGCAAGAACAGCAGTCTCCCCTCCTGCGGTTTCCAACGACTGAACGTAACCATCCTGGCTTGTAGCCATTGATAGCCTTAATCTCCATGCATTTGCCTAATCCTCTTTTACAACATTTCATGGAAGAGGAGGAGGAGGATTGACAGGTGTCTATTTAGCAGGGGAGGTTGTGTTTCCATGTCCCCACAAGAAGAAAAACAAGGGAGAGGGGATAAGAGCCCCATAAGAGCCTGGCTGCTGGATGAGGCAAAGGGGGCCCATGTAGTCCAACATCCTGTTCTCACAGTGGCCAACCAGGTGCCTCTTCTGGGGAGCCCCAAATCAGAATCTGAGTGCAACAGTGCTCTCGTTGGTCCATTAAAAAAAAGGCTAAGAATTGGTTAGTGTATCTTTCGATTAAAATACATGGGGCTATGCCCTGCTCACTGTGCTCACCACCCCCACCTAAGACCACCAAAGCCACCCCTCCCCAGGGTCACCAAAGCCCCTCTCCCCCACGTGGTTTGCCACAGCTCTACCCCCATTATCCCCAGGATTACCAGAGCTCCCCTCCCCTTCCTCTGCATCCCAGGGGTTGCGAGAGGTCCCTTTCCCCCAACACCCAGGGGCGCCAGAACTCCCCTTCCCTGGCCGGCCTCCCACTCATCTGCTGAGTCCAAGCTCCAGGCCTGGCCCCCCCGCAGGTCAACATACCTCTCTTTGCCCCCCACTCCAGTCGCCTCCCCTGTCCTGGCCCTTTCAGTTGCCACATGACACACACACACCCCTGCTTGCTGCACCACCCCACTTTCTCTTTCCCCCCGACCTTCCCTTTTTCCTTCTTTCTTTTTTTAACATTTTACCAGGCAAGTGCTGGCTCTGTGATGTTTAATGTGGGGTGTGTGTGTGTGTGTCTGTGTACAGAGAGACAGACCAATGTAACAATTACTTTCATTGCGCTTTTGTTGGGATCCCGTGCTGTTTTCTCCTGCTGAATTGAGGGTTCCAAAATGTGTCTCAATCTACCTTCATTCAGGGACTAGGAGTCTGTGGTCCTCCAGGTGTGGTTCGACTCCCAGCATCCCTCACTGTTGGGCGTTTAGGCTGGGGCTGATGGGAACTGGAGTCCAACTACATCTGGGGGCCAAAGGTCCTCCTCCCTCTCTGAATTCCCTGTTCACCCTCTTAGGCTTTTACATTTGTGGTCTTACTTCTTCTGTAAGGTGCTTTGGGCCTCAAATGTCTGACAGAAAAGCAGGGCACAAAAATCAAATGAAGGAATGATGTCCTGAGCTGCCCCAGGTAAGGCATTCCCCTCAGGAATATCAAAACCCTTCAGAGCCCACAGCCGGGGCCAGACTGTTGCCGCCGCTGCATCCAGGATCCAGGTGGGCACGGCTGGGGTCGATCTGCCCCACTGGGCTCATCTGCCCTGGTCTGCATCATCCATGCCAGGCTGGCGCCCTCATCCATGATGAAGGCGTGAGAAACCGATGCATTCTTTATTAGGAACTGAGATGGCATTCAGCGCGGACAGCTCCCCAAGACGCGGCTTTGAGGTGCCATGAGAGCATGAGTTGCTCAGTAATTCCTTCTTCTGTGCTGCTGAGGGGACTTTGAGTCTGGAGGGCACCAGCTTGGTGAAGGCTGTCCTAAGCTGGCAAAAGGAAGGTGGTGAAATTTCCTCCCCATCCGGCCGTTGCAACACTGAAGCGCACCTCCCTCCATTCACCACAGAGGGAAGGGCCTGACGCTAGCATCAATGCTCGTTCCCTGCACCATTCACAACCTGAATCAAATGGAGAATCCCTTAAATTCTCAGGATTATCTTTGTATGCACCTTGGCGAAGTGGCTCCCCTCCCCTCCCCTGCATTTGCCAAAGAGAGGCAGCACCAGGTGCAGCCGGAAGAGAGGCATTGAAAGAGAGGCCTTGTGCAACTTGACCCACAAGTGTCCACACCTAGGAGCAAAGGGGAAGCCCTCGGTGGGAGGCAACCGCGTGGCCCTGACTGGGGTCCAGCCTCAACCCTGGGCTCGGCATCTCTGATTGGCTGGGATTACCTGAGTCAGTTTGGGAGAGGATAAAAGTGCCGAGGGTGCTCCACGGAGGCATCCGGGACTCAGCTGGAAGCACAGAGGCCTCCCTGCTGAACTCCAGGTCAGTCTGGGGGTGGGAACGTATCCCAGGAAAGCTTCCAGAAAAGAGGGTGTGGAAGTCGAGCCTCCCTCTGTTTCGAAGGGACTCTGGCCCCGGAGTGTGGCACGGCACAGTTAGTTTTACGTGTGGTTAGACTCCCCAGACCCTTGGAGAACTCCAGTTCTCACGGCAAAGTTCTTACCTCTGCAGTGTAGACATGCTAGGAAGCTCAGCCTAGTGGTTTCCTTCCATCTGCCTCCCTCTGGGTCAGCCTTTGCCAACCTGCTGCCCTCTGGGTAGAGTACAACTCCCATCGTGTCCCGCCGGATGGCCCTGTGCCCTTTGGGCAGATGGGAGTTGTAGTCCAAATTACCTGCTCCAGTCTCAAGCCACTGCTTCTGGTCCTGCTTTGGGAGACAGAAGTCCAGCTTCCAGCTCCTCTTTTCTTTCAGAGACCTCTTTAAAAGGCCAACTAGTCTTTTGGCTGAATATGCTCAGCTGCACTTGCCTTTTGCCACAAGGCCTGCACCTCAGCCCTCTTATTACCTTTGTGGCATCTGCTGTCTGGAACTCCAGGTTTTCTGCCACTCATGCTGAAGCACTATTCGGTCATTTCGGATAGAGACATTGTCAGCACCTTGTCAAGAATAGCTAAGTTTGGTCAAGCTAAAATGGTTCAGCCAGAGAGAATTCTGGGAGTCTTGTGGATCCCTGGGACACCCTGTTGATAAAGATCCGCAGCTCAGTGCCAGACAGGCAATCTGCCAAAGTCAAGAAGATGCATGCTGGGGGTGTCCTCCTTCGTGACAATCTTTGGTGCTGCCGTCTGTCCTTCAGAGAGAGACACCACACCATGCCCCACTTTTTAAAAAAAGTATTCGAGGATGGGCTATGGCGGCACGTAATGTTTTGCATGCAGAAGGTCCCAGGTTGTTATTATTTATTTATTTATTTATTTATTTATTTATTTATACCCTGCCTTATGGCCAAAAGGCCCTCAAGGCGGCTTACAAGAAAAACACAAATACAGGAATACATCCATAAAACAATACAATTTACAAAATTAAATAGCAAATAACATTATTAAAAAACAGCGATTACCAAACTTGCAATGAAAATACAATATTGCATTTGGTTTTATCTTCCAACATGAAAGATGTTCATTTCTACACAAAGGACAGAAAGACAGACCTTGTACAACCACAAGATAAAACACTGAGACACAAGAGGGCAGACCTGCCTTCAGTTCAGGGCATGATGCTATAGTATAAATAATTACTTCTTCCTGGTGTCTGCGATTCTTTTTTATAAGTATTTAAGTTTTTTGTATAAGTATTTAAGAGGTTGATGGCGTTCTGAAGGTCCAGTCCGAAATGGCATCACCAGGCAGCGTGAAAGAGAGACGCACCAGAAACCCTGGGGAGCTCCTGTCTGCCAGTGTAGGCAGGAGTGAGTCAGAGGGACCTGTGGTCTAGTTCGTGCAAGGCAGCTCTTGTCTTCCTCTGGTGCCAGGGCTCCAGCAATCTCCCCCTCATATATATTCTCATGCCCACTCCATCTCCCCCTTGCAGGATGCTCATCCTCTGGGCTTTGCTGCTGGTCCTGGCCCTCCTGGCGGGGAGCGGGGAATCCCAGAGCTGCAAACCCATACCTGGAGGTAAGCCGTGAGCACACAGGTCCCTACAGCAAAGCGTTTCCACTGGCCACACCTGGAGTGGGAAACGGGTTGATCTGCTGATCAGCTGCAAAAATCTCTTTGAAGTGATTTAAATCCCACCAGGTTTTACAGTAAAAAGGGGCTGGGTTTGACTGGCATCGTGTGCCCCCATTTTAGAAAAGAGAAGTTCTGGAAAAACCAGTCGAACAGTGAGTGTGTCTCTAAGCATAGAATTGGTTAAAGTGATGGGGATTGTCTCTGGGCCAAATCAAAACCTAAATGGTGCCTCCCCACAATAAGGTGTTCCTATTCCCCCCCTTAATTAGTCTATATGCTGATGTTCTACTATGTTGTAATAAGACGAACACCGGGGAGTCAACAACACAGGCAACGTTTTCCAATTTTCCCATGATCCATTGCAAAGCACAGAGTGGCCAAAGGCCTGGCTGCCCTGCACATCCCTCCCTGCCCCTGCTGCCCCCATGAAGGCTCCCTGCTTTTGTCCAGCTGTGGGTCTCCAACTGCATCTACATCTCCCTCTCTCTCAGATTGCTTTGGATTTTTTTAGCTTCTGCTGCCTGAGGATATGGAGGAATGAATATTGTCTCTCTGCCAGGCTCAGAACCCTAATGGCGTTGCCACCTCAAAATGGGATGCTTGATCTGCTGATGCTATATCAGATCTCCTCCTGATCCACTGCAGAACATCCAGCAGGGTTTGTCAACATAGTACACAATGGTGCCTGGTGGCCCCATGTCAGTAGGGCAATGGAATTTTCTCCCAGTTTTAGTCTGAACTTTCAAGGAGCTGTCCAAGGTGAAGCACCTTGGACATTCCTTGAGAGTTCAGTCTAAATCCAGAGTGGATTCCACTGCCCCACTGACATGGAGCTGCCAGGCACCACTGACAGTACCCTCCAGATGTTTTTGGACTGCAACCCCCATCACCTGTGATGGGGGCTGATGGGAATTGTGTCCTTAACATCCGGAAGGCACTATGTTGGCTAACTCTGTACAAAACACTCCTGCCTCTTCCTCTACCCACCCACAGGTAGCCAGATTTCATCTGAACATCAGGAAAAACCTCCTAACCTTTAGAGCTGTAAGACAGTGGAAGCAATGACCTAGGGAGGTGGTGGGCTCTTCGGCACTGGAGGCATTCAAGAGGCAGCTGGACAACCCCTTGTTGGGTATGCTTTAAGCTGGACTCCTGCACTGAGCAGGGGGTTGGACTCAATGACCTTGTAGACCCCTTTTAACTCTACTATTCTGTGATTCTATGGAAAAAATATTCTGCACATTAAACATTAACACCTACACTCCTCACAGAGACATTCTGATGATGCATCCTCTGGTTCTCAGCACCACCAACAACACATTGCACATCTGGAGTTCCCCAAACATGCTAAAAAGAAGGAAATCACCTTCCTTCAATATTGATATCCTGGCCAGAGAAGGTAAAGCTCTGAGCATGTGCAGTGTGCCTTCACATACACAACCAGAATGGTTAAAGAGAAATGTGTTTGTGCACAGACACGGAGACAGAGACAAACCAATTATGTACAGCTTTGGGTAAAGTGGATATTTCTTTCTACAATAGAGATAGAGAATATGGAGCAGGGCATAATACTTAATCCAGTAAATACGGACCAGGCCTTTCCTGCACTACTTCATGATAATGTTGCAACACTCGGGATCCCAGAACTGAAATGCAGGATAGAAATACCTAACATATGTAAACAAACAAACACTGTGCAGTCCTCTTCCCACCCTTTCCCCCCTAGGAAATAACTTGGCCAAATACAGGCCAGCCTGTCAGTCCTCTACATTCGCCTACGAGATTATTGGCTTGGCAAACAAAGCCGTGGATGAGATCTGTGATGGGGACTTCTACCATGGCTCCTGCACCCACACCAATGGGGAGAATAACCCATGGTGGTACGTGGACTTGGGTGCCGAGTATGCCATCGCTGCCATGGTGGTGAAAAACCGTGAGGACTGTTGTGGCGAGAGACTCAAGGGAGCCGAGGTCCGCGTGGGAAACTCCATTTCAGACCACGGCAAATCCAACCCCCTGTAAGTTCCAGTTGCCTCCCACCACCGGATCCCTTCCCACCACTGGCTCCCTGAACCCAACAGATCTCTGGGGCAGGGTTACACGTCTAAGATCACTTGCTGTGGGGTAATGACTACTTCAGTCCTCTTTGTATTTGTGATCATGGTGGGGAAAATCAGAAAGAGACATGCACGCCGTACATTGAAAGCACATTCCCCACACACAGAAAGAACCCTGGGAACTGTTAATGGTTAAAGGTGCTGGGAATTATAGCTCTGTGGAGGGTAAACTACAGTTCCCAATATTACTGGAGGGTTGCTTTAAATGGATCGCATGTACACAGCCATTTCCAGGAAACAGATTAATTAACCCAAACCAGAAGAATATGGTCTCCCTGGGGACAGGAAGTGATTCATATGAGAATTCCAAGGTTGTTGGCAGGCCAGTTGAGTGTGAGGATTTTGGGATATCTCTTGGTGATATTAGGAATATCTAGATTGCATTTATGAATGCATGTATTAATTTAGAAAAACCTATACTCTTACTCTGCCAGTGCATTTTCATTGCCCAAGGTGGCGTAGAACTTTTTTTTTTTTAATTATCCCATAAAGTGCATCAAAAGATAAACAGGGTTAGTGTTCTGAGCAACATTCTAACATGAAGGTGCAGCATATAAAAATCATCCTCCTGGAGAGCAAAAGGCATCCAGAACAGGAAAGTTTAACCAGTCACTGGGAAATGTTAAGGGAGAAGACTTCTCATGGGGTACTCCAGTCTGGGGGCAGCCACTGAGAAGGCCCCGTAACGGGTCATTTCTCAGCTACAGACAGGGCATGGAGAACGAGAAGGGCCTCCCTGATAGATCTTAGGCAGCAGGCAACCTTGTGCAGGAGAAGATGGTTCCAGACCCAAAGCATCCCTTCTTCCTTCTTATTTTTCAAAATATTTTATAGTCGGGGCTGGCTGAGCATGTCCACCGGCAGGATTGTGCTCTCTACTCACCAGCTGGTAAGTGAAGAGTGCAATCCTGCTGGCTGGAGGGGTCTGCTTTGCCAACATGTTCCCCACAGTGATGTCAGCTGATGGTAGGGTTGCCAGGCTCAGAGCCTGAGAATGATTCTGTATCTTTAAGAGAAGAGAAAATTCAGCCAAGTGCAGGTTTTCTTGCAACACTGTAATAGGAAAAACCACAAGGTGGAATTTTCCCTTCCCCCTGAACAATTTTTAAAGATACAGAAGACCTCTTGGTTGCCAGGTCCAGCCTCCAAGAGATCTTCTGTATCTTTACAAGTTGTGCAGGGGAAAGGGAGAATTCCACCTTGTGGCTTTTCCCATTACATTGTTGCAAGAACACCTGCACTTGGCTGACTTTCTCTTCTCCTAAAGATACACGATCAGTCTCAGGCCCTGAACCTGGCAATCTTAGTTTCCAAAGATTCTTCAGAGGGAGCTCCGTGCAGAGCCCACTGCAGCAATCCCCCCTGGAGGTAGTAATCAAGGCAGGTGTGTCACCATAGCCTATGAATGCTTCCCCCACCCACCCTTATGTCTGCCCCCCCTTTCCTCCCTATAGGTGTGGGAACATCACGGATGGCAGCAACGGCTCCATCAGCACCCTCTATTGCAAGTGGATGAGAGGCCGCTACGTCAGCATCCACATCCCTCGCCAGTCAGTTGCGCTGACGCTGTGTGAGGTGGAAGTCTACGGGCTCACATCAGAAAATGAGTGTTAGGGACTACCAACAGCCTCCCTGTGTGTGTGTGCCTGAGATCAATAATGGTTCCCCAATAAATCTCCTCTTTACAGCAAGCCTCTTTTCCCCCTCTCCTTTTCCAGCTGTCTGTCAGGCCTTGAAAACCCAGAGGGGCTGTGATTTCTCCCCTGCCAGGCAAATAGGGCAGTTGACCAGTGACTGCCCCTCCACACACAATCAAGAGCCCATTGAAAGAGAACGAAGAGTCACCCTGTGATATTGCTGAGACCCCCACTCTCCAGACCGGCCCCATGGCGTGTCCCCCATGCCACTATATAATTGATGCAAATTTTATTCACTTATCTTAAACAGTTATGCCCACTGTTCTTGTTGAGGCAGCCCACAGGCGCTAGCTAGTGGGACAAGAACAGCATAAACAATACGTTTTACAATTTAAGGTATTATTTAGATCAATTATAAGTAAGCTATACTTAGAACAGCCTTCACCAGCCTGGTGTTCTTCGAACGTTTTCGACTAACCCTAACCAGTCAGCCTCTGCCACCAAGTTGGCAAAACGCGAAGGCTGGCCTAGGATTTAAAAACCCTCCCACTGAAGGTGCTCATCAATTCAGGCCTGACCCATAAAGCCTGCCCGTGGTAAGTGCAGGTGCCCGCTCTACCCTCTCTGCCATAGCAGCAACCGGGCATGTTCTGCTCCAGCCAGTGTAGATCTGTCATCCCCAATGCAGTGCCCACAGGAGATGCAGTGCCTGTTAAGACCTCCCTGGGTCCCCTTGTCCCTTGAGGTTAAAGGGGGGGGAGGAATTTACTGGCATGCTGCCCCAGCAGCTGCCCTCCCTCTTCTTGTCCCAGGAGGAGGCCTCTCCTCTCCTGGGTCTTGGGAAATGGAGATGGCAGGAGCTTAGAGGCTGGCACTGCCCTTTCCAGCATGTCCAGCCACCTGGTAAAAATAATGTGAAAAGGTAGGAGAAAGGGGCACTGCCAGGTAAGGCCGGAGAGTGGGTGGCGGAGAGTGGACTGACGAGGGAGAGGATATAGGGTTGCCAGGTTCTTGGCCTGAGAACGATTCTGTATCTTTAAGAGAAAAGAGAATTCAGCCAAGTGCAGGTTTTCTTGCAACATTGTAATGGGAAAAACCACAAGGCGGAATTCTCCCTTCCCCCTGCACAACTTTTAAAGATACAGAAGAGCTCTTGGAGGCCTGGTCTAGCAACCACTAGCATTTCACATTTTCTTCTCTTTAGAAGTTTTAAAGATTGTGAATAGATAACGTATGATGATGCACAATGTCCCGAGATTGCAAGATATTCCTTTTGAACTCCACTAGGTTAGATAAAGTCAGTGATTTATTAACGGCCATGATTGAATACCTGCCAATTCACTGGACAGACAAATGGTTTCATGGCTATTAATGAATTTATCATCATTAATCCTACAAACTAAACCTTATAATACTTTTATATCAATATTCTGTGTACTTAAATATGTTGTTACCTATTGACAGCATTGGGGGGCCTGTAAGAGGAGGGCCCCCAAGACTGTGTTTTGAAACAGACCTCTCAGGTTACCTCTCTGCAGTCTTGATTGCCCTAGCAACAGGCAACATTTGCCGTTAAGGGCTGACTGCTGGGTGCCCCCAGCAGCGAGCCACTGACGACTCTTTAAGAGAGGAGGGGAGTGGTGGTCCCTGGCCTTCTTTGACTGAGGAAGTGGCACAGCCACTCTCAGAACTTTGGGACACACATGATGGTGACAAGTCCTGGCCATTTTTTAAAGCAGCCTTCCCAGCTTGGGCTAGGGCAAAGAGGATTTGTAGTCCAAACATCCAGAGGGCACCTGGTTGGGGAAGGCGCTTTCTTTTGAAGGGCAACTTTGGCTGTAAGAACTGATTGACAGTCTTGAGGTTTCATGCACTGCAGTTTTCTGCATGTTCTGTATGCGGGTCCCTCCCCTCCCCCCAGTTTTATTTTATTAAAACACTGAGCAATTGTTCTTTGGCTATGTGAGAGCCATTTGCCATGAACATTTGCTTTAACCAGAGAATTAACTGAAATAATAATTTTATATTATAACATTTCATATCACTGCAACCATCCCACATTTCCCCTCCCCTCCGTTTCCTTCGTGTCAAGTTCTAGACTACAGTAGGGCCCCGCTTTACGGTGTTCCGCTTTACGGTGCTTCGTTCATGTGGCGGTTTTCAATTAGGGAAAGGCCCCGCTCTTACAGTGCTTGTTCCGCTAATATGGCGGGTTTTTTCCATCGCGCGCCATTTTGACATCATTTTGATGTCATTTTTGCGCGACGCAGCTCGTTATAGTCTATGGGGCCCCGCTTTATGGCGATTTCTGCTTTACGGCGGGGGCCTGGTCCCTAACCCACCATATTAGCGGGGCCCTACTGTATATGCTCATCTGTGTAGCACCAGGCAGGCAAACTGATGCTAGCCCTATACACATATGATGAAGAACAGAAGGGCCCCCTCCAGGCTGGTCCCTGATAGTGGGCATACTCTGCAATGTGTTCTTGAAACAATTCAGTGGTGGATGTATCCTGTTAGATTTTCTGTGAGGCTTCCCCAGCACTACCCCATGATTGCTGTCCAGAGGGGCTATACTGGTGCAACAAGAGTGGGTCAAAAATAGCCCAGAACATTTGTGGTCTTGAGACATTTATTCCTTTCAGATTTGCATGTTCCATCTCAAGTCTCTTCTCAGCTCAATTTCCTTTTAAGTTGTGTATACACCATACATTCAAAGCACATTATTTCCCCCCAAGAATCCTGGGAACTGCAGTTTACCCCGCAGAGAACTACAATTCCCAGCAGCCAACTCCTCCTCCAAATCTCTATCACCGAGTCCTTTCTTGCCTCTTTCTCTTCTCCCTCTCCAGTCTTTGCCTGTTTTCCCGTGTCCTTTTGGCTTAGCCAGTTTAACATCACCATCCTGACATTCTGTTTAACATAGTTGGGATCGGTTGAACACCCAGTAGCAAAGCTAGGAAGAAAACTCCCCAAAACAGGGCAATTTAGCAGCTTGGCTGACCAACCGCAAAGTGCCTGTGGCAACAGTGCCAGCTCACATTTCCTGCAGCCTGTTTCTCAGTGCAACTCAGAGTGCTGGTGCTTGCCTTTCCCTTTAAGACTCGATATACCAGGTCATCCAAAGAGTCGCAGCTGCCATATATTAACCATGCCGTATATACAACCCAGCTGGTGATAGGGAGAGACAAATCTGTCCATTTTGGTGTCCCTCAGTTTGTCATTTTTCTGATCTTAAGTTCAGTTCACCACATTCTGTATCCATTTCTGAATTCTTCTACAAACACACCTTTGAGAGCACTGACCAAATGTGGACCCAAAGTACTGCTGTAATGGCGACTTGAAGGGACTGGTCTTCCTCTGGACTCAAAACCTGGACACCTGCTTTTATTAAATATTTTCTTTCAAGCACCAAGAGCGAAGTCGTTCTCTCTCCCTTCCCCCCCCTATTTACAGGGACATGGAAACAGCCTCCCCTACTAAATCCCCCCTCTACCCTTCCTTTGAATGGGCGTGTGTGCTGTCTTAAACACCCCAAAACATTAAGGAACAATGAAACCACCCACTTCCCCATACCCCCGGATATTTCACAGTCACTTACAGGCGGAATCCGGCCACCACCTCTGAGTCCTGTTGCATAAACTCAGCTTTTTTCACTTCCTACGAAAATAAGCAGAAAAGGGAGTGTCCCTAACCACAAATGAGGCCAGGGTAAAAAGATTTTAATATATACAGAAAGGCAGTAAAAATATATATCAGAGTCACTTTAAGACCCTGGTAGGTCTCAGGCAAAGTGTAGAGGTTTCCCCTCGCTCACCTTATTAACTTTGGTGAAAATCCCATACAATTTGACAAAGGAAAATTATTCATACTAAGAAAAACTAAGGAAATAGAAAAGGAAGACAGACATTGATCATGGGGGGTGCATCAGGAGGTGTGGCCACAAGGAACTGGGAAACTGAGGCATTGATTCCTCCAGACTTAACTTCAGCATTTGAAAGACTACACTAACCAAGGAAGTCACAAGAGTGCATGAGACGTTTGCCCTTTCCATGACTTTATTTCCGTCTATGAAGCAAAGATGCACACGTACATTCACACACACAAACACACTGCTGGTGGCCCTAGCACTGGTCCTCCAGCTTGGAGCCGTAGACTTCCAGCTCACACAGTGTCAGGTACTCTGCCCGGCCAGGGATAATAACGCTCACATAGCGGCCTTTGTGTCCATGGCAACAGATGATGCTGAGTGAACCAGTGCTGCCGTTGGTGACGATCCCACAGCTGCAGGGAGAAAGTTCAGAACAGCAAATTAGGGGACATCTGGGGCACCCTTTGGACTGGGTCATCCTGCAAGCCAAATGTACTGGCTGTGATCTGCTGAGGAAGTTGCACCTGTATAACTCTGTATAGGTCAGCCTCTGTCAACCTTGTGGTGGTGCGGGGTGCTTGTCAATATCACTGGCATGCACAACCTCTCCAGTACCGACATCAGGCCTTGTCAACCTGCCCCCCCCAAACATTTGGGGCTACAACTCCTATCATTCTGGCTGGGGCTGGTGAGAGTTGAAGTCCAAAATGTTGGGGGGGGGCATCAGGTGGGCCACCAAACCTTGGCTTAACTGCTCTGCTGCACTGAGCTAAAAGCATAAGGAAAGAGCAAAGCTAGTGAAGGCAGAACAGAGGAAGCTGCCTTAAACCACGTCAGACGTTGGCTTGTCTAGCTCAGTACTGACTGCACTGATTGGCAGCAGCTTCCCAGGTTTTCATACTGGAATTCTTCCAGCCTTACTTGGAGATGGCACGCACTGAAACTGAGACCTTCTGCATGCAAGGCAGATGTTCTTCCACTGAGCCATGGCCCTGCCCCTGTGAGAGAGAAGAGTCAGCACGTTCCTGGTAAGCCACCGTTTGCCTTACTGTGATGTGTGAACCAGGCCAGTGGAGGCATTTCTTCCACATTCCTTGCACTGTTTTTTTTTAAATTATTTAAAAGCATTGATAAACCACTTAATACTTTTTTTAAAGAATCTGTAAGGGAAATTATTAAACAGAGCCAATCTTTTGCTATATTAAGCACCTGGCTTTGAATCTGTAAGGGTGACAAGGTGGGTCACTAATCTGGATGACATGCTCCTGAGCATGCACCCTGTGACTCCTGTGGGGGGAGGGGCTTTTGCATCAGGAAAGGGGGAGGCCCTACATCTTACACAGGGTTGCATTTGCCATAGTTGGCTATGGAGTCCCCTACGTGGACCTTGGCTCCCTTGATCCGCTCAGAGCAGCAATCCTGACGATTCTTCACCACCACAGCAGTGATGGCATAGCGAGTGCCCAAGTCCACGCTCCACCAGGGCTCTTTCTCCAGGGTGGTGTGGCTGCAGGAGCCGTGGCTCCAATCTCCATCACGATCCCCATCCACGGCACTCTCTGCCACGCTGTAGACTGTGCCCCACTGTGGATACGTTGAGGACTGGCTGGCCGGCTGGAATTTGGCCCAGTTCTTAGCTACAGTCAAAGGAAAGTATGGATGTACTCACTTATTTCACACCCATTCCCAGCTTTTCTGACACAGAATATGGACACCAACAAGGAAAACTATATAAACCCCACAGATAAGACGAACAGCAAACAAGTTCATGTTCTTCAAAGCTTTCACGCCCCAGCTAATAAAGATAACCAGGTGTGTGCGCACCTGTGATAATGATCAAGATCTTTACAATCGGTCTTAAGTTAGGCGAGAGTGTTTCAAAGACTTGGAGTAGCAGCAGAAAACATCAAGTCCAAGGCCATTTGAGGGAATAGCACCAAGCTGTGCTTCCAGTTAAATAGGAATGGCCAATGATCTGCGCTGGGTTCTAACATTTGCCTAGGAAGCGACATTTTGAGAGCTAAATGGCTGGCAAAGAGGGGCCCCGGCAGACCTTAAAGAGCAGAGCCTTCCATGTCGCCTAGTGCCAACGCTGTTATCTTTTTGGCGCCAGGTCAAGACTTTCCTCCTCTCCCAGGCATTTTAGCATGTGTTTTAATTGGCTTTTAAATATGTGTTTTTAAATTTGTATATTTGTTTTTAATGTTTTAATTGTTGTAAACCACCCAGAGAGCTTTGGCTATGGGGCGGTATACAAATGTAATAGATAGATAGATAGATAGATAGATAGATAGATAGATAGATAGATAGATAGATAGATAGATAGATAGATAGATAGATAGATAATGTTGGGGCCACAACAGAGAAGGTCCTCCACCTTCTCCTTGGAGCAATTTGCCCCTTCTCCCTAGGGGTGGGTGAACCTGTCCATTTTAGTTTTTCTCAGTTTTTTATTTTCCAAGCCTTAGGATCAGTTCAACACATTTCCACATCACTTTGCAAACTTTTTTTTATGTCTGCTTGAAAATCCAGCAGCAGTTAATACCATTTTTCTCTCAACATGAATACACATTTTCATATACAATTTTGCCTAATAGTGCAAACAAATTCCCTGTGTTATAATGTGCTTTTGCATGTTATGTTCCCTACTGTAATGGATTTTTATGTACCTTTCAGCATTTTTGTATGCATTCTGGGCTGGAGGACTGCACTGCAAAATTTTGAGAAATATGGATTTTGAAGGATGGCTGCGTTTTATTTATTTAAAATATTTCTATCCCGCCCTTCTACCCTACAATAGGGCACCCAGGGCGGCTACAATAAAAACGAATACATACACAATAAAATACACAACAAAAACATAAAACATTACAGTAGATTAAAATACATAAAATGCGATCATGCATACGCATACAAACATGCATGTATATATGTGCATGCACGTATAAAAAAGTGAGACTAAAAGAACTTAAGATTTAAAAATGGAGAATAAAAAGCTTAAAACAGTGTCAGGCTGACCCGTCAGTCCCAACCAAAGGCTCTCTGGAACAAATAGTGTTGACAAGTTTCCGGAAGGCCATCAGGGAGGGAGCAAAACGGGCTTCTTGGGGCAGGTAATTCCAAAGTCTGGGAGCCACAATTGAAAAGGCTCTCCCACGTGCCTGTCAATCTAACTTCTTTCATTCCAGGCACGCAGAGAAGACCGGAGGCAGATGATCTTAGATGCAGGCTAGGAACATATGGACATTAGCGGTCCCTTAAGTAAACTGGTCCAAGGCCATTTAGGGCTTTAAAGGTCAAAACCAGCACTTTTAATTGGGCTTGGAAACAAATTGGGAGCCGGTGGAGTCGATAAAGCACAGGGGTGATATGCTCCCTGCACAGTGCTCCAGTTAGCATTCTGGCTGCTGCATTTTGGACCAACTGTAGTTTCCGAATCGTTTTCAAAGGCAGCCCCACATAGAGTGCGTTACAGTAATCAAGCCTCGATGTCACCAATGCATGTGTCACTGTGGCCAAGTCAACTGCCTCCAGGTATGGACACAGCTGGTAGACCATTCTGAGATGGCTAAAAGCACCCCTGACTACCACAGCCACCTGATATTCCAGCAGCAGGGCAGGATCCAGAAGAACTCCCAGACTGCGTACCTGCTCTTTCAAGGGGAGTGCAACCCCATCCAGAACAGGTTGTTTTGGTTTACATATTGTTTCTAAAAGTGCAAATTAAGTAGGTTCGCCTACAATGACTCAGATTTCTTCCCAACCCTCCTCCCTCCCTCCTCCCTTGTGAAGTTCTGAGGAAAACAGTATGGGAGAAGACAGAGTTGGAAGGGAAGCTAGTTTGTGCCCCTTCCAGAAGTTGCCTCTCTGCTGACCTGTACAAAGAGGCAAGGAACATTTTCCTCAGTTGTAATTAGTTGATTGTGATTGCTTGGAGAAGAGAAACGGCTCAAGGGAAAGTGCATCTTCCCACAGGTAGTATATGGGTAGCCTGGCCTGCCCACTTCAAGTCTACATTGGGCTTGATTGTTGGGAATCCTGAAGGCCCCAAAGAGGTAGATAGAGAAAGCTGGTGGTGACCATAGAGCTGTTGGCCACCCATTGTTTATTATCCTATGCTTAAGGACATAAGAGGCTGCCTTATAGTGAGCTAAGCCATTGGCCCATCTGGGTCAGTAGAGTCTACACTGACTGCCCTTGGAGTCCAGAATCTCTCCCAGCCCTCCCTGGAGCTACCCAGGGACTGAACCTGGGGCCTTCTGCATGCAAAGCAGATGCTCTGCCGCTGAGCAATGGTCCTTCCCCTTACCTTATCCCTGCAGACTTTGATGCAATTTTCTCTATGGGTTGGGATCAGGAGAGGAAAAATTAGGACATGCCTAGGACAAGCCACAGAGTGGAAAGGTGGCCAGTGGCTGCAGCTTCCCTGTCTCTGCCTCTGATCACCTTCCTCAGGCTGCCTCTTGGGGACCCTCCAGAATTTTCCACAGCTGGGTGGCAAGCCGTGGCTGAGCTCCATGCCCACCTTTGCCCGGTTCTTACCCCCTGGAGGTGGTATGCAGCTCTCAGCCTCCCTCTGTCCTTCCAGGAGTTCAGTGGCTAGCAGAAAAATCCAAACCCAGGACATCCTGCAAGAGGGGAGGAGAGATGCCGGTGAGAAGAAGAAAATTCCAGAGTCATGAATGGGAATAGCACAAGTAGCAGCTGGTCAGGATTTAGGAGATTCCCTCCCCCCAATTATCATAGCTTTGGGAGGAGGACCCAGGCTTCTCGACTTCAGCTAGTTCTTTAATGCTGGGAAATCTCGTTTTGTCAAGGTCCAAACCACAAGCTGCTGTTGCATCTGACATTCTATATCACCTTAGTTTGAGTGTGTTGCCCTGGCACTCAGAGCTGAATGAGGGTCTTAGAAAGTGGCAGCTGGACTCTGCAATGTCTGCTGTCCACCCTGTCTCTTCCTGCCCCCTTTTGCCTCAGGGACTGAAGTGGGCTGAAAAAGATCCGTTGTAGGATCCTTTTTTTGTTCCATAATTCTATGATCCTCTGAAATGCTCCAAAAGAACCTGACTTAGCTGGAAGCAGCAGCATAAACACAGTCCCGACTCACCTTGATGATTGCAAACTTGGGGCTGTTGTCCTCAGCCACTTGGCAGCTACATCTGGAAAGGGCTTCATGGGCCTCTGCCTTTCAGCAACAAGAAGAATGAAGGGGCTGGTTTCCCAACAGGCAAAGGAGTGGAGAACTCTTTGATTCCTCCCAGCTCTTGGACCACCTTTTGGCAGCCTGTTGAGAAAGGCAGGTCCATTTACCTTTTCCCAGTGGGAGGTCCCTGCCTAGTAGTTCAAAACCGCTGAGCCAGTTGGAAAGATGTTCTGTGCAAAGTTCTGAGGTTAAAAATCCAACCAAGATCAAGTTGTCACTTTCCCTTATAGATTGTCTGTCTCCCTGCCTTTTTTCATTTCATTCATTAAATGTTTTTGTGGTTGCAACTCCACAACTCAGAACATACACATAGCACCCTTTTTATGTTGAAACTGGCAAGCTTCCAGGAAGACAGAATACAGTTGGGCCCTGCTCATACAGCGGGTTACGTTCCAGACCCCTGCTGTAAAGCGAAAACCGCTGTCGAGCGGATCCCATTGACTTACATTGACCAAAATGGTGCCCGGTGGCAAAAAAACACCGTAAAAGCGGAACAAGCGCTGTAAAGCGGGGCCTTTCTACAATTCACAACCGCTGTATTAGCAGAATGCTTTAAAGCAAAGCGCTGTAAAGCGGGGCCCTACTGTATTAACTTTATAAAACAAGAGTACCCTCTTGGAGCGTGCCCTTCCCAAATCCTCCCCCAACTGCTACCTCTCCTAGAGACTGGGAGGAGAAGGCAGTTTGGGGCATATTCCAGAAATGTTTGATATAAAAAGATCTCCAGTTGTCTGCTCAACAACACTGAAGCTAGAACTAATGAGGGGGACATAATTGACCAGATTGGTTACTGATGCTACATATGTGGCGGTTCCACCAGTTCTGCCCTAAATGAAATGGTCTGCAATGAAGGATGTCGGAGAGGTTGTGTGTGCAGCCATGGCAAGAGGTCAGGCAGAGTGTTTGCTCTGGGCTTGTGGAGATGCCCAGCCCTGCAGTGTAGAGTAGGCAGAAGCAGGGGTGGGCTTCTTCCTGGAGGTCAACTGCAGGAGTGTCTGTCTTCACCAAACCTCATACTGGATCATACTTCCAGAGGCAATGTGCATCTAAAGGCAACAGCTCTGGCTCAGCAGCAGAGCACATGCTTTGCATTCAGAAGGTCCCAGTTTGAATTGCTGGCATCCCCAGACAGGGCACCCAGCTGGTATAGCAGAGTGGGGAGGAGAGCCTGGCTGAGAGTTCAGAGTCTGTGAGTTGAAATCCCCACTCGTGTCTCCTGGGCATCAAGGGCCAGCTAAAGATCACCCCACAGTGAGTGGCTCAGGGGTTATGTGCCCTGCCCCCTGTGCAGCTGTGGGCAAGCGGCATAGTCCCAAGGATCCCAGTTGCACACAAGGAAGGGTCTGGCTTGTGCAGCTGTGCCAAGCTGAGCAGGCTGTGGCTAGCTGGGGAGGACTATCGTCAGAGGGAGGCAATGGTAAACACCCCCCCCATGAATACCGCTTACCATGAAAATGCTATTCATAGGGTTGCCATAAGTTGGGATTGTCTTGAAGGCAGGCCATTTCCATTTTCCAGACAGGGCTGTGAAAGATCATCCTCCCTCCTCCTGAATCCCATGCTGAGGGAGGCATCGCACAATGGAATGGAATAGAAGGCAGATGTGGGAGTCACAAAACAGAAACCTTTGAACCCAATTTGATGTTCCCAATGAAAATCCACCTCCAATTTACAGAATGCAAACGCTTTCTCTCTCCGCCATCCTTTTCCACTCCTTCAGTGTCATGCTGTCTCCCAGGATCCCCACCCAAGCAACGCTCATGCACATACCTTCTCTCCTGCTGTCACCCAAATTCATGGCTGTTCCATCATCTTTGGACACCATCCCTCCCCTCATGCCTGCTCAGTCTTCTGGTTCATGGTGGCTAGAGATTCCCTCCTTCCATCTGTCGTCACATGGCTGCTCTTTGGAGGGGCTTTTTCCTGCCCCCCTCCACACAGATGCTCAGTTTATTGGTTGAATTCTTTGTCTTCCCCTACTCCGCCTCCTGGCTCATGAACATTTCTCTTCCACATCTCTTGTGATGTGACTCTGCCTTTCTTATGCGCCCCCCACCCCAGCTGGGTGCTGTCATGGCATGACTGGTTGTTGTTGTTTTTAATCACCATCTTCTCCCTCTCCCTTCATGGCTTCTCTGTCCACCTTGTTGGAAGTGGGGCAAAAGCAACTCCTGTTTTGTTATTTTCTTTGTGTTTGTTAGGTCCAAACCCAACATGCAAGCCGTCACTGTCTACTCAGCTCACATACACCCGGGAAGGTGCGGAGTTGAGAGCAAAAATCTATTGCCAGAGGCCAGGAAATAATACACGATATTACCTTTGCAAAGGGGTCCCAAGACCTGTGAGCGAATTGCCTTTCAGAAGTGGGAACCCCGTTTATTGACACACACAAGATTTATATAGTTTCCCCAACGGTTACAAAATGGGGAGCAGACGTCATAAAGAATAGAAAAACATTGCTAGACATAGTAACATCTTAGATATGGAAAAAGGGGTGCTTAGGATAACAAAGCCAGGAACATCTTGCCTTCTTTCAGACATAGGCTTGCATAGTTTATACGACCTTGAGATAAGCACTCAGAGTCAGAGGAACAAAGGATAGATAGGAGCAGGGGAGGTTCGGTTACAAGTGGGATCTTTAAACTAAGAATACACTCAGGTTACATTTTCTACATTTGTAAGAGTATGCGTGTCAAGGTCTACAACCATGTAAATGAAGCACAGGCATTCTTTTGTGATACAGTTGGTAACATCATACAAGACATTGAGTATAGATATGCACAAGGAAATGGGAGGGGAGAACATTTCCTGTTCAATCAGGCTTTTATTCACTTAGCGCTGGAATGTTTAGGGTCAGGTCATCGGGAAATAAACCGATATCTACTTTATATCAAGTCAGTAATATTTCCATAGCCAACATGTTCTAGAAAGGAGATGGAGTCAGGGTCCTCCAGATGGCTAGGCTTGACTACCTTGACCTGCAGTGTTTCACCTCCAACTTAGCTAGTTAGAACTAGGTATGCCTTTCCTATCTACTATGCATTTCTATAAATAAAGTAGCTTTTCTTATTTTACTAAGTCTCAAGTCTCAGTGATCCTAATGCAGAGTAAGAGCCTGCCACTTAGCTAAACGCACACACTGGCACACACGCAGCTCAGACCGTTGACGATCTCTGCTCATTTATACAAATTACATAACACACCTCCCTACACAAACTTTCCTCAAAATGGAAGTGGGAAGGACCTCAGGCCATGCTGTGAATCAAGTGGGGCAGCTGAGTAAAGAACTTCTCTTGAGTTTGAGGACAGAGATGAGATTCGGACCCAGGCTTGCCATAGCTGGACACACTCGACTCCTACTTAGCACAGGGCCCTCTTTTAGCTGAAGGTTCATAGCGGTTGATCCTGAACAGGGATGGAAAGATCTTCCAATTTCAAGACTCTCTGTTTTTAATTTTTCTAATCTTAAATTCGGTTCTCCACATTTCTGCAGCAATTTATGAATTTTGTTTTTAAAAATTCTTACAAAACTTTTCAGCATTTTAATGCGAATTTCTCCTAATAAACACAGTTTTGTAGGCAGTTTTGACATTTTATTGTAGCAGTTGAATCTAATGAGGTGTCCAGAACACAGTCTTGTCCGGTTTTATTGGATGAGTTTCAGTTGGTACAGCTCGAGGATGTGGACAAGGTGCTTGGACAGGTACGGGCGACCACTTCTGCTCTGGACCCTTGCCCCTCATGGCTAATAAAAGCTAGCAGGAATGGAACAGCCAGCTGGGCCAAGGAGGTGATTAATGCCTCTTTACGAGAGGGAGTGGTCCCACTCTGCCTGAAACAGGCAGTGGTGAGACCGCTCCTAAAAAAGCCCTCCTTGGACCCTGATAATTTTAACAACTATAGACCGGTAGCAAATGTTCCATTTCTGGGCAAGGTTCTAGAGCGCGTGGTCGCTCACCAACTCCATGCTCTCTTGGATGAAACTGATTTTCTGGACCCATTTCAATCGGGCTTTCGGCCGGGGTTTGGTACAGAAACGGCCTTGGTCGCCCTGTATGATGACCTCTGTCGGGAGAAAGACAGAGGGAGTGTAACTCTGTTGGTTCTCCTTGATCTCTCGGCGGCTTTTGATACCATCGACCATGGTATCATTCTGGGGCGACTCACGGACTTGGGAATTGGAGGCACTGCTTGGCAGTGGCTGCACTCCTATCTTGGGAATCGCCTCCAGAAGGTGATGCTTGGGGAGCATTACTTGAGTCCCTGGGTACTCCAATATGGGGTCCCGCAGGGTTCAGTTCTGT
This sequence comes from Rhineura floridana, assembly GCF_030035675.1. Classification (NCBI taxonomy): domain Eukaryota; kingdom Metazoa; phylum Chordata; class Lepidosauria; order Squamata; family Rhineuridae; genus Rhineura; species Rhineura floridana. Next base: position 321,338,466 of record NC_084480.1, on the reverse strand, counting down.
CCCCCATGCTCTTTAATATCTATATGAAGCCGCTGGGTGAGGTCATCAGGAGTTTTGGTGTGCGTTTTCAGCAATATGCTGATGATACGCAACTCTACTTCTCCTTTTCATCTTCCTCAGGTGAGGCTGTCAATGTACTGAACCGCTGCCTGGCCGCGATAATGGACTGGATGAGAGCTAATAAACTGAAACTCAATCCTGACAAGACTGAGATGCTGTTGGTGGGGGGGTACTCTGCCCAGGTGGTTGATGTCAGACCTGCTCTGGATGGGGTTACACTCCCCCTAAAGGAGCAGGTCCATAGTTTGGGGGTCTTATTAGATCCGCTCCTGTCACTTGAGGCTCGGGTAGCCTCGGTGGCACGGAATGCGTTCTACCAGCTTTGGCTGGTAGCCCAACTACGACCCTATCTGGACAGGGAAAACCTCGCCTCAGTTATTCACGCTCTGGTAACCTCTAGATTGGATTACTGTAATGCACTCTACGTAGGGTTACCTTTGAAGATGATTCGGAAACTTCAGCTAGTGCAGAATGCTGCGGCCAGAGTTCTTACTGGGACGAAGAAATTCGACCATATAACACCTATTCTGGCCCAACTGCACTGGCTACCTATATGTTTCCGGGCCAGATTCAAAGTGTTGGTTCTTACCTATAAAGCCCTTAACGGCATCGGACCGCAATATCTGATGGAACGCCTCTCTCGCTATGTACCTACCCATTCACTGCGCTCGACATCTAAGGCCCTTCTCCGGGTCCCAACTCATAGGGAGGCCCGGAGAACAACAATTAGATCTAGGGCCTTTTCAGTGGTGGCCCCCGAATTATGGAATGCCCTCCCAGATGAGATACGCCTGGCGCCTTCTTTGTTATCTTTTTGGCGCCAGGTAAAAACCTACCTCTTCGCCCAGGCATTTTAAACTTTTAAACTTAAATTTAATTTTATTTTAAACTTAACTGTAATTGTATTTTTATTTTATTCGTATTTTAATTTTGTTTTTAAATATGTTTTATATTGTATGTTTTAATCCACACTTGTTCGTTTTTTAAATGTGGTTTTATTTTGCTGCACACCGCCCTGAGAGCTCATTGCTATAGGGCGGTTTAAAAGCGTAATTAAATAAATAAATAAATATAAATTTTTGCATGCTAATTTCACTCATATGTTCATTTTAATGTACACTTCCCCCTCATATCTGCATTTTTGTAAGCATTCTTTGGTTGGAGAGCTGCCCTGCAAAAGTTGACTAAGTGCAAATTTCAAAGGATGTTTTGGTTCTCATATTGTTTTGGAAAGTGCAAATGTGACAGATTCAGCTTGAAATGTGAACTAAATCAAACTTCTCACCCATCCCTAATCCTGAAGGAAGCACCTTGCTAGATTCAGCAGGCATCCCTCATCTTAAAAGGAGCTTCTCTAACCCTGGGAATCCTTAGCCATTTAATTAGGGGAAGGGATTCTCAGGGACAAACTCGTATGGAGTGTCTTTTTGACAGCTATGTAGATGTGACAAGCACAAGAGCCCAGAGAGCGCAAAAACTTGGCAGCTCAACTCTGATTGGCCCTTCCCCTGAGCCCCCCCTTCTCCTGGGTTGTTCCCTCCCTCCCTCCCCCCTCCCGCTAGTAACTGCCCCCAACTTCATTTGTGTCATCACAGGCAGCTCGCAGTCAATGGCAACAGCGGGGGGGGGGGATCAGCATAGCTTCACAAGGGCTCACACTTGGAGGGGGGCACCTCAGCTCAGCAGTGGTTTGTGTGTTAATGTAAAAGATTCATCACCCACCCATCCTGTGTGCTGGTACCAGGAGGGGCCCACCATAAAACCAGGATGTTTGATCTCCCATTACGCTCTTTGAGAAGAAAAAAGGTGGAAAGGACACATCTTTATTTATTTGTTTATTTATTGAATTTATATCTCGCCCTTCCTCCCAGAAAACAAAACATGTTTTTAAAAAATCTCAGAAATCATCTTTAGAACAGTCCCAACACAGACACAGGCTGGGATAAGGTCTCTACTTAAAGGCTTGTTGAAAGAGGAAAGTCTTCAGGAGGTGCTGAAAAGACAAGAGAGTCGGTAGCTTTGTTTCAAAATACACCCAAGTGAAGTGGCCCAAGTGTGACATTCACCTGCATCTGACTGCCAGATGACTGCCTGCTTCCACACCCCAATTTGCCTCCTTCACGGGGTGGTATTCCTGTGGTCTGCCTGGAAGAAAGAGGTGTAACGGTTATTTCAGTGTGGCTCAGGATGAGATGATCAAAGAACTCAGGCAGAACTTGCTCGCCCAACATGAGAGCAGACGGCAGGCACTCTCAAGGCCAAGAGGTTCCCATGACTTTCAAGTTCCCAGAAATTCTTGGTCACCCCAAATTGTCCACAGTGTGGTTTGTCCTTTTCCCTGGCCCTGTTTTTTCTCATTAAAACTTCAGTTCTGGGTTGGTAAATCACGAGTCATGAAACAAACACCTGCAGAAACTGTTTTCCATTGTTTTAGGGAATGACACCCTCCCAAGCCTTATCAGGGTACAGGGAGAGTCACAAAGGTCATCCAGGGCTGCTGGTCACATGGAGTCACAAGTCTGGTATCTTCCTCACACCAATGCATTCTTTTCGTTTGACTGAGGCCTTCTCAGCATTTCTGCTTCTCAGATTCAGACAGAAACAATATTTCTGCCCTCAATCTACTTCCGTCATGAGCCAGAACGTCTGGACCAAAGTTTTCTTCCATTCCACTCCACAGCCTCTGGGATGATCATCTGTATCATGCATGCAACTTTCCCCCAAAATTGAGCTCAGTATCCCCAGGACCAGGGCATAGGTGCAATTGATAGAGATTTCCTGGTCTCTATGGTGCTTTCACACACTGGGGTTATTATTATTATTATTATTATTATTATTATTATTATTATTATTATTATTATTTTGCTCTAGGAGAGCCTAGAGAATCTAACAAAGCTTTTTTAAAAATGTTTTTAATGTTGTTTTGTTTTAATGTATTTTAAGGTCTGTTTTTATGATGTTTCAAAGCGTTTTTAGCGTTTCTGTTTGCCGCCCTGGGCTCCTGCTGGGAGGAGGGGCGGGGTATCAATCAAATAATAAATAAAATAAATAAATAAACACAAATACAGCAGTAAAAGCAAAAGTAGAACCACAATACAAAACACAACATATAATAACAATGCACATTACATTATACAAATGTTTTACTCCTGTGACGCTCCAAAGGTCTGCTGGTTCAGATAGGTCTTAAATTGCCATCGGAATGAGCACAGTGTGGGGGACCATCTAATCTCTGCAAGGAGGGAGTTTGGTAGCTTGGAGGTTGCCCCTGAGAAGACCCTGTCTCTTGTGATGATGGCAACCACTACCCGGAGGCCATATTCCCTTCCAGATTGCAAAACTCAGATTGTCTGGTACTGCAGATAATCTCCTTTTATGAGAGTTTTATGTCTCCATTTTATACTGGTCATTGACCGTAACAATAAAGATTTGAATGTGCAGAGCTTGGAAAAGTTATTTTTTTGAACTACAACTTCCATCATCCCAATCCAGTGGCCGTGCTGGCAGGGGCTGATGGGAGTTGTAGTTTAAAAAAAGTAACTTTCCCAAGCTCTGTGAATGCGGAAGGTGTTCTTCCAAATCCTTGGATCCTGTGCCATTTAGGGTTTTGTACACTGATACCTACAACTTGAACTGGGCCTGGCACCTTACTGGCAGCCAGTGTAATGCTTTCTGGATTGGTGTACACAACTGGCTACCCCACATAGCGCAGGGTCAGCCGCATCCTGCACCAGTTGCAGCTTGTAAACCATTTTCAAGGGAAGCTCACAGGGAGCATAATCCAACTATTCTTGCACAGAACAGATGTATTACAAATTAAATTTGTCTTTGCAGGTACAGGAAGCAGGAAAGAGGAGGAAAGCTCTGCTGCACCTTTTTTGGGATCAGTTTCAGTCGATGCCACCTGATAACATGGACAAGGTGCTGCGACGATGTGGCCAGCAACATGTCCTCTCACTCCTTGCCCTTCTTGGCTTTTTAAAGCTTGCCGGGGGGGATATGACCGAATAGATTCAGGGTGTGGTCAACGTGTCTTTGCAGGGGGGAATGATCCCAGCTGCCCTGAAAGAGGCCATGATCCGACCACTCCTGAAACAGCCCACCCTGGACCCATTGGTCTGTGACAACTACCTCCCAGTTGCAAATACCCCGTTTTTACAGAAGGTGATTGAGAGGGTTGTGGTACAGCAATTACAAGTACTCTTGGATGAAACAGATTATCTTGACCCATTCCAGTCTGGATTCAGGCCTGGTTATGGGACTGAATCGGCCTTAGTCATCCTGATGGATGACCTTTATCGGGAGACGGACAGGGGGAGTGCGACCCTGTTATTCTTACTTGATCTCTCAGTGGCTTTTGATACCATTGACCATGGTATCCTTCTGGGCCAACTTGGTGAGATGGGTATCGGAGGCACTGTTTTGGAGTGGTTCCGATCCTATCTCCAGGGTTAGTTTTAGAGAATAGCATTGGGTGATCGTCTTGCAGCCCCCTCGCCGTTGTGCTGTGGGATGTCTCAGGGTGCCATCTTGCCTCCAATGCTTCTTAACCTCTAGAAATGAAGCCCTTGGGAGCAGTCATCGGGATTTGGGGCATGGTGTCAGCAGTATGCTGATGATACCCAGCTCTATTTCTCTGTAACATCTGAATCGGGAGAGGACATGCAAGCCCTGGACCACTGCCTGGATTTGGTGGTGGTCTGGATGAGGGCTAATAAACTGAGTCTGAATCCTAGCAAGATGGAGGCACTGTGGGTTAGTGGTTCCCAAGTCTGGATAACTGGTAAATTGCCAGTTTTGGATGGGGTTGTACTCTCTCTGAAAAAGCAGGTCCATAGTCTGGTGGTGCTCCTGGATCCATCTTTGCTGCTAGAGGCCCAGGTGACCTCAGTGGCTAGGAGTGCGCTTTACAGCTTCAGCTGGTAAGACAGCTGTGGCCTTTTCTGCTGGGATATCTTGACCACTGTTGTAAATGCACTGGTAACCTCCAGGCTGGATTACTGTAATGCGCTCTATTTGAGGCTGCCCTTAAGGTTGGTCTGAAAGCTGCAGCTGGTGCAAAATGAGGCAGTGCAGCTGCTCACTGGAGCAGGGTATCGCCAACATGTCATCCTGCTGCTGAAAGAATTGCACTGGCTGCCCATTTCCTACTGCGCCAAGTTCGAGGTTCTGGTTTTGGTGTACAAAGCCATATGCAGCCTGGGACCAGGATACCTGAAAGACCGTCTTACCCCTTATATGCCCAGTCGATCACTATGCTCTACAGGTGAGGGCCTCCTGCAGATATCATCTTATCAGGAGGTCCGTTCCGCACAACATAAGAAGCAGACCTTTAGTGTGGCGGCACCTACCCTGTGGAACTCCCTCCCCTTAAATATTAGGCCGGCGCCATCTCTGCTATCTTTACGGCGCCTGCTGAAGACCTTCCTCTTTCAACAAGCCTTTTAAGTTGAGACCTTATCCCAGTTTGTGTCTGTTTGGAATTGCTTTTCAAGATGCTTTTCAAGATATTTTATTGTACTTGTTTAAAAAAGATGTTTTTAAGTTTGTTTTAGATGTTTTAACATGTTTTTAGTGTTTTGCCTTTTGTTTGCTGCCCTGGGCTCCTTCTGGGAGGAAGGGCAGGATAGAAATTTAAATGGTGCTGATGATGTAATCAGCAGCCTATCATACCAGTGAGGCTAAATCCACACACATATTTAGTTACTTTTTACTATTGTTTTGTGCAAATCTGGTAAATAGAAAAAGTTATACTTAAAAACAACCATTAAAGGGGCTTGCATGCACACAGGTAAGCAAATGCTGCATGCCCACAATAGACCTCAGGTTTCCTGGCTTGGAACAACACATACACATTTTTTAAAAATGGTCCGCTGTTTTGTACAAATCTGGTAGATGGTGCTCAAACACGCAGGCAGAAATTGCAACCCATGTATGCATTAACACCCTTGTGTGGACACAGCCTCTCTTCCCAGCTTCAGTTTGAGCCATGACTTGCCAGTTTTGTCTGTGTGTGACCTTAACGACGCCACACTTAGGCACTGCGAAAGAGCTGTCCCTGTTTTCATGTGAGGGGGGTAGGAAGATGGGCTTGAAGTGGACTTTCTTGATCAATGAAGTGTGGCAGTTAATGGTCCCTTGAAAAGAGAGGCCTTTGTCTTGCAGTGGAATTAATGTTCCCAGAGTCAGACCAGCCTGTCCTAGAGACAGGAATCTTTACTTTGTTCCATGTTCCCAGAGTCAGACCAGCCTGTCCTAGAGACAGGAATCTTTACTTTGTTCCATGTTCTTGGCAAACAGTAGGACTGGAAGAGGAGCCCTGCTGGATGCAAGACCAAGGGTCCACCTAGTCCAATTGTTTTCCCCATGAACAGCCAGCCAGATGCTTCCAGGGAGCCCACCAGGAGGTCGGGAAGGGAACAGACCTTCCCAACTGTTACTTTCAAGAAAATGATATTCAGTGATAGACTGTTTCTGACTCAGAAGGCTCCATAGCCATCATGACTAATAGCCATGGGTAGAGTCCTCCTCCATCACGTTGTCTAATCCCCATTTAAAGGCATCACAAATCCCATGGCAGCTTATCCTGTAAATTAATTCTGCATTTTGTGAATCAGTCTTTTCTTTTCTTTTCTGCCCTGAATCTTTTGCCTGTCAGTTTCATTGAAAGGCAGCCATGTTTGAGTGTTATGAGAGAGAGAAAATGGAATTCCCTACTTTAGTTCTCATTGGGTTACTCAGAGCTTCCCTCTTGGAAGGGTCTGGAGAATCCCACCCTCTCTATGGGTTTGGGTGCCTTCTCCAAAACAGTGAGCAAAAATCAGCACTCCCTGGGATCAAACCAAAGTAGTTGTCTGACGCTGGACTTGGAGCGACCTATATTCGTCAGCACAGCCAAGCATCCTCTTGTCAGACAGCATCAACTTTCCTTGGAAGAAACCTCAGTAAGAAGGGCTGCAGATTAGGGAGACCTGATGCACCCTGGCTGGCCACACAGCCCAGCTCAAGACTCCACAATCAATCCTTGGACCCCAAGAGCACAGATGGTGCTAAGTCTGAACAGATGTCCAGACCAGAGACTGCTGTGCACCTCCTGCAGCACATTGCCTCGCATCCCAGATCCTTGTTTGGGAGGCAGAAACAAAAATCACTGCATGTGTTTGATAAGGAACCTGTCATGCTCCAGAAAAGGATGGAACAACCTGCTGCCCACCAGATGTTGTTGGACTCCAACTCACATCAGCACAGCCAATGGTCAGGGATGATGGGAGTTAGAATCCAGCAACATCTGGGGAGTCAGGACAGGTTGCCTGTCCCTGGGCTGTATTGGTACCTGGCTGTTACTGGTGCAACTCCTCATTCTGCTCAACTCCTATATCTGGGCAACCTTGGCTGGACAACTCCCCTGCCACTTCAGTAGCTTTGCCACAGATCTTTGTTGATCTTCTTGATAGTAAACTGCTGAATCCAAGCCACACGACAGTGTTGGTGGGAACAGGGCAGGCAGTGCTAGCATGTAGGAAAGGGACAGGTGTGCAGAGAAAGATGTTTGCCTACCTGGTGCTTTCTTTCCCTGCTTCCTCCCTCCCTCCCTTCTGCTGCCGCCACCTCATCTTGGGAAAGAGCGAGCCCAGGGACGAGTGCCTGGAATGGTCCAGCCTCCCCTTGTCTCAGGCAGACAGGAGAAGTGTGTGGCAGACATGGCAGAGCAATGGAGAAGCCAGCAAGCCAGCTGGGAAAAACAGGGACCACTCTTTGATTTATTGTTACGATGCAAAGAGAGAGATCAAATCACATTCACAGGGCTCTTATGTAGGCAACCCGTAAAGTCATGCCTTTTGGTTTATGTAACGCAGCTGATACCTTTTGAGAGGCTGTCAGACCAGCTTCTCAGCCTATTATTCGTACGTCCATGTAAACTAGGGAATGAAGCATTTGGTACTCAGAGCACACTGCCTCTGGTGATGGAGGTTCATTTAGCTATCATGGCTACTGCCCACTGATTCTCCTGCTCCGCTATGAATCCGTCCTTTTAGAATGGGATAACATGGGTTAGCTGAGGAAAGCAGGCCATCCCGGGAGCCACTATGAGGTGATTTGATGGCCTGAGAACTCTGAACAGGCATGAGTGAAATGCTTGTACCCTTTTATTAGACCAGCCTTCTCAGCCTTGTCTTCCACATGTTTTGGATTGCAACACCCATCACCCCAGCTAGTACATGCTGACTTGGGCTAATGGGCATTGTAGTCCCAAAGTATCTGGAAGACACCAGGTTGGGGAAGACTGCATTAGACTCTGGTACACCATGGTAAGCTGCACAGGAAGAGGTTGGGCTTCTTTCAGCAGGCTTGAATACTGTGGTCCACAATCCACAGTTAGCTGTTTGGAAGATCTCATTTTGGGCAGGCAAGGAACCCAGCGACAGCCGATAACATCTTGAAAAGGGGACATCTTGAAAAAGACCTTTATTGGCTCCAAGTAGTGTTTAATGAGCTTCATTGTCTCTGCCCTGTTCAGGAGAATATATGCCCCGAGATAACGAGGAACATTTTGCAAATACAATAATAATTATGTATTATTTAATCACATTTGATGTTCCATGAAGGAAGAAAGACGGAATACAGTATAAGAAAAATAAAAGTATATAAGCTGGGCTTGCAACTTATACCGTTTATACATTTCAGTTAATATGCCCCAGGAAAGTGCTCTTTTCTTGTCCTGCAGCACACACAGTGTCGCTCTCTCCCTTGCTTTGGGGTGGTTTGAACCCGAATCGAGGACAATGAGAGTTTGCTTTTCCAAATGACATGCACCTGAAATAATATGGGATGAAACGACATTTGCTTGGCAAAGCATTCAAGAGACTGTAACAAGCACCCTTTGCCTGTGTGCTTGCTTCTGCACCCCACCCCCACGATGGAGGCACCACCTCACCATTTGTAAATCAAGAGAACATGGCAGGAACTTTGTGAAGTATCCTTGTGCTTCCTCTCATTCCTCCAAACTAGGAAATCACCTGACAGAAATGGACAAGAGGTCCCCACCATTGCTCAGGGAAGTGCAGTGAGATGCTGATTTATCAGGGTGAATGTGGCATTGTCCAACCAACCTCAGATTGCCCTCAGCCAACCCCCACTGCCTGTCTTCTCACTTACAACCCCAGACCTCCAGGGGGTGGATCTACTTGACACCTCCCTCCTCCTCCGTCTCAATGCTGCCCTTGTACGACTCAGCAGGGAGGAAGAGGATGTGGACAACACTAGCATGAGTCAGCTCCGCCTCTCACTGGCTCTGGCCCCACCCACTGTTGCGCTCCCTGCCTTCCGCCCCACCAGTGCCAGTGGGCACCAGTCACCGCTGCCTGAGGGGGTGCTTGAGAAAGCAGGAAGTGAGAGTCAGGAACGGCCTTCCCCTTGCAGGGAGAACTCTGCACTAGGCTTGCCAGGTCTCCGGCAATCTGCCGGAGAGTCTGGCAAAAGGGGGCCGTGTCCGGCCTCTGGCTACACTTCAGTTTAAAAGGTGGATCTCCGGCTTTTTATTGGCCCCCTCAGCCACGCATGCGCGATTGACCACGCATACGTTGGGCTGCGGCTGGCCGACTTCCGCTCTTTACAATTTCAGGCAGGCAGGCCGCAGGCAGGACTTGAGCAGCCAACACAGTGAGGGAGGGACTCCTCCAGCAGCAGCCCCTGCCCACTCCCGCCACCACCCACAGAGAGAACATACAGGTGGCCGGGGCCCGGGCATGTGAGGGTGATCTGATGGCCCATGGGTGGGTGGAGGCGAGCGATGGCAGCAGCAGAGACTAGGCTGGGCCGGCCTGGCTCCGTCTTTCTTAGCCCCGGCCGGCCCAGAGCCAGTTCCCCGCCCTGGGGCTCAGGCTGCTGAAGTCTCTGGTGGGGGGGATCGCGACCGCAATCGCGGCCACAGCCGCTTCCGTGGGTGGACTGAGGCGAGTGGTGGGGTGGCAGTGGAGCCCAGGCTGGGCCGGCTCCCTCTTAGCCCCGGCCAAGATGGGGGCCGGGGCCCATCCCATGCGGCTTGCGGCCTGCCTGGCAGCCTCAGCGCAGGAGCCGTGGAGGGCAGGCCGGGGCGGCTCCTCCTCCTTAGTCCAGCCGGTTCTCCAGCTCCAGAAAGGATGGCCGGCCGCTTCACCCCTCCTGCTGTTGGCGCCGCTGGGGGGGCCCATCGCGGTCGCTGCCGCCCAGGGGTGCCCACAGCAGGAGGGGTGAAGCTGGTGGCCGTCCTTTCCGGAGCAGAGGAACCGGCTCCGGGGCTAAAAAGGAGCCGGCCCGGCCTGCCCTCCACGGCTCCTGCTGAGGCTGACAAGCCGCGACGCCCGTCTCCTAGCAACCGCTGCCGAGACAGGGCCGACGCGGAGGCCTGCAGGCTCAGCCTCAGCAGGAGCCGTGGAGGGCAGGCTGGGCCGGCTCCTCCTCCTTAGTCCAGCCGGTTCGGAGATAGGCTGACCGGCCCACTTCTGGTACGTCTGTTAAGGAAGCGTGCTGAAAGGCTTTGAGGGCCTGTTTGGATGTCACACTCTCGCACCTGCAACTCTTTAACTTAATCTCAGGTGCTTGAAGCGCTGTTTACTGAAATAACTTTGCACATGCTCGGCGATACTGTCTTTACTTCTTCATTTCTGGGCTGAGCCGTGGTGGTGAAAGCATGTTTCTTGGGGTATTACTGTGCTTGACCCTTGCCTTAAACTAAAATTGGGGATTTGTTAGCTCGGGGCTGCCTCCATACAAATACATGGGCCATAAGAAGAGTAGAGTTAAGGGCAGAAAGGATTTGTTTCTGCAGGACTCCTGTGTTCTTCTCTCCTCTTTGTGTTACTGTGTGTTTTTAAGTGCTTCCATCCTCCAGGGACTTAATTATTTATTGCCAGGTTAGATTTAAATCTGGCTGTAGAATTCCCCACTTTAGCTTCATGTCTGAATTCATGTATTAAACTTTGCAAGACAGTCTATAGTCTGTGTTTTCTTCTGCCCTTCTTTTTTTTAAAAAAAGCTTTCTGTTATCTGTTGCTGTCTGCAAACCCTGAATGATGACAGCATGTGTACTACCAGCTGTCAGATGTTCAATATTATCAAAACAGAAAGAAACTGGCCTGTTTGAAAGCTGCATTTTTATAGAGCCATAATTTTATTAGAGCAATATGGCTTTGGCAACATTCCCCCACCCCTTTTTTTCTTATTTTTTAATTGCGGTTTGTACATATTTTAACCATAAAAAAGTAAATTGAACGATCTTTTTCTGGTCTAAAGTTAATTGTTGGCGAGTTAAAAGTACATCTTTAAGTCTGCAGGCTAGCACATAGGATGACATACACCTCAATCCTCTCCACTTTTATTCAAAAGTAGTTGTTACATATGGTTACAACCTTAGTATTGGGCATTGTAATAAAACATCCCAAAACATGATGATACACTGCTTCTTGAACAATTTGTTCATTGACCAGGGAAGGAAGGAGTCAGTTTACTTACCTGCCATGTGATCCCACTGAGTTTCACCATACTCCAAACTAGGTGGAATCCATGTTAAATGAAGAGTAATGTTGAGTTCAGCTTCAGCATCCCCCACCTTGGTCAATGTATGTGCCCTACTTCTGTCTCTTGCATGATGTAGTTTCAAAAGTCTCAGAAGGTAGACTTGTTTAGACAACTATACTGGTTAATTGTGAGACTGACACTACTATAAAAGCTGTCAAATGCTCATTGTTGATAAACCATATTCAATTTCTTTAGTAATTTTTGTCTAATAATAACTTTTGCTTATAAATTGTTTTAAATTTTTTAAATTGTGTTTTAAATTGTTTTTAAAAGATGTGTTTTAAATTTGTATATTTGTTTTTAATGTTTTTAGTTACTGTAAACCTCCCAGAGAGCTTCGGCTGTTGATGGACTTTTTGATGAACTTTGCCTGGTTAAAAAGTTTGTGCCTGAGGTCAGAACATCTGATCTTCCTCTGGATGAGAAATGGGTGCAGTTGCTAAAGAGCATCAGATCAAGAATTCTGGTGAAGGTTGTCAGTGCAGTGTTTGCCATCCCAGTAAGCAATGCTTTCGTGGAGAGAGCGTTTTCACTCATGGGCAATGTATGGACTGACAACAGGAACCGTATGTTACCTTCCCTTGTTAAAGCAGAGCTTTGTGTCAAATTAAACTTTGGCATGAACTGTGCTGAGTTTTTTAAATATGTGAAGGAAGAACAAAGGTTGCTTAAAGCTTGTGTTTCAAATGAGAAGTACAAATTCTAAACTCAGCCTGTTTAGTTATTTAACACCAGTTCCTACAGTGAAAGCACCTTGTTCATTCTTTCTGTTTTTCTTTTATAAAGAGTAATACTGTTTATAATGTTTATAATGGTTGAAAACATCCCTTGGATGTCATCCACTTCTCTTTTGTAAGAGAGATAAATGTCTAAAACCAGCTGCAATTTCATTGCTTCAGTGGGTCTCTACTCTAGTTGGGGCTAGATTGATTGGTGATGTAACCTGCCTTTGTTCTCTTAAAGATAGTGTTTGTTAATAAAAAAATTGTTTGTAACCTGGTGCTATTGGTTTTATTTCTGTCACATTTTTACCTTTACCTTAATACTAGAGGTAATTGTATAATTGTATAATTGTGATTGCCAACTGCTTGCCTAGAATGCCCTCCCTTGTCCTTAACATGGCTGCAACCGTATCTACTCAGAAGTAAGTCCTATTTAGTTCAGATCTTGTAAGTTCAGGTCTGTGGCTTCCTTTATGGAATCAATCCATCTCTTGTTTGGCCTTCCTCTTTTTGTACTCCCTTCTGTTTTTCCCAGCATTATTGTCTTTTCTAGTGAATCGTGTCTTCTCATTATGTGTCCAAAGTATGATAACCTCAGTTTCATCATTTTAGCTTCTAGTGATAGTTCTGGTTTAATTTGTTCGGACACCCAATTATTTGTCTGTTTTGCCTAGAATGTCCTCCCTTGTCCTTAACATGGCTGCAACCGTATCTACTCAGAAGTAAGTCCTATTGAGTTCTGTGGGGCTTAGTTCCTTAATAAGCATGTTTACAGTTGCTGCCTTCAGGGGCATCTATCTGTGCTCCCATCTAACATCTCTGCAACACTAAACTCCTTTCTTCCAATAATGGCCAAGTCTGAGGGCACGTAAACCCTTCTTGCCAGAAGCAAGTAAACTAGAAGGCATCAGAACTGCACCTCCCAAGAAATGTCCCTAATGTCCTAGTAAGAGTTCTACCTAGAAGTTGAAGGGTTACGCTGACCCTTTGGTATGTGTTGCTGTGGTTGGTATGGTATTGCATTTAGGGAAGCATCACTGCCTTTTTTCATTTTCTGTTTGCATTTCATGTACCTTTGACCCTCCTCCCTTACATCCATAGAAGCAACAACAGTGGTTCCATGTGGTCAACTAAACCCCTAAAACCCATTGATGATGTGCCTTGTTGGTTGCATGATGGTTTGTTTTTTGCCCACTAATGGTAAAAGAGAATTCACATATTTGAAAGTGTGGCTGCAGTTGTTGTTCCCAAGCTGCTGCCTGTGAAGGTAGACCAAACCATGGGTGTTTTTTCTCTGTCAATTATTACTCACTGGAATTGGATTGGCTGTCCAAGTGAGTTTATAGCACCCCACAGAGTAGACAGAAAGGGTAGAGAATCTTCTTTCTCTTACACATTTCTCAGACCTCTTTCTGAAGTGAAGGGTCAAATCTGTAAAGAAGTTTGGAGCAGCCACATTAAAAGATAAGGGCAGGGCATTCCAGGCAGGGGGTTGTCAACCCTGCTTGGATATGGATGTCTTTGCAGAGGATCCCTAGTCAAGCATTACTAACAGCACAATCCAAACTATCTACTCAGAAGTAAGTCCTGTTGAGTTCTATGGGGCTTAGTTCCTTAATAAGCATGCTTACAGTTGCTGCCTTCAGGGGCATCCATCTGTGCTCCCATCTAACATCTCTGCAACACTAGGCTCCTTTCTTCCAATAATGGCCTGGCCTGAGGGCACGTAAACCCTTCTTGCCAGAAGCAAGGAAGCTAGATTAAATGTTCCCTAAAGGTGTTGAACTGTGACTTGGGAGACCAGGGTTCAAATCCCCACACAGCCATGAAGCTCACTGGGTGACCTTGGGCCAGTCACTGCCTCTCAGACTCAGAGGAAGGCAATAGTAAACCACCTCTGTCTGAATACTGCTTACCATGAAGACCCTATCTGGGATCAACTTGAAGGCAGTCCATTTCCATTTTGCATCACCCTAAGCTTGTGAGAAAGAATGACCTTATTTTACACCCTATTTTAGGTAAGATTTCTATTTTAACCTCCAGAGAATTTTTTTTGAATGGCATGCTCCAAGCAACTGTGGTTGATACAATGTATCATGCTTAATGATATCACTAGGGCCCGCCCCATGATGTCACTAGGGCCTGCCCTGTGACATCACTAGGGCCCACCCCGTGACATCACTAGGGCCCACCCCCATTTTCTCAGGTTTTTGGATGGCTCCGACCTGGCAACCCTACTCTGCACATATGTCTACACCCCACATTACACCAGAAACAGGAAGTAGTGCAGATGCTTGTGCCTCTTCTCCTCCTGTTTTTCTTTTTCTTGATGTACAAACAGGGGCCCTCATGGCCCTGACCCAGGTTAAGTCCATAGCATAGCTTTTCTCTTGCTCTCTGTTAACCTGCCCTCTTGCTCTGGGAAAACCTGTCAGGCACCAAGGCAGCCTCTGCTGACCAAGCAGCAGCAGCAGCGAGGCCTGCGGAGCCTTCGCCAAGGTGCCGTTCAGCTGGGATGGGTGCTGACGGCACAGGAGCCGGCAAGCACATCCAACATCTTTCCCAAAGAGAAAATTGGCCCCACCCTGAGTGCAGCTTCAGCCCGTCTCCCTCCGAGCGCGAATGGCTTGTCCCACGAGGAGCTGCATCCCCCAATCACCCTCACAACGTCCAGCGATCAAGAGAGAAGGGGCCTCCAGTTTTGCCCACAAACTGTTCCAGGAGATACTATCAAATGCAGGTTTAAAGCTGACAAAAGCTGGGGAAAGAGCTCCATTGGGCCTACAGCCATATTTCCTAGATGCTGATGACCATAAAAGAGTCAGATGGGCTAACAAGCTAGGTGGGATAAGTATGAAATTTCTTAGGTCTGATGGGGCCTTCAAATTCTGCTATGAGGTTATTACGACGAACTCACCTGAAATAGCTATTGATGCATATCAAAATGTAGCCCTTGAGCTGCAACAGGTCCTAACAAAACAGCTCTTCTCCCATTAGCTCCCACTTTATAAAACACAATTTGAAGCCCTCGTATGACTCAGTGCGTGTGGCAGCCAAGAAACAGCTGGTAGCTCTTTATTAACAGTTATCTTTTTTTTTTTTACAATAATTTTTATTCAAATTTTCATAAAACAAACAAAACAAAATCATAAAACATTCAAAGACAAAAAACAAAACAAAAATGATTAAACAAAAAAATAAAATGTTGACTTCCCATTTGTTGCAGATCAGTTATAGGTCTACAATATATAACAATCCTGTCTCTTAAATTATATTATAAAATCACTTTCCTCCAGTAGTTATCTTAATTAATCATCAAATCTCATAAACATTACTTTATTCTTTCCACAAAAAGTCAAAGAGAGGTTTCAATTCTTTAAGAAGTATATCTATCAATTTTTCTCCAAATAAACATGTCGATTAATCCATCTCGTTAATAATAATAATAATCTTATTGTCATAACCATAGTCCAAATAAACATATCGATTAATCCATCTCATCAAAATCTGTTAGGTCCAATAATTTCAATAGCCATTATTCCATTATCCATATTAATTCCATCTTCCATCTTCAATAGTCCTGTTAAGTCCAGTAATTTCAGTGTCCAATCTTCCATTATCAGTATTCCATAATAATCTTGCTGTCATAGCCATAGTCATATAATAAGAGTCTGATGGGAATTTCCTCTATCCCAAATATTTTCTTGCCATCGATTCTGAATAAGTTGCTGAAATATTGTTGTAAAGTCATATCTCTGTTCTTCTTTTTTACAAAATGCACTGGCTCATCTCTTGAGAGTTTTTCCATTGTCACATGGCTGCAGTTAATTCCATAGATTTTCTCTATATCAAGCTCCATCACGTCATTCCAGTCCAGAAAATTATCCAAGCCATTGATAACTTTATCTCTAATATCTTCATTAATTTCTTCAGAGATAACGTTAAATTCCAAACAGTAGATTTTATTTCTAATATCCATAAACTCCAGATCTTTTTCCAATTCCACATTTGTTCCAATCTCCAGGGCTTGTATCTTCCCTTTATTTTTTCTTTTCTCATCTCTGATCTCATTCTCCTCTCTCACAGGATCCTCTATTTCTTTAAGCTCCTGCGTCATTTTGCTCAGTTCAATTTTCAGCTCCTTACTGCCCTGTCGCAGGGTTTGTTTCGTTATCTCAATCTCATCCATTATTTTCTGAAACATAATTACTTCCAGATTCTCAGCCACTTTCTTGATTGCCATTTTTAAAACCACGAAAACAAAACAAAACAAAAATAAAGAAGAACCACTTCTTATTTCAGCAACAATTGGGTTAATATTCCAGGCTTGATGACATCACAGTATAAACAGAGCAGCCTGCCTTATCTCTCTATGTTCAAGAATACAAAACAAATTTAGTTCTCAGCATCAAAACAGTTAGTGGCGTCGTGAAGAAGCAGATTCGTCAAAATAAAATAGACCAAAAAGAGAATAGTCCCAGACAATATAATGTTCCAAAGTTCATATTTTTTTATTTTTTTCTCCTTGGAATAGAAATCCCTCTTCTGTTTATATCTTTAGAATGCACTTCCAGGACAGCTTTTTGCAATAGAAACAGAGATAAGCTGTTAATTTTGTGAATAACAGAGAAGAGTTATAGCTCACCCAGAAGTTCTTTAAAGCTGATTCATTTGACAAATCTCTTTTTGCTGCAACAATTTAAACCAAGTTAAAAAAAAAATAGAAAGAAGGGTGCTTGCCTGTTAGTCCGTTTTCTCTTTGAAGAAAAGATAAACGTGTCGCATTAATCAGATAGAGCTTGTTCGGAAGTCCGTCCGGCATTGCTGGCTGGACC
Organism: Rhineura floridana; assembly: GCF_030035675.1. NCBI lineage: Eukaryota > Metazoa > Chordata > Lepidosauria > Squamata > Rhineuridae > Rhineura > Rhineura floridana. Next base: position 321,321,293 of record NC_084480.1, on the reverse strand, counting down.
TTTTCTCATAAATTAATGAAATCCAGTCCTCCCAACAAAAACAGGCTTTTGAGGTTGATCTCTACGTTTCTCCCTGCCCGGGAGAAATTTCATCAGTCAAAAAAAAATGTTCTGACTGATTTATATCTGAATAAGCTTCTTCTGAGGCGGGAGCCCGTCTCAAAAAGCAGGCACAAGCGAAGTCACCCTTCCCGGAAGTCCTCTTTATTAACAGTTATCAACAATGTCCAGCAACATGGCTTCATCTGTCTGGCTAAGTCCATCTGGTCTCTTTCCTCCACTTCAACTCTCTCTGGGCATCATGGGATGGGGCCCAGGCCCAGTGTGGGGCCCCTCCAGGTGACCTCTTTATGGAGCATTCATCCTGATCTGCTTGCACGAAGGGTGAGTGGAAGTTAGACTATGAGCAGATAACACCATCAATGTATGGTGTAGAGCTACTTCTCAGCACCATTAACAAAGTGCAATTCCCATGATGCTTTGGAGGAAGTGATGCACTTTAAATGTGCACTGGATGTGCTTTAAATGTAAGAACATAAGAACATAAGAAGAGCCTGCTGGATCAGGCCAGTGGCCCATCTAGTCCAGCATCCTGTTCTCACAGTGGCCAACCAGGTGCCTGGGGGAAGCCCGCAAGCAGGACCCGAGTGCAAGAACACTCTCCCCTCCTGAGGCTTCCGGCAACTGGTTTTCAGAAGCATGCTGCCTCTGACTAGGGTGGCAGAGCACAGCCATCATGGCTAGTAGCCATTGATAGCCCTGTCCTCCATGAATTTGTCTAATCTTCTTTTAAAGCCATCCAAGCTGGTGGCCATTACTGCATCTTTTGGGAGCAAATTCCATAGTTTAACTATGCGCTGAGTAAAGAAGTACTTCCTTTTGTCTGTCCTGAATCTTCCAACATTCAGCTTCTTTGAATGTCCACGAGTTCTAGTATTATGAGAGAGGGAGAAGAACTTTTCTCTATCCACTTTCTCAATGCCATGCATAATTTTATACACTTCTATCATGTCTCCTCTGACCCGCCTTTTCTCTAAACTAAAAAGCCCCAAATGCTGCAACCTTTCCTCGTAAGGGAGTCGCTCCATACATGTATGGTGTGCATCTACTCTATGTCTGCTCTTCATTGGGCGTTTATTCTGATTTGTTCACGTGGAGGTTATATGACAATGAGCATTCATCCTGATTTGTCTGCACAAGGTTTGCGGTAAAGGTAGATGGTGTTACATCAGGAAAGCGCTGTCCCGCACTTCCCAGAACATTTTCCCATCACTTTGAGAGCCAGTGTGGTGTAGTGGTTAAGGTGTTGGACTACGATCTGAGAGACCAGGGTTCGAATCCCCACCCAGCCATGAAGCTCACTGGGTGACCTTGGGCCAGTCACTGCCTCTCAGCCTCAGAGGGAGGCAAAGGTAACCCCCCTCTGAAAGCCCCTTACCACGAACACCCTCTTCAGAGGGTCACCATAAGTCGGGATCACCTTGAAGGCAGTCCATTTCCATTCATTTGCTTACAGCAAAAAAAAAATTGGGAGGGGGAGCAACAGGTTTGTTGAGCAAGAGCACCAAATCAGCTTTAACTGCGCAACCCGAATTTGCCTGTGTGTGATTGAATCCCACCCCCAAAATGGCCACTGTTTGAAAGCACCCACAGTGACAGTTAGAGGCAGCCCCTCATGTTCCTCAGGTGGGCTTTATTGATCCTCAGCTGCCACATTCAGAGACACGGGACTCAAGGAGGCTGAGGAAATTGTGCTGCCCTAGGCCAGGGTACAAAGTCCACGCTGGAAGATGACTTTGGGGGCAGGCTCAGCAGAGACACCTGCCCGGCTGTGCATTCTTCTTGCCCCAGAGATACCCTAGCCTGCCACCATGTCCTTCAAAGGGGCAGAAAAGCCAGGATGGGAAAACAGAGGATGCTGCAGGGGAAAGGTGGCTAAGGGGGCACTTCTCCCCATGGGGATCCCAGGAGGCAAGGCAGAGGTGGCATTATAAGGGGGACTGAGTGGGCACTATGACCCTGGACAAACTAGCCTGGCATCAGCCTGGCAGCCAAGACAGGGTTGTGGCCACTCAAGTACATGTGGGTCTTGCCTGTGGGAACAACCAATTGGACAGATGTCTGAAGGGTGGCAGAGGTGGGGGATGGGGTTGGGAAGAGGGAGGGAATACCCCCCCACCCAGAGTTGCCCCAAGTTCCAGGCAATGTATTTGGGCAGTGAGTCCCGCCAAAGGTCTTCTGTCCTGTTGAAGGTGGCATGACAACAGGGCGATGATCTGGGCAAGAGCCCACCCTAATGCCTCAGTTTCTCTGTTGTCTTCCTGCCGTTGCCCCACAGCTGGAGCTGAGAATATTCTTGGGTGAACTTGGCATGGAACTGGGCCAGCTTCTGCAAGACGATCTCGAGTTTCTCCAGAGGTGGCAGGATGGTCATTCTGGAGTGGAGAGAGCAAGGAGGGAGAGGCTTAGGGAAGCATGGAATTGTGGGAGTGGAGAGCTGGGAAGGACCCCCAAAAGCATCTAGTCCACCCCTCCCCTGCCAAAGTCAATGTTCCCTTCCACGCGTGGTCCAGACAAAATGCTATTTTCTCACATGAGGGCATCTCACCCCCACAAGAAGACAGTGGCTGAGCTACAGGATTGGCAACTTATATATATTGCCTCCTCTTCAGTGGAGATATTTGTGGGAAGGCTGGCTGCTGAAATTTAAGTATTATGAATGTCTGAAGAAGCATTGAAACAATCTGGAATAACTGTCATCTATATATTATTGCGTCATTTTCCATTGCCTGTCATCATTGTATATTTTTTATGTTCCTACATTCACTGTGGCAGCATTTTGCATTGTTACATATTGTTGTTTCAGGTCCATGTTTTGGGCCTCCCAATATATTTATCTATTCTGTGATTCACAGTCATTGTGCTCGTTGTTATAGTTTTGCTAGTTTTCATTTCAGCTGCGTGCCACAGTGCTTTTCCTTTTCCTTTGCAAATTTGGGTAGTAACTTTTTCTGTGTATTTTGTCGAGGCCTCATGCAACCCGCTGAGTGGAGAACTGAGAGTGGCTCAGGCCAGTTTTGCCCTCTTTCCGCCTTGCATCGAATGCAAATGGACCCTTAGTTCTCCACTTTCCATGGCCGTGTGTGTGCGTTTGGTATTGCAGTGCAGGTCGGCTCCATTTGTCTTGCAGTTTGGCCTGTGGGGAAAAGCTTGTGTGTGCCGTTCCCTGCCTGGCAGAGTTGGCCATACTACAGGGATAAGAAATCTCAGCCAACCAGTGTCTATGACCCTTGCCTATGAGACGGCCTTCTCTGTGGTGGCCCCTCACCTATATGGAATGACCTCCCTTCTGAGGTATGTCTTGCGCTGATGTTATTTACCTTCCGGTGCCAAGTGAAGATGCACCGCTTTGCTCCGGCCTTTGGGAGGGGGTGAGGTTGTTATGACCATTTTTCTCATTACGGGCTTTAATATGTTTCTGTGTAGTGGATTTTAGAGTTGTTGCCATTTTTTGCTTTAATAATATACATCAGGGAAAGCCAAAGTGGTGCCCTCCAGATGTTGTTGGACTCCAACTCCCATCAACCCCATCCAGCATGTTCATCCTGATGGTCAGGGATGATCAACTCCCACCCTTGTAGTCCAGAAACAACTCTGGAGGGCCCCACATTGGCTACCCATGATGCATGCATTCCCACCCTGGGGAAAGGCAGGTTAAAAAGACCATAAAGAATAAAACATACTAAATAAATAAGAAAGTGTGACTCGCTTGGCTGCATTTGGATTAGCTGAGGGACCACTCAAGGTCCTGGGACTGGAAAGAATGTCACAGGAGGCCATGTAGGTCTTTACCTGAAGTGAAAGGTGCCCTCCTTCTGGCCAAAGCCACTCCCTGGAACGACACAGATGCCCGTCTCCTCCAGCAGTTTCAGGCAGAAGAACATGTCTGGAGCTTGGCCCAGTGCCTGGGGAAGGTATGGCGGGGGGGGGAGAGAGACAAGAAGGTTAGGGGCCCAGAGGTGGTGCTGAGGAGCTGCAGGAAGGGGACTAGCCACAGTTCTGGGGAGCAGGACCTGGCTGCTACCAGCTTGCAAGGTGAACCTATGGAGCCCTGGGGCTAATCTCAGGTTTGGGTTAGGATTTCCCAAGGATCACTAGAGAGTTGCCCAGCACTCTCTGATGCTCTGGGAATCATAACTCCCTCCCAAGCAGAATCAAAGCCTCTGAATAGGGAGATGTTTCAGAAGGTTTACCTGCTCAAAATAAGCCTGTGGAACAAGCCTCACCTCTGAGGTCATCTAAGTAAGCTTTGCTGCGTGTCCTACTAGCCACCAGATGTGTTTCATTCGGCGTCATCAGCGTAGCTTTTCTCTGTCTTACTGTTTTGATTTGCCTGCTGACCATTTTTGCTGCTTGGATTGTATCTATTTTAGTACGTATATCAACTTCTTAAAATATTTTTGACTCTTTTATTTATGTGTTTGTTGTACACTGCATGCCATTTTGGAGGTCTAACGGTAAAAAAAACTATAAATATATTTGAATGTAAATAAAAGGAACCATTTATCCATTCCTCAAATTCATTTTGAATGGCTTAATCCTGTATAATCACTTGCTTTTGCTATTTCTGTTGCTTGCTCTCCCAGCTATACTCTGTAAGCATATGTCTCCTCCAGTAAATGGCTTTCTGATTTTCTACTTTTTGAAATTAAAATGAAAAAAGCAAAGCATCATGTCTGAGTAGACACCGTCCAGTGCAGAAAGTCCGTGTGTGACCTGGACTTCACGCAGACCCCCAGCTTGTCCCTTCTCACAGGGGCCTGAGCCCATCCCCCACCGAGGTTGCGCAGAAACACACCAGAGAGCTCAGGTTCACCCCCTCTTGTCCATGCATTCACACCCACATGCCACAAAATGGATGCAACCTTTGAATGGGGTTGCCTGCCTGATTCTGCCTACCCAGCAAAGATTGCAGCAATGTCTGAAGGTTGGACGCTGCCTTACAATGAGTCCGATCGTCAGTCCATGTAGCCCGGGGTGGTGAACCTGTGCACCTCCAGTTGCAGATGAACTACAACTCCTGTTGGTCCCAGCAAAGATGGCCAATGGCCAGGGATGAGGGGAGGTATAGTTCAGCAACATCTGGAGGGCCAAAGGCTCTCCACACCCACATGCCCCAGGGATCTTTCCCTGCCACATTTAGGGAGATCCTTTTCACCAGAGAGGACAGGGTTTGAACTTAGAGCCTTCTGCACGCAAGGTATGTGTCCTCTGCCCCTGAGTTCTGGCCTCTCCCTGCCCATCCCTCCAGAGTCAGGACATCCTTTAAGAAGGATTTCAGGAAGCCAGATTTCGTCTGGACATCAGGAAAAACCTCCTACCTGTTATAGCCATACGACAATGGAACCAATTACGTAGAGAGGTAGTGGGCTCTCCAACACTGGAGGCATTCAAGAGTCAGCTGGAGAGCCATCTGTCGGGAATGCTTTGATTTGGATTCCTGCCTTGAGCAGGGGGTTGACTTGATGGCCTTACAGGCCCTTTCCAACTCTACTATCCCATGATTCTATGAAGGAGGCCTCTGGAGTTGAGGTGCCGGGCGGAGGAGGTTGCCTTACCTGTGCTTCTTGCACAGCACGAGGAGGTAGGTGGATTCGGGGGAATGCGTACATGGCCCCCTGCACCGGGTTGCAGTGGATCCCTGCAGCTCGATTTAAGGTCTCTTCCGTGAGCTGAGCCTTCTTGGCTAGAGCACTCAGCACAGCCTGTTTTTCCTGCATCATAAGGAAGAGGAGGAGAGACCTGCCGGTCAGAGCATGGAGAGGGAGCAAAGAATCTAAATGGCCACGATCCGGCCCTTGTTCCTGCCAGGGAGTAGGACCAGAAAACACCTTCATGCAGCAGGTGAGTTGGCAAAATGGGAAAATGTGTTGGGTTGATCTGGCCTCAGTTCTGCTTGCTGACCTGTGATGGGGGCGCAACTGCTTATTCACTACTAGCACAACTCGGTGGGCGTTGAACATGCCACTGCTCCATTCTAGGGCCATTCCCACAGTCCTTGGATGGCTTTAAAAGAAGATTAGGAAAACAACTGTGGAGGCAAATGAGGCTATCAGCGGCTCCTGGCTACAATGGCTGGGTTCTGCCTGTGTGTACCAGGCCGACTTCAAGGTTCTAGTTCTGGTGTACAAAGCCCTATACAGCTCGGGACCAGGATACCTGAAAGACCATCTTATCCCTTATATGCCCAGTTGATCACTGAGCTCTGTAGGTGAGGGCCTCCTGCAGATGCCATCTTATCAGGAGGTCCGTTCCGCACAACATAGGAAACAAACCTTTAGTGTGGCGGCACCTACCCTGTGGAATTCCCTCCCCTTAAATATTAGGCCGGCGCCATCTCTGTTGTCTTTTCTGTGCCTACTGAAGACCTTCCTCTTTCAACAAGCCTTTTAAGTTGAGACCTATCCCAGCTTGCGTCTTTGTTTGAATTGCTTTTAATATGTTTTCTTTAATAATATGTTTTTAACCCTTTTTTAAAAAGATGTTTTTAAAGCTTTTTTTAGAATGTTTTTAACATTGTTTTGTTTTAATGTATTTTAAGGGCTTTTTATGTTTTAAAGTGTTTTAGAGTTTGTGTTTGCCACCCTGGGCTCCTGCTGGGAGGGAGGGTAGGTTATAAATCAAATAATAAATAAAAAAATAATGTCAGTGGTAGCATGTATCTGAATCCCAGTTGCTGGAGAGGGGAGGGCCGTTGTGCTCCGGTCCTGCTTCCGGGCTTCCTGTTGGGGCATCTGGCTGGCCACTGTGAGGACAGAATGCTGGACTAGAAGTAGGATCTGAGCACCCCAGCATTCTCCCCCCCTGCAATTCCCAGCAACTGGGATTCAGAGGCCTGCTGTCTCCAGTATTGTGCAGGCTTGACTATGAGCTGTTGATAGCCTTAGCCTCCTCCACAAAAAGCCATTCAGGATGCTAGCCATCACTACATCTTGTGGCAAGGAGAGAACTCCACGGCTGTGTTGACCATTGAACCACACTGTCACTGAGTGTTTTTCCATCAAGGCTGAAAGTGTGGAAATCTGTAGCTAAGAGAAGTTATGTCTTTGCCCAGTCTGGGAACGGATAGCCAAGGCCGTTGTCATGGCAGCATCAAGATAGACTGGGAGAGTTCTAGTAGCTATCTGTGTTGAGCTGAGTCTTCTGTGTAATGTCTTTGAACTGAGAACTTCTCTCCTAGAGGGGGGCATCTTAAAGCCTTAAGCCATAATGTCTTAATAAAAGACTCTTAACCTGATCTAATGCATCTGAGAAGTTTCTTGAGCAACTTAACTCCAACGTAACGTATGCTGTTTCACGCAACAACGCACACACATCAACAGGGGTTATGGGCCCAGATCCACAGCGTGTTACACAAGAGTAAGTTGCTGGTCTGAACGGCAGACGGAGTTCCAGAGGGCAGCTTGATTGATTGTACCAGACAGAGGTGAGCAACATGGCTGTAAACCTGTCTGGGGGAGGCATGCCAATGGAAAGATTGACGGAAAAGAATTTTGCCAGCTGGAAGCCGAGGATGAGGGCTTTGCTGATAAAAGAGGATTTATGGGACATTATAGATGGACCCCCTCCGGCGGTACTGACCACGGCCTGGACGCGTAGAGATCAGAAGGCGCAAGCTTTTATACTTCTGGCTCTATCAGACTCTCAACTTCTACACGTGAGAGATGTTACAAATGCCAAACAGATGTGGGACGTGTTGGAAGGCATTCATGTGCAACAGACTGCGGGATCTAGATTGTGTTTGGCACGGAAGCTTTACCAGATGCGCTTCACGGGTGAGTGCGAAATGAGTGAGCATCTCACGGAATTCAGACGTTTGTTTGCTGAGCTGATGGACCGAGGCGTCGAGCACTCTGAACTTCAGAAGACCTATCTGATCCTGGCTTCGCTCGATGGGACTTGGAATAATATGGTCATGGCTTTCGAAGCCATGCCTGACGGAGGTCTGAACGTTGCGTTTATTGAGGAAAAGCTGACCCAGGAATGGCAGCGGAGACAAGAGGTGAAAAGTGCTGAGGAAAAGCAAAGAGCCAAGCTGAAAGAGGAAAGCAGCAGCAGACAGGAAAACAAGCAAGAACAGCAACGGCTGAAATCTTGTTATGCCTGTGGGGCTCGTGGGCATCTTCAAAGAGACTGTGCGGTCAAGCGAAACTCCAGGGACAGCGGCTCGAAGCAGGGAAGTGTGAACTTTGTTTGTAAACAGAAGTCTCAAGATTTAGGACCTGTTAACTGGATTGTTGACAGTGGGGCAAGCCATATATTAATTAAAGACAGGAGTTTGTTTTACACGTCTACAAATGAGCAGGACTTTGTTTTACTTGCGGATGGATCGCAGAAGAGCGTGGAAGCCCGAGGACTAGTGAGATTTGATAAACTTGGAATAATGTCAGATTGTTTGTTTGTACCAGAATTGGATCATAACATTTTGTCAGTCAGAAAACTGGTGAGTTGTGATTTTTCTGTATTGTTCCACAAAGACAAATGTTATGTAATGAGGGGAGATCAAGTGTGTTTGCAGGGAAGCCTTAATGATTCACAGTTTGTAATAAAGAGCAGTCAAGCAGGGTGTGCTGTGTTAAATGCTGAGGCACAGGTACATCAGGGCTGCGTCCATGAATGGCATCAAAGGCTGGGGCATGCAAACCTTGACACGATTAAGAAAACCCCAATGCATAGTGAAGACATGCATTTAAGAGATTGTGGACAGTTAATGGATTGTGATTCTTGTCATAAAGCTAAAATGACTATTGCACCAATTAACCGGGAGGCTGAAAGAACCACAACAGCTCCCTACCAGCTAGTTCATGTTGATTTATCAGGGCCAATAAATGCTTCACGTGGAGGTGCAAAATTCTTCATGGTACTGGTGGATGATTTTTCAAGATTTTGTCATGTTTTTCTGTTAAAGCATAAAAGTGAAGCTGAGCAAAAGCTGAAACTGTTCATTAAGAGAATCGAAACTCAACATGGCACCACAGTGGGGGCTATACGCTTGGACCAGGGGGGGAATTCACGAGTAAAGCATTGAGTGACTTCCTTGAGAGTAAGGGAATAAAACAGAATTTTACTGCTCCATACAGCCCGTTTTCCAATGGAACTGCAGAGAGAAAAAACAGGGTGCTGCAGGAAGCAATGAGAGCCATGTTAATGGATTGCAGTTTAGGGAATTCTTCCTGGGCAGAAGCAATTCTTTATGCGAATTATATTCACAACAGGGTATTACACAGTGCACTTGGAATGTCTCCTTATGAGAAAATCACTGGCAGAAAACCAAAAATACAACACATTCAAAAATTCGGGGCAAGATGCTGGATCCACATTCCACAGGGGAAAAGGAGGGGCAAGCTTGCGCCCAGAGCACTGCAAGGTTTTGTTTTGGGATTTCAGAATGCATATTTCAGAGTTTGGTGTCCAGAAACACAGCAATTAATTCTGAGCAGAAGCATTAAAGTCTCAGAAAAGCCTTGGGATCAAAGGGAAACAGTTGTTCTTACAGGGTCAGATGACACACAAGCACAATCATTTAAGCCAAATCTAGACATTAAACTGGAGGGCACACATATTCCACTCAGAGATGCGTTAAATGAGCTCATTTGTGGGAAACGAAGATCAAAGAAACGTAAGGCTGAGGAAATGGAATCTCCTGCGCAGGCTGTGCCAAGCACAAGCACAGATGGGGGGGCAGAGAGAGCAGAAGCCCTAGTGCCATTAAGACGTTCTACAAGAGTAAACATAGGGAAACCGCCAGAAAGATATACTGTGGGGGTAATTACCAGTCCTGGAATGCATAAACTGGTGGAAATGGATCCTGGCACTTTGTATTTGACATGTGTACAGCCAAAGTTTGATTGAATAAAGTTTTAGCTAAATGTGCAGAGATGTTCTGAACTGTACTGAAATGTAAGCTGTATTGCAAGATGTATTGTAGAAATATATTATTGTAATTGTTGTAATGAATTACAGACATGATGGGAAAAAGGGGGGATTGTTGACCATTGAACCACACTGTCACTGAGTGTTTTTCCATCAAGGCTGAAAGTGTGGAAATCTGTAGCTAAGAGAAGTTATGTCTTTGCCCAGTCTGGGAACGGATAGCCAAGGCCGTTGTCATGGCAGCATCAAGATAGACTGGGAGAGTTCTAGTAGCTATCTGTGTTGAGCTGAGTCTTCTGTGTAATGTCTTTGAACTGAGAACTTCTCTCCTAGAGGGGGGCATCTTAAAGCCTTAAGCCATAATGTCTTAATAAAAGACTCTTAACCTGATCTAATGCATCTGAGAAGTTTCTTGAGCAACTTAACTCCAACGTAACGTATGCTGTTTCACGCAACAACGCACACACATCAACAGGCTGAACTCTGCAATGAGTGAACAAGGACGGCTTCTTGTCTCTCCCAAATCTCCCACTGTTTTCATTCATTGGATGACCCTGTTGTTGTTATGTGCCTTCAAGTCTATTACGACTTATGGAGACCCTATGAATCAGCGACCTCCAAGAGCATCTGACATGGACCACCCTGCTCAGATCTTGTAAGTTCAGGTCTGTGGCTTCCTTGATTGAATCAACCCATCTCTTGTTTGGCCTTCCTCTTTTTCTACTCCCTTCTGTTTTTCCCAGCATTGTTGTCTTTTCTAGTGAATTGTGTCTTCTCATTATGTGTCCAAAGTACGATAACCTCAGTTTCTTCATTTTAGCTTCTAGTGACAGTTCTGGTTTAATTTGTTCTAACACCCAATTATTTGTCTTTTTCGCAGTCCATGGTATGCGCAAAGCTCTCCTCCAGCACCACATTTCAAAGGAGTTGATTTTTCTCTTATCCGCTTTTTTCAATGTCCTTTTTTCAATGCAATGTACTAGCATTACAAAGGAAGCCTCACCTAGAATTATTTCTCAACACCATTAATAATTTTATACACCTCTATCATGTCTTCCCATTGATTTTCCTTTTTTTCTGAATTAAAAAGCCCCAAACATTGTAACCTTTCCTCATGGGGGAGTTGCTCCATCCCCTTGATGAGCTTGCTTGCCCTTTTCTGCACTTTTTTAAGCTCTAGAATGCCCTTTTTTGAGGTGAGGCAACCAGAACTGCACCCAATATTATTCCGAGTGTGGCCACACCATAGATTTGCATAAAGGCATAACGATATTGGTACTTTTTATGTGTTATTGGCACTGGCCCCCAAACCTCGCCAGCCTCTGTCTTACTAACCTGGCTGAACTGTTGGTAGGAAGGGTCTCCAGGCTGAGGCTGATTCACCACCACATCCAGGAGGACCTGCCCAGTCACCGGAGGGCAGAGCCGCACCGAGACCAGCTTGGTCAGCTGCTGTTGGACTGCAGGATCCATGTTAATCACCTCCATGTAACCGCCCCGGAAGCCGCACCTGACAACATAAGGAAGTGGGAGACGGTTCCAAAGGCTTTGGCAAACATTTTGGAATACGACAAGCATGGATGCAAGCATTAGAATATCTACCCCACTTCTTCCTGGCTCTGTTTCCATCTTGGGTCACAACAGGCAGGAGAATTCAAAGTCAGAGAAGAAGCCAGACTCCCCTTCCTTCAGTTTTACAGAAGGCGGAAGAGGCTGTCCTGCAGCCATCGCGGAAGAGGAGACGCACTACTCACTCGCCCATGAAGCCCTTGGAGATGGAGTGGAAGGAGGCCAGCTCCACGCTCCCGGAGTACTTGGGCCCCATCTCAAAGAGCACCTTCTTGAAAGAGTGGAACTGGGAGCCCTCTGCGTATACGTTGTCCTGATACACCTGGGGTCGGAAGAGTCGCAGGGTTGGCACGCAGGCATCAACTGGGCCAAGAGGCCAAGAGCAAAGGCAGGTCTCCAGAGGGATGGCAGAGCCCCAGGCCAGACCGGAGCAGGAAGCGCTTTATGGACCTGAGCATGGATGTGCCCCATCTGCCTCTCCCAGAAGGGAAGGACATTCCTGTCCGTTTCCCAGAAGAGAGGCCTCCTGGCCGTGGCCAAATGGGTAAATGGAGCAAACGGGGAGGGAGGGGGAGAATGGCACAGGCTCACCTCGTCAGCCAGGAGGAAAAGCTGCTCCTCCCAAGCAAAGCGGATGACGTCTTCAATGCACTTGCGGCTTTGAACCTGTCCTGGGGTGGGAGAAGTTGAGACTAAGAGGAAATCATTGGAGCAGATGATGGGCAGCCCTGCGGTGCCTGGAGGGGGTGGCGGCAGGAAACACGGCTAGCCTGAGGTTGAGGATGGGTTGACACAGTCAGTTATCCTGGATGAGCAGCACCGACACTCACTTAAGCCTCTGGATCCTTTTGTGTGTGCATGCCATTAATCATCTGGCAGGCATGAGTTGAAACAAAGTAAGCAACCCCTGGCAAGATCAGGGCTCTCAACTCACCTCTCCTTCACCTCTCCAGGATAAATGAGCATGACCCCCAAGAGAGTGAGCCAGGGCAGAGGCCTGAAACATCTTGGGATTCTGTCTTTGTGTTCACCAGCCTTCCCCATCTTGGTGCCCTCCAGCTGTGCTGGCTGGGGCTGATCAGAGTTGTAGTCCAAAATATCTGGAGTGCGCCAGGTTGGGCAAGAATAGCCAACTCGAGTCCTGCAGGCCAGATTTGGATCCAAGTCCCAGATGCAATTTTGTCTGACCTTCGGCAGCGCTACCAAGTTTTAATCACAGTGCACAGTTTTCTAAATTGCTCACATTCACTTTTGTAAATAGCACACATGTGACCCCACATGTATTGCCTACAAATCTTATTGTTTTGCCGACCCACGTCTGCCCCTGAAGAAGCAAAGGACTGCGGTGCTAGCCTGCCTCTTGAGGGGACCTTTGGCCTACGACTCCCATCCGCAGCCCCTTCGCCCGAACTGATGACCTCACATGCACCTCCGAGCACAGGAGCCCTTATTGCAACTCGGTTTATTGAACCCAACCACCGAGAAGGGGGTCGGAATCATTCAGCACCTGGATTAGGGCTCTGCAGAGCAGACCCCAAGAATAAAGATGCTGATGTTCACCAGGAGAGACAAGGGTCATTATCTCAGAGCAATAGCCTCTGGATCTCAATTGTGGCAACAGGCCTACAGTTTACACCCTTTCAGAAAGAGCTCCGGTGGCCTTTACCGTTCCAACAAGCCCTCGGTTAACTCGCCATTCAGTCACCCCTCCAGGAAGAGGGCAGGGCAGGGGGAAACAGAGCCAAGAAATGAGAGGGTCCTCCTGGGACCAGGAGGGTCCCACCGCCCCTCTAAACGGCAAAGCTGTGGGCTACACTCCTACTGATACCCCCATGAGCCAGAGAGTGCTCTAAGCATTTCCCTGCCCACCGGACACATACCGGTTGGGTTGCCCGGATTGATGATGCAGAGGGCCCGGGGGTGGCAGTGCTCCCGCGCTTGGTGCAATGCCCTCCGCAGCTCCTGCAGGTCTAGAGCCCAGCACTTGTCTTCGTCCAGGTAATAGTTGATCTGCACCGCATTGAGTTCAGCCAACGCAGCGGAGTAGAGTGGGTACTGGGGAATGGGGATCATCACCCCAGTGCGGGAGTGCCCCTCCCCCGACACCAGCAGCTTCAGGATTGTCTAAGGGGCAGAGCAAGAGGCAGCATGGAGTTAACAGAGCAGCAGCCTTCCCTCTCCCCCACCCTCTCCTCCCCACCCTCTTGCGCTCTCTCCAGCCCACATGAGACCTTTGAACATTCCAGACAAAGGGGAGGGAATTCTGGGCATGCCAGGGGGAATGCTGGGACAGAAAAGGGATGTGGCTGGAGGGGAAACAGGTCTCTCTACAGCATATTAGGCTGCCAAACAAGAGGTGATGTTAATTGTGTGAATGCAATTGATGGGCATGTTGTTATGATGTAAAATAGCCGCAAGGTGGATGGGAAGGAGGCCTGAGTATCATTGGATGATGGGGAGTTCTCGTGGCCCTAACAAACTTTGCCTCTTTGGAGCTGCGGTTTGCAGAGGTTTCCCCCCAATGCAAAACAGTGGTTTTTGTCAGGAATGTGGCAGGAAGAGAAAGAGTTAAAACGTCCCTATCCTCTCCCCCTCCAATGGCCCTGAGGCTGGCAGGTAAGAAATAGAAATAAAAAGCAAAAACTAGCTTTGTTAAACCGTAGTGAACTTTGTTATGAAGTTGGGTCACTCTCAAGGGTAAGAGAGATCAGCAGAATTAAAACAGTGCTAATTGCTCCCCACTTTCTCCTGGAGGTAAATCCACAAGCTGGACAGCCACCTGTCGGGGATGCTCTAACTTGGATTCCTGCGTTGAGCATTAGCTGCATTGAAGGCCTTATAGGCCCCGTCCAGTTCTACTGTGGTCCTATGATTTCATTCCCATTGGATGAAATAGAGAGAGTGACAGGCAGAACACACACTGGAGACAGTCAGGGTGCCTTTGTAATGTCTGTTAATTTACAGATTTTCAAGCCGGGCACTTTGGGATCAGACAGACTCTCAAGTCTCGCACCACAGCCGCCGCTGACCCTGCATCCGGTTCCCAAAGGGGGCAACTGCCCCCACCCCACGGATGCTTCGCCTTCGGCCACCTTACTCCTCTCTCCCACCCATTTTCCCCCTGCCCAGATTCAAAATGCAAAACTGCCTTCATTTTGGACGTGTGTATATACACAGCCCTGCAGAACACAGGCCTCACAGCCTGCCCACAGCATCGTAGCAACAGTTGGTGGACAACATTTCTGAATGCTATCCTACACAGAACAACAATAAACAAGGCCTCCCTGCATCTGTACAGTTTATTGTATGGTCATAGACCCGTTCTACAAATAAGAAAATTAAAACAGGCAAGATAAAAAAGGATAAACAAGTAGATGCATCTAGCACAAGGAAATCAACACGAAATACTAGAAATGTATTTACTGCGTAAAAATTGGGCCGCATGGAGAAATTTGGCAACCCCAAGCGATATTGATTTATCTGTGCCGGATAAAAGGAACTTCAGTTTGTCCAAGGTTGTACCTCCAAGCGAATTCATGATCAAGGGATTTAGGAACTTGATGCGTTCAGTGGAGTAAAGAGGACAAATAAAAAGAACATGAAACAGAGATTCAATTTCATTAAGTCGGCAGGGGCAAAGGCGATTAGCATGTGGGATGCCCCGAAAGCGACCTTCAAGAAGGGCTGATGCTAAACAGTTAAATGTAGCCCTGGTAAAAACTAATCTATAGCGCGGCAGATCTAAAAATTCAAGATACGGGGCAGGAAGGGGGGAAAAGAACCTCAATCCAGAGTGGAGGGGGGAGCAGGTTTTAGCGGCATTGGCTATGTCACACTGAAGATCTATGTTCTTTAGGCGCCTGTTAATGGTCATTTTGGCAGTGCCAAAATCGAGTGTGGCTAAAAACTCCGTAGAGAGGCCAAGAGAAGAAAGTTTGTGCTGAACCACTTTGGCCCAGGAACTGCTGAAGCGGTCAATCTGCATGGCATTGAGATATCCCGGCACAGGATCAGCGAATGCTATCTTGGACCAGAAACACAATGTTCGGGACCAAGAAAGGCATTCTAAAGTGGAGAGCCCGGCCTCGAGTCTTAAGACTGCATTAGGGACACAACGGGGCACTCCAAAAATGGAGCGGAGGAAATTGGAAAGAACAGCCTCAATTTTGGGGCAGAAATTCGCAATCCAAATTGGGCTTCCATAGAGGAGCTGGGGGGCAATTTTAGCGGAGAAGACTCTGGTGGCAGCAGGTATGAATTGCCCGCCTTTAGAAAAGAAATAGCGGAGTAGCGCTTTAGCCAAGAATTTGGCCGTGGGTACAGAGGAGCATAGGTGGGGGGTCCAGGAGAGTGAAGAGTGGAACATTATCCCCAAATACTTATACTCCCTGACTTGGGAAATCCTCTGACCATTAATTCGCCAATCTGAAATAGAAGGCTGAGAAGAAAAAACCAAGATTTTAGTTTTTGAAAAATTAATGGTCAAGAAATTTTCATCACCATATGCCATGTAAGCGCGAAAGAGCCGTCTAAGGCCTATTCTAGATAGGGACAGAAGAGCCGTGTCGGCGGCGTAAAGTAGCAGAGGACAGGCATGGTCTGCTATTTTGGGAGGATGAAAAATGGCAGAGTGACAGAATGAACAAAGGCCATTTAGATAAAGATTAAAGGGGGTAGGAGCCAATATGCAGCCCTGCCTCACCCCTCTGGTAACTGGAATAGGGTTGGTAAGGGAGCCATCTGTTCCAGACCAAGCCCGTAGAGTGGAAGGTTGATAAAGTTGAAAAATAAGGAAAAGGAGTCTTTTGTCAATGGTGGTTTGCAGAAGCTTTGCCCAGAGCCTGTCTCTAGGAATTGAGTCAAAGGCCGATTTAAGATCGATAAAGGCCACATAAAGACCATTCCCTAGGGGGCCGGTATACTTTCCCACAAGGTGGTTTAACAGGGCACAATGGTCGAGAGTGGATCTGGGCTTTCTAAAACCAGCCTGTTCGGGGCCTAAGATATTCTCCTCCTCAATCCAGGTGGTAAGTCTACCGTTAAGGTACCTAGCATATAGTTTCCCAACGGTAGAGAGCAGACTAATAGGTCTAAAATTCTGAGGGTTATCCTGAGGTCCCTTTTTATGGATGGGAATCACAATAGCATCGAGCCAGGAAGCGGGGATAAAACCAGAATTGTTTATCCACGTAAAAAGGTTGGAGAGGAGGGGGGCCCACCATGCTGATTGTGACTTCAAAAGGTCAGGAGGGATGGCATCAGGGCCGGGGGCTTTACCAGCCTTCAGGCCTTTAATAAGAGAAATAATCTCATTCTGCGAGACAGGGGGCCAAAGAGGAAGGTCCGGGAAGTCAAAGCTGTCTAACCTATTGGAAGAAAAGGATGTGGGCTCCTTAAACAAATCGGAAAAGTGTTTTTCCCAAACGTGGGAAGGAATATGGCAAGCAACCGGATTCGAAGAGGACAGGGCGTCCGTGACCAGAGCCCAGAAGAGCTTAGAATCATTGAGTTTAGAGGCATTAATTAGCGCCTTCCACCCGGCGAGAGTAGCTTGTCTCCTTTTAGAGACCAAAAGGGATTTGTAAAAGCGCTTGGCAGCGTAATATTCTGTCGGCAGATAGTTGGAATTATTGCTTCTGTAGGTGAGATAGATCCTCCTCAAATTTTTCTTGGCAGTGACGCACTCATTGTCAAACCAGCGGGTGGGGCGGAAGGAGCCGCGAGGCTTTGAATGGCGAGAGTTAAATTTTAGGAAGGGGTCCAGGGCAAGGGCCAAGTTGGAATAGGCAGCTAATTTGGATTGGGAATCAGTAGCATTCATAATACGTTCTTTATGAGCAAGGGCCGAAGGGGATTCTAAGAAGGCAGCTATCCTAGCTGAAATGTCCGAAGACCATTTAATCCTCCTATGTCTAGGGGAGAAGGAATTATGGGTATAGATGATGTTGGGTTTTAGATGGACAGACTCCGGAGGAGAGAGTGACAACATTAATGGGAGATGGTCGCTGTCCAATCTATTACCCACTGCAAAATAGGCAATAAAGTTGAGTAAAAAGGAAGAAACCAAAACGTAATCGACCACACTACTGCCCCGCCCCGAGATGAAGGTGAATTCAGCGCGGCTGTCAAACCTGTGGTATCCATTCAAAACAGCCCGTCAAGAGCAGCAGGCAAGTGCCACCATAATTCACCTTTTGGTCTTTAGATGACCATCATGGGGGGACATTATGTTAGTAAGATCTATGGCTTCCCAAAGATTGGAAGAAAAAAGGCTGGAGTTGTTGGGGCCTATCCTAGCGTTGAAATCACCCATAATGATAAGAGGTATGTGGGGATGGCGGGACTCAATATCAAGGATATAGCTCTCCAAGGTCTCCCAGGCCGAAGAGACATCCCTCCTGGCCGAAAAGGGGGGGATATAAACATTAATCAAAAGGAGGGATAGGGCACTGGATTCTAGCAAGGCGGCCATAGCCATATTGCCGCAAGAGGGAAGCTTGGATAGTGAAACGGCCAGGGAAGTTGCGAAAAGGATAGCAAGGCCAGCCCTAGGTCTGCCTTTGCCCCTGGGGGAGGCGGCTGGGAGATCAATAGAAGAGAAGCCATCAAGGATAATTGCATCGATTGCCCAGGTTTCCTGTAAAAAAATCACATCAAAATTAACCAGGAAGGATAACACATCCGGCAAGTTGCGCTTGGAGGCCCAGCCAGCAATATTCCATGAAAGAAGGTTAACCGGAGCATTACAACTTTCAAGGTTGGGGGGGGGGCTGGGGAGGAGGGCGGAGAGGAGGTAGGTCGGGAAAGCAAGCTATAAGTTGTCAGTGGATCACCTCAGGGGTGGGGGGGCGGGAGTGAGGCAGGAATGGCATGGGGATTATGTGGGGGAAGGGAATTCAAATTGCCCAAATTATCAGAAAAAGGTAAGGCGGGCGTGGCAAAAGGCGACCCTGAAGTCCATAAGGTGTTCAAGAGACCAGGGAGGGTTTGGAGAGGTGGCTGGAGGTTCGGAACCCGATCTGCCACTCCAACCTCAGGGAAGTAATTAGAGTTAGAGTCAGTCTCAGATGTACACGGATCCACCGTTGGTTTTCCCTCTCTGAAAATGCTTAATAAGTGGGCCTTAAGGCGTTCAAGTCTCAGCAAGATGTCTAATTGGTCCTGGGGGGGTAATGTGGCAAAGGAGCAGGACACCACAATCTCATCACCATTGAGGGAGCTCTCGAGAGTACTAGTAGAGTGGTTGACATCTAAGGTCCTGTCCGCGGGACTCACCTGTAGAGGAGGTGAGGAGGAAGGGCCAGATGCAGACGAGGGCCCTGTCAATACTCGATCATTTGCGATTGACTGATTACAGGTCCTCCTGTCCTGCCACATGCCGGAAAGAAATCGATCGTAACGGGGGCAGGATGGCTTAGGACTGGGGGGCGTGGTTCTGATTGCTCTCGGAGTGTCAGCCAGAGTGACTATTAACGACCTGGGGGGAGATACGTTTAAAAAATAGCAGTGCAGCGAAATGCCAAACTTTTGTAACTTCTCCCTCGCATTGTAAATCCGATTGGCAATAGTCGCTGAATGGAAAGTATCGATTAATCTCCAAGTGCGTGAATAAGAGGTCAGTTTAACCAGATGATTAATATAACTCATATGCTGTTTGGCGGAAAGGGCCCGGCTGAAACAGGAGTCCAAGAAGGGAATACTCGGGTAGGAGGACCGATTGCCAGAATCCCTCTGTTGGCATATGACAACGAGTTTTTGAGTTTGCAGTACTAAATTCCAGGGAGAAGCACCCTGGAGAGTTACTGGAGAGGGTGTGGAGAGGATGGGTTTTAGCCTTGGCGGGAGAATGGAAAGAGTTTCTGCCTGCCTGGCATAGCTGTGATGTAAGAATGGGGGATTCTTGGTAGGCTGGGAGGAGCTCGTCCTAGTCGGTTCAGACTTGGAGGGATGTCTTGTGGAGGTAGATGCCGTAACGGAGTCCTTCTCCACACAAGCAGCCCGGGGGCTTATAGATTGGTAGTCAGACCTGCTGTTTTCCATGGAAGAGTCCTTCTGAGAAGAGGTTTTCTTACGAGCTGTACCATGATGATGCAAGGTTGTTGAAGAGGAGTTAGAAAGGGAGTCCAAAAAGTTAAATAAAGGCTTGAAATTCATTTTCCTGCCTGGGTTAAATTTGACATTCTTGATATTCTTAGATTTTTTGACTCCTGTGGAGGCCTGCTTGTGAGGTCTGGAAGCTCTGGGGATCCTCCTGGGAGCCGGCTTGGTGGAGCGTGAGCAAATGATTGAACTGGCTGGGCTTATTACGTAAAAGCAGACCCGTAGCCTGGACCAATGTGGTCAATAAGCTGTTGGTTTCAGCAATATACGCTTTAATCAAGGTCAATTCCTCCAGCATTAAGTCGTCTCTAGCCAGCAGGGGGAGCCGTAGGTCTGAAGCATTCTGAGGAGAAGGCGTCCCACACATGGGTTGTGTTATCAAAGATGGAGCTGAAAGTTCCTGCGACTCATGCAGAGAGTCTAGAGTTAACAGTTCAGTGGGGATGTCACCCCCTGGCGGGATAAAAGAGCAATTGAAACCAGCATCCAAAAGTTCCTCTGCCAGGTTTTTAGAATATGAGGGTTCACTCACCAACTGTTTTGGGAGTTGGCAGTCTAAGGACCATTCGAGCGTCTCTCCTCCCAAAGAGTTTGGCTTGCGGGGAAAGTACTGTATAATCATAGATTGTTGACAGCTTGGAAGATTCTTCTCCCCCACACACAAGCCCAGTTCTCTGCATTTTTGCCTCGTGAAAACCATTTTGAGCCCCCGAAACTCAGTTGCCAAGCAGGGAGGTGGAGCAGGATGTAGAAAAGAAACAAACAGCCCAGCCAAAATGGGTAGATAAAGCACTATTAACGTGCTTGCACGCTGCTATTCTGGTAAGGTACAGTTCGAAGACAAATGCATAAACAAACGCTGCGACTGCCGTTCCTCAGGGCAGTTCGGACACAGACAGTTGGCAGAAACTCCGGCGTCTGATCTTAATAAAGAATGTTAAACCTCCAAGAAGTGTAGGAGGCTGTAATATATTCTGGCAAGACAGCCGAAGAGTGATAAAATGTAGAAAATAAAACAAAAGGTCGGTGGTAGTAAAACTAGGTCAAAAAGAAAAAAGACAGGAGAAAGCTGGAGCACGTCTTACCATGGCGGCTGCCCAACCAGAAGCCCTCCCTGCATCTAGAAGGCAGTGCAACAAAGAGAGAACATTCCTCTACGGTGGGCTACTTTTCTAACGGCAGGGAAGGATTTTGTGTTTGTTTCACACAGTGGAGCATTTGAAAATCTGACCTGCCTAAAGCGATACCATTTGAGGACCCTTCTTCCATCTCTTTCACAAGTGCAAGCACAGGCTGTTCAGAGGCGAAAGGACAAGAATCCTAGGCTGCCCTAAGGTTTTAGGATACTTCCCAGTTCTGTAGGGGGTAAGGGTTGTTGCTGTCCTTCTCCTGCAAATTCAAGCTGTGATGGACATTCTCAAGGCAGGGCCAGAGGGTGCCCCTTCTCCAAGGCCCCAGCAGTGGCTCCCCCCTCCTCCATGTGCCAGGGTGGGGGTCCTGCACAAAGACAGTCCCCATTCACTCCAGCCCTAGCTGCCCCACTTGTGCCAGGAGAAGGGCACTGCCAGGAACAGCCACAAAAGGGCCTTTGTGAAGCTGTCCAAACGCCCAGAGAATAGCGGTCCTGGAGGTGGCTACTCTGGGAAGACAACAGGTCAGACCTTGCTGAGTTTTTGTAGCCATCAAAACTGCTGCGTCCTCATGACTCAGGGCTCGGCCCCTTTGTCCTCAGCCTTGCAGGCACTCCCCAAGAAACAGTCAGGGGCAGCTTCTGCAGTTGGAAGCAGATGCACCCTCCCCCCTGCTAGTCAAAAACTTCCCAGGGCAACGTGCCTAACAGAAGTGGCATGGAATTGGCACAGGTACACACTGCCAGGGTAACCTGAAATATACTCCTCCCAGCTCGGCTGGGTTTTGGGTGCTCAGGGCCTGCTCAGCTCAGCAAAGATCTTCCCTCCAGGAAGGCCTGCCTGACTTTTGTTCTGTTTTACAGCTGATAAAGCGCTTCACAGCCTGAAGTCATCAAAGCGGTATAAAACATGACAAAAGTAAACTTGAAAAAGGGGAAGCGCCAATTCTTAAAAACAATAAAACATTTCCACAGCTGCATTTCTCTTCCATAAATGACTGGGTCACACCTCAGGGAAAGCCCACAGCCTTTCTGGTGCCGAGGAAAGGCCCTTTCCTTCTGCCCTGGCTTTTCCTTGACCGACTCCTCCTGCGTGTCTTACTGACTCTGTTAACATTTCCTAGCTTTCCTGTCTTCTTGTTTTCTGCAATGTTACGTGTGGGCTTTGCTGTGTACACCACCCTGTCAGTATTTATACTGAAGTGTGGCGTAGAAATGAATGTTTTTATTTAAATGAATAATATTATTATTATTATTATTAATAATAACAATAACAATAATAATAATATCATCAATGCAGGTTCCATTCAATGTGCACTGCGTTCCCCCCCCCCGCCATACCACAATGCCATCGCTGGCGCCTGTAGAGAGGAAGATGTTTTCGGTCCTGGAGGGAATCCCCCCATCCCGACGCTCAATGAATTGGGCCACATCTTGTCGGATGAGTTCAATGCCAGGACTGGCACTGTAGGCGCCTGGAGTGGGGAGAGAGGAAGAGGAGGAAAGGGAGAACTCATCCTGGATTGGACGAAGGCACGGTTGAGAAATTGTCAAAACAAATCAAATCCAGTTGGAGCTCAAGCAGGTGCTGCCTGATGGATAAGGATCCCAAAATATTTACTAAGCCCTTTCAATGTGCAACGACACTGAGAGTTGTCACTGCACGCATTTACACAATGCTGTACCATGGGCAATATTCCCATATCGCAGATGGGGAATGGAGGCTGACAGCAAAGGGTTTGGACTGAGCCCTCTCATTGGAAATCCATCTCTCCATCCCTTCACGAGCTGAGAAAACAGCATGCAGCCTGAGAGGAGACTCCTGGGCTCCAAGACATTTTGCTGTGGAGCGCCATTCTCCCCCTGCCCCTTGCTAGGGCCTACACTTTTCAAAGCCTTGCTGCACCATTCAGATACTAGTGTGTATCTGTGTGTCGTCCCCCAGATCCCACGGACCACACTGGTGCAGCTTCAGAGATCTGAACCAGTCAACGCAGGCTCTGTTTGGTGACAGCAGCCGGCTCTGGGACTCTGCAACAGCATCAGAGCCACTCCCACAGGCTGCTCACGCTAGCCCACCAGAGGCATCGGGCTACAGCAGCTAGTCCCCCTGACCTGGTACCCTCCAGATGTTTTGGACTACAACACCCAGCAGACCCTCCCAGCAGGTCTGTATGCTCCTGCAGCTGATGGGAGTTGCTGTTCAAATGTCGAGGGCACCAGGCTGGCAAAGGCTGCCCCACAAGCTCAGAGAGGCTTAGCTTCTCTGCAGGAGGGGAGCGTTTCAGCAAGAGGGTGGAGGGGGCGATGGGGTCTTGGTATCACCCAGGGAAGGATGCCAGGGGAAGGGCAGCAGACACTCACCAACGCTCTGCCCCCCACATGCTGCCAGCAGCCTCTGGGCTTTCTGCTTTGCATCATCAGGGAAGCTGGGATCATTCAAGAGGTCTGGGTACATGCAGAGAACAGCAACCTGGCAGGGGGAAACGTGGCTGAGACGCCGCCTTAAAATCTCACCTGTCCCCACCGCCCCCATCTCAGCCTCCTTGTGAGCCACACTCTCCAGCCCTGGTGCTGTCCGGCACTTTGGATTGCAAATCCCACCAGCCCCAGCCAGCACCTGCAGGTCTGCATCTCAAATGAAGCCCTGTCTGGACACAAGGAGAGGGCAGAGAATGTCCTTTTGCTCTTGCTCTTGTTGCCCATAAACAATGCGCATTTCTCTCCTGCCCTTTGAGACCGGAAGGGTCATCTTTGCATCCAAAAGGAATTTCTTCCCATCCAGATCTGCTGGGGGTGGTCAGCCTGAGACATTCCCCTAGAAAGGGGGGGCATAATGGGAAAATGGGAGAAAGGGCACTGGGCCAGGAACACATTTCCAATGACTTGACTAATGGAGAGCAGATTCCCCCGAAACTCAGGTGACTGGAAACAAAGCCCTCTGAGGAGAGTCTGAAAGAACTGGGTGAGTTTGGCCTTGAGAAGACTGAGGGGAGATATGATAGCACTCTTCAAGTACTTGAAAGGTTGTCACACAAAGGAGGGCTGGGATCTCTTCTCGATCGTCCTACAGTGCAGGACACGGAATAATGGGCTCAGGTGACAGGAAGCCAGATTTCAGATGAACATCAGGAAAAACTTCCTAACTGTTAGAGTGGTACAACAATGGGACCAATGACCTAGGGAGGTGGTGGACTCTCCCACACTGGAGGCATTCAAGAGGCAGCTGGACAGCCACCCGTCGGGAATGCTTTGATTTGGATTCCTGCATTGAGCAGGGGGTTGGACTGGATGGCCTTACAGGTCCCTTCCAACTCTAGGATTCACTCTGCCCCCTTTTTTCCTGTCCTTTAACAGCTGGGGGGCAGGCAGACATTCAATAGGTCTCCCCTGCTACTCCTTCCCTCTCCTGCCCACCCGGGGCTGGCTCTTGTGTTCTGCAAGATGCTTGCAGGACCTCAGCTGACCTGTGGCTGCCCCTGCCCCGCCCCCTGCCCCTCAGATCCTACCTGGCGGAGGAAGGTGATGGGTCTTTGCCCCATAGCTTGTGCATCGCCAATATTGGCTCTAATCACCTCCGTGAAGGGCTTCGTCATCCCCTGCAAAGAGAAGAGATGGCAGGGAAGGCGTTAGGCACACAGGCACCCTTCACCCATGCTCGCCAATCTCCCTGCCCCCCCAGGAAGCACCCCCCAAACCCTCCCCACTCCTTCAGCACACAACACTTCCCCACTCCCTCCCCCAGGTCAGTCACATCAACACCGAATGCTGACCCCACCAAGAAGCAGAAAGAAGATCCTGCAGGGGGGGAGCCAGCCAGGGGCTCAGCACCCCAGTAGCATTGCCAGCCTCCCCCTGCAACAGACTTTGGCTAACCTGGTGCCCTCCAGATGAGTTGGACTATAACTCCCATCAGTCGTGTTGGCTGGGGCTGAAGGGAGTTGCAGTCCAAATCATCTGGAGGGCACCGGGTTGGCAAAGGCTGGCCTACCCAAATAGGATCCCAGGCATCTGCCCTGCAGTGACGATGGAGGTACACTGAGCTATCACGGCTGCTGTCCATGGATGATTGTCCTCCTCTGCCATGAAGTTGTCCTTTTAGGGGGGGTAGCATGCGTCCGCCTACGGCCATAGTACCCTGAACAAGCCGGATCTCGTCTGATCTGGGAAGCTAAGCAGGGTCAGGCCTGGTTAGTACTTGGATGGGAGACCGCCTGGGAATACCAGGCGCCGTAGGCTTAGAGGAAGGCAATGTAAACCACCTCTGATACCTCTTAGCATGAAAACCCTGCCAATACATCCAAAAAAGATGCATAGGGTTGCCATAAGTCGCAATCGACTTGGAAGGCTTATAACAACAACAACATGCATCCGCTGAGGAAAGAACTCCATCCCAGGAGCCACTAGGAGATGACTGGATGGCCCGAGAGCCCTGGAAAGGCACGAGTGAAATGCTTTCACCCATTTCAGGAATCCGTTTATGAGGCCAGTCTTCTTCAGCCTGGCGTCTTCCAGATGTGTTGGACGACAGCGCCCATCGCTACTGTGCTGGCTGGGGCTGATGGCAGCTGTTGTCTAAAACATCTGGAGGGCGCCCAGTTGACGAAGGCTGCCCTGAAACACACTCTTTTTTTCTACTGCTGGGAGCAGAATGTGGACCTCAGCCTGGCCAAGAGGTCTTTCCCCTTCTGGACCGGCTCCGCCGTCTTCTCGACACACCTTTTCTTCTTCGTCTTCTTTGCTGGTAGGTCTTTTTTGGGTGTTTACGTGCTTTTAGCATCAGGATGAGGAGCCTGTGGGGGCCCTCCCAGCGCTGCTGGACTCCAGCCCCTGTCGTCCCTGAGCATGGGCCTTGCTGGCTGGGGCTGACAGGAGCCCAGCAATACCTGGGGGGCCAAAGAGGCTCCCCACTCCCCATTTCACACCTCCTGTGTGACAGATAAGAGTGGTCACTTGCACATCTTGCTTTTTTTATAAAGGGAGCAGGGAAAGGTGCAGATTTACATAAAGTTTGCATATGCTAATGTATAGCTCTAGATGCAAATTAAGAAAGATTTACTTTGATTCAAATGCAATGTGATTTGATTTGAATGCAATTTGATTTTAAACGAATGCTGATGAATGTTAAAGAGGAAAGCACAAAAGCAGGACGAATGTCAAAAAGACTAAAGGAATGACAACAGAAGATTTATGTAACTTTAAAGTTGACAATGAGGACATTGAACTTGTCAAGATTATCAATACCTCGGCACAGTCATTAACCAAAATGGAGACAATAGTCAAGAAATCAGAAGAAGGCTAGGACTGGGGAGGGCAGCTGTGAGAGAACTAGAAAAGGTCCTCAAATGAAAAGATGTATCACCGAACACTAAAGTCAGGATCATTCAGACCATGGTATTCCCGATCTCTATGTATGGATGTGAGAGTTGGACAGTGAAAAAAGTGGGTAAGAGAAAAATCAAATCATCTGAAATGTGATGTTGGAGGAGAGCTTTGCGAATACCATGGACGGCAAAAAAGCCAAATAATTGGGTGTCAGAACAATTTAAACCAGAACTATCATTAGAAGCTAAAATGGTGAAACAGAGGTTATCATACTTTGGACACATAATGAGAAGACATGATTCACTAGAAAAGACAATAACGCTGGGAAAAACAGAAGGAAGTAGAAAAAGAGGAAGGCCAAACAAGAGATGGATTGATTCCATGAAGGAAGCCACAGACCTGAACGTACAAGATCTGAACAGGGTGGTTCATGACAGATGCTCTTGGAGGTCACCGATTCATAGGGTCACCATAAGTCGTAGTCGACTTGAAGGCACATAACAAGATGCAAATTAAGAAAGATTTACTGTGATTCAAATGCAATACAAAGAAAGCATCACAGCAAGGAAGGCTGTGACAAGGTGACCTGTACAGCTGCTAGCCTGGGTTTACTGTGGATGGGCAACTTCAAGCACCCCACCCCACCCCTCATCTCCCTTCTTTGGGTTCTTTATCTTTAAACCAAGCTTGGACAGGGCAGCCCATCAAATATGGAACTTCTTGCTAAGAGGAATCAGACGGCCTCCTCTCCACTCAGGACATGTGAAAAGGCTTTTTAACAATTTATTCAGCTTTAGGCCAAGAGTTTTTGAAGATTGCACAGTGCTTCTCGCTTTGATTGCTGTCTCCAATATGTCACAGTTTTAAATTGTTTTTATATAATTTTATTACTGTGATCTGCCTTGGGCTCCTTTAGGGAAGAAGGCCAGGTTATACATTTGAAATAAATTAATAAAGGATGTTTTCATCAAATCAGTGACTTTCTTCTGTAAAGCAGGAGGCCATTCTAATGACAGGCAGAAATTCAGCTAGTGCCATTTTTCCTGACACTAAAAAGCAGTGAAGTGACAGGGAAGGTCTCATCTGTTGAATATCTGCTTGTTGTGCAATCCTTAAATGTTTGGGAGTCCTCCAAATCCAACTCTCCTCCCCAGTCAGTGTAACCAAGATTGTTGTGTGGGGAGACGGGGTCTCCACTGGGGCAAGTCATGCTGTGCCATGCCAAGGAGAGACCCCACCCCACCCGGCTGACAGAAAGCAGTTGCTTCCCCCATCCCACAGTTTTCCTCTCCAAGACCAGAAAAGGCTCCTCCAGAGTATTGGGAGGGCCGGGTGCAGAGCAAGGAGGCCTCCCAGGGGCTGAGGAACCGCAGCCCCCTCCTCACCCGCCTTGCCCCCTTTGTGCCTCCCCTGCAAGGGGGTGTGTGGAGGAGCCAAGAGGAAGACCGAGATCCCCCATTCAGAGTCACGCACCGTGCAGGTTGCTATGGCAGCTGGACAATAGCCCCCTTCTGGGGTCCGGCCAACACAGTCATGGCACATCAAAGGGGACGTGAAAGCCAGCCTGTCCCAGCTGTGTGTGTGTGGGTGCGCACGCGTGCCCCCCCATGTGACTCAGTATTGCCTACACTATCAGGCCAGAGGTCTCCCAAACCTCCATACACAATAGGGAGCTTGGCCACTACCTTCCCTAAATCCTGACTCTGAATCCAGAGTTTCCAGGTAGCCATCGTGGCTAGTAGCCACCGACAGATCAGGAATGCCTGTAGTCCCACCTCATCCAACCTGGAGCCCTTCAGCTCTTTTGGGGTTGTGATGAGCACCCCCCACATTTGTGGCAGCCAATTCCCTAAATGGTCCCCTGCCTTTTGCCTGTCCTGAATCTGCAGCCTGCCAAGTCGTCGGGGGGCTCCAAGTTCTCGTGTTCTGGCAGAGGCAGAAAAGCTACACGGAGCCACTTTGGGACCGCTCACAGCCCAGTGGGGGGGGGGGAGAGTATTTGAAGTCGCCCCTCCAGCTAGCAGCACCTGGACAGCAGACTGAGCAGGAAACCAGCAAGTCACTCTTCCTCACTAAAGTAAGATGCCTTGTATTCCTGTTTAAATTAGAGCAATTATTTCTAAATTTGTACCTATAGTTTTAATCTCCAAGTTAGATTACTACAATGTGCTCTATGTGGGGCTGCCTTTGAAGACAGTTCGGAAACTGCAGCTTGTGCAAAATGCAGCAGCCAGATTGGTGACAGGGACCAGACGGTCCAAACATATAAAACCGATTCTGGCCCACTTGCATTGGCTGCCTGTATGTTTCCGAGCTTGATTCAAGGTGCTGGTTTTAACCTATAAAGCCTTACACGGCTTGGGACCACAATACCTGATGGAATGCCTCTCCCAATACGAACCCACCCGTACACTATGCTCCACATCCAAGGCCCTCCTCTGGGTGCCTACTGCGAGGGAAGCTGGGAGTCTGGCAACAAGGGAGAGGGCCTTCTCAGTGGTGGCCCCCAAATTATGGAATGATCCTCCTAATGAGGTGTGCCTGGCGCCAACACTGTTGCCTTTTTGGCGCCAGGTCAAGACTTTCCTCTTCTCCCAGGCATTTTAGCATGTGTTTTTAAATGTCTTTTTAAAAATGTTTTTTTTAAAAAAATTGTATATTTGTTTTTAATGTTTTTAATTGTTGTAAACTGCCCACAGAGCTTTGGCTATGGGTCGGTATATAAATGCAATAAATAAATAAATAACACATATCCATTTTATACAAATCTGTGTCCCCTTTCACGTCTGTGTTTATGGTGACACATTTCCTCTTATTTGGCGATGCTTCAATGCCCCTCTCCCTCGCAAGCAGGCAGGTGGTACCAGGGAAGCTTATGGCATGCGTTTTAAAAAAGGGCTCTCCTAAGGCTGTAGTTTCATCCACTAAGAAAAATGCCCCACTTTGGCAGTCTTCCAGGAGGCACAGGACCAGGGGCACAATGCCTGCCCCCTTCAAAGGGAGTGCCCCTCCCTCCATCCCCCCCTTTCCTCTATTGTGTTCCTTCTAGACTGTAACTCCCTTGGGGCAGAGAGCTGTATAGAGTGTCATGTACATAGATGGGGCTATATTAAGCAACAACAGCCATACGCACAGCAGGGCCCCCAGATTCTCTCTGCACGTGCCAAGAGACAAGGAGGGATTGTTATTTCATAGCAAAAAGTGGGGGTGTTTTCCTTTGGGGAGGGCTGCCCCCCCACACACACACACACACCGTGAAGCTGCAACAACCAGACTCCACACAAATCCAGCCCTAATTTTATATTGGGTTTTTAGGACCATGAGCATAGCACCAGCGCTAAGGAAGGCTGGAAGGGTTCCCAGCCCCAAGGGGGATCCCTCTACTTCAAAGAGTTGCCCAGAGTTGGTGGCTTTTCCCCCCATGGAGCAGCAGCAATAGGAGAAGGCAGTGGAGTTCTCCCTTCTATGCAACCTGAAAAGAAAAAGATCTCTCTCTCTCTCTTTCTCTCCCTCACACACACAGACACACACATACACACACATACACGTTTCAGGGTCCAGGCCTGGAAACCTTGCGGGGAAAGCAGCTCCCTGCAGGAGGCAACCCTTTCTTGTCCATCTCTGACCTTCTGTGTGGACTTGAACTCAGAGGTGTAGTCATCCAGGGTGCCAGGGAGTCTTACACCCCTTACTATTTTGGGGACCAGGGTCCCAGCAGGATCCCTATGTTTTCAGTGTCCTTTCCTGGTAATTGGAGCTGGAGTTAAAGCTGATAAATCAGCCACTGAGAAGACTCTTCTCAGTAGCTAACATACTTCCTTTAGTACGGCAACCAGGAAGGTAAACTCAGCAAAGGAAGTTCCTTACCTTACATCTTACTACATATGCCCAGGTACATGCACAAAAATTAGTAGATCTAGCTGAAATGCAACACACGGAGATCTGCACTGATCTTTGCAATGCATCACTAAAGGAAAGTACTCCAAACAAAGTAAGGGACTGAAAGCTAATTGTATTGCATAATCTTAGAAGGAAGAGTGGCTGTGAGGGGGTGTGGTGTGACTATCGTGAAGGGACCTGGCACTTCTGAATTTACCACTACACTATTGCTTCAACTGTTGTTTATCCCTATCCATTGGAGACTGGTGATGAATCATAGAATAGTAGAGTTGGAAGGGGCCTATAAGGCCATCAAGTCCAACCCCCTGCTCAAGGCAGGAATCCAAATCAAAGCATTTCCGACATGGCTGTCCAGCTGCCTCTAGACTGCCTCCAGTGTCGGAGAGCCCACTACCTCTCTAGGTCATTGGTTCCATTGTCATATGGCTTTAACAGTTAGGAGGTTTTTTCTGATGTCCAGCCGAAATCTGACTTCCTGCAACTTGAGCCCATTATTCCGTGTCCTGCACTCTGGAACGATCGAGAAGAGATCCCAGCCCTCCTCTGTGTGGCAACCTTTCATGTACTTGAAGAGTGCTATCACTCTTGACAGCCCCTTGAACGTTCGGACTAAAACCTGGAGCGGATTGCACTGCCCCGCTGACATCAGAGCCACCAGCTGCCAGTGGCCCCACCCCTTCAGCCCCACCCACCAAGCACAGCCTGCTTTCTGCCTTTCGTTCCACCTTCTCCTGCCTCCCCTAACACATCTCTGTCCATTTACCGCCTCCTGGACAAAGAGGGAGCCAAATCCAGAGAAGATGGAAGTGTTCATGAGAAAGGGGGAAGCCCAGTTGTCTGGATGAGGCAGAGCTGCCATCGCGGACGGAGTCTCCCTCCCTCATGCAAAGCAGCACTGCCAGACGAGGGGGTGCTCCGGCGCCAGAGTGTCCACAGGTGTCCGCGGCCAGAAAGTGGCTGCCCAGCCTTTCCACAACATGCATGCTCTTGTCCTAATGATGGCAGCATCAAGCGATGGCTTGCATGTGTGAACTGAGCCATGACTGCTCCAGGGCCACCCGCAGGACTGGCATACCCCTCAGAGGCAAGGTTTGTTCCAAGGTAGGAGCATCGGAAGCTCTCTTATCCTGAGCCAGAGCCTCAGTCCATCCAACCCAATACTGCCAGTTCTGAAGGGCAGCGGCTCTCCAGGGTCTTGAGCTGCTTCTCCCCACTCACCGGGGCTTGTCCAGGATTCATACCCAGGCCTTCTCGCACAGGAAGCTAAAATCATGCCCTTAGACCATGTGCAAGCTGGGGCAAATGGGAAGGCTAGAGTAAGACAGCTGGAGGCTGAGCTTGGAAAAGTTACTTTTTTTGAACTACAACCCCCATCAGCCCAATCCAGTGGCCATGCTGGCTGGAGCTGATGGGAATTGTAGTTCAAAAAAAGTAACTTTTCCAAGCTCTGGCTGGAGGGCAGAGGGGCTTTGGAAGCCCGGCTGAAACTCACAGGCCTGCCAGAATTTTTCAGGCATCCACCCTCTGGGCTTGGCAGGGCTCCAACAACCAGCCTGTGGCTCAGGAGATGGCCTCAGCAGGTGCCAGCGGCCACCACAGTGGCTTTAACAGCTGCCAGCCATCATCATCAAGCACTAAAAAACCAACTCATCAGAAACCAGGGAACAAGTGTGTGAGAGAGAGAGTGTACCAGTTCCGCCTGTGGGCTCTGGGCTTTTCTGGACCAGAGGGCTCTCACGAGCATAGGCTGTGTTTGTGCAACCATGATGCCTACTGTAGGCTCCCCTTCCAGACTGGAAGCTGCAGCTATTACCCCCCCCACCCCCACCCCTTTGGGGGCATGCCCCCTTCCAAACGGTCTGAAATGGCCAGCTGTCTGTTTCGGGATGCAATTCAAGCTGTTGGTTTTGATCAAGAAAGCACTCTGCAACCTGGAAATGTCTTTAGGATCTACTGAAAAGTCTTCAGTGATTTCTTAAGAGGATTCTGGCTTTGTATATTCCCGCTTTACTATTCCATAGTGGCTGTTAAAAAATATTTTGCCTGGTGGTGTATCACCTGTGTGTCATTCAAGGATGTAGTTTCTGTGAAGCCACTTTGCACATTTTGATACAGGTGACCAATAAATGAATAAGTACATATCAGTTCATCTGGAGTAAATAGCAAACGGATTAGAATCCCAACTTCATCCAAATGCAGACAGAAACACTATTTTCTTTTGGTTGCTTTGTGTAGCTTTTAAATCATGGCATTAGAATGCTTCTACTGGGTTTGTCCTTGCACTTTTCGCTATCATTAACAGCCAGGCAAACATTTTGAATAAAAGATAGCCTAGAAACATTGCACACGGATAAATGAACAATGCAATTGCCTGAAGCCCCAACTAAAGGTAAGACAAGAGCCTCACCAGTGGTGGGATGCTTCTCTGGCCTGACGCCCCGGTGATGGGCACATTGCTCTCTTACCTGCTGAAGCTCCTTCTCCAGCTGGATGGCTCGGGTGACGATGGGCCCCCGCACGGCATACTCCACCTTCTTGATGGAGGGGTTCAGGGACTCCAGAGTCAGCACCCTCTCCCGCCGCAGCAGCCCGTTCTCCGCCATCCCTGGCTGACTTGCCCGCTGGCAAAGGGCCCTGCAAAGCAAGAGGGGTGCAGGGCTGAGCAAAGGACGCAAGGGTGACTCCATCAACTGTAGGCACGCCCCGGACCTGGCACCGGGGAGGCTGCACCCCAGGACAGCCTTCGCAATCCCCGGCCTTGCCATTGTCTTCACGGGGACATTGGCCTCAATTGCTTCAGCTGCTGGGATTAAAGTCCTGGCGGAGACGGAGATACTGCGCTGGGCAGGGGTGGGGCAGGAGCTGGGCAGGTGGCAAAGGTCTCTACATTCCCAAGCTGGCAAAAAGTGCACAAGGCTGAAGCTGCCTTTAAACTGTCAAGGAAAGGAGAGGGGAGGGGGGCAGGCTCCAGCAGTCCCCTTCCCCCTCCTCTGCAACTGGGGACCAGTTGCACAGCTGCCTGCCCAGCCACACCAGGGGAGAAGGGCACCTACCGGCTACCAGGCAGGGAGAGAGGCGGCTGGTTCCTTCCCACAAGGGCAGGGAGGGGAAGGAGCAGCTCCTTTTAATGCCAGGCAGGAGGAGGGAGGAGACTCCGGGCTGGAAGAAAGAGCCACATTGTGGACAGCCACCGAAAGGGACTGGCCATCTCGCCTCCCACCGAGTCTTTCACTGGCCTCGCCTGGGCAAGCTGCCCGTGAGGGATAGAGGCGGAGAGACGGAGGGAGAGGGAATCCTCGGGGTGGCTCTTGGGGAGCAGAAGGGGGTCCCCATCATTTGCATTAGTGCTGGCCACAGAGCCATGCAGAGCTTGGAAAAGTTACTTTTTTGAACTACAACTCCCATCAGCCCCAGACACCATGGCCACTGGATTGGGCCAATGGGAGTTGTAGTTCAAAAAAGTAATTTTTCCAAGCTCTGTAACGGGTGGCAGGTCCAGGAAAAAGCATCCGTGACGGCAAGAGGTGGGATACGGGACCCCACCCCAAAGGACTGGTTTGGGGTAAAGCTGACGGCCAGACCTGTGGGGGGGGGACAGTGGCACCTCTCTGCCCCAGATGCTGCTGTGTCACTGGGGAAAGGGCCACAGCGGCTCAGGGGCAAAGCATCAGCTTTGGACGCAAAAGGGTGCAAAAGGTCCCACGTTCAGTTCCTCATCGCATCTCCAAGCAGGGCTGGGGAAAGTCTCTTGCGTGGTGTAGTGGTTAAGGTGTTGGACTACGAGGGTTCAAATCCCCACACAGCCATGAAGCTCCCTGGGTGACCTTGGGCCAGTCACTGCCTCTCAGCCTCGTGAAAACCCTCTTCATAGGGTCGCCATAAGTCGGGATCGACTTGAAGGCAGTACATTTACATTTACATTTTGAAACACCCCAAAGCTGCTGCCTGTCAGTGTCAACAATACAGAGCTAGAGGGACCTTCTTTCTGTTCAGCATTCATCCTGATTTGCTTGCGCAGTTTGCACGGTGGTCAGACTATGTCCAGTCTTTGGGGGAGGGCCTTGCTCAGCGTGAGAGCCCCTGCTTTGCAGGCAGAAGGCCCCAGGTGCAATCCCAAGGGCGGCAGCATCTCCAGGCAGGGCTGGGAACGTCCCCTGCCTGGAACCCTGGAGAGCCACTGCCAGTCAGTGCAGGCACCACTGCACTAGATGGACCAATGGTCTGACTGGGCATAAGGCCGCTTCCTAGGATCCTCTGTTCTTTATTGAGCTTTCATTCTGGTTTATTTGCAGGACGGTTGTAGGACAATGAGCATTCGCCCTGATTTGCTGGTGGGGCTTTTACATGCCTTCCCAGTAATCATTGGCTCATCTCATGAATGATTAATTCATCTCACACTTTCCCCTTTCATTTCAAAGCTGCAGAAAGGGTGCCTCCAGGCTGTCAGCATTTTGCAGGAGCGCGTATCAGAACTTTGGTAACCTCCAGGCTGGATTACTGTAGTGCGCTCTATGTGGGGCTGCCCTTGAAGTTGGTCCGGAAGCTGCAGCTGGTGCAAAACGCGGCGGTGCAACTGCTCACTGGGGCAGGGTATTGCCAACATGTCACCCCGCTGCTGAAAGAATTGCACTGGCTGCCCATTTGCTACCGGGCCAAGTTCAAGGTTCTAGTTTTGGTCCTGGTTTTGGGACCAGGATACCTGAAAGACCGTCTTACCCCTTATGTACCCAGTCAATCACTGCGCTTTGAAGGTGAGGGCCTCCCGCAGATACCATCTTATCAGGAGGTCTGTTCTGTACAACATTTAAATTGTGTTTTTAAACTGTTTTTTAAAAATGTGTTTTTAAATTTGTATATTTGTTTTTAATGTTTTAATTGTAAACCGCCCAGAGACCTTCGGCTATGGGGCGGTATACCAATGTAATAAATAAATAAATAAATAAAATAAACATAGGAAATGGACCTTTAGTGTGGCTGCACCTACCCTTTGGAATTCCCTCCCCTTAATATTCGACAGGTGCAATCTCTGTTATCTTTTTGGCACCTATTGAAGTCCTTCCTCTTCCAACAAGCTTTTTAAGTTGAGACCTTATCTCAGTCTGCATCTGTGTTGGAACTGCTTTTTAATATGTTTTTAAAACTTTTTTTTAAAAAAAACAATATGCTTTTAACCTTTTTTTTAAAAAAAGATGTCTTGAAAGCTTTTTAAAAAATGTTTTTAAAGGTGTTTTGTTTTAATCTATTTTAAAGTCTGTTTCTATGATGTTTTAAAGTGTTTTAGTGCTTTTGTTTGCAGCCCTGGGCTCCTGCTAGGAGGAAGGATGGGATAGAAACCAAATAATTAATAAACAAACAAACAAACTTTAGGTGTGCACCTTTAAAGTGGATTAGAGCACTCTGTCACACCAGAACAACAAATCCTCTTTTAAAAATAATCATGCTTTTCCAGTTTAGAAAGTGACAGGGAAATGCATTGAAATATGCGGGATGAACAAATGACTAACAGGAAGATGTGTAAATCCATGCAACAAGGATGAATGTTCATTATAACTGCCTCATAAAGAAATCAGAACGAATCCTCAATAAAGACCAGGGAACCTCCAGAGTATTTAGTGGAAGTGACTGAGTTCACATACCAGAATGTTAGGTTTGCACATTTAAAGTGAATTAAAGGGCTCTGTCACCCCGACCCTAGCACAACAAAACAACTTTAAAGTAAAAAAAACAACCAGATTTTTTTGCAGTTTGGAAAGTGACAGGCAAATGCATTCCGAAGTGTGGGATGAACGAATGATTAAAGGGAAGACGGGTCAACACCCCTCAAGCAAATCAGAATGAATGCAGGACCATGCCAATTCCTCTGGCAAAATACGAAGAATCTGGAGCCACTTTGGTAGAAATGAGCTTCCTCCGTGCCCAGTTTCTGATGACATCATTGCGTCAAACACAGTTGTATGAATCTGTCCTTAGGAGAAGCATCGCTACCTACAAGCATGTGGTTGCTGGTGAGCCACTGGTGGGTTCTGTCGATGTCACTGTGTCACATATGCAATGTGCATTTATAGAGATTATGTCAGTGTGACTACAATTTACATGCACAGATACAAAGCCACAGCCACTCACACTTACAATGCCCACTTACAATGCATTGTGACTGACACATAAAACAATGTTCAGCCACAACTGTGGAAATAATATCAGACACTGAGAAAGTTGCAATTCTAGAAATATATATGCCCACATTTGTGCATGGATACAATTTCAGAAGCACTTGTTTTAAATGGCTATGAACATGCATGCCAGCATAATAGACCTGGTTGAAAAGGAACTACAGAGGTGAAAGTGGCTCGTTTGGTTGCAGAAAGAGGTCTCCAGGGAAATAAACCCACCAAGCAACCCACTGGCCTGGGGAAGGGAAAAGGAGGGAGTGACTCACTCAGCAGAACAAGCCGTAAGGAGTCCAAGTCCAGGAAGGGCCCAGGAAATTCTATGCTAAGCTTAATCAGGGCTGCAATCAGCACCCTGCAAACAATCCGGCTCAGCAGTGAACCTGAGCAACAGGTTTTCCCAAAGCCACCTGCCGTGGGTATGAATGGACCCAGAGAGTGGGAGCGCCGGAGGCAGCAGGCAGGCGTGGAACAGCTGTAGATCTCCCTGAGCACCCAGGGCCCAATCCACTCTGGAGGCCTCCGTGCAAGACGGCCACCTTCCTCTATGGTGGCTGGTTTATGTGGAATGGGCAGGTGGGGAATAGTTCAACACTCTCTCCATTGAGGAGAAGGCTCAGTTTAAGTATTTGGGGAATTGGTTAGAAGATCTAACTTAAGAACATAAGCAGAGCCTGCTGGATCAGGCAGAGCTTGGAAAAGTTACTTTTTTAAACTACAACTCCCATCAGCCCCAGCCACATTGGCCACTGGATCAAAAAAGTAACTTTTCCAAGCTCTGGGATCAGGCCAGTGGCCCATCTAGTCCAGCATCCTGTTCTCACAGTGGCCAACCCGGTGCCCATCTGCTCAGCGTCAGCAACAACTCTGCATTGGGGAGGGGGTGTGCAGTGTTTCCATCCCTCAAGCAAAGGCTGGGCAGGCCCAGAGCTTGGAAGGTTACTTTTTAAAAGTAATAAATTATAGTTACAATTACATGGCCCCCAAAAGTAGTAATTACTGTTACAATTATAATTGCTTTGAAAGTAGCTGATTACTTTACTTTCCTCAAAGGTAATCACTACAATTACATTTCAGTTACTATTTTAAAAAATACCTACAAGGTGCTGGCCTTGGCTGCTGCACATCTAAGTAGCCTAAAACGTTAAAAATAAACACACAGATACAGAGGTAGTAGAATAATTCTTTTTATCCATAAGATAGCGATGATGGTCTCTCAGCTGGTAAGGGAGGTGGGGAGGGAGGCTGAGGCCACTACTCAGATCTTTGCACGTCAAACCAAGTGCAACCCCCCCACTCTGCCAGGAAGCATAATCTCTCTTATTTAACCACCTCCAAGACCCTGCCCTGCCACCAACTAAGGGACACTCACCAAAGCAAACATTTTCCCGAGATGCAAAAAAGTTAAAATACTGCAAATGCAGCACAGTAGCCAGAGAGGGTAGTGGAGGCCACTTTCTGTGCCAAGTGCAAACACACACACACACACAAACACACACACACGTTGTCATCAACAGTTCTTTATCTCCATTCTGCTGCTGCCTCCTTCTCCTCCTTTATCCATGTTCTTGCCCTCTGGCTCCTTTTTCCCTCCACTCCATTCTTCACCACCACCATCCATTTTTTAAAACAATTGTTTTCTCCACTCCACCCTGTCTCACTCTCCACCTCCTCCCTCGTCGCCTCCTACCCACCCACAGAGCATGAGGGAAGAGCGAGGCTGCACAGAAGCCCAGTTTGAGGCACATGATTTTCAGCCACAAATCAGAGGAGCAGAAGACTTCCCCTGCTCCCCACCCCAAGTAATGCCCAACAGTAATGCTGGAAACGTTACAATTACACCACAAAAATAATAAGATTACTCTTAGTTCTATTACAATCAAAATGGAAAGGAATTACCCACTCATTCCTCAAAAAGGTAATGAATTACAAGTAATTCGTTACTTGTAATGAATTACTTCCAAGCTCTGGGCTGGCCCCAAGACACTTCCCTACCTCAGGCAGCCCAGAGCTGGGTGATCTGCAAGGTGCACGGGGGAACTCTTGCAAAGTCACAGAGAAGGAGGGGCCTGCAAATCTGGGAGGCACTCTGCTACGCCGCCAGCCCAAAACATGTCCCAAGTGACCTCTTGGGTTGCAACAGGCAGCCTGGTGGTCGGCTGCCAACAAAGTTTTTGTGCAGGATAAAGCGGGGTGGAGGGGACCCTTGGATTAGCTCATCCACAGAGAACTCTCCCACTAGAGGGGGGTTTGCTTGAAATGGTGTGTCATATGAATAATGCAAAAACCTACAGTAGCCACTCTGTATCAAAATGAGCCCCCTACACTGACATTCAGAAATTACACAAATAACATGAGCGAGAATCACTGGGGGGTGTGTGTGTGTGTGTGTGCGTGTGTAAACATCAGATTACAGATTGGGCCAAAAGGCGGGGTATAAATAATAATACAACAACAACAACAACAACACGAGGAGTTTCCCACGAGCACACCAGCAGTTTGGGAGACACCTAGATTCAAATGCCTAAGCACAGTTCATTCCAAAAATACAAAAAGCTTTCAGAGTAGTGACCAAATATCTGCACAGAGGCACCAGCAGTTGTGCCCTGAAAAAGGCTCTGGAATGATTAGCAGGGCCCATTGGTTGCTCTGCTGGGATAAATGCGCTGCATCGCGTTCCTCATTAGTTAGCCCAAAAAGTAAGAGGCAGAGACCTTGTCTGCACACCTCTGAACACCTCACAAGGGTCAAGACTGGTCAGCCCAGCGCCACCAGGTGGCCATGTTGGGCACTGGTCGAGGAGCCCTGTGGCTAACAGGGGCCCCTAAGGCTGGGGCTGGGTGGGTGTATCTCCTGCTCCATGCCAACATCAGGTCACAGAGCATGTGTCCTGCAACCCAATGCTGGCACAGATCGCTGAGCAGGAGCCACCCTCCCAGGGAATGCCCATTACCACCACTGGCATGGGCTGGCCACCCCACTTCCCACATGTTACTGTGTCAACATGCCCCAGCACCATTTTGGATGATGGTAGGTGTTGACATGGCCAGGCCTATTTAAGGGCCCGCTATAGTCTGGTGCCAGCCCTGAAGACCAGAGCCAAACGTGGAGGCCAAGGCTCCCATCAGCCCTGGCCACAGTGCAATCCAGCCTCCTGGGAATTTCAAGCCAAGCCTTTCCAAGTCACATCTGGACATTGGCACACTTTCCCTCACCTGCCGTTCCATGCTCAGGTGGCCCCCGTGGTCACCCTCATTCTGCTTTGGCTCTCAGCAACCTCATTTCCCGGCCAGAGTCTGAACCTGGGTCCCAGCTGATTGAAGTGGTTCTTTGGCCTTGTGAGAAACAAAGGGGAACATTCCAAAACGGAACATTTTGAGGATTCTCGGGGTCATGCAAATGGCAGGAGGAGGCTCAAGACTTCATGACCCTTGGGGCAGAGACCTGTTTATCTGATCCATTGTGACAGCATCTACTGCATTTGTTTATTTAAAAAATTACACCCTGATTTCCCCCTCCATAAAGGAGTTGCCCAAAGTGGCTTATATGAATATCAAACTTAAAAGCAACAGTGTACCAACGGCCAACCATTAAAACACAAAATTCCCAAAACGAAAAAAACGGCAGCCAAAGCATGAAGAGCAATGCCAGGAATCACGACGTGAAGGAGCAACAGGATCAAAAGCTTGTTTTAAAAGGAACATTTTCAGATAAAGACGACGAGAACCTAACCTCTTCAGGCAGAAGAAACTTCCACATCTGAAGGGCCGCTCATGCCCTCTTCCCACCAACTGGGCCTCAGAAGAAGGCAGTGACATCCCCAACAGGGCGCAAGCAGCTGATCCAACAGGATGGGCAGATATGCGGAGGAGGAGGAGAAAAGGTCCTCCAAGTAGCTTGGTGCAACAACAGAGTTTGTCATTTACATTCTGTTCCTATTAGAAGGACTTGCTCTACAGTCTCCTCCTGGCCCAGGCACTTCCAATGGCCTCGAGATGGTTGCAGAAGTTGGTCTAACAGGCTCCAGAGAATAGAGCTGTTTGAAGCCATTCCTCATTCCTCTAGTCTGTCTGTGGACCCAGCACTATTACATGGTGTCAGAAGTGCAGAATGAGGAGTGCACAGAATCAACTGCATGCAGCTTGTTGGATCTACAGCTAGAAGCAAGTGATAAGAAGAAGCTGATGGAGGCACACCCAGAGGACACGCAAAGGCTACCTAAGGACTATTAGATTTGTGGGAGGCCGGGAGGGGGAATCCTTTTATACATGAAGCAGAATCTTATCCTACTGGGAGGAAGGGCAGGCTATAAATCTAATAAATAAATAATAAATCATCAATTTTTCAACATGTTGTTTGAGAGGAGACACCAACATTTATAACAACTTTGGGTTTGCAGAATATAAAACTAAAAGAAATAATGGATACCTTTGAAGAATACTGCATGCCTAAAAAGAATGAAACTTTTGAAAGAAGTTTTTTACATTCCTGGAAAAAGCAGGTCAACCTATGGATCAGTACGTCACAAAATTAAGAAGTCCAAGGAAGAATTGTATTTTGGTGGCTTAAAATTGTCTCTGATATGGCACAGAGTTATCTGTGGTGTCAGAGTTCATATCCAGTTGCTACATGAGGCAGATCTGCCCCTGGACAAAGCTCTTCACAGCTGCAGGGCCTCAGGAACCGGGAAAGCTCAGGCCAAAGATCTGAATTCGGCTGAAGCTGTTGTCCGTGAGCTGAATGTGAAGAAAGGCAGATTCAAAAATAGAATTATCTTCCTCACAAGCAGCTGTGAGGAGAGAAATGCAAATGAATCAAGCATGCAAACAAAAAAATGGGGGTGCATCTTGGTCCTAAACAATGTAAGGCATTTAGAAAACTGTGGGAAGGAAGCATCATTTTGAAAAATGCTGCCAAGTCACATCACACGCACAAAAATCAGGTGCACACTTTTGAAGATACTTTGGATCAAGAGTTTTTTGCTGATGTAGAAGAAGCAAGAAAGACTAGTGGTCAGAGGGAATGGATCCTGTCAGTGCAGGTGAATGAGACATTCATCTCTTTTAAACGGGACTGAAATTTAAACATGGCGTGAAATCAACATTTTACTTGAAAGGGATAGGATTATGAATGTCTACAAATCAGGCCAAAACTGGGACCAAGAAAAAGGAAACATTGACTCTCATCCAGGGTCTGCTGCGCCCTCCTGACTCCGTTGGGCAGACATCGTGGCCGGGGGTTGGAAAACCGGTGGTAAATTTTGGCTTTGCCAAAGAGGGAATTTGGTGGCTACAAGCACAGATACCTTTTGAGTAGTGACACCAGCTGTGCATTGCCCTCCCAAGTGAGGCTCTACTTTCATGTCCTTTTGGCACCGAGAAAAGACCTTTTTATTTTCCCAGGCCTTTGAACTTTTGCTGTAGCTTTCAAATTAATTTTACATGTCTTATTCGCCACTCTTTGTTTTCTTTTTCTTAAGATGGAGCTCACTTTAATACTACATCACATTTTACTGAATTATTCTTTTCTGGTTGGTGTTTTTATCTTGTTTGTTGTTTTCCTTCCTGTAAGCGGCCTTGAGAATTTGTGTTGTGCGGTAGGGGCTTATAAATGTTGGGGGAAAATAAGAACTGGGCAGGTTCAGCTTCTTTCACCGCAGCATGACAAGCAGTGCCTGCGGCCAAAAATCCCCTTTTCTGTGCACCCGCTCAGGGTGATGCAGGACAGTTCAGACATCAGAAGAGCGTTGCAGCTGGATCTGGCCACAGGGCCATCTATTTATTTATTAACGTACTAGATTTATATCCCGCCCTTCCTCCCAGTAGAACTCCAGCCTCCTGCTCCCACAGACCCTCTCTCTTCGCCTTGGCACCTTAGCCTGATCCTGGACCCAGAAGGTATTTCTTGCACAGGTCAGCCCTCTGGAGGTCATTGAGCACCCCTCCTCCCCAGTCTCCCTAATCCCAGGTCAAAGGCATCAAGTCTGCACTTGAGGGCATGATCTAGCAACCTGGGTCCTGGACCAACCCCTGCTTCCCAGCTGGTGTTCTGGACGGGGAGAAATTTCCTCTAGGGTCCCTCCTTCCGGACAACCTATTTATTGAGCATTCATTCCTCAGTTGCTTGCATAAAGCTTACACACATTCATCCCGATTTGCTTGTAGGGTGTTTACACGCCTTCCTCTTTGGTCACACGTTCATCCATACATTTCCCCAGCACTTCCCAGACTGCAAAAAGTCCAGCTTTCTTTACTCCCCTTTGTGCTTGCGTGAGAGAACCCTTTGGATGTCGATGTACTGCCCTCAAGTCGATCCCGACTTATGGCGACCCTCTGAAGAGGGTTTTCATGAGGCCGAGAGGCAGTGACTGGCCCAAGGTCACCCAGTGAGTTTCATGGCTGTGGGGATTCGAACCCTGGTCTCCCAGGTCATAGTCCAACACCTTAACCACTACACCTTTAGTTCACCTTAATTGTGCAAACCTACCTGCGTGGTATGTGCTTAAATCCCTCCTGCAAAAGCCTGGAAGCCCCCATCCTGCCACAACCCAATGGGGTCGTCCCGGGCAGCTGAATGGTGGGAGATTTGAGAGAGACAGGAGGAGGCACTTCTTCTTCACCCAGGGGGCCTTGCTAAGCTAGGGAACTCCCTCCCACAAGTGGTAGTGATAGCTGGCCATCAGCTTGGAAAAAATAGAAATGATCCCGACTTATGGCGACCTTATGAATAGGGATTTCATGGTGAGCGGTATTCAGAGGGGGTTTCCCATTGCCTCCCTCTGAGGCTAGTCCTCCCCAGCTGGCTAGGGCCACAGCTTCACAAACCAGCCCCTTCCTTGTCTGCAACTGGGCTCCTTGGGACTATGCCGCTTGCCCACGGCTGCACAGGTGGCAGGGCACGTAACCCTGAGCCACTCACTGTGGGGTGATCTTTAGCTGGCCCTTGACATCCAGGAGAGACAAGTGGGGATTTGAACTCGCAGACTGTAGACTCCCAGCCAGGCTCTCCTCCCCACTGTGCTAGACCAGCTGCACCAACTTGGACGGCTTTAAAGAGAAAGGCTATTCGTGGCTACTGCTAGTCACGATGGCTGCCTGTTGTGCCCAGGATCACAGGCAATGTGCCTCTGAATAGGCCACTTGCCGGGGCAGATGAGCGGGAGAGGGCCACTGTGCTGCTCACGTCCTGCATGCGGGCTTCCCACTGGCACATCAGTTTGGCTGCTGTGGGCCAAACAGGCTGAAGTCAATCGGCTTGGGGTCTGCACCTCTTCTGCTGACATTCGTCCTTCATTTGGTCTGCACAGCGACTGCTTTCTTGGAGTGAGGGTATGTTTGCAAGGAGGGTTTTTTGTATTAATGCCAAGGCACCGTCCGTACCCCCTGGCATGCCCTGGCACTGCCTCTCCTGCGCTGCTGAGCAAACAGTGATAAGGCCCCATTAGTGAGGGGGGAAAGTCCTTGGTGTAGCCATCGCTCCCTCAGTCGCTGCTCCC
The DNA here is from genome assembly GCF_030035675.1 of Rhineura floridana. Lineage (NCBI taxonomy): Eukaryota > Metazoa > Chordata > Lepidosauria > Squamata > Rhineuridae > Rhineura > Rhineura floridana. Next base: position 321,277,675 of record NC_084480.1, on the reverse strand, counting down.
ACATCTGCCCCGCCTCCCCCATTCCAGCGGTTAAGATCACTGGGGAGGGGGGCACATGGGCTGGGCACTTACTGGATTCCCCAAATTGCTCCCCACAGATTCTCTAGATCTGCCCTAGATGCATTGCACCCCATCTTACAGCACCAACTCTTTAGTTTTCTTTAGGATTGCTTAAGAGAGGAAGCAAAGGAGGCAAGCAAGGGAAGAAGGAGAATGGGGCCCCTTAGTTATGCAGGTTGGGGCTATAAGAGAGCCCCCAGATTGGTTTGCCAGATGACCAGGGGAGGGCAGAAATCAGCAGGGGAAGACTTCCCAAGGGGACAGATAAAGCATCAGCATTGGCTAAATGCTGAGTTTGAGTTGTACTGTATGCTAGCTGAGAGGCCAAGCTGTTTTCCTTTGAAATGGAAGCATCTGATCAAAGGACAAACTCTTCTCGCACAGCTTTGCTGTAACAAACGCTTGTTGCCCTTCTGCCTCTCGGGAGACGCCCCCCCCCCCCGCTAACACCACCTCCTCTTTCTTGGCGGTGCCGATAATGATAATGTTATTTGTTATTTCATTTAATTTTTGTAAATTGTATTGCTTTTATTGTCTTTTTATATTGTATTTTTATAACTGTGTTTATTTTTCTTTGTAAGTCGACTTGAGGGCCTTTGGCCGAAAGGTGGGGTATAAATCATCATCATCATCATCATCATCATCATCATCATCATCATCATCATCATCATCATCATCATAAATCGCCAGAAGAGCTGAAGGGAACGAACAAGTTGGCAACCCTAATTCCAGGTCTGAAAAAGGATGAAGGAGGCCATAGGCCATAAGGATGTAGGCTGTGTAAGGCACCATAGGTTAGCGAGCGACTAGCTGCCCTTGCCCTCCCCAGTGGCCACCGTGCTGTCAGGCTACCTGCTTCCATTCCGGCTGGTCATGATAAGAACCGTAATTTGAGAACTGGTGCCTGAGCCTGTTTTTTTTTTCCTTGTTCTTCCCTGTCCCTTTCCCCTCGTGTGTCGTGCATCTTACACTGTTAGCCCAAGAGCAGTTATTTAACTTTTGTAAATTGTATTTTGTAAATTGTATTATTTCATTGATGCATTTTATATTGTATTTTTATACTTGTGGGTTTTGTAAGCTGCCTTGAGGGCCTTTGGCCAAAAGGCAGGGTATAAATAAATAAATAATAGATTTAAAGCACAGAAATGGGAACTATAGTTTACCCCTCACAGAGCTACAATTCCCAGCACCCTCAACAAACTACACTGCCAAGGATTCTTGGGAATGTGCTTTAAAGCTATTGGGTTGTTCTCGACTCAGTCCTACTCAGAGTAGGCCCATTTAAATGAATGAACCTAAGTTAGTCATGTCTATTAAGTTCAATGGGTCTACACCGAGCAGGACTAGTGTTGAATCCCACCCATGGTATGTACACAGCCATAAATGGAGCCTCTGCTGAATCAGCTCAAGCACCGCCCACCTAAGCCAGCCTTCCCCAACGTGGCGCCCTCCAGATGTTTCGGACTACAGACAGCTCCCATCTGCTCCAGCCAGCATAGCCATGTGATGCCGGAGTTGATGGGCACTGTAGTCCAAAACATCTGGAGGGCGCCACATTGGGGAAGGCAGATCTAGGCATACAAATCTGCCTTATAGTGAGCCATACCTTTGGCCCACTTTGCTCAGTGCCGACTGCCTTCCTTTGCACTACGGACCGATCCACCCCACTCAGCAGTTCTCCAGGGTTTTAGGCAGACGTCTTGCCTTGTCCTGCCAACAGAGGGTCCAGCTGCCTGTTTCCAGCTGAGGACAGCCCAGATACTCCTCCCTCTAGGAAGCCCGCTAGCAAAGCGTGAAGGTAACAGCCAGGACTCTTCTGCTGCTTTCTCTGCCGGGAGCTGGTATTCAGAGGTAACACAACAACAAGGGGCCTGACTCTTAGTCCTTGTGATGCCTGAATGGGACAGGACCAGGGAAGACCCCTGACTGGTTCACACTTAAATCACAGGCTGCAATCCCATGCACACTCGGCTAGGACCTGCTCCGTAGGATTTACGATTGAGGAAACAGAGTTAGGTCAGTGCTTTGGACACCCAGAAAAATGTGCATATTATGCTCTCTTCAGAGACCTCTGGAAGCAATTTGGTCGTACCAGTGAGAACCGTGCTTGTTCATAACCTGAGTCCTGCAACTAGAAATTGAGGAAACGGGATAGCTGCAAAGATTGTCCCCGTTTTCCCCTGGCTCTCTCTTTTTAGCTGTTCCTTTGCCTTTAACATCAGCCACTTCATTTTTTAAAACTAAATCTACTCAGGGTGCAATGGGGTAAAGCCTGGGCTCCCAGCATGCATAGGGAGCCAGTTTCATTGTGCCCCTTGCAACTTGGGGCCGTTTAGGGGTGGCTGTGGTGCCCAAAAGGAAACTCAAAGGGAGGGAAGATCACAGGGCACCTGAGGGCACGGAAGGGCAGCAGCTGACGCAGCAAATACTTGCAGATCCCACCCAGCCCCAATCACCTCCCGGCCCTGCACTTCGCCCCCTTCCCTTCCCATCCTCCTGGGAAATCTGCATTCTAAGCATACACCACTCACCTTCATCCCTGTTCAAACTCCAGAGAGCAGGAACCAAGGAGGTTGTTGCCCTTTTTCCTGGTGTGTGCCTCAAGCAGCAGGCAGAACTTCAACAGATGCAGCTTGCCCTTCTACAAGAAGGTGCCACAAGGGGAAGAGCTTCCACAGCTGAATGCCTGCCTGCCATCCAAATGCCATGCCCGGGATTTTATTTTACTGTATTTTGTTTTTGCAATATGGCAGGGGACGTTGGGCTCAAATCTAGTTAGGCAGGAGCGACGCCACACCTTGCTAGGCCATATTGCAAAAGATTTTGGGACACATCTCTCAGACCATGTGCTGATGGCATCATTGGTGCGCCTGAACCCAAAATGACTGCTTTTGAGCCTTCCCTGTCTAGCTTGCTCTCAGGGGAATTACACCCCCCCATGGAATGGCTGGTCTAGCCCAGTGGGGAGGCGAGCCCAGCTGGGAGCCCAGAGTCTGTGAGTTGAAATCCCCGCTCGTGTCTCCTGGGTGTCAAGGGCCAGCTAAAGATCACCCCACAGTGAGTGGCTCAGGGGTTACGTGCCCTGCCACCTGTGCAGCCGTGGGCAAGCTGTAGAGTCCCCAGGAGCCCAGTTGCCCCAGCTGGCAGTTGCGGCCAAGAAAGGGGCTGGCTTGTGCCGCTGTGGCAAGCTGAGCAGGCCCTGGCCAGCTGGGGAGGACTAGCCTCGAAGGGAGGCAATGGGAAACCCCCTCTGAATGCCGCTTACCATGAAATCCTTATTCGTAGGGTCGCCATAAGTCAGGATCGACTTGAAGGCAGTCCATTCCCATTTTCCATGGCTGGAAGCAATATGTTTCCAAATACCACTTGCTGGGATCCGCAGGCGGGGGGAGTGCTCTTGCGCTCAGTTCCTGCTTGTGGGCTTCCCAGAAGAGGCACCTGGTTGGCCACTGTGAGAACAGGATGCTGGACTAGAGGGGCCCCCAGGGGCCTGATCCAGCAGGTTCTCCCTTGAACACAAACCACTGTAGTAGCACAGAGTGGGGAACCACGGCCCTTGAGATGTTTGGAAAAAAAAAAAAAAGATGATGATGATGATGATGATGGTTGGCCTCCAACTTGCATCAGCCCCAGCCAGCATGACCAGTGGTCAGTTACATAGTCCAGCAACTATGATGATGAGGACAACAGCTCCCTTCAGTGTGACCTCGCATGAAAACAGTCCTGCTCCACTCTCCAAGGAACCAGGAGTTGCTCTGGGTTTAGGGTACCCTGAACAGGAGCAGAGTGGGGGGCAGACAGATCTGGCCTATGAGGCCAGGTCCAGCAGGGAGTTTGCCTGCACATGCCTCAATGAAACAAGCAGGAGCTGTGAAAGAGTGCACTCTGCACATACTCAGAGGTAAGTGTTCCAGGTGTGTATTCTGGTGCTGAAAACGGGGTCCAGAGCTCAGCTGCGATGATGAACCCTGGATGGACCACATGCAATTACTAGCATAGGGGTGTGTGTGTGTGTGTGTGTGTGTGTGTGTGTGTGTGAGTGTGTGTGTGTGTGTGTGTGTGAGAGAGAGAGAGAGAGAGAGAGAGAGAGAGAAGGAGTGATGATTTACTCACACTAATACAGATCAATTAGGATAACTTTTTCTACTGTGTCTATGTGTTTATGTATATGGATATTGTTTATGTATTTTGCCTTGTAAATTAATTTGATATGTTTTTTTATTGTGCCTTTTGTATACTATTGTAAATCGCTTTGAGATCTTTTAGATAGTAAGCGGTCTATAAATGGAAATATTATTATTATTATTATTATAACTTATTGAGACAGTTTATGAAGGTTCCATGTTCAGAGTACCTCTTGAGTCATCTAGAAGTCTTCCTTCTTGGCCAGGGACCCCCTCGGAATCATTGCTGACTGACTCTCACAAGCCCTTCAAAAGACGATGCTAATGCCACTTCCTAATGGTCTAGGTCATCCTTATTTAAGGACAGCACTCACATAATTGCACATAATTTGACTATACTCCATCAGAAAATAGAGGCAGGACACTTAACAAAATGATAATTATACCCAGAGCAGGTTTAGGGATTTTCCGTGGGGCATTGAATGGACACCCAATTAGACTTATGGGGTGAGTAGATGGCTGTGATTTCTTGTTTTGGCACCGTTGAGTTATGGTACCAAGATATAAGGGGGTATAAATCAAACAAACAAACAAACAAATAAATATGATAATTAATGGGATAGCCTGACCACTGTTGTCCACTCACTGGTAACCTCTAGGTTGGATTACTGTAATGCGCTCTATGTGGGGCTGCCCTTGAGGTTGGTCCGGAAGCTGCAGCTGGTGCAAAATGCAGCAGTGAGACTGCTACCTGGGGCAGGGTATCGCCAGCATGTCACCCCGCTGCTGAAAGAATTGCACTGGCTGCCCATTTGCTACTGGGCCAAGTTCAAGGTTCTAGTTTTGGTGTACAGAGCCCTATACAGCTTGGGACCAGGATACCTGAAAGACCGTCTTACCCCTTATATGCCCAGTCGATCACTGTGCTCTGCAGGTGAGGGCCTCCTGCAGATACCATCTTATCAGGAGGTCCGTTCCGCACAACATAGGAAGCGGGCCTTTACTGTAGTGGCACCTACCCTGTGGAACTCCCTCCCCTTGAATATTAGATGGGCACCATCTCTGTTATCTTTTCGGCGCCTTTTGAAGACTTTCCTCTTCCAACAAGCCTTTTAACTTGAGACCTATCCCAGTCTGCGTCTGTGTTAGAATTGCTTTTAATATGTTTTTTAATATCTTTAACCCTATTTAAAAAAGATGTTTTTAAAGTTTTTTTAAAAAATGTTTTTAACGTTGTTTTGTTTTAATGTATTTTAAGGTCATTTTATGATGTTTTAAAGTGTTTTTAGTGTTTCTGTTTGCCGCCCTGGGCTCCTGCTGGGAGGAAGGGTGGGGTATAAATCAAATAATAAATAAAATAAATAAATAACGTTGAGTACACCCAAGGAGGCAGCAAATGAGCGGCAGGTTAATTCCTGCCCTCCTCCTCTTCCGCCTCCACTCCACACTGCACTGGTCACACAACACAATGCCACTGACCCCCTCCATGGCCAGCCACACCTTACCTTGATGTGGATAATTTTCACCCCGTCCCCAACTTGAAGGTGCCTTTAGGGAACTCACCTAGGGCTTTTCCAGCTGCCTGACCAATCTGGTGCCACTGTTCAGTCCCATAGGACTGGGCACTGCAAGGGATGAGGAGACTTGGCAGGGTGGGGTGGCCGGCCCACTCGGAGCCGACTTGGAGAGGGTGGTGTCTCCAGCCAGGCTCTCGATAGGCTCGTTGTTGGGGTGGCTGCACCTGAGCCTCATCCCGCATCCAGGCTGTGTGCCAGGCCAGAGCTTGGTCTGTCTCTTCCTGCTGCCAGAGATTTTAGATTTCTTTTTGGGATTTCTGTGCACCTGATACAGGAGGCAGGGCAAGCCCGTTCAATCTGATATTTTATTTTTAAAAAATTATTGTGGCATTTATAGCTCACCTTTCCTCCAAGGAGCTCAAGGTGGTGCACAAACCCCTCTCTATTCTATCCTCACAACAACCCTGCAAGGTAGGTTAGGTGGAGAGAAAGTGATCACCCAGTGATCTTCATGGCTCAAGGAGGATTTGAGCTCTGGTCTCTCAGGTCTTAGGCCAACACTCTAACCATTGCACCACACTGGTCTTGACTTCCCCTGCCCAAGAAGATGACAGAGGCACCACCACATGGCCCCTCAGGCCAGGCCTGCACTGTGACCCCCTCCCTCTTTGGTAGGAGCAACACAGTTCCTCTCCTAACCCCACCGCTCTCAAGAACGGCCCCAAACATCTACAACAGAGCACCACAGCCCAGTTTCAAAAAGACAGGAAATCTGCCACAAAGGTGGGAGCCAGGATGCCACGAAAGGCCAGGTGCCCAAGAAAAAAAGGTAAAGGTGTCCCCGCACTTATAGTGCGAGTCGTTTCCAACTCTTAGGGTTTACTAGGCAGACCGTATATATGGGGTGGGATTGCCAGTTCCTTCCCCGGCCTTTCTTTACCCCCCAGCATATGCCGGGTACTCATTTTACCGACCACGGATGGATGGAAGGCTGAGTGGACCTCGACCCCTTTTACCGGAGATTTGACTTCCTCCTTCCGTTGCAATCGAACTCCAGCCGTGAGCAGAGCTTAAGAACATAAGAACATAAGAAGAGCCTGCTGGATCAGGCCAGTGGCCATCTAGTCCAGCATCCTGTTCTCACAGTGGCCAACCAGGTGCCTGGGGGAAGCCCGCAAGCAGGACCCGAGTGCAAGAACACTCTCCCCTCCTGAGGCTTCCGCCAACTGGTTTTCAGAAGCATGCTGCCTCTGACTAGGATGGCACAGCACAGCCATCATGGCTAGTAGCCATTGATAGCCCTGTCCTCCATGAATTTGTCTAATCTTCTTTTAAAGCCATCCAAGCTGGTGGCCATTACTGCATCTTGTGGGAGCAAATTCCATAGTTTAACTATGCGCTGAGTAAAGAAGTACTTCCTTTTGTCTGTCCTGAATCTTCCAACATTCAGCTTCTTTGAATGTCCACGAGTTCTAGTATTATGAGAGAGGGAGAAGAACTTTTCTCTATCCACTTTCTCAATGCCATGCATAATTTTATACACTTCTATCATGTCTCCTCTGACCCGCCTTTTCTCTAAACTAAAAAGCCCCAAATGCTGCAACCTTTCCTCGTAAGGGAGTCGCTCCATCCCCTTGATCATTCTGGTTGCCCTCTTCTGAACCTTTTCCAACTCTATCATATCCTTTTTGAGATGAGGCGACCAGAACTGTACACAGTATTCCAAATGCGGCCGCACCAGAGATTTATACAACGGCATTATGATATCGGCTGTTTTATTTTCAATACCTTTCCTAATTATCGCTAGCATGGAATTTGCCTTTTTCACAGCTGCCGCACACTGGGTCGACATTTTCATCGTGCTGTCCACTACAACCCCGAGGTCTCTCTCCTGGTCGGTCACCGCCAGTTCAGACCCCATGAGCGTATATGTGAAATTAAGATTTTTTGCTCCAATATGCATAATTTTACACTTGTTTATATTGAATTGCATTTGCCATTTTTCTGCCCGTTCACTCAGTTTGGAGAGGTCTTTTTGGAGCTCTTCGCAATCCCTTTTTGTTTTAACAACCCTGAACAATTTAGTGTCGTCAGCAAACTTGGCCACTTCACTGCTCACTCCTAATTCTAGGTCATTAATGAACAAGTTGAAAAGTACAGGTCCCAATACCGATCCTTGAGGGACTCCACTTTCTACAGCCCTCCATTGGGAGAACTGTCCGTTTATTCCTACTCTCTGCTTTCTGCTTCTTAACCAATTTCTTATCCACAAGAGGACCTCTCCTCTTATTCCATGACTGCTAAGCTTCCTCAGAAGCCTTTGGTGAGGTACCTTGTCAAACGCTTTTTGAAAGTCTAAGTACACTATGTCCACTGGATCACCTCTATCTATATGCTTGTTGACACTCTCAAAGAATTCTAAGAGGTTACTGAGACAGGACTTTCCCTTGCAGAAGCCATGCTGGCTCTGCTTCAGCAAGGCTTGTTCTTCTATGTGCTTAGTTAATCTAGCTTTAATCATACTTTCTACCAGTTTTCCAGGGACAGAAGTTAAGCTAACTGGCCTGTAATTTCCGGGATCCCCTCTGGATCCCTTTTTGAAGATTGGCGCTACATTTGCCACTTTCCAGTCCTCAGGCACGGAGGAGGACCCAAGGGACAAGTTACATATTTTAGTTAGCAGATCAGCAATTTCATATAAGATTATGCATGGCATTGAGAAAGTGGATAGAGAAAAGTTCTTCTCCCTCTCTCATAATACTAGAACTCGTGGACATTCAAAGAAGCTGAATGTTGGGAGATTCAGGACAGACAAAAGGAAGTACTTCTTTACTCAGCGCATAGTTAAACTATGGAATTTGCTCCCACAAGATGCAGTAATGGCCACCAGCTTGGACGGCTTTAAAAGAAGATTAGACAAATTCATGGAGGACAGGGCTATCAATGGCTACTAGCCGTGATGGCTGTGCTCTGCCACCCTAGTCAGAGGCAGCATGCTTCTGAAAACCAGTTGCCGGAAGCCTCAGGAGGGGAGAGTGTTCTTGCACTTGGGTCCTGCTTGCGGGCTTCCCCCAGGCACCTGGTTGGCCACTGTGAGAACAGGATGCTGGACTAGATGGGCCACTGGCCTGATCCAGCAGGCTCTTCTTATGTTCTTATGAAATGCGGGCACCTCCTAGCCCCAAAGAATCTCAAAAGACTACCCATCAGAAGTATCCCCCCCATGGAAGAACACTCACTCCAGCTGAGGAGCACAGAAAACCCAAAATCTCCAGGCCCCCTCCCCACAAATCCCCCCAGGCTAGCACAGAGCCCCACACAGCTCCATGGGTAGGAAGGAAGATTGACTAGTGGGGGGGCACCGTCTTCTGTCCCTGTAGCCACACCCATTTGGAAAGTGGCAAGCCCCGGGGGTGACAGGCCGGGGCTCCCCCCTGGCTCTGAGGCAGGACCCTGAATTTCCCAGAATGTAGGCCTCTTTGAGTCTTTATTGTACAGCCCCTGGCATTTGGAAGTGCCGGGGAAACAACAGCTCAACTGTCCCGAGCAATGGTGAAGCTCACCAAAAAAAGGAGCCATGCTATGCCCCCTCCCTTCCTCCAGCCTGCCCTACCTGTGCCAGGCTGCAGAGGGTGCCCTTGGGCACTGCCCCCTGTCACTGTCTCCACCTGCTCCTCCGCCGGTGCCTCTCACTGGCTCTCTTTCCAGCAGCGCTGTCAGGGGTCCCTCGCTGGCCCAGACAGCCGTCCTCTTCGCAAATCTCCTCCTCCAGCTAATAATAAGGCAGGCGGCGAGTGAGTGACCGAGGGAGGGCTCTGGCAGCCGGAGGGGGAGTCACCTCCCTCGCATGTGGCCCGAGAGGCCAGTTTGACCTTTGCCAGAGCAGATGTCTCCAGGGGCAAACCCCAGGCAGCTCAACCACTAAATTTAAACCCTTTCCTGCTGCCCTCCAGTACACCACAGGGCCTCAGAACTTGGGGGGGGTGCTGTCCCCATAGCAGAGACCCACAACTCTCTGGGCCCCAGTTCCTTAAGGCAGAAACAGGCACGCACTGTGCGATCCATCTCTCTACGTTTGTGCAGGAGCCAGTGAAGTTGACAGAGTACTTATGGATATAGCCTGCTCCAAATGCCTTTCTTTCAGTGACAGGGCTCAGCCACGTTTCTGTGCATATACAGAGTGCATTTAGCTTACAGTCCACACAAATGAAATTCAGGCACAGATTGTCCAGAATGTGAGAAGCCAGGCAGGGCCGAGTCCCATGTACTTACTTACTAGCTGCCCTCGAACAAAAAGTTCTCTAGACCGCTCACAGGATAAAAATAACAAGGTAAAACTAATACAATGTAATAAAACAAAACAACACAGCATGAAAAGAATGCAAGAAGATCAAAAGAGTTCAAAGAAAACAAAACGCAGATAGCTAACAACAAGGATAATAATCTAAACCAGTATTATGCTTTACTTGCCTTCCACACAAGTTTCAAGGCAATTTACACTAGTTGCCATTTTGGGTGTTCAAATCTCCACTCAAGCCACAGATCTCCATTCGACCACAAAGCTCACTAGGTGACCTTAGGCCACTCATACCCCAGCCTACTTCACAGGGCTGTTGTGAGGATTAAAACTTGAGAATTATGTACACAACTTTGAGTTCCTTTGAGGAAAGGTGGGATATTAATTTTAATAATAACCGTAAATTAAACAAATAAAATATTGGGCTGAAACACTCGTTCTCCAGCCCCTGCCCTCAGGTCACCATATGCAACTCCCCGTAAATATCCACATTCTTACCGAAAACTCTAAAATGGGATGAGACAAATCCATGGAGAAGAAAAAAATCTCTCATCAGCTATTAGCCATGATTGCTATGTGGAACCTCCTGTTTCAGAGGCAGTCTACCACTGCATGGCAGTCACTGTAGAGCAACTGCAGGGGGGGCTGTATTGGGCTTGTGCCCAGCTTGAGGACTTCCCAACAGGCATCTGGCTGGCCCCCCTTTGGTTTGGCCCAGCTACAGGGGGATCTTCTGATGCTGAGACTTGTGGGTGCCAACTGGCTCGTGAGTGGCTTGCCGGTTGTGCCCAGCAGAGTCTCAAGCCAAGGGGGCTGTCTGAGGCCTACTCCCTGGACGGCTTGCGCAAGGGAATTGGCTTCTCGCTCTTCCCAGTCCCAGAGAAGAGCCACCCCCACCCCCAGGGCCATTGGCAGGTCACAGGCAGGAAAGAGGAAGACTGCCGGAGACACACTTGAAGGAGAACATGTCCTTTGGGCCGGCTCAGATGTCAGCAGCTGGTCAAGACATTCCGTAGGAATGGGGGGGGTGGAGGAGAAAGGCACAGCTACCCCCTGCTTCTTAGTTTCTGCTCCTTCTCAGCCAAGGCCTGTGTGTGGCAGGATCAATCCTGCGGTGTAGCAGGAAATGTTGACCTGCGGGACCTCAGCATGATGGCTCCGAGAGCCACGCCCCAAGGAAAGTCCCAAAAATGCAGGCATCTGTCTTGATCCGTTATTTTACAAGGGCAGACACCCTTCGTTGACTTCAGTCCTATGCACAGTCCCCTAGGAGTAAGCTCCACTGAACTCTGGCTTTTCACTTCAGCCTGGAAAACGCACGGAGCTTTAACAAGCACCAAATAAATAAACAGCCAGGCAGCCGAAATGCAACCTTTAGCAGTTGATTAGACATGCAAACAACCTTGCAGTTATGTGCTGCCATTTGAACTGCTGGCACAGGGCAAAACCCTCGCCAACGACCCTGAGCGTTCTGGCGCAGGACAGCATCGTCCCTGCGCTGCCCTGCACCTCCCCCTCCACTAGACCCATCTTGCATCCAGGATCAAAGAAGCAAGACAGAAGCAAACAAGTAGATTGTTTCACCCTTTTCATGCGTGTTTATTGGCCGAAGTGAGCGCTTTCATTATCTACATGGTGTTCATCATCCCTGCAGGACCAGGGGGTGGAATGCATTCTGAAGGAATTAAAGAAGGTCTCCAAAATGTCGACTGGAGTCTGTGATGCAGCAAATGGCAACAGGGGAAGTTTCCCATTGAAACCCACAGGAAAGGGGGTAGGCTGAGCAAGACTGTACAACGGATGACATCTCCTCTGCCTCTCCAGTCTGATAACTGAAGGAGCTCGGGATCCAGAGGCGGCATCAGTCCAGATTTCGGCAGACGGTACTGAATTCCTCCCGGTCTCGAAATGTTGTTGGAGACCAAAGAAGGGAGTTGTCGAGCACAGATGCTGAAGTCCCTGCACCCAGCCCCACCAGAGAAAGCAGCAGGCTGATACAGTTCTGCGTGCATCTGGGAACTCTACGCATTTAGATAGGCATACCCTGCTTTTCTTTATTAAAAATAAAACTCCCAAGTACCACACACAAAAAGGTTTGTGAGGGCCAGTGTGGTGCAGCGGTTAGAGCGCTGGACTCGGACCTGGGAGACCAGGATTCAAAACCCCTCTCAAACCATAAAGCTCACTAGGGCCAGTCATAATCTCTCAGGCTAGCCTGCTTCACAGGGTTGTTGTGAGAAGAAAAACAGGGTGGAGAACCATGTGCACCGCCTTGAACTCCTTGGAGGAAAAGTGGGATATAAATGTAGTCATAAATAGATAAAAATAAATCAAATCACACACACTTAAACAAGTCCAGATTGCTAATATAAATTAATTAATGCTCCAGTGTAAACTCCGATAAATCAGTGAAGACCACTCTGCACTAACCATGACGGCTGTGTGTACGCTAATCATTTCCACGGAATCTGTGGCTGCCACACACCTCTGTACGACTGCAGGATCCTCAGAGGCAAGCATACACATCTGCTTAAAGACTTGTGCACCAAGGCACCTATAGGTCTCCCAGACTTCACATCCTGCCAGAGATGTTTGGCTCACAACAGCAGAAGGATATTTACACTGATCAGCCCCCCTCCAGTCCCCCAGCACGTTGAACCCCCAGCCAGCAAGAATAAGCTGGTTCAAATTCTGGAAGCCAAATTGGTGGCTAAACCTGCAAGGCCTCTTCCTTGCATGCCGTGACCCCCCTTATCGCCTGGCCAGGATGTTGCAAACTCGTGCAACTGACCCCTTGTCCACCTCCAGCAAGCAGGTGGAACAGCCTCGGGAACCAAGTGCAGCAATCAGCGTGTTTATTTGGCTAGGCTGGGCAGGATTGTCCAAAGGCAAAGGTCTGTGGGCTGGTCCGGGGCTTTGTTTTCCTCCAACCCAGCATGGCCTGATTTCCTCTCTGAACTCCACTAAGAAAGATAATTGCAGATGAAAAACTGGACAGGGCAAATGACTCCCTTCCCCAGAGACATCCAACCAGCTCCACCGGCAAACTAAACTGTGCTCCATGCTCCTTGTTACTTCCACCGCTCTGGGCTACCCTTTCCTGCAAACCAGTTTCATATCTCGATTATTATTATTTCATTTATGAATCACTTCCCATGAGGCATCCAGGAGCAATTTACAACATTTATAAAACAGCTACCTATATAAATAAAGCAGTTAAAACTGTGATTTATTGTGTATGTGTGTGTACAATTACAAATATAAAAACAGTTTAAAACAGCGTTACCCAACCTTTTTCGACCCAATGCCCCTTTGCAAAATCTTTTTGTGCCCAACGCCCCCTCAGATTAAGTATATGCCAATGCTTCCTGTTCTGCCCTTAAAATATGAGTAATGCATAAAAGGTATTTTCAATTATTATTACTGATAGTTTTTATCATGCCTTTTTATTGCACTTAGATTACACATTGAATTCTTAGTATGATTTATTAATATACATACATAGTTATAGAAAAGTAAATAAAATGAGATTATTATAAAAAACTAGTGTGATCCTTGAGCTTGATGAGTTTTGGCTAACTTCACAATATCTGGAGTATACTTGGATAGTAATAGTCTTAAGTCACCACGACTAACAATATCCAAACGGTTTCAATTCTTCACTAGTATGCGATTCACTGCACTAAATCCTTGTTCAGCGAGATAAGATGGAAAGGCAATATAAAGAAGTTTTGCTTTTCTCTATAGAGCAGGAAATTTCACATGATGTTTCAGCCACATGACTTGGTGTCCTCTGCTGTTGAAGATTTGCTTCGATTCTTCATCGTTTTGAAGCTCAACAATTTGTTCTTGCAAACTAAGTTCTTGGTCTTCTGCTTTGCAAATGAATGGATTTGAAACGACGGGTAGCGAGTGTCCCATTCCTGAAGAAAACCAGCGAATAACTGACTGTCTGCGTCACCTGTTTGCACACGGCGCTCATCCATTGGAAGAATGCGCCCTCCACCAATACACCCAGCTTATCAAACACTCTCTCGTGATTGGTTCCAACATCCCTCAAGACAGCATCAGAACATTACCTAGTGCCGGGGCGTAGCTAATATCCCCATTCCTTGATATGACACTGGCTGCTATTCAGAATTTCTTTACTAAAGAGCACACATTATTTATAGTGTTATTTCCATGAACTGAGACTATTAAATACATTCTAACTGGGGACAAAAATTTAAAAATTAATGATTTGTGTATTAAATAAAATTAAACAAATGCTTCAACTGTCACATCAGACCACCAAATGTCAACGCCCCCCTGATGAACCCAAACGCCCCCTAGAGTTTGTAGTCACGCCAACACCCGCCTGAAAGGCTGTAAAGTCCCCCAGGGGGGCGCTACCACGCATGTTGGGAATCGCTGGTTTAAAAGAACATCACATACATAGCACCAATTCATATCCTAGACTGATACCATCTGGGACAAAACTTTTAGAAGGCGTGTTGAAAGAGGAATGTCTTTAGCAGGTGCTGAAAGACAACAGAGACGGCACCTGTCTGATATGCAATGGGTGGGTTCCAAAGGGTGGGTGCCACCACAGTAAAGGCCCGATTCCAGCACTGCTTGGAATGGACCTCCTGCTAGGATTGCATCTGCCGGATGCCCTCTCCTGCTGCAAGCAGGATCTATCCTCCAGACATTATCTCCTTGCTTCTCTTGCAGCATCTGACCTCTCTCCTGGAGTCCAGGCAACTGAAGCAAAGAAGACCAACCCAGCTGCAAGCATTTGAGGTGGTCTGAATCCAGCGCTCTTTGACTGTCTCAGAACAACGTTTTGCCACCCTCCACACTGATGGATTACTGGGAGTTTCCTTCTGTGCCCTGGAGAGGAAGAAAAGACAAGAGGCACTCATGTGATGGAAGCCCAGGGCTTCATTTTGGCAGAACTGGGCAGCCCCTCTGTGGATCCCTGCATCAGCCTTCAACCACTCCTTCACGCTCACAGTTAGAGGTCACTGGGCAGCTCCAAACATTTGGAGGTCTACCAGCAGAACAGCATGTTTCAGCCACTGCCAGCTGGCCGAAAAACTTCCTACTGTGACGTATGAAGAGAAATGTGGATGCCACATCAGCACCCTAAGTATGGAGCCCAGCTCTCCCCAATCTGCTGCCCTCCAGATGCTGTGGACTACATCATATGGCTGTGCTGGCTGCAGTCGATGGGAATTGCAGTCCAAGACATCTGGAGGGCACCAGGTTGGAGAAGGTTGATGTAGCCCTTCAAACATTGCAAGCTGCATCCCCAGGCCGGTTGGATGCAGAAGGAACCAGATGGTTGGCAAAGGGAGGGTTTGCGCTATTTAAATCCCTATTTGGAAGGGTGGCTACAGAACCAGGTGGTGGAAACATGTCATCCTGGGCACTGTTCCTCAACCGTGAGTCCCCAGATGTTGTTGGAATACAACTCCCATCATCCCCAGACAAATGATCAGGGATGGTGGGAGTTGTAGTCTATCAACATCTGGGGATCCAAGGCTGAAGAACACTGATCTAGGTCCCCTCTCCAGACTGGTGCTTTTTTGTGTGTATGTATTCTGCAACCATGTCTTTGATGCAATCATAGTACATTAAAAATGGAAATGGGCTGCCTTCAAGTCGATTCCGACTTACGGCGTTCCTATGAACAGGGTTTTCATGGAAAGCGGTATTCAGAGGGGGTTTCCCATTGCCTTCCTCTGAGGCTGAGAGGCAGTGATTGGCCCAGGTCACCCAGTGAGCTTCATGGCTGTGTGGGGATTCGAACCCTGATCTCCCAGGTCATAGTCCAGCACTCTAACCACTATACCACACTAGTGGTGGATTTATACTGGACCATCCGCACATCATTCCGCTCTGTTAGTTGTGTGATGCTTTTCCCGGTGTTACTGCATTATTGCCGTCTGAAAGGGCACCTCTTCCGTTATATCATGACAAGAGTAGGACCAGGCCCTCGCCCCAGAACATTTGCAGCATAAAAAGTTACAGGAATTTAGCAGGACGTTACAGGGCATGCACAGGTTAGAAACAAAGCAGAGTGTTCACCCTGAAACATTGGCAGGATTGCGAATGACCACCCCAATGCTGCCAGGAGCAAAAATAATTAAGAATGCAAAACAAAACCGGTGCCGGAAAGGCCCCGAGATTAATTCAGCCAGAACAAACAGGCAGTGCATGACACACCCACCATTGCCTCACAGCACTTTGTACATGCCTTAAAAATGTTTACAAACTGTAAGGTCTGTCTATTTATTACATTTATATCCCGCCAATTGGTGTTCTGACACCCACATTGCAGATGTGAGGCTTAGGGGGTTTCCAAAGGCTACTTAGTAAATTCATAAGAGTCACAGAATAGCAGGCCTGGAAGGGGCCTATAAAGCCATCGAGTCCAGCCACCAGATGGCTCTCCAGCTGCCTCTTGAATGCCTCCAGTGTCGGAGAGCCCACCACCTCCCTAGGTCATTGGTTCCATTGTCGTATGGCTCTAACAGTTAGGACGTTTTTCCTGATGTTCAGTCGAAATCTGGCTTCCTGCAACATTATTCCGTGTCCTGCACTCTGGGGCGATCGAGAAGAGATCCCGGCCCTCCTCTATGTGACAACCTTTAATGTACTTGAAGAGTGCTATCATATCTCCCCTCATTCTTTTCTTCTCCAGGCTAAACATGCCCAGTTCTTTCCGTCTCTCCTCACAGGGCTTTGTTTCAAGTCCCCTGATCATCTTTGTTGCCCTCCTCTGAACCCGTTGCAGTTTGTCTGCATCCTTCTTGAAGTGCGGAGACCAGAATTGGACGCAGTATTCAAGATGAGGCCTAACCAGTGCTGAACAGAGGGGAACTAATACTTCACGCAGTTTGGAAACTCTACTTCTGTTAATGCAGCCTAAAATAGCATTTGCCTTTTTTGTAGCGACATCACGCTGTTGTGATTCACCATGTGATCAACAACAATCCCAAGATCCTTCTCGCATATAGTATTCCTGAGCCAAGTATCCCCCATCTTGTAACTGTGAACTTGGTTTCATTTTCCTAGGTGTAGAACCTTGCACTTATCCCTGTTCAACTTCATTCTGTTGTTTTCAGCCCAATGTTCCAGCCTATAAAGATCCCTTTAAATTTTGTTTCTGCCTTCCAGGGTATTAGCTATCCCTCCCAATTTTGTATCATCTGCAAATGTGATAAGCATTCCCTGCACCTCCTCATCCCAGTCGTTAATAAAAATGTTGACGAGCACTAGGCCCAGGACTGAGCCCTGCAGTACCCCCCACTCGTTACTTCCGCCCAGTTTGAAAAGGAACCACTGAAGGAGAACTCTTTGAGTACGACTCTGTAGCCAACTGTGGATCCACCTGGTAGTCATTCCATCCAGGCCATAATTAGCTAGCTTTCAGAATATCATGGGGCACTTTGTCAAAAGCTTTGCTGAAGTCGAGATATATTATGTCTACAGCATAATCTGTAGTTCCCCGGTTCCTCCTTTTTGCCCTTTTTGAAGATAGGGACAACATTAGCCCTCCTCCAGTCATCTGGGACTTCACCCGTCCTCCACGATTTGGCAAAGTTAATAGATGGTTGTTCAGCCAGTTCCTTTGTTCCTCTAGGTTCGTTGGGCCATGCAAATTGGAACTCGTTCAAAGTGATTAGATAAGACTAAGCCAAAGTAGGAATTGAGCACTTCTGCCTTTTCTTTGTCATCTGTTATCATTTTGCCATCCTCACTGAGTAGCTGTGCCACCATTTCTTTTCTCTGTCTTTTACTACAGATGTACCTGAAGAAAACTTTTTTGTTGCTTTTAGCATCCCTTGCTAGCCTCAGCTCATTCTCAGTTTTAGCCTTCCTGGCACCATCCCTGCAATTCTGTGCTACCTGCCTGTACTCTTCCTTTGTGGTTTGGTCTTCATTCCACTTCCTGTAGGTGTCCTTTTTCAGGTCATCTCTAAGCTTTCTGTGACACCACCTTCGCTTCTTAAGAACATAAGAACATAAGAAGAGCCTACTGGATCAGGCCAGTGGCCCATCTAGTCCAGCATCCTGTTCTCACAGTGGCCAACCAGGTGCCTGGGGGAAGCCCGCAAGCAGGACCCAAGTGCAAGAACACTCTCCCCTCCTGAGGCTTCCGCCAACTGGTTTTCAGAAGCATGCTGCCTCTGACTAGGCTGGCAGAGCACAGCCATCATGGCTAGTAGCCATTGATAGCCCTGTCCTCCATGAATTTGTCTAATCTTCTTTTAAAGCCATCCAAGCTGGTGGCCATTACTGCATTTTGTGGGAGCAAATTCCATAGTTTAACTATGCGCTGAGTAAAGAAGTACTTCCTTTTGTCTGTCCTGAATCTTCCAACATTCAGCTTCTTTGAATGTCCACGAGTTCTAGTATTATGAGAGAGGGAGAAAAACTTTTCTCTATCCACTTTCTCAATGCCATGCATAATTTTATACACTTCTATCATGTCTCCTCTGACCCGCCTTTTCTCTAAACTAAAAAGCCCCAAATACTGCAACCTTTCCTCGTAAGGGAGTCGCTCCATCCCCTTGATCATTCTGGTTGCCCTCTTCTGAACCTTTTCCAACTCTAGAATATCCTTTTTGAGATGAGGCGACCAGAACTGTACACAGTATTCCAAATGCGGCCGCACCATAGATTTATACAATGGCATTATGATATCGGCTGTTTTATTTTCAATACCTTTCCTAATTATCGCTAGCATGGAATTTGCCTTTTTCACAGCTGCCGCACACTGGGTCGACATTTTCATCGTGCTGTCCACTACAACCCCGAGATCTCTCTCCTGGTCCTCTCTCCTTCTTCCGCTGTCTTCCCCCTTTTTCCCTTGATGGAATTGCTTGCCATTGTGCCTTTAGAATTTCCTTTTTTTTTAGAACCTCTCACCCATCTTTGACTCTTTTTCTCATTCAAGTTGCTTGCTATGGAACGTTACTTATCGTTGTTCTGCATTGGGAAGGGACCTTGAAAGTCATTCACTTCAACCCCGGCTCAGTTCTGGATCTACAATGCAACCCTGCTTATAGCCAAGATGAGATTTAACCCAGGGACCTGCAACTCACAGCTCATGTTCTCCACTGTTCCTTTGCATGAGCTAAATCAAGTGGACTGGCAGGCACAGCAAGGATGCTGCTTCCTCAGAAGAGGAGGAGGAGGAAGCACCACATGGCTGCACCGCTGGGCACGCTCACATGCTCCAAAAGGAGTATTATGCACATGTTGTGTCGGTCACAAGCTCCTTCCTTGGCACAGACTGGGGGTTGTTGCTGCTGCCGGTGGGTACAGGGAGGCTGCTCAGAGCTCATCAAGCCAGCGAGGACGACCTGTCTTTTGACGGAGGCCCACCTGCTCTGCTGGAAAGCCCAGAGCCCCCAGTGCCTCTCACATCCTCCTTCGTTCAGCTCCAGTGGCAGCTGGGAAGCATCTCCTCCGATGTTCACCTCCATGCTCCGCACATGAAAACTAAGGCCTGAAACCAGACGCCACGGCCTTCCCCTCTGCAGGGTCTCCGTTGGCATTCGTCAGCTGGAGAACACGGGGAGGAGACATGGCAGGCAAAAATGGCCCAGGGGACGGGGGGAGAGGAGGCTTGCAGCTCTCCGAGAGTCTTAGGGACATAGGAAGTGGCCTATACCAAGAAAGACCTCGCTCAGTGTTGTCTGCACGGTGGCTGGCAGGAATGGCTCTCCAGGGTTTCAGGCAGGAGCCTCTCTCAGCCCTACCTGGAGATGCTGGGGACTGGACTCGAAACATTATGCGGGCAAAGCAAAAAGGAAATAGAGAGCCACATTTTTAACAGCATTTGAATAGCACGTTTTTAACTTGCCTATCGGTTTTTATGGGTTTTAATTTGGTATGGTTTTAAATTTGTATACTTGTTTTTAATTGTTGTAAACTGCCCAGAGAGCTTTGGCTATGAGGCAGTATATAAATGCAATAAATAAATAAATACACCATTGATGGAGACTGACTATCACTAGCTCAAAACTCCAGTGTTCAACTCTGCCTGCCCATACACTAGTCGCCAGGTTCAAGGTTCTTGTATTAATTTGCAAGGCCTTAACAACTTGGGCCCACCTGATCCCAGTGGCGGCCCCCACTCTTTGGAACTCCCTCCCACAAGATCTCCGGCATGCCTCTTCCCTAAATGTATTTCGGAAAGCCTTAAAGACCTGGCTTTTTCAGCAGGCCTTTGGGGTATCCGGGGAGGGTTAATCGATATAATTGTAATGCCTCCTACTCAGTTTTAATATTGTTGTTGTCGATCTATTGTTTTTATTGTATTACTGTATTTTATTAATTGTATTTTAATAATTTTGTAAGTCGCCTAGAGTGGCCATTGGCCAGATAGGCGACGAAGAAATTAAATTTATTATTTATTATTATTATTATTATTATTATTATTATTGTATCCTTGCCTGATCGCTGAGGTCTTCAGGGCAGTCAGTCAGTGGTCCCCATGGCTCGGATCCACTAGGATCCATGAATTCAGTACTGTGGGCACAATTTTATGGAACTCCCAGTTGAAGTCAGACAGGCCCCCTTCCTGTGGAACGTCTGGTGCCTACTGAAGACTTTGTTTATCCCAGCAGGCATTTTAACTACTTTTTTAAAAAATGAGTTGCTTATACGCTGCTTAGAGACAGTTGTAATTACGTGATGTATCCATTGTCAAAATAAACAGTAAATGGCTACACATGCATGACAGTGAAATACAAGCCCTCCTAGGAACAATGGACTGTGGGGGGTTGCGTCGGCCAGGAGGGAAGAGATGGATACTCTGGAAAGAGCAAAAGAAATGCCTTTTAAAAGGACTGTGGAAGTGTGCCCATGTGTGGTAGGCGATTTCTGCAGGGTGCAAAGGAAGCCTTGGGGCTAGCAACATTTCATCCATAACAGCAGACCCCTCTGGGGGCTATATTACTTACAGCTGAGTAGCCTCTACCCCCCTGACATCTGCATGTACACCACAAACATCTGGACACACACACACCCATTCAGGCTTCTATGCCATCTGGAACCAATCGGATTGGGACAAGAGGAGGAGCTGCCCAGCCAGGCTCCACTCCCAACACACACACCCTACTTAACTGTAGACACAATGTCTGAAGAGGGCTCATATCCTAACAAAATAGCATACTCAAGGAGGACAGGAACTCGGATCACTCGGCATCAAAGATGTTGCGGGTGCCCCAGGCCACAGCCACGTTCTACGCAACATGCCCAGGTGCGGTGGAAGCACTGCTGGGGGTGGGGAGGAAAGCAGCGTTTTTGAGGAAAACACAGCACCCTTGAAACACAAAAGCTTCCTTGCAGGAAACCATCTGTAACTTGCAAAGTGAGAAAGTGATCCCCACGTGAGCATGCAACTTAGAGAGCAAACCAAGTCACCCAGGCGGGGAGGGAGGGGGAACATCCATGGCCCTCCAGACATGGCTGGACTCCAGCGGCCATCAGCCCTGGACCCCATGCTGGACGTGGCTGAGGGGAATTGGCAGACCAACACCAGGAGCGCCACAGGTTCCCATCCCTTGTGGTGACCCACCCTGGAAGCCAGTGTGATCAGGCGGTGCCCAGAGCAAGCTGGCCAAGGGTCCTCCCCGCCTGCGCTGTCTTCATTTTGATACCGTATTAGCTGCGTGGGCCCTCCGCTAGAGCTGGGTTCTTATTTTAGGACAATACTGGCAAAGGTTTTTGCACTTGGCCACCGCTGACCAAGTCAGCTTTGGACATCCCTGGAGGGGCGGCTGCCCTCTGAACTCCACCTGCAGATCAAGCCTGGAAGGGAGCCTCACTGGACAGACAGTCACATGCAGCCCCTGACGTGGGGGCCCTCCTCCCTCACCTTCGACTTCATCTCCAAGAGTGAGCCAAGCCAGCGAGCCAAGTCCTCTCCTGCCAAGGTGTCGCCCGACAGGCTCCAAGTCTGGCACTTCACAGCGCGGGGGATCAAGGCTGCTGGATCTCACTGGGAGAATTACACTGGTAAGGACAGCCAACTGTTGAAATCTTATACGGAGCCCCAATTTGGATTCATTCCTGGGATCTCCATGTGGAGCCAGTTGAAGCAATCCTTTCTTCTTTTCTACGTCGCCTAATAGGTGTGCCTAGGTGTGCACCTTTGGCAGCGTTGAGACTAGAGTGCGGGTTTTTGTCCATGGAATGCCAGGCTTGGTTGACATCTATAAATTATTGGATTAAAATCTCAACTGATATTAAGACAGGATAAATACCTCTATTTTGGAAGGACAATTGGCCCTCTAATTGGAACTCTAAATTGGAACTGAAACTGCAACAAATGGGGCTTTCAAAGGAGTATTTAATATCCCTATTGCCAAATGACGCATTAACAATAATACGTACACGATTTAAAGACATTGACTACCAAACATCTTTGACTAAAGCGTCTAAACGATGCTCCCCAATATATTCGAACTTAAATCTTCCCCCTGAAAAGATTAGCACGTACTTAGATTTACTTACAATTCCTAAATACCGATTAATGTTCTCTAAAGCGAGATTCAATTCTTTACAATCTGCGGTTCTCGAAGGGAGATTTAAAGGGACCCCATATGATCAGCGTATATGTCCATGTGGTGCTGACATCGAAACCCTTCCACACACTATCCTCTTTTGTTCTCTGTACATTCAGATTTGTTCTAAGTATCTGGAGGAGATTCTGCTAAAAATTTCTCATAAGCCCCCTGGAGCTTCTATAGTATATCTACTATCTGGGTCTGACAAACAAATTACCTTACAGGTTGCTAAATTCATATATGCAGCCCAGCAGATACGTATTTCCCTTTCATCTGTATAAAGCAGCTATATTCATGTATATAAGAATTGTTTTTATTATTATCACCCCTATATTGTACTATGTATAATATCCATTTTCGTTTGGGTCTAAGACTGTAAAATAAAGTGATTGATTGATGGTTGGCACTGTGAGCACCGGATGCTGGACTAGAGGGGCCCCCGTTAGCCTGATCCAGCTTTTGTTATTGTTTTCTGCCTTCAAGTCGAATGCAACTTATGGTGACCCTATGAATCAGTGACCTCCAAGAGCATGTGTCATGAACCACTCTGCTCAGATCTTGTAAGTTCAGGTCTGTGGCTTCCTTTATGGAATCAATCCATCTCTTGTTTGGCCTTCCTCTTTTTCTACTCCTTTCTGTTTTTCCCAGCATTATTGTCTTTTCTAGTGAATCGTGTCTTCTCATGATGTGTCCAAAGTATGATAATCTCAGATTCATCATTTTAGCTTCTAGTGACAGTTCTGGTTTAACTTGTTCTAACACCCAATTATTTGTCTCTTTCGCAGTCCATGGTATGTGCAAAGCTCTCCTCCAACACATTTCAAATGAGTTGATTTTTCTCTTATCCGCTTTTTTCACTGTCCAACTTTCATTAGGGCTCTACTTATGCCAACATGTGAAGGCTATCCTGCAGTGACCGTGGCGTAAAGGTACTTTAAACTCCGTGATGGTGGAAAAAACATTCAGCAGCATTCAACTCACTTTTAGAAGATTCCCTCCTCCCCCAGCACACCACGCCTATCCACCCCCCCACACACCATGCCATCAGGCCTTACCTCCATTGCCTCTAAGCTGTGTGGAGGCAATGAAGCAAAAGCCCAGAATTCATCCACTATAGAGACACCCACACAAACAGAATCAGACACCTGTCAGGGTTTTTACCAGAAACACTTTTAATGGTAGAAAATGATCAGTCCAAAGCTGTCTAGTCCCACCCACCCCCTAGTAGCACCCCTGAAAAGCGAAGAGCCCCACCTCAGGAAGGGGGCTTTGCATCCATCCATCCAGGCGCAGGCCTGGCCCAAGAGTGTCATTGGAGGTCCTAAGGCAGAAGAGCCAAATGGTGCCCACCCACCACATTACTGCGGGCACCATCTGATGGATATTCTACAGTGCAAGTCTCACTAAGACGAGCAGGATTTGTGTGCAAAAGCACAGCTGGTGCGGCTCTTGCTCATTTCAACGGGGCCTAAAACCCCGGATGAAGTGTGCCCAAGTCATAGGAGCCTGTCGTCCTGTTGGTCTCAGTTACAGAGATGGGCTGCCATTGCACCCTCAGCTAACTCTGGCCAGGAAGGAAGGAAGGAAGGAAGGAAGGAAGGAAGGAAGGAAGGAACAGCATCACTGTTTGCTACTGGAAGGCAAGGTCCCTCTGTGACTACTGGGTTCCTGAGAGCTGCTGAACAATGTATCTGCCCCCAGGTAGCCCAGGGCTTGGGAACAAATCGCTTGTGCGTAAACATGAATTTGCACGGGAGAGTTTGCTGGGGGGAAATGTGCAGGAGCTGGTAGAGGAGGGTTTGCCTGCCTCAGGAGGTAAAGACAGGCAACCACGTTGCTCCAGAAGAAAAACAGGGAAAGTGGGGGACAGAGAGCAGAAAGGAGAAGGCACTATCTGGGCTTGTGGACTTTTTGCAGGGCTGCAGAGTCTCCCTGCCGAATGTGCAACATTTATTCTTGATGCAGAACCTCCCCTTTAACAGACTCCACAGAGTACCGCTCAAAGCAGGAACAGTTCCAGCCATGCAAAACGTGGCAGTCACAGCAAACCCACCTCTGTGCTCAAAAGAGCTGAAAAGCTACGGTTAAAAGAATCTTGCGGCACCTTCAGAGCCCAGATTCTTTGTGGCATGTGTCTGAAAAGCAGACAATTCCGCAGGGCAAGGGTGACCCAGAAGTTGCCATTCACATTTGCACGGGGAAGAACATGGGTGGCACTGGTGGTGTGGATGGGTTTACAGCACAGCACCTTTCAGCTCAGTTCCAGTACCACCAAGCCAGCTCCCCTATCAGGGACACGGGGGGGGGGAGAACCAGTCCAAACCTTAGGATGCCAGCAGAAGAGATTGCGGAGGGTGCCACTCCCATGGGGCACAGAGGGGGCCTTGGGCTGCTGCCCAGACCATGCTACCAGCCACATCAGGCACAACAGCAGAGGCAGGCTCCTTGCAGGAATGCTGCTGCCTTCTTGGAATGTGCATGGGGTTTTTTGGGGGGGGGAGAAAGAACACGTAATTTGGTCCCTGGTCAAGAGAGCCCCTTCCACGGCCTCCACGGCAGTTCACAAGAATGCCTGAAGAAGGCAGAGGCCACTCATTTATTGCTTCATCAATGACAAGAAAAAGATCAGGATTAGAAATAAAATCAAGTAGTTAGAAAAAACACTGTCAATGTTTTAAGACAAAGAAATAGAAAATGCAGGGCCTACAAAGTGGCAAGGGCAGCCTTTGCCAACCTGGTGCCCTCTAGTGCTTTTGCCAGCTGGGGCTGACGGGCGTTGCAGTTCAAACCCGCTGGAGAGGCACAGGTTGGCAAAGGCTGCACGAGAGAGAGAAATAACATTCTTGATTGGAATGAGGAAGCCCACGCCCCAAAGACAACTGGGCATGCTCAGAACTGGGGGGCTTACAGAACAGGCCCACTTTGACAGAGACAGTCTCGTAGGTTTGTCCGTAAGGGAGTTTATGAGGAGCTCCACAGCTGAAGCAGCCTCAGCCCAGGAGCAGGAGAACATCTGAGGCCCCCCTTGCAAAGTCCAAGGCAAGGCCGCTTCTATGGAGGCTGGGATCAGCGGCAGCTACGCCAGGAACGGCTCCTTTCCCTGTCACAGGTTGCACTGCAAGCAACCTGAATCTATCCCCCCGCTGCCCTTTGTGGACACCACTGGGCATGGGGGGGCAGAAGGCCACAACCACTGCAGCACAGGAAAAGGTGAAGGAGAGGCAACAGACACCAGCAGCACATACACAGCCAAGGCCAACCTGGCATGGGCCTGGTGGAGGGGATGTAGGTATGTGTCTTGCACCCACCCACCACCAGGCCCATCCAGGGCTGGCCTTGTATCACTTCCAGTCCCTCCTCACCAAGGCTTATTGCGTCTGTCAATGTACAGACTGGTGGAGATGCTCTCTCAACCACTACAATGCCCTCCCAGTCTCTGAGTCACCCCAGAAACAGCCATGCTGTCCAGCAACTGAGCCCAAGAAAAAACAAGGGGAACCCCTCCTCCCAGCTGCCCTTTCCCAGCATGCCCTTCTCTGTGCCTGATCAGCTCTGAGGAGAGGGGGCATGGGGGGGGGTGAAAGTCCCATTTCACACACACCAGAGAGAGCAGCCAGACATTTTGGAGAGGGGTGTGAGAGTGTCACACTTGAGGCCTTTGCTCTTATGCCCCACTCCACTCTGACAGCAAGCTGTGCAGATCAAGTATAGCCCCTGGCTCCTTTTAAACCCACCTTCCCACCCTTCAGTTCATCTGGGAAACACAGAAAATTGCATGGAACACTCAGAATAATTTTGAGCAAACAGGACACTGTGGAGGCAGAGACACCCTCACGTATGCCCATCTTCACCAGGAAACCTGCGCTTCGTATCTCTATAGAGCAGCAGTGGCCTGCTGCTCCCCTGTGCAAAAGCACAGCAGCTGCCGGAACACTTTCCGCTCGCCTTCACTTGTGCCCTGGGCACGAGGGCTAGTGCAAATGCTGCACGGGGCAAAGGTACCATCCAAAGCACAGGTGCAGCAGAGTTGCTTTGTCCTTGCCCAAAATCTCTGAAGCCTGCAGGGGCGGCAGAACAGCTACAGGGACTCTCCTTTCAGAGCCAATAGAACGCTTATTCTGCCCAACAGCCATCGTCTCCTAACACAGAGAAACTACCTGTCGAGACTACAGTTCCCAAAATGCACTGCAGCGTCCTAGAAAACAGCATGCGGGGCATTGTAGTTTAGCAGGCTAATTTCTGCATCTGCCACAAAGGACCCTGCGGTGAGCTCATTTTTTTATCACTGTGGAGTGGAGTCTCCCATGCCTGCTGCCTCCCCCACAGACAAGTTCCTGAGAAGACGCTGGCCGTCCAGTCCCTGGAGGTGCAAGGCGCTGCCCTTGCTGGGCATAGGCGGGATGGCCACCAGCCCCGGGTCAGCAGATCCCAAGGAGGCGGAGGAGGAGGTCTCTCCCAGCTCACATCAGCTTACAGCAGCGCCTCTTCTCATCTGGAGTCTCTTCAGCCGGAGCAGTGAGCTTGAGGAGTGGGGGGTCCCCGCTGGCTGCGGTAAAATACACAGAGTTGTGTTCTGAGTCTGGGCGGGGCTCCGCACCAGCACCGAGAGGGAAGTCCTCTGGCTGGTGTCTCTGCAGCTTCGCAGCCGCTCGCTGGCGCTTCAGGTCAGCTAACGTGTGCTGAGCCTTCTCCTTGCTGAGATTGGCAGCCCGGTCGTCCTGCGTGGCCAGCTGGTAAGAGACGCTACGGTCCAACCGCTTGGAGTACAAGTGTTTGGGGTGGGCTGTGCCATTGCGCTCGGACTGCTGCTCTCCTGGCCCCACTGCCTCCGACTCGGGGTCCTGTGGGAACACAGAGAGGAAGGGTGAAGCCAGGGACAGAACCCCACGCCCATGCATGTGCACGTTGCAAGTACCACAGGCCCCTCCACACTCCCTCAGGATCCTCCCCTGCGGTTTGTTAAACCACAGTCCTATCCAGGCAAGTGAGGAGAAACCTCCTAGGAACATAAGAAGAGCCCTATGGCTGGATCAGGCCAAGGGGGCCTGTCTAGTCCAGCCTCCTGTTCTCACAGTGGCCAACCAGGTGCCTCTTCTGGGAAGCCCACCAGCAGGACCTGAGCGCAAGAGCACCCTTTTGTCTTGCAGTTCCCAGCAACTGGTATTCAGAAGCAGACTGCCTCCAACTGCGGACGCAGAGCATGGCCATCAGGGCTAGTAGCCTTTGATACCCTCATCCTCCATGAATGTGTCTAATCCTCTTTCAAAGCTGTCCAAGTTGGTGGCCATCCCTGCCTCCCCTGGGAGTGAATTCCACAGCCTAACTCCACGCTGTGTGGCCAAGTCCTTCCTTTTGCCTGTCCTGAATCTCCCAGCATTCAGCTTCATTGGATGTCCACGAGGTCTAATGTTATCAGAGAGGGAGAAAAACGTATCTCTGCCCACTTTCTCCCTGCCATGCATCATTTTATACACTTCTATCATGTCGCCTCTGACTCACCTTTTCTCTAAACTAAAAAGCCCCAAATGCTGCAACCTTTCCTCACAGGGGAGTCGCTATAAATGTAATAAATAAATAAATAAATAAACTCTACAATGTCCTTTTTGAGGTGAGGCAACCAGAACTGTACACAATATTCCAAATGCGGTCGCACCATAGATTTGTATAACATTGATTTGCATTTGCCATTTTACTGACCATTCACTCAGTTTGGAGAGGTCCTTTTGGAGCTGTTCACAATCACTTTTTTGCTTTAATGACCCTGACCAATTTAGTATCGTCATCAAAGTTGGCCACCTGGCTACTCACCCCTAACTCTAGATCGTTTATGAACAAGTTATACAGCACAGGTCCCAACACTGATCCTTGGAGATCTTTGTGATATTTGTGGGGTATTTAAAAGTATAGACCATATTCTTTGGACCTATTATGATATAGAGATGAAAGGGAGTTTTTTATTCATTTATTGGTTGATAGAGGAGCCCTGTTGGTGACTTGGGAGTCCTTCTTAGGGGCTATAGTTTGCAGACTCTAGTTTTATGAGCCATTTGGCATGTTTCGCAAGTCTGTAATTTAGTTGGTCTATTGTGATTAGATTATGTGGGGCGGGTTTAGTAGGTGGCAGCAACAGGGCCTTTTAAGGCCTTGCTTCACCATAAAACCCCAGAAGAAGTAGAAGAAGATCCTTGGGGGACTCCATTTTCTACAGCCCTCTACTTGGAGACTTGTCTGTTTATTCCCACTCTCTGCTTCCTGCTGCTTAACCAATTCCTAATCCACAAGAGGTCCTCTCCTCTTATTCTAAGCGAATCTTTGGTGAGGAACCTTATCAAATGTTTTTTGGAAGTCTTAAGTCCACTGTGTGCACTGGATCACCTCTGTCTATACGCTTTTGAGACTCTCAAAGAACTCTAATAGGTTGGTGAGACAAGACTTTTCCTTGCAGAAGCCATGGTGCCTCTGTTTCAGCAAGGCTTGTTCTCCTATATGCTTGGTTATTTTACTTTCCACCAGTTTTCCCAGGACAAATGTTAAGCCAACTGGCCTGTAATTTCTGGGATCCCCCCTGGATCCCCTTTTAAATATTGGAGTTGCATTGGCCACTTTCCAGTCCTCAGGTATGGAGGCAGATCTGAGGGACAAGTTACATATTTTTGTTAGAAGATCAGGTAAGTCACATTTAAGCTCTTTGAGAACTCTCAGGTGGATGCCATCTGGACCCAATGATTTGTCAGTTTTTGTGTTGTCTATTAAGCCTTTGACTTCCTCTCTTGTCACCACTATCGGGCTCAGTTCCTCATACTCCCTTCCTGCAAACGTTAATTCAGGCACAGGGATCTGCCCTATATGCTCTGCTGTGAAGACAGATGCAAAGAATTCACTTAGCTTCTCTGCAGTCTCCTTATCCTCCTTTAGCACGCCTTTAACTCCTGTGTCATCCAAGGGTCCAGCTACCTCCCTAGATCGTCTCTGAAAGTATTTCAGCAACTCCCAAGCATTTGGGGGTGATTTGACCCTCTTGATTCTGCCTTTTAACTTTCTTTTTACCAATCCCCTCATTTTGGGGAAGTTTCCTCGTTTGAAGTCAAAAGTGACAGTGTTGGATTTTCTTGGCAATGGGCTATTTACATGTTTATTTAATTTAATAGCTCTACGGTCACTGCTCCCAATCGGTTCGACTACACTTACATCTCACACTAGGTCTTGGGTGCCATTTAATCTTAAATCCAGAGTCACTGTTTCTCTGGTTGGTTCCATGACCAACTACTCTAGGACACAGTCATTTAGGGTATCTAGAAATATTTGGGCTGCCTCTTCACTTCTCCAGGAGTGATGTTTTAAGCATATTTTCTTTTCACTTTGATTTTAAGGAGTTTAATGTCAAACTTTAGGTCAGGAAATGGAATCAGTCCCAAGCTCATCAATTAAACTGAAACTAAAGCTTGAGTAGATTAAAAGGCAGATTTGTTTTTTGGAAAAAAAGGTGTCCCGCCAGGGTGCAGGTGCCATTTATTTATTTATTTAAAATATTTCTATCCCACCCTTCTACCCTACAATAGGGCACTCGGGGCAGCTACAATAAAATCGCACAGATATATAATAAAATACACAATAAAAACATAAAACATTACAGTAAATTAAAACGCATAAAATGCATTACGCATACACATACAAACATGTACATATGTGCATACACATATAAGAAAGTGAGAATAAAAGAACTTAAAAGACAAAAAACTTAAAACAGCGTCAGGCTGACCTGTCATGGACAAACACTGATGGCTAGCAAAAGGTGCAGGGGCTGAAACCCCGGGCCCCCACTCCCCATACTCAGGGTCAGCCCCACTCACCAAAACCCACTGCTGGAGTTCGGCATCCGTCTGCCTGTCCTCATCTTCCCCTTCACTCTCCCGTTGCTCTGCCTGCTGCCAGACAATGGCCTCCTTCTCGTGCTCCTTGCGGTAGAGGTTGGTGCGCTCCGTGACGCTGACCCGCCTCACCACTTTCCTGAGGGGGTGTGTATGGAGAGAAAGGGGGTGTGAGCTGGGTCACAAGCAGGCTCAAGCACACCTCTGGGGCACAATCCCCTGGGAACCTCTTTTGCTCAAGCCCCTCAAAGCAAAGGGCCCCAAAGATGCTTTACTCAATTTCCTCCTCCCATCCCTTGCTGTGGCCAGCCAGCAGTCCTGGCCCCAAACCATACCCTCTACTGCCGGCGCTGGAGGTGCGGCGCTGGAGCAGTGACTTGTGCTTGTCATGTGACTTCATGATGGCATCGTGCTTGTGCTTCAGCTCCAGGAGTTTGGCGCGCACTTCCTCGTCCGCACACACATCTTGCAGGAAGAGGGAATACAAGAGGAGGAAGCATCAGGGCCCCCGTCTAACAAGGGGGGTCCCTTGCACATACCCTCTTTCTCCTATGACCCTTGCCAAACCTGGAACCTCTACCCAGCAGAGACGACTCTCTCCAGTTCAGCACTGCACTCTCTTTAGAGAGATACTGGCACGTGTGCTCACATTTTTCTCCACTCAAAAGGACTAGGTATTTGAGCAGAAATCTTAAGTGCCAAATTCTGCTCCATATATCGGATTCTGCCCTTGGGCATACTCGCATCTAGGCTGTCCTGTTCACTATGCTGTCTTCCCTTGATAAGAGTCTTCCCACGGAGGTTTGCATTAAGAACTGGCTGGAGTGCCGCCACCACCACCACGCAGGACTAAGTAAGCAGCAGGAGCAGACTCTGCAATGCCCTGGGGGGGGGGGTGGCAGCGGCAGCAGCAGGAAAGAGCCACAGGAAGAAAGAACAAGCACTGCCGTGCTCTCTTGCCCTTGAAAGCCATCGCTGTGGCCTACTTTGTCAGTGTCGGAGCCCCTGAAACAAACCTGGCCAGAAACCAGGAAGCCAAAGCAGCTGGCCCACTTCTGCCGGCCTCTCCTCCCCCACTCACCGAGCGGGCTCTCGTCCAACACCGACTTCCCGTTGAGGTCTGCTCCATGAGCCACCAGCAGCTCCACCAGATGGATCTGCCACCAACAGGGAAGAAGTTTTAGCAAAGGAAGGAGGGCAGGACAAGGGGACAGAGTCACCAGGCTTCGGAGATCAGCAAAAAGGTCCATCTCATCCAGCGTTCTGCCTCCCGACAGCCAGGCGCTTCCCAAAACATTCACAACCAGTAGGATGCGAAGGTGACGGCTACCCTCTGACTGTCGGAGGAATGTCACCCCAGTTCATGATCTAATGCCCAGTTTGTGTACGGAATTTGCTGCCACTAAACGTGGCGACTGGCTTAGGGGGCTTCAAAAGGAGACTGGACAACTGGACAAGGCTACTAGTCATGATGGCGCAATTAACCTCCGGGATCGGAGGCAGCACCCAGTGAACAAGAGGGGAAGAGTCTCATGGGTTTCCCATGCCCATCTGGTTGGCCACCCTCTGTGGGAAAGAGGAGGTGAGACTAGATGGCCCCTTCTGGTCTCATCCAGAAGGCAGGCTCTTCTCATAAGGCCATAAAAAGAGCAACTTCACACCCGGGCTCTGTGTGTTCCGTGCTAAAGTAATGAAAATTCTACACCAAACCCAGTCCAAATTCTGCGCCAAGACTCGCTGAATTCTGTATCAACGATGGCCAGCCCCCAACCACTCAAAGCCTTATTCAGCCACTCTCTGGCTGCCCTGGGATGGAGGCAGATTGGTGCAGCCAGAAGGTGGAGAAACTGGCTCCGCCCTCCCCCCCCATGGAAGCAGGTGCCCATTGCCATATTCTGTGCTGCCTCAGAACCACACAGAGCCTCTCCAAGGTCTCAGGCACAGCGAGGCCCTCCTTTGCTTTGCTACCTTTTGACATGGAGATCCTGCCAGGGACTGACTGGTTGATTAGACTTCTTACCCGCCCTTTTCCGTAAGGTCCCAGGGCAGGTTACAAGTGGGGATCACCTGCAAGCTAAGCACTGCTTATCACTCAGCACCCAGCAGGGCAACGTGCAGAAAACCATTTTCTGGCAAAGGCCACAGAGCGGCAAGATTCACTGATGAGAAATAGGAACGGTGGAGCTAGAAGGAGCTCAAAGGGTCATCCGAGGACAGCCTTGGCCAACCTGGTGCCCTGCAGATGCTTTGGATTACAACTCCCAACAGCCCCAACCAGCACCGCCGTGCTGGGGCTGAGGCAAGTTATTAATTTTATTATTTATTTATTGCATTTAGATACCTCCTCACAGCCGAAGCTCTCTGGATGGTTTACAACAATTAAAAACATTAAAAACAAGTATACAAATTTAAAACCATAGTTTTAAACCAAGCTGTAGTCCAAAGCATCTGCAGGCTACCAGGCTGGGGAAGGCTGGTCTAGGAGCAAGACAGCCAATTTTGGTGCCCCGGATGGGAAATCACAGTCACACACACACACTAAGGCAAGGCACAATCCAACAGGAATGAGTGGGGGCTGCACAAACACCCTGTGCTGTGTCCCCTCCGCCCGGCTTCAGGCAGAGCTGGTATTTTCCTGCTGAGGTGCTCTCAAGAGCGCTTCACAGCTTCCCCTGACCGTCAAGCTAGACATTGTCCTTGCAGTTTCAGCCTTGCAACTGACTCCTCTCCTGCTTTCTGACTCTCTGGTAGATACTTGGAAACCGTCAACTCCTCTCGACCTCCGCCCACCCACAAACCCTTCCCTCTTAGAATCATAGGGCTTCCCGTCTGTGTGGCCTGTGCCTTCCTTTCTCTTCAGAGGACCGGCCTTCAAGACCCCAAAGCCATCCAAGGTTTCCCCAGAGTTGGGTCTGCCCCCGGAAAGGGCCCCATAACCCTCTCCCAGCGCTCCCCTATCCCCGGCAGCCGTCACCATGCCTGGGACAGCCCACTAATCGCCCGCATTACTGCCGGCTGTGCTTGGGAATTCCTGGCTTATCCAATTTAGCAGGGGATGACAAGAGCCATCTGCTCTCCAGACAGGCTCGGATTAACGGGATTACTATTGTGAAGTATCTCCCTGAGACGGGGTGTTAAAGAGCCAGCTCGGCCACTAGGGGGCAGCATCTGACCCCGGATGAGCCACTGCTGCGGTCAGCTGAGCACCACATGGGCAGTGGATATAGACTCACTCAGTCGTCCTGGCTCAAGGACCATTCGGCAGCTGTATCCACGACTGAGCAGTCCCATTCAGGATCCACTCTGCTCACCCCGTACGGGGAGGGGGCTAGAAAAGGTGCCCTGAACATAGTCTGCCTCATCTCTCTCCCTGACTGGATCACCGCGTCCAGTGGGGTCACCACTTAGCTGTCGCAAAAGACAAATGAACTTTGGAACGTGGAAGCAGAAGGCACGTCAAGCAAATCCTCATCGTGACCATCTTCCACCTGGAAACCTGTGTCCTCGCTGTGGGAGGCTGTGCGGATCCAGAATTGGCCTCCACAGTCACTTACGGACCCACCGTTAAAGACCTTATCTTGGAAGACGATCTTACTTGGCCATGAGTGATCGCCAATGAACGAATGACGCAGCATCTCCTGCCAGGAGGCAGCACTCACCTGGCCCCAGCAAGCGGCCGCGTGGAGGGGCTGCCAGCCATCGTTATCCTTGGCGCTCATGCTGGCTTTGTGTTCCAGCAGCAACTCGGCCGCCTCCAGGTAGCCATTGGCGGAGGCTATGTGCAGCTGTGGGGGGCAGGGACAGCAATGAGAAAGGGGAGAGGCGGGACCCTCGGGGGACAGGGGAAGTCTATCGTCCCACAGTCCAGCGCTAGCTGCTGAGCGCCGTGGGCCTTTGGTTCAGGAGGGCCTGGGTGGGCTCTGCAGGCCCTGCGATGGAAGGCCCCCCAGCAAGGTGAACTCAGGGAGGTGTCCCATCCGTGAGAACTGGAGGCGTCAGGTAGCAAAATGCTCTCCTGGCTTCAAGCACAACAAGGATTCCACGCAGACCCAACTCTTCCTGAGCCGTTTGCCTCTCCCCTGGAAGAGCGAAGGCACCACCAACACTGAGAGTGGATCAGGTAGACTCGCAAGACTGGATATTGTAGGCTGGGCTGGATGACCTTTCAGGTCGCCTGAACCCCTACATGTTCTGTCCTCCTCCTCTTGAAAGAGAGCCCAGAGAAATCCCGGAGCCCAGTTCCCAGGTCTTTGTGGAGGAAAAGGCTCAGAGGGCCACGGTGGGGAGACTGCTCCCCTCCCTCCCCCCATCCCAAAGCCAGGCTCCAAGTGTCTGTCTCACCAGGGTGGCGCTGTGGTCCAATGGCGTGTTCAGGTCCACACCTTCCTTGACCAGCCGGCGGATATCCTCCACCATGGCGCACTCCACAGCCGAACGGGCCTCCTCAATCGTCTCCTGAGTGATGTCTATGGATGGGGAGGGGGAGGCACGAAGACGATGAATGGGATTCACCTCAGGGGGACCGACAGGGGGCAGCCCCCTTTGCTGGGAGTGAGAAACCAGGGCAATGCTGCCCCAGGAGGGGGCAGGCAGGGTCTGCACGTCTCTGAGCTGTGGCTGCCCAGGGACACACTCCCTCCCACCCACTGCCCCTTCCCGATGAGCAAGGCGCCTCCTGCCACAAGCTGCCTTCGCAACAACGTGCCCCAGCAGCACCATCGCAGGGCAGAACACAAGGAACAGCAATCCTGGCCACTCCAAGGCAATGTCGCTTTTGCCTTTTCGGATGCTACAAACCAAAATGGGCTGATCTTACACTAACAAATTCTGGCGTACGAGTGGACCCGACCACAGAACGCTGCAGCAAACAGCACTCCTGCTTAGGAGTCCAACCAAGCAGCCCCTCTTCCAAGACACTGTGGACCATTCCCCCTCCCTCCCTCGCTCAGCCTGGTCTTCCGTGCTTTGTCCCCACTCCAACATTCAGCCAGCGTTGCCTGGCTACTGAGCATGCTCAGTCTTCAGCAGGCCATTTTGTCGGGGGGGGGGGAGTGTGACTTAAGATTTTTTCTCCTAAAGTTGTTGTTTTGGGTTTTTCCTGAAGTTGTTGTTTTTGGGGTTTTTTGGTACTTCCACAAACTTTCAGAGTTGCCCCGAGCATGCCGAAGCTGGCTTCTTGTAGGTGGGTGCTGCTGTTGTGGCTACAGAAGCATAGGCCCTCTCCTCTGAAGATCAGAAATGGAACACACGTTTATTATGCTTGTAGTGCAGGGGTGAGGAACCTGTGGTGGCCCCTCCAGAGCCTGCGGGGCTGCAATTCCCATCGTCACTGACCACTGGCCGTGCTGCCTGGGGTGGATGGGCACTGAAGTTGAGCAACATCTGGAGGGTCACCAGAGGTTCCCCACCCTGCTAGAGTGGTTAGAGGGGGGGGGAAGCAGCAAGGCAAGGCGCAGAAGGGCCTGCCACACCCTCCGCTTCCACAGCAGCCATGCAGCTGGGAGTGGGCAATTCACAACATACTTGTAAACCCAGGCATGGCAAGGAATGAACAGGCACCTCCACTGAGCTGGTGCAACTGACTTTCCATTGGGCTGGCAGTCACTCTGGTCTAGAATACAGATCCTGTAACGTGAGTGAAGATCAGCACCTTCTCGGTGTCCCCACCGCCACCCACCCAATTGCTCTGAGGCACTGACTGTGCAGGCTGGCTATCCCTGAGGACGCAGACAAATTTCTGAGCCGCAGGTTTGCAGGTCTTCGAATATATGCTCTTGGAGAGGCCAGAGGTCAGAGAGAAGGCAGCTGAGAGGGGCTGGCAGAAGCCCTTCCTAGCCAATAACAGGAGGAGGTCATGGGCAGGGCAGGAGAAGCTGGGCTCTCTGTGGTCCAGAGCTCAGGTGGACCGGGGTGGACAGGACCAGGGGGCCGAATGAGGCAGTCCCTTTTCAGGGCCCTCAAAGGTGGCGGAGTGGGAGACTGCCAGGTCTGACCCACAGGGCTCAAGACACCAGAACGTTCCCTGAGCAAACAGAAGCAAATGGAAGCTGCTCAATTGGCATTGCCCCCCTCGCATGTCCATGGGGCTTGTGAGGAGACGTTCCTTGGTGCCCCCAAGTTAATTCCCACAAGGAGAGGAGGTGCCAGAGACCACAATGCTGCAGGGCCAGGAAGAAAGAGGGACAAGTGGCTCATTCTGCCTCTGTTTTGTGCCCGACACACCAACCTGAAGGGCTCAGGGAGGGGAGCGTCTGGAAAGCAAGCTAGGACTTCCCACTCTGAGCAGCCCAGCCATGGCAGAAGATGCTGAGGGAGGCCAGGGGACTCCCACCCTCTCACGGAAAGGCTGGCAAGGAGCATCCCCCCCTCAGCAGGGGCTGGGGAAGGTTAGGGACTGACAGAGGTTCCTGCCAATCCAGCCGGCGGTTAGGGTGGATGACCCAGTCGCTCCTTCCTAACGGTCCGATTCCACAAAATCGTAAGAAGCTGTCTGGGAATAAATGTACATGAAAAACGTTCCCAAGAAAGTTATTGGGACAAAAGACCTTATTCGACTCAAGCACAGGGGAGGATTCAATTCATAAAGGTGCTTCCACCTGTTTCTGCATGAGGCTTAGTAAGTAAAACACTTTCCTCACTCAGAGTCAAAACACATCCATGATTTTAACCCAGCTCTGGCAAGATGCACTGAATGCCTGTTGCTGGGGGGGGGGGCTGTTCCCTTCGTGCCCCTCCTTGTGGGCATCTGAAGGCAACAGGACACTGGGCTTGGTGGGCCTCCAGGCTCCTCCTCAAAACAAGCTGGGGGTGGTGGGAGGAGAGACCCAGTTGCTTGGGTATCCATGAGCTGGGCTGGGTGACTTGGGTGGTCACCTTCAGCCCTACCATCTCAGCCACCGTATGCTGGAACAAGAGTCCAGCCGGAGGAAAAGCTGGGATGTAGGTCAATGGGCCTGCTGACTGCCGGGGGGCTCACAATGCCAGACCCACCTTGGTAGGAAGGGCGGAGGGGAAACCCACCCACGGGTGACCCGCTTGGAGAAGAAGGCCCAGAGAGGAGGGGACTCACCTTGGTCGGCCATGGCCGTTTCAATGTAGTCCAACGTTGCATCATCCTCGCAGAGGTCATACGGCATGTTCCCATCCGAGTTGACGGCAAGCAGGTTGGCGCCTCTGGAGTAGAAGGAAGGAAGGAAAGAAAGAAGGGGACGGAGATGCAGCGAGCGGGTGTGTGAACATCTCTCCACCGCACCCAACTCAGCTGCTGCCGGCAGCGTCCAACTCTGGCTGCTGGGTGCTGCGTGTAACAGATACAAGGAGTTATTTTTGTTCAGAAGCAGCCACTGGCGCTTGGAACATGCTCCATGGGCCCTCTTCAGACAGCCCTGCAGATTGGGTTTCCTCCTCCCCCTCCCTCGGCAAGGGACAGCGGCTGAAACAGTATCCCGCTCCCCCCCCCGTCCCCAGCATCTGGCCTCTCCCTCTGCAAGGGCCCTGCAGCCTTTAGGAAGGAGGAAGGGGTGGCGAGCTCAACTGGAGCCCAGAACAGAGCCAGGAGAGGGAAGCGGAGAAGGTGGGAGAGGCTGACCCACAAGGAGCCCATCTCGTGGCAGAAGAAGCATCGAGATGCTCCTCCCAATGAGATGTAGAAGAGAAGTTGTACCTTAGTGGTTGCGAGCACAAGCTAGGAGCTTGAAGACCCTGGGTTGCATTCAAGTAAGTCCTAAGAGAAGGCCCACTGAAATTAATGAGCCTAAGTCAGTCATGCCTGTTAACTTCATTGTGCATTCTCTGAGCAGGGCTATCACTGAATACCACCCCCTGGTTCCAGTCTCAGCTCAGCCACATACTCATTGGGTAGCCCTCGGCAAGACAGTCTCAGCCCTCTCCCCCAACTGCTCTATGGAGAAAGAACAACAACCCAGGAAGGAAGGCCAGCGACTGCCCAAGGTTTATTATTTATCAGCAGTACTTATACACCACCCTGTAACAAACTTCTCCGGATGGGTCACAACAAGAAACAAAAGAATTCAATGACAGCAATACTGAATGTATAAGACGGCATAAAGACACAAGTCACAGAGGCTGAAAAGAGCTGCTCATCTTCTCCTCAGACTAGAAGATGGGTGGAAACCCAGGGGCCCAATGGGAAAGTGGCCCACTGAGCCCCCAGCGATACCAGCACCACA
The DNA here is from genome assembly GCF_030035675.1 of Rhineura floridana. NCBI lineage: Eukaryota > Metazoa > Chordata > Lepidosauria > Squamata > Rhineuridae > Rhineura > Rhineura floridana. The sequence continues at coordinate 321,239,051 of NC_084480.1, read as the reverse complement.
TCCGTGGGGCTGCACCTTCCTTCCACCATTTCCACACAATCTGCACGAAAGAACTGCCTTGGTGGCCCAGGCCAATGGCCCACATACCTCTCCCAGAAATGGCCAGCCAGGTGGGCCAGGGGAAATCACAAGGAAGTCACCGGAGACAATACATCCCACCCAGTGCTCTCTGGCCCTCAGGGGCTGACCATGCCACAGAATGGAGAGCATAAGAGCATTGATCTAGCGGCCACCACAATTTTAGCTAGTAGCCATCATAGCACCCTGTAACCATGAGATCCATAGGTTCACTGCACAGTGTGCAAAGGAGCCCTTCCTTTAATTTGTCTTAAAACTGTCTATCAATTCCACTGAATGCTCCAAATCGCTGTTTTTATGAAACACAGTCATTTTCCCAATTTCCACCCATCCCCCATTCATAATCTGAGGGGCTTTAAATGCCCCCCTGTTTCAGCCTTCATTTAGTGCTGGGTGAAGCATGGCTAAATTAGGCAACATGGAGTCATTCACCAGGCAGGCAGGGAGACCCACAATCCAGGCATAGCAACTTGGGAACTCACTGCCTCAGGCTACGGCCTTTCTCCCACTGGGGCAGACTACTACAGATTTCTGCAGGTTAGTTCTGAGCCAGTCACCAAAAGCTCTCTCATTGGCAGGGCCGAAGTCTTACTTACAGGAGATCCCCACAGGCAGCCAACAGCACCAATGATAGAGTTACTCCATCAACAATACAACCCTGTTAAATATTTACAGCCCTACCAGCGGGATCCAAAGCAATTACACCAGAGCTAGAGAACATGACCTCAATTCAGAGTGAGGTTAGGAGCCTGATGATGACCCCACAAAGGAGGAGGCAGCAGGGGTACACGTGGGCACCTCCCCTGGGGGAAAAAATGGGTTAATACACTGTACGTAAGGATGCCCTGCTCCTGTTAACAGCTCAGAAATGGGAGACATTCTAGTGGTACAGCTGGGGAAAGAGCCACCTGCTGAACTTCAGCCTGCCACATGGCAGATGCAAGACCCACCGACCAGAACACAACCTGGAATTTGTGACAGCAAGGAGGAGACAGAGGGGGGAGTCTGGCAGGCAATGCCTGGCAATCACAGAAGGCAACCATTGGCTCACCTAACTCCAATTCTGCCTACCCAGTGCAGCCTCTGTGCTTGAACCAGAGGCCTGCATGAAAAGTGTACCCAGGCTACAAGTCCACAAGGCTACAAGTCCTAATATGCTTATACAGAGTTGCTTTACCTAGGTCAGGCCACTGGTGCATTTCGCCTCTGGGCTGCCACCTGCGCCCCTTCTCACCAAAAGGGCCAAGGACAGAACCTCCTGTGGGAAGAGCACGTCTGCCCTACTAATACCACTACACCGGCCGGCCCTAACCTGGAGCCTCCCAGTGGCTTTGGACTACAACTCCCATCAGCCACAGGATCATATGACTGCGCTGGCTGGAGTTCTAGCCCAACGCAGCTGGAGGTTGGGGAAAGCTGCGCTACACGGTGGGTAATAGCCAATCCCAGGCCTTGTATTCATTCCCAAAGGCCACTATTATTATTATAGAATCCTAGAGTTGGAAGGGGCCTTGTAGGCCATCGAGTCCAACCCCCTGCTCACAGCAGGAAATCCACAGCTAGAGCATCTCCCGCAGATAGCTGTCCAGCCTCTGCTTGAAGACATCCAGCGAAGGGGATCCCACCACCTCCCTAGGCAGTCGGTTCCATTGCCGAACTGCCCTTACTGTCAAGAAGTTCCTGCTAATGTCCAATCTGAATCTACGCTCCTGCAACTTAAAACCATTAGACCTAGTCCCACCCTCTGGGGCAGCAGAGAACAAATCTGTACCCTCCTCTATGTGACAGCCCTTCAGGTACTTAAAGAGTGCAATCATGTCACCTCTCAGCCTTCTCTTTAATAAATTATTAAAATTTATATCCTGCCCTGGCAACAGACTTGCTCTTTCCTGCTTCCAGAAGAATAAGAAAGGTGGAAGGATATCTGGCCTGGCAGATGCTCTTAAGGTTACGCCCTGGGGATAAAGGGATGTATCCCACTGTAGTCCTACTCAGAGTAGACCCACTGAAATAAAAGGACACGACTGACTTGGGCCCACTCGTTTCCATGGGTCTAGTCTGAGTAGCTTATAGGGATTCAGTTGGATACAACCCCAACAGAGAAATTGCTTACAGGCATTCTCTTTCCTGGGAATTAAAAGCCAGACGTGGTGGGAAGAGGCAAGAGCACATCTGGACAGAGAAACATTCTTTTGCGCATGACAACAGCTGCCCCACCCTCACCATGCCACAGGCATTTCTTGGGGCACTTCTAGTCTCTCTCCACCTCCGCATCAAAACCAGCTGGAGTCTGTGGCTGGCAGGCTCACTTCGCTTTGCCATACAGCGGCAGGCACATGCGCCCTAGATGCTCAGAGGCCTCTGAGCAGATACCCTCCCCTGGGCCTGCACGCACATACGCACCACACTGGAGCCTCAACCCTCTCTGCCTCTCAGAGGCACCACCTCCACACCTGGCCTTTTGCCACAGATGGCACTCTGGCCAAAACTGCATCTCCTGCCCCCTGTCACATAGAGGACACAGGATCCCAAGGGTCTCCAGGGGGAGGGAGAAGTCAGCTCCCCATGACCCCCTAGATGCCAGTGGTGTAGGACCACATTCACATTCCACACATTTGGTCCTCTCATCCCACTTTAAACAGCCATGGCTTCCCCCAAGGAATCCTGGGAAGTGTAGTTTGGGAAGGGTGCTGAGAGGAGGCCCCTATTCCTCTCACAGAACTACAATTCCCAGAGTCCTCTGGGAAGAGGGGCTGACCATTAAACCAACAGCGGAATAAATGTATGGTGTGAATGTGGCCTAGAACAGATTACGGGAGGGGCTGGGGGGTTTCAGGCAAAGGGACTAGTCTCTCCCAAAGGCTGGCAGAAACAGAATGATGCTTATTTGCACAGTATGTTCATTAAAAAAAAATCTGGGAGGGGTGGCCATAGAGTTCCCCTGCAACCCTCCTTCACATGCAGTCTTGGATTATGGTGCTGCTTGCCAGCCCCACCCCTCACAACAACAGCTCTGCAGGACTGCGCGTTGCAGCTTAGGGGCAGAGCACCTACTTGGCGTGGAGAAGGTCTATGGTTCAGCCCCTGGCATT